>NC_141689.1:1510156920-1511591591 GCF_964263255.1 Lissotriton vulgaris
GAAGATATCTGCCAGTGATCGCAGAAGTCAGTAAAGCACAAACTTGCTGTCCATTTTGTTTTTTTTTCGGTCACAGTGGACATGCAGCCTCATCACATCAGCTTGTCAGGTGTAGAAATATGGAAATAGTATTACAAAGCACCGTTAGCCACCTTGATTTCCTGCAGCCAAGCACTTGCTGTCCAACTATGTGTTCTCTCATCAAGACTGGCAACTATAAGTACATCAATTATTCTTTGTACCAGCCAGCATCCTATTCAGAGATCTGTATACCATATCCGTGGCACTGTCAGCCTATTCTGGATTTCATATTAGCTGAGCATCAGCATACCCTCAAGTCAGTCTCTTAACAGAAGGATGCCCCAATCATCGCTAGAGCCAGCTGCTGTTCATACCAGCAGATACAATTCTAGATGGGGACCTGTGCTCTGTTGGCCTCTTCCTATCCGCCCAGTCAGCTCCGCCTTCTTATCAAGAAACCTGAGCAGCTGCATCTCTTCTTATCAGTAATGCAGTATTAACACGACAGCCAGTATCTTTGGGCATTTGAGTAAAATCTGCCCACATTTTCTTAACACACTCTAAATTCCTAATGAAGATATTAATCAACACCTGTTCTGTACCAGTGATGCACATGTTTTCTGTAGAAGAAAGTAATAATAGTAAACTGGGAAAGGTTCAATTGCTCCAAAGGTTTAGAAGTATGTATACCATGTCATGGAAAGGAAGGTTGCTGGGAGAACTTAACCTGCATTAAATAGCACTGTTATCTATGTTCCAAGACTTGGATTTAATTACATGGTACTCTTAGTTTCTAAAACAAATGATAAAGTGAACTTGTTTTGAACATTATAGGCCTATCAGTCTTCCCGTTTTATCAAATATTTGATATTGGTAATGGCTGATTTCAACATGACTAGTGTATTCCCCATTGTTGTACACTATTTGATAGGTACTTAATCAATGCTACATTATCTTAATTGTATATTTGAATATACTACCTGAAACAATGTATGGAGCTGCATTTCTAATAGGATTTTAGGCATTCTATTTATAGGGTACTTCTTTTGTATCTCTAGAGATTTTCTAGCCTCTGTGTGTGTTGTAAGTAACCAAACATTAGATGCATCACTTCCTGTGATAGCACCAAGTCAAGCGTAATGCAATATTGCTATTTTTGATTTCATGGGGGTCCAAGGGGCAGATGTCGTCACTTTCTGTGCTGTCACCAGGTCAGAGTTTGTGTTATGTCACTTCCTGAGACATCCTCGGGACGGGTCAAAGGCAATGTGATGCTACTTCCGCTACTATTGGAATTCTGATGAATTGGCGCCCTTGGTAGGAATCAGATGGCTAGGAAGCTCTAATGGCCTATGGTGGATGCTTTCTCTAGCCTACACTACAGTTAGTATGTACCACAATTCCAGGAGTTGATTTGGGTTCCAAGTGCTTTTCTACCAGGGCCTCCAAGTACTAGAAAAAATTCAAGGACAATGTGGTAGGATGTTGTAGGGCTCTGTAGGATGGACACACTATTGTAAGGTCAGTAATACATTTAATATTACTTCAGTTTCTTCTACTGCGGTATTAGCATCAGTAACCATCATACAAAAATGTTTATGGCAACAATATGTTTTTGACAACAGTGCAGGTAGGTTAAATGTTTATTTTAAACAGAGAGAAGTAATTATGCTTTCAATGTAGACATTTAACTAAACTGTCCAAACCACAGTCCCTTTCAATGTAGCGAGCAAAGGAGAGAAACACGCATGTACAGCAAATAAATGGATCATTCATGCTCTTCAAAACAGGTCTGAAAAATATGCCTAGCTACACATCCCACAGGAAAATGCGCCAGTGAGACAGTTCCACTCTATCTTAAAAAGGGGAAACAAATGGTAATGTGGAGTGAGACATGCATGGTGGGCACAGGCTCCGGCAAATGGGAGGGCAACAGAGGACTCAGTGGGCTCAAAATATGTAGCTTTTTTGCTTGCTCTTCCTGTATGCAAAAAGTGGTGGTACAGCAGTCCCGTAATCCCAACTTCATGGCATATTGTGTCAATAATTTCTTCAGCATTATAGCCCACTTTAATTATTATGAACTATCCATCCTGGTTGTCTATGCCGCCATCTTGTAGCTGTAGTGTTGTACCAGAATATTGTTATCAGAATATCGCCTGACATAAAAATAGTGTCCTAAATATTGTTTGCTAAAATATTGCACTTCTCTACAACCAATTGGCCAATTTTTTGTATGCAATATTTGGGCTGCAATATTTATGTGCAACACTATTTCCTTTTATCATATTCTGGCATACAGCTGTAGCCATAAAGCACACGGGAAGTCTATAATATAGACGGTGTAATGTGCTGTAAGGCTTAAAGAAACATCATGAAATTATATCAAACATTACATAACCCCCTCGGAGAGGGTCATCATAAAATATGCATAACTTTAAGGGCTGATTTAGGCCTGCAGTGGGCTGTAAGCCTAGTAAAACATTCTGCCAGTATATTTCAGTCCATCTTAATTATTTCCAAAATAACTAAATGGAATCCGAATGGGGACGGCCTCATAGGTCAAGCAGTGTACTTCTTTTACAGCTATAGGTCGATGAATGACAGTTTGTGGTGGGCCCCAGTTTGTCGGTATGGAGGTGCTCACGGTAACTGCTAGTTAAAGACAGCAGGAGCTAAGGAAGCCAACAGAGCTTCTATCTTTCCCTGTGTTCTATCAAACTGCTTCTATACTGCAATTTGGCAAAAGGAGAATCAGGTGCTTCAGGGGCCTCCGTCATCTTCTTTTCCGTTGCTGTATGGGACTTGCAGAAAATGGTGTAGGAGAATGAATGCAGAAGTTCCCTTTCTTTTTCTATGACCAGTACAGGGGCGTAACAAACACCCCCGCGGTGCGTGGGGCCCCCAGTCTTCAGTAGGTGAAGGAGGCCCCTCAGCTCTTCGGCAGAGAGCTGTGAGAGAGGCTTGCTCTAAAGCAGCTGCTGTGTGCAGCCTGCTCTGAGCTCCTGGTGCTGACCCAGGAATGAAGCGAAACAAAGTAACAAGTTACATTGTTTCTCTTCAGTCAGAGCCAGAGCCAGTGCCGGAAAAAGGATGGGGCCCCAGAAAGAGCATTCTACACAGGGCACAGCCTCTGAGAAGGAAGGCAGCACAGAGCGGGAAACGTTGTTTACAACGCGGTCGTTACATCACGATGCCATTACATTGCGGTTTTTAACGACTTGCGCTGGATAGCGCTCTAGGACAAGGAATAGTGTAATTTACTATCCAACACCTTCCCTACTGTATGTAGACTGGAGTTGGAATAGTAAATTATACTAATCCTAAATCCAGCGCCCTCCAACGCAAGTCGGTGTAACGACTTGCGTTGTAAAAACCGTGATGTAATTGCATGCGATGTATTAGTATGCGTTGTAATGTCATACAACCCACAGAGCTGACGGGGGCAGGAGAAGGTTCGCAGCTCCAGGAACAGGATCTGCTGTGATGCATTGGAAGGTAAACAAGCATTTGAAATATATGGTTTTGCAATATATGCATTTGCAAATATGCAAGTCATATATGGTTTGGATTGGAATTGTTAGTTGTGGAATTGTGTTGTGTGGATTGGATCTGTGTAGTGAAATAATGTGGCATGGTGTGCAGTACAGTTGTGTGGATAGTAATTGTGTGGTATTGAGGGTACTGGAATTATGTGGAGTGGGATTTTGTGTCATGGATTGGGATTGTGTGTCTTGGAGTGAGAATATCTGGATTGGTATTTTGTGTTGTGGAGTGGTATGTAGTGGAGTTTCCTTATACGATGTGCTGTTAAATATTGTAGCATGATGTGGAATTTTGTGGTGTAGATTGATGCATGTGGTGTGTTGTGTAATTGTGTTGTTGGTTTGAATTATGAAGTTTGTTGTTGAATTATGTGGTGGTAAATTATGTGGTGCTGAGTGGTATTATGCGGAGTGCAATTATGGTGTGCTATGAATTGTGTGGGGGTGAATTGTGGAATTGTGTGACGATTGGAATTATGTGGCATGGTGTGGTGTATAATTGTGCGGAGTGGAATTATGCAGCATGTTGCAGAGTTGTATTTTGTGGAGGGTAATTATGTGTTTTGGAGTGATGTAAATATGTTGTGTGAAGTATAATTATATATGTTGAAGTGGAATTATGTTTAGCTGAATTGTGATGTGTCGAGTGGAATTATGTGGTTTGAAGTGGTATTAAGTTGCGTGGAAGTTATTATTTGATGTGAAATTATGTGGTATGGAGTGAAGTGGAAATATGTTTTTTTAATTTGTAGGATTGTAATTATGTTGTATGGAAGGTTGTAGGGTTAAATTATTTACAGTAGAATTGTGTGGCATGGAATTCTGAGATGTTCAAATGTGCTGTGTGTGGCAGACTTAGCATAGCTGTCAAGGTTTCAGATTGCGATGTGTGACATTTTCATAATTTCAGTGGAATTATGAGTGACATTTCACCATCTATGAGTGAAATTTTCTTGTGAGCAAAATCAAGCAATGAAGAGGAGAGAAACATATAAATATTAGAAATTACGCCAATTTGAACAATTAGAAACTCTAAGAAAGTCACTGAACTAAAGTGCGCGAACAGCAGGCAACTGAAAACTGAGCAGCATCAGGCTGTGCGAATGTCACCCATTATTACAGTTAAATTATGAAAACGTCACACTTACCAATCTGAAACCTTGGCATCTATGAAGGAATCAGTGTGAAAATGTGCTCTAATTGAGGCGTATTCCTCTGCACCCTCATGATGGCCAGCCTGCCAGGTGTCTTTGCAAACTTGCAAGCGCCAAGCAGTTTTCCATCAGCTACATGTCAATGTAACTTTACAAAATAAATACATAGGATGTTCTCTGCAGAAATCAGAGGTTTGCCTGTGCCAGGTTACACTTACTCCAGGCTTTAAAAGTGGCAGTTCATTCAAGGTCCAATCAGGCCTCACATTATGTCTGGTTACTCTGCGTAGAAATGTTCCAAAGTTTTGTTTTATGCTAATCTATGGTCAGATTAAACATTCCAAAAAGAGCTGCTTTTATCTATGAGTAATCAGTCCGTTTATGGGATGCTAAAATCACAGTAAGACCCAGTGACTTACCCTCTAGTGTCTCCTCAGTGATCTTCTGTATTAGGTAGGGTGCAACTGGGATCTAACATGTTTTAGGACTCTGTGGTCTAGACTGCCCTGGGCTGAAGTGTTTCGTCCATTTAGCCAGGAGTGTGAGGAGGGGAGATCCAAGCCTGAAGCAGTATGTGCAGTGGTGCCTGTGATGCTCCCAGATTAGAGTTAGGCCACATCTCCCTGCGCCACTGTAGGCACCTAGACCCTCGGCGCAATCCACTTCGTCTGCAGAGCAAGGTCTGTAGGTGCATTAATACAACACCTGCTGGACGGAGGGAGTCCTGAGGCCTCTCTGTGTGTGTGTAAATTGGGCCTCTCTGGGCTGCGACCAGCAGGCAGAGGTACAGTAACGTTTTCGGAAACCATTGTCACTCATTTAGCAATTACTCAATGTAACACCCCTAATCAGTGCAGCTATGTATCTATATTGCATCTGAAGAAATCAACGCTCTGACACAGGTAAGAGTTACCAGTACACCTAGGTCACAGGACTTATGGGACCTTCACAATTACGTTTTTGTTTTTCATTCTGGTATGTCTGCTGCTGAAAGTAGCTATTACCGCCATGTGAACGTTTTGAAGAAAAAAAGTAGGAATCAGCCTGGAAACAAGCTCCCGCATGTTATTCGTTTAAAACGTACTCGTTAGTTCCGTTCCCCCAACAACAAAACAAAAATGAAATTGGGCACTTCAGTGCTGTGGTGTCATCGTGTTGGAATCTTAGGTCCCGGCACCTCCATGCAGAGTGCCCATTTTTGCACATCGCTCCCCCTAGGGAGGCGGAGGTTATCCCAGGTCACATCACCCACTCCAGAGCTCTGGTGCCCTTGTTATGCTCCCTTGCTCCAAGTCAGGAACCAGTCCTGGCACATGCCGCACTTGAAACGGCGGACATCGTAGGGCTGCCAGAGCATGGCGCGCGCCTGCAATAAATTCTCGCAAGACCTAACTTTATGGACATACTATGGAAATATGGCAAAATGTTGTGGGCATAGAAAAGGGACATTTATTACAGGACTACCACACAGGCAGCTGTACTGCATAACAAAATTTACTACTACTAAATTGAGAAAAATCCTAATTGTAAGACTTTCGGTATTCACAGAAGGCATTTAGGAGTCCTAAAGGTAGTAGTCCTAACTTTACTACTATTAAATTGAGAAAATTCCTAATTTTAAGACTTTCGGTATTCACAGAAGGCATTTAGGAGTCCTAAAGTTAGTAGTCCTAACTTTACTACTACTAAATTGTGAAAAATCCTAATTTTAAGACTTTCGGTATTCACAGAAGGCATTTAGGAGTCCTAAAGTTAGGATTCCTAACTTTACTCCTACTAAATTCAGAAAAATCCTAATTTTAAGACTTTCGGTATTCACAGAAGGCATTTAGGAGTCCTACAGTTAGGAGTCCTAACTTCTGTGAATACCGAAATGAGTAAGTTCATTCTGTGAATACCAAAAGTAGTAACTGCATTCTGTGAATGCCAAAAGTAGTAAGTTCATTCTGTGAATACCAAAAGTAGTAAGTGCAATCTGTGAATACCAAAACAGTTGTAAGTTTAGGATTGAGTCTTTACCAAAAGTAGTAAGTGCAATCTGTGAATACCAAAACAGTTGTAAGTTTAAGATTGAGTCTTAAGTTCATTCTGTGAATCAGGTCCCCTATGTATTAGTTTTTGGTTTAGTCAACTTTGAAGGATACAGTGTTCCAAAATATTGTGCACCTAATCTTTGTTTCCTCGAAACTTGATCTGCAACAAAAAACTTTCAGTCAATAAAAATGTCCAAAAGCGACGACGAAAGAGCTAGAATAGCAGCTCAACTAATAGAGGAAGACACAACTCTCCAAGAAAATGACCCGAGTGTTATACTCATTCCGGTCAACGTAAGGAGAGCTATAACTCTTAAACTTATAGAAAATGGACTGACATCACGAGGTGGTACAGTCATATTCGTAGTAGAGGCACATGAATATCGTCAGACAGAGGTACTCTATTCATGGATACATTTTCCAGCAGCACCCGCTGTGACAAAAGACTTCCACTATTACAAAATAGAGGAACCTCCGGATGAATACACTCCTTTCGAGTAGGTTGAAATCCCACTAAATTACCAAGAGCACCTGCTCTGGTTTAATGGCGCCCTAAAACATCAAAATCACATCACCAGGCACGGTCCACTAGGTAGACCAGGAGCCACAGAGCCGGTTCTAGCCAGCTACGCAACACACCCAGACATTGAAACAATGTCAAGCGAATAACTCCTAGTTAAACTAAAAGAATTAACAAAGGCATATAGAGAATTAGTTCAATTGGCAAGGGATGATATGAAGTACCTCCAGAAATTGAAGGAAACAGATATAGCAGACCAACCATTTGAACTTGCCAGAATCATAGAAAAATCCTATGAAGAGCTAGGAAGAGATAGTTTGGGTGGGAAACCGGTAAAACCCCAACTAACCAAAAATCCTGAAAAAACATTTATTAAAAATATTTTAAATACTCCAAAAAGGAGTTGGGATGGTAATAAACAGTCCACTCCCAGGGAAAAACGATTCCAGTCTAGAGGAAGGTCTCCTCAACGGAGAGAGAAATCTCCAGACCGAGGAAACAAGTCTCGCCAAAGGGAGCCCTCTGAGAAAAGATACCACCTTAGAAATAGGGCTAATTTGAAAAAACCTGATAGATATCAAGATGTTAATACACGTCCCTCTCGATCTTTTCAGACTTCCTCACAGAAATCAGAAAGAAGAGGGCGGTCAGAACACAGAGAAGAGCACGTCAAGTCCAAAGACAAGGAACCTGCTCATCAAAGTAAAAAATTACAATATCCCAGAAAGAAGGTAGCAAGTATTAAAATTAAACATGCCGAGAATTCTGAGGACACAACTGCAAAACGGAGAGTGGGCACAGACAATGCTAGACAGCGCAGCAGAAGTGACCATAGCTCGCAAGATCCTGATGAATCTTCTGGAGACGGTGGACACGAATGAATACATTCTGGTGGAAACTGCAGACACACGAGTTAGTGTGCCCCATAAACTATATGAAATAACATTACGTATAGAGGGAGATAGAACTAGTAAAATAAAAGGTCTGTTTTGGGAAAAACTTTCTAAAGGCTATGACATCCTATTAGCTGAAAAAGACTGGCCACCAGAGTTTGTCAGGGAGTGCCCTCATGGCGAAGAAATTATTAAGCGTGCCTTCTCAAATCATATTCCGATTCATAAAAAATACACATTGGCAAGAAAATGGGCAGTGGCCCAAGCTCCTGCTTTATACAAAAATCATGTAGGATGGGATGAGGATTCGCCCCACCACAAGATCCAGTTAAAAAAATCAGCCCACTGCACAAAGGCAGTACCCAGTTAAACAAGAAGCAAAAAAACAAGTCAGGGAGATCTTAGATCAACTTGAATATCAAGGGGTAATTGAAACATGCACCTCACAAATGAACAATCCTTTGTTTCCTGTCTCCAAGCCAGATGATTCATATTGTCTAGTTTTCGACTACAGACACCTTAACTCCTGTTGTAAAACATTTGCAGTATAAAACTCACATAGTGAGGCACTAATGAATAACATTGTGCGCAAAAGATATAAAACGACATTAGATATCTCTAATGGATTCTTCTGTCAAAACATTGCACCTGAAAGCAGGTATTTGACCGCTTTCTCAATAATGGGATTGCAAAAACAATTTTGCCGACTCCCACAGGGATTCAAGAATAACCCAGGATTATTCTCCGCAAGGTTAACAGAGTTACTACAAATATATGATGATGAGTCATTATCATATGTCGATGACATCTATCTCACAGATGATGACCTGGAGACTCACTTAAAAAGAGTGAACACCATAATAATTGGGTTGGCATCAGAGGGTTACAAATTCAACTTTAAAAAGTCACGAATTGCCCATCTAACTGTCCTATTTTTAGGATATGAATTATCAAGTGAAGGCAAAAGCCTGGGAGACAATTTCTTAGAGAAATGTGCTGTACTCCAAACACCAAAAACGCTGAAGAATTTACAATCAATACTAAGTTTCCTGAATTTCGGAAGAACATACATTCTAAATTATGCAGAGAGGGTTAAACCTCTCTATGAATTGATAAGACCAGATTTCAAACAAATAAATTGGACTCAGAAACACACAGAGATTTTGAGATCATTGCAAATAGACATGTTAGCTAAAACAAAATTACAAACTCGCGATAACATACGCAATCTTGTAATCCGAGTCATCCCAGGAAGATGCGGATTCACATACCTGACCTCTAATGAGGGAGAAACGGTACCTATAGCTTACAAATCACATTTGTACACTCAAGCTGAAATGAAATTCAGCTCTACGGAAAAAATTCTGACTGCGGTTCAAACTGCTGTAACAAGAGAAAGAACCCTAGCCCATGGCAAAAGAATAGCTGTTTTTTTCAGCAGAATCAGCCCTTGAGGCATTAACAAGTCCACGTAATCTGAATACAGTGGCATTAGATCCAAAATGGATACAATGGGAGAATTCTCTTGCTACAGAAGACGTAAAATGCTATTTTGACCCGAAACTGAAAAAACTAGATGATCTAGAATATGAACAAGAATTCCTCTGCCAAACAAAATTCTGCCTCTGGAACAATATACGGTACCTGCGTAATCTATATGGACAGATACGTACAACACTACGATGTAGATAAAAAATCCTACAAAGCAGCGTGCGCGATTGTTAAAGGTCGCTGGCGCTCTGGTAAATTCAAACCGATGATCATCAAAACTGAATCACTCAGAAACTGTTCAGCTCAGCGAGCTGAAATAAGATCTTTAAAGATGGCGCTTGAAAAGGCGGATCGCGAATTCCCCACACTAATAGTGTGTGATTCGTATTTCTGCGTCAAGTCATACAACAGTGACATGCAGACATGGAGTAAAAATGGTTATAAAGATGACACAGGTGCCACAATAAAGCATAAAACGCTTTGGGAACAAGTAGTTCTTTTAAAGAAAGAACTACAAAAGACTCACGTGATACACGCACTGAGTCATCAACGTGATGGCGTTCACGTTGCAGGGAATTCATTGGCTAACACAGCCACAGCGGCAGCAGTTCAACCGGCTTCCGTAGCCACAAAAAAGCGTTCAGAAAAACAAATAGATGGGGAAACCATGCTGGCAGTAAAAGCCTCATTACAAGGTGATTATGCAGCATTACCTCTCAACTATCCACTCAGTAATACATACATAATTGATGCAAACTCCGTTCCTTTTGCTCAAATCCCTGGAGTGGGGGACAGAGTAATTCCAAACACGAACCGGAGAGTTTTCTTGATTGAAGACGCACACAGGGGATTGGGTCTGAGGCACCAAGAAACTTTAAAATCTTTGACAGAATTACAATCAAAGTACTGGTGGCTGGGAATGAGCGTAGATATCTACTATTTTGCAAGAAATTGTGAAGACTGAAACAGAGATCGCAGTTGTGAACCGGACCAGACAACAGCCCAGATACCACTATTAGAGAGCATCAGGCTATCTATAGAGCAGAAATCCAGCCGGAGAAATGCGTCCCCATAATTATTAAGATTGAATTCATTTAAAATGTAGACCCCAGCGCTCGGCTGACGCCAGAACTGTTATAAAAGATTTGCGAGTCTTTATCGGCACATACGCAATTGGCATGCTACATTCTGATCAGGGTCCTGCGTTTAGCTCTAGAGCTTACAAAGAGGCCATGAACAGCATGGGCATTGCATTGCGGTACTCTTCTCCCTTCCATCCTGAGGGAAATGCGGTAGTGGAAAGAAAAAACCGGGACATAAAGCAATCTATAATGGCAAGGATATTAGGTTCGGGTGTTGGGTGGGTCAAACATTTAACAAGTGTCCAACGTGGTCTTAATAATCTGCCAAGAAATTCTCTAAAAGGTCTCACTCCATACGAACTATTGTTCGGCACTAGAATGCACATTCAGGACCTTGATTGTCACACTTCAGTGGTAGAAGAAAAATCCTTTGATATCAAAGACCGTTTGGCGGGTTTTTTTTTTTTTTTAAAAGACCTTTATTTTTTGATATCGCCGACCGTCAGCATAAATTGACATTGCTTTTCAACTGCACAGTTCACAAAACACCGTGAGGGCCCAGTGGGCAATACTGGAGAACATTATACACAGCCTGAGTGCCGGCATCCCGGAGGCCCGGCGGCGCAAAGTGATGGAACAAATCAATATACGCCAGTCATATCTTACCCTGAAAGGTCTCATCTTTGCAATTAGACAGTCGGCATTCATACAGTGCAAGTGTAACATTGCGGTCTTGCAACAACACGAAAGAGGAAGGAAAAAGAGGGAAAAAAACAGAAAGAAAACTACCCCCAAACAACCCCAAGGCCCTCCCTGTTTGCTATCGAGTACATTGATGGAGTCTCTGTCATTCATCCTATGCTAATAATGTGGTTGCGCCCTAAGTGTGTGTCGTACCCACCCACCACCCGCGCTGTCTTCTAGTCCGTATCGCACCCAACCCGCCTTCCCTATGCACCGTTCGTACCCTCCCTTGTCCCACTCCCTAAACTAAAAGCTTCAGTTCTCCTCATGTGGCAGTTGTCCCAGTTCTAAATCATTGTCCAACTCCTTAGCCTGAAGTTCGTCTACTTCCGACATGTCAGTGTCGTCCCCCTCCCCCTTGAGTAGGTATTCCTTGTAGAGGTCCCAGAAGGATTTCGGCCTGATTTTGGGCGGCAGCAGCTCACTGTACAATTCCGTTTGGGTGCAGCAGTATTGGAGGTCCCTGAGCCATCTCGTTTTGGTAGGGAGTGGTCCGCGCATCCAGCACGTTGCCACAACCCTTCTGGCCAACAGCATCGCTACATCCACTATCCTGCGCAACGAAGGGGCCAGCGGTTTGGAGAAGCCCAGCAGTGCGAGCGATGGGGATCTCTGCAGTGGCTCCCCCAGAATCCTGCCTAGCTCCGCAAAGACCTCCTCCCAGAAGGAGCTTACTCCTGGGCATAGCCAGGCCAAATGAAAAAAATCAGCGACCCGGGCTCGACAGCGCTCACACTCCGAGGAGGCACGTAGGCCATAGCGATGTAGCCGCTCAGGGGTATAGTATACCCTCTGCAGAAATTTAAAGTGCACTAGCCGTTGCCTGCCATTAAGAGAAACTTTACGGGTGTTGGCGCAGCAATAGCGCCACATAGCGTCATCGATGGGGGCTTGGAGATCTGTTTCCCACGCTGCTCTAGGAGCAGAGGTTGGCAATGTTTGGTGTGAGGTTCCTAGCTTGTTGACCATAGAGACTAGTTTTGTAGGGGTTTTAGTCTTAATAACGTATGTCAATTCAGGGATCTCCTCAGGTTCCTTCAGCGAGGGGCCCAGTATTTCCCGGCAGGCTGATCGGATCCTGTGATACTGGAACCTTTGTAGCAGCGAGGGAGCCGGGGTGATAGGGGGGAGTTGTTCCCAGGTTTTCAGGGTACCCTCCAAGAACAAGTCCTCCATATTCTGTACGCCAAGGGCTCTTAGGGCCTCTGTTACCCCCTTCTCGTTAAGCGGGTCTAGCCATAGGGCCCAGGCCACCGGCATTTGTGGGGAGTACATCAAGTCACAGCATCGCTCTCCCATTAGTGCATGCCACGCGTGGTTGGTCGCCTTGAGCGAGTCCATCTGTCCGACCGCTCGGTCCGCTGGAAGACAGATCGTGGCTGGCAGGGGGAGTGGGTCAGCAAACAGCCGCTCTAGAATGAGATGCGGTGTACATGCGTCTCCATGGATCCATGAGTGTAAGTGTATCGCCTGTGCCACTCGATAGTAGCGCTCCAGGTCTGGCGCCCCCAGTCCCCCCATTTCGCATGGGAGTGTCAGTGTCGCCCATTTGACTCGAGGTTGTTTCCCGCCCAAGGCAAGCCTGACTAGGACCTGTGTTAATCGTTTAAAGAAGACCCTCGACAGCACAACCGGGATGTTAACGAAGAGGAAGAGGAACCGGGGAAGCACTATCATTTTTATGAGGGCAATCCTGCCCAACAAGGAGAGCGGGAGTCTGACCCAGACGTCCACATCATCCACTAGTTTGTTAAACGCGACCCCGTAGTTGTCCCGTATCAGGATCTCGGGATCCGTGTGTAGGCGGATGCCCAGGTATCTGACCGAGTCATCAGTCCACTGCAGGGGATATTCCATCTCGAATGGCCTCGTGACTGGGGTCAGGGGGAAAGCAATGGACTTGTCCCAGTTCACTTTAAGTCCGGAAAGCGCTCCAAATCGGACCACTTCTCTGAGTATCGAGGTCAAATTGGCTTCTGGGTCACGGACGTACAGTAAAGTGTCGTCGGCATATGTCGAGATACCAATTTTGTAGGGAGGGAAACTAACACCCTCCAGGCTATGGTATTCCCGCATGGCACATGCTAGTGGTTCCGCCACCAGCGCATACAGCAGTGGTGACAAGGGGCATCCCTGTCGGGTTCCCCTACTGATATATATTGGTTCTGAAACCCTGTCACCTATGCGTAGACGGGCCGAGGGGTGGTGGTAAAGTGCCCCTATCCTCTGCAAGAACGGTTCCCCCAGTCCTAATTTTCGCAACACTCTGATCATGAACGGCCATTCGACGGAGTCGAACGCCTTTTCCATATCCAGGAAAATCGCCAACGCGCGATTCTCCTGTTTAACATGCTGTATCGTACCCAGTACCGTGCGAATGTTATAAGTCAGGTTCCGGCTAGGCACGAAACCAGATTGCTCCGGTGCCACGAGGTCCGGGACCAGTAGAGCCAGCCGGTTGGCTAGCACCTTTGCGTACAATTTCGCGTCTACGTTCAGTAAGCTGAGCGGTCTGTATGATCCACAGAGATCAGGAGATTTCCCCGGTTTCGGGATCGTAACCAGCAAAGCTTCCCGCATGGAGGGTGGCATCTCGCCATCTTCGCAGATGGAGTCGAAGAGGGCGATCAGGTGCGGGAGCAGGAGGTCTTTAAATGCTTTGTAAAAGCCTACCGTGAGACCGTCAGAGCCCGGGGCGCTCCCCGACCGCATGCTTCCCAGTGCATCTAAAATCTCGTCTTCGTGTAATGGGGCCATCAGAAATTCCCGGTCTGAGTTCTTGAGGAACAGCATCGAGATATATTCCAGGTATTCGTCGATTTCCGTTTCCGCACCCCCCGCCTTGGAACGATAGAGTTCCGTATAATAGCGCCTAAACGTCTCCAGTATCTGGTCTTCTTCAACTACCCTATCGCCCTCCGGGGTCTGCAGTTCTTCTATCACTAAAGGTCTCCGGGAGCCCTTGACCATGCGGGCCAACAAAGCCCCCGGTCTCTCCCCCTCCCCGTAAGCTCGGGCAGTGGCGTACTTGCCAATGAAAAGGACCTCTCTGTCCGCAAGCGCGTTGTATTCCGTCAGCAAGGGCGGGAGCGCCTGCCCTACTTCACTACCGGAAGCTGCCAGCTGTCGTTTCTCTAAGGCCGCAAGCTTTGTTTCTAAGTCGGAGAGTTCCCTCCTAATGGTGCGCAGGACGCTGGAGTGTTTGGACATGGCCATTCCTCTAATATATACTTTGAAGGCTTCCCATATGGTAAATAAGTTATCAACCGAATTAATATTGGTGGCAAAGTACCGTTCTATGTCATCCGCCATCTCCCCACGGAAGGCGTAGTCTAGCAGAGCATAGGGTGGGAAACGCCAAGTGTAGGGCGGGATCCCCTTCCTGGCGGTGAAAGACGGATCAGGACTGGGGAATGGTCCGATAGTGTGCGCGGGAGAATCTCACACGAGCTGATGCCGCCAAGGACCGAAGAGGAGGCTAGCCAGTAGTCTATTCTAGTGTGTATGTTGTGATAGGCCGAGTAGTGCGTGAATCCGCCCTGCATAGGGTGTTTGTCCCGCCACACATCCACTAGGCCCAGCTTTGTCATCTCCGCTCTCATATAGACAGCAGATGCCACCGGCCTTCGAGCAGGGCCCGCGGATCGATCCCTGGCGGGGTCAAATACAAAGTTGAAGTCCCCCCCCCACAACATTTTGGAGTGTGTGTGTGTCCTACATGTGGCCGACAGGGCGGCATAAAATTCCGGATTATCATGATTGG
The DNA here is from genome assembly GCF_964263255.1 of Lissotriton vulgaris. NCBI lineage: Eukaryota > Metazoa > Chordata > Amphibia > Caudata > Salamandridae > Lissotriton > Lissotriton vulgaris. The sequence goes on from NC_141689.1 coordinate 1,510,172,167, forward strand.
GACCATAAACATTCACTAGTAACAGATCTAGCCCTCTCCCCGCACACCTAGCGATTACATATCTACCCTCCGCGTCCACATGTACCGGAGTCAGTTTCAATCTCGAGGAGGGGTTAGCCCAGATAATCACGCCACGCGCGTGAGTGGTGAAGCCCGCTGCCACTATATTGCCCGCCAACCCTCTAGTCTGCAACATCCTACTGCGGACAGGTAGGTGTGTTCTTGCAATAGGGCCACATCCACATGATGTCTGTGGAGAAAGCTCAAAACCTTCCTCAGCTTGCGATGGTCGTTTAGCCCCCGCACATTCCAGGTCAGCAGGTTTAGTGTGTGTCGGGCCTGTGGGCGCTCAGACATTACAGCAGCAGACATCGCAATTTACAACATGCCATAGTGACTCCAGAGGCGGGTAGCGTGCAACAGCCCAGGGCACCAATACCTATGGTGGCCGGCCAGTCACTCCATTCACATGCTTTCACTCCAATCCAGTTTCTCATAGCAAACCACGGGCCCTTCGACATCTTAACAACAACAATCCCCCCAAACCAAACTCCAGATCCCGCCCCCCTGTCCCCTCCCCACCCACAGCTGACCACCCCCAACCCGGCCAGACAGAGCCCCCCACGAATCCCCATCAACTCAAGAACCTCAAAGTGTTAGGCAATACGAGTCCCAACTCCCTGGGGAGTGTCTCGACCAAAAGCACAGGGGCAAAGCGTGCCAAGACTGCATAGAACCACCAACGGTTTCAAAGTTTATCTCCAGTTCTGCACCTCTGCCCAGCCCCAAAGCGTTCCAGTGCCTTACACGGAGTTCACCCATTTCCCCCGTTCCCCCCAAACCCGACCCCGCTGTCAATTCTTGGAACGCCTTTTCGGCACTTGTAGTCTTCCCCTTCATCACCAGGTCAGTGCGCACCGCGGTTTGGTTTCTCCTCCCATCTTACATCAAGTGTCCCCAAATGTATCTGACGTACAGCTCACCTTATGGGGATGCGCATTGTCTGTGTGGTAGCGAGTCTAACCTCACCGTCCACAGAAGGGAGCAATACATACTGTGTGCGACGCCTCAGTCCTGTTCCTCCAAGGTCGATGCTGCCCCCGAATCCTCTCCGTGGTGCTGTCGGTGTTCCTTACGCTCTCTAGCCCACGTTTTCAGAGACTTCTGCAGCTCCTTAGGGTCCGTGAAGAAGTACGATTTCCCGCCAGTGTTAATCCTCAGTTTGGCCGGGTAAAGCATCGCATAGTCGAGTCCCAACTCGCGTAGCTGCTTCTTATGTGGTATGAATTGACGGCGCTCCTCTTGTACTTTGGCCGTGAAGTCGGGGTATAGCGATATGTCCATGCCTTCCATCTGTAGCTTTCCTTTTTCCCTAGCCAACCGCAAAGCTGTGTCTCTGTCCCTGTAGTTCAGGAGCTTTGCTATGATGGGTCGGGGAGGCGCGCCAGGCTGAGGTTGAGGGCCCAAAGTGCGATGCGCCCGCTCCACGATGAACATTGGGGAGAAGGCCTCCTCCCCAAGCAGTACTTTCAGCAAGTTCTCGACGTAGAGCTCCATTTTACCAGTCCGAGTTGATTCTGCCTCTTCCGTTATACGAATGTTCGATCTGCGGGAGCGCGCTTCTAAGTCCTCAGCTTTGTCACGGATCACTTGTAGCAGCCTGCCGAATTGCCGACGGTCCTTGTCCCACTCGGTCTGCACCTCCTCGGCCTCCGTGAGGCGTCTCTCCGCCATATCTAGGCGCTCCGCATGCTTGTCTACTCGTTCCGCCATGCGGTCCATGCGATACGACAAAGCGTCTATCTTGGAGCCCACCGCCTCGATGCTGTTCTGGATGCCCTTCTCCATCGCTGCCAGCAGGTCCCGAAGTTCTGCAGGTGCCGCTGTTGCCGCAGCCCCTTTAGGGGAGGCCTCCGGCGCCGGTAGCTCAGACCCCTTAGGCCTTCGGCGTTCAAACGATAGTTTGGCCTGCGCTGCATCGTTTTTCCCCATGTCGTCCTCCCGGGGCAGGGGGGCTCTGTCTCTGAGAAACCCCCTCGTCACGGTCTAGGCAGGGCCGTGAGAGTAGTGCTCCGATCGCTCCTTCACCACCCCCGGCTGCCGCACTAGCGTTGGTGGAGCAGGTGGGCCAAAATGGCGGCTACGTTGTGAGTGCCGCCTCTGCTGCGCTTCTTGTTCTGGCCACCGCTGTCCGCAGATTTATGCTAGCCCCTCCGGGTTCGCAGCTGACAGTGCCTTTTCAGCAGTAGCGCCGCGATGCGTGGGCTCCCAGGTGGCTCAAGGGGTACACGCGGCCGGCGTGGTCCCCAAGCCTCCGCTCTCCGTGCTAGTTCGCCGCCGTGTCCACCGTGCTCCGTCGCGGTGTGGCTGTGAGGGGGTGTCGTTGCGTTAGCCCTGGGGTGGTGTGTTGCGGCTGTGAGGGGGCTCCCGTGTGGCCAGGTGGCGACGCGCCGAGCCCAGCGCCGATCGCCCCGTCTCCTCCAGTGTCCGGGGCCGCACGTCGGATGACGTCGTTCGGTCTACTCCGCAGGGCAGGCCGCGGCTTCAGGCCTGGTCCGCCACCTCTCTCTCTCGCGGATCTTCTCCGAGTTTCCTCCGCAGCTAGCGACCGCGCCGGCTCACTCAATCGGGTCTGGGGGTACCAGGGGTCACCAGGTACAGCACACAGCTACGCTGGCATTCTGCAGGATAGTTTATCAGGATATTTTAGGGGCTTAGGCGAGGAGCCGAAAGCTCACACGTCCGCCATCGACGCTGGCTAGCTCCGCCCCCCGTTTGGCAGGTTTTAAATGAAACAAGAAAAAACCTGAGTAACAAAAAGTTGAAACAACAGCCGACAACCACTGAAGAAAAAACACCTGTCCCAGCAAGACCTGTCTGGATTCCAAAGATTGGGGATCTGGTCAGAGAGAAGATCGCGGTGAAGAAGGAATTTGGGCCTTCTTACAGAAAAGCAGTACTTGTCTTAGCAGTCAGCGGAACAAGATCAGTTGTACTACCGCCTCTTGCTGGTAAAAAGGAGAACAGAGTTGTATCCATCGACCTGGTAAAACCACAATCATGTGGCCAATAATAAGTAGTACGCCCAGTGGACTCCCAAGAAATAGCAGAATACCGAAATTTGCTACAATCAAAGAGGCTCATACTGAGAGACTAATCACATTTGATAAACCTGCAGTGAATAAAAAAGGACTATGCAATAATGCCATGGAACTTGTGCCTCTTGAAACCCAAATTGCAACAGCTCGTCAAGAAACACCAGTCTACAATGATGTAGCTTCTGACTATGCTAATGAAACAAAGAAAAATGCAAAAGCAAATGAAAATCCGGAAATAATTCCAACCATTGACAGAACTGCATCTGGCTACTTCATCAACTTCAACGACTTTTCTGAAGATCAAAGCGAGCATGAAGAAGCGCCTGCAACAAAAACTTTCAAAAACAAAGTAATTGAACTTTTTCACCAACTAAAAGAAACATATCTGATTTCACCATGAATTGAATTTTGGATTGTGTTATGTGTACTTACTCTCCTGCTTTGGCTCATCCTGATTCTATGTTTGGGAAAATTCATAGATGGAAAATATAGTACAATGGACACAACAAGTCAGAACATCAACTTGGTCCTAAAGCCTCACACATCCTCCCACATCGAGAAAAGAGAACTGTCATCTGTGAACATCTCAGCCAAACTAATACCCGGTGGGGTAGCATGGGACAGAACTGATTATGACATTTTTGGCCTGGTTGAGCTCTTGAAATATCCACATCAGTTCAAGATTTCATTAAGTGACTTTGTGACACCCAGTACCTTTTCTGATGATTGGGACTTTGAAAACATTAATAATATGATGTCAGATTTAGTAATGTCAGCCAAATTTACAGACCATGGTTATTTACAGGGTTCATCGAACTATGAAGAGTTATACTGTTATAATAATTTTGGGGATCACTATTTGCATAAAACTGCTCAGCCTAGAAATGTTTTATCGTATAACCAATGGGAACACTGTCCAACTCACCAAAAGGCAGCTAGAAAACATTTTATGAGAAATTCCAGTACTTCTCAGGGTTTAACAACAGTGATCCAGAAATGTTTTATTTTAAAATATTAACTAGGACAGAAATGAAAACCATGTTGACAAACACTAAATTGACTTATTATGAAAAACTTTATGACAAAATGTCTACATTTGGTTTCGAACTTTGGAAAAACACAATTGAAACAAAAACGATCTGGGGTACCAAAGATTGGCAAGTACAAGGCCTAGAAGCTTTATTTAGGGCCTGCATGATCCCAGAACAAATGATATTCTTGAATGACACAATTCAACAAACTACTTGTCTTGGCCTAGCTAAGATAAAAGACTTAAATAAACCTTCTATTCCGAAACCCATAACTGATAGTGACAGCACTACAGATGTGGAGATAGACGTATCCCATATTTTACACCAAAACAGAACACATCCTGATTGGAAAAAGTGGTTGATCTGGCCAACAGACACAAGTAACTGTCAAGATAGATTCCTGAACAAAACACAGGGGTTCAAAATGACAAGTCCAGACCCAAGATACTCCTAGAGACAACATCCAGGGATAGTTACAACGTACAGTGTAGGGAAGCTATGCCTTGAGTGGCTAGAGAAATCCAAACTGGCTGAAATTAAGCAACACTTGACTTTACTTAAAGACGGTGCTGACTTGCGTGATTTCATAATGGGACCACGCAAACAGCGTCAAAAAGTTTCATAGCGGCCGGTATATACGCTGCGTACCACGAAGCTTGGAAAGTAATGCAAATTGAAACAGCAGAAAATACGAGAAATTGATCGTATAAATTTGGAAAAATCACTTTTTGTGGTGGACAATGGGTTAACGACTCTGTCCTCCAGAATATATTCACTGGACAGCATTGTATCATCTGCTTTTGATATAATAGAGCAAGACTTACTAATGTTACAACATGGTCAGTCTCAATTACGTTCTATTGTACAGCTTGGTTGGACGTTGCAAAATCTGCGTTCAGGCTACGTACCATGGCGTTTAATCAACACAACGTCATTATTCGGTATCTTTAACCTTACTGATAAACAAATCAGTCTGGCACAAAAAAGAGCAGACTATACGATTCTGAGCATTGAAAAACTTGAGAGATTACCATTGACAATGTCAGAGAGACCTGTCATTGAATGGATAATACATGGAACGATTACAATTCCGATAACAACTTTCCAGTTTAAATACTGCCAAAAGTATATACCTGTGGGCCAGTATGAAAGGTTGGGTAAAGAATACATCAAATCAACCTGGAGTTTACCTTATACACACAGATGTTATATTGAAGGGAAAAAGGAAGTATTCCTTAGTGGAAACAACTGTAAAGATATCACTAAGCGGTACACTTCTGTGTCAAGGTATTAATTTGCATGGAGCCTGCGAAGCGTCTTCAAATAACCTTTCATGTCACCTGCATGGCACGTCTGCAAAACAGATAGAGCCAGTTTTTAGACCACTTTCTAACGGCAGTTACATTTTAATAAGTGACCACAGCTGTTGTGGCATGCTGCCAGGAAAAGCCTATGTGACAACCGTAACTTCCAGGGCCGTTTGCTGTATGCAAGTATTGTATCCACACTGCAACCCAGATATGGGGGCTGCGTTATGGCCTTCGTTGAATATCTCTTCTATTCGAATTGATACTTTAAGCAGAATGAAGTCTATTCTTTTACAGACAACTGTGCCTTTAATGTCATCTAAAGGAACGTATGATCTGCAAGTGGCAAGGACATCGGCAGAGACACATTCCCTTTTATCGTAGAAATATTGAGCCAAATCTTAAACATGTCTGATACCAGTGGCATCGCACATGTATTTAAGACAGTTTTTACGGGACTGTTAGCACCCTTTGAAACAGTTCTGGGCATCTTCCCGAATTTTGTCCATTCTGTCTTTGGCGGCCTACCCTTAATCCTGGGACTCGTGGCAGGAATTTTGTCTTTGCTCCTTCTGCACCGATATGGCAAGCCAACCCATAGACAAGACTCACGCAATGATGGAAGAAACGATCCTAGCAATACGATACCAAGACCGTATCACTAAGGTCCTCGGATCGGAGTACAACCTGGTTTCTTTCATTTAGACCGATCTGGCAAGATTGCATCTTACCTGTGCTTCGATGTCTGCTATGCGGAGAAGAATGTGTGTTGGACGTCTGTCTTACACTACCATCAACAGTACCAATGGATATCGATACTTTGCTAGGTCCTGTAAAGACTCATGCATCGTGTTGTCCCCAGCGGCTACCGATTCTGATGACGGCATTCATTGAGACTTCACCACTACGAGTAGGTGGCGGTGAGGTACGAGAGGAAAGCAGCACCAAACAGGTACAACATTCTGTGAGCATTGCTGATCCTAACATCAATGATAGCAATCACGCAGAGAACTGCACAGTTGCAGTATTTTCGAAATTGGTCGAAATTTCACCTGATGTTGTAGACCAATTTTTTGCGAGTCTGTCTGAAATAATGTTCTCCCCTGAGCAATGAGAATGAAAATATTTTAACAAGCACACAGCGTTCCTTGAACTCTGAATTCGGCCTTCAGTTTTGATAAACAAAGCGACCGAAAATATTTGGAACTATTTTTTCTCCGGAAAGCGAAATTATTGTTTACATTTTCCAAAGTATTTACCTTTTTTGGCACATGGTACTCTGCTTAAAGTAGAATTATTCTTAGAGAACAGAGCTTCTATTTTTAGGATACTAGAGACAATATTTAACCTCAGCCTCTAGCACATATATACAGCATTTTGTATTAATATGTGATGGAATGGTCTCGACCTTCTTTTCTGTATTAACAGTCATTTCATGTGTAATTTTCGCAATTCATTCAGCTGATATAAATATGCATTTAACTGAATGATGACACTGCTTGAAAAACATACAGTACCAACACTCATTTTCGTGTATTTACCATATACCATTTCAAATGCGAAAATATGTATTTTGGGGTGGGTTGGAAAACACATATGCATCGTTATATTTTTACTATTGCTTCGTTTTTTAGTAATGATGGACATTAATCCGTGGAGTGGGTGTCGTGTTTCTATCTAGGACCCTAATTCGATATTCCCGATTCAAGCCCTTATGCGGTTATAGTCAATAATATCCTTACAAAGGCATAAGAATCATAGCCATATTCAGTAATAGCCCATGCAGTCCAAAGCACAGCACGGCTACTCCCATAGACTCCTAGAAAGCACAACGAGTTCTTTAAACAAACCAAGCCTCCAGCAGCCCGGGAAATTCCCCCTGCTTTTGTTTTGATTTGAACAAGAACTCCTGAAGTCCAGAAAGAACTGTTAGTTCTTAGTGACGTCTTATGTCCAAGCTTACGTCAAACTCGGCACCTTTCAGGTATAAATATACCAACAGTTGCCTTAAACAAACACACGGTGGTTTTGGAGCAGAGCGGCTATCTACTTGCCCGAGAGCCCAGCTGATGCGAGAGCCCACGGAAGCCGCCCCTCCCGTTTGACGCACTGAGAGAGACGCTGTCTTTTTCTCCAGCCGAGAAAATCTAGCTCCGGTGTTTCCGGCCTACCCTTGCGGGTTGATGGGGGATCGAGTACTGAAGCGAGAGATACCAGACCTCCCACATTCTATTACCAAGGTACGGAGCTGACTAAAACCCCTAAGAGAATTCTTGATGCAGATTCTTGGCAAAACAATCTTAACCGGCTTAACTTAAACTGCTACTTACTTACTCCTTCCCAAGTATTAGGCTTAGGTCAGGTACACCGGGGTAGGCGTAGTTAGAAGCACCAGTTGAGTACGTTAGTCAATGTTTTTATGTATGTATATATTTTATCCATTTTAAAGTATCATATGGCTAAGAAACCATATCAATGCTTTTACAGTATTATTTCATAATACTACTTTTACTGTACGCACTTTACTTTATGATAAGTATTGCAATTGTGGCAATTCATTTTTCTTGCATGAGAAAGAAGACTGCTCAATAAATAACACCTTTTATTGAAAACGCCCGTCTCTCTATTTCTCTGCACTCTGGTGAAACTAAGTATGCACGGTTGACTGAGTGAAATAGCTGCCTATTGTTTTCACACGACTCTAGAGATACACTCTTATTCTGAGGGAGCAAAGTTGTCATGTTTATACGGTTGTCAGAAACTGAATCCCTTCTTGTCTGAATCAGGGAAGTTCATCCCTCCCTATTCATTCAAGAAAGTTTCTAGTGACCTCTGAGTTAGCTGGCACAAACCTAAATTAAGTCTAACATAGTCAGTAGAGACCTAGATGACCTCAGTTCTAGGTCTACACTGCTGTTTAAGTTATTCCAATGCGCAGGGCCTATTGGGAAAATAGGAACTACACTACACTTTGGGTGGGAGAACCGGCGGGAAAAACAAGTGCGGAAAAGAGGTGTGCCCACCTCTACCACTCCACCCCTCAGGTGGGGGAGGTGAGGTGAAGCACAACTCCTAGTCCCCGCCATCTTGAGGATGGGGGACCCAACCAACCAGGGACAGGCTTGTGCTCCGCTCCCACTGGAGGGTGGCACAATAGGGGGTGTACCCAACCCAGGGAAGGGACCCATTGGTCCCTGCCATCTACCTACCTGTAACGCCCCTAAATCTAGTATTTAGGGGCAACCTGAACCGTGCTTCTTCAGACCCATAAACAACAAGAAGAAAAGAAGAAGGACCGAACAGCTGTGCAGCCAGCTAAGAATAGGAAGACGCCCACTGACTTGGCCCCAGCCCTACAGGCCTGTCTCCCCTCAAACTTGCTCCTGCGAAATCCCGGTGTGTCTTGCAGCCAGCAACCTCAAAAATCTCGGAGGACCTGCCTGCCTTCACTTCCAAAGACTGCTTCTCCCGTGAACATCAGGTTTGTGAAGTAGTGTGGCTCACTGGTTAGAGGCGGCAGACCTGAGAGCAGAGGACGGCCCGGGACCAGGGTTCGATTCCCGGCGCGGCAGGTTTCTGGACCAGGGTCAGCGGACTCGATAATTCTCTCGCCTCGGTGCCCACTCTGATCAGCGATCACACTCGGCAACTCTGGGCATTAGCTTGCCTCATCTTCACTAACGGCCCCACCAGACCGCCGGGGATGCCTGGTCTCACCCTGGAGATACCCATTAAGGGACCATCTCTCAGGGAAGCCAGGAAGGGTTTCGCAGCGGTCGAAGCGCCTTGGGACCCTACGGGTAAGTAGTGCGCTATATAAATGCCAATACGTTTGTTCAACTGCAACCTCTGACAGCAGCCGGAGACCGCGAATCCAGCCCACTCTGCACCCGCCAATCCCTGCCCTAGCAGAAAAACACCATGAGGAGGTCAGCCCAGCGATCCTGAACTGAGATCCGGCGACTTCTGACCTGCCTCAAGCCTCCAGCCGACGCCTGCAGTCTAAATCCAGAAGGTCCCCCTATCTGCGACCAGGAGCTGGTAAGAAGCTCCGACCCCAAATGGCACCCCTGTACCCGACGCCCCACTGCTTTGTGTGCCCAAACTGACGGTGCCTAACCAACCCCTAATTTCCCAACTTACCTCTCGAAGTGGTGGTCGCACCCCGAAGTCCTTCGTCTCCTGCCTGCAGTGCTTTTGCAAACTGGAGGTTTCACATTGAAAACAACAGGGCGCCCGACGTCGAAACAGCACTCAGCACCCGGCCGCCTCAGTGCCACTGAGGGTGCACTTTTGTGCTACTTTGTTTCCCCATTTGCCCTGACCTAAACCCTAGGAGATTTGCTCCTACAACCCAGTGGCCTGCTTGCCAGCAGCCACCAAACGGAGGCCCCCAATCCCCCATTGGGTAACATTGGGCCTCAACACTCTGCACCCTAGTGCTGCTGAGGGTGTAACAAGAGTGCATCACTGACCCTGGAGGACCCCCGAGTCGAACCCCGGGAACCTTATCTCCCACAGTCGAGAACTTACCAGTGAACCCATAACCTGTTTTTCCTCAATAGGATAACATTGACAATTTCCTTCCAAAAAGTTTTAAGTGTGGAGTTTTGAAATCTAAAAACATTATTTCAAAATGGCACGAATAACCAAAACGTATTTACTCACCTGTTTGCAGGAAATGTCCCAGTGCTGAATCTAGGTATCCAGCACTGAGTTAGAAAGGTAACGTAAAAAGTGACTTACCTGTAATTTACTGAAAAAGCCTATTCATTTCAATGTACTGTATTTGCTAAGTATTGAAACCTACTGCATCCCCTGTAAATCAAACAAAGTAAAATTCCTATTGCATTTTCAAACTGTTCTACAATCAGCAACGTATTACTGTAAAGTATTTAATGCTAACCTGTGCCAGGCTTGCTTGGTTCTAAAAATAAAACAACAGTTAACACTGTCCTCTGATACTGCCTTACTGCTCGACCACTCTACCACAAATAGAGAGTAAGGTTCTATCTAACTTTGACCTCTGACTACCTCTGGGGTCACCTGGACTCTATACACACTATACCTCATTTTGATGTAGTAAATATAGAACCAGTTTCCTACAGGAAGCACCAGAAAACAGACGTCGACACATGGAAATAATACTAGACAAGCATTGATTAGCAGCACTAGTACCCGAAGAGGGACGATGCCTGTTATGCATGATTTTTCATTTCAGTGCGGTGATGCGGATCACCACATTTAAATGTGTTAGTCTAACGCCAGATGCGTGGTCCTTGGCAGGGCTGAATTAGGTGACGTGGATTGGGACAAGCTGTGCATGCTAAGGCGTTTATGTCATGGGGTATAAAGTGGACGTTTGTCTATTTTTCTGTGTAAAAATAATATGGGCTGTTTCTTTACCTTCCGGTACATTTCTGAACAATTTGTTAAGCTAAATTGTATTGTTGCATTGTGTGCGCATGCTGGGAGAACAAGTGTCTGGCAGACATGCAAAAAATTATCCTAGGTCTCAGTATTAACTTACACACTTCTAAGCAGTAATTCCAATCCTAGAATGAGTTACCTGTTTGCTATACAACAACAGTTTTTAAAACAAGTGCTTTACAAGCCTGTATAAGTAGCAACGGTTTTAAAGGGACTTGTTTTCGTGCCAGGTATTGCTTTTCCCAGTTCATGGAAGGGACAAAAAACAACTCCAGATAATAATATGGTTGACAGGAAGGTGCGATAGCAGAACATTGATACGTTTGGATCTGGTGAGTACTGCGGGCAGCAAGTGCTTGATACACTATTTGCATAAGAAAATACAATATCTTATTTTCATTATCCTCCATTAGTTATTAGTTAGGAAGTGGGAAGAGAAGCGTTCACAGACAGCATTCAGTTAGTCTTACGGAGACAAAGAATGCTGTGGTCTGTGATAAATGCCGCCCAGAAGTCATAGGTATATGCATTGGGAGCTGCCATTGAAAGGAAGTGGAAATGTGCTTTAGATGTTGCCTGTATTGATGGCTACTGTGCGGTTGCAGACTTCGCTGGGCTGACAGTGGGTGGAGAAATGCTAAGTTGTCACTATAGGTTTAATTACATGAATCGCGCATTCTCTCTGGTGTTTGTCCTTGGGGTACTTGCTGACTGGTGCTACACATGGGATCTGGTTTGCCTTTGGCAGGAGGTATGGTTTAGTGGGGTACATAGTGTAAATTAATGTAGGTGTGAGGAAACAAAAACTCGGATCCTTTGTACATTTAATATTATTGTGTGCATCATGCAGAGGATGAAAAGAAGCAGGAGCGGCTTTGATGCCATAGAGGCTAGCAGCAGGAACTGTTTTGGGGTGGTCAGTTGAAGAGGTTGTTTAACATGTTTTAAACTACCACAGTAGCATTGGGGAGGGTAGCAGCTGAAAGGCTCTGTCTGTACTGGTAGGCAGTGGTTTGATGGCGACCGGCCATCAGTCTTTTTGTCAGTGGTGGACAGGGGAGCAGTGGGCGGCGGTCACGGGTTCGCAGTGACATCTGAGAGGTGGTTTTAAAGGCGGGTGGAAAAGCATAACTGTGGGTTACGTAGGGGTGAGAGTAGAGTTAATGGATGCGTTAGTAGCAGGCACGAAGGCAGTGGTGTGTGTTTGGAGGTGGCTAACTCAGCGGGCTTCGCTTGAAGGTGGGTCATCAGGTAGGAGGATGTGTTTTGGTGGGCCGGCTGGCGGCAGTGTCATATAACTTTGCTGGAGGGTGCAGCAGCAGTATTTACTGATATATGTAAATCGACCCATGAAAGGGCGGATGTGATCAATTGATGAACCAGAATCCTTTTTTTATGGCTGGGGTGAGCCCCTGCAGTATGGTGGGTCGCTGGCCTGAGAGCTCTTGACTGACACGGAGAATTGGGGCCCCCTCCATGTACTTTGCAGGGAGGGTTCCCTCAAGTTTCGTTACGCCTCTGGACCAGTACCACTTCCCCTCCCACTCCAGCGCAAATTCTCTACAGATCTTGTGGCGAGGCAGAGGAAAGGCAGATGCTGCAAATGAATGTAAATAGTGACATACCTATGCCAATGCTTAGAGGTCGCTGCCTCCCCATGGGTTACAATGCTTTAATTTTGACTGTTTATCTCAGTTTTAATCTCTTTCGAAGGCTGCTTCAAAGGGCATCCTCTATACCATACATAAAGAATTGACTATTTTCTTGTAGTCTAGTTATATGCATTTAACTGTTGTTCTGAAGAAACAAGACCAGCTTTAGTAAGATTAAACCAATCGATGTCATACTTTACAAAAAAGAGCCAGTATATTTACCTGAGCCACTGAAGCTTGTGGGTTGCCCAACAAATTTTTGACTGTCCGTTTAGACACCCACTTCAGCTGGTGAAAGAATGATGTGGTGTATGTTATCTGTCTGGTAAATATATTTGACTTCACTTTTTCTCCCATTGCCATTTTCCCTAATTCAAGTTTGACTTCATGGTAAAGGTTAGTGTTCTGATAACACTCTGCTAATTTCTCGACAACCGTCCTGTCACCACCTTCCTTCTTTTCCATGGGATCTTTGGGTGAAAGGAAAAAGGAAACATTTTTAATTTTAACCTGGTATACCATTCACAGAACAGCTTGTTCACCAAATAATGCATTAAAATGGTAATTAGTATTTCAAACTTTGAGAAACATTTTACAAAGTTTCGCCTTGGTGTATAATACTGTTGAAATCTAACATACTGCATGACGAAATTGGCGATAAAACTATTTTGAAAAGGATAGCAACCAGATTTTTGGACTGTGTATAAACTTAGTGTCACCTGTATGTTGTTTGTCATTCACCTTAGGTGGAATTGTAGGATGTACACCATGCCAAGCTTTACAGCACAACCTTCGGTCTATCACTCTGTAAATTCATCTGATATGCAAGCAAATTAAGAGTAAGCATTAGTCCTTGGATAGTCGTTGGCCTCTGTCACCAGAATTTTTCTAATTTGTGTCCTGAAAGCATGTTCTAACAACTTAAATTGACTGATGTGGTAGTGGTGGGTGTGCCCTACAAGTTGAACTAGAAGCTGATGCTTCTCTCCAATTTAGGCACCCAAGATTACTATAAAAGAGTGCCTTTATGGCAGGATTGCCAGTTGAATAAAGGTGAATTTGATTGATTGATTTAGTGCCTTTTTTAAATTAAATGACAACCAATTTTACACCCCTATTTTTACACTCTTAACTATGAGTTACTTTGAGTTTGGACAGACAGCAAAAACTAGCTGTTGTCCTGGCTGCCCTATATAAAGAGTATACATGGTTAGACACTAAGGGGCCGATTACGATGTCAGTCGGAAAGCATATCGACCGACTTGGTTTCGGAATGGTTTCCGACCGACTCGGGTTCAGGGAGTCCGACCAACTGATTACGATGTGTCGAAACACCGTTCAGTCGGACTCCCATTGATTTCAATGGGAGCCTGTATTCCGACCGACAACACTTGGCTCCCATTGAAAAAGGGGTTTTCCCGGAACCCCTTGCACCCATGGTGCCTGCCACACTGTGCATGGTTGTAAAGAGGGGCCCCATGTGTACCCCCACGGGGCCCACTCGGAGGCCTCCGGGTGAAGGGGGCCCCACTACAGGACCCCAAAGTCAGTCTCTGACAGCCTTTTTGTGCCGGCCAGACCGAGTCAGAAAGGCTGTCCGAATCAGACATTGTAATCGCTCGGTCGGAAACACGGTCCATAGACCTGTACGATTCCACTCTGTGTCTCCAAATGCCGTTCATAACCGAGGCAGACAGCCGGGATGGTTTCAAACCATCGTAATCGATCAGAAATGATTCAGAGTCGGTCAGAAACAAGTCTTACAACACGGATTCGGACGAACTGAATGCTGTTCGTAGCCTTTCAAACCAACATTGTTATTGGCCCCTAAGTAGGGCTGAAGGGATATCAGGCAATTTCTAGCATATGCCCGGCTCCCGCCAAAATCTAAATAAACCCCTTCATCATTATTTTACCTGGAATATAAGTATTTAGACTATTGAATCTGATGCTTTTTCCAAACAGTCTGCCAGAGGAAATATGGTTTCTACTGACTGCTAATGAAACACCACCTGTGTGATTAATATTAAATGAGAAGTTGTTCCACTGGCAGGTACTACAATTCAAGTACTTTGTTGTGAGCTTCGGCAATTGGATGAGTGAAAAGATTCAGACTGGCTGCTCAAAAGAAAGTTGCCATTGTCTCAGATTGTTTTATCAAACATCAGATGAATGGCTCTGCTGATTCCCTTCATTATAAATCCTATCGGCAACGGAGCAGCATGACAATCCTAACTATTATTATTGAAGTCTTCCCTGATTCTGGAACTGATTTATCTTTGAATTAAATTTTGACACAACTGGATCAAGAGGCCCAACTATGTGTTTGGTGTGAGGGTAAAACAGCTATATATCTCAGTCTGTGCCTAAAGTGAGGAAGTGCTTTGGCTGTAGCTGTATCTAATGTTGTAACCTAAGAACAACTGTAATGAAGAACGATTGCTGAACAGAATCCAGTTCTTGAATGTTGCATTAAAAATATGTGTGCTGTGTCCCGAAGTAACTTGTCTCCAAGGGCCCGAGGAGAGCAGGCTCCCTGTTGTGAAAACTCAGGACCATCAAAGTTTCCAAGTTTATCTCAGCGACACTTTGTGCGTGTGCAGCCTGAGACTGCAGTGGGGTCCGTGGTGCTGGTTGAAAAGTGCCCCGTGACTGTAGTGCCCTGCAGCATGAATCATCGTCTGCACTGCTGTGCAGCGGTTTGTGGCCTGAGCCGTCATCGTAACCGAAGCTGCGGATCAAGATCCGCAACGTGCTGAAGGATTTGGTAAAGCTAAGGTAGTCGTGAGGCATTAGTGATCATTATTCGCAAGAGGAGTCTGCCCAAGATCGTCAGCAACGGAGGAGACAGCGCCATAAACTGTCCGGCTACAGCTTCCCCTTGCATCGGAGCTACGTCATCATCGGGAGCGCCCAGTAGGACGTTGGACGAGCGGGGAGAGAGAGAGCGAGGCAGCTCATCCCCCAAGTAAGGCTTGGACTCCGGTCGGGCCTAGTGGTGCCTGCACTAATCGATTCGATTGGCCTGGTATTATTCCTGAATTACGAACTGCCTTATTACTTGCATTAGGGATTGTATTATTCCTGCATTACGAACTGCCTGATTATGTGCATTAAGGATAGAATTATTCTTGCATTAGGAACTGCCTTATTACTTGCATTAAGGAGTGCGTTATACGTGCATTAGGAACTGCCTGATTACTTGCATTGAGGATTGAATTATTCTCGCATTAAGAACTGCTGTATTACTTGCATTAAGGAGTGCGTTATACTTGCATTACGAACTACCTGATTACTTGCATTTAGGATTGCAGTATTCTTGTATTACGAACTGCCTGATTCCTTGCATTGAGGATTGCATTATTCTTGCATTACGAACTGCACTAGTCTGACAATACGAACTGCTTAGCATTGCATTAGGACTGCATTTGAACATCGTGAACTGCTCATTATTACCGCAAGAACCTACAAGTGTTTGTTGGCCTAATAACCGGCAAAGTAAAATATTACGAACACACATATGTTGGATTTTTATCGTTTGGAACTGTATTTTTCTTCTTGATAAAGCTACCGCTATTTTCATACATAAGCGTAGTGTCCATTTGTGGTGTTATCACTGTGTCACTGGGAGTGTGGTTGCAAATACTTTACACATTGCCTTGAAGATAAGCCTGGCTGCTTGTGCCAAGCTACCAGGGGGGAGCAGGGGTTATCAAAGAGGTTTTCTCTCCTTTCCCTGACTAGAAGCAAGGGTCCCTATTTGTACTAAGGTAACTGCCTCAGCCAACTAGAGACCCCGAGTTCTAACAGTAATTTATTAACTTAGTAACCGCTGGTATTGATTAAAGCTTGTGAAATTAAGTGTAGTGTTTGGAGAGAGGATTAGTCTTGGCATTTGTGGTATTTTTGTATTTTGAGGTGGCTCAGCCATTCTGACGATAAAAGCCCAACCCCTTTGTTTGACTTTTAGAATGTTGGCATTTTTTTACCCTTAGCCCTTTGTGTCTGCAAGCTGTCTTGGGTCACTTGAATGGGTGTAGCTGACAGACTTAGTGAATTCCCCCCAGACAGTCACACAATAGAGGAATTAGCCGTACCTCAATGGGCCATCTGTTAGCAGGATGGGGCTGAAGCTGAGCACAACCCCACTTGCTACTTAATAGCCTGTGCTCTGCCTTTACACAATATGCCTAACAACCCTGTATTGTAACTGCAGCCACTTTGGAGCCAGGGGAGTCAGGAAATTCTATGCACTTCAAAGACCCTTTCAAGAAGCATCTCCCACCTTCTGGAAAAAAAGCACCATTGTATTAAAATAGGACCTTCAGACCCACTCTTCAGTTCACTACTGGACCTACAGAAGGACTCTCAGAGGAATACCTGCTGCTGTGACCTGCTGTGCATTGTGCCATACTGCTGCTGTACCTGGGAGGATTGCTTTGCTACCTGGAGCCTGCCTTGAACCCTCAAAGATCAGTCCTGCATCTTCACCTGCACCTAGGACTACCAAAAGCGACTCCAATGGCTAGTTTGCTGGTCTCCTGTTCAGAGCCACAGGGACATAACAGGCTCACACCATCTCGAACCTGCCTGATTGTATCCTGAAGTCCCAAGAGGTGTACCACCAGTCCTGGGCCCTTGGCTGTGGTGCTAAAGATCCCCAGATGGCCAATTTGCAAAACTGAGGACAACATTTGGCCAAATATGGCACAGAGAACTCAGAGGAGATTGGGACCAACCAGCTTGTCTATCTGCCCAAGGTGCATCACTAGTCGGGATGACTTGTGGCTACTCCCGCTACGTTCTTCTCAGAAACAGCAAATCTGTTTCTGCGGTCCTTCACCAAAGGGGTATCCGACTTCGACTTCGTGGAACTGTTTTCAGCTACAGCCTTCTGCTTCATCCCGTTGGAATTTTTCAATCTTCAATTTGGTGACCAAATCTGAAGGTAGTAATCTTCACCTTATGGAAGACTACATGGACTCCATTGAACCCCCATTGGCAAAAACACTGTACATTAAATTTCATTTTGTGACCTTACCACTGCATACATTCGCCACTAAATGGGAGCAACCTGATACTGACCCACATACGGCCTGTCCTTTTTGCGCCCAAAGGTATGTATTTATCACATTCTATTTATCTGCCAAGGCTGTTACAAACACAGGAAGGAGTGGATATTGCCTCTCTGTAGGACAATGCGGATTAGGGACTTCAGGAATGTTTCTAGAATCCTTAGATCCAATACAGCACCTTTGATAGTGTTTGCTGTGTCCTGTTTCTTACTGGGAGTGTGGAGAACCAGGCAGGGCAGAGTAAAACCCTGAATACTGTATTGCACTGCCCCTTGTTGTTGGCAATGTAACCTAATTGAAGTATGTTAGCACCACTGTTTAACTTAATAGCCCTTTTTAATGAGGTACTAATAATTCTTTATTGGAATTCAGAAGTACAAGTTTTTAGTTAGAGCCTGTTTAGTGTAACCCCAAGACTAGCAATGTTTACTAATTATGCTTCTACTTAAGAATTGCTATTGATGGCTTTTTAGGATGGTTTTTAAGGATTCTACTGGTTTTATGGTTTTTAAAGTTTTTATGTGCATTGTATTTATGTGACCTTTTATTCCAGCATTTGCCAAATTAATATTGTAAGTGAAATCTTCACTGTGGCTTTGACTCAAGGCCATCCGACAACGACGCTCCCACCTTGGACACCTTCTGCAGTCTTGCCCCGCTGAACTTTAGCTTCTCAGACATTTTTTCTTCAAGAATTTTTCTAAGTCAAATCAGGCTCACCCTGTGACCCTGCCCCCCCTGTGATGCTGACCCAAGTCAATAAAGCCATTCTCCCCAATCTAATGGAGCTGTTGAATTCTTCCATCTTGAGTAGGATAGTCCCACAGTCCTGGAAACACGCCATGGTCCGAACGTTGTTAAAAAAAACCACCCTCGATCCAACGAATTTTAACAACTATCGCCCGATATCACTGCTTCCCTGGGCTACCAAGATCTTAGAGAAACACATCAACACCAGTGTACCCAGTTCTTCAAGCACAATCATCTGCTCGACACCTCTCAGACTGGCTTTCGCTCAAAACACGGCACGGAGACAGCCTTGTTGGCAGTGACAGAAGAGACTAGGCAGATACTCGATCAGGGAGGGTCAGTGGGAGTGATCCTCCTTGATTTGAGCGCCGCTTTCGATACGGTCAACCATAAAACACTTCTGGACCGCCTCCTCGATTTGGGAATCTCGGGAGAAGCCCTGGAATGGTTCAGGTCTTTTCTATCAGACCGAACCTTCCAGGTCTTTGAAGGCACATCGGTTTCTTTGAGTAAGCCTCTGGGATGTGGGGTTCCGCAGGGCTCTTCATTGAGCCCTACGCTCTTTAATGCCTACTTGAGACCGCTGGCTGGAATAGTACGTCCGCATGGTATTAACATCATCACCTATGCAGATGATACCCAGCTAGTGGTCTCTCTCGCACAAGGGAATAACCCACTACCGCAGTCAACCTAACAACCTGTCTCGAGCACGCCAAGAGCTGGATGACAAAATCATATCTGAAGCTCAACGACGATAAAACTGAGCTAATGCTTTTAGGCCCTCCAACTCTCTCCACCTTGGAACTGTCATGGCCTCTGAGCGTGGGCACAGCCCCCACCCCTAGAAATAACATCAAAAGCCTGGGGGTGTGGATAGATAAATCGTTGACCTTCGACACGCAGGCAACCAAAGTCTCTGCGACCTGTTTTGGCCTCCTAAGGATGGTAAAAAAAATCCTTCCACTTCTCCCCTTTGAGGCCAGACAGACAGTCATTCAGGGCTTAATTCAATCTCGCCTGGATTTTAACAATGCTCTGGACCTTGGGGCGCCGGAGTACACTCTAAAAAAACTACAACGTACTCAGAATTGTGCAGCTCGCACTTTACTTGGCACCCCACGAAGAATCTCAATACAACCTGGCATAAGAGCATTGCATTGGCTCCCCATTAGGGAGAGAGTCAAGTTTAAATCTCTATGCATTGCACATCAGGCCTACTGGAAATCAGGCCCAGAGATTAACCACTCCTTGGTATCACCATACGAACCCACCAAAGCTCAACGATCTTCACACGCCTTCCTAGCCTAAATCCCAAGGATTCACAGAGCGAGGGCCGGAGGTCGTTCCTTTGCATATAAATCCCGAAACTATGGAACACCTTACCACTTCATCTTAGAGCAGACTCTAACCTTTTGAGCTTTCGCAAGAAGCTTAAGACCTTTCTTTTCATTTAATAGTGTTGCCTCACCCCTTTTCTTTTTCTGAGCACTGATGGTAGTTTTTAGCGCCTGGACGCCTCAGGGCAGCAGCTAGCGCTTAATAAAAACGATTTTCATTTCATTTTCATTTCATTTCATTTCAAGTCAGAAGGTATACGCTGACTGGGCCCAATCCACTTCTGGTATCCGCACCGCACTCCATTGCTGCCAGCCTTAACATTAGGCTTTGATCTGGTCTCACGCGACTAGGTTTCAGCGGTTGGTGCTTTGATCTTTTAGATGCTAGATTTCACTTAAATATTTAAAACTTTCATAACTACAGTTGTACTAATTGGATTTTACTGTTTTATAATCAAATAAGTTATTAAAATTTACTCTATTTTTCTGAATTGGTTTCAGATTTTTCTTGTGCTGTGTTTTCACTTTATTACTGTTTTTTATTTTTATTTATTTATTGAGTTTTCCATACGTCAATATGAAAACATACATAAGTATTATAGCAGCTCCATAGTGCATAGGTATAAAGCAAAGTTTTCACAAACAGTACAACAAAGCAGCCACCCCACAGTACATTATATGCAGAGCCTTTTGTTTTCGCCACTTTATTACTGTTTGAGAGCTGCAAAAATACTTTACACATTGCCTCCAAGTTAAGCCTACCTGCTTTTTGAGCCAAGCTACCCAGGGCTAGGCACAGTTTAATTTTTTAACTTTTTGTGGCTCATTCTGCAAGGGATTTTGGCTGTTGCTTGACCAGGACTCACACCCCAGTCAACCAACAACCCAATTTCTCACACAGACCTTTTCCATTAAGTAACCCACTTGAAAGGAATACGTTGCAATCAAAAAAGTAGGACCCTATCCATATAGGTAAATCTACACATGTAGATGTTCTCGTATACCTTTGAGTAATTTTACTACTTTTGGCTATTTATAAAATCCAAGTGTAAAGTTACTCAGATGAAGTTACTACTACCAAAAAAGAGGAATTCCGAATCCAGCACCATACATGGCCAACCACTGATACTGCAATACCCTCCTATACAAAAAACATCCATTTAGACACTTATTTAAACATTTATTCTTCCATTGACCTTTACATATACATATATAAAACATATTTATTTTTCAGAAAGGCACACATTCACTGGTTGGTGTCATCAGTGATGTCATGAGTGATGTCACTGACCATGTCATGAGTGATGTAATATGTGATGTCATCAGCAGTGCATTACACGCGCAAGTTATAGTGAGTCCAACTAACTATAACGTGGGAATTTCAATGGCTTTATGTCAGTAAAATTTCCAGGTAACTATAACTGGTGTGAAACCTATGGTTTTTTCTGTGAATTTCATAGTTTTTTTAAATGCTAATTCCTAACTATAACTGGTGTGAAACTTATGGTTTTTTTCAGTGAATTTCATAGGTTTTTTAACTGCTAATTCCTAACTTTTTATAGGGCCTCATACCTATGTGTTTTTTAGTGAATTTCTAAGGTTATTTTTTCGCAAATATCTATAGCTTAGAAAGGTATGTTTTTCTAAAAATGAATCCCATGTTGTATATTAATATAATATATATTTTTTTTAAGTATATTCTTTTTTTTTTATATTACACTTTGGAGCGCTCCCGGTGTATGTGTTTTGAAGACAGCATATGTACAGGACTGTATGGATGGATGAGTGTGTATATGTGTGTGTTAGTGAGTAAACGACTGTCTCACTATTGTCTTTTTCAGTAACGGCATATGTTTTAATCTAGTATATGTGAGTATTGATATATATAAATGAGTATATGTGAGAGTGAGAGATTGTAAGAGTTCCTGTTTAAATAAGTATGTGTTTCTATAAGTGATTGTTTAAGAGAGTAAGTATGTGTAAGTTTCCTTAGAAGTAAAGTGGTAGTGTGTGTATAGCTGAATATGCAAATAAATGGATGTTCAATAGTTTTTTTGCATGTGTGAATATGTGTGTGAGTAACTCTTGGATGACTGTCGGTGTGTAACAGGATGTATAGGTCTATCACTACATATGATGAGTGAATATATATATGAATGACTATATAGAACTGTTGGTGAATGAGTGGATGTGTATGTAGATGTTGGAATTACCTAATAAGTTGTTGTAATTGGTATTGGTTTCTCCTTTTTTAATAAAATGTTAGTTTCTATTTTTGAATGTGTGTGTCAAAGGTTATTTTATGCTGATAGAAGGTCTGCCACTTTGTCACAAGGATGGTGTCATCAGTGATGTCATGAGTGATGTCACTGACCATGTCATGAGTGATGTAATATGTGACGTCATCAGCAGTGCATTGCAGGCGCGCAAGTTATAGTGAGTCCAACTAACTAAAACGTGGAATTTCATTGGTTTAATGTCAGTAAAATTTCCCGCTAACTATAACTGGTGTGAAACCTATGTTTTTTTCAGGGAATTTCAAAGGTTTTTTTAATGCTAATTCCTAACTAAAAGTCTCACTTTATAAGTAAGACTGTTAGCGCTCTAGTTGTTCTTTAGAACACTCTGGTACATACTATCATTGGGCTATAGTTGCGCTACATCTGGCTGATATTTGGGTTACATTTGTATTTTTTTGTGTCTGGTGGCCATCTTTGGGCTACATTGGGCTACATTTGGGCTACATTTGGTCTCTAAGATATATATAGCCCAATGTAGCCCAATATATATTTTTAAAAGTAAATTTTCTTAAAAACAACTGGAGCATATATCTTGAGACATAGCAAAAGCACATCGGGCTACCAGTCTTACCATTTTTCAATTTTTTTTTTTGCCCTGGAGCGCTCCTGGTGCGCGCCCCGGTGAGCGCCCCGGAAAGCGTAGTATTTTGAAGCACCCCGGTGCGCAAACCGGGAAGCGTCCCGATAGCGCCAATGTCGGGATCGAAAACAACATCGTGACGTGACCCGTAAGCGCGACGAATCGCGTAGCCGCGTGACACACGTAAGCGACCCGAAGCGCGCTCCGGAGCGCGACCCGGAGCGCGACCCGGAGCGTGTAGCGTAAGCGCGTCGGATCATGTGACCTGAAAATAACACTTTTCATTGGTTCCTAACATTTTTTTTTCCAAATGAGGAAAGCCCCCACCTTTTTTCCTCATTCTTACTTTCTTCTTTGAGAGAGCAAGAGCTATTTCTTTGTGAGAGACCAATAATGGCTACTGTACTTGCTGCTGCTGGTGCTCCAACACCACCACCACCACCAAAAGGACCACCACCACCTCTGCTTTTTCGTGGGGAGCAGGACGAAGAGGAGGAAGAGGAGCAGGAGGAGCAGGAGAGACATTTCCTACCAGAGGAACCCCACCCATCTCGTGTAAAGGAGCACTACATTTGGCAATTCTTTAAGTTTCCTGCAGGACTGAAGAAAGTTAATGCCCCTAAAGTAACATGTCTAATTTGCAGCAACATCCTTTCACGTGGCAATCCTGCTAAAAAATATAGTTTTGGCAACCACACCATGATTCGCCACATGGAGAGGTGGCACCCAAATAATTTGGCCCAAGCACAGGTGAGAGCTATGGCTGAAAACCCACAGACCCCTCAGCCTAGCACCTCAAGTGCGGAATCATCTTTTGCCGCACCTGAAGGGCGTCAAATGGTGCCCAACATCCAAAGCAAATTCTCACACTTCAAAATAGTTTGTATTTATTGTGGGGCTACTATTGCTTATGGTGAAAAAAGTATCACCTTAATTAACAGAGCAGAAGAAAACCACAAGTGCTCTCACAAATGAAAGCAATGATTCTTTATTGTTTTTTCTTTGCTCCTGTTGAGCCATTTTCAAATCCTTCTGTTTTTTTCGAAGTACTAAAACAACAAAAAAAATGTTTTAAATTGTTTTGAAAAACCAAAAAAAGTAAAAAATGTTCACAAAAAAATATATATAACACAACAAAAACAATTTTAAAAAAAAGTTATTTTCAGAACTACCTCCCATTTATATAAAATGACTTAAATTTTTAAACTCTGCCATTCTCTTTTCTCTTCGGTACGCTCCCCGGTACGCGTACCGTGGCGCGCACCGAGAGCGCAACCAAAAAAAAAAGGAGTGAGCATAAGGGAAGGACACAGAGAGAGTAATGATAAAAGAAATACAGCTAGAGGGATGTTCTATATAAGTCTCTATCTAGGTTTTGTAAATGCAAATTCTATTAGCGAATAACGTTTTTATATGTTAATATCCTTCTTCTGAAAAAGATTTGCCGCCCATTCGTGCCAGCCTGATTTTTGGAATCACAAAGTGGTTAGCCGTGGCTGATCGAAGGGTTCGAGATGGGCGGTAGGGATGTACTAGATTTTGTAGATACTGTGGGGCACTGTTAGTAGAGATCTTATGCATAAAGCATAAGGATTTAAACTTCACCGGATTCTCGATTTTCAGCCAGTGCAATTCCCGGATGTACTTGGTGGTTGGTGTGGAGATGGGAATTTTCCACAGTAATCTTGCGGCTGCATTTTGCACTGTCTGTAATCGGCGGGTTGTAGCCTTATTGGCCCCCAAGTATAGCACGTTACCATAAACGAGTCTGGAAGTTATTAAAGCATTGATGACTGTTTTCTGAGTATGTTTGGGCAGCATCCGACAAATTTTTTTCAACCACTTTAGTATCGCAAAGCAGGTGGCTGATGTCTTCGCAGCTTGCTGATTAAGATTAAGCGACTCATCAATGATGACTCCTAGGTTGCGGGCTGATTTGACTGGAGCCGGGAGGGTACCCATAACATCTGGCCAATGTTGGGGTCCCCAAAGCTCTTGTTATTTAATGTCCCTCTGTTATAATTACAGATTCAGATAGGCTTCTCTGTTATAGTTATAGAATAAATTAGGCTTCTCTGTTATATTATAATTATATTAGGCTTCTTCACATACACTCTTTTATATTTCTACTTCCTACTACATCCAATTTATAATGTAAAAAATTTTCACAAAAAAAATATATAACACAACAAAAACAATTTAAAAAAAAGTTCTTTTCAGAACTACCTCCCATTTATAGATAATGACATACATTTTTAAACTCTGCCATTCTCTTTTCTCTTCGGTACGCTCCCCGGTACGCGTACCAGGGCGAGCACCGAGAGCGCAACCAAAAAAAAAAAAGGAGTGAGCATAAGGGAAGGACACAGAGAGAGTAATGATAAAAGAAATACAGCTAGAGGGATGTTCTATACAAGTCTCTATCTAGGTTTTGTAAATGCAAATTCTATTAGCGAATAACGTTTTTATATGTTAATATCCTTCTGGTACCACCTGAGCAGCCATCTCATTTCTCAGTAGAACTGAGGCACAAGAGAGCACAAAACAAGAGTGGAAAACGCAAAAAGGGGGCAGGGTAGAGACCCCCTTATCCCCTAGCCCTTCTCAGGTTGTCCCAGAAGGACTCCCAAGGCCAAAAAAAAGAAAATGTTTTATTTTTTAATGAAATTGCTGGGTGCATGTACGGTACGTACGCGGACCTGTACGCGTACCGTGCGCGCACCCCGTGATTTTTTCGTTTTTTTTTTATTTTCACCGGTAAGCGCGCCCCAAAAAAAATGTGGGAAATAAAATTACATAAAAACCACTGGACAGACTTTCACCAAATATAGAATAGACCCTACTACATACCAGTCCCTACCATTATCCCACATTTGATGGTATTCCATTGAGCCATTTGGGCTGTAGCCCGGTCTAAATATCCGAAGGTAAATTACATGACAAAAACACATATGAAAGTGTTAGAATTTTCAACCAATTAAAATGTTACTTTCATATCCTACTTTTTTTTCATGACATTTGATTTGTTATGCACATGAATATAAATTAAAAATGAGAGGGAAAACACGGCCATTTTGACTACAACTACCTGAGATACATCTTTTAAAACATTTCCTCATTTATCTTCATCACCTTTCTATAAGGTAAGATATAAATTTGTAAAGGGGCACTTTAAGTTCATTTGTAAAAACGTTTTCTGACAGTTATTTAATGTCCCTCTGTTATAATTACAGTTTCAGATAGGCTTCTCTGTTATAGTTATAGCATAAATTAGGCTTCTCTGTTATATTATAATTATATTTGGCTTCTTCACATACACTCTTTTATATTTCTACTTCCTACTACATCCAATTTATAATGTAAAAAATGTTCACAAAAAATTTTTTTTGACACAACAAAAACAATTTTAAAAAAAGTTCTTTTCAGAACTACCTCCCATTTATATAAAATGACTTAAATGTTTAAACCCTGCCATTCTCTTTTCTCTTCGGTACGCTCCCCGGTACGCGTACCAGGGCGCGCACCGAGAGCACAACCAAAAAAAAAAAGGAGTGAGCATAAGGGAAGGACACAGAGAGAGTAATGAAAAAAGAAATACAGCTAGAGGGATGTTCTATACAAGTCTCTATCTAGGTTTTGTAAATGCAAATTCTATTAGCGAATAACGTTTTTATATGTTAATATCCTTCTGGTACCACCTGAGCAGCCATCTCACTTCTCAGTAGAACTGAGGCACAAGAGAGCACAAAACAAGAGTGGAAAACGCAAAAAGGGGGCATGGTAGAGACCCCCTTATCCCCTAGCCCTTCTCAGGTTGTCCCAGAAGGACTCCCAAGGCCAAAAAAAAAAGAAAATGTTTTATTTTTTAATGAAATTGCTGGGTGCATGTACGGTACGTACGCGGACCTGTACGCGGACCTGTACGCGTACCGTGCGTGCACCCCGTGATTTTTTCGTTTTTTTTTTATTTTCACCGGTAAGCGCGCCCCAAAAAAATGTGGGAAATAAAATTACATAAGAACCACTGGATAGACTTTCACCAAATATAGAATAGACCCTACTACATACCAGTCCCTACCATTATCCCACATTTGTTGGTATTCCATTGAGCCATTTGGGCTGTAGCCCGGTCTAAATATCCGAAGGTATATTACATGACAAAAACACATATGAAAGTGTTAGAATTTTCAACCAATTAAAATGATACTTTCATATCCTACTTTTTTTCATGACATTTGATTTGTTATGCACATGAATATAAATTAAAAATGAGAGGGAAAACACGGTCATTTTGACTACAACTACCTGAGATACATCTTTTAAAACATTTCCTCATTTATCTTCATCACCTTTCTATAAGGTAAGTTATAAATTTGTGAAGGGGCACTTTAAGTTCATTTGTAAAAACGTTTTCTGACAGTTATTTAATGTCCCTCTGTTATAATTACAGATTCAGATAGGCTTCTCTGTTATAGTTATAGAATAAATTAGGCTTCTCTGTTATATTATAATTATATTAGGCTTCTTCACATACACTCTTTTATATTTCTACTTCCTACTACATCCAATTTATAATGTAAAAAATGTTCACAAAAAAAATATATAACACAGCAAAAACAATTTAAAAAAAAGTTCTTTTCAGAACAACCTCCCATTTATATAAAATGACTTAAATTTTTAAACTCTGCCATTCTCTTTTCTCTTCGGTACGCTCCCCGGTACGCGTACCAGGGCGCGCACCGAGAGCGCAACCAAAAAAAAAAAGGAGTGAGCATAAGGGAAGGACACAGAGAGAGTAATGATAAAAGAAATACAGCTAGAGGGATGTTCTATACAAGTCTCTATCTAGGTTTTGTAAATGCAAATTCTATTAGCGAATAACGTTTTTATATGTTAATATCCTTCTGGTACCACCTGAGCAGCCATCTCATTTCTCAGTAGAACTGAGGCACAAGAGAGAACAAAACAAGAGTGGAAAACGCAAAAAGGGGGCAGGGTAGAGACCCCCTTATCCCCTAGCCCTTCTCAGGTTGTCCCAGAAGGACTCCCAAGGCCAAAAAAAAAAGAA
The DNA here is from genome assembly GCF_964263255.1 of Lissotriton vulgaris. Taxonomy (NCBI): domain Eukaryota; kingdom Metazoa; phylum Chordata; class Amphibia; order Caudata; family Salamandridae; genus Lissotriton; species Lissotriton vulgaris. The sequence goes on from NC_141689.1 coordinate 1,510,199,795, forward strand.
AATGTTTTATTTTTTAATGAAATTGCTGGGTGCATGTACGGTACGTACGCGGACCTGTACGCGTACCGTGCGCGCACCCCGTGATTTTTTTTTTAAATTTTTATTTTCACCGGTAAGCGCGCCCCAAAAAAATGTGGGAAATAAAATTACATAAAAACCACTGGACAGACTTTCACCAAATATAGAATAGACCCTACTACATACCAGTCCCTACCATTATCCCACATTTGATGGTATTCCATTGAGCCATTTGGGCTGTAGCCCGGTCTAAATATCCGAAGGTAAATTACATGACAAAAACACATATGAAAGTGTTAGAATTTTCAACCAATTAAAATGTTACTTTCATATCCTACTTTTTTTTCATGACATTTGATTTGTTATGCACATGAATATAAATTAAAAATGAGAGGGAAAACACGGCCATTTTGACTACAACTACCTGAGATACATCTTTTAAAACATTTCCTCATTTATCTTCATCACCTTTCTATAAGGTAAGTTATAAATTTGTGAAGGGGCACTTTAAGTTCATTTGTAAAAACGTTTTCTGACAGTTATTTAATGTCCCTCTGTTATATATACAGATTCAGATAGGCTTCTCTGTTATAGTTATAGAATAAATTAGGCTTCTCTGTTATATTATAATTATATTAGGCTTCTTCACATACACTCTTTTATATTTCTACTTCCTACTACATCCAATTTATAATGTAAAAAATGTTCACAAAAAAAATATATAACACAACAAAAACAATTTAAAAAAAAGTTATTTTCAGGACTACCTCCCATTTATATAAAATGACTTACATTTTTAAACTCTGCCATTCTCTTTTCTCTTCGGTACGCTCCCCGGTACGCGTACCAGGGCGCGCACCGAGAGCGCACCCAAAAAAAAAAAGGAGTGAGCATAAGGGAAGGACACAGAGAGAGTAATGATAAAAGAAATACAGCTAGAGGGATGTTCTATAAAAGTCTCTATCTAGGTTTTGTAAATGCAAATTCTATTAGCGAATAACGTTTTTATATGTTAATATCCTTCTGGTACCACCTGAGCAGCCATCTCATTTCTCAGTAGAACTGAGGCACAAGAGAGCACAAAAAAAGAGTGGAAAACGCAAAAAGGGGGCAGGGTAGAGACCCCCTTATCCCCTAGCCCTTCTCAGGTTGTCCCAGAAGGACTCCCAAGGCCAAAAAAAAAGAAAATGTTTTATTTTTTAATGAAATTGCTGGGTGCATGTACGGTACGTATGCGGACCTGTACGCGTACCGTGCGCGCACCCCGTGACTTTTTCGTTTTTTTTTTATTTTCACCGGTAAGCGCGCCCCAAAAAAATGTGGGAAATAAAATTACATAAAAACCACTGGACAGACTTTCACCAAATATAGAATAGACCCTACTACACACCAGTCCCTACCATTATCCCACATTTGATGGTATTCCATTGAGCCATTTGGGCTGTAGCCCGGTGTAAATATCCGGAGGTAAATTACATGACAAAAACACATATGAAAGTGTTAGAATTTTCAACCAATTAAAATGTTACTTTCATATCCTACTTTTTTTCATGACATTTGATTTGTTATGCACATGAATATAAATTAAAAATGAGAGGGAAAACACGGCCATTTTGACTACAACTACCTGAGATACATCTTTTAAAACATTTCCTCATTTATCTTCATCACCTTTCTATAAGGTAAGTTATAAATTTGTGAAGGGGCACTTTAAGTTCATTTGTAAAAACGTTTTCTGACAGTTATTTAATGTCCCTCTGTTATAATTACAGGTTCAGACAGGCTTCTCTGTTATAGTTATAGAATAAATTAGGCTTCTCTGTTATATTATAATTATATTAGGCTTCTTCACATACACTCTTTTATATTTCTACTTCCTCCTACATCCAATTTATAAAAAAAGTCTACATTTTTTGAAAAGTCTGTCATTCTTTTTTCCTCATGGTACCCTCCCCGGTGCGCACCCCCTGCAAAAATATTTTTTTTGCCCAGCGGGACCTTTTTACAGCCCCCACATCAAACCTAGGGGGTCAGGGGGGGTCTACCCTGCCCCCTTATGGTCATTTCCCCCTTTGTTTTTGCCACCTCTTGTGTCTCGATCCTACCGAGACACATGATGGCGGCCGCTCCGGACTGTTTGGAATGTTTACAGACACCCGAGAGCCAATCAGCTTTCTGGGCGCAAGTCGCATGGCGCGCCCGGTGCGCGCCCCGGTGCGTATCGGGACGCTGCCATAGATATATAGATTTTTTGAACCTAAATTACTCAAAATCCACTGAAGCACATATCTTGAGACATAGCAAAGGCAGATCGGGCTACCAGTCCCTACAATTTTGCCAAGTTTGGTGGAAATCCATTCAGCCGTTCGGGCTATTTATATTTATTTATTTATTTAGTTCATTGGTATAGCGCAACAGCTACCCAACAAAGGGTTTCCCGGCGCTAATGATCCAGTGATTTGATTGATTCAGGTCTTTAGATGTTAAACAGCCAGGTTTTTAAGGCCTTCCTGAATTTCATGTAATTGATTTCATTCCGAAGTGTCAACGGAAGAGTGTTCCAAAGTGAGGGTCCAAGATATGAAAAAGATTTGCCGCCCATTCGTGCTAGCCTGATTTTTGGAATCACAAAGTGGTTAGCCGTGGCTGATCGAAGGGTTCGAGATGGGCGGTAGGGATGTACTAGATTTTGTAGATACTTTGGGGCACTGTTAGTAGAGATCTTATGCATAAAGCATAAGGATTTAAACTTCACCGGATTCTCGATTTTCAGCCAGTGCAATTCCCGGATGTACTTGGTGGTTGGTGTGGAGATGGGAATTTTCCACAGTAATCTTGCGGCTGCATTTTGCACTGTCTGTAATCGGCGGGTTGTAGCCTTATTGGCCCCCAAGTATAGCACGTTACCATAAACGAGTCTGGAAGTTATTAAAGCATTGATGACTGTTTTCTGAGTATGTTTGGGCAGCATCCAACAATTTTTTTTCAACCACTTTAGTATCGCAAAGCAGGTGGCTGATGTCTTCGCAGCTTGCTGATTAAGATTAAGCGACTCATCAATGATTACTCCTAGGTTGCGGGCTGATTTGACTGGAGCCGGGAGGGTACCCATAACATCTGGCCAATGTTGGGGTCCCCAAAGCTCTTTGTTCTTACCTAGGACAAGTAGCTCAGTCTTCTCACCGTTGAGCTTGAGAAAGTTTTTTCTCATCCACTCAGCAATCTTACTTAAACCAAGTTTTAGTGAAGAGGGGTTATCTGACTCTGAAGATGATAGAGAGAAGATGAGCTGAGAATCGTCAGCGTAGGAGAACAGAAGTAATCCAGTCTCTTCTACCATTTTGGCCAGCGGGCTCATATAAATGTTAAAAAGCAACGGGCTCAAAATGGAGCCCTGAGGTACTCCATGTTTAAAGGTCATAGTGTCAGAGCAGGCGGACTGAGAGAAGACTTGGAATGTACGCTGTTCCAGCAGGGATTTAATCCAGTTACAAGCTGCGCCTCGGATGCCTATGGAATGGAGTGTTTGTGTAAGGACAGAATGTGACACAGTATCAAATGCTGCACTGAGGTCGAGTAGCAGCAAAGCTACCGTTTCTCCCAGGTCCAGCATTAGACGGATGTTTTCGGTGCACCTAACAAGGTCGTCTCTGTGGAGAAACCTGTGCGGAATCCTGATTGATGAAGGGGTAGTAAGTCATGAGTGGTAATGAAATCGGTGAGAGACCTATGAATATGTTTTTCTAATATTTTTGCAAAGGTGGGCAACAGAGAGATAGGTCTAAAATTGGATGGCAAATTGGGATCTGCTCCCATTTTTTTCTGCAACGGATGAATCATCGCGTGCTTCCACTCATTCGGCACAGTTTCTTCCTGTAAGGATTTGTTAAGGAGATTGGTGATAATGTCCAAGGCCCAATTGCTGAGTTTTTTTAAGACTGAACAGGGTAGTGGATCATTGGGTGAGCCAGATTTAATAGTATTTAATAATTTACGAACCATGTCGAGGTCAAGCTTCGGCCAGTTGTTGAGAATAGCGGACGGTGCCTCGTCAGAAGAGAGCGGACAGGAGGGCGGCACTGCTTCAGCAGAGATGATGGAATCTAAGGAATCAGTTTTAGAACTAGCATCAGTAGATGGGGTAAGGGACAGAGTCAGTTGAGTCTTGACAAGGTCATTTGTGGCTTGGTCTATGCCCTGATGTATTTTGTCCACTTTATCGACAAAGAAGGCCGCTAGGGAGTCGCATTGTGGTTTATTGAGGTCTGGCGGCGATTGCATAGTAAGGGAACCAGCAAGTTCTCTCACGGTTTTAAAAAGTGTTTTGGACTGGCCAAGGGCTTCCGTTATTTTAGTGCAGGCATGTTCAGCTTTAGCTCTAGCACATAGCTTCTGGTAATTCGTAAGTTTATTTTTATAAGCTAGTTTGGCGTCTGGAGAATAGGTCTTTCTCCATTGCCGTTCTGCGTTTTTGCAGCTGCTTTTTTCTTGCTTTAGGGTCTCAGTGAACCAAGGGGGGGGGAAGGGCGGTGGAAGTTTGGTTTTAATTTTGTTTTAGGCAAGGAGGAATCGATTGCTTTTGTGAGCCAATTTTGGACAGATGTCGAAAAATCTTGTACTGTTGACTTTGTACAGGGGAGATGGCCTTCAAGAAAGGAGTTAAGATTTTCCATATCAAGCTTTTTCCATTTCCTGACAAGTTGCGTAGGTACCGGTGCATTATCCTTGTTGGAAAGTTTTACCGTGAGGGAAAATTTAATCAGAAATTGATCTGACCAGGGCACGGGTAAGGCAGTGTGTATAGAGATGTCATTTAAGTTGGAAAAGATGGGATCCAACAAGTGACCGGCTCTATGTGTGGGGCCGGAATTCTTTAGGGTCAAATTAAAGGACGCTAAATCCGTTATAAAATCATTGGCTTTTACGCAATCCTTTTTTTCCAGATGTAGGTTCATATCACCCAGAATGGTGAAGCTAGCCATTTTCATAACTAGAGGGCCAATAAGTTCTAGCAGGTTAGGTAGCCATTTGGAGGCGGCTCCCGGCGGCCTGTAAATAAGTGCTCCAGAGAAGGTAAAATTAGGTGTGAGTGAGAGTTTGAAAGTTGCGCCTTCGCATCCTTCGCATGGGAGCTTGCTAAATTCACAATTATAGCTATCTTTAAAAACAATTGCTATTCCTCCACCTAATTTCTTTTCACGGTCAAGTCTAACAATAGCGTAAGTGTCAGGAAGTGCCATGGCTAAGCCTGGACCAGAGCTATCCTGAAGCCAAGTTTCAGTTAAGAACACAGCGTCAAGAGCCTCATCCAAAAGTAGATTGAAAATTTCGGTTTTATGCTTGGATAGTGAACGACAGTTGATACTAAAAAAAGAAAACGATTTTGAACTAGTTATCACATTATTCTTAGGTTTTCTGACCTGCATAGCTCTTGTTTCTGCAGGGTCAATGAAGAATTGGTAGCATTGGCAAATATCTTTCTCTAGACCTGGCTTTAATAGCCTGCATAAGGCTGCAGGAGGGGCTAAAAGTGAGGTCGACCGCCCTATGGAAAGTAACATGGGGAAAACACGTTTTGGGACCCCTCTTTTATCTCAGCCCCCGCTTGACAAATCCCCTCCAAACTTTCAGGGAAGGACCGGGGCGCCGCGAGGCCATTTTGAGGAAATTTTCAGGCAGATTCGTCAACCGGCGCCAAGGTTATTCCAAATAGAATTTTGAGATTTAACATTAAAAAAAATCCTAACTATAACTACCTACTGGCGACCACCTGTAGGTAATATATATATATTTTTTTAAATAAAAGAAGATATGCTACAGCACCATTAACTCAATTTTACTTTCAAATGTCATTATTTTGTAATATATTAAATTAAAAGTAGTGAACAAGGCATGAGCAAGCCGCCAAAACGCGTCTAAGCAGCAAATGAGCCATTCAATATCGTTTGGATTATGATTCACGGAGTCAGCGCCTTATTTTTGATGGGAAGTTTGGTTTGGTGATTATATATATATATATATATATATATATATATATATATATATATATATATATATATATATATATATATATATTTTTTTTTAAATAAAAGAAGATATGCTACAGCATCATTAACTCAATTTTACTTTCAAATGTCATTATTTTGTAATATATTAAATTAAAATTATTTTTTTGAAGATTACATTTACACAAAATATCCCCATCTAAAGAAAAGCATTTATAGTATTTATCAAAAATTATTTAATGTGAAGTATGGAACTAAAGGAGGGGCGTGGTTTGGGCGCCGATGGAGCAGGCAGCGTGAGCCGGTAGCTCCGCGCTCGATCCCTCAGTTATCCTGAAAAACGGGATCTCCAGTGGCCTGTGGAGACGGAGCTTGTATCGGAACGCCAGGGGCACACTCTGAGCCCGACATCGCGGCGAAAAGGGCCTCAGGGAGCGATCAGGACCGGGTGAGCCGAGGCGGAGCTCCCAAGATGGCGGCGACCGCAGACTGCTAGCGCGTCATGGAGCGGGCCTGCTTACAGTGACGGCAGGACGATCGGCTGGTATGCAACAGGAGAGAGGCTGCAGCAGGTGAGCGCCGGGACCTGCATCGCTCCAGGACGAGCACCGAGGTGAGCGTCGTTGACCTGCTGCCAGCGAGATCGTCCGGGAGCCTCACAATGGCGGCTGCCTGAGGGGACAGCGAGAGGAAGTAGTGCACCTCGCTTTGGGACCGGGAGCCAGAGGGGCACGGAGTCAGACCGGCTTCAGAGCGGCGCCTGTGCTGGGAGTCCCGGGGCTCCCTGGGGGCGGAGCGGCGTGCTGACCCGGAGCCCGACAATAGTGGGCCGCTCCCCCGAGGGCTGGGTGTCACCGCCATAGCGGAGATTGATAGAACACTTATCTGGCATTGTGGCCAGGGACCAACTCGGCGACGCTGCACTGGGGGGCGTCAGCGGAGAAAGCCCCACGACAACACAGGGACGATAGCCCTGTCAGTGCGACGCACTGACCGCTGAAAGCGGGAGTGAGCCAATACCAGCTGAACGCTCGGGCCCGGTGCGCTCCGGGAGGGGCACCGAGGAGAGGGCTATTGACCGGCTGCAGGTGAGGCCTGCTGGGAGTCCCACATAGGCGGCCGTCTAACAGGATAACAAGGAATCAGAGGGGAGAGGAGTCGGACCAGTGGCAGTGGAGTACCTGTGACTAGAGAACCGAGACGGACTCCAGGACCCTCTGGAGTCGGAGCGTGGTGCTGACCCGGAGCCCGGTACTCACGGGACAATTGCGAAGGGGCCGGGCATTCCCGCGATAACCAAACTTTGGAAGGGCCTGCAGCTGGTGTGGTGTCGCTGGGACCGATTTGGCGGCGCTGCATGAGAAGCGACGGCAGGAACGGCTCCACACTAACGGAGGGACTGCTACCCTACTAGCGCGACGCGCGTTCGGAGATTGGTGACATTTTCCTGGGATTAGACAAAGGGACGCTCCTTGCTGCCCGAACACGAAGAGCCGGAGCAGAGGGCGTTACCGGGCGGCACTGTGGGAAGAGCGGCTTGCTTGATGAAACCGGGAGCCAAAGGAGGGGACAAAGCGGCGCAGAGTACTGCCCCAGATGATGGAGAGGCGATGGGGGGCTCGGAGACTGAAAGGAGGCTGAACAAACGTCTGGATCAGATCCTGGAGGCCATCACGACGACCAAGGACTCCCTGCATAACGACATCACGCAGGTCGCGACGGGGCTGGGCCTCTTGAAGGCCGATCATTCGAAGCTGGTGGATAGGGTGAAGGACACTGAATTAATCGTGCAAGATCTGAAGCCAGCGGTAGTGACAGTTGAACGGAAACTGGAGAGTGCACTACAACGGCTGACGGGGCTAGAGAAAAGGACGGAGGATGCCGAAAGTAGGAATCGGCGCAACAATGTGAGGGTGGTTGGCCTGCCGGAGAAATTTGAAGGGGCAGATATGATTGCCTATATGGAGAACTGGTTCCGGACGCAGGTGGCCCCGGAGGGGTTATCCCCCTTTTTCACGCTAGAGAGGGCACATAGGGTGCCGGCCAAGCCGCCATTGCTGGGGCGCCCGCCCAGACCTGTGGTGGCACATGTCCTTCACTACAAAGACAGAGATCTGTTGATTCAAAATGCGCGCTCCATGGGGCCTTTCAAAGTGGAGAACAGTTCGGTCACAATCTTCCAGGACTATACCCAGGATGTCCAACAACGTAGGGCCTCATTCCTAGCGGTTAAAAAGGAACTCAGAACTGAGGGGATTCAGTGCTCATTGTTGTTTCCGGCCAAATTGTGGATCATCCTGGATGGCACGACACAGTTTTTTCTGACACCTGAGGAGGCTTGGTCTTGACTTGAGTCCTACAGAGCGGGAACAGATCGCAGAAACAAGGGTGAGAATGGTCGACCTAAGCAGGCGAGGGTGCTCCAGTCACAACGCATCCGCAAGCGACACAAGACTCAACAGGCCCTGCTGCTAGCGCAAATGGCGGCGGACAAACAGGGGGCCCTGGCAGCAACGGCGGCAATCACGGGGTCGCAGACGGAGGACTTGGTTGGAGGATCAGCGTCGGACGACGACAAGAGACAATCTGGGACTGAAATTTCAGATGTGGATAGTATTGTTGGACCGGAGGTGACACCTCGCTCGGCGGACGATTTGTGAACTGTATGACCTCCAGTGTGAAGTGCGGCGTACGGACTACTGTTGATGGCGCAGGAGTGCATGGTAACCTTTTTTTAAAGCTGTAGTTGTCACAGGCCACGGGGGGGATCATGGGGCGAGGGGCTGGGGTGAGAGCTGCCGCTTGTCGGGATACAACCACGTTCCTATTGCCCTTAAGGCAACCTGTAGTGGCTACTGCAGGATAGACTTGTTTGTCTGGTTCTTGAAGTTTGGATGGGGGCTGATGCGCAGTTGTTGGTTCCTGTTCTGGGGGGAATGGGCGTTGGGGGTTTTGTGGGGTGTTCAGGGGTGGGTTCTTCTGATGCTGGTGTGGGCTGGCGAGATATGGAGGGAGTGATGCAGAAGAAGGGTAGCGATGGGGACTATACCTGAGCTGAAGCACATGGAACGTACGAGGACTGCACACCATGTTCCGACGTCACAAAGTACATGCATATTTGGTGAGACGTGGGGTTCAGATTGCGTTGCTCCAGGAGACCCATCTTACCAAATTGGAGTGTGCGGCGCTGCAGAAGCGCTGGAGAGGGCAGGTGTTTGGCACAGCATACTCTGCGTTTGCGAGGGGGGTACTGATATGGGTGAGAGCGGGGACTCCCTTTCAGGTCACGAGTCAGACGATTGATCCGGAAGGTAGATATGTGAGAGTAGCGGGGAGACTGTATGGCCGAGAGGTGGCGCTTTGTAGCATTTATGCCCCGAACATAGAACAGCCTCGCTTCTTTGACCCCCATCTCAGGACCATTGGCGCATTATCTGGCGGGGCCGATAATACTGGGAGGCGATTTTAATTCTATTACAGATATTGCCTTGGACAGGTCCCATCCACCACTTGTTGAGTCCCTGGTACGTAGGGTGGCGAAACAGAGAAGGGATTGGCAGAATGAATGGGGCTGATGGATGTGTGGCGAGGGCAACATCCTGAGAGTAGGGACTACTCCTTTTCCGCACTCCATGAACTGCATGTCAGGATTGATACGATTCTTTGTGACCCCACCACTGCTAACTTGGCGACACACACTGAGTACCTAGCTAGGACCATCTCAGATCATAATCCCCAGCTGCTTTCTCTCCAGTGGCAGCGAGTGAGGACAGCGATTCCTAATTGGAGATTGAACCCGGACACGCTAGAGGATCAGGTCTTTCAAGCTGAGATCCAAAAGGGAGTGGAGTCGTACTTTGCGGTTAATAAGGGGACGGCCTCTACTACGGGACTAGAGTGGGATGCATTTAAGGTGGTGGCGAGAGGCTTATGCATTGGTAAACACTTTGGGGAAAGGAAAGTGGTGCTAGAGGAGGTCAGGAAGGCAGAGGAAGCGCTGAGGGAGATAGAGAAGCAGAGACCGGAGCAGGGAGCGCTGCATACACAGCTCTTGGAGGCTAAGGAGTTGGTGGCAGTGGAGACCGAAAGGTTGCGATGCTATGATTATAAGCAGTATACAGCAAGGGTCCATGCGGAGGGCGACAAGGTCGGTACGCTGCTGGCGAGACTGGCGAACCTGGAGCTGAGGGGGTGCTCGATTTTGAGTGTGAATACGGAGTTGGGGGACACAGTCTATTCCCAGACGGCGATCCTCTCATGTTTTACTGAGTATTATGAGACCCTATACCAGAGTCGGTTAGAGGCGGGGGATGGAGACTTGGCCGATTACATGGCGGAGATTACTTTCCTGCAGCTGGAGGAGGAGGAGGCTAAGGCCCTGGGCGCCGCGATCACATTGGCTGAGGTTAGGGGAGCAGTTAAAAACATGGCGAGGAAAAAAACACCTGGTGTAGACGGCCTCCCGGTGGAATTTTATGCTAAGTACATTGACATTTTGGCGCCCCAGTTATTAGAAGTCTATAACAAAGCACTGGACCAGGGCCGCCTACTCGAATCTATGAGGGAAGCTTTGGTTGTGCCCCTACTGAAACCTGGGAAAGATAGCCGAAGAAATTATTATTTCTGGCATTGCAACTGTTTTTAAACATCCTCCACTCACCCCTGAGCACTTTCCCTCGGGAAACGCCACTGGAGACCTCACCGTACAGCGGATCTTAGCGCTGACGGGTAGGGAAAAACTGCGTCGCCATCGCGCGCCAAACTCCCTGGCCACGCCCACTGCTTGAGGCCACGCCTCCATCTTTCCATAAATATGTGCATTCCCTGGAAGCGCAGCGGACGAGCGCAGCGTGCGCGCCGGCAGCGCGCCAAAGGCGCGCCTAAGGCAAGCCCGTCTGCGCCCGTCTGCGCCAGGCCGGGCCCAGGGCCCCAAACCCCTGTACAAAATGGTCCAGCATTGCGGTCCTTTTCATCAGACACGCTACACTCTCTGAGACTCCCGGTGAAACATAACTGTAAAGTTTTACCGAATGACCAACTAAACCCCATCTTATGCCCATTCTGTAACTTCCATCTAGAGGCCCCTCAGCGCTGCCAACGGTTTACCACAAGTTGCCAACTTACACAGAAGTGGTCTATTGGCAGTCTTAATTGTCGATCTCTTTGTAAACATAAAAGAGACATCTACGACCTTCTGTCGGAAGACACCTTTGATGCCCTGTTTCTTACTGAGACTTGGCTACATGACAGTGCGGGCCCTGACATCGCAGAAGCTTTACCATCTAACTATGCTATTATCAGAAAAGACCGAGCAATCGGTACGGGGGGAGGCATAGCGGTCATTTATAAAAGATCATTCCACTGCACCTTAGAACCAATTCCGTTAATCGCCTCAGAATCGGCCCTTTTCAAACTACAATTGCACCCTAAATTCACCTTCACTGGTCTGTTGATTTACAGACCACCTGGTCCCGCCCAAGCCTGGGCCACTCAATTTGTGGATTGGATTGCCTCTGTCAGGAGCAATTAAGACAGTCTGTCTATCCTAGGTGACCTAAATATACACCTGGACGACCCATCAAACAAACTAGGCAGCAACTTAATCCTTGAGCTTGCGGCCATGAATATTGCACTCTGGAACTCAGGATCAACTCACAAAGGAGGACATCTCTTGGATCCTGTTTTCTCCAGTATCTCTCTGTCACATTGCTCTCCTGCCCTACCTCTACACTGGTCAGACCACTATCTAGTTAAATTCAGCGTCCCCAATCCAACGGCCAATAAGCTATCCAGCCCGCCGTTACTGCTTCGAAACAGAAATTGGAAGAAGCTGGATATAAACCATCTGATTCCCACCTTAGACTCTGCTCCTGTGCGCGAGATTTTTGACTCTGAAGATATTGAGACAGTAGCTACAAAGACAAACGACTGGCTGTTAGGAGCCTTAGATAAATGTCTGCCCCAGACTCATAAAAAACTTAAAACCCACAACCTCCCTGTACCATGGTTCAATGAATCACAAAAGGCCACAAAATCCAAATGCAAGCGTTTGGAACGCATTTTGAGAATTGATTACTCCAGTATAGCTGGCACAATCTACAGAAAGGAATTGAAATCTTATCACAAAGCCTGTACTGTGGCTAGAACAACCTATGTGGCAAAGACCATTGCTGAGGCTACAGAAAAATCTAAAACACTGTTCAATTTAGTAAAGGACTTAGCCGGTGCTAACACTACCGCCAAACCTCCTCCGCTGAACAATGATCAGTGTGAAGAACTGGCATTGTTCTTCATAAACAAGATAGAGACCATCTATCAGGACATAGTCTTACAACAACAGACTCAGACCAAAACGCACCCAGATCCTGTCCCCAGTGAGATGAATACCTCCTACCCGATTGATCTGTCCCACGAGCCATTGTTATCTTGGCCCGAACTTTACATTCAGGACCTTCAAGCCATCTTAGGGAAATTGAAATCGGGCTCCTCGTCTGACCCTCTCCCCACTTCAGTACTAAAACACTTTGCAACTTGCTGTAATATGTCAGACTCTCAACCTTTCCCTTTCCTCAGCTAAGGTTCCATCTACGTGGAAACATGCAATGGTCTCACCATTGCTAAAAAAAACATCAGCAGACCCCAAAATCCTGGCCAATTTCCGTCCGATATCATTACTACCTGCTTTCTCCAAAGTCTTGGAGACTCACGTCCATGGTCACCTCGCCAAATACGCGGAGGTAAATAACTTACTTCACCCTTCCCAATCGGGGTTCCGCCCTGGCTTCTCGACGGAGACAACACTGCTCGGGGTGATGGAAAACCTTCGACTCTTGGTCGACAGAGGGGAGTCCGCTGCGCTGATCCTTTTGGATCTCAGTGCAGCATTTGAGACCATCTCCCACCCTATCTTGCAAAATTCTCTCTCGGCCATGGGCATCAGGGGAAAGGCATTGGATTGGATTGCATCATTCCTTACTTCTAGAACGTTTCAGATTGCCTCCAACACCTCGACCTCGAAAATCCATCGCTCCCCCTATGGGGCTCCTCAGGGATCAGTTGTGAGTCTCCTGCTGTTTAACCTGTACGTAACCCCTCTTGCCCAGATTGCGGAAGAAACAGGTTTAAACATGTTTACTTATGCAGACGACTCACAGATTGTCTTTTCACTTTCTAAAGGAGATCAGAACGCTTCCTCTTGCCTTCAAATTGGCCTTAGAAAAATTGCAACTTGGATGAGTAATAACTTACTCAAGTTGAATGGCAACAAAACAGAGGTTCTAATTTTGGGTCCAGATCACCACCTTTGGAACCCTAGACATTGGCCTCCCGAAATGGGTTCACTACCTACCCAGTCAAACCAAGTACGCAACCTAGGTATTATTATCGACAATGATCTAACTATGGAGCCACAGGTTAACCACGTAACTGCCACCTGCTTTACCATTCTGAGATGGCTCAGAAAAATTATCTGGATGCTGCCAGAAGACACGCAGAAGTCAGTGGTAAATGCACTGATTACCTCCCGTTTGGATTACGGCAACGTCCTATAACTGGGATCAACGCAAGCAGTCATGAGACGCCTCCAACTTGTCCAGAATGCCGCTGCCAGGCTGCTTTGCAAGTGTCCCAGAAGGGAAAGGATATCTGGACACATCAAAGCACTCCACTGGTTGAAAATCGAAAATCGCGTCAAATTCAAGACATTGAGCCTCATGCACAGAATCAAATGGGGCAATGCCCCTAGATATCTACAGTCCCTCGTGCAAGCTTATATGCCGGCTCGCTGTCTCAGGTCTGCATCTCAATGTCTCTTTTGCGTGCCGAAAGTGCGTAGAGCAAAGATTGGAGGAAGGTCTTTCTCCCTGCTGGGCCCTAAGCTATGGAACGCTCTCCCACTTAACTTACGTCTGGAAACCCATTACAACCATTTCCGTAGAGCCATCAAAACTTGGCTCTTTAATCAGTAAAGTCGCCCCGGCCCCCTCTCAGAGTTGTACTATCTGCTTTCTAATATTGTGTCTCTCAGCGCCAGGAAACCCTTGTTGGGTAGCTGTTGCGCTTTAAAAAACTAACTAATAATAATAATATTAGCACGGATGTGACCTCTTATAGGCCACTGTCTATGTTGACGGTGGACTACAAAATCTTGAGTCGCATCCTGGCCACCAGATTGCTACCGTATATGATGACGTTAATCCACGAGGATCAGGCTGGCTTTATCCCCACCCGGAACACTTCAGCTAATATCCGCCGCCTGGTGCGCGTCTTGGGGAGCGAGCTGGATCCGGGCGACTGGCCTGCAGTGCTATCTATTGAAAAGCATTTGATAGCTTAGAGTGGGATTATCTGGATGAGGTGTTGAAGAGGTTTGGCCTAGGGACCAGGTTCCGGCGTTGGACGAGAGTCTTATACTCCTCGGCTACCGCCAGGGTGCGACTGGGCTCGGTGATATCGTCCGCATATCCGGTGCAGAGAGGTACACGACAAGGATGTCCGCTATCGCCTCTGCTGTTCGCTTTGGCGATAGCACCCCTGGCGATACGTGCTAGGTCGGGGGTGGTGTACGGAGGGATCGTCTGCCGAGGTGAGCAGCATTACATCTCGCTCTATGCGGATGATCTACTGATGTTCCTAGAGGACACGGCTGAGGCGCTGAGGAGGGCAATGAATGCGCTTGTCGTGTTTGGAGTCCTGTCGGGTCTCAGAGTAAACTGGCGTAAGACTTGTCTTTTCCCACTGAGAGTGGGAGCGCCTCAGCCGCCGCTGCCTGTGGATGTGGTTTGGGAAGATTCTTTTTTTACCTACCTGGGAGTGAGGATCTACCATAGCGCTGAAGATATGCTGGAAAGGAACATAGGTCGTTGCGTGAGAGCCCTGAGGGGCTCGGCGGCATTTTGGGCCACACTCCCGCTATCGGTGGTTGGAAGAGTGGCGCTGCTCAAAATGGTGGCCTTGCCGCGCCTCCTGTATTATTTTAGAACATTACCAATATGGATCCCGCCTAGGTTCTTTAAGGAACTGCGGACCCTCACCATTGGGTTCCTATGGGGGAACGGAAGGAGACGGGTGGCGTTGGACACGCTGCGACGGCCAAAACTCGAGGGGGGACTGGCGGTGCCAGATTTCGAATTGTATTATTTGGCGGCGCAGTTACAGATCCTTACGCAACACGTGGCTAGGTAATTCCGGGGCCCTAACCTGCACCGAGGGAGGGGGATTCCGAGACATGTATTGTCTTACATTATCATGCACCAACAGCTTGATGTACGGGACCTGACGCTCGAGGAAAAAACTTTACGGTTGTGCTGGAATAGGAGTCGGAAGCGAGCAGCAGTGGTACACCCGTATGCCCCGGAAATACCTCTGGGCATGCTAACGGCGTTACCACATGGGGGAGACTGGTCCACATGGTAGGCGATTTGTACGCCGACGGAGAATTGCTGCCCTTCCAAGCGGTGCAGGACCAATTTGGAATCCCGGCTGGGAACTTCCTCTTGTACATGGCCGTTACAGCGGCAATAAAGAAGCATGGGGGGAAGGGCAGTTGGAGCCGGCGACCACGATGGTGTGCCAATTTGTCGTGATATCAGCGGGGACGTTCAAGGCGGTTACGTGTTTGCATTCACGAATGCTCCACGAAGGACTGACACCACTTACTGCGTTGAAACTGAAATGGGAGGAGAGTGTGGGGAAACCCATACCGGATGAAACATGGGGTCATCTCCTTAGGAGGGCGTGGAAGGGATGCAGGAATGCCCGCTTTCAACAAGTGCACTTTTTTGTAGTACACAGGGCCTATTTAACTCCAGGCAAGAAACAGAGGCATTTCCACGTCGAGGGGGCGGCATGCCCGAGGTGCTTCCTCCCAGGGGCGGAGTTGGACTACATGATGTGGGATTGCCCGAAACTGGGATTGTATTGGACAGAAGTGGGAGAGCTCTTGAATGAAGTGACGGAGAGACAGGTGACTTTCGATAAGGCAGCCTGTCTGCTGCTCTGGTTTCCCCACACGAAGAAAACGTAGGTCACCAGTACATTTATGGATCTAGGTCTTATTTTGGCCCAGAGAGAGTTCACCTGGCGCTGGAAGTCGTCAGAGGGTCCATCCAGTAGGCGTTGGGCGACGGAATTGGACAAACGGGCCAGAAGTGAAAGTATGGTCCAGCTTAGACAGGCAACCCGCACTGCTGATGAGAGAGGCTTGGAGGTGGCACGGACATGGGAGGGTCTGGTGCAAACACTGAATGGGTACATGTCACAGGAAAGGGACCAGGAAGAGTGAGGCCAACAGTGGGTTCCAGGTGACACATGATTGCGTGAGTGTTGTTCCTTCAGCTCCTGAGTGACGGAATATACTCCTGAAGTTGGCTCACACCAGCGATAGTTCAGGGAGTGGGTGGAGGGTGGGGGGTCGAGGGGGCCCTGAGGGAGGCGTGAGGATGATTACTGTATGTGTGGACAGAGAGCATGTGGTAGAATGATGGGTTTATTTGTTAGGCTTCCTTGGGTAGAGCAAGGGTGTTGGCCTTGTTCATTATTCTTCACTGCTAACCGGGGGGGCAAGTTGTTGGTTGGGGTTTGGGGTGGGGTAGGCATAGAAAAGCAGATCCTTTAAACAAGCCTACATGTACTGATGTCGAGTAAATGTTTACATCACTGTCTTATCGCCTGGCTTACTTACGGATTCCTAGCTCTCGCCGCCCTGCCTCCGGGATGTGGGCTGAATGGCTGTGGGGTGTTATAGTGACGATTGGGGGAAGGCGATAAGCGGAGGCGGGCAAGATTGACCACATGATTGTACATTTCTGATTCTGCAATAAAAATTGTTCAAAAAAAAAAGTGAAGTATGGAACTAAACATAAACAAAGTATGTTAAAATAAAAAATTAATGTTACATTCATTTGTACATTCAAAATCTGTTATTAAAATTTGTTTTAAAAAGAAGTTTTCTTTGTAGATTTTTCTAACAATTAAATATATATATTTTACTAGATTAAATAATTTAATGTAAGTTGACAATATTTTCTATGGAGTTTTAATTTAAGTCAATGGTACACAGACAAAATATCGATTTTTAAATATCGATATACAATAATATCGAAGTTTAAATATCGATGGGACAAAATATCGAAGGTAAGTAATATCGACAGTCTTAATATCGATATTAGTATGATATCAGTAATATTGAAGTTTTAAATATCGATGTCAATAATATCGAAATAAATAACTTCGATGTTACTAATATCAATTTTTAAATAAATTTAGTGTATATTATATTGTATTTATTATGTTTTTTTATTTATTTTTAATGTAATTTAATTAAATATTGTCTTTTACTACTGTAGCGGGTTGTGGGTTTATAGGGGAATAGGCTGGGAAGTAATTTAATTATGTTAAATTAATTATTAATTAGTAGGAATTATTAATTAATTGAGAATTAAGTTTTAATTAATTTTAATTAATTGATTAATTGATAAATATGTTCTGTAGCGGGTACTGGGTTTATAGGGGAATAGGGTGGGAAGTAATTTAATAATAATTAATTAATATATGTTTGTACATATTTTAATTATTAATTAATTGGTAATTTATTTATATTAATTAGTTAATTAATTAATATAATTTTGTACATATTTTTAATTATTAATTAGTTGGTAATTAATTAATATTAATTAGTTAATTACATTAATTATAGTCATTTTTTATATATAATTTGTTGTTATTCTTAATTAATTAATTGGGAAAAATAATATTAATTATTAAATTAAATTAATTACAGCTAATGTGCTAATATATTTACTTTATTGTTATTGTTAATTATTAATTAATTGGTAATTAAATAATATTAATTAATTTTGGGTAAAGGAGTATTTTTAGGGTTCAGGGTCAGTTTTCAGTTTTTGGGTAAAGGGGTATTTTTAGGGTTCAGGGTCAGTTTTCAGTTCTTGGGTAAAGGGGTATTTTTAGGGTTCAGGGTCAGTTTTCTGTTTTTGGGTAAAGGGGTATTTTTAGGGTTCAGGGTGAGTTTTCAGTTTTTGGGTAAAGGGGTATTTTTAGGGTTCAGGGTCAGTTTTGGGTTTTTGGGGTACAGGGATATTTTTAGGGTTCAGGGTCAGTTTTGGGTTTTTGGGGTACAGGCGTACAGGGTAAAAACAAAAAAAAATTACTTTAAATCAATTAAATAACATTAAAAACAATAAAATTACATTAAATTATTAAGTGTTTTATTTATTTTGAATGTATATGTATTAGTTTTAATTTTGTTTTAATATTTTTATTTAATATTTGTAAAAATATATGTATTTTAACATTATTTTTACATTATTATTAATACATTTAAAAAAACGATATTTTTAATTCCGATATTTTTGTACTACGATATTATTTTTTCGATATTTTTGTACTTACCTTTATGAAGATATGATTCCGATATTTTTGATGTCGATATTTTTGTGCCGATATTTTTGTATTTCGATATTCTGTCTGTCGATATTATGTCAGACATTCAAGTCAATACCTCCACTATTTTCTATAGAAGGATGTTGCAGTAGCAGATGTTATGTAGGGGTAAAGTACGGACAAAAGTGCACCGGGTTATGTGCCTGGTAGAAAAATGGGGAAGGAAAACTAAATAACTAATGACTGGAAACACTCTAGTGTTGATTTCTTATGATATTTTATTTTTATAACATCTTTTTTTCTTAGCAATTGTTTTTCTTAATTCATTATACGTGCAAATTGTTATAGGTAAAAAGAGACAAAATATGTGCAAATAGTGTAAAAATAGACAATTTGATTAATTATTAAAAAATACAGAAGTGCATTCCTTTTCAACGCGTTTCGGCGTGAGCCTTCTTCAGGAAGTCTGTATTCATGCACCAATATCTTAAATTGAGAAATAAAGATTACATGTCATTAGTCTGATATCTTGTTTTCATACCTCACATGATTTATAAATGCATTTCAATTGATAATTTGTTCGTTTTGAATGGATCTCTTTAGTGGCACCCATTGGTGACGGCTGAGCAGATGTTAGCCATATGTGGAGCTGAACTTACTCCAACTGACGCACCTTTTTCCAGCCACGCCCCCAGGTTCCTCCCACATTGACAATTAAGAAATACATGTGTGAGGATCTCTCCACAGAATAGATAGGAGAGGTGGCGGTGGAGATTTAAACTTGTAGGTTTGTGTACTGTTGCAATACTACCATATATACTACATACAAAAAGCAGTTTCAGAATTGGGCCCTTAGGATAAAACAGCAAGGGATCAATGCTCTCGCCATTAGATTCTGTTTCAAACTTACCTCTAAGGAATTAGCATGTTTCTTAGATCATATTGAACATTTTCTCCTCAGAGGTAACCACCTAGTCATACCTCAAACTGCAATTCTTTCAGTTCTCTGGATATACAACGGGCGGGGAAGGGAAACATATAGCTGTGACATTTTTGACAGAAGAAAAGACATCATATGAAGGAAAAAGGAGAGAAATAAATTATTCTCTTTCTCTATGAAGGCCATGAAGTAAGTGTGTGTGTGCTGTTGACAGGAACGTCTCCTGCCATGATCTGTCTTAGAAACTGACTCGCCCTGATTAGCTTGAACATTGAAGGTAGTCATTGAAACTCAACTAAGGGATTAGTGCGCAAAACATATCTTGAAATAATGTGGGCTCTTTGGGCATTTTGGTAACTGGGACTAGACAGTTTTAATAAATAAGGGCATACTTTCTGCACAGAAGAAACTTGACAATGTCACAGTCGACTGCCAGAATTTAGATTTCAGAATAACCTATGCTTTTTATGGACATCCTCAAATTCAAATAACTCAGTGAACGTTTGAAACTGTATAAAACTTTACACATCACCCAACAGGCTTTCTAAAATATAATTAAGTAATTTTAGCGCAGTTTTAAAGGTGGCATTGTAGTCTGGCCGTGGCTGTTTTAACAGTTTCTCTTATATTATTTTATGGAGGTTTAGTTTACACGTGGGGTTATCTTTACAGCCCAAACCCAGAGGTCGGAAAAACGTCCACTGGCACCAACCTCTGACATTAAAAATGGGCACAGCCAAGCAAAGCACCCTGGGGAACAGGAAAGTGCAGGTGGATAAGCTAATGGGTGTCTATATGGTGGCACAAAATATCCAACAAGAGGAAAGTAACTGTAAGTAGCCTGTGGAAAGCGTTGATAGACTACTGACAAAATATGCAATTTACGGATACTCGTCAGGTAAATACCAACTAGGATATTAGATGCTCTGGTGGTTCCTCTCGTCCAAATCCTTAAGGGAAACAAGCAGTGTATTTGCAAGACAGACTGCTTTGACCACACAATGCATTCTTTTTTGTCATCTCAACATTTTGTGGTCTTTTATTCTCTGAGTGCTTAGGAGGGGAGAGTTCTGGCTGAGTGTGGGGAAATCCTTGTAGTGAAAATGATGAGTAGAACATAGGAGTAGTGTTCTAGGGAAAGCAGAAACAATCAATATGCTTTTTAGCCAAAATACAATTTGGATACAACTTTAAAAAAAAAATTAAACATCAAATAATATTTCTACATTATTTGTGAAGGTATGAAAGCAATGTTTTTATGTATTTAAAGTGAGGTAAACAAACTATATTCCTTTTATGATACTAACTGAAGGCAAAACTGATGTATGCAATGTCACTGTGTGACAAAGAGTAACTTATCTTTGCAAATATGCGTAAAAAACAATATAAATCCACACACCGAAATCATCGCTATCCACATTATTAAATGCCACGGCCGTTGAGTCCCCATTGATGATATCCAGGAAAAAGTCTGCCGGGTTGTTGTATGGCTCACATTCATAACCTGCAAAAAGAAAATGTTGTTTGCACAATGTATAATGTGTTGTTCTAAGGAAACAAACATATGCAATGTCTGAAACGAATTATCTGGGTGTTATTACAATGAATTATCATACAAATTAAATTAGACGAGAAGCCTTTGACAATCATTTTTGACATAATGCAATGTGCCACCGTATTTGGAGTGGTATAGCTGTAGAAGGAAAGATCTAATACTATTGTGTGTAACATGTTATTGGTTCAGAATTCCCTCCCCATTCAGGGTCAATGTTATGTTAACGTTATGGTAAAATGCTTCTAGAGCGCAAACTGCTACCCACTCGGGGTTTCATGGCGCTTTGAGCAACAGATAAAGTTTATCCAGGCAACGGTGGTTCAAAACAACCACGTCTTGGTTAGTCTGCAACGAGTGGGCAGTGATGTGCAGGATCTCAGGTGTACTAGCAGAGCGTTCCAGAGTTTAGGGAGGCGGGACAAAAAAGAGCGACCTCCCATGCGTGTGAGTTACATCTCATGGAGGCTTTATCCGCCTGAAGTAGAGGATGTTACCTTAGTCCAGGCGAGATAGGATGAGAGCCTGGATGACAGTTGTTTAGGCAGATATGGAGAGGATCCAGATGAATTTCCATAGCCGTTTCAGGTTAGCAAAGCAAGTTCCCGATACCTTTTTTACCTGTGGCTTCATGGAGAGCTTATTGTCAACCAAGAAACGTAAGTTCTTAACTATGGAAGCGGGAATAGGGATATGACCCAGTGCCGCTGACCAATGCTGGTTTTTACCACGGATCATCACCAAGTAATGGTGGGTTCAGTATTAATACTGCATGCTTTCCTCAGTTCAGACCTGCAGTACAAAAAAGCAAGTATAGCTTTTGTGCACAAATGGTGCAAAGTTTGAACTCTTCCTGAATCGAGAATACTGGCACACTCATAAAGAGGGCCACAACCACCAGACTGCTGTAAAAGGGATTGGCTATAAGTAACTTTTGACTAATAACATTGTACTATAAAGAGATTTTCCATCCAAGAGAGGTTTCTCTTTTTAATCCTTTTAATTACAAGCAATTAGTTTTCAATCAAGTGCCTGAGTCACAAAGATATTTCAGATTAGGGACCAGAGAAAGTGAAAGATAGGTTATTAGGAAAAAATCGGTTGTAGGAAAAATTGTGCGTTTTGCGTCTTGAAAGTATATTGTCTGGGTTAATAGTCTTCAAAAAGAAATTGTGTTATGTTATGTTATATTATAGGTTATTGGAAATTGCCCTTTCTGCAGAGCCACCACCAAACCTTTTACCTTTCTCCCCCTCTATTTGCTGAATTAGTTTTTGTTGGCTTTAGTACTCTGCACTTTACCGCAGCTAAACCAGTGTTAAAGTCCTTGCACTCTCTCCCCACAACATGGTATAATTGGTTTACGCCTGTTAGACATATTTAATTTACTAGTAAGTCTCTTGCAGATTAATATATTATATACCCAGGGCCTGTAAAATAAATGGTACCAGTGGTCCTGCCTTTATGGATTAAACTGATGTCATTCTGTGGTGCAGGTCAATCTATCTACCATATCTATCTATCTATCTATCTATCTATCTATCTATCTATCTATCTATCTATCTATCTATCTATCTATCTATCTATCTATCTATCTATCTATCTATATTTGTACCTAGATATATAAATATTAATAATGGTACCCTTAGTTCAGGATTCCAAGCTTTTTAACAGGGAACGATATACAGGCAGTCAGCCTTAGGGTGGTCATCCCCCAAACCTTTTGCCCACTTACCTCCGATTTTTGCAGGGGTTTGGTTTTGTTGGCCTAAGGATTCTGTGCACTTTACCACTGATTACCAGTGCTAAAGTGCTTGTGCTCATTCCTCTAAACATGGATTGATTGGAATATACCTAAATTGCATATATAATTTACTTATAAGTCCCTTGTAGAATGGTATACCATATACCCAGGGCCTGTAAAATAAATGGTACCAGTGGGCCTGCAGCACTTATTGTGCCACCTACCTAAGTAGCACTCTAAAACTTGTCCCAGGCCTGCCATTGCAGCCTGCAATGTTACACTGCTATGTCAACTTGCCATTTAAAACCCCTTTCCGAGCCTCAAACTCCCCTTTCATTACATATATGTCACTCCTACCATAGGCCTTTGTAGCCCATAGGACAGGGTGCTGTGTATGTAAAATGTAGGACATATACATTTAAGTTTTACATGTCCTGGTAGTGAAAAACTCCTACATTTGTTTTTTTGCCACTGTGAGCCCTATCCTTCTCCTACGATAACATTGAGGGTTCCGTATTACATTTAGTAAGCTATAATTCCTAATTGAGGGGAGATAGAGCTGTCATGTTTAATACCTATAGAATTGGAATGAAAAACCTTTAATGCCAAAGCTGGATTTATTGTTATAATTTTGAAAATGCCACTTTTACAAAGTTGCCAATATCCTGCTCTTAGCCCTGTGTGCCTGCTGACTGTCTCTGATTGCATGTGTATTCCCCCTAGAAATCCAGATACAATGGGTGCTTAGGCTCAACTTGATGGGCCATCCTAGGATGATGGGAAGGAGGAGCTGGGCACAGCCTCACACTTATACCTGAATAGTCTGTGTTCTGTCCACACAAAAAGGGCTGCATAAACCACTGTAGTGAGTCAGGGCAGGAGGAGAGGACCTCTGTGCCCTTCAAAGACTCTTCTTTGAAGTCTCCCCCACTCCAAAGACACCACTGAGCATAAGAACTGCACCTCAGGCCCTACAACTTCAGTACACTTCACGACCTGTGGTTACTCTGCCAGGAAGAAGGACTGCTGCGCTGATGAAGGACGGCCACTCTGCTGGACTGCTGCTTTGGAAGAACTGCTTTCTTGCTGTGCTGACATGCTGCCCTTCCGTTCTGGGTGAGAAGGACTGGACCTGCATCACTTGACCCAGAACCCAGGGTGACTCCAAAGACTAGTTAGCTGGCCTCCTGAACTAAAGTCTCAGTTGGCATAGAAAACCTGCACCTGGACTCTGCAATCAGTGAGTCTGCCCTGTCAAATGGTGCCACCCCCGTCCTGGACCCTTGGAAGTGTGCCCAAGGTGCTTGCTTCAGGCAAACCCACACATCTGCTCTCAAACCGGCACATTGGCTCAGTTGCGTGGCTAGGAATTGGTGCATCGCACCTGTTGCATGACCAAAAACACCACATTGGCATGGATCTATGCACCACCTTCAGAACCAGCACTGCGTGACACTCACCCCAACACAAGGTCTTCACATCTCCGATGACGAGAACTCCACATAGCAGCCCCTGCGCTCATCGGAACAGACGCATTGCAGCTGCTGCACGGATCAGGATCAGCGCATCACTGCCACTGGGAGGATCGACACAGATGCGTTGTTTTGCTGCATGCCGCATCCTTCCCATCAACAGGGTCCTCGACGCAACTCAGACTAGGGTGCTTTTGCCCAGAGGGACAAATCTGGTCCCTGTAGCCTGCCGGCGTGTCATTGTGGTCATCCTGAGCATTTGACTTTGTCGCAGTCAAGTGCAACTTGATGTTCCTTATTGGCTATTAGTGTTTTTTGGGGCGATTTTCACTTAATCCCATTGTGGTCTTGTTTTATTTAATACATTAAGAGCTATTTTTCTAACTTCGTGTGAAATCTTTTCATTTAGTGTTTTCACTGTTTTACTGTTTTAAGTGTTGCATAAATACTTTACACATTGCCTATTAAGTTAAGAATGACTGCTCCGTGCCAAGCTACCAGAGGGTGAGCACAGGTTAAATTACTGCGTGTTTGCAATTTACCCTGACCAGGATGAAAACAAGTTACTTACCTGTAACTTTGGTTCCCCAGTATTGGTAACTTTCATAGATTCCCATGCTTTGTATCATTCCCCGTTGTCGGGATGGGAGCCTCGGTAAATAAAGAAATAACATAATCATAGAAACAAAAAAGAAAATAGGCCTAGGCCTCGTCTCATTTTGTAGCATATCACCCTCTTTCTGTAAAAGAGCCCGCAAGGACCAATCAGAACAGCCTCAACCCTTGGAACCTTCCTGAGAGAGCTCAGAGCCTCAGATTTTTCTACTGCACGTTGTGCTAGCGAGTCTCCACTGAGATCTGCTCAGTTTTTCATTCTATTCAACTTATTTCTTCAACTTTTCATCTACAATTCAACTATGTCTGACAAGGAAAAGAAGGCTTTATTCAGGTCATGTGCGTCTTGTGGGAAAAAGAGGCTTTTTGTAGAAGATAAGTATGAGAACTGTATTTATTGCTTATACCCGGACCACAAGGCCACAGACTGCCAAATTTGTAGAACCTTCTCTACAAAGACTTTGCGAGACCGGGAGGGCCGGCTTCTGACCTGGCTGCAGAAGATGAAGACTCGGAAGGAGGTGCTCTCATCGGATGAGGAAGATTCTACTCCTATGTCTTCCTCTAGGAGATCCAGGAAGAGGGGTAGGTCTCCTCCCTCAACTTCAGCCGAGCCCCCTATCAAGGCCCCTCATAAGATCTCTGACAGGTCTGAGAGGGCTGGTCCCATGAAATCTCCTCACGGAAGTGAAAAGGAGAGGCTGGGACAGGCTACTGGATTGGACACAGCCGCAAAGGACAAAATGGAGGTTTCTATCACTTCTCCTCCGTCCAAAAAGGAAAAAACTGGCGAAAAACACTCCGCAGTTACTCCTGGGACCATGCCTGAGAAAAAACGGCTTCCGTCGATGGCGAAAACTTCTGGTACGTCGACGATGATTCCTTCCCTTAAGATTTCAACTATTTCATCGACTACGTCGACGGGACAGTCGACGATGGCGGGGTCGACGTCGACGACTCCGTCGGCGTTTAAGGTACCTGGTTGTTCGTCGACAATGACTTCTTCCTCGTCGTTGCTGATGGTGTCAGGGAAGGTGCTGTCGACGGCCTCGTCGACGATGAAGACTATGACGACGAACTGTTTGACGACGACGCTAATGGTGATGACGACGAGCTCGACTACGAAACTGTCGACGATAATGCCGTCGACGACGATAAACACTCCGACGACGAAGTCGAGTGTGCCGTCGACGATCCCATTGACCATTCCGTCGAGGACGGTGGCTTCTTCGACGACGACATCATCGACGAGGCCGTCGACGGGTCAAAAATTGCAGTTTCCATTACAAAAACTGAAAATTACTCCAGAAATGACGTCTCCTAGACGGGTTTTGTCTCTTCCACCATCAATGCTTCTAGATGACGAGTCGTATGAAGAGGAGGAATTTGGAGGCCATTATGGGGATGCCTACAGTCCCTCTGATTTGAATGTAAAATTACAAGAGACTGACACAGAGGAATACTATGAGCATGCGTATGAACAACAGGTGCATCACTATGTTCCTCCTGAGCAACGTCCTCCAGGGATGGGCCAGGATATGGTGGCCATGCCGGCTTCTCTAGTCTCTGACTTGCAAATGATGCTGCAGGACTACAGGACCAGGTTTCCATCACAACCTACAGTACAGACGGAACGACCTCCTGCTCCGGTGCTCAATGAGATGAGGCCTAGGCCTATTTTCTCTTTTGTTTCTATGATTATGTTATTTCTTTATTTAACGAGGCTCCCATTCCGACGACGGGGAATGATACAAAGCATGGGAATCTATGAAAGTTCCAATACTGGGGTAATGTGGTTACTGCTTCACTAGGGCTTTACCCCAGTCAAACAGGAACCTAATTTCTAACATATGTTATATGTTATGTTACCATATTTGTAAAGCTCGGCAAATATGTTGAAAGGTGTACTGGCTCTATGTAAACACAAAAAAGAAACTATCCGAATCAAAGTCCAGAGACAGAGGATCAGCTTGACTGGTCCTATTATTGAAAAAGCCAGGTCTTTAAAGCCGCCCTGAACCTTAGTAAGAAGGGGCAAGAAATAAGTGACCTGGTAGCTCATTCCGGAGCTGTGCTGCCTCGCCAAAAAGGTTTTGCCACCTGAGCAGGACCTTTAAATCTGGGCACAACTAACAGATGCATTCTATAGAAATGCAGACAGCATGATAGTGTATAAATGCAAAATCTTTGTAACAAGTACTCAGAGCCACTGCAATGAACTGCTTTAAACACAAGGCAAAGGGATTTAAAGATAACCCTCTTTTTCACAATGCAGGGATGTTAGGGCCTCAGAGGTTAGAGAAAAACTAGGGAGCCCAAAGGCCAATCTGGCCACTGCAGTTTGTATTCCTTAAAGTTTCTTAAGAGGACCTTTCATCCAGCCCCATGAAAAAAAGTTGCAGCAGTCGAGGCAACCTAATATAGTCGCCTGGATCACCACACGATGAGCTGATTTAGAAAGACAGGGTAAGATCTTCCTAAGAAGGTCCTCATTTGCCCTGGTTAACCAAAAGATAATAATCAGTACTCCAGGGTCTACCTTGAAATAGCACCAGCCAGAGATCTTTGTTCCAAACCAAGGATGGAAAACATGGCGGCCGGCTAAGAAGCGGTCGCGGAGGTTCCCGAGTTTGGGGACCAATATGCAATAATCTCATGGTTTCGCTAGGTTAGGTGGTGAATTATAAGGAGAGAAGAACAGTATGAAGTAATGTGCCCGCAAAGAAAAGGACGTACTCCGATTTGGAGCCGTAGTTGGAGAAGCAGCGGAGACTTTTAGTTTTGGGTTTGGAAGGAAACAATCACAAGCATTGGACGCCTGGACTCACCTTGCAACAGCACATGATCTTCCAGGTGCTTCACTTCTTGGCCGGCTGGCGGTGAGAAACCTGAACGGACATGCGACCCTGGGAGAGTCTGCGGGGCTGCCCAGCCGGGACTCCCTGTTGGGCTCGCGCAGCTTGGTAGACTAGCAGGGGCCAGATGGCGGTAGCTCACACTCCATCTGGGGCAGCTCAGGCAGAGGTCGAGCAAGAGCATGGAGTTCCCTGCAAAAAGAGAATTGCCAAGTGGTAGGCAAACTACAGGATCCCTTGCAATTGGGGATCCTGGACGCCGGGGGAACCGCAGTGTTTGTAGCTCAAAAAACTGGTCAGAGCCATTTCAAAGGGGGATGTGCTGTGGGTAAATATCGGAAGGGGAAAGTGGGAGAAAAAAACTGTTGTTGAGAGGAAAAAACATGTTGCTGCAACATATCTTATTTGGCTTTCTAGGGAAAGTTCTGATCGGAAAACTGCCCAGGACCTATTGGTCAGGTAGGATCTGCAACACTCCAATGCCTTTCCTCCAGTGCCGAATCCCTGTAGCTCATGGATGTCGATTCACCAAAATGCCTGGGGTAGCGGAAGTGACATCAGATTTCCTTTGACCCCTTCCAATGATGTCACAAGAAATGACATCATAAGACCTTTCACCTGATGACATCACAGGAAAAAATTTGTTACATTCGGGCCCTATGACATCACAGGAAGTGATGTGACACAGCCTTTTAATCCAGTGCCATCGGACGCATGATCTTTGTTTGGATGCACCACACAAAGACTGGAAAATCTCTAGCAAGAAAAAATAAAGTATTCTATACACAAATATACTTTATTTAAAACTTGTTGAAATGGGTTCTATAATCATCTCCTCAAGCAGTGGGTATGTGTCTTTTCCCCAGGTAGATCTTCCACGGTGGCAGGTAAGGGAAGCTCCTGTGGGTGGCATGACCAGCGTTGTCCGCTCAGTCAGAGAAAGTCTCCCCCTTGCAACATACCTGATGACCACCAGGCCGCTTCAGATTCCCCCAGGCATCCGCTGCATCTTGACGCCTAAACTGGGGACCACGGAAGGTAGGTTAGGGCATCCTCGATGTCCAGTAGGTGCCTCCAGAGGTGCGGTGCGAGGGGCCCCCATTCACTCCTTTGGAAGGTCAACCTCCACCGTTGATGCAGAGATTGCCCCGCAGCGGCGGGGAATGGGAGACTTCATCTGCGGTGTGATCAGTACAGCCCATGTCGGCCGGGCCTTATGCTGGCCAAACTGCTGTCCGCCCTGTCCCAGGTTAGCCCGTACAACTATTAAGGTTTTGGAACAAAGCTAGCACAATGCGTATACCTTTAATGAAGTCAGTAAACTTATTAGTGTCACGATAAAGGTATATTGGAACAAACAGTTGCAAACAAGACACCAGGGGTCACACTGAGTTGCCTTATGTTCGCAGTTGTGATCACTGGCAACCCCTAATTGAACTCTATGCCGTAGCCTGGTCAGAAGGATGGAATGAGATACCGTGCTGAATGCTGCGGACAGATCTAATAATACCAAGGTCAAACATTCTGCCTTTTCCGAAAGCTTTCGGCTAACAGGGCCGTCTCTGTGCTATGTAGTGAGCGACTTCCTAACTGAACTGAGTCAAGCATTTGTCCACTAGCCAGAAACTTAAACAGGAGTTCATTGACGTGTTTCTCCACTATCTTTCCAGAAAATGGCAACAGAGAGATCAGCCAATAATTTGTCAGAATGGCGTACTACTTCTTTAATAGCAGCACTACCAATGCTTTTTTCCATACCCCTGGAACACAACTACTCTGCAGCGAGTTATTTCAAATCTCAGGTAGTTCAGACAAGGGCTTTAGTTGCCATTTTCCAGTGACAGGGGGAGAGTGGATCCAGTGGAGAGCCTGATTTTAGGGCAATCGTGATTGAAGTGAAGTAGTCAGGCATTAATGGCTCCCATTCTTTTAGACAGAATATGGCTATGAAATCTGTAAGGGTCAACAACATATCAAATTTGGAGCCTTGCATGACAGAACTGTGGGAGGATATTTCAGAAGAAAACTGGAAGAAAGTAGAACCCAACAACTGTAAGCAAGCTATTTGGTTTACAAAACAATGAAAGATGCAGGTCTTGTAACAGTGGTCAAGGCACTAATGTCCATAACTGTAGTGGAGTGATAACATTTTGGACAAAAGCATTTGACAGAGATAATTTTGTCATTATGAGGGATCTTATATAGCCGAAATCTATAGCAATGTTACACCTTTTCCCTTGAGTTTCTGAAGCACATAAGAGAGTTTGGGATCAAGGCATCGATGGCCGCCAAAGTAATAATCCCGAGACAGTGGTTATTGAAGCAAACATCAGTTGTCAACTAGTGATCTGTGAATATAAGTGAAGGAAACATGTCTTAAAAAAACAAAAACTGTTTAGTCATAACAATATTTTTGATGCCTTCAATAAATTATATCATACAAAGTGAGAAGATAGAGGAAGCATGTTTGTAATGGACTATCACATAGTGAGTCAGGTCTGTCTTGTC
Source organism: Lissotriton vulgaris (assembly GCF_964263255.1). Taxonomy (NCBI): domain Eukaryota; kingdom Metazoa; phylum Chordata; class Amphibia; order Caudata; family Salamandridae; genus Lissotriton; species Lissotriton vulgaris. The sequence goes on from NC_141689.1 coordinate 1,510,229,903, forward strand.
TGTTTTGTTGTTCTTCCTGTTTTTTCTCAGTGCACTCAGTAGACGTGAAATTCCAGTTAGGTTTAATGGAATTGTTAGGTCTACTAGGTAATAACAACTTAATACATGTCTTAGATGCACAAGAATGTGGGAGATGCTCTCAAATGTACACATTAAATTTGCATGCTTATATTTTGCCTGACTTTACACTTAATAGCAGAATCCTCATTCTGATATTCAGCACGAATCATTTATGAATGTCAATGCATTTTTGTTCACTTAAGTAACTATTAGTTTTGGAATCAGATGCGAAGTGCAATTTCTGATATTCCATTCAATACCATTCAGAAACTCCTGGGATAAATCATTAAATTGTACATACCAATAGAGCTAAAATATGATAAAGCGTCCTTAGACGGGCCATGGTACATCATTTTCCCACTAGCGAGCAATGTCAGGTTATCAAACAATTTGAAGATGGAATAACGTGGCTGGTGAATAGAGAAGATGATATTCTTTCCTTGCCGAGACATCCTAAAAGTAAACAAAGAAATAAAACATCAACAACTAGACATGGTTCAATATTTTTAATATGACTTCTTGGAATGATAAACATTAATGTCCCTTTTCACGGATTCCCTGTTACTGCTTTATTGTATACACCCCAAGACAACGTGCACTCTATGAGGTTACCTCAGGACTCACTTACTACCTAAGCATGAGCGGATTTTGCGGATTGGCAATCCGCGAATTTGCGGATTTGTAAACTCGCAATCCGCAAAATCCGCGAATTCCCGCGAATTTGCGGATTTTTTTTTTTTTTTGTGTTCGCCCGTGTTTCTGCCAGTTCGCGAGGGTTTTTACAATTTCGCAATTTGCGAACTTACCTGTCGGGTCGCAAGTTTTGCGAACTTGTTGTTTCTACGTGTCCAACCTGTTTGGGACACTCTTCTTCATCACTGCCACTCTCTGTCACCACTGCCACTCTCTGACTACTCATGCCACCCTCTGGCCCACCCATGCCACCCTCTGTTTCATCACCACACCCTCTGGTTGTCCAGTGTACATTATTTTTGGCAAAGCAAAGCACACCTTCCCTGCCTCAAGTGACCTGAATTAATTTGGGGCTGATTAATGTGTCACAGAATATTTTTTTAGCTGGCACCTGCTTCCTTAGTGCGCCCTGATTAGTGATCTTTTGCACTTGCTAAGTGCTTTCATTGTTGCAAAATTAGTTACAACACCTGCCCTGCCCCAACTGACAATAATGAATTAGGGGCTGATTAATGGATTTTAACTTCCAGCCTGGCTCCTGCTTGTCTCCCTTAGCTGTAATTCAGGACCTTTGTGGCATATGTGTAACTATTCTGAGGTTCAGAGCAGGGTCACATAATAGTTGCAACTGGCAACTGAACTCTGGAGGGGCCCCTCAGGAAGCACTACAGGAAATGGCTACTAATGATGAGCCTGAACTTTTGAACCTGGTAAGTAGTTACTTTCAGTTTTGCTAAAATCGTATTTCTGCAATTTCGCACTTATTCGCGGGGCGCGAACTCACGCGAACAGTGCGAGCAGTGCGAGCAAAATCCGCTGCTCGCGGATTTGCGGATTTTTCAGGAAATTCGCAAATCTCGCGGATTGCGGATTTCCCGAAAATCCGCAAAATCCGCGAGCGGAACGGATTTTCCGCCCATGCCTATTACTACCCCAACATTGCTCAGCACACGCGGACTTTCCGAACCTATATGTAGAATAGTGCTTATTGTATGAATCTTGCTTAAAAACTGTTGTGAAGCGCTCCGATACCCTCGGGTCAGGCTAGCGCTATATAAATCTCCATAATAAATAAATACCTTGCATCTATGTTGGATCCGTTTGTTTTAAATGCACACTTTTCAAAGACAACTTAAGGTGGGATAGACTTGCCAACTATGACTTAGGAAACAGTCCGCTTGGATTTAAAATCAATCTGCTGTTTCTAGGATTGTTCACAGCTGTCCTCTAGACTTTTTCTACTAGAGTCTGTCCGGAATCCCAAACTGAGTAATGTAGACGTGTTTGTTGATGTTGAGATTTCCATGAGCTTCTTTAATGGTAATGCTGGTCTAATTGGGGCAGAAATAATTGATCCTTTGCCAGCCTCAGGCTGTTCCGTACATTGATGTTGACACTTTTTTGTTATAATTGAGAGTGCTAGATTTTAGAGCGCCTTCTCTATTTTTAGCTTTCCGAAAATCTACTTTGTTTACTACCTTTTCCACTAAATTATGGAAACAATTTCACAAATATATTTGAAGTGGAAAGTAACTACAAAGAAAAGGGAAGTTCAGGATACGTCCTCTCTCACACAGAGTTGTAAAAACGTCCCTGATTTATTTGTTTCTTCAGTGGGCCTCATTATAGTTACGGTTTGATTTACCAAAGGGGAGCAACGTCAGAGCATCCATTCATACGGCTTCCCATGTGGTCACCGTATTATATGAATATATGTGATTCAACAACACTATCAGCGATTTCAAAAGTTGCTGAAATGTGAAAGTGCTCATTCAAAGGTAAAATTATATATTCCTTGTTACTAACAGCAACCATATTTATACATATAGTTCATTACTGTTGTGGAAATGCAGTAATTAATTTGATTTTCTTTGTAAAGACTCTTCGTGTCATCTATCACCTGACCTCAAGCACTCAATTGCACAGAGACAACGTACCAGAAAACACATTCACAAACAGTAGTCCACAAGTCAAAACAATGTGATGGGATTTAAAACATTCATCCTTTTCTGGATTGATGAGACAAGAAAAACGACTTTGTGAGGCCTATTTCTATTCCCAAGGACAAGAAAAGATACAGCAAATACAGACCTTTATATTCATGATGCATATTTGCCTCACATTTTCTGTTAATAATTCCAGTCTATTTGATTATCAGGATAACTGATATTGCATTAACGTGTTCTGAGATGGAGTGTTATTTATATTTTAGCCCAGTGTCATCTGCAGAGTATTATCAAGGTGGGTTCTGTTCCATGTGGAAAAGGTAATTTGTCCAAATCTATCTGAGTAGTCTCAATCTCAGTTCTATTTACCAAAACATACCTCTTGCTTATCAATTATCAAGGCTCACAACTGTTGACTTTTTTGAAGTATGTTTCCAAAGATCTTGTTCTTTTGTCAAAACCTTTTTACCATTTCATCTCTAAAAGGAAAGGGCCCCATAAGGGGTATCTGAGCTATCAGAAACCATAAAAATAGACAATGTCTGCCTTTTTGTTTTAGAGGTATGTATCCACCAAAACCTCTCCCTTTCATTTAGCAATATATATATATATATACAGGTGCACATCCAGAGCAAAAATGTGAAACCTGACAACAGTTAGTGAGCTCTTCCATGGACAAAGCTGAGTGATTATTGAAACAATAAATACAAAAAATATCTTTCTAAACAGGCTTTTAAAAAAAAAAGTTACAGGCAATATATAACTTTTTCATCATAAGTGAAAAACTATTGATTTTATTATAAAAAAATCTGATATTTCGGAAGATGTTGCGTTTTAGACCCACTGATTCTGTTTGCAAGCACACTGCGTCCATAAAACTAATTAAATGAAATAAATGTTGTAAATATTTGATCATTGCTTTCAAATCTCCTAGAATTAACCTAGATTTTTGGTATGTCATAACATATTAAGCTCTGCTTTTGATAAGAACCTCTAAATTATCATTCTTGAATTTTTAATCCTTCTTGACCCAATAAAGACATTTTTCTCATTAATTTAATTGTTTTAATGTTTCATTGCTGGCCTTTATAAAATACTTCAAATTACAAATTGTCATCTCAAAGAACTGACAGGTACATGCATCAATCTCGGCATTTGCGATTCCTTAATTGCGATTTTTAAGGAATCGCAATTAAGGAATTGCAAATGCCTATGCATTAAGAAATCGCTAAATAAATTGCGATTTCTTAAAATTCCTTAATTGCGATTAGCATTTTGCGAATCGCAATTAAGGAATCCCTTCCCATTCATTCCTATGGGCCTAGAGGCCCATAGGAATGAATGGGAAGACAATCTCAATTTGCGATTCGGAATTAGCTAATCGCAAATTGAGATTGCGATTTCAAGGGTGCAGGGGTGTCCAAAGGACACCCTGTTGCACCCCTGAAATCAAACAATGCACATATGTTGTGTACACACATGCCCTAAGGGCATGTGTGTGCACAACATGAAAGTTAAAAAAATGCACAAAATTGCATATTTCTAACATTTCGCAAAATTACCATGAGGTCCAACCTCATGGTAATTTTTTCTCTCTAATTGCGAAATCTCAATTTTTTTCAGTTTCATGCATTGCTTTTAAGGAATCTTAAAAGCAATCGCACTTTAAAAGATCGCAAAAATAGCGATTTCTTCACTTTTAGGATAATGCATCCCAAATAGTGATTTAGGAATCGGAAACGGCCGAATTTTGTGATTCGCACCGTTTGCGATTCCTAAATCGCTTGATGCATGTGCCTGTGAGCTTTTATATTCAAAAGCAATCTATTGGGCTTCTACAAAAGAAGATGGTGTAGGATGTGTCACAGAGGTGTGTCAGAGGCAGCTGCACCTTGAGTGCCTCCAACAATGTGAAAACTTTCAAGTTAGAAAACTTGATACATCCTACGGTGCATAGTGGCAGCACTGTGTAGGAAGTAGATTGAGGTGTTCCATTCCGAATCAGGACATTATGTGTTTAGATCTGCTATAGGTATGTGGAGGCCAGACTGCATACCGAGCAGAAGAGGTGGGTTATCAGGGCCCTTCTGAACATTAGGGGACTGGTTTAGAGTTTGGAGGTCGGGATGCTCAGTCACAAATTTAACAGCTATCCCATTTGCCTTTTTACAAGAGTAATAGGATAGAATGCACTTGTAATAAGGCGAACAAGATATCTGTCACATTTGTGATTGAGTAAACAATCTAGCAAACTCAAATTAGGCTCTTGGTTTTTTTGGAATCTCAGGAGCCGATCATGTATGCTGCAAAGGATGGTGCCCTGATAATGGAGAAATATGTTTTAATTTAGAAATCAAATGGCCAAGTTTGCAGCAAGCGGTTGTGGAGGTTGTTTATCTTTTTTCATAAACGCAATATGAACTGAGCTTACGCTAACCTAGGCGGTGTTTAAATTGTACTCCATTAGCATCGACATGGTGTTCTTCTTGATCAAAATAAAGAATTGTGAGATTTACACTAATAATTAGAGAGTGTTCCAAGTGACTTTCTCTCACACTACCTAACTAAGGACACTTCAATTGTCCCAGGCTATTGTTATGCGTTGATCAATTGAAATACAGGAGTAAACTGAGAGAATGACTAAAATCCAATGTATTACCATGCGAGAATCTGCAAATATATTCTATAGAAAAATGTTTCTTCTTGCTCGTTCCCTATTGATGCATATCCTGAGAACCATGTAATTGAGTAGAATGTAGGAATGTCTTTGTGTAAAGTCCTATAAAACGACGTGTGTTTTTTTGTATTCAGGAGACCCCACCTTTTGAAGGCAAATCTATGCGAGATTGAGATTTACCATAGATATTTTATGCTTTGCTACTAAACATACTTATGGCATGTTCTATGTAATCTACCTATTAATTCTTTATATAAAACTTTGAAACAACGTCTCTTGTCTGTCATTCTTACATGAGTGTTTCAGCATCGGCTATTGAACTTAATCCAATAGAAACAGTGACTGCTCCAGTGGGGGACCACCAAAGTCTGTATTGGGACTGCTCCGCTCCTGGTCCTAATGGGTGTCCCGTGAGTTGGACTTTAGGGTAGGTTTACGCACCAACAGATCTGGCAGCAGAGGTGGTGGTCCTGATTGGAGCAGACCCAAAATTGACAAACTAATTGGTTATAGAACCCACTATTGCACCTTCATGGTCCAGGCGGTTCCCCCGACATCTAAATTTACCCAAGCCCAACCCTATACTGGTACTAGAGAGTCCAGATGGCTGGAGAACAAAGACATATCAATAGAGATTGCATGCAAAACGAAAAAGTTAAGTAGGTGTGGAGCAGTGCATGTTGGGAGGTGAAGTAGGTTCATTGTCATGGAATGCAGTGAATGTATTTTGAGAGTAATTATTATGTGGCTTAGACTGCTGGATTTGTGGGAGCAATAATTATTTTATTTTTGATGATATTCTTGGACTTTTGAAAGAGACGAATGTCTGGGGAGTCACAGATATGATATTGAGTTAAAGAGAGGTGCCTCAAGTTAGAACACTGAACTGCTGAACTTGCCTGCTAGGTGAGGTGCTATCAGTTACACTCATATAGAAACATACATTTTTCTTGCACAAATGTACTACCTGAGCTTAGAGGCAGTTCGCTCTTTAGTGCATGGGAGTGGCTGTGCTGAGCTTGTAACTTTTTCAGGTCAAGGGTTCAATGTTGTATGCAAGTAAGTAGCATTCTTACTGCTATAGAAACTTTTCTGTAATTGAAGCTGACAAATGGTGAAAAAGTTGTTAAGTGGTGCAGAAGTGGTCTGGTGATAGTAGAGCGTTGCGTCATTGTTTGACCTGGCTTTTCCAGCGGGTTTATCCTTAGGCTTTTTGGCTTCCAGTTTTTTGACACTGTTTTTGTTGGTTTTAGGACTCTGGGCACTGCTGATCAGTGCTAAAGTGCATATGCTCTCCATGTAAATTATGATTATGGATTGGTGTTTCCTTGATTGTCTTATTTCATTTACTACTAAGTCCCTAGTACCATGCACTATGTGTGCCCAGGGCCTGTAAATCAAATTCTACTAGTGAGTCTGCAGCACTGACTGCGCCACCCACATGAGTAGCCTGTAAATGCATCTCAGACCTGCCAATGCAGTGTCTGTGCGCAGTTTGGTACTGCCAGGTTGACCTGGCAAGTGCACCCATTTGCCAGGCACTAACCTTTTCTTTTATTACATGTAAGTCGCCCCTAAGGTAGGCCCAATGTACCCCTGTGGACAGGGTGAAGAGTATTTGAGAGGTAGGACATGTATTGGTGTGTGTGACATGTCCTGATAGTGAAATACAGTGTATTTCATTTTTCACTATGGAAAGGCTATCTATCCCATAGGATAGAATGGGAGTTTATTTATAACAGCTTATAAGTATAACTTCCCATTGGGACCAGGTAGGAAGATGGAGTATAGTATGCCTGAACTCAGAATCTAAAATCGCATCTTATAGTAATGATGAATTTTATATTGTGTGTTTGAAAATACCACTTTTAGAAAGTGGGTATTTTCTTGCTTAGCCATCCTGGGTGCCTCTGCTGGTTTGTGGATTGACTGTCTAGCTTTGGAGTGGCAGGGGCTGGAGATGTGCATTCTCTCAGACAGCCACTGGAGGGGTTGATGTGTGTCCTGCCGTTCCTGAATAAGTCAGGGCTGGGCTGAATAGACCTGGGCTGCATTAAGACTAGGGGATGGAGATTTCCTTTCACCTTAATGGGCTTGGTCTGCCTTACACAATGCTGTCTCCATCTCCTACCAGGAAGTTGGACCAGAGAGGACAGAACAGGTTTTGACTGAGCAAAGAGCATCTCTGCCACAACAGAACAAAGAGAAATGGAATATAAATATTGGGGCCCAGATCTCAGAACTTTAAAATACTTCGGAACTCAAGAGGAACCTCTGCCAAGGAGAAAAGCTATTAAAGCTGAAGAAGAAGTACTGCCCCTTTGCTGTGTGCTCTCTGAGGTTGGCCTGCATTGGCTGAGTCTACCAAGGAGAGAACAAAGACTTTGCTGTGTGCTATGTATCCTGCTTGAATACGATCTCTAAGGGCTTGAAGTAGAGCTTGCCTCCAGTTCTAAAGTTTCAGAGACACAAAGACTGCATCACCATCTCCATTCCTGGGAATTCTGACCTCCCAAGAGGTGCCTGTTTTTGTGTTTGGTCCTCTGGAGGTTGTTCCTGTTGCTGGGAGCTGGAAAGGAGATGCAACTAAAGAAGAGTGAAGTAGCTGCACCTGTTTCCGACGCATCACAGATGTGTCGCTGAAGAAACCGACGCAGAGCCTGCCCGCGGCTGGAGAAAACGCTGCATGCCGAATCCCGTGCACGGTTCGCCAAAGTCCGAGATCACCACACCGATTCAGACGCAGGCCCTGCTGTGCGGCTGCAAGAACTGACGCATCATGGGACCAGGGCTGGACAGATCAATGCAGCACCGTTACCGCCTGATCGAGAAGTGACATGCAGTGACATGTTGCAAGGAGAGTGAAAGGGGCTTAAGGTGACATACATGATAGCCCAAACAGAGTTGGCACAGAATGGAGGGGTTAAGGACCTTAAAAAAGTTTCATTCCAAGGACCCTAGTTAGACCCCAGTGTTGGAATAGCAGTGCAATGTATCTCTCCAAACCACAGTGTCTGAACTAAAGTGAGAACGTTGCAGGAATGAGTAGAGGTTGAGGTAATATGTCAGAGACCAGTTTAAGTCCCTTAAAGAAAGTTATTCCATGTAACATTAGTAGCAGGGTGGGACACTGGACGTAGGAGTGCCGTTATAACCCAGACAAATTCATGGCAGATTCCCCAGGTGTGTCCAGCGGACTAAGGAGAGCTTTCCCAATACTTAGACACCCTATGGCTGTCCCAGGATTTCCTTAATCCGGGGTATTGCCAAATATTATTTACCAAACCCAGATGCAGGGAGGTATTTCACATCTCGAACCAGGCTACAAAGTACCCCAAAATCCGATGATGTCACAAGGATGTCCAGTCCCCATGATGTTCAAGACTTTCATAGATTTCAATCTCGACCAATGAAGGTTCCTAAGGAAGGAGGAGGAGAAGGTGTACTTGGCGCACTCCTGGAAGTGGATCAGAGTGTACCATATGTAGACGGGGAGGTTAACTGACATCGCGTTATCTTTCCTCATACACACAGGATCTACCCTGTCAACGGGTGGAACAGAGGAAGGCCCTAACCTACCCCTCTCTGGAAAAGAATTCCAAGTCGCAGGAATTACACATCAACAGCATGCCAAACAAATTACTGTTCCTGTACCAGTAAAAATGGGAGCTATCAGAACCAAACATCAATTTGTGATATGTGATTCTAGCCCCGTACACCTGCTCAGCCGTGATATTCTCTGCAAACTCAACTGCGTCACCTATCGCATGAAGGATGGTGTCGGAATTGAACCAAAAGCATTTAACGGCAAATTTAAATTGCAGTCTCTGAAATCTGTTGTAAGGTTAAATCTAGGCATCACAACGGAGGACTTGCTAATCGATTTGAGAGAGACGGCTAAGGAGGAGGTCTGAGATTTCACAGGAAGAAAGATTGGGTTGACTAAAGGTGCTAAGCCCCTAAAGATTACCCTTTGACCCAATGCTGTCTTTCCACAGACTCGCCCATATAAAATGACCCCAGAAACTATCACAGGGATCACCCTGGCACTTACTCATTTTGGTATTCACAGAAGGCACTTACTCATTTCAGTATTCACAGAAGTTAGGAGTCCTAACTTTAGGAGTCTTAAAATGCCTTCTGTGAATACCGAAAGTCTTAAAATTGGGATTTTTCTCACTTTAGTAGTAGTAGAGTTAGGACTCCTAACTTTAATAATAATAATAATAATCCACATTTGTAAAGCGCGATCAATCACCCGTAAGGGTCTCTAGGCGCTGGGGCCGTTGGGAAGATTAAGCAAGCTATTGCCCAATGTCACATGATGCTGGGCTAATCTGCTGTCGGCGCCAGGGATGGAACCGTGATCCCCAGATTCCAGCGTCAGTCGCCCTGGCCACGGCGCCACAGTGTTCTAAAGGATGCTAATTAAAAATTTACTTTGCAGGGTGCCAGCTCTTGGAATGCCAGACTATACAAAATAATATGTGCTCTTGTGTTATTAAAGAGATGGAGTGCTCTGTCAGTACTATTACAAGGATCTGGCGGTGAGGGGTAGGTGTGAGAAACAACGATACAGGAATCACCAAATAGTTGATGGTACAACACGCTGTATAACCCGCCGGATACTGTTGTTGTCTGTTTACATAACCAATTAGGTAGAATCAGCCCAACACAGGTACCTCGCAGGAGAAACCATAGTTTTCTGTGAGCTTTTGACACTTAAATGTTTTCTAAATAATAGTCATTTAACTATACTGACGTAGACAGTTGATACCTTAGATACACTTTCTACTTATAGGTCCTGAAAAATCGCTAGCCATTGCACTAGAGCGAGAAGCATGTCAACCAACTATAGCACACACTAAACCGTGACTCGTGAACCGGAAGCATAAATTCCAACGAGTAACGGATAGTTCTCATTTTAATTAAAGCAGGGACCCCCAGAATAAAAGTCATTCATTGTACCCCTAGCATTATTTTTACCCACTTTCACACGTCTACGCACTCCTGGCCCCACAACCGCACTTCATCTAAACGGCAGTTAGAAAAAGATCTCCGCCAAAGAGCCCCTCTTTGAGATGTTGCCCGTTGAGTATTGCACCGCCGACCCAACGAGGAGCAAAGCCCAGATGATGAAGCATGACACCAGAAAGGGTGTGTGAGGGCATTACATCCAACAAAATGGATGCCCAACCGTATGACTCAATGAGGCCCTACAACATCCTGCACAACACAGGGACCTGTACATTCCTTAAAAATCTCAGGAACAGCCCAGCTTTTTTTTAAATTAATTAGTACTATTACAAGCCCATGGGGAGACTAAGCGCCCAATAGGATACTTCTAACCTACAGTGGCAGCTGCGCTGCCTGTTTGTCTCATAGCAGTTGTGTCAGTGAGCCTTATCATAAAGCAGACTGAAAGGATTGTGATGGATTACCTCTTATTTGTAATGGTATCCCACTCCAATGAGATCCGATGACCCGTACCAGAAGTCAGCACTTGACAAACAGCCATCTAACCCGCTATGAATATTTTGGCAACTGAAAATATTTCCATTCGGAGCCGTAACCAACTAAACCCTGCTTCCATATTGCCAGCTCCAGAGGGAGATAAAGGGTGAATTCAACCATGATTGTGTTAGCATTAGTAAGTTGTGCACAACACCGAGACATGAGATTCTGGATGTGGCTCTTTCTAAATAGGGCTACACTCTTTCTGTTGATGGGTCTTGCTTGATAGACTGAGGCAGTATTTTGAGAGCCGCCAATGTTGTACGTACACTGAGCAGTTATATAAGCGTCTTAATTGTCTCATGCAACGTCAGCGCAAGTAGCTGAACTGATTACCCTTACCAAAGTCTGCTGTACCTCAGAAGGCTCACAAACCACTACTTACACTGACAGTCAGTAGGGTTTTGGAGTTGTGCATGTCTTTGGTCAGCTATAGTTGCAGCAAGTATTTCTGACCTCAGCTGGTACCCCTATCTGGAAGAGGCTGCACGTTTTGAATTTGTTAGGTGCTCTGCAAATGCCAAAGGAAAGTGCGGTTGTGAAATGTGCAGCATATAAGAGTGGCAGTGATTTTATCACCAGAGGCAACCATTACGTGAACAAAATTGACTGATACTGCGCTCAAGTCCAGCACCTTGCATTTAGATGAGCCATCTAATGCAGAAGGAGAAACTGTAACCAACATGCTCCTGAATACCATAAATAACTTCAATGAGTAGAGAGAACTGCAACATATTGCCCCAGAGCTAGAGAAAGACAAATGGGAAAAGATGGGATGTGTGTGGGATGTCCTACCCACGATTTTGTGACACATAAATGGTCCAACCCATGTGGGTAGAGACGGAATGGTATCTACCTTCCGCTTTTATTGGGATAAGCCTCATTTTTTAACAATGGCAGAAAGTGTTACCTGCCAAAAACAAAATGTGGGCAAAAGAGTTGCAGTGACCATGAGCCAAATCGGAAACTCTGATGGTCCCTTCAGCTGTGTCCAAAGTTACTTTGGAAAGATGCCCTGATGTAACCAAATACTGTATAGCCTGGTCACTCTGTGTCTACACTCACAGTTAGTTGAAGCATATCCCGCCCGGAGATGTGACAGCCTAACAGTCACCAAACTATTGATGAAGAAGTTGATACTGCAATTCGGGACTTTAGTTCATCTTGAGTCAGATCAAGAAACTCACTTCAAGAGTAAAGTGATGCCCTTACTATTAACAGCTTTAGAGATGGACCAGAGATTCCACTCTAGCTACAGGCCTGAGGAATCAAGCGTTTTAGAGAGACTGAATTGGGCTAAAGCATTTGCCTCCATGGCGCTCAAATGACCTGATGCTCTTCCTTTAGTTCTAAAGAATATTTAAAGTATCCCTATGCAAAAGAACTGGATTGAGAATGAAGCTATGTATTACATGAAAACAATATGTATATGTTAGACCTGACATCCTTGGCGTGGTTTTTCCCCCATCTTTTTGCCTCTGACTCATGTATTTTTGATGCTGTGCTGGATTTCGTTTTTGCCGATTTAGATGCTTTGGACACTCTGCCACTGCTGACCAGTGTCAGAGTGTAAGTGCTCCCTCTGTAAATTGTCATATTGATTGGGTATACCTGATTGGCATATTTGTATCACCATGAAGTCCCTAGTAAAGTGCACTTTGTGTGCCAGGGCTGGTGATGACAGATGCTACTAGTGGGCCTGCAGCGCAGATTGCGCCACCCACATAAGTAGCCCTAAAATGGTGACTCAGGCCTGCCAGCGCAGGGCCTGTGTGCAGTCAGTGGACTGCCATGTCCGCCTGGCCATTGTCCCCACTGGCTGGGCCTAACCCTTCCCTATGGAAGGCTCAAGGTACTCCCTGGGCAGGGTGCAGTGCATGGGTAAGGTAGAGCATGTACTAGTGCAGGTAACATGCTCTGGTAGTGAGCAGCAGCCATTTTGTGTGCTCACTGCTGTAAGGCTATCTAGGAACAAGATGGGACATAAGTGTATGATATCCCTGAACTCAGAATTTAATAACACATCTTTTAGGAAAGGTGTTTTTTAAATTCTGTGTTTGAGTATAGTACTTTTTAGAAAGTGGCTGTTCTCTTGTCTAACCTTTCTGTGTGCCTGGGACTGTTTGTGGATTGACTGTCTGGGTTGAGGATGACAGAGTCTGCAGAGCCCCCAGGGGGTTAGCTGAGCCAGCCCGTGGATGAAAGGCAGCATCTGCTGCCAGGGAAGTGGGAGGAGATAGCGTCTGATAGTGAAGGGCTGTGCCTGTCTAACCACAAAGCTGGCTCCACCTCCTGCTGGGCGACTGTCACCTCTGTCCCTGATACTGAGAGGAAGAAGGAAACCAGGAAACCCCCAGAGCCCCAGCAACACCCAGAACTGGTTTGGACCGGGCTCAGGGCCCCCTTTGCACAAAGACTTCAAAAGACTTCAAAGGACTTCAAATACTTTTTGGGGTATAAGAAAAGGACCCCTGACCCCATATTTTTAGATTCTACAATCAAGAGGAACCTCTGCCAGAAGAAGGACTGCTGAAGGAGCTGATGGAAGATTGCCTTGCTGTGTGCTTTAAGGGCTGACCTATCCTGCTATCCAACTGAAGGAGAGGAGAAGAAAGGGACTCTGCTGTGTGCTGTGATCCTGCCTGCTTGAAACTGCCAAGACTTTGCTGTATGCTGTGTCTGCAAACTTGAATCTCCAAGGGCCTGAGAAGAGCTGGCTCCCTGTCTGCAACCCAGGAACATAAAGGTTGCCCAAGGACTACAAAACTCTGCTGTGCCCCCTGAAGCTGCTGTGCAGTGAAGAGATCGTGAAACACCGTGTTTGGGCTGTGTAGCGCACTGGCTGCTCTCTAATCTGAGTGAGTGCGCCGCGCTGAACCAGCCTGCCGTGTGGCCGAGATCGACGTGTTCATCGACACGTGTGGGGTGAAGATCTGAAGCTTGTGGGCCTCCCCAGCACAAGAAGCGCTGAAAAACAATTGTGGGCCGTGTCACCGTCGCAGCCGGGGGTCAGTAACCTCCGTGGAAGTGCCCCGCATCTTGTCGGTGTTTACGCTACGAAGATCGAGCCCGCCGCACTCTGATTGGGTGAGAGAGCCGAGCCCCCTCACCAGAGCTGCGACAGGATTGGCTGGTGGAGCGTAGCATCATCGGCGAGGCCGCGCTGCCATTGGTTGGCGGCCTCACGTTCAGAGGGGCTCGTCACAGGAGCCGCGACGGGATTGGCTGCCTTAGCTGAAGCTGCTGCGAAAGCTGAGAAATTGCCGTGATCACCGCCGGGACCAGGGAGGACTGACCTGACCTCGCCGAGGGAATCGAAAGCGTCCCGCACCCCTGGCCTGCCGTCCCACACAAGGTGAGCAGCACCACCTCCCCCGCCGCTCGTTGGATTGTCGAGAGCGGGCGGGAGAGGAAAGGGGACCGGCCGGGGCGGGGACGAGGGAGATCTGCTTGGCGTGGTGCGCCCGGAGCATCAGAACGAGTGAGGCTGTCCCGGGGGAAAGAAAGAGTCCCTGGGCCTCACAAAGAAGCGCATTTGCAACGCTTGAAGCCCGCAAATAAGATTACACGTGGGCAGTATTTTGCATGCTCGTTTTTCTTGTGAGAGCACATTTGCCTGAAGTAAGTCAGTAGTGCTTATTTCAAACACGGATTCATAAGAGACCTGAGACTACCGCTTAGTTAACAAGAACTTCCTGAAACCAACTGCAACCATAAGAATTAAGTGCAACATTTTTTATAATGAAGTAATCATCGTGCAACTGCTTGATTTACCTTGCTGAAACTAGATAAAGTTATATATTTTTATAAAATATACTTACCTGTGTGGTCTCAGTTTGTGGTGGATTGGGGATTATTGCTGTGTTGAGTGCAAGTATTGTACACATTGCCTTGGGGATAAGCCTGCCTGCTCACGCCAAGCTACCTAGAGGGAGAGCGGAGGTTATCTACTGTGTGTATTCCTTCACCCTGACTAGAAGCAAGGGTCCCTACTTGGTCTAAGGTACTTACCTCTGCCAACTAGAGACCCCCAGATCTAACAGTATATCTTTAAAGAATGCAATAAATTTGTTTAAAAAACATAAAAGTAAAAGAACTGGATTATCTCCACATGAGGTGCAGATGGGAAGAGCTATGCAAATCCCTTCCATCCTAGCTGCCACCCTTGTAAACATCACAGATTACCAGGTCCTCTAGTACTGTGAAGGATTGTCCACTGTGGTGTGTTCTATCTCTCATCGGGTTGGCGCTGCAACTCCAACTGTTCGAGAGTTGCCAGGATTGAAAATACCCATTAACAGGGAAGCAAAAATTCATGGAAGGCTGACATTATTCTGCTGCAGCAAATCCTGCAAGATGTAGAGGGTGGCGTGGGACAAGGAAGCTCTACCTTGGACAGTGAATCAGATAAATCAGCGCCAGAGATCTCAAGCACTTCCTAGGATCGAGGTCCAACTGAAGAAGGTTGGCTGAATACTACAACTGCCCAAAAAAAACTGTTTACATCTAAGACGATACCAGAGATGATTAAGGAAGACAGTGAGTTAGAAGAACAAGAACCGCTTGACCACATTGAAATTGTGGATAAAAGCCTGGACTTGATCAGTACCAAAAGAGAGAGAAAGATAAATGGAAGTATTCAGGCCCAGAGTGGACATAGCTCACAAAAATCAAGTTTGACTCAGACAACTTCTTGACTGACATCGACAAGCCTGCCTGAGACCAAGACAAGTGACAACAAGAGCCTATTCACATGGACTACTGATAAACATTGAAAACGGTCTGAAAGTTGAGGTAACGCCAAAGGACAATAGTTCCTTTAGGTCTCTGGTTGACACAGGATAAAAATCTGGTTTTGAGGTAGGGTAGAGACATACATTAGGATAGTACCTAGAGGACTAACACTTTTATTTGAGATTTCCTTGATCTGATTTACGCAGACATGGCACAGCAACGTTGCCAAATTTTGTTTGCAAGTTTGGCAGCTGCCATTGTTGCTTCCATTTTTGGATGACATGTTTCAACCAATTTCACACTTGGTTCAGCAGACAATTCTTCCCTATCTGATACTAAAGTCTCACATGTTCTATAGCATGAGAGTATGTATAGTTATAATGTGTAATATCAAATGCTGGCTGAGTATTTAAAGGTTATGGTAGTAGGCGATTGATTAATTTGCTCTTCCAACTTCTGCAGTTAATAGAGCAGCGTATTTTCACCCACCCCTGTCCTACTTTCTCCTATTTCGTTTTTTCAAACCTTTTCTATCAGCAATATACCATTAAATTGTTCTATTCAGACTTCAGTGATCCCTCAGCGAATATTCCCATAGTCAATGGGGAAAATCTTTATTTATGGGCTACTAAACATATTTCTCGCTTTTACAAAGGGTCTAAATCAAGGGATCAGCATGAGTATAGGAAATTCTTTACCATTGTGATAAACATAACCCATACTAATGTAAGCCTGCATGATGTAACATACAAAATTAACTAAGATGACAGGATGTTTGTAGATCAACCGAACGAAAGGATAAGGATAGATGAAGAAATGAAAACAAGTGCAGAACACATCACTGGAAAAGGCAAAGAGAATTTAAAGGAATCGCACTCAAGACAAAGCATTATTGTCACTAAGAAAAGATGTTGATTTATAATACAGCAGCCAGAGGAAAGTGTCAGTTGCAAAATTGTGATAGAGCGAATACAATCATAATTATTTAGTTAAAGGAAAAACTTTTTCCATTTTCGAGGGGAGTATAAAAGGTATCTATTATGAGTGAGGTAAGTAAGTTGGGTTTCTTCCAGCTTCCACACAGCTGGACAGGTAGTTGTTATGCAGCTTTAGTTTTCCCTATGATCCATCACACTAACGAGCTAGATGTGTTTCCTGGACAACATATAAGGTAGAGTAAACATAGACTTTCTTCTTAGTGCTGTCTTTGGAGCACTTACACTGTCTATAGGAGTAGCTTTAAACGATGTGAAGAATAGAAAGTTGTCCATCTTAGTTGATTGGCTTGCTACTAACACTGCAGGTTCTTTAACAGTGATAAATAAAGAATTGCTTGCAATGAGAGCTGTTATTATGCAAAATTGCCTTGCATTAGATTTACTCCTCATGAAGGAAGAGTTTGAAAAGTCATTCACACTCCGGAATGTTGCCCTTACATACCATGCATAGATGAGCAGATTAATGGTTATATTACAAACATTACGAAAATGCAGCATGAATCAAATTAGATGAAAGAGTTGGATGCAGGTGGAAGGTTTAGGATCAATATTCAGATCCTTTGGAAAGGAAATTGCCTAAGAGAATGGCTTGGTAGTGTTGGTAGAGGAATCCTGAAATAGCTTTAAACCTCTTTTTTGATTAGATCATTCAGCATTGCTTGTGTGCTTATTTTTTTGAGGTTTTGCAAGGGAATTTCTTTCACAGAATGGTATGGATTGTGCGTATAAGAAGCTGTCAGCAGCATGAGGAAGAAAAGGAAAGAGGCTTCAATTAAAGGATGAAGAAATGCAAAGTGAACTATATGACAAATTACAGGACCTATTGGAATTCAAAAAGAAGAACCCTACGTTAATGACTGATGTCTAATAATTAAGTGTTGATTTAATAATCATCAGAGGGGAGTTGTGGGGGTTCATGTTCTCTCATATTAAACACATTATAAACTGAGGTTACGTTAACCTAGGAGGTGTTTATATTGTCCTCCATGTTGCATCGACATGATGTTCTTCTTGATCTATGTAAAGACTTGTAAGATTTAAACTAATGACGAGTGTTTCCGGAGACTTCCTATCACTGCACCTAACCAGGGACATTCCACTTGTTCCAGGCTATTGTAATACAAAGTATCACTTGATTTGCTTGAGTAAACTATGAGAATGACTAAAATGTTTCTTCTTGCTTGTTCCCTATTGGTGCATATCCTGAGAACCATGTATGTGTGTAGAATGTATGAATGTCTTTATCTGTAGTCCTATACTAGGACTTGTGGATTCCTGTATCTAGGAGTCCCCTTTCCCTCAGCCCTATAAGAGGACATGTGGATTTCTGTATTCAGGAGTCCCTTTTCCCCCACTTTTAAAAGGTGAATATATGCCGGATTACACATAGAACTACACTGAGTTCTATGTACTTACTATTTGTACGCTTTGCTACTAAACTTACTATTGGCATGTTCTACGTGACCTGCCCATTAATTCTTTATATAAAGCTTTGAAACGACAACCCTTATCTGGCATTCTTAAGAGAAGGTTTCAGCATCTGCGAATACACTTAATCTATTAGAAATAGTGATGGCTCCAGTCTTGAGCAACAGCAGTCCCATGCATTCAGGAATATATGAGACAATGAATATAGACAGAATCAGTTCTATATTTTGAGCGACATGTCCAGCCGGACAGAGGTCTTTAAGTTTACTCAATAAACAAATGATCCAAACAGAAAGAATACCTTCAACTAATCACCAGTGTGGTACACAAGCCTGTGCCCAACCACTAACGGATCAAATACAGAAGGTAGGTTACGAACATAGAAGGGCTTTTTAAGGCAAACAAACGTTTTCTGTATAAAATTCAGTTGTACAGAGAAATCAACACAGCACCATTACATTACATAGAAATCAAGTTTTGTATAGGGTGCTAGACAGGTCGACGGCGTTTAGGTCCCCCTATTAATCATAGGGACCATCATCAGGACATTCAATTAATGCCTTAACGTTATTAGCCTCTAATTGCCCGGACACTATTAGGTGACCGGCAAGGGAGTGTAGCCTGTAGTCGGTTCAGCAGCCCAGAATCAGGCGCGTTTTAGACCGCGTTACAATAGCGTAATCCGACGGTGCCAGGATACTACCGGGAACAGACTGAATTACCGACTAACCCGGTAGAATATAGAATTTTCTTTCCCCAGGGTCACATCCCTCTGCTTCTGTGCCTTCAGGAATGAGTTAAAACATTCTCTCTCAAAGACACTTCCTGTCTTGTCCCTCCTACTTTCTGCATTTGCGCGCCTACTTTCCTGATGCTTTCTTCAAGTTACTCCCGCTCATCTCTGTATTGTAGCCACTCTGCATTATAGCTCTTTGCCTCCCCCCTCCTCCCCTCCCCAAGTGTTCTTTTATGTTCTCCTACTTCCTTCCACACTACTACCCATTTCGCTTTGCTATTTCTACCATTCCCACAGCTGTTATTGTACCTTGGTCTCATTTTTGTGCATGTGCAATCATGAAGCAGTTCCAATGTTTTATTTGATTTTTGCCTGGAAAATATGTCCTTGTATTTATATACATATCCTGTTTGACTCCTTTCTACTGTGTAATTGGTTTCTTCGAACATGCAGTTTTGAATGTCATTGTGGGCAGTTTTGAACATTACTGTGGTCATATCACTTTCTATTGTAACGTTGTCCTTCCTACTGTAAAGTAGTTCAAAACCTTTGGGTCATGTCCACAATATAAAACTATAAAAGTAAAGAAATAACTAAAGCTCAAACCAGTCTCACCTAGACCATAAATTACCAATATGAAATGGGAATATGGCTTATCTCAGGGTTTCCCCCTCAGAGCACTCCAAGGAAGGAAATCCCAAATAAATTAAGCAGCACAATGACTATTTGCGAGAGATTCAAGAAGATCCATTTATTTTAAAGGAATGTTTTAGAGGTCACTCTACTTCCTTACGAGTCCCGAGATGTTTGGAAATCTGTTAAGTAATTGGTCATTTTTCTAATAGTTTGCTGGATTTAGAGATGCATCCCTCTTTCCCACTTTTATCAGCATCTGCAGCAAGATTTCTTAATATGAAGAAACTATGCCCTAGGTGAGCTGACAAGTATTTAGGTGGGGGGCCATCTTGTTTTAGTCTGCACTTGGAAAGAATAAGGCTATGTGCAATGAAGATAACCCGCTGATTTTGTCAGAGAGTCTCTGAGCTCTGCGATAGGGCAAGGATGAGGCCCAGAGTGCATGAGTCCAATCATCTGGATGGGTAATGTGTGTGTATCAGCCTGGCATCAACAGGGCCTTAGAAACTTCTCTCTACAACAAGGGTAGGGTTGTCGCTGGACAGTTGCACTGATCTTCTATAGGTAGTAGGTATATTTAACGTACCAGATTTTAAAGTTGGAATGCAGAACTAACACGAGCGCTAACACTTAGCCTTCAATCTTCTCCAATATTATTTCAGCATACAGAACCTCAATATATTTGGGTGGTTTAGCTAGAGAAAGGAACATATCAATAATTTCTGGATGTGTGTCAGAACATCGTTAGCAAAAGTATAATTTGACAGAAACATTATGTCCTAAATATCTTTTTTAAGAATATTGTCCCCTTTAGGTGTATAGTTTCTATTATTAGCTACAATGGGGTGATATTTTTGTAAACAATGAGTAGGATACAATATTTTTGACTGATGATAATCTGGTTATTATATTCTGGTAACCTATTGTTATTTCTGCCACATATCAGCAGTACTATACAGGTCTATATCACAACTACCTCCCGGAAATGCATAGAGTTGAATCGGAGGAGCCTGCCTGCAGCAATCTGGGTTAAAATGACATAATTCATCATACTGTCCTAATCTGACTTCTTGATATTTAACTTCAGAATTAAACTAATTGACGGATTGTGGTTTCTAATTACATCATTTAAACTCTGCAACCTTAACCAAAATTAGATAGTGATTGTGTAGACTTGCTATGGTCAAAGTCTATAAAAACAACTTGCCTGGAAATTCAGTAGCGCATAGAAATTGGCAGTAGTGAATAGTGGGATTTCGTAATTTCGTATTATTCTGCCTGCCACCACACGAGACTAGACTACGTCTTGGTGATTGGAAACCTTCAATGCATTGTGAATGTAAGACATTTTCGGGGAAAGTTTAGTAAACACTTTCCCACATTTTGGTTACTAACAAAATGGCCCGTCCACTAAAAATAATGTATGGGACAACCCAAAGAAGTTCCTTAGGAAAGATTAGTACTAGAAAAATTGTGATGATATGCCAAGTCTTTCTTTTTTAGAGAAACCTGGCCTGAATATTCTTAATGCATCTAGAAAGGATTTTTGTAAGCAGAGTTTATTTTCATGATCCATTTAACAGGCTTTACATCACAAATACCAATAACGACTGATTAAAAAATCTCTCTGCTGGGTAGCTGAGAGCCACAAAAAAACGTGTGCCTTCTGCTTAGGTCAATGAAACATAGTGCACCATACAAGGCAGTAACAGCTCGATTTTACTGTGTGGGGAGACACTGCTCAATTGCTCTTATAATGCAGTGCTGATTAATATTATTAGTGAGCCAGCGGTTTTCCATATTCCAGTTACCTTTTCAGTAGCAAGAGGACGGCGTTGGCGGTACTGGCATCCAATCCCGTGGTGGGCTCATCCAAAAACAAGATGGAGGGATCTGTAATGAGCTCCATACCAATGTTGGTCCGTTTTCTCTCTCCACCAGACACGCCTCGGGTGAACTCGGTGCCAACCTATCGTAAAGAAACCACAGAAACCCATTTCACAAATAGAGCGGATGATCAGCATGCTTAATCTCCACTCTGAGGAATTTGGGGCTTGACACACAAGATACCTCTTTGACCCAATGAATGATCAAGGGATGTCATCCAAAGCAAATTTACATAGTTGCCAAGTTTTCAGATTGCTTATGTGTGACATTTCTGCAGTTTCAGTGTGCATGAGTGACAATATGTAGCTAAATGTGTGGCACTGAGTGACACTTTCTCACAAATAAATCAAAACAGTAACTAGTATTTGAGTGCCTCTCTGTGAGTTTTCCATTATAGCATCTAGATATTAATATAGCAGTTGAAGCAAAGCCTTCTAGATTCACAAAAATGCAATGAAAACAAAGCATGATCAGTGGTACCGGTTAGAGGCCAGGGAAAACTATGCCCAGGCCAGTGTATAATGAAGGCAGAGGTACGACAGCAGCCCCGAAACTATCTCCGGCATACCTCAGTATAAATAACCACGTTTGCAGCAACAAAATGTCACATTCACCTAAATTAAGTGCATACGCAGCAATGGGATTTATTCTAGCAGCTGCTGGAAGGTAAGACTGTATGAATACCCATATAAATAGAGGCAACATAAACTGCTGCGGTGAACAAAGTTAACACTGGAATCAGACAGGCTTTGAACAGTGGCAGAAAGAAAACATTCATGGGCAGTAGAAACAGGGCAACCTGTACCAACCCCCCACCAAAATGCAAAGCCATGGTTAACCTTAGGGGGCAACCTGCTCTTTGCAAGTATTGCTACCGCTGGTGCATCCCCTGGGGAGGCCATCTTGGTGCACAGCATCAGGTGAAGTACATTGTGGCCAGGGCATGAGTCAGGGTATCACACGTGTGGACGGAGTCCCCCCACTTATTTTACAAGGTGGACGCCGTCCACCCTACTCATCAAAAGCTGGATACTCGACCACAAAAGCACCAGGAGAGCTCCTAGGGCTCAAAGGGCTTCAGATCCCCTGTTGTGTGCATCAGCCCGGGCTGAGACAGCTTCCCGGGCAAACACAAAGACTGTTTTTGAGCTGCTTTAGGCTGGCTAGTCTGGCGTCAGTCTAATTGCAGCCGCACCCAGTACTTCACAGGTCTTTAAAAGACCCTAAAATTTGTCTCTAGTTGTGCCTCTGGTACCAGGTAATGATGCGAGCCGGGGCTGGGTCCCTGTACTGCCCCCTCAGCAGAATACGGCCTGCCGGCCGCCTCTAAGGCGACAGCCGCAGGTTGACTGCTATGAAGCAATGGATGAAGAGTGTGGTGTTTATATTCTATCTTGAGTTAAATTCTGCTGGTGTCAGAATGAAAGACTCAGATAACGCAGGCCGATCCTGAATTTTCCATGAGTGGCGCGTGCATGTTGTGATGTTCTGTGCTCATTTTTGTACACATACTGGAGTCCCTTCCATTTTACAAAGTGAAGAGGGCAGCATTGGTGCGTGAAGCCGAGAAGCACTACTGACAATTCAGCCTGCCTGTTTTTCCGAGAAGCCCCATAGACTGATTTCATGTTTGATGTTGATGCCAGGAAGCCTGGCATGTACATGCTTCTCTGGTCCACGTTGTTAGATGTGTAGTGCAGTTGCTAAATGGTGCCAGCTCCCACAAAAATAAACATCTTGTGTGGGTGCCTCTCAATGAACATAACTTTGAAAACGGTATGGCAGTGTCTGGAACTGTTGCCTTTCCATAGAATCTAATATACCATATCCCATTCTTGCAAGAACAGCTACAGTGAATGTAAAGGTATTTCCACAGCCTTGCATGTGCCACATAGGCAGGTTATGTAGATAGTGTGTTTGTGCAATGTGTAGTGCGTGTTTTACAGGTGACACCCATCAAGTGTGGCCTTGCTCTTGAATTGCTGCAGGTCCAGCTGTTCAAAATGACAGAAGGGCTTCCAAGCAGGTGCCTTGGTATCATCTAACTCCCTCCTACAGCTATGAACTCCCAAACAAAACTTCCTAGACCTTTCCCTCTTCTATCCCCCAGGTCTTCCTTTTCAATCCAACTAACATGTCTACTGCTCAAATTCATTTCATGTTTCCCTATCTTGTGATGTCACTTCCTGTGATACTACCTAACTTGGAGGGTCCCCCCACTTCTTTTTTAGGTCGAGGGACCGTCGCACTGCGAAGCAGTGGGAGGAGACACCCGAAGATTTTATGTTTTGGAGTTAGGGGGGCTTGAACCCGCCTCTCTCCCCCATTGGCTGGCTTCCTAAATGGAGGCCAGCCATTGGATGAGAGGGGCATCACTCAATTCAAGCCCCGTCTCTTTCGGATTCGGGGGCGTTTTTTTTGCGTTCTTTTGACTGTGACGCCATCCGTCACTCAGAACGCCAAAACACGCCCCAGAATCCGAAAATGGCTGTGTGTTTCTCCGAGGCATTTCTTCTTCGCCTCGGAGAAAGATGGTTGGCCCGGCTGGTGCTGCTGCCTCCTTAAGTGCTGCGGTGTGGGGCGCTTGTTCCTTTTTTTATAGCCAATGGAGACGAAGCGGAATTGGTCGAAAGAGAACTGTGGAGGCTCTGACACCTACGCCATTATAAATGTATGGATTGAATAAATAGAGCAAGGGGTGAAACCTCACGAACTGCTTTTTTTCGAAGTAAGAAGCTTTTGCTGGGTGTTTCGCTCTTCTGTGCGTTAGTTTGTGTGATTTAGACAAAAAGAACATGTTCTTGCGCCTGAGCAGCGTTCTGCGGTGGTTCTGTTTTTTGCGCCTAGCGCAGAGCGCAGACCCAGCAAGTACAGGCGCTAGTGTGAGGCGAGAAGAAGACGGACACAAAAAGTAGGCCTTACACGAGCTCAGCGGCACCTGCGGGGGTGCCTTCTCTGCCCATGGTCGGCTGCTCCGGGGGCGACTCTTCTAGGCGCTACGTGGTGGCAGGTGAAGCGTCAGGCCTCCAGAGGCGGGGAAGGAAGAAGAGGTTTCAGGGGATGGCAGGGAAAGACCCGCAAGCCCCCTCGGACAGTGAGTATGCCGGGAGGGAGCCCCCTCTTCTCCAGGGGCCTTCGGAGCCTCAGCCAGGTGCACCGCTGCTGGAGTGCATGTGATCCAGAGGAGCCCCTGCTCCGGTCTCACCTCTCTGCAGCATCTTACTAGAGAGTGATGACGTCTTGGGGCAGGAAGGCTCTGTTCCAGCGGACCATCTGTTAAATCAGGGGGACTCTAGCTCCCTGAAGCAGGCGGCTGGGGTCTCTGGGACCGGTTGTGTCGCCTCTGGTCCTGGCCCCTACAGATATTGTCACTCTACACGCTTCCCTTCTGGAGGACGTCCTTGCGGCCTGCCGCCCCTAGGAGGTGCGTTTTCAAGCGTCTGTCTCTATAGCGCCTTAAGGCCGACGGAATGCACGGTGGCCCTGCCTCCGCCGCCACCGAGCCTCGTGCGCACTGTTTTCATGATGAAAAGATGCCTCACGCCCCCTGCGCCCGTCCGCCCGTCACGCCCCTCCCCTCTCCTCACGGCCATAGGTCCCTCCTCCCTGGAAGAGAGGATGCTCGTGTGTAAAGCTGGCCCGGGCTGATAAGCGCGGACTGACACCTTGCCTGGGCCGATAAGGACGCGCCCGCCGTCCGATCCAGGAGGGCAGAGACCTGGAAAAGGCAAGAGGAAGCGGTGTCGCAAATGCAGTCACAAGAGGCGCGTGCGCGGAGCAGCACTATCCAGCCGTGCGCGCGGCCTGCCAGGGGATGAACGAGGGGACTCACTGCACTGGGATAGGAGCAGGGACGGCATACACAACTCTGCTACTCGCTTCCCTACCACAGATAGCGCCAAAAAGCACCACTCCCAGC
This sequence comes from Lissotriton vulgaris, assembly GCF_964263255.1. NCBI lineage: Eukaryota > Metazoa > Chordata > Amphibia > Caudata > Salamandridae > Lissotriton > Lissotriton vulgaris. The sequence goes on from NC_141689.1 coordinate 1,510,255,131, forward strand.
TCCCCTTACTGACTGCAATCAGAGCACCATCAGCATCACTGCAAGCTTCCCTGACACACTGCAGGAACACCATCAGCATCACTGCAAGCTTCCCTCACACACTGCAGGAACACCATAAGCATCACTGAAAGTTTCCCTCACACACTGCATGAACACCATCAGCATCACTGCAATCTTCCCTCACACACTGCAGGTGAAGTAAAAGCAGCATGACCACAAGCTTCTCTCACTCACACACTACTGTAGCAGCACAAGCAGCATCACCGCAAGCTTCACTCACACACTTCTAGAACAGACAAGCAGCATCATTGCAAACTTAACCTACACACTAATCGAACAGCTCAAGCAGCATCACCACATGCTTCTCTCACACACTACTGGAACAGCACAAGCTTCCCTCACACACTACTGGAACAGCACAAGCAGCATCACCGCAAGCTTCACTCACACACTTCTGGAACAGCACAAGCAGCATCACTGCAAGCTTCACTCACACACTACTGTAGCAGCACAAGCAGCATCACCGCAAGCTTCACTCACACACTTCTGGAACAGACAAGCAGCATCATTGCAAACTTAACGCACAAGTTACTACTTGTGTAACCATATATCTGTAAGAGACATTAGTTAGTGATAGATTCTTTACCTTAGAATATCCCCAGGCGTCATACTGGATCCTGAAAATTTTGCGTAGCAATACCCCTGCGCGCCGGCCGGCGTCGTCCGCGGCTCCACGTCCGTCGTCGGCGTCGTTAGCGCCAGAATGGCGTAGTCGGAGTACTTAGACGCCGCCCATGCGCACTGACGTCAGTTCTGATACACAGCTTTTCCGCGCCAGATAGGCAGAGCCATGATAGAACCAACACTGGTGCCATAAAACTAGGGCCCTGAAAGGGGATGACCTTAACCCTAGATATCGGTTCGCAGAACGGGGAGGATGGGTGGGTCGGTAAGGAATCTATCACTAACTAATGTCTCTTACGGATATATTGTTACACAAGTAGTAACTTGTGCATCTGAAAGAGGCACGTTAGTGATAGATTCCTTACCTTACAATAGATACCCCAGCAATACCAACCCCGGTGGTGGGTCTGCGAACCAATAATCACACCAGAAAGTCCTGGAGGGCAGAACAGCCAAAGAAGCCATCCCTCCGGACTTGGCTGTCCAGGCAATGGTGTCTTGCAAACGTGTGCAGCGAGGCCCACGTAGCTGCCTGGCAAATGTCCTGCAAGGGCACTACTCGGCCCTGGGCAGTGGTAGTCGCCGTGGCCCGAGTGGAATGAGCCCTTAGTCCAACAGGGGGTTCCTTCTTAGCCAAGGAGTAACATGCCTGGATACACAAGATGATCCACCGCAAGATGGTCCGCAAGATGATCCTGGAGCTCACTCCCTCTCCTGGCAGAGGTGATGGCAACCAGGAAAGCAGTCTTCAAGGTAAGAAGACGGAGAGGACAGTTATGGAGCGGCTCAAAGGGAGCACACATTAGGTAGGTAAGTACAAGATTCAAGTCCCACTGGGGCATCACAAAAGGAACATGAGGAAACATGTGTGTGATGCCCTTCAAAAATCTATTTACAATCGGGGACTTGAACAAGGAAGGTTGATCAGGGAGTCTTAGGAAGGCGGAAAGGGCAGAAAGGTAGCCCTTGATAGTGCCCAGAGAAGAGCCCTGCTGGGCAAGAGAAAGAAGGAAGAGAAGAACCTCGGAAAGAGGGGCAGAGAGAGGATCCACAGCCTTTTCTGTGCACCATGCCACAAATCTGTTCCACCTGCAGGCGTATACCAACTTCGTGAAGGGACGCCTGGCTGCCAGAATGACATTACAGACTTCGGGAGGCAGGTCAAATGGTCTCAACTGCCGCCGCTCAATCTCCAAGCTTGTAGGTGAAGACTGGACAGGTTCGGGTGGAGGATCGTCCCCTGCTGCTGCGACAGAAGGTCCTCCCGAAGAGGGAGACGAATCGGGGGATCGACGGACATGCTGAGTAGCTCGGGATACCAGTAGCTTCGTGCCCAGTCCAGAGCCACAAGGATAACCTGGGCCCGGTCGCGCCTGATCTTCCTCAGCACTCTTGGCAGAAGTGGTATAGGCGGAAAAGCGTACAATAGACCGCAACTCCACTTGAGACGAAAAGCATCTGAGCGAATGCCGCCTTGGAAATTCCAACGTGCAGAACTGATGACATTGCTCGCTCTCTTCTGTGGCGAATAGATCTAACCAAGGCTCTCCCCACAGCTGAAAGAGGCCTTGCGCCACGTCCGAGTTCAGACGCCATTCGTGATCCATCATGCACAGACGGCTGAGTTTGTCCGCCCTGGCGTTCAGGGAACCTGCCAGGTGTTGAACCAGGGTCACATCCTGATGTTCCAGTCACTGCCAGAGGCGCAGAGCCTCCTGGCATAGGGTCCAAGACCCCAGCCCGCCCTGTTTGTTGCAGTACCACATGGCGGTGATGTTGTCCGTGAACACCTGCACTACACTCCCCCGGACAGAGGGGAGGAATGCCTTCAGTGCAAGTCGGATCGCCCGCAGTTCCAGAAGGTTGATGTGGAGCTGGGACTCCGTCAGAGACCAGAGACCTCTGATCTCCGCCTCTCCCATGTGGCCCCCCAGCCCAGGAGGGACGCGTTGGTCACAACTACGTGCTCCGGGTGGGGTAGGGAGAGGGATCTGCCACTGACCCAATCGCGGTCCGTGAGCCACCACTGCAACTGTCTTGCAGTGCCCTCCGAGATCAAGACATGGTCGGACAAGTTGCCCTGATGCTGGGCCCACTGAAACTTCAGGTCCCACTGCAGAGCCCGCATCCGCCTCCAGGCGTGATGCACCAGAAGGATGCAGGAGGCCATCAGCCCCAGAAGCCGCAGCGTCAACCTGACCGAGACTCGGGATACAGGCTGAAAGATCGGAATCAGAGCCAGAATATCCCGAACCCGCTGTTCGGGAGGATAAACTCGAAACTGCGCCGAGTCCAGAACCGCTCTGACGAAGAGGAGCTTCTGAGAGGGACACAGGTGTGACTTCGGCACGTTGATGGAGAACCCCCAGCAGATGCAGGAGATCGGCCGTAGTCTGGAGGTGGCTGACGACTGTCTGGGGCGAGCCGGCCTTCAACAACCAGTTGTCAAGGTAGGGGAAGACTGACACCACTAACCTGCGCATATGGGCTGCGACCACCGCCATCACTTTGGTGAACACCCGTGGGACGCTGGTAAGGCCGAAGGGGAGCACGGTAAATTGAAAGTGCTCGTGGCCTACCGTGAACCGGAGGTAACGCCGGTGGGCCGGCAGGATGGGGATGTGAAAATAAGCGTCCTGCAAGTCCAATGCTACCATCCAGTCTCCGGGGTCCTGGGCAGCTAAGACCTGAGCCAGAGTCAGCATCTTGAACTTCTCCTTTCGGAGGAAGCCGTTGACGTTCCATAGGTCCAAGATAGGGTGTAGGCCCCCTTTGCCCTTCTTGGGTACCAGAAAGTAGTGGGAGTAACAACCACACCCTACTTCTGGGCCAGGAATGCGCTCGATGGCCCCCTTGGCCAAGAGGGCCGTGTCTTCCTCTTGCAGAAGTTTCAAGTGATCCCCGACACGCGGTGGAATTGCGGTGGCATGGCTGGAGGGGTCGCCTCGAAGGGGAGAGAGTAGCCCCTTTGGACGATTTGCAGCACCCACCTGTCTGACGTGACAGTGTGCCAGTGGAAGAGGTGATGGCGAACCCTGCCCCCCACTGGCGTCACATGGGCCTGAAAGCACGGACTAGAAGGGTTTTGAGGCAGGTGCTGCGGGGGAAGGTGTGGACTGGCCGCGCCGTTGTCCCCGAACGCAGCCACGGCGGTTTCCACGGCCGCCACCGCACTGTTGTGCATTCTGTGGCGCATGTCTGGCAGCACGTGTGGGGGTGCCCCTTCCGTGGCCACGAAAGGAGCGAAAGGCACCTGTTTGCTGGTGTGGGGCCGAGAGCCCCAAGGACTTGGCCGTAGCCCTGGAGTCCTGAAATCGCTCAAGCGCATGGTCTGCCTTGTCGCCAAAGAGACGACAGCCATCAAATGGCATGTCCAGAAGAGTGGCCTAGACATCGGCCGAAAAGTTGGCGGACCTCAACCAGGCGTGGCGTTGAACCGCCACTGTCGTTGCCATCGCCCTGCCCAGTGAGTCCATGGTATCCAGCCCACACCGGATGGAATACTGCGCTGCATCTCGACCCTCCGCAAGGGTTTGGGTGAGTTTTGCCCAGACCTCCTCCGGACATTGTGGCAGCACGTCCGCGACCGCGTCCCTCAGGGTGTGGATGTAGCGGCCCAAGAGGCATGCGGTATTGACTGACCGCAGTCCCAAACTCAGGGACAAGAACACCTTCTTCCCGAACTATTCATACCTCTTGGGTTCCCGATCAGGCGGAGCCGTCGGGAATCCGGTCTGGGAAGTGGAGGCCTGGATGACCAGGCTCTCGGGGTGGGGTGGGTGAACAAAAGCAAGGGTCGCCCGGGGCCAGGCGGTAGTGTCTGGCCACGTTCCTATCCACAGGAGGACCTGTGGCGGGCTTGGACCAAGTGCCCACAAGAACGTCACACAAGGCCTCATTAAACGGCAGCAGAGGCTCATTGGAGCTTGCCTGCGGTTTAAGGACCTCAGTGAGGAGGTTAGTCCTCACAGCTGTGACAGGGAGCTCAAGTTTTAAGGCCTTGGCCGCCCGCGTCAACACTACACTATAAACAGCCCCCTCCTTTGTAGCCACGGTGGGAGGGGAGACAAATCCAGTGTCTGGCGAAGTGTCAAGTCCGCTGGCCTCCCCAACTTCATATGTCCAGTCCTGTGGAGACCGGCACTCTGGTGCCAGAGGGTCCTCAGACCCCTCCCAATCACCCTCGTCACCCATCTCCTGTAGTTCAAGGTCAACAGATGGGTCCTGTTCATGGAAATAGAAATCTCCAAATGCCGTCGAGAGCAGCGCCCATCGGCGCCGCTCCGGCGCCGGAACCGGACCGAGGGTAGGATCAGGGATGGCACCCATAGCAGGCGCCGGGGGCTACACCCGCAGGCCCGGCGCCGGTGAGGTTGTGAGGTCGACCGGCGACGACCCGATCCGGAAGCGGATCAAGAGAGGGCCTGCGGCGCCGGGACCAAAGTCGCTGGCGGCGCCGGGGCCGAAGCACCCGACAGCATACGTGCCAAAGTACCCGACCCGCTAGGCCCTCCAGCCGGAGCCGTTGGGCCCGGAGATGCCATGGAACCCGGCTGAGGAGGGAGGGACCTCATTGCCATGAGGTACCGCTCGATCTCCTCAGGCGTCGCGTCTTGCCCAGGGACCCGAAGGTGTGGGGCAGGTGGCGACGACTGCGACTCCGTCGGAGACGGGTGTGTGGTGTCACCCGAACCCCCGGCCGCATCGCGCGAGTGTCGGGGTGGGTCGGAGGAACGATGATGTCTCTCCGACCTCTCATGCCTCTTACCTGAGGACTTGGATCCTGATGACCGATGTCCACTCCCGGAGCTGCGAGGGCTCTGACCCCGCGACCAGTCCCTCGACCTCCAGTAGGACCGGGACCAGGAGCGGCGCGGGCCGACTGCCGGAGTTCCAGTCGCTTGCGGGACCGCTCCCGCCTAGCTTTAGACGTCAGGGCCCGGCAGTCGGAGCAGGTGCGGTCGTCGTGGTCGAGGCCTAAACACTTGAGGCACCGGCGATGGGGGTCGGTAACCGACATCAGTCGGTCGCACTTTGAACAGGGTTTAAACCCGGGCATCCCTACCGGCACTGTTGGAGTCGAACGAAGACTCGAGTAGAGAAATGATCAAAAAGATCAAAAAGTTTAGTCCAAAAGGACTAAGGGGTAGAGCTTCTCTGGATCTGCGCTAGCTGGGGTGGAAAAAACAAGGACTGACATCAGCGGCATGGGCGGCGTCTAAGTACTCCGACGACGTCATTCCGGCGCTAACGACGCCGAGGACGGACGCGGATCGTGGACGACGCCTGCCGGCGCGCAGGGGTATTGCTACGCAAAATTTTCCGGATCCAGTCTGACGCCTGGGGATATTCTAAGGTAAGGAATCTATCACTAACGTGTCTCTTTCAGATCTACACACTAATCGAACAGCTCAAGCAGCATCACCACAATCTTCTCTCACACACTACTGGAACAGCACAAGCTTCCCTCACACACTAATGGAACAGCACAAGCAGCATCATTGCAAGCTTCGCTCACACACTACTGGAACAGCACAAGCAGTATCACTGCAAGCTTCACTCACACACTACTGTAGCAGCACAAGCAGCATCTCCTCAAGGTTCACTCACACACTTCTGGAACAGACAAGTAGCATCATTGCAAACTTAACCAACACACTAATCGAACAGCTCAAGCAGCATCACCACAAGCTTCTCTCACACACTACTGGAAGAGCACAAACTTCACTCACACACTACTGGAACAGCACAAGCAGCAACACCGCAAGCTTCACTCACACACTACTGGAACAGCACAAGCATCATCACCGCAAGCTTCACTCACACACTTCTGGAACAGACAAGCAGCATCATTGCAAACTTAACCTACACACTAATCGAACAGCTCAAGCAGCATCACCACAAGCTTCTCTCACACACTACTGGAACAGCACAAGCTTCCCTCACACACTACTGGAACAGCAAAAGGATCATCACCGCAAGCTCCACTCACACACTCACAGAACAGCACAAACAGCATCACTCCAATCTTCACTCACCCACTTCTGGAACAGACAAGCAGCATCATTGCAAACTTAACCTACACACTACCCGAACAGCTCAAGCAGCATCACCACAAGCTTCTCTCACACACTACCGGAACAGCACAAGCTTCACTCACACACTACTGGAGCAGCACAAGCAGCATCACCGCAAGCTTCACTCACACACTACTGGAACAGCACAAGCTTCACTCACACACTACTGGAACTGCACAAGCAGCATCACTGCAAGCTTCACTCACACACTACTGGAACAGCACAAGCATCATCACCGAAAGCTTCACTCACACACTTCTGGAACAGACAAGCAGCGTCATTGCAAAGTTAACCTACACACTAATCGAACAGCTCAAGCAGCATCACCACAAGATTCTCTCACACACTACTGGAACAGCACAAGTTCACTCACACACTACTGGAACAGCACAAGCAGCAACACTGCAAGCTTCACTCACACACTATTGGAACAGCACAAGCATCATCACTGCAAGCTTCACTCACACACTTCTGGAACAGACAAGCAGCATCATTGCAAACTTAACCTACACACTAATCGAACAGCTCAAGCAGCATCACCACAAGCTTCTCTCACACACTACTGGAACAGGTTAAGCTTCCCTCACACACTATTGGAACAGCACAAGCAGCATCACCGCAAGCTTCACTCACACTCTGATCAAACAGCTCAAGCAGCATCACCGCAAGCTTCACTCACACACTAATCAAACAGCTCAAGCAACATCACCGCAAGCTTCACTCACACACTGCGGGAATGGCACAAGAAGCAGCATTGCAAGCTTCACTCACACACTACTGGAATGGCACAAGCAGCAGCATTGCAAGCTTCACTCACACACTACTGGAATGGCACAAGCAGCAGCATTGCAAGCTGTACTCACACACTACTGGAATGGCACAAGCAGCAGCATCACAAGCTGCACGCACACACTGCAGGTGAAGTAACATGCAGCATTTCCACAAGCTTCTCTCCCTCACACACTACTGGAACAGCACAAGCATCGTCATCACAAACTTCACACACACACTACTGTAGCAGCACAAGCAGCATCACTGCAAACTTCACTCACACACTGCTGGAACAGCACAAGCAGAATCATTGCTCGTTGTGATCTGTTTTTCTGCCCTCTGTTCCCTGCTTGTGCTCGATTGCCTCTGTTCCCTTGTTGTGATCTGTTTTTTTTCTGGCCTCTGCTCCCTGTGTGTGGCTCTGTGTGTGTTGGGGGGGGGCTCTGTGTGTGTGGGGGGGCTCTGTGTATGTGGGGGGGGCTCTGTGTGTGGAGGGCTCTCTGTGGGTTTTTGTGGGGCTCTGTGTGTGGGGGAGCTCTGTGCGGGTAGCTTTTTGCGTAGGTGGCTCTGTGTGTGTGGGGGGGGCTCTGTGTGTGTGGGGGGGGCTCTGTGTGTGGAGGGGGCTCTGTGTGTGTGGGGGGGACTCTCTGTGTGTGCATGTAAATGTGTGTGGCTCTAGGACTCTTTACTACTCACTCACTATATACTACTCACTCTTTCACTTTGTACTACTCGCTCTCTAATACTCTCCTTACTAATAACTCTCTCCTACTCACTATCAACTACTCACTCTACTACTCTCCTACTTACTGTGTGTGTGGGTGCTAATGCAATAATGTAAATGACAAAATGTCATTTATGATGTAAAAAAAAAAAGTCATCAACAATGCCAATAGCTCTACCTTTAATAATGCCGAGACCATTGCATTGTAAATGCTTGTTTAGGACTTGTGCCCTGATTTTGGCCTGATGGGCTCCGACATGGAACTTCAGTCCAGGTATACGTCCAGAGAAGAAGGGCCCAAAGTAGCTCCAAGAGGCTGAACATAGTGCCTAGAGGCTGAACGCAGCTGAGCATCTGTAAATCTATAAAGGCATTGTGCCATACAGAGCAAAACAATGGTCATGCCAGCAACCCAGCGTGCCAAGCGGCAGCAGGCTCCTCACCTTCTCACTAAGAGGCTAGATGCTGCTTTAATTCAAAAGCTCACAAGTGCGGTGGGAGAAAAAACAGGAGGGTGATGATGGCCTAATGTGTTTATTGCTGTAGAAAAGGGCAAAATACAGTACAGCAGACTTCGGGCCACCTTTCCAAAAGAAAAATACCGGCCAATTCCTTCAGGGTTTGTGAGTCTGCAAGGCTCAGATGTCATACTTAAATAGAACTTCATATAAAATCAGCCCTATTAATTTTTAACATGACTTTAAAGTCTTTGTTTACTTTACCAATCAGTGATGGATTATCGTCAAGGCAGCTGTAGAGCACGATTTAAAGAGCTTTCTTACATTTATGGTTTGAAGAATGTCCTGATAAGAGGTGGAAATATGGAAATACCGGCTTTCTCTGGTTTTTATGTTTCTTATAATGGCTGGGACACTAAAATACCAGTCATGCCATCCAAGTGGCAACCCTAAGCGCTGTAAGGCTGTGCGTCATAGTCATAGAGTTTTATTGAGCGCACATGTCCCCCGGAGGGGTCTCAAAGCGCTGCAGCGAATGCTGGTAAACATTAATGAAATAAACCAACAAAAGCAACCAGAAGAAAGATGAGACTAAACGAGACAGCTTGCCGAAGAGTTACACGACCGCTCGCTTGCGGGGCAGTAAATCACCCATCACAATCACACCAGTTTGTGCCAACAATGCTCTGCTTTCCTTCCAATTCGGTCTTTTCCTCTCGGTCTATTCTGCAAACACATCCTGCGCAAGCAGACCACCTCTCAACAGTACACTGTGAGGAGTCGTGCCACTTTGTTTAGACGGCTGTGGGCAGGGCAGAAACAGACAACCCGACAGAGCAAATGCCGGGCCCCGGGGGAAGCACAGTCGCAGATTAGTCTTCCCCCGGGGTCATTCGCGCATGATAGGGCAGGCAGGGGAAGGGGAGGAGTTAGGGGGTGGGTATATAGGCGCAGGGGAGGAAGGGAACTTCCTCTTCCTGCGCCTGGCACCATCGGGAGGGAGAAAGAAAGGGATAGTGTCGGCAGGTCAGGGTCAGTGTAAGAGTAGGCTGAGGGTGATTTCCTTGAGTTCGCTCATCATCGCGTGGCTGTCCGACGGCAGCAGGTTTTGTTTTTCTCACGCCGGCCGCGTGAGGATTTACGATGTCGGGAGTTTCGGCGGAGGAGGTGCGGGCGGCCCTGTTGCTGCTGGCGTGCGCCGAGAAAGAAGATCTCCTGCAACCAGGTGTGTTGGGCCAATCTTGGGTCGGGTGCTCCAGGACCCCGCGCGCGGCCTCGGCAAGGGTCGCGGCGGCGGTTCTAGCTTGCCAGGAGGACAATTTTGTGGGGCAGGGTGCGGTGGTTGGGCGCGGAGGGGCGGGGCCCCGAGGGACTCGGCGCGGGGCGGGAAACGAAAGAGCCTGCCCCCGCGAGTCTTCCCCCCGCTCCAGTTCGCGCCCGTGGCTTCTGGGAGGGCGACTGGGGCGCGGAGCCCTCTGCTGAGCCTTCTGTAGTGGCCCGGGAGGAGGTAGAGGTGGGGGAGGGGGCCGGGCCGGCCCCACGGGATCCTTCTGGGGCTGGTGACCTTGCTGGGGCAGAGGGGTCGGGTCAGGCCTGTGACGAAGGGGATCGGGCGGAGGACCTGTCCTTAGGGCTGGACCAGACTGGGGGCACAGGGTCCAGGGTCGAGGGGCAAGGGGATGATGCCCCCATCGACCTGTCCACGAGTTCCAGGGTGCCCACCCCCACCCCTGCGGGAAGGGAGGCGGCTGGGAGGCAAGTAGAGGAGGGGGTTTACCCTGGGCCTGGTTATCTGGGCGTTGGGGGCCCGGGTCCTGCCTTTGGGGGTTGTTTCCCGCCCGGGGTGGGTTTTTTGGGCTACTGCCAGCCCCCGCCTCCACAGATCTGGGGCGCCATGTCCTGGGAAGACAGGAACAGGGTGCAGAGGATTCTGGATCAAATCCGGGAGGTCAGGTGGGCCGAGGAGACTAGGGCCGGAGTGGGAGCAGTGTAGGGACCTGACATTGAGGGGCCCCCTGACCCCTACCTCTGAGGAGGAACGGGAGGCAGAGCTGGAAGAGGCGCAAAGGCGGGTCAGGGTCAGGAAAGCATTGGAGGGGTCCCCTAAGAGAGTTATGGCTGGAGTAGGGACGGCCAGGACGGCTTTGAGACCCGATGGTGCTGGGGCCCACTCAGGCTGGAGCGACCTGAGGGGTGGGAGGGGATCCAAGCCGGCGGCTGTCCGCAGAGCCCGGGGGTGCCTGGCGGGGCGCAAGACGGCTCCGAGACGCAGGACAGAAGCAGTAGGGCAGTCTGCGGCGGCTGTCCCTCCACCGAGGGCTCGGGCTCCTGCAGCGCGTGTGGAGACTGGCATGCGTGTGCGGGGTGGTCTGCAGAAAGGTGTGAAGAGAGCAGTGAAGGAGGTGGAGAATGTGCGTTTGGATCTGGAACCGGTGCTTGAGTTGGATTATGGCGCGGAGAGTGATGAGCTGGAGGACGGGGAGGTGCGGGATGACTTAGAAGGTTTAGGGGGCGCTGCGGACAACGGCGACCTTGGTGTTTTGCAGGCCCCGGCGTCGACGAAGACCAAGGCCGGGACGGCGGCAGTCCAGGTGACAGTGCCCAGAGGACGGCCCCGGGATCGGAACACGGCACTCACAGGTGAGGGAGCCTGGTGGGCAGCCTGGGAGGACGTTCCCCGGGGTGGGGAGGGGCGGAAGAGGACTTGCAGGTCGGTGGGAGTTGGCGATGGTTCGGTGCAGGAGGCGGAGAGGCCATCAGGCGGTCCACCTGTGGATGGTGAGAAGGTGGACGGTAAGTCGGTGACCTTGGGGGTGCAGACGGACAAAGGGGAAGGTAAAGAGGAGAAGGGAGTGAAGGTGCTGAAAAAGCTGCCATATATGGGGCTGGCTATGCCATTGGGTTCGCATCTCTCAGAGAAACTCAAGGATCGGATTTGGAAGCATGAATTTGTGGATGTCTTTACGTTACTACATAGGGAGGTGCAGGCAAAGGAGGGGTCCAAAGAGGAGGAGTGGGAGCTGACGAGGCGCCCTAGGGTGCCAGTGACTATAGAGAACTGGACGTCATCTTCCCTGATTTATGCCAGTGTTTACTGCCAGAAGTATTTGGACAGGGCGATTGCGCTTTTCAAATACATGGACATCATTCGCAAGGCCCAGATGCAGTTCGGAGGTTTTGCCTGGCTGAGCTATGATGAGGAGTTTAGAGCCAGGGTCAGCGCAAATCCTGAAAAGAGTTCGGGGGAGGTTGATCAGGAACTGTGGGGTCAGTGGATGGCGTCTACGCACTCCACTGCGTCCACACACACGGCCAGTGGCCTGCCGGTTGTGTATCGGTCTTTTCCGCAGCGTCCTGCCCAAGGCGGGGCGGGTGGAGGAACGGTGCCCAACTCCATTGTCTCGGGGCAGCAGTCCAAGCCGGGGGGATATTCCACAGGGGCCTGTTGGAGCTACAATAAGGGGTATTGTTCCCGGTATCCCTGTAAGTTCAAGCACGAGTGCTCGAAATGCGGCGGGAAACATGCCCTTACTCAGTGCCTCACCCTCACCATACCCTCGGAGCAATGGAGGAACGCTAGAGGGCGGGGCCACCCTGGGCCGGAGGGCGCCTACACCGGTTAGGGTGGAGGCGATGGCCCCGTGGCTCTCGTGCTACCCGGATCAGGAGGCGGCGGCGCGGCTTTTCTGGGGTTTCACAGAGGGTTTTAAAGTGGGCTACCAAGGTCCCAGGGAGCGCCGTTGGGCCGACAATTTGAGATCTGCAAAGGAATTGCCGATTGTAGTATCTGCTAAGATGAGAAAGGAGGTTGAGGAAGGAAGGGTGGCTGGCCCGTATACTGACTGGCCTTTGGAGAATCTGATCATCTCTCCATTGGGGGTGGTGCCGAAGACAGAAGAAGGGGAGTTCAGGATGATACACCATCTGTCATGGCCGGAGGGCCAGTCAGTGAACAACTTCATTGCAGAGGAGGATTCTAGGGTGCTCTATGCATCGGTGGATGATGCGATCCATCTGGTGAGGGTGTGTGGGACGGGGGCTGAATTGGCGATATGCGACATCAAGTCAGCCTTCCGTTTACTGCCTATTCACCCGGCGGATTTCTCGCTCTTAGGCATGCAGTTTGGGGGGGGGGGGCATCTACGTGGACAAGGTTTTGCCCATGTGGTGCGCCATCTCCCGTGCTCTTTTCGAGCTATTCAGCACTTTCCTGCAGTGGGTCATGGTGCGAGTCAGTGGGTGCCGTGAGGTCACTCACTACTTGGATGATTTCCTCTTCCTGGGGAGGGCTGGTTCCGGGGATTGCGGCAGGACCCTGTCGCGATTCCAGGAGATGGCCCTTCAGTTTGGGGTGCCTCTGGCGCCGGAGAAGACGGCTGGTCCCAGCTGTTGCCTCACGTTCCTGGGGATCGAACTGGACTCGGTGCAGTGGCTGGCACGCCTCCCTGCGGCCAAAGTGGCGGAGATACTGGCTTGTCTGGACTGGGCGTTCGGGGAGAAACGGATTCCTTTGCGAGCGGTTCAGAAACCTCTGGGTTTCCTTAACTTTGCGTGTAGGGTAGTGCGTGCAGGGCTGATGTTCTGCAGGCGGCTCGGCATGGCCATGTCAGGGGCAGTGCTTTCACATCACAAAGTCAGGATTTCCATGGGAGTGAGGGCAGATTTGAGGACCTGGATTACATTCTTGCAAGACTTTAAAGGTGTGTCCCTGGACTTTGATGAGGAGAGGGCGGTCTGGCAATGCCAAATTTACTTTGATGCGGCTGGGTCAGCGGGGTTTGGTGTTTTCTGGGACGGAAGGTGGTGTGCGGAGAGCTGGCCGGCTCAATGGCTCAAACAAGGGAGGAGCATTGCTTTCTTGGAATTCTTCCCTTTACTGGTTGCACTGGAGGTGTGGGGGGAGGAATTTCGAAACAGGTCTGTGCTCTTCCATGTGGACAACATGACGGTTGTGGAGCTGGTGAATCATCAGAGGGCAAGGGACCTGCGAGTGCTGCGGCTGTTGCGGAGGTTCATGTTGGCTTGTCTGCGGTTGAATGTGGTGTTTCGGGCTAAGCATGTCCCTGGAGTGAACAATGACATTGCGGATGCTTTTTCTCGTTCACAGTGGCAGCGGTTCCGGCACCTGGCACCGGGAGCGGATACATGCAAGACCGAGCTGCCGGCCGGCATCTGGGCCTTGGGGGAGTGAGGATGATTGGACTGGTGGAAGGTTCACTGGCAGAGACCACGAGGAGGACATATCGTCTGGCATGGTCTGAATTTAGTACTTTCATGGGCTGGACCCTGGATGGTGTCGTGGGAGTGGAGTCTGACGTGGAACAAGGGCTGAGACGTTTTGTGTTGGATTGTATTGATAGGGGTTTGACTGCAGCTACAATTTCTGGTAAATTGGCGGGGATATCCTTTTACTGTGTTTTGTTTCTGGGTTTTGATCCGACCAAAGATGTGATCCTGAGCAGGATGTTGCGGGGTTGGGGCAGGGAACGTGGGAGTAGGGGGGGGCAGGCTGCGGGAGGCAGTTACCTTTGAGTTGTTGGTCCGGCTGGTTGGGGTGTTGCCGGAATGTTGTTACGACCTGGTTGAGGTTGGCCTTTTCCGTTTGTGTATGGTGTGGATGTTTTTCGGGGCGTTCAGGGTGTCTGAGTTGTTGGGTACAAGGAGAATGGCTGGCAGGTTGTTTGAGGCGATTCGGGTGGATGGAGGTCGCTTGGTTATTTGGTTGCGGTGCTCGAAGACTGATCAGTTGGGCAGGGGTAAGTGGGTGTGGTTGAATGAGACGGAGGGCGGGGCGGTATGCCCAGTGGTGGCATGGCGAACTTTCCTGGGGACGGTGAGTGTGGCGCGTGGGGAGATTTTTGTCACGCATCTGGCGCGAGAATGACGGCAGGCCAATTGTTGGCGGTGTTGCGCAAGGCTTTGCGACGGTTGGGCCTGGATGCGTCTGGTTTCGGGACTCACTCTTTCAGAATCGGGGCTCCGACAGCTGCGGCCGGGTTGGGGTGGTCCTGGGATAGGATTAGGAGGATTGGGCGGTGGAAGTCACGCTGTTGCGAGAGGTATGTGAGGAAGTAAGGTGGTCCCAGGCAGGATGTTGGTTGATTCATGTTGTTGTTTCCTGTTCTAACATCTTTTTCTTCGTAGGTTGCGTGGGTGGACCGGGCAGTAAGACGGTGACATGGATTGTTGAGCACTCCTTCGTGCATTGGGCGTCCAAATATGCAGAGCAGCAGGTTTACGCCCGTAACCTGGGACTGAAAGGACACTTGCACGAGGTAAAATGGTGGGGCAAAGGTGGCATGCGATGGGGGGCACTACTGCCCTGGCTCGCGAAGATGATCCCGCAACGGGGATGCCCTGATTTGTTGATAATACACCTGGGAGAAAATGACTTGGTACAGCTGTCAGGCTTGGCGCTGTTACAGCTTATGCAACGGGACCTGGAGGTGTTGAAATCTAGGCTTGCAGGGACCTGCATTGCCTGGACAGAGTTGGTCCCCAGGAAAGTGTGGAGAGGGGCAATGAAGCATGGGGCAATCGAAAAGGCACGAAGGAAGCTCAACAGGGCTATGAGACTTTACTGTGGTGACAAGGACATTAAAGTAATTGCACATGGAGGAATTCGACTTGAGGAGCCTTTAGTTTTTAGGGACGACGGGGTGCACTTGTCCCAGCTGGGCAATGCTTATTACCTGATGGAGATGAGAGATGTGGTGAGCAAGTTATGGAATGAGGCTATCTGGTGTCGCAGGGAATGAATGGGGCGTGTGTGGTGCGGACTGGCGGACCTTTGAGGGGGGGTGGGGCAGTGAACCGCCCTACAGGGGTTTCACTGGTTGGCGGTACTTTGAAGGGACAGGGGGGTCAAGCGCGGGCACACCCATCCCTTGGGGGGGGGGGGGGAGTTCGAATGGCATATAGAAGCATGAATGGCAGGACGCAAGGAGTGGGCTGGATTTATTTATTTATTTATTTAATTTCTTGTATAGCGCAAGAATCGACCCCAGACGGGGTATCTCCACGCTTTGCTCGCTAGGATGTAGAAAGGGAGGAACTTTGCAGATGAGCTGTAGTCTAGTGAGCTGACCAATCCAGTTATTCCTCTAGGAACAGGCTGGTTTTTAGCTTTTTCCTGAAGGCGAAGTGGTTGGAGATTTGCCTAATACTGAAGGGCAGGTTGTTCCACAGGGTCGGCCCCACAAGGGAGAAGGCACGGCCACCTTGTCTGGTCTTTTTTACAAGAGGGGGTTTTATTCGCAGTTGGTTGCTTGAGCGTAGGGATCTGTCTGGTTTGTAGAGATGTAACTTTTGAGTCAGATAGTTGGGGCCATTCCCGAACAGGCACTTATGGACAGTGCAACAGATTTTAAATTTGATACGTTGTCGTATCGGTAGCCAATGAAGTTCTCTCAACAGAGGCTTCGAGGGGGTTCTTGTAGGGGCATTCAGAATCAGTCTTGCCGCTGTATTCTGAACTACCTGTAGGCGGTTTATGGCATCTTCGTTGGCTTGTATCAGGAGCCCATTACAGTAGTTTACTTGACTTATCACCATGGTCTGTACAAGGGTCTTTCTGTAATTGTCCGGTAGATAAGGGAAGACTCGCCTCAACAGGCCAATGGTGTGGAAACACGCCCCAGCGATCACATTCACATGTTCCTTTAAGGTTAGATTTTGGTCTAACTTCACCCCCAGATTCTTTACAGTCAATTTTGGGGAGGGTACTGGTCCTAGGTCCAAGGGCCACCAGTCAGGGGACCATAGTATAGATGCTTTTCCAAAGAGCATTACTTCCGTCTTCCCAATGTTACATTGGAGACGGTTGGAAGCCATCCAGTTAGAGATAGCCCTCATGCCTTCAGCAAAATTTTCCCTAACATTAGAGTTAAGGGAGTGGAAAGGGTAGAGGAGTTGGGTGTCATCGGCGTAAGACACCGGAGTGAATCCGTATTTCCTCACAATCTCAGCAAGGGGGGGCCACATACACATTGAACAATGTGGGGCTTAGGCATGAGCCCTGTGGCACCCCCTTCGTGAGCGCCCTTGAGGTGGAACGATAGGGGCCCAAGCTGACGGATTGTGAGCGCCCGGACAGGAAACTCTCCAACCAGGAAAGGGCCTGTCCTCCAATGCCCACTCCCTTCAAACGGCTCAAAAGAATCTTGTGAGACACAGTATCAAAGGCGGCCGACAGGTCTAACAGCACCAGAATCATTGAGCCTCCTCTATCCTGTGACATCTTGATGTTATCAGTCACGGAGAGGAGTGCTGATTCGGTGCTGTAGTTGGGCCTGAACCCAGATTGTGAGTGGTCCAGGCCCCCTGTCGCCTCTATGAAACTGGACATGTGGGTGTTAACATGTTTCTCGGCCAGTTTGCTCAGGAGGGGCAGAAGAGAGATGGGGCGGAGATTGGAGAGTTCCGTCCAAGGGGAGGTGGAGTTTTTCCGTATAGGATTCACTACTGCCTCTTTCCATTGCTGAGGGAGTTTACCTTCTTTGAAGGAGAGGTTCAAGACTTTTTGAATAACGGGGCAGAGTGCTATGCTCAGAGTGTTCATCACTCTGGCAGGAAGAAGGTCAAGGGGGGGGGCCCAGTTTTTATATTGTTTAGTAATGATCTTATGTCATCCTCTGTGGCTTCAGGGATGTCAGTAAAGGTGTCAGTATTTGTCTGTGCGCAAGAGGCACTGGAGGTCTCACTAGTATTAGGATGTTTGGCCAGAATTTTATTATAGATGGTGTCGATTTTATCTTCAAAAAATTGAGAGATATTATTGCACAACTCTTGAGAGAATGTGTCAGGGCTTTCGCATGCTGAGGGGTTAGTGAAGGTTCGGAGAATTTTATATAGTTCTCTAGTCGAATTGCCAGCTTCATCAATCTGAGATTGAAGGCTGGTTTTCCTTGCCTTTTTTATATTTTTGTAGTAGGAGGAGACAGCCTGTTGGTAAAGCTCCTTACTTTCGCTGGAAGGATTCTTTCTCCATAGTTTTTCTAGCTTTCTGCATTTTTGTTTCTCTAATTTTAGCGTTTCAGTGTACCAAGTCTCCTTTTTGTTGGTCGATGGTTGTTTGACTAATTTTTGAGGGGCTAGGAGGTTTATGGTATCGAGGAGAGTATTGTTGAGTTTGGCTAGGGCCGACTCGGAATTGTCAGAGTCAGTGATAGTCGGTTTTCTCCAAGCTTCTGAAAATGCATCTGGGGTGATCTTATGCCATGATCTTCGTTTGATGCTCAGAGTAGCAGAAGGGTCAGAAGGTTTGGTTAGCTGCATGATGGAGAATTCCAGCATGCTATGGCCAGACCAGTGTATGGATCTGGGGCGATGACAGTGTATAGAAGGGTCATTAGAAAAGATTAGATCTAATGTGTGGCCTCCCCTGTGGATGGGGCCGCTGTTCCGCAGATGTAGGCCTAAGAGGGCAAGGTCAGCTAGAAGAAGCTTAGTATCAGGATCATCTGGTACATCAGCATGGAAATTAAAATCCCAGAGTAAAATAAGATTTTCTCTGGCCTTCATATGTGGAGCAAGTATTTCAGTTAAAATTAATGAAAAGCCAGTGTTAGGGCCAGGAGGTCGGTACACTAAGGCTCTTTTCCAGTGATCCTTAGTTCCAGTATTTATTTTAAAAATCATTATTTCCATGGAAGGAAGTAAGGCTTGTTCTATTACTGTAATGTGAAGGCTGTCTTTGTATATAATGGCAGTCCCGCCACCTATTTTTATCGGGCGGTCTTGTCTCAGAATTTTGTATCCTAGAGGAATTCCTACCGTAACAGTTGGGACAGTGTGTGGCTTTAACCAAGTTTCCGTGAGGAAACATATTTCCGGTTTGAGGCTAAGGATGGTGTCCCATGTTTCAGTACAGTGACGCGGGAGTGAACGAATATTTATGAACATTTGGATGACAAGTGATTGAGGGGCAGGAATAAAGCATGGTATGGAGCTTCTAGGGCTTTGTGATGAGGTGGAACGAGTGAAACGAATGAGAGGGGAGTGTGAGTGGTGTTTTGATGTTATTACCTATTTATGTTTATTGTTATGTACAGATTAGGCAGTTCTGGTCTAATAAAATGGCCTTTTACGCCGACACTGCGTGGTCTGTTTATTGCGCAATGCCGGGCCCCGGGGGAAGCACAGTCGCAGACTAGTCTTCCCCCGGGGTCATTCGCGCATGATAGGGCAGGCAGGGGAAGGGGAGGAGTTAGGGGGTGGGTATATAGGCGCAGGGGAGGAAGGGAACTTCCTCTTCCTGCGCCTGGCACCATCGGGAGGGAGAAAGAAAGGCCACCCACCCACCCGGCAGTTGGAGGTGTTTGGGGTCGGTCTCTAGCGGTGCCAGTTTAGGCCAGAGCTGCTTTAGGCGGTACTTTGAAGGGACAGGGGGGTCAAGAGCGGGCACACCAATCCCTGGGGGTGGGGGGGGGGGAGTTCGAATGGCGGATAGAAGCATGAATGGCAGGACGCAAGGAGTGGGCTGGATGACAAGTGATTGAGGGGCAGGAATAAAGCATGGTATGGAGCTTCTAGGGCTTTGTGATGAGGTGGAACGAGTTAAACGAATGAGAGGGGAGTGTGAGTGGGGATTTGATGTTATTACCTGTTTATGTTTATTGTTATGTACAGATTACGCAGTTCTGGTCTAATAAAATGGCCTTTTACGCTGACACTGCGTGGTCTGTTTATTGCGCGATGTGGCATGTGTCTGGAAAACACGAAAATGCGCCGGATTCACGTGAGGCTGGGTCGGTGCAAGTGATGCAATCGCCGGAACGACGTGGCCCAGAGTGGCCTTACTGTAGGTTCATGATTATGGTTTTGTTAGTAACATACGCCGCACAGGACACATGCATAACATCAGCTCGGTTAAAGAACCCTGGAATGAAATATCTCGTAATAATATTGACTTACGTAGCAGGTCGTGCTCGCAACTCGTGTATAGCCCAATAGTGTCAAGGCTACGGCGGCACGCATTTCCAACATTGGACCCAGGTCTGTCTGGGCAGGGCTCCAGATGAACGCCCCTGAACAGGGCCCAGTCCTTCCATATTTTATGATGCTTCTGTGGACACCCCCTCGCTAGGTAAATCTGGCACTCCCACCCCATGCAGTAATCCTTCCAGGCTCTCGCAAGGTCCTTCTTGGCAACAATCAATCCCAGCCAAAGTAAAGCCTTCTGGTATTGATTCCTCCCTAAGTCGTCAGTGATATGTAGGAGAATGAGTTTGGGTTTCCTGGGGCTATGCCAGTCCAGCATGTCATCCTATCGGTCCAGAACTCTGTTCCAAAAGTGAGAGACCGTGGGGCAGTGCCAAAACGTATGGGATAATAATCAACCAAAACAAATACCAGCACCGAGACCTAATAAACTGAATGATTTTACCAACAGACTAGAAACTTCAATTTTTAGTCTTGTGATTGAGTTAATCCATCAAAATTGCTTTTTATTTTTCAATTTTTTCGACAAAAGAACATACAAAATATTTATAAATATGTGCAATAGACATAAAGACAGACGTGAATGAACAGATCACAGTGCTCTAAGACTCACTACACACACCCTCTTTCACAGTCACTCCCTCACTCACAGCTGAATTCTCTTCACACAAACTTACATACACAAACACATAACACACTTGGTGGTGCAAAGAAAAGGTTTTAAAATGTGATGGGACCTACGTGAACGTATTAACACAATTGTTCCATTATGCATTCAAGACCTGATAGGTGGCAGCATGAAACAAAAATAACAATGACAAATTTGATCTGCCAATATACAATTGAATTATATTTTTTTATCACAAACATTTGCAAAATGAGCTTCATTTGCGGGCATAATAGCCTCAATCCCCTTTTTGCTTGAATCCAGCCAAAAAGCAGTTGCCATTGGTCAACTGGTCTCCAGTCACGTCGAAACCCGAAACCAGCAGTTCCCTTTAACTGTGGTTAGTGTCCGACTTGGGCGATTACTCATTCAGGTCCACCAGACCCAGGTACAACTGTTTGAGTATCTAGACTTGGTCTCCCAGGTTGCACTTCAGCAATCATTGACGATCAAGCGATTGTGGCTACCAACTCAACAAATCTATAACAGAAAGTCAGCCAACTGACTCTTGAAGTTTACGTCTTCTGTCTGTGGCTCGGTGATGACTTTCTTCAAGCAGGGCACCACAGGCATAGTCCTCTCTTTGCTAGCAAAAGGATCAGCAGGGGCAGTCCAGCCTTTGGTGCAGTCTCTCTTTGCCAGGTCCAGGGAACAGCAGGGCAATCCTTCTTTGGTCCTTCTACCACTGCAGATGTGTTCTGAGATTTGAGTGCAAGGGGTGCCACTTTTATGCCCACAACTTGGCCTCGGGGGATATGGTGGCGACTAGCCAATGGGCTACAAGGTCCCCTGCTTACTGATTTCCTGCAATGTGTAGCATCTGGCTATCCCAGAGTACAATATTCTGCCCACACCCAAGATGGCAAAACCCTTCTCTTGGAGTGTGGAGCTTGGTAGTCCACCCTAGAGGCGTGGCTACCTAAGCGCTTCACGCCCACAGGATAACTGGTTTGGCAATTTTTAACCCTTCTCTTTCTCAGACGCCAACTTGTCTACAAGAACAAAAGAGCAGCACCTCTTGTGTGTGTCCATCATTTGTCCTTTAAAGGTGACTTCCCCATTGAAGCTTACCTTCCGGGCTCACAGCCTGTTAAGGTTTCCTGCCAGAGAGAGGTAACACCTCATCCAACTGTAGGCCTATATTGTAGCTGAAGGCTGTCTTATGGCCAGCAACTTTAACTGGCCACATATAAACTTGGGCAACAGAGTGGTAACTAACTACTGTTGCCTTTTAGTCAAAAGTTACATTAAATTTGACTTGGGCATCTAGTTGGGTTTAATGTAGCAATTCTTTTGATACCATGAAGTACCACCTTTAGCAGTTTCATTCAGAAGTTAGCACAGCTCAGTTGTAAGCGTGTAACACTGTACTTGACAATTTTGCTACTAGTCTTTCCACAGTGAAAACAACAATTTGGGGCTTTTACTCTTAGGACATAAAAACACATGTTCTACTTTTTTTTATATAACTCTCCCTCCCTTAGGGAGTGACAGACCTAAATTAAAAAGGAAGGGTTATACTTTGTCATTAGTTGACGTGGAGTTAGGATGCAGTGGCAGGCTGCAAGATCTTATACTTTGTTACACTGATGGTGGCACACTAAGTGCTGTGGTCCATGATGAACACTTTAACTTACATGCCCTGGGTACCCCTGGTACCATAAACTAGGGGCTAATAAGTTATTGTATGCCAACTGGATATAAGCCAGTTAACCATACACTTTTAAGGGTGAGAGCACTGGCAATGAGATCTGGTAAACAGGCCTCAGTGCACTCTTAGAGTAATTGCACCAGTGCTTAATTGTCAAACAAGAGGGACAACAAGTGGGGGTGAGCCTGCAAAAAGCCATGCATTCTCACACCCTCTCCTCAGCTAAATGTGCAGTAGATTAAATCAGACTGTTGTTGGTTCCCTTCGACTATTCAGCGGGAAGGGTGGGGAAACTGGATGGCTTTTGCAGGGTCTATTTATTCTCACATCAATCCATGGAGGGAGCTGATCCCCCTCAAAACTGACAGGCCCCAACACAAAGCGGTTCTTACATAGGACTGTGTCTCTGTTTATTCTTCCTTTTACTTGGGACAGTGTGTCCCTGGCCTCACTAGCCCCTAACCTAGCTGGGGCAAAACCTAACCTACCCACTGAGGCAACCCACTCTTGTGTAGCCCCACCAGGACCAACAAGGTCATTGGTCCCTTTGTGCCTCACATGAAAGGACCCAATCCCAATAACAAGGCCAGTGCTGCCCCAAAGGCAAAGAACCAGCAGAGATCATAGACACTGGTCAGTGCCCAGAAGCACAAACCGAACTCTCGGCTGATGGGTAGATATGCTACCTTAGGGTTAGCTGTAGGCCTCACAGCTCAACAGGGGCTCAACAGGTCTACCTTAGTGGCGACATATATTAAAAAGGAAGGTCTGGACTTAGTCATTTGTTTAAATGGCAAAGTCAAGTTAGCAATTAAAACTGCTCTATCAGTCTGCAGTGGAAGGCTTGTCATACTTATGGTGGCACACTAATTTCTTCAGTCCATGGGGGAGAATTTAACTTACAGGCCCTTGTTACCCCTTATACTGTATAGTAGGGACTTATAAGTAAGTTAACTTATGCCAATTGGGTATAAGCAAATCAAACATACACGTGTAAGGATTGGAGCACTGACACTGAGGTCTAATTAGCAGGCCTCAGTGCATTCTCAGAGTCATTACACCAGTACCTAATAGTCACAAAAGTGGGATAAAAAGTGGGGGTGAACCTGCAAAACGCCATTTCAACATATAAATCCATTTAGGGATGATTATATATGTATATATATATATTTTTTTAAATATATACATATATACTGGGGCTTGGTCCAGGTCGCGAGGATGCCCCGCCGTGACTCAGCGGACCTGCAATGTCGGGGAAGCCCGATACTGCGCACAGGACATTCACGCTCACCACGAAGTGTTGGATTTAATGCAGCGGGCTGTGCTTTTCCAGCGCACATTTACCCACTTGGGTTTTGACTTTATCCTTTATTTTTCCCACAACAGCATCACCCACTGGGGATTGATTTAAGGTTTGGACTGTGAATACCACAGAGCATTGCGGCAGATCCCCAATCAGTTGAGAGATCTTGCTCAGAGAGGCGGGGCTCCATTTAAATAAACACAGGTGTTTCTAAACCAAATGATGCAATGGTGGTGATTTGGAAAGGCTCGTGAACAAGGATTGAACTCTGAAACGCTTAGAGCCAAGAAATCTGTTTGAATGTCAGTCTGGCTAGCACAAGCATGCTGGTGACCTTACTGGATGAGGAAACGTGTTTGTGAGTGGCATTCTCACAAGGGCAACTTTGAATGTGTGAAATGGACTGCGGCTTGGTCAGGTCGCGAGGATGCCCCGCCGTGACTCAGCGGACCTGCAGTGTCGGGGAAGCCCGATACTGCGCATAGGACAATCACGCTCACCACGAAGTGTTGGATTTAATGCAGCGGGCTGTGCTTTTCCAGCGCACATTTACCCACTTGGGTTTTGACTTTATCCTTTATTTTTCCCACAACAGCATCACCCACTGGGGATTGATTTAAGGTTTGGACTGCGAATACCACAGAGCATTGCGGCAGATGCCCAATCAGTTGAGAGATCTTGCTCAGAGGGGCGGGGCTCCATTTAAATAAACGCGCGACTCAGCGGACCTGCAGTGCCCTTGTGAGAATGCCACTCACAAACACGTTTCCTCATCCAGTAAGGTCACCAGCATGCTTGTGCTAGCCAGACTGACATTCAAACAGATTTCTTGGCTCTACGCATTTCAGAGTTCAATCCTTGTTCACAAGCCTTTCCAAATCACCACCATTGCATCATTTGGTTTAGAAGCACCTGCGTTTATTTAAATGGAGCCCCGCCCCTCTGAGCAAGATCTCTCAACTGATTGGGCATCTGCCGCAATGCTCTGTGGTATTCGCAGTCCAAACCTTAAATCAATCCTCAGAGAGTGATGCTGTTTTGGGAAAAATAAAGGATAAAGTCAAAACCCAAGTGGGTAAATGTGCGCTGGAAAAGCACAGCCCGCTGCATTAAATCCAACACTTCGTGGTGAGCGTGATTGGCTCGTGCGCAGTATCGGGCTTCCCCGACACTGCAGGTCCGCTGAGTCACGGCGGGGCATCCTCACGACCTGGACCAAGCCGCAGTCAATTTCACACATTCAAAGTTGCCCTTGTGAGAATGCCACTCACAAACACGTTTCCTCATCCAGTAAGGTCACCAGCATGCTTGTGCTAGCCAGACTGACATTCAAACAGATTTCTTGGCTCTACGCGTTTCAGAGTTCTATCCTTGTTCACGAGCCTTTCCAAATCACCACCATTGCATCATTTGGTTTAGAAACACCTGCGTTTATTTAAATGGAGCCCCGCCCCTCTGAGCAGGATCTCTCAATTGATCGGGCATCTGCCGCAATGCTCTGTGGTATTCGCAGTCCAAACCTTAAATCAATCCCCAGTGGGTGATGCTGTTGTGGGAAAAATAAAGGATAAAGTCAAAACCCAAGTGGGTAAATGTGCGCTGGAAAAGCACAGCCCGCTGCATTAATCCAACACTTCGTGGTGAGCGTGATTGTCCTGTGCGCAGTATCGGGCTTCCCGGGCACTGCAGGTCCGCTGAGTCTCGGCGGGGCATCCTCGCGACCTGGACCAAGCCGCAGTCAATTTCACACATTCAAAGTTGCCCTTGTGAGAATGCCACTCACAAACACGTTTCCTCATCCAGTAAGGTCACCAGCATGCTTGTGCTAGCCAGACTGACATTCAAACAGATTTCTTGGCTCTACGCGTTTTGAGTTCAATCCTTGTTCACAAGCCTTTCCAAATCATCACCATTGCATCATTTGGTTTAGAAACACCTGCGTTTATTTAAATGGAGCCCCGCCCCTCTGAGCAAGATCTCTCAACTGATTGGGCATCTGCCGCAATGCTCTGTGGTATTCGCAGTCCAAACCTTAAATCAATCCCCAGTGGGTGATGCTGTTGTGGGAAAAATAAAGGATAAAGTCAAAACCCAAGTGGGCAAATGTGCGCTGGAAAAGCACAGCCCGCTGCATTAAATCCAACACTTCGCGGTGAGCGTGATTGTCCTGTGCGCAGTATCGGGCTTCCCCGACACTGCAGGTCCGCTGAGTCACGGCGGAGCATCCTCGCGACCTGGACCAAGCCGCAGTCAATTTCACACATTCAAAGTTGCCCTTGTGAGAATACCACTCACAAACACGTTTCCTCATCCAGTAAGGTCACCAGCATGCTTGTGCTAGCCAGACTGACATTCAAACAGATTTCTTGGCTCTACGCGTTTCAGAGTTCAATCCTTGTTCACGAGCCTTTCCAAATCACCACCATTGCATCATTTGGTTTAGAAACACCTGCGTTTATTTAAATGGAGCCCCGCCCCTCTGAGCAAGATCTCTCAAGTGATTGGGCATCTGCCGCAATGCTCTGTGGTATTCGCAGACCAAACCTTAAATCAATCCCCAGTGGGTGATGCTGTTGTGGGAAAAATAAAGGACTTTAAACGCAGGTGTTTGTAAACCAAATGATGCAATGATGGTGAGTAGGTAGTTATAGTTAGGATTATTTTCAATAGAAAATCTCAACATTCTATTGTGAATAACTTTGGCGCCGGTTGAGGAATCTGCCTGAAAATTTCCTCAAATTTGCCTCGCGGCGCCCCGGTCCTTCCCTGAAAGTTTGGGGGGGATTTGTCAAGCGGGGGCCAAGAAAAAAGGGGGGTCCCAAAACGTGTTTTCCCCATGTTAATTTCCATAGGGCGGTCGACCTCACTTTTAGCCCGAACGGCTGAATGGATTTCCACCAAACTTGGCAAAATTGTAGGCACTGGTAGCCCGATGTGCCTTTGCTATGTCTCAAGATATGTGCTCCAGTGGATTTTGAGTAATTTAGGTTCAAAAAAATATATATATCTATAAGCGCTCCCCGGTACGCGCACCGGGGCGCTAACCAGCGCGCTACGCGGGTTCGCGCGCGGAAAGCTTATTGGCTCTCGGGTGTCTGTCAACATTCCAAACAGTCCGGAGCGGCCGCCATCTTGTGTCTCGGTAGGATCGAGACACAAGAGGTGGCAAAAATAAAGGGGGAAATGACCATAAGGGGGCAGAGTAGACCCCCTTGACCCCCTATGTTTGATGTGGGGGCTATAAAAGGGCCCCGCGGGACAAAAAATATATATATTTTTTTAATTTGCGCAGGGTGCCCCCGGTACGCGCACCGCGGAGCGTACCGGGGAGCGTACAATGGGGAAAAAAGAATGATAGAGTTTTTTAAAAATGTAGCCTTTTTTTGGGAGGTAGTTCTAAAAAGAACTGTTTGGTTTCTTCTTTTTGTTGTTTTATATGTTTTTTTAATGTTTTTTTTAACATTTTGTACTTTTTTTGGCTTTTATGAACTATTTTATATTTTTTTGTAATTTTTATGGGGAGAAACAAAAAACAGGGAATTGAAAACGGCTCAACTGGAGCAAAAAAAAAACATGAAAAAATTATGGATTTTTGGGGCATTTGTGGTTGTCACCAGCACGGTTGATGAGCGTTATGCTTTGCTCACCATAAGTGATGGTCTTACACAAAAAATACAAGAGATCTTGTATTGCCCAAACTTGTTTTTTTTTTTTTTTTTTTTTTTTTGGTTCAAGACATTTATTGAGCATTGTCAGGAATACACAGCGTCTCGCCAACAACCCGGAGGCCGGCCGCTATCAGTGCTTACAGAAATACAAATCATTTTCGACATGCATGTGCTTTGAAAACAATTCTGCCAACAGTTCCATCTAAGTGACAAGTGCCGCGTCGTACAGCTAAATACATGAGTCTCGAGTTTTTTGAATTTTTATATAACCATTGACATGTGCAGTGTCCATACAAACTCAGGATTAATGGTGGGGATGGGGGGGGGGGCACACGGGCATCTAGGTGGGCATATCTACTCTCGGTAGGCTCGGTGCTATCAGAGTGGCAGAGTCACGAGATCACAGAAG
This sequence comes from Lissotriton vulgaris, assembly GCF_964263255.1. Classification (NCBI taxonomy): domain Eukaryota; kingdom Metazoa; phylum Chordata; class Amphibia; order Caudata; family Salamandridae; genus Lissotriton; species Lissotriton vulgaris. Next base: position 1,510,282,484 of record NC_141689.1, read on the forward strand.
AGGGAAGACTGAGCCACAGTATCGGAAGTAGTGGGCAGACAGGCATCCCGGGACGTCACTGAGGATGAGGTACTTCACATAGGGTCTCGAACGGGGGGGGCAGGGAGGGGGGGCAGAAAGGGGGAGGGGGGGGGGGAGAATGAGGGGAGGAGGGGGAGCGGGGAGAGGCAGCAAACATATCATGCCATATCCAGCAATCCAGATGCCACAGTTCGAGCTCAAGACATATCAGCAAAGGTACTCCACCGCCCACCTTCACTCGCTGTCATCCTCGGGCGGATCGGTTACCAAATAACACTGTAACGGGGCCCATATGTCAGTAGGCCTAGAAGTAGGCGGCATAAGTTCAGAATAGGTATTCAATTGTTCCTGGCAATATACCATATCACTTAACCAATCCTTGAATTTGGGCGCCTTTCCCCGCCCCCATCTACAGGCCACCCTGCGTTTAGCCAGAAGCATAGCTAGTGCCACATATTTGCGGTGAGCCGCCTGAAGAGGTGCAACATACCCCAGAAGGGCCACCAATGGGGATGGATCCACCGTCATGTGTATCATTTTGGAGAGGGCCTGAAACACCTGAGTCCAGTATTCATTCACTGCAGGACATCCCCATGCAAGGTGAAGGAAATCAGCTCCCGGGGCCCCACACCTGTCACAGGCATCTGTAGGCCTAAGCTTGAATCTGTGAAGACGCGCTGGAGTGTGGTACAGCCTGTGCAGAAATTTATAGTGGATTATTCTATAGCGGCTGTTAGATGAAATGCGCTCAGTTTGCTGCAGGCAAAATTCCCATTGCGTGTCCGTGAAAGTCAAGGTCAGATCTTGTTCCCATTTCTGCTTAGCGGGCAGATCAGTGTATGTCGTGTTGGCCCGTATAGATTTATAGAGTGTAGATACTAGCTTAATAGGATGATCGTGAAGCAGCATGTTTTGCAAGGGGGGTAGCACCGGGGGCTCGCAGGGGAAAGCAGGCGTGATAGCTTGTAAGCCGTGTCTGAGTCTGACATAATAAAACAAGTCCAGAGGTGTCGGGTGGATGCTCTCATAGAAATGTTCTCTAGTTCGGAAGACGCCATCCAGGTACATGTCCCCCCACGTAGCAACACCAATCTTTTTCAATAGTCTTTGAAAGCCAGCCTCCTGTAGGAGCGGCAGCTGTGGATGGTAGGCCAGCGGCAGTTTCGGTGCGTATAAGAAGGGCAAGTCCAGCTTGGACACAATAGAGTGCCATGCCGTCACAGTGCTCGACACAGTGGAAGGGGTCTTGTCCCTACCCTCCACCTGGGAGTAGAGCGCACCTTCAATGGGGATCGGGTGTGCTAACCAGTGCTCCGCCGCCAGTTGAGGCATGTATCTTTGCTGGCGCACCCAAAAGTACGCATAATGAGCCTGTGCAGCCCGGTAATAGAGTTCAAAGTCAGGGATGCCAAATCCCCCTTGTGCGAATGGCCGGACCAGAATTTCCCATTTGAGTCTGGGCGATTTACCACCCCACACTAGTCGGAGCAATTCTGAACGTAGCAGACGAAAAAAATAGGATCCGGGGTGGTACGGAATATTCAAGAATAGATACAGAAGTTTAGGGAGTATGATCATCTTGATTAACGAGGCACGTCCCGCCATGGAAAGAGGGAGCGTGATCCATCTAGATATATTGTCGCTCAACTTGTCCATCACAGTGCCATAGTTTGCACGCATCAGTTCTTCTCTACTCCTTTCCACATGTATACCCAGGTACTTAAAATCCCCCGTGCTCCAGGCAAGTGGAAATTCCAGTGGGAATGGAACTGTCGAGGCAGTAAGGGGGAAGATACATGATTTCTTCCAGTTGATTTGAACCCCCGAGAGGGCACCAAACCGAATGAATTCACGAAGTATAGGATGCAAGTTATCGCTCGGGTGGCGAACATAGAGGGTGATATCGTCCGCATACATAGAGACGAGTAATTGTCTCTGAAAGCAGCGCATTGCCCTGTGCTGATGATGCTGTCGCAATATAGCCGCCAGAGGTTCAGTGGCTATAGCAAACAGAAGAGGGGACAGTGGGCACCCCTGTCTTGTCCCCCTGGTGATCGGGAATTCCGACGACAATTTCCCATTGATGAGTACTCTGGCAGTTGGTTTTGTATACAATAATTTAATCCAGGAAATAAAGAGAGGCGGGAAACCCATTCGCTCCAGAACTTTAAACACATAGTCCCATTCGAGCGAGTCAAACGCCTTGGTGGCGTCTAAAAAAATGGCTGCCATAGGGAGATCTTCATGGACGGAGTCGTAGACTGAAAAAAAGGTACGGAGATTATGCGACGTCGCCCTTCCAGGGACAAATCCGGACTGGTCCGGAAGAATGAGAGCGGGCAGGAGGAGGCCTATGCGCGTCGCAATCAGTTTCGCAAGAATTTTAACGTCGCAGTTTAACAGGGATAGAGGTCTGTAAGAGTCGCAGCTGAAGGCGGATTTCCCAGGTTTAAGCAGCGACGTGATAAGGGCAACTCTCATGGAGGCAGGGAGATGGCCCACCTCCAAGGCGTCCTCAAAGACCTCCCGCAACACCGGAGCCATGAAGTCGATGAAAGTCTTGTAGAATTCTATAGGCACGCCATCTAAACCAGTGGCTTTGCCCGACTTCATGCCCATGATGGCCTCCCTGACCTCATCCAGCTCAAAAGGGGCGTTCAAGAAGGCTCTCTGCGCATCACTCAACCACCCCAAGGAGATATCTGCCAAATAATCATCCAACGTGAGCTCATTGTGTCTGCTAGTGGAGTATAGCGTACTGTAATGTTGCACAAATTCGTTAAGGATTTGAGTGGTGTCTCTAAGTACCAGCCCCTCCGCCGTCTCAAGCTCTAATATTATCGTCGGCGATCGCATCAGTTTGACCGTTGCTGCTAAAGTCTTCCCAGGCCTCTCCCCCTCCCCATACCTCCTGGCCACCCAGTATTTGTTCCGAAACTTCACCTCCCGAGCAGCCTCCTCTGAGAATTCCGACAATTTATCGCGGATGGTAGCGAGGGTCGCCGTGTCAGGGTGCGTCCTAAGACGGCTCTCAGCACTGCGTAATTCAGCTTCTATGCTGCGTAATCGCGTGAGTATGCTCTTGAGCACTCCCGAGCCCTTCGATATACATAAGCCTCGGAGCGTGGCTTTAAAGGCGTCCCATATGGTCTCAACGTCTTGGACTGAGTCTTTGTTACGTTTGAAGAAGTCTAGGCATTCTTCACGGAGTTCCTCCTGGAATATCGCGTCCAATAACATAGCGGGCTGCATGCGCCACGCCGGCACTGGGGGGCCTAGCTCAGAACCAGCCAACGTGATCAAAACGGGAGAGTGGTCGGAGTAGGTCCTGGGGAGATGAGATGCATGTATTAGTGCTGTGTACAGTTGTGAGGTTAGGAGGAAATAGTCAAGTCTCGCCCATGACTTAGCTTGCGCAGTAAAGTGTGTACCTTCCTCTCTAGTCCCGCAGTGTGCCCGCCAGGCGTCAATGAGATTGTTACCAGCAATAGTCGCTCTAAGGACCTCGCGCCCGTTAGTATAGTGATGTGGGGCAGGGTGTGATCTGTCCATGGGGGGGTGCAGGGTTATGTTGAAGTCTCCACCCCATATGAGGTGTTGTGGACCTGTCTCAACTATCGCCGCCCACAGTGAGGTAAAGAATTGCGGGTCATCCGTATTGGGCCCATAACAACAGACAAGTGTCACTGCCATGTGTCCCAGTCTACCCCATAGCACACAGTACCTCCCCTGGGGATCTACTTTGGAGCCCGCCAGCCGAAAAGGTGTGGACCTCTTAATTAGTATGGCCGTACCTCGGGCATATGAGGAGTAGTTAGCAAAGACCGAGTGAGAAGCCCACCTGCTCCCAAAGGCTCGCGATTTGTGGGGCGCAAAGTGCGTTTCCTGTAGGAAAGCAATGTGAACATTATGGCGATCCAGGTAGCTCAATATCTGTCTCCTCTTCCTATGATCTCCCAGCCCCCTCACATTCCAAGTAATCACATTCAGGCGTGTGTCATCCATGTAAACGTGTAGTACCATAACCGCGGGATCAGAGCATGAAGGGTTGCCAAGCCCACCCTCCCAACAAATAGAACATTATACATTCGGACCAGTGCTAAGCCCTCAAGCGGAAGCAGAAACTGAAGCAGAAATGAATCACCCCCAACACCTCCGTCACGACTCTGCCATAAGGAGTGCGCACCACACCCACCCCGCCCCCGCTCCCCACGGCCACAATTACGGAGCCCTTCAAAGGGCAAATGTGTGAGTTTAGACCACCACATGCACATGTCAAAACTTGAAACCCAACAGTAACCCCAGCATTCCCCTCCCCCCATACCTCCCTGGATAACTCCAGGCCTCAGGCCTAGTTGGAAAAGGAACAAACGGTCCACAGCATGTAACCAAAAATAGCGAGGCAGATCAACAATTCCAACAGAAGATCTACTGCGCCCAGTGTAAGTTCGTTCTACTAGACTGTCTTTCCACCACCCCCCACCCACTGAAGCCACCCCAACTCGCCAGTGTCCCTGTCCCGCCCCCCACCCGTTACCCAAAACAGTGCTAGATAGCAACCAACAAACAAGCAACAAAGTCAATGTCATTGGGGAACACCCATTAGGGGTCATCAGAGGTGCACGGTCAACCACCCCCAGCCATCCCACTCCGTGCATGTCCAGTCCTGGGTTCACCCGTGGAGCAGAGAGGGACGAGGGGGGTGGTGCCTGGCATACATTACCATCCTCGGTGCAGCACTCGCCCATGGTACCCAGGGGTAGCGGCATCTATCTCCTAGTCGAATGAATTCCCCCCAGCAGCGAGGGGAGTGAAGACGAATCCACCACTTGCGGAAGGAAGTATCCGAAGAGAGCCAGTCACCCCCTACTCAGGACCAGATGCATTCAAGTCGTCAGCGTCCGCAGGTCGCCTGGATCTTTTGGGCAAGGATTTAATGTAGTCTTCGACCTGTTGTGGGTTGAGAAAGAAGTGCTGCGTACCTTGGTGTGTGACTCGCAGCTTGGCCGGGTATAAGAGAGCATAGTCAATGTTCAAATCTCGAAGCTTCCTCTTTACAGCAAGAAATTTCCGCCGCTGTTCCTGGACCATCGGGGTAAAGTAAGGGTATATCGAGAAGGGCACGCCATCATATGCCAGATTCTGGTTTGCTCTGGCTGCCTTAAGCGCCGCATCGCGATCTCGGTAATTTAGGAGGCGTGCAATTATGGGTCGCGGTGGTGCCCCCGGTTGGGGTTGAGGCCCAAGAGAGCGGTGTGCACGTTCCACAATAAAGTGAGCCGAAAGAGCGTCTGCCCCGACTGTTGCTGAGAGCAGTTTCTCGACATATAATTCCATCCTCCCCGTGTTGGTCGATTCCGGAATGCCCGTGACTCGAATGTTATTCCGTCGGCTCCTAGCTTCCAATTCTTCGTTCTTGGCAGCGATTACCCTCAGGACGTTGTCCATCCTGGCAAGGCGAGTGTCATGAGTCGCGGTCGTGTCATCATGTGCCGATATCCTGCGTTCCGCCTCAGATATGCGTTCTTCATGGATGTCTATCTTCTGGGCTATGCCGTCCATCCTGGACGTGAGTCTATCCACTTTATCGACCACTGTCGCAAAGCCCTGTCGCATTTCTTGCAGGATTACGGTCATATCTGGGGTCAGCTGGGTTGATGTCGAGGCCTCCGCTACCGGGCTTCGGGGCGGTACCACGTCTCCAGTATGTCTTGTCGCCTTTTTCTGCGCCGAGGTCTCAAACTGCAATTTGGGCTGGCGACTGTCCGGTTTCCCCATGGTGGCAAGATGAATAAGGGTTGTCTGCGCCTATGTGCCGTCTGCACCACTATTGGAGGGAGGCTGATAGAGGATATAGCGATCCCACTCTACGTAGTGCGGCGCAGCAATGTCGATCACGTAGCTGTCACGCCGATCACTGGGGGAGGTTAGCTGTCGTTTGCGGGGTGACCCCGTGAGAAGGAGTACAGTGCAGGAGCAGACAGGCCTCACAACGCAGGGACGGCAGCCCAGTGATATAGCGCCTACAGGGTAGGAGCAGGGGCGCCAGGCGCCACAAGACGTCCGCTCGCTGCGGCACCGGCAACAGGCAGACTCCGAGGTCGTGCGTCGTGACTGCAAGGCAGGTTACTGGGCCTCTCAGGCTACCCTCTGGAATCCCTCTGCCAGTCCGTGTCGGCCCCCTGGGAGCAAATGCAGGAGCGCCGGCCAGAGATGCAGCGCCTTGAAGACCCACCCAATAGCGCCGTTCCGGGTCCGCTGCAGGAGTGCTCAGGCAGTTCTCTATGGCGCCTATAAGTAGCGCCTCGCACCGCAGCAATGAGGAGGCGTAGCGCCGTGAGGGCCCACGCAATAGTGCTAGGCTGCCGGGCCTGGCAGCACGTCGTGAAGGCGGCAGCAAGCAGTCATGCAGGCCGTATGTAGTGGTGGGGGGTCAGGCCTCAGGACGCCACGAGTCCATTGGAGTATGTCAGTCAGTCCACTATGGCGCCGAGATATCGCGCCATGCACTGCAGCAATGGGGCTTTCAGCCGGGCGAAAACAGCGGGGGGGCTCCGCACTTCCTCCACCCCCGCCGCGCCAGCTATGTGAGCTGCACGTATCTCCCTGGCCTCCTCTCCACGCTAGTCTCACCGCCAGTAGCAGCAGCGCTGCCGTCCAAGCGCTGGAGGCCCACTTGCCTCGTGGTGATCCCCGGGCTCGCGCAGGGTCAGCAGCCGACAGCATGCACCGGTACGGCCAGTCACACGCCGGCCGGGGATTTCCGCAGGTCACAACTCCGGTGCCCCAGGGGGGATCGCCTCCAGATTTTCACCGAGTGTTCATTATCCCCTGGCGTACCTCCGTGTGGATTTTCGGGCGGGTGCGTGCAGGGAAGAAAGGATTACGGAAGGATACTCATGCCAGGCGGCCGGAGCTTCACACAAGAGCAGCCATTCGGCAAGTGCGCCCTCTAGCGCCCCCCTTGTATTGCCCAAACTTTTGTTGAATGTTTGAGACCATCTCCCTTGTTTCTGGTCCCGATGGAGTGGGTTGCTTTCATTTGGAGGTGCTGGGTGAAGATTGGGGAGGGTTGCTGGCCAGTTCTATCACCTCTGCCGCAGCATAGTTGTTAGGATGCTTGCGCTGCATGTGTCGAATCATGGTGTTATTACCAAATGAATATTTCTTATTAGGGTTCCCCCTTGAAAGATCAATACCACAGATTTGGCAAGTCACCTTTGGCGCATTCACTTTCTTCTTTCCCTCTGGGATGGAAAAAAAACTCCCATACAATGTGCTGCTTTGGCCTGTATGGGGTATTGTCTTCTGGCAGCCACCTCCTCCCCTCCTCCTCCTCCTCCTCCTCCTCCTCCTCCTCTTCTTCTTCTTGACCACTAATGCGATGTTGTGGTGGTCCTCTTGGTGGTGGTGGTGGTGGTGCAGATGCTCCAGCTGCTGCTGCTACTGTAGCCATTTTAAAGTACAAAATATTACTCAAAGATCTCCAAACAGGTCTTCCTCAGTCAAAGGACAATGTCAGAATAAGGAAAAAAGGTGGGGGCTTTCATCATTTGGAAAAAAAAAGTGTCCTGAACCAATGAAAAGTGTTATTTTCAGGTCACATGACATGGGCTTTCATCATTTGGAAACCAAAACTGTTCTGCACCAATAAAAAGTGTTATTTTCAGGTCACATGACCCGACGCGCTTTCGCGACGCGCCCCGGGGCGCGTCGCGTAAGCGCGTCAGATGCTTACGTTGCGCGATCGTATTCGCTCGAGTGCTTCCGGGTGAGCTTACGCTGTGCGTATCACGCGGACGCGGCTACGCTATACGTCACGATGATGTTTTCGTTTGCTGCAATAGCGCTAACGGGACGCTCACCGGTGCGCGCACTGGGGCGCGCCACAAAACTGTGCTTTCCGGTGCGCACAACGGGGCGCGCTCCGGGAGCGCTCCAGGGCAAAAAAAATTCAAAAAAATATTAAAAAAAAGTATTATATAAATATACAATATAGGATTCATTATAAAAATATTACATTTCATAGGTTTGAGGCCCTATATATAGTTAGAAATTAGCATTTAAAAAACCTATGAAATTCACTGAAAAAACCATAGGTTTCACACCAGTTCTAGTTAGGAATTAGCATTTAAAAAAACCTATTAAATTCACTGAAAAAACCATAGGTTTCACACTAGTTATAGTTAGCTGGAAATTTTACTGGCATAAAACCATAGAAATTCCAACGTTATAGTTAGTTGGACTCACTATAACAAGCGCGCCTGCAATGCACTGTTGATGATGTCACATATTACATCACTCATGACATCGTCAGTGACATCACTCATGACATCATTTATGACACCATCTTTGTGACAGACTGACAGACCTCCTTTTAGTGTAATGTAACCCTTAAAACACATATTCAAAAATAGAAACTAACATTTTCAAAAAATGGAGATACCCATACCAGTTACAACAACCAATTCAGTAATTCCACCATCTATATACACATCCACTCATTTACCAACAGTTCTATATAGTCACTCATACATATACTCACTCATCATATGAAGTGATACATCTATACATCCTGTTATACACCGACAGTCATCCAAAAGTTACTCACACATGCAAATAAATTATTGAACATCCATTTATTTGCATATAAAACTATACACACACTACCTTCTTACTTCTAAGGAACCTTACACATACTTACTCTCTTAAACAATCACTTATATAAACACATACTTATTTAAACAGGAACTCTTATAATCTCTTACTCTCACATATACTCACTTATATACATCAAAACTCACATACACTAGATTAAAATATATGTTGTTACTAAAAAAGACAATAGTGAGACAGTCATTCACTCACTAACACACACATATACACACTCATCCACCCATACAGTCCTGCACATATGCTGTTTTCAAAACACATACAAACAGTGAGCCAGTCACCAACCCATGCAGCTACTTATACACAAAGTGAAACACTGATACATATATTTCAATATTTAAAAGTTACTCGCTAATATATGTATTCAATAAAATACACTTAATAAGGCAGTTAACCAATCATTTGTTTTTAAAAAAACATCCATTTACACACTTATTTAACCATTTATTCTTCCATCAACCTTAACAAATACAAATATTAAACATATTTATTTTTCAGAAAGACATACATTCACTGGCTCGTGTCATCAGTGATGTCATGAGTGATGTCACTGACGATGTCATGAGTGATGTAATATGTGACGTCATCAGCAGTGCATTGCAGGCGCGCTTGTTATAGTGAGTCCAACTAACTATAACGTTGGGATTTCTATGGTTTTATGTCAGTAAAATTTCCAGCTAACTATAACTGGTGTGAAACCTATGGTTTTTTCACTGAATTTAATAGGTTTTTTAAATGCTAATTCCTAACTATAACTGGTATGAAACCTATGGTTTTTTCAGTGAATATATATATATATATATATATATATTTATATATATATATATGGCGGCTGACTGGCTGGAAAAATAAAACCACCTTGAATTAGCACAGAATTCAGGTCTGCTTTCGTCATTTGTGCGAAGAACTTCGGCGGCTGCCTGGTTTGAGTGACGAGTTACATTGATATTGAAATACCGAAAATAACTTTCTAGGTATAAGCAGAACCCCTCCTTGCTTGGGCAACGCGGCAGGAAGTACAGCCTTTTCTGTTCACCCGGAGGAGGAAAACTACAAGCTTCGGTGAGTAGCAAGCTGCAAGAGCCCCCGGATACCATTGGATGGTTTCGTTGGACTGCTGATACCTAAATTGATCGTGTCTGCTGTCAGGCTCGAGGTCGGGTAAATCCGCTGCAGTGAAACGCAAAAGCGGAATATCCGGTAAGGAGTGTGCGGGCAGTCTGACGGGGGAGATTTGCCACTTGTAAGAAGCCAACTCAAGGTGTTGAGCAAGTGGTGCTCACAGCCATAGTGCCGTAATGTCCGCAAACAGGTTGCGGGAACGTGAGGAGGCGGCAGAAAATATGTTCTTGGATTCCCTGGCTGGGGGATCCGGTTCGGCGGAACATACAACACAGGCGACAACTGGGAGCCCCACCACTAGGGATATGTTCAAGAGGCTGGAAAAGCTTATACACTCTGAACAATCCAAGTGGTGGGAGCACCGGTCTCTTTTCCGGTATTTACAAGTCGGGAGAGTGCCGCGTGGACTCCGAATCATCTTGGCTCCCAGTTATGACAAACCTGACCCAGAAATGTTGAGGGTATGGGTGGAACTAAATCTGGAGTCATCAAGTAAACTAATAACGCTTCTGGTCAGATACGCTGAGAGTGACCGCGTAAAATTGCAGGGGGAAATTGAAAAACTAGAAATTGAAATTGCTGCTCTGGGGAATGATGATCAAATAACGAAATTGCGAGATGAGATGTTGGCCAGACTAAAGAAGGAAAAAGAGGTGATAAAGAAAAGAAAAGCTTACAAATTCGAAAGGGACCGGCTGGACTACCTCAACGGGCAGATTTTCACCTTCGCCTGCAGATATGATGGGGTCAAAGCAAAAGTAAAAAATTTCCAGAACAAAGGTTCAAGGGATTTAAGAACAATATCGGTTTCTGCATCAGAGCTCAGTTCAGCTGCGGAAAGCGAACCAGAAGGTGAGCCCACAAGTATGCAGTCTTTGGGATTTACCAAACTTACACTGGCCGAAGAAGTGGATTGTCTCTGCACAGATTGAAGGGACACTCTGCGCTCCCGTGCACCACCTGGAGGCCAAATCAAAGGCGTAATTTCAAGCGGGCTCAACGCCGCAAAAGCGTCAAGCGACGGGAGCAACAAAACAAGGGGAACTGCGAGAGGAAGATGGAATCGTAATCAGAGTCGCCCCAAAATGCAAGCAGCAACTCCAACTCTATAATCAATTTAACCTCAGTTGTTCTTTCTAAAAATGACGAGGATGTGTTGAAATTGGGGTTATCGTATTGTCCACCTTGCAATTTTAACTATGCAGACACTCGCATGGACACCTTCAGGTTCATTCGGAAGTTGAAGCTAAATAAGTTTCACAGTATGACACCCAAGAAAAAGAAATCAACAGAAGCAAGTAAAAGTCCCTCTTTACTAACAGTAGGAGACAAGGAGGCCTTTGATGATATTTGGGCACTTCAAAAAGAAATGGATGGGAGCGCTAATTCTGTGTCCAATACTGCACCAGAGGCTATCAGGAAATGCCTAACCCCATTCAAGCCGAAATCCACTTAACAACCAATCATGATGCATGATAACATGGATGCTTACCATGATTTGGTGGTCCAGGACCTTAAAAAATTGTATATTGCCACCAACAGCAAACTACATGCCATTAACAACCAAAATCGGTGCTATGCCCAATTAATCAAAAAGTTGGATGCGAATAACATGGTCATTGTAAGGCAGGCCGACAAGGGCGGCAACATGGTATTGTGGCCTCAAAGTTTGTACATGTTGGAAGCTGAAACACAATTGGGGGATACCTTGTGCTATAAAAAGAGTAATTTACCTATGGCTAAAGCTGCATGGGTTGATCAGTCTAAGAAACTCCAGGCTTGGAGAAGTGGTGGAGTGATCACTGAAGAAGAATTTCGATTCATGAAAAAAGAACACCCAGTGATTCCCACCTTTTACCTGATCCCCAAGATACATAAAAACTGTGAAAATCCCCCAGAACGTCCTATTATTTCAGCGATAAATAGCTCCCTGGAGAATGTTTCAAAATATATTGATTTCTTTTTACAAGATTGGGTTAAGGGACTGAGGTCCTATGTTCAGGATTCATCAGACTTTATCCGTAAAATTGAAGGTGTTCAGTGGTGTCCAGATATGCTTCTAATGACTCTAGATGTGTCCTCCATTTATACCTCTATTGGTCATCTTGATGGTTTGAAGGCTGTGGAATATTTTTTTAACAAACACCCGATGCATTGTGCAGTTCATGACAGAATGCTGCTTTCTATGATAAAATTGTGTTTGGAGCAGAATTATTTTGTTTTTAACAAACAGATTTATCAACAGACCAGGGGGCTCGCGATGGGGGCCTGTTTCTCCCCCAGTTACGCATGTTTACACATGGGACTGTGGGAGGAACAGGTCCTGTCGGGACAGCTCCGAGACATCATGGCACAGAACATTGTGGTGTATCTACGCTACATTTATGATTTGTTTTTTGTTTGGCGGGAGTACGGAGGAAGCAGCTAATGAGTTTGTCAACAAATTGAATTCCAACGCCTTGAACCTTAGATTTACATCTCACATTCATGCGGTTTCCATCTGCTTTCTGGATATGCAGATTTATGTGCATAATATCACCTTAGCAACTAAGCTTTACAGAAATCCAACAGCTGGCAACACCATTTTACACCCTACAAGTTATCATCCCCGGCATTTGATCCGCAGTATCCCTTATGGGGAAATGCTGCGGATCAAACGCGTATGTAGCGAGGAACAGGAATGTGTGATTGCGCAAGAGACTAGCAAGCAAAGATTCCTAGAAAGGGGTTATTCGAAAAAGGTTGTTGAGTCGGCATTAAGAAGAACTCAACAGATGTCCCGTGACGAGGCTTTAATTCCTAAATCACGGGTTGTAGCTAATGCCTCATAAGATGACACAATACATTCACGCATGATTGTGACGCATAGCAGGCAACACTCTGATATTAGAAAGATCTTATATAGAAATTGGAACCTCATCAAAGGGGATCCAGTGATAGGTCACAGAGTGTTGAACATGCCTTTGCTTACATTCAGGAGATGTACCTCAATGGCTAAACCTTTGGTCAAAAACACATTGGAACCACAGATGTCAAACACTTAGGGAGCTCTGGGTAAAGGCTTTAGAAAATGTATTCAATGTAAGGCTTGCCGGTATGGTTGTAATAAGAGTAATTTCATTAGCCCATTTGCACAACGTCCGCCAGAGATTACAAAACGTCTAACATGCAAAACAGATTTTGCGGTATATGTGCTGGAGTGTTCGTGTGTGCTGAGGTACGTGGGAAGTACCAAATTGCCAGTCTACAAAAGAATACTCCAGAACATAATGGCTATCATCGGTAAAGATCAGGCCTATCCGGTAGCCAGGCACTTTGAAGAACTGCATGAGCCAAATCCATCTGAGCTCCAGTATTATGTCATTGATTCAGAGTGGCTTCTGAAAAGAGGAGGTGACAGGGAAGCAAGGCTTCGACTTCTCAAAACTAGATATATTCTGGAGTTGGATAGCAAACAACCAAACGTTTTGAATGCCACAGAAGACCTGCATACCTGTTTACAATAACTAGGCCTTGAGAGAAGGAATACATTTATAGGCCCGAGCTTCTCAAATTTTTGGGTCAGTTTACTGTTATATATATTTTTTTTATTGTTCTAGGGATCGCCTGTGTTGTACAAAAATGTTTTGCTGAATCAGAATGTTAATGATAAATATTGTGCCTCAATTATTTGAGTTTTTAAATGGTGGGGGGTCAAACCGGGATGGTTCCGGAAAAATCAAATATTTTTTGCACTAGCACGAGCACTTTTCTAATTATTTGCACTGAATATGACTCTTATGACCAAGTAGAACATTCATGTGATTAGTGGGCAGAGTTGGACAACTAAATGGATCAATGCCCACTTGGGCAATATTACCTATTGATACAAAAGGCTATAGAGTTGAATGGAGAGATTGATAATTATTTCCTCTACTGCGCAGTATTACATTTTTGTATTAATAATGAATTCATTGCTGTAGTTATAAAAATGTATGAATAGAAATCTTATGGAAAACCGTTAATGAGATTTTTTCCTAAGAAAAGAATAATTATTTTATGCTACAATAATATGAATTTTATATGATTTTATCATATTTATTCATCTTAAATTTATTCAAATGTGGCATTTGTACCGAACATGTACATTTGCACAACTATTGGATAGTAGTATTTTTTCTATGTTGTCCGGATGACACTCTGTATTCCCTATGCACTGTCACTTTAAATATTGGTCTCAGCCTACCGCATTTTGCCATGTGATCAAGCTTCATTGGAAGCGAAATGCGTAATGGCGGCTGGCTGGCTGGAAAAATAAAACCACCTTGAATTAGCACAGAATTCGGGTCTGCTTATGTCATTTGTGCGAAGAACTTCGGCGGCTGCCTGGTTTGAGTGACAAGTTTCGTTGAGATATATATATATATATATATATATATATATATATATATATATATATATATATATATATATATTCACTGAAAAAACCATTGGTTATAGACCATATATAGTTAGGGATTAGCCTTTTCAAAACCTTATTTTACTCACACAAAACCATTGAAATTTCATATATAGTTAGTTCCACTAACTATATATCGCGCACCCGCAATCCACTGCTGATGATGTCACATATTACATCATTCATGACATGGTTAGTGACATCACTGATGACATCACTGATGTGAAAAATCGTGTAAAAAAATAAAATTAATCGAGCAAAATCAGTAGGCCACTAATTGGATCTCTTTTTGACCTCGCTAAAATAGAAATATTAGGAACAACCCTTCATGAGAAATACGAAAATAGTGAGATGAACTGAGCTCCACACCATGAGGGCTGCAAGACAGCTCGGCACCCACCCCGCCCAAAAAAAACGACAAACCCTATGCAAATATTAAAAATATATACAACACACCAGCAAAGAAACAGGGTAAAACATTTTATTAAATAACTATTTACATAACTATTTTATACTTTTTATTGCCCGATCCGGCTAGCTCAATCGATCGAGCATGAAACTCATGCACTCTGATAGCAAGCGTTGCTACTGATGCTATGCAGACCAAAACTGGTTTTCAGTTTGTACATTTTCTAGATTTTTCCATCCAAGGTTGGTTGAGTTTGTAGAACGATGGCTTCAGATTTTCAACATACGGTGTGGTGGCGCGGACTGGGAGGGGGCGCTTCGCTCCTGCCCCCTCCCCAAGTAAGATTTTCATACGTGAAAGTACGTTAATGGTTTTGGTCCCTGAGTTGCTTCAATGTCACTGCCATTCTCAAATGGCATAAGTTCTGGATGTTGGGTGCCATAGTTCAGAGTTCTGAGCAGCGCTTGTAACACTGTCTGAAGCTTATTTCCACCTACTGCAGCTTCACTATTCTCAAAGTAAGTGAGTGTCGTTTGTGGACCTGACTGCATTTGAAAACAATGTGATATGGTACCTCCCTAAACCGCTTGACGGAGGCCCCCGAGGGGCGGTGTGATGGCACGGACTCGGAGAAGACGCTTGGCTCCGACCCCCTCCCCAAGTCTTATAGCACCGGTTTAGCCTGAGATCGCCCCCGACATAGGCGGCTGGCTCCCGGGGTCCGGCGGAACTTTTTGCCTTTTGATGACTCTTCTATTCTGGACCTTGTCCCACAATCCGTTTGACCTGAAGACACGCTGTAGTGGGGCGCCCCTTTACCGTTTTAGTTGCCATTCCGCCCGCTTTTGCTACACTGTGCCTCTTCCGCCATTCAGCTGTTTACCGCCCGCTCTTGCGACTACAGCGTCTCGCTCACCATGTAGTTGAGTTGCTCCCGCTCTTGCGATGCAACGATAAGCGACTGCCACAGGACTCTCAAAATGGCGGCCGGCTCTTCAGATTTGGACGTGGTCCACTAAAATGGCCCTGGGACACCTTGGAACTCGGACACTTCCCTGATTGGGTCCCATTCTCGAAAGCGTCCCCTCAGCCGTGAAGATTCTACAAAAGTCTTGGGGGCCCCCGACTCCCGCAGGCTTCTGGTGGGGAGCGGCTGCCATGTTTGCTCGTGGAATGGCCACGACGGACCAACGAGATGGTAGTGCTCTCATGCTGACGCCAGCTTTAGTCTGAAACATCCAGAAACACTGTAGACTACCAATTCGATCAGTTCCGGTAGCGCCCCAACATGACCCGGTAGAGAAGAACTTGCCCTCCCCTCTTTGACTGATGGTTCTTGTTGCCTGTCCCCTCAGTTGTCATTTTACAGAACTTTTTGGACTGCTGAAAGGGGTTGTGTTCCGAACGCTGGTCGGTGGAGACATTTTGACTATATTCTTGACCTACGTTGTCGCGTAATGCGTTATATGACACGCCGCGTTAGCGCACCCGGAAGTGATCCGGGGCGCGGCGTGCAGCGCGTAACGTAAGCATAACAGGTCATGTGACTTGTTAATAAAACTTTTTATTGGTTCATTTTACTTTTGTTATTTTAATAATGAAAAGCTTGGTCATATGACCTAAAAAATACGCTTTTTATTGATTTCGAACTTTTTTTTTTAAAACATATATGTTATAATATTCCAGGCTAATGTACTTTCCCGGAAAATTTACAACTGTCCTGCAAGTAAAATATATTCCTTTTTCGAGAAAAAGGGCGTTTCTTCGTTCCATGACGGAGCCGTTGAGTAAAAGAGACTCGGCCTGCTGTCTTAGTCGCCGATACGCCTGATTATCAGATTCTTATCGATCACTTTATGTTGCAGGAGTGGAAAACACAACTGCCCTTGACCATTTATCTTTACTGCGTTCCTACATATTATACCTTTTATCCGTCATGTAATTGGACTGCTTTATTTCACTTGCCTTTTACTGATTCGAAAACAGTGACTAAAAGTAAAAACTTTACCAATGTAAATACTACTACCATGTTTTGTTTTAAAAACCTTTATTGTGAAAATGTCAGTATACAAATACGGGCCTATAACAAATCGTATATGATGAGGAGACATTTACATTATAGAGGAACGTAACGAGCGAGCCATTAGGTTGCAAGAACTAAGGTATCTAATAGTTGCGGAATCGGTGGACGTACATTTTGTAATTAAAATACGACAGGGCCACTTACAAAAAAGTTATCTAGATATACATTTGCGTGCAAGTACCATGGGTGACGTTAATTCGAACTTTCAATAGTACAGTAATCAATAACACATCAGAACTTAATATCAATAGGGATGTCGAAATATTCAATCAATTCTCGTCCCCGCCCGCCATGAGCATCAAAACTGCATTCATATCTTGTGATATCAAGGTTGTTCAACCAGTACACAACAAGGAGTTACGAGTCCCATTTATACCAGCGCCATTTTGGGCGAGGCCGGGCAGGTCCAAGATATAGTCAAAATGTCTCCACCAACCATCGGCCAGACCAGAACCCCTTTCGGCCCTTTATGCTACAAGATGGTGTCTTCCATTCAGAAAATATTGTTGGCAGCATTTTGAAAGGAAAGATAAACAGCCGTTCTCCTAGTGAGTCTCACATTGTTACATTTAGGAAGAATGTTGAAGAGTAATATGTGGAAAATCTGAAGCCATTTTTCTACAAACTCTCAATCAGCCTTGGATGGAAAAAAAAATCCTGAAGAATGTACAAACTGAAAACCAATTTTTGTCTGTATAGCATCAACAGCAACGCTTGAGTAAGCTTTGTGTCAAGCCGCCATTTTCATTCAATCAATAGCGTCCCCCTGCACACATTCAGGGACCTGGTCGTGTCTTCAGGTGAAACGGATTGTGGGACAAGATGCAGAAAGGAAAAGGAAAAAAGTTCCGCCGGACCTCGGGAGCCGGCCGCCTATGTCATGGGCGATCCTTGGCCACACCAGGGCAATAGTGAAGCTGCAGCAGGTGCAAATAAGCTTCAGACAGTCTTACAAGCACTGCTTTTCTAAACATTTTTTGATTTTTTTGTATTTTTGCACAGTTTTATATATTTTTTTTGTTTTTGATGGAGGGGAAACAACAAAAAACAGGCATTGAAAAAGGCTCAACAGTGCAGGGCGCCTTGTGCTGGTTCCGACCTATTCACACATCGGTCCACTACTGACATCACCTCATAAACCAACGGGGCACCCCACGCCGACTTTCGGCGCAGCATTGTAGGATGGCCACACCAGTGCGGCAAGTGTTGGTAATATGCCCCCGGATTTTTGCTTGCAGAAATCGGGAGGCGGGAGACTAGCACTGAAATCAGTAGTCTCACGCCTGAATCGGGAGGGTTGGCATGTCTGGATTCTCTACAGCTGGGGCCATAAACTACATCCGCAGGGCTAGGTGATAGCCTGGGACCGGCCTGGCATCTAAAATGGCTGCCGTGCACGACAAAATTGTGGCATTGGAAAAAAGGCAAGATGGCGCAGACAATGTTTATCAATAAGGATTCATTTATAACAAAATATTTTATCGCACTGACAAATTGGCGGTCAACACTTCCTGATTTCCATCGAATCGAACGTTAACAGACGTCACGCAGCAAAAAAAAAAAAAAGCTCACGCACAGCCGCTGGAAGACATGTATCAACATATATGAGCCTCCTCAGCCACCCTCAGAAAACATAAGGGATTAGGATACGTCTCCCGCACCCCCTTATACCTAGTAATTTAATTAAAACGAAGCACAAAATGGCGAATTCCCGTTTCGCTACCAGTTTGCGGCCCAGTTCGCGGCCCGGGAAGCGCTTCTACCGTGAAAAATAATTTTTTTTTTATTTTCCCCACGGGACCCTTTAATAACCCCAACAACATTCCTAGGGGGTCAAGAGGGGTATACCTTGCCCCCTTTCATTAAATTCCCCCTTCGTTTTTCACCTCTTCTTCTCTCTCGATCCTACCGAGAGATAAGATGGCGGCCGCTCCGGACTGTTTAGAATGTTGACAGACACCGGGGAGCCAATCAGCTTCGCATCGCAAAGTTCCGTTTCGCGAAAAGTAAGCGGACCGGAGCGCAGCCCGGAGCGCTGTTACAGATATATATCTTGTTTTGAACGTTAATTTCTCAAAATCCACTGGAGCACATATATTGAGACCTAGCAAAGGCACATCGGGCTAACAGTCCCTACAATTTTGCCAAGTTTCGTGCAAATCCATTCAGCCGTTCGAGCTAAAAGTGAGGCCAAAGGCCCTATGGAAATTAACATGGGAAAAACGCGTTTTGGGACCCCCCTTTTTTCTCGGCCCCCCCTTGACGAAACCCCCCCAAATTTTCAGGGGCTGCTCAGAAACAAAATGTGCCATTTTCCTGAACATTTCAGACGATTCCGTCCACAAACGCCAAAGTTATTAGACATAGAATTTTCAAAAGTCCCATAGACAAAAAATCCTAACTATATATACCTACTGGCGAGACGCCAGTAGGTAGTATATATATATATATATATATATATATATATATATATATATATATATATATACACACACACATATATACACACACATATATATATATATATACAAACACATATATCATTTGCCATGCATAAAAAGAGTTATACTTAACTCAAAGGTCAAAAAACATAGGAGACGGCCTGATTCAAAAAGGTAAACTTACACTTTTATGTAATTTTACTACTTTTAGGCATTCACAAAGTTTCACAACTTTGCACTCCCTATACTTGTGTGCAGAAACTTCACAGTCAGGTAGGAGGACTTAGCACAACTTGTTATAGAGAGCGCAGAACTGTAAAACTCCACACGTAGTTTGTGAATGCCTAAAAGTAGTAAACTTACACAGTGTACGTTTACCTTTGTGAATCAGACCCTTCGTATCCAACAAAGTAAACAATGATTTTGTACTTACCTACACTTTTCTTTTTCACAGTCAATGTAAGTCTGGATGACAAATTCTATTGTTCATAGTACACGAATAATTGCTTTTGTTGAAAGTGAATATCCAATGGAGATGTATCACTCCTCAATAAGCGAAACGTGCTGAAACGTTTAGATCACGTTCATGTGGAGAATGATGTTACAGCAAGGCCTTCCTTAGGACAATTACCTTTTACAATGGGACACCACTGAGTTTTCTATTGTGCTTCTGTTTTAAAAAAGCTGATTCTTGTGCTATGTACTTACCATGTCCGTTTTTTTAGGTCTTGCCTGAGCCAGCGCGCATGCGCTGCTCTGCGGGGTTTTTAGTAAGGGCTTTAAAGTCTGAACACACACTCGTGAGTATGCTTTTATTTTTGTTCACACCTATTGGCTTTTGCGTGCATCTTTCTAAGAAAGACAGCACGTAATTGGCCAAAGGCGGTGCATGACCCGTCTTCTCTCACCCCTGGCCTAGGGAGCTCGGGAGCGAGCAACAGTGCCATCTGTTTCCAATTCTCGCGCCGCGTCTCGCGTCGCATTAATTGGAAACAGGTCAGCGCTTTCACTTTCACCGCCGACCTGGTACGCGCGGCTGTGCTTGTTTTATTCGTTTTCAGCTCGTGGCAGCCTAATGGCATAATTCTAATGTGAGAATGTGTTTGCAAGCACTTTAAAAAAAATATATAAAAAGAAGGAAACGTGTGTAGCATGTTTAAATTGTACAAACTTTGCTTATTTATATGATTTTGGGCACCGCTCTGCTTTTCTTTTCTCAGCACGGGTCCAGCTTCAGGGACACTGCGCTTCAGGTCGTCGTCATCTTTACTCACCAGCGCTGGGGTGCATGGCTGCTTAGTTTACATTCCTCCTCACCACTGCGAGGAGCAGCCTCAAGGAACACCACCGCCTCTGCCTTTTCTTAGGGGAGCGGCACATCACCCTAGGTAACATCAGAGAAGGCTCAAGACAGGCAGCACAGGGAAAGCGACAACAAAGTGGGTTGCCACCTGGGGGTTTGTCCTGGTTCGTTTCCCTCTCCATTTATTTTCTGCTGCTGCACCGGCGTTTGATACAATGTGCCCCCCACTTCAGGCCACACGCATTTCTTTTATCAGCACAGCATCAGCTTTATATCACCGGCACTTCATGTTTCATGAAGTGCAGAGGCCGTGAAGTGGGTGCCGTGTTGATAATAAAAAGACCCATGGCCGCCGCACTTTTTTTTCACAGGCGCAATGTTAATAATTGAAAGGTGCACACACGCTGCTTTCTTCTTTCATGAGCGTTGTTTTAATAATAGAAAGGCGCACTGCAGCCACACTTCTTTTAGCATGGCGGCCAAGAGCCTTTCTTTTATCATCACGGCACCCTTCTGCCGCCTTTTTCACCAGGATTGAAAGCAATTCACTTCCCATCACTCTATACAAAGTCTCCCAGGCAGTGTCTCTTGAAACGTGTGCATGGTCTACAGCTAGCGTAACCCGAGCTTCACTTGTGATGCGCACCCGTTCTCCGGGGAGTCCCAGGTGGGGGAGCCTTGACACCAGCCACAGACCCCTATCATACCAGACAGGTGCCTGAAAACCGCTGAGCTGTAATAATTGCTTTTTTAGATGGGAAAATTCCCAAAAGCTCAAGGCGCCTCTGCTTCTACCCCGCAGTTAGTCTGTCTCTTCAATGAGCACCCTCCCTCAACACATTAATAAACAAGCTTTCGATCCTGCCTGGTTTTGTATTCTCTGTGGAATATTCACGGTTGCGCTATTTGTGCTGCAGTGCTCCATTGTTCTCATAGTTGCTGCCAAACGTGTTTCTAAAGATACCTACAGCAAGGCTTCCGAAGTAAGCAACCTGTGCAACAAATGCCATTATACGGTCTCAGCGAGAAAGCAGACCACATATAAAGTCCCTCCATATGCAAGTCCCTATTCCTAATGGGAGTGAAAGCAACCCATATAACTCAAAATGAATGTAGTGCATGGCTAAAGACTTATAAGATCCCAAAGGCGAGACCTATTGGCTATGCCAGTGCTTGTTTCTTTGGCTGTCAGTGGTCTGTGCCCTTTTCCTAGTCCTCTTCATGGTTGACTCGCTCTGTGCCCTCTATCGCTTCTCTCAGTCTGGATGACAGCACTGTGCTATGACTATTGCACTGGATTACTCTCAACGCTTCTGTTTCCTGGGTTGGATCCATGGGGCAATTTACATTCCCAATTTAATTACTATCGGGGACTCTACTGTGATCAAAGCCTCGCTCCGATGACGTCACTGCTGTGCGGATATTCTAGGACTCCTGGGGACTCGAGCGGATCCCAGAAATCGAGAGGCAGATAAAATATGGCCAAAAAAAAAGTGATACCGGGCAGGATTTTCTTAACAGCTCAAGCTTGAAAAAGTAGGTGGATGCTACTACCGTTAGTAGGGGTGCTAGAAGCAGATCAGAATCCAGCATAACTCCCAGCTTTTTCCTTAACATCCTGATTGGACTGGGCAGTCTACAAATTTTGCATGCCAGAATGTTATAAGTCCGAGGGCCGTGCCGCCCCCTTAATAGATTGAGCCAGGGGCTGAACATCCAATCTGGATTTCCAATAGGCATTGCCAAAATTGAGATCCTGTGTCAATCATTTGCACATCCATGCAGAGACGAACCCAGGTGTCATATGCATCCATGTAGAAATGGATAGCACTATATTATATAAAACAGGAAAATGTCTCAATATAAATGCTGATGGGAACAGAGACAAGACCTCTAGTGAGAGTACAGCAGGTACATTCATGATGGGGCTCAGCACTGCAGAAGGCCCATTGCCACCTCCCCTACTATCTGAATGTTATACTACCTAAAGGTAGGGTTGCATAATTTTCTTGTTGCATTAGTGTCATAGGCATTCTTACTACTCCATTGGAAGTTAAATTGAGAAATAATCTAAATAATTAAAATCACCTTTACTTCGATGTCCACTGAGGTTTATGGTATCTGAGTTAGCACTTAACCACTGTTACATTTATTTAATAATATTCTCCTTGACATAGAGAGACCAAACCTACTCACAGCACTGAGACCTACTTTGTGCTTAATAACACTCAGAATGTGAGACAATTAATGAGACCTTTCATTACCTTGGAATCAGCCACTTTGGTCAAACCAAGCTCTTTGAGGATCTGGTCAATTCGTTCATCTTTCTCTTTTTGTCGAATGGATCTCGGTAGTCGGAGTGCTGCGGAGAACTGCAAATTTTCTCTCACTGTTAAGGTCCCCATAACTACATCATCCTAGGAAGGAAAAAAAATGGAAACATGTTATTTTTGTACCGCTTTCATGAAGTTTCCTTTTTTCCATCATGTGTGTATTTGTACCAAAGAGAAATCAATACAGGGTAAATGAACGATGTCCTGCAGCATTTAGATGGTGTAGAGATTTAGATATTCTTCTCTAACACATTTTGTTTAAAACCTTGGAAATGGGGCATCAGTCTGTTGAAGTTTAACCCATTTACCTAAATTTGTGCACTAATCTACCAAAGGAAAACACAGAACAAAACAAGGCCACAGTCAGATGAAAAAAGTAAGGGCAGACCCAACCTGATTAGACAGAATATAACAAACGCCAGGAAGATTGCTCACTCAAGCAAAATTAGTATGTGGAATCCTCAGAACAAAGTATACGGGCTCCACTTTGAGCCTTTAGACAGAACTAGAGTAATAACAAACCTGATTTTACAGTAATTCGCGAGATCATCTTAGATATATGGAGGGCACTAGGGACATGTTATGAGCATGACATGAAAGGCTGCATGAAGTGTGGGAGGGGAGGAGGAGGGCTGTCCCACGGCTGTAACGTTCTTTATTGTGTAATCACTGACTGACAGTTAAAGGACAATTAAGAAACAACTGAGGGTCAAGTAATCCCTACTTACTGGTTCTAGTGACTGGAAATGCATCTGAAGGGACCTTGGCTCAGAAGAGACACAAGGTCAGAAGGAATCATTTTAACAATTTAAACATATTGCCTAAAAGGGCAAGCTTGTATCAGAGCGTGCCTTGGTGGCCAAAACATTGTTCTTCGCTAATACATAGAAAATAAAACACATTGTACAGTAGAATAACAAGGAATCATTCTTACTAAAAGACATCCCAATTATCTGTAAACTATAAGGAAATTTCATGAAATCCTAGTCCTCTTAGCTGTACCATTTTGAAGAACCCATTCTATTGTACTAAAAGACATATGAAGTTCTTCCTAGTGTCCTATACTCAAACGGAAGTGATTGTATGAACTGAATGCTGTAGACATGGACAAAGAGCATTTCATTATATTACTAGACTTATCATAATAACAACCGTGTACATAGAGAACTGTAAACCAGAGAGCTGTGCTCTACCAAAATGCTGCATTTTGATTATCTTCTAGTGGTCGATATCCACCCAAAAAAGTCATAGCTAGTACTTGAGACAAGCCTCATTACACTATCAACCACCATTGCTAAATGTTTTTCCCCTGGCAGCTGAATGCAAACATCAAGGAGTTCAAATTGAGGGCTAGAGTGCTAACCTAGCTCACAGAATGCCCCATGTGCTGGGAAATGTGCTAATGCAGAAGACAGCTTTACAATCATTCATTTTTTATGAGCAGAAAACAGAGTATGTGTATGAACAAGGTTCTCATTTCTGCTGCTTCAAAGTCCACAAATGCACGAGTCCCCAACACCATTCCTTTCCATGTGTTTGTATTATATATTTAAAGAATTTAAAGTCTGTAAAAACTGTGCTGCGCATATCTGCTTTCATTGTGTCTTAAGAAAGCTGCCCCAGTGCTTTGTCTGCTGTGCAGTGTTGCTTACTTTAAAATATGTTATAATTAACTAACTACCTTTGGGCGTAGTTGCTCATAGAAAAGAAGGAAAAGTTCTTATACTCAATAAATGCATATTTTTAAATAGGTTTGTCATTTCCTTATGCTTAACTTAATATAAAATGACACAGAAGACAATTCACAGACAGACAGGGAGAGGCAGCTTCTTACAAAAGGAAGTTCAGAAATGAACTTTTTAAACAGAAGCTCAATCGGAGAAACTGGAAAAACCTACTCTACAGGAAAGGGTATAACTTCAAGGGTTAAAAACCAACTACATTCAGGAGTGCCTCACATTTCTTTTGAATAAGAGAGTTAGGGTTCTTGTTGTTCACCAAAACACTGTTGGAGGCTGCAGTAAAACCCTGGGGAATCAAGTGACAGACGCCTGCTGCTGTTGGAGGTAGTTTTATGCAGCATGCAAGACTTATTTCATGGATGATGAAGATGTGTGTGCATTTATAGAAATGTTGTCCTCATTTTACCTTCTGAAGCACTAACCATACTTTCCATGGGGAAATCATGAGGGAAAACCATTTTCTCTCCTCTCAAAGATGGGTAATCACATACCAGAAAAGGGAGAGAAATTTTCACAGGGAAAAATCCCCTTAGAACTCACTACAATTCTTAAAAGCAGTAAGACACCAGTATTAAATTATTCATATTTTCATTATAGTTTGTGATCACCCTTTCTATATACTTCTTATTGTAGCCCTCAAAACCAGGCATTTAACTGCAATGCATTTGAATAGTGCAAAACTTACAGATTCTTATCACCCAAACAAAAAAAAGTATGTGCTTCCACCTAAATAGAACCATGCAAACTCCAACATACAACAAACAATTTTGTGAATTACACCCCAAATCTTAAGGGTCTAAATGACAACAGCAATATTATCCAAGGGGGAGGATACCAACAGTTAGTTATTGACTGGGTTGGAGTAAGCCCCTCCCCAAACACTTCTAGTCAATAACTATCTTGGAGTACCTTCAACAGACTTGCTTAAGTATGGGGCAAAACATTAATGTAGGCTCACAGAGTGACTTACTTGTACAACATAGCCTGAGATGCATTTAAAGTTAGGGGGTTGAGGGGCTCCATCGATCAGTACGTCTCCTGAAAGCCCATGCGGATCTTTCCTCGCAGCTAAGACATCCAGCAATCTGGAATCAGAAGGCAGGATTATTAGCATGTGCAATCAGTATGATATTTACAATGCAATGAACACAGATTCAGTTATTTGCAAACCTTCCAGTGATAAAACCTCATGTCTGAGCTTGGGAGTTACCAAGAGACTCAAACACCCCCATCTGTTTGTATTACAGAACATTTGCAAAGTTTCAATATACACTGCCATTACATATTTTTTAAATGATTGTACTATATGAAAAACATGAATGAACAACGGGTGTGGAAGGAAGTGTTCAAAGTTTTTACTAACCACTTGGTGTGGGTGAGTGTGTGTTTGTGTTTTTGTCTATGATTTTTGACCACAAGGACAGATTTGCACAAAATCTGGGAAATCACAACCCTAGTCAGCTGCACTCTAGAATATAGATCCAAGCATGAGAAAAAAGTTAAAGGGGATGGAAAAAAGTGTTTTCCTCACACTTACAGCCTAAGAGATCTGATTGAGCAAGGAAGCATTTTCCCCCCCGTCATCCCTTACGGAACCACAATCCCAAAGTTGGAATGCCATGTGCAGCTGGAGTTGATTGCCCATGGTAAATGGGACACAGTGCCTGGCCTGTGACTGAGATTATATATATATATATATATATATATATTCACTGAAAAAAAACAAGGGTTAAGGTAATGTTTCAAGTTGGCAAATTTGTCAATGGCAACCTTAACGTTTAGAACTAAAAAAAACATAGAAATTCACCAGTTATAGTTAGCAGCACCATGACTTGTGCCTCCACCATGCACTGCTTATGCCGTCACATATGACATCACTCATGACATGTTCTATGATATTGTTTATGACACCACTGAAGACATCTCAAATTACATCACTGATGCCATCATTCAGTGAGTGTGCAAGTGTGTTTTATAGTTTATGTAGTGCGGGTAAGTACCATATTATTTGTCTACCTAATGTTGTACTTCTTTTGTCCAGGTAATTGGTTTAAGTGTTTACAAAACACATGTGCTGTTAATGCACCATAGGTGTGTAGAGGTATATACACATATTTGTATTCAAGAGTAACTTTGTGCGCAGATGAGTTGTCTTGTGTTCATTATATTCCACACAAATGTTTTGTTTCTGCAGAAAAGGTTATCAACAGGAGTAAAATTCTACGTAGTAGAGATTATAGGGCATATGTATGGGATTTTGGCACTGGGCAGTGCAGCAAGTCACTGTGCAGCAAGGTGTGACATCCTTCCAGTCCAGGCCTTTGTTTCTGACTCATGGGAAAGTTCACCCCTCCTGGCAAGCGGCGGCATAAGCTGCAGGCTGGGAGCCAGAACACAGGAAAGGTTATGGCAACTGGATGGGCAACCTCTAAGGTTGTAATTTATGGGATAGGTATAGTATTCTCTTTAGTTTTTGCTTTTCACTTTTCTCGCCAAGTGACGGGTGTTTCATTCGAATTGGGTTTAGTCACAAAGTTTGAACTCAGTTTCGATCTACTGTTTTCCAGGGTTAACCCACTGAATCGCTTGGGTAGATGACTACCTTTCACAGATTTCTTAATGCATGGAAGACCCCAATTACAACAAAAAACTTGGAGAAACATACAAGTGCTTTTTATTTCTTTTCCAACTCCCTACAAACTGTCCGAATTAGAGCTTTTATGTTTCCTATTCCATTTATAGCTACCCCCGACGTAGGGTTTTACCGGGAATGCATTGGGATATGGAGCCCATTATTTGTGCAAGAAGTTCAGTATATTGACATATTGTTATAATTTGATTCTACAGGTGTGGAGCAACATTTGTGCTTGAATCATCAAAGTTGATACCATCACTTTTCACTAAACTGCTCGAAGCATTGAAAAACATCAGTCTCCTTTCGAAAAAGTGTCTGCTCAGGACCAAAGAACGGTAACAAAGATTGGTTATCCTGGAAGCCTGAGGAACATACAGTTGTGCACTTTGGGTTTGGTCCACCATTGTGGTCCAGCTATTCATGAATGAGTATTCAAGCACCTGGCAAAGCTCAAACCACTGCAGCACACAAAAATATTTTTTATTTTTTCAGAAGTATTTGATTCATGTTCCTATATGCTAATTTTATGATTATACACTATACAAGAGCATTAGAACATATCTGTCAACCTCTTAGGTAGCCACCTGGGTGCATGCCAAATCGTCCTCCACACAAGGTTTGTGTCAGGGGTGATGAGGCACCTTGTTTGATACCAAACATGATCTATTTTGGGGGTATCGTAGTGGAGCTGCCAACCTTGGGTTTTTCCTGGTGGCAGCCCATGTTATCCTATGTCAGATAAGCTTGCAGTTACATGTCCAGACCTTTAATCTAATGCACCCTTCCTTCTGACTTCAAGAGGCTTTCTATAGGGGTGACTGGCTTATATTAAAAATAGTGCATTGACTTTGCCACACATGGTGAGGGCAAAGTCGAGTTAGAGTATTTTACACTGCTCCTGCAGTCTGCAGTAGCAGGCCTGCTGTCATTAGTTTACTTGGGTCACAAACAGTGCTTCAGGGCCTGGTGACACCTTTAATACCCATGCCCTGGATTTGAGCACAGCTGCATTTGTCAGTGCTTCAATCCCCTTGAGGACCACAGTAGAACTGTGTGAAGTTGCCTGTTGATAAGCCATTTTGTCTAATTATAGTATTTATGGTTGGAATACTGGAAGTTAGAAGGTAAAATCAAAACTAGTGCTCTTTGCACTGAAGTTTTGAGAAATCACTCCCATGGACTGGCCTGCAATATGAGAAGGTCGTCCAGTGTCCCATTATCTCGAATGGGAATCATTGCAAGGTTCTCCAAGGATTTAAGATGTTTCTGGCACATCAAAACTGTGATTTTGCTACTGCAATGACAAATTGGCAGGAAATCCATAGCACTTCTGCTGGATAGTATGAAAAATGTTCTCTGCACAAAGCTGTGTATTGACGTCTGTCTAATTCTGATGTCTTGGTGAAAGCTAATTATATAAATATTTAAGCCCGCAAAATAGTATTGTTTTATTTTTTAAGCTTTCCACTAATGGTAACCGGAACATGATTTGTCTAGACTAGATGGAGTACCTCTTATTAGACTGTTAATTGCTACTACAGAAAACATTTATTGATTTGAGTGTCTGCATATAAAAAAAGAGATTGGGGGTTAATTTAGAACCTGGCTGGTGGCCTTCCGAGAGTTCACTAGGTCAGCAGAGGTTAAGGCCTCCACTACCCTGATGGAGGAACGCCTCCCATAGTTAGAGTTCCCTGCCAGGCAAGCAAGGATCTCTGTGCCTTCAGAGGATCTGCCACTGGAGGGGGGCAATACAGAAGGTACTGAAGCTTTAACAAGCATGCTTCATATGTGATGCACCTACTTGGCACAGTTTTTAGAAAACAACAAAATAAATGGCTTGACAAGCAGGGGGCAATGTGCCTTTCCATACTTGGAACCGTCATTGATAGCATGCTGGTCCTGGGTAGGGAACCGACTGACGGTGATCATCCCCTAAATAGAATGACATTACTAATACAGTCAGGCCTTTCCTTCTTTCTGCCCATGTAAATAGGTCTGTCCCCCCAGAGCCTCAGCGGTCGGATTTCTAACCCCCTGGTTTAAGGACTAAGTTAAAAGCACAAATACAAATTAGAAATACCACTTGGCTGCGGCCAAAACACAACCCACTGAGCAGTGCAGTGCAGGTTGTGCTTTCTGGTCCAAATTAATCCCATTAGATGAGTCCAGGGACAGGCTTGAACTCCAACCCCTGTTCCATAAATGAATAGCACACTCAAAAAAGTATGAAGAAACAGGGAATACAATTTGTAAATGTTTATTTCTAAAAAACAGATCTAGTGCATACAATATGAATGGTAACCATACACAGAATGAGAAAATAATTCTATGACCAGCGAAAACAGTAAGGACATTCTCAAAATAATTAGTTTATTCCTAGCATCCTAAATACTATTGTTACTTCTAAGCACTTTGCTAAAACGTAGCAAAAGATGCAAATAGCAAGCCTATAAGTCAAGTTTCTTAAAATAGAAAGCCTAGCATCCCTGTGCATGGTACAAAAATATCTGTTTAGCTATTCTCTATCACAGCCAATGCCCAGGTTTAATAAGCAGTGCCCGACTAAAAGCCACTTCTCTGTCCTGCTCCCAAACAGCCCCCCGACTGAGGCTAGTTGTCTTTCCAAACCAGCGCGCCCACTGACTTGATAGTTCCTTCACAAAACTCCTCCAAACTATGGTCAAATGCCTGGGTTTTATATTATCTGGCACAGATGTTATCTCTAAGCATGGGCGGAAAATCCGTTTCGCTCGCGGATTTTGCGGATTTTCGGTAAATTCGCAATCCGCGAGATCCGCGAATCTCCTGCAAAATCCGCAAATCCGCGAGCAGCGGATTTTATGGCTTGCTCGCACTGTTCGCGTGAGTTCGCGGCTTGCCAGTACAACTTCGCACCCCGCGAGTAAGTGCTAAATTGCAGAAATACGATCTTAGCAAAACTGAAACTACTTACCAGGTTCAAAAGTTCAGGCTCATCATTAGTAGCCATTTCCTGTAGTGCTTCCTGAGGGGCCCCTCCAGAGTTCAGTTGCCAGTTGCAACTATTATGTGACCCTGCTCTGAACCTCAGAATAGTTACACATATGCCACAAAGGTCCTGAATTACAGCTAAGGGAGACAAGCAGGAGCCAGGCTGGAAGTTAAAATCCATTAATCAGCCCCTAATTCATTATTGTCAGTTGGGGCAGGGCAGGTGTTGTAACTAATTTTGCAACAATGAAAGCACTTAGCAAGTGCAAAAGATCACTAATCAGGAAGCACTAAGGAAGCAGGTGCCAGCTAAAAAAATATTCTGTGACACATTAATCAGCCCCAAATTAATTCAGGTCACTTGAGGCAGGGAAGGTGTGCTTTGCTTTGCCGAAAATAATGTACACTGGACAACCAGAGGGTGTGGTGATGAAACAGAGGGTGGCATGGGTGGGCCAGAGGGTGGCATGAGTAGTCAGAGAGTGGCAGTGGTGACAGAGAGTGGCAGTGATGAAGAAGAGTGTCCCAAACAGGCTGGACACGTAGAAACAACAAGTTCGCAAAACTTGCGACCCGACAGGTAAGTTCGCAAATTGCGAAATTGTAAAAACCCTCACGAACTGGCAGAAACACGCGCGAACACAAAAAAAAAAAAAATCCGCAAATTCGCGGGAATTCGCGGATTTTGCGGATTGCGAGTTCGCAAATCCGCAAAATTCGCGAACGCGAGATTCGCAAAATTCGCCCATGCTTAGTTATCTCCTGTTTATAAACTGAAGACACTATGTCTCAATAAGGCAAAGCAAGTATGGAGATAAATGTGTCTTTTCGATTTACACATAAAACAGCAAAAATATGTCAGGCTATATATGAGGCAGACATACTACTAACAATTCTGCGCATGTCTAAAACATCACACCTTCTAATAGAAAGAGATAAAAGAATCTGCAAACAATCAAATAGAAAAGGGTCTAAACAGGACTAGTCACAGTGTTCACAACAGGTATTTACTGGAAACAGTGTGTTTGGTTTGATATTGGGTCACTGGTTTCTTGTTAATAGCTCTTCCTCAGCTTTCTATTCGTACCAGACCCTCAAATATAGCATGTATCAAATTTCAGAATAACTTATACATCTCAGGACTTTTTAATCAACATCTTTGAAAAACTGTACTGAATAAATGGCCTTTGTCCTGTGAATAAGCCCTTTCTTGGGTGAAGACTTCCATCCAATTTGGAGGATTGGGATGATATATTGACTTTGTTTTGAATGCATCTATGCATGCGTTTATGTGTGTAGTATATGTATAGTATAAACCGAAAGGCAATTGAGCTCTGTCCAGCATCATCGGCAAAGACACAGTCAAATAATTATTGGAGGTGTAGCTGGGTTCTGAGAGCAGAAGTGGGCTTCTACTGTATTGTGATGTAGTATTTTTTCAAGAGGTGTGTCTTCACCTCGTTCCTAAATGGATCAAGTTTGGTTCTGATGAATAAAGAGATGTTGTTCCATTGGCTGAGTGCATAGAAGGAGATCTCTAGACCTACCTGTCCATCTCCAATCCGATGGTGTCCCTGTTTTGTATGTTCCATGGCTGCCAGAGATAAGCATATCGCAAAAACAACAGTTGATGGACAGAATGCAGAACAATATCATACATTCACCCCAGTACAGAGATCTGGGCCTAAATCTATAGTTTTTTTGCTCACCACACCACCCCAGTTCAGGCATGGCCATATGCAAATCAGCCTTGACCCTGTGCCTCATGGAACAGTCCAGCCCGAACTGCTAAGCCATGTCTTCCCTGGACCGGAATCAAGCATCCTAGGACCGGTTTCTGGCTATCTGCCGTCTTCAGCCAGGATAGCTTGACTCCAGTGGCGTGGAGAGCACGGCACTCACGTTTGAGCATACCCGTCCCACTCGGGTTGACAAATGCAAAAACAACAGTTGATGGACAGAATGCAGAACAATATCATACATTCACCCCAGTACAGAGATCTAGGCCTAAACCCATCGTTTTTTTGATCACCACACCACCCCATTTCACCATATGCAAATCAGCCTTGATCCTGTGCCTCGTGGGAACAGTCCAGCCCGAACTGCTAAGCATATCAGCAGGACATGTGGGGGTGCCAGTCCTGGTGGCTTTGTGTATGAAGTTGCTCGTTTTGAAGATGCTACAGGCCAGGAAGGGGGTCATTGGAGTTTCATCAGGGTGGAGTTGATTAGGTCAAATTTATTCAGGGTTTTGGTGAGGTGTCAGTCTAGAGTATTGGAGAGAGCTGAGGCAGATTACACTGATGTGATATTAGAGTTGAGCAAAGTCTTCTATTTTTGATGATCTTGCTCATGAACATTAGGTGAGTCATGGGACGGTAGGTAGCAAGATCATCAGGATTTGGTCTGTGTTTATTCATGAGTTGGAGGCTTAGGGATGTCCTGAGAGCCTTTGGGTAGGTGTCTTGAGTGAGGGTGCATACACGACGGTGAGTAGGAAGTCAGAGAATTTCTTCAGAGGCGGCTTTGATGTTTTGGTATATTTGTATGCAATAGGATCTTGTGCTGCTTTTCAAACTGGTGATAAGACAGGTTTGCCACAGGTTTAGAGATAAACCAAAATCCAAAGCTACTAATTTGACATTATTAACCAGGTATGACACTTGAAAGAGCAAAACAGGCATGCGTGTGCCTTGCAATGAAGAATATTAAAGTGATCCACAAGAGAATATAATGGATATGTATGTTATGTTATGTTAAAAAAACTTGTAATGCACAACGTATAACCAGATGTTTCTTGGCGCTAGCCAAAGTGCAAAGCAAGTTCAGAAAGACAAAGCTACTGATTAAAAAGCCAGGTTTTTAGGGAGTTCCTGAATTGTAGAAGGGAGGGGCTGATCTAATGAGCATTGAAATGGAGGAGATTCCTTTGTTTGGTTGCTCCTGTCAGGAAGCTGCTTCCTCCCCATTTATATCTAACTATGTTTATTTTGAAGGATCCCAATGATCTTAGATTTCTTGTGGGGGTTATACCATGAAAAAGCTGTCTTCAAAAAGAGTGGTTCAGAGTCATGGAGGGCCTTATAGGTAAGACAAAGAGATTTGAATGTAATCCTATTCTTTACATTTAGCCAGTGAAGATATTTTATGGCAAGAGAGACAGATTGATGCCTGGGCAGTCCTAGTAGTAATCTTGCGGCTGAGTTCTGCAGAACTTGAAGTTTGTTGACATATTGGATCTACACGTAGTTGCATAAGCTATTACAGTAGTCCATTTTTTAGAGTATTAAGCTGGAAATTACGGTCTTCCTGGCACTAATGGGGAGAAAGTATAATATTTTCCTAAGGATTCTAAGGGTGTTGTAAGAGGATGAAATAACTGCATTGATTTGCTTACCAAGATTTAGTTTATCATCCAGGATGACCTCAAGACTCTTGGCTTTGTTGGTGGGGGCGGGTAGTAGTCCCATTCTTGGCAGCCAACAGGGTGCTGACCAGACGTTAGGATTATTTCCGAGTAGGCTCACCTTGGTCTTCTCAGAATTTAGCTTAAGGCAATGCTAGCTCATCCAAGAATTGATTTGACTCATACTATTGAGGATTGTCTACGTCTAGACTTTTTTCTTAAAATCCCATGGATTAAGTACACAATTGAAACCTTTTCCAGGGTGTTTGGATTAAACGTTACACTAGATCACTGTTCTGCCTCGGACTTCTCTAAAGAGAGTCTGAAATCAATCTTTTTAGATCATTGTGCAGAAAAACGAGATATGGATGATCTCAAGCTTTCCACCTGTATACGTTATAACCAATTGAATGAATTCGTGGGCCTACATCCCTACCTCCCCCAGGTGACTAAAGGGCAACATCGGTTCGTCCTCACCAGGATGAGGATGGGTACGGCCCACTTATTGGTTGCATTCCCTGAGATCAAGATGCGCCCTATAGGTCCATGTCGGTGTGACAACCTTTCAGAACAAAGCACAGAGCACTCTCTACTTGTATGTAACCTGTACAGTGAATATCGAAAATTCTTTTTAAAACCTTTATTTATTAAATATGGAGCAAGAACTATTAAAGCGGCAATGAAGTTACTTTTTAATTTGCATCACCTTGACATCTGTTTTTATACGGCTAGTTATATACTCAGGGCTATCAGCTCTAGGAAAAGCATGATTTTTTAAATTTACAATTTTAAAGTAATTTATTTATTGGAACCGTTCTTTTTATCATCTGACATATATATGTATCTTACTGTATTTTTAGCAGATTGCGATTGCCAAGTGTATTTTTTGTTTAATATGTGGTGTATGTATTGTTATGTACTTTTATGGACATGATTTACATGTCTCCGAATAAAGTTTTTGACTTTGACTTTGACTTTGATTTGACTCATACAATTCTGGATTTAATGGCTAGTGTTGTTGGAATTATTAGAGGTGGAATGCATGATTTGTGTGTCGTCCGCGTAAGAGGTGAGCAAGAAGCCAAAAGATCGAATAAGAGGGGCCAGTTCAGCTACGTAAATAGTAAAAAGAGTAGAACTAAGTGATGAACCATGTGGAACTCCACAGGGCACAGAAAAAGATTTAGACAAGAAAGTGTCTACGTTGACCGCATTTTCCTTATCAGAGAGGAAGAATGTAAGTAATTTAAAGGCTAGCTTGTTTATGCCGATTGCTTCCAGACGGTGGATCAAGATGGAATGGTCCACTGTGTCAAAGGCTACCTATAGATCTAACAGGATCAGTGTTGCTGATCTGCCCTCATCCAGGATAAACTTTAGTTCATCAGTGGCCTTAATGAGTGCCTTTTCGGTGCTGTGCTCCGTTCTGAATCCAAATTGAGTGGGATCAAGACAGTTATTCTCTTTGATGAACTGATTCAGCTGGGTGTACATAATCTTTTTGATTATTTTGGAGGGAAAGGAGAGTCTGGAAATGGTCCGATAATTAGCCGGATCTTCCGGATCAAGATTAGGTTTTTGTTTAGAGCGGGAGAATGGACGCCCTTTTCCAAGAAACAGTGAAGATACTTAAGATAAACATGGAATTAAAAATATCAGTAAGTTTAGAGGCTATGGCATTTGAGATGGGCTTAAGAACTGAGGGATTGCACTGATCATCCAGTGTGCCGGATTTGGTGGTCTGTACAAGATCCTCCGTTTGCGCTATTGTGGCTAGGGAGAAGGTGTCCAAAATGGCCAGTGGCAAGTTGCCATCAGAATGGTCATCCAACCTGATTCTGACTATTGGCAGATTTTTGTTACTGGAGTGATCAAATAGCTTAGAAATGTGATATATTTTATTTCTAAGGTGCTGAATTAGTATCACAAAAGGACTGACTAATCCAGTCTCCTTTATAATCAGGCTGTCTGGTAAGTTTGTTCATTATCAGGTAAAGTTCTTTCACATATTTTTTTGAGGATTCAATTTGTGAGGTCTTTGTATGTAGTCTTTTCCTTAACTAGAAGAGTTTTATATTTAAATAGGGAAAGTTTGTAAATTCGCTAAAGCTAGTACTTACATATAAACAGGAGAAAGGAGTTTTCTTTAAGTTTAAACAACAGTAAATGTATTTTTATATCACTTTAGACTCCGCAGATTAGATCCTTTAAGGAAGTTCTAGGATAGAGTTTTTATACTAGGCAATAAACAAAGTTTATGTGCGACCATAGGATGCCCAGTGTACATCATAAATCGATCCTTATTATTGCATAATTACACAACCTAATATAGCATTTCTTAACACTGTCTACCTGGTGTTTCTCTATACATAAACCCCCTGTCAATCCCACGAGATCCAGTCATGCTGCTTTACAATGGCCCTGGCATTTTTCAGCCTCTCTACAATGGAAGCTTGAACCCAAGTTGAGCTGCCTGAGGGAGCACAGGCATATATTGATCCATTAAATTTGCCCACACCAAGTACTTACATTGGTAC
Source organism: Lissotriton vulgaris (assembly GCF_964263255.1). Taxonomy (NCBI): domain Eukaryota; kingdom Metazoa; phylum Chordata; class Amphibia; order Caudata; family Salamandridae; genus Lissotriton; species Lissotriton vulgaris. The sequence goes on from NC_141689.1 coordinate 1,510,318,600, forward strand.
ATTTGGAATTGGAATTCTTTCACCCAAGTTGCTTCCATCTGATTAACTGATTGAACTACTAAACAGTTCATGTAATTGGCAGGACTTCACATATTTAGTGTTGGGGCTCAATCTGCTAGAGAAAATATGACTTCTGACTTCTTTGAAGTCTGTCGAAGACAAAAAGAGACCTAAAGATTGTCACATTGGTCTGATGACCACTATTTTACATTTCATCAGGTTCCTATATAATGTCAGGCAACATTAGGATGCTTCAAACTCACATAACGTGCACATTGTTGCTTACCATAAAATAGGATTTTCCTAGCTTAAAGGAAGACATAGTTGGGGTCCTTTATCTATATTAATTTTTATTCTTAGCTTCAGACTGAGGTTTTACAAGCTACAACCATCTGGACCACTTTTCGAAGTTGTATGAAAGGTGCACAACATAGATCCGGGATGGCAGGATCCATGCAAATGTTTCTGTGCTGTAACTATGTACATTATTTACATTCAAGTTTCTTATATATAAATTTATGTATGTGGGTAACTGGAAAGGCTGTATGGGTTCAGAGTGCATAAACTGACATCAGACACCTCCACTGTAGCTATATAAATGTAGTTTTGCGACCTGGAAGATTAATGTGCTACATAGGTGGAAAAGTCCCAGGGAATCTTTAAGTTCTTTAAAATGTATAGACTCAATTAATGTCTATGTTGATATGGTCAAAGACAAGCAGTGAGATGATGAGCTGTGTGTCATACGCCGCATGACGTTATTTGACTTGTTATGGGTTTCAGTAGTTCCAGCCTCATATAAACGTCTTGGGGTGTATGGTTTGCTATTGCATTTTGAAACTTTGCTGATATGGATTAGTTAAGAAAGGTCAATACATAATACTTCCAACTTGATGTACGTATTTATCGAATGCCTCTTGCATAGTGGAGTAGAATTGAGGCAATACGGCATAGTATGTAATATAAGAAGTAAAATTGCTAGCTTCTTGACAGGGTAACCTGTCAATATCTCTCTTCAGTGACAGAGTTTTACTTCTCCACCATATTCGACCAACAACGTGTACTGTTTTAATTGGTTTAGCATTGATAGAAAGCATATTATATCTTCACAGTACACATTTTCCACCATGTGCCACTAATTAGTAACATCAGTGCCCTTGTCTAACCAGGCTTGTCTGATTACACAGATTTGTGAGAGACACTTTTTTTAAGACAATGTAAAAACAAGCAGGGTTATTCAGACAATGTGGTAGAGTCTGAAAGTGAAAAACAATGTTGCAAATTTTCTCAATTAAATCTTTATAAGATACTAGACTCATTTAATTTGCATGGCATGCAATATCTTTTGATTTTTCCAAGCTGTACAAAAAGGAACAACGTATTATTAGTATATGAAGGCTGCATACTTCCTTACAGCTTTCCACATTTTGAAACAGCTGTCTTGTATAAGTGGGCCACAGAAATGGGAACTGGACATACTATCCCTGATAACAGACTTTTATATTTCACCAGTGTGTCCATGTGCATATCTGCTTATTGTTTTTTGCGGTGTGTGGGACCTTCAGCCACTTCTGCCTTTTCACCCAAGAGAGCTTTACATTCTGTGCTGTATTTATGATTCTATGTATATGCTTAAAAACCACCATGCAAAATTTGTTGGTAAAAATAAAACACTACAAGTTGAATGTGGTGCACATGCGGGTGGGAGAGTGGCATCAATGTATTTCCAATATTGCACATCAACATGCTCCCTCATTGTATATCACCCTCAACACCCATAATGTACAAATCCCTGTGCTCCAGTGTTGTATGCCAATCCATACTCTCATCATGCACATCATTTGATGCTCACCTTATGCACAGCATGTAGTGCTTACTGTGCGTCCCGGAGGAACAGCACCAAGTGTTCCCCATAAGGTGTAGTAGTAGTGCTCCCTTGACGTACATCACACTGAGCCCTCTGCTGCAAGTCATCCTCTGTTCCACTGATGGGCTTCATTCTGGGCCACAGCTGCTATGGACTATGTTTCACAGATAGTCTGTGTACATTTATGACTGTACTTTAGTCTGCATGTGTCTATTGTTCCCTGTATAGATACACACAACCCTGTCAAGTGTCTCAGGTCCATGTGTGATGTGCTGTTCCAGACCAGATTATTTTATTTAAATTCTGAGACTTGTCGTCTTGTTTATGTCTTTAGAAAACAGGACATGTCCTATAATTCAAAGAAAATAACCTGAACTGAAGCAGCATATAGTTTAAAGTTTAAGTTTAAGTTTAAAAATTTGTATAGCGCACTACTCACCCAGAGGGTCTCAAGGCGCTTGAGAGAGGGGGTACTTTACTTATCGAATATCCAAGTTTTTAGTTGTTTTCTGAAGGAGAGGTGGTTCTGTGTAAGGCGCATGGACCTCTGCAGCTATGTATATATTTATTGAACTTTGTCAAAATAGTGTGGTGAAGGGTGTGCTGGTCAGTTTACATTCTCCACGTGTGCCTGTATATTATTTGCCCCTGGGTGTATGCATTCTTCAACAGAAAAACCTACTGGTATTGTCGATGCTTATTCTGTAGTACTGTGTTACCGTTCACTTTGGATGATTCATGAGGTAAAGACGATTATTTCTTTTATGGAGAGTTTGAAATATTTAAAACAAAAGATCCCCATACATCCTCATTCATAACTTCATCATCACACAGGAGTAGACAAATTTAAATTTATCTTGACATTATTGACCTTAGAGATCACAAACAAAACATTTTACTTACGAAGACTTGCCGCTGCCCGTTGGTCCCAGGATTGCATTGAGTCCAGGTTTCATAATCCCACTGCAAAACAAAAACAAATAATACACTCCTTTAAAAATATAAATAGGGTTTCTCTGTAGAAAAGGGAAAGTAATGGTCATAATAGGGGCCAAGGTGAGTGTGGGTCCAGCGTAATGTCAGGTTTAAGATCGTGATTTTCACATATGCGGTGATATTTCATAAGAAGTGCAGGCTGTAACGGCAAACCACAGCAGCCATCTTTAAGTGGAACATGCAGCCTTATCTAATCTGCATGTTCTGTCATTTAATATACCAAGTACTTTTCTTTATTTAATTCACAACAAAGGGCCTTTTTTTCATTTTAACAGTTGGGCAGACATAGTTCTCGATCGCAAACAAAGTGGATGTCCTGGCAGACATAGTTCTTGATCGCAAACGAAGTGGATGTCCTGGCCACTGTTTACATATGTCATTAATAATAATGCACTTGTAATACAGTGGACAGGATTTCCACCACATTTGTTGACGTTTCTGTCCACCAGACTTTTTTTTAAATTAGGCCCTTGGGTTCCACTTCTAATTTGAAATGTTTGCTGCTTATACACATCATTTCTAATTCTTATTTTACTATTTTTCCCCCTTCAACTCTTCCATCGACCTTACTGACCCTTGGTTCCCTGATTGTCATTGGCTTAATGTTGATCAATCACTACCGTCCTGCAGAACCCTCCTACTACTTCCTCAAGGAAACTGTTGTAGGAGGGTTCTCTAGACCAGAGTAATTTTAATACTATTGAAAAGAAATCAGAAAGAAAACACTGCTAGAATGGATGCAGGGACATCCAAAAGGCAGCCATTATCAATTTACTCCTCTGCTGATAGGCAAGATTCGCTATTCACCCCTACCTCCTATCTACATGAAAGAAACCATAGCAGTGGTCGCTATGTATAAGAACATTGGAATGCTGAGCGCTCCATTGAGTGCTCCAGACTTCTAATGGCTGGTAGAAGCCCAGAGCATCAACATTCCAATAAATGTTGATGTCAAAATAAATTGGTATTCGAAACGTGTTGGCATAATTTACTATCAGGGGAAGAGTTTCAATAGAAATATGTATAATGACTGAGAAAAAAATGTCCTTAAAGTGTATATCCTCTGTTGCTAGAAATGACTTTACCCTCGGTGGTTGGTAACCCTTGTTTGTTCTTCTGAAATTGTTGTTGTGAGTTACTTATTGTTCTTGACTGGAAACATTTTTCAAATGACTGTTATTCGTTTTTTGTTGTTTTCAACTTTGTCTAGATGTTATGTCATTGTGAAGTGTATTGATATCTGTCTTGTGAATTTATAAAATGATGATTAATGAGCGAAATTAATAATTAAAAGATGTAGACTATCTTATCTGTTAGTTTGGTCTTAGTCTGCTTAACTAGTTGGCAGCCTAATAAATAGTCACCTAGATGTTTTTTGATTATTTGGTATTACTGGCCCATTCTAGCTGTGTGATTAAGGGCCCACCCCTTGTATAACTCATATTCTGAATGCAGCATGTCTCAAAGAGACAGTGCAAGCACTGCCTGGTCATGACCTAAAAACCTGCATACAGACAATGATATTGTTTCAACATTGCAGGTCCTGGTGCAGATGCAGCAAGAACTACTAAGCCTAAATCATTCCACAGATTTCCTTTCCCAAGCTTTTCTGTCCTGTATTTTTGGGGATACCACAGCCAGCCAGCAGTGTAGTTTTTAAAATTTGGGAAAGAGTGTGCTCTTTCCAAAGCACCTTAGGGGAGAAGGGTGGATATACCATTTGTGTTTCACATCCTCTTCTGCTGTGAGTGTGTACTGTGCCTCACCTCAGGAAACAGTGGGGCTCTTCAGGTCTTAGAAACAGGATGGTGCTCCTGTCCATGGGCTAAGGCTGCTCTGCTTAACCAGGTCCACACCGTGAGCCCTCTAGAAAATGAGAATTTGAACATGCTTCTCATATAATTTGAGAATCCATTTGTATGCAGCCTTAGTGAAGTGGCTACTATTTTAATAAATTAATATCAATGTAATGAATTCTGAGAATTGGACATTTGTTGTATATCTTTTTAGCTGTGGATGTAACAACTATACTGAAGAACCAAAACAATGATATTTTATTTATACGGTATTACTAAAGCGCAGAGCTGGCCCTCACGTGGGAGCATTGTACAGAAAAAAAGGCAATTACAGAGTATGATAATGAACTTAAAACATGAAAGCAAGAACAATAAGAAAAACCCTGACCAATAAAAACCAACTTACAACCAATAGGTGCACCACATATGGATGAGTAAACGAGGAATATGCTCGGTAAAACATTGATGCTATAATGAGTCTTTCGAAATAGACAAAAAAGAGGTGCAAAAGGAAGTGCATGTAGAAGTATAACTGAGACAAGACTCAGTAAGTCTCATCGCAGAAGACAACTGGGCAAAGACGTGGGCAGGCTGGCCCCCGCGCAAATACAACCAGGAGGCAATAGCAATATGGGAAGGAACCACCCTGACCCTAGCGGCAGAACTCCGGGGTTGCGGGGACAAACCTAGGGCAATTCACTGGCACCCTCCGACGGCCTTCGGACTCAACGTAGAAATTAAAACAAGTGCTAAGGACTTAAACAAAAAACGAAAAGCCCACAGCAAAAACCGCACAACCGAAAACAAAATTCAACTGCAGGAGGCCGCAAAGAGCCACTCCAAAAAAGTGTGGGCTGCAAAGCGTAATCACTGCGAGGCACAGTGGCTGAAAATCTTCGAACTGTTGAGCCCTGGTAAATCACAAGAGTTCTGGAGCTACATAAGCCATCTTGGTCGAGGCACAAACCATAGAGAAAACTCCCTCGAGGCATCGGTCTGGGTCTCTCACGTAAAAGCGCTCTACTATGAAGAAGGACCAACCACCCAGCCACACAACACGCCTCCACCAAAAGTGAATCCAGTCACAATCACCGACCTAATGCCCCCCCCCCCCCCGGAAAATCTCTAGTGTCTAAAATATTTAAAAAAATCAGAGCAAAGGGCGCACCGGGCCCTAACGGCCTCCCAGGCCACTTGTTCAAATCAAATATTGAATTCTGGTCCGAAAATTTGACCTACTTGTTTTCTGACTGCTGGCTATCGGGGGCCGTGCCGACTCATGGCGAGGCTCACTCCTGCACCCAATTCATAAGAAAGGGACCAAATCGGATCCAACAAACTACCGCATGATCGCCCTGTTGGACATCGAGGGCAAAGCCTATGCAAGTGCCATCTTGAAGGACCTCACAGACTGGGCAAGTAAAGAAAATCTTCTGCCATTCTGTCAAACCGGCTTCAGACCAGGTTCCTCGACTGTAGATAACATCACAGCACTCTCTTACCTAGTCAATCGAGCACGGCTACGCAAAAGCCTCCCATTATTCGCCTGCTTCATCGATTACTCAGCTGCGTTCGACGGAGTAGACCGCACCATCTTATGGAGAAAGTTGGTCCATTGGAACATCAACCCTTCTTTGCTAAGAGCGATACAATCCCTCTATCAAAACACCTGGGTAAGAATCAAACTCTCTAATGAATCTGCAACCGACAAGATAGACACGAACCGTGGCTTAAAACAAGGGTGCGTGTTGGCGCCCCTGCTGTTCAATTTATATACAGCAGACATGGAGATGGCCTTGACTGGGGCCGCCTTAGCAACTCCAAAGATCGGGGCAATCAAAATACATTTCATGCAGTACGCAGATGATCTCGTAATCCTTGATCACACAAAAATAGGACTTCAAAAGGCACTCACCGCTTTGGCAATATATAACAACAAAAACAGACTGGTAGCAAATCCGACAAAATCAAAAATAGTCATCTTCGGGCACTATCCCAAAAAATAAAGAGCAAAATGGAGCCTCGGCCACCTGACTTTGGACAGCATCCAGAAATACGTGTACCTAGGGGTCACCTTCCATGAATCGGGACTGTGCGGGCCACATTTAAAGAAAATCCAGGGCAAAGGGAAGACCATCACCTTTGCCCTATGCAAACTACAAGCCTCCCTACACAGCCCATCAGCAATTGCCATCCAAAGAGTCCTCAAGGCCAAATTAATCCCGGCCCTAAACTACGCACAACAGGCGTATCCAGGCAAACTGAATAAGGAGATGGAAAAAATTCACTGCGGGGCATACAAGAGACTATACCATCTACCGAAATGCACAAGAAACACCCTAATTCGCCTGGAATTCGCCCTTAACCAACAAACGCTGGAAGAGATGGCGGCCCTAAGTAAATATTACTACCTCACAACAGCGGCACGCGACAACACACTGAAGGCCGTCTTGAAATACATCTTTATTGAACCAGGGAACCCTTGGTCAGCCATCCTTGAAACAGCCAAAACGCAACTGAATCTGGCGATTGAGTCGTGGAACCCAGATCTGGTCAATTACACGACCATCAAACACGTGACAAAAAAGCAAGTGCGTGCATGCTCCCCGGACCTGGACCTGGAGTCCCTCACGAAAAGAGCCTTTCACGAGTCCCTATGCCTGCCGCACACCGTGCATAACCCCCGAAACCATCTCACGCAGGCCGTGGGCCTCTCAGCACTCCACAAGATTCTCGCCTACAGACTGCACCCCCTGCCGCTCAAAGAACTATATCATCCGGGAACAGCAGGCGCGGGGCCTCGGGAATGCAGACTCTGTAATTATAAACGTGAATCATTGGCCCACCTACTATTCTGCTGCCCTGCCCTACGTGCACCCCGCACCCTCTACCTCAGGCCCATTCTTAGGGACGCCGGGTCACGTACAGCTAAGGAAGCAGTCCATCAACTATTCACCTTGAGCATACCAAAACAGATGGCCTCATTTGGAAAATTCATACAACAGACTCGGTCCGAGTTGATGGCCGCCAAGGCCACGCAGGAATAGAGACCTTGTTGTGGGGCATCGGGTGTCCCGCCCCGATCACGGACTGAGTGTGTCCTTCTGAACTTTGACAACTTGCCCGCAGAAACACCTTTGGTTTTAACTTTTGTAATTTTATACTTTGGTTTTAATGTAATGGTTTTAAGTAACCACACAATAAAGTTATTCATTCATTCATCCATTCATTCATTCATTCATTCATCGCAGAAGTAGAAACACGTCCTACAGATAAGTTTGGAAGAAAACCACATCCAGTCAAGTTGGGAGTATAAGGCCGAAATACTGCAATTTAGAGATCAGCCAGGCAGGTATTTTGAGGAAACCATTGTGTATTCAGAACGATAGCAGAGACATTTTTTCTGAATAGAGCTATATCTTTGTAAGATAATATTTGAGCTCATCTGTGAAAAGGGTGATAGTGGATGCTTTCCAAAGGGAGCGCGGTAAGGAGTGGCGTGATCTCAGATCCGCAATGATGCAGCTTTGCTCTGCATAACGGGATTCACAATAAAATGTATCACAACTGAGCACAGTTTAGAATTAGGTACAATAATGTATGGATAACTTTAAAATAGTATTTGTGGTGTTTATCATCACATACAGCCAAGATGTTTCTACTAAACATCAAAATCATAGAGTGATCCCTTCGTGCTGACATCTGTCACGCTATTTTCTTAGACAATCTCAGTGCGCCTCCTAAAATGGAGGAACACAACATTCTCATTGTCTGGAAGACTGGGTGCCTCAAGACTTAATGACTACTGTGACTCCTGACCCAAACTTTTCTGGATGTGGACCGAAGAATGTTAAAACAAGTTTACTAAACAGTAAAACTTTGATGGTCCTTTTTAAAAGCGTATTAGCTGGCCTATGACAGAAAGACGGGACTCAGGATATACAGACAAGCGGATAATACACAATTCATTTGCTAGCAGAAATATGGTCACTGCTACCACCTACCACCTAGGCTGTTGTTTCGCACCCCAAACATTAATCGAGATAGATGTAAACAGTGGACTGAGGTTAGGGTGCAGGCGCGTTCACGAAGGGTAAAGGAAAAGGTTGTCAAAAGGATTTTATGTTAAAATATATAGTCAGATTTTTTCAACTCAGGTGTTGAGATCTTCATGAGCAGAGAAGGGAAGGGAAAATTAGAGGTTGCACTACACTAGAGAGGTTCATCAGAACTGCCATATCCCGTTAAGGTCAGATTGTGTCTATTTTGTCACAGATAACAGGAACCTGCAAAAGTTAGAATGGGCAGACACGAACGAGTTGAAAATGGTTAGTCAAAAAAATAGGTTTAGTGAGACTAAAGGTCTTTAATACAATAAAACAACAATCATTTATAAAAATTATACTTTCCAACAAATTTCACAATATTTGTAGCTCCATTGAAAACTATGGAGTGCTCCGGGCTTATAATGGCTGGTATAAGCCCGGAGCTCCAACATTCCAAGGTTTCTTTGTTCACAGCTCTGGTGTGAAGAAAGGCTTCAGGGAGCCTGAGGGGATTTCAATCCCCTCGTGCTCCCTGAAGGCTGGGTTTTATTTGTTAGAACATTCTCCCCTCTAGTGGCAGAATGTTCTAATAGCCTTATAGCCCTTCGTAGCTGGGCTATACCGGCTATTAAAGTCCCTCTCCCTTGTTAAAGGCCCGAGCCTTCGGCCGGGCCTTTAAAGCTGGAGAGGGCCTTTAATAGCCGGTATAGCCCGCTACGGCTGGCTATAAGGCTATAATATAATATAAACACCTTCATAAAAATCTAAAACATTAACTTCCAAAGTATGCCATCAGATAAGGCTGTAAAAGATTAACTGTAATATCTCTCTCTTTAAAATTTCCCTGACCACAATTAAAAAACTTTCTATTCTGCAAGTCACATTTAAATATTTCATTTGTCATAAACTCAACTGCTTATTTACACTGACAAATCTCATATTAAAGAAAGACTGGTTTCACAATTTTTTTGTGTGCTGTTAGAAACATTAAGCAATCTGATGAATAAATGCAAACAGTCACACTTTATAATCCCTTGTCATCTAAGGCTACAGTACTCGCGACCGAATTTTCAAAACATGGGTTTAAGCCAGATCTAAACTTTAGTACAGCATGTCTTAGCAAAGGGTTTGGCAATTCATTGACATACGGAAACCCATCATTCCTTTTCCAGGCCATTCTAATGTACTGTATTAAAATCTTGCTGTTGAGGTACTGCTTGTCACCTGCCCTGGTGCAGCTTTTACACAATGTATGTAGCTCCATTTTAGAGATTTTATCTCATTTCAAGAGTCCCAACCTCTAGGTTTAATTTTAATCTTCTACATATTTCCCTAATCCATTTTCTAGCCTCTTTTGCCCAACTCAATTTGCAGTGTCACATTTCATTTTTTACAAAGGGTAGATGAGTTTTATTCTCCCTCCCTCGTCCTTCCTGGCCAAAATCTTAAGGCATATGCTAAATAGCTCCCGGCTGGAAGATGAGTTTCCACTCTTATGGCCTGTATCATTGTTGATAGGAGTAGGGGGCGGATCATAGCAGTGTAGGCTGAAAGAATAGGGTGTAGAGAATGTCCTCCATGGTCTTTATTGAACTTTCTTAATCTACAGAACGAGGACAATGCTGTTGCTTTTAGGGATTCTATACAATCCTTTCAATTCAAGTTCTCATTAAACCTCTTCTCTAAATATTCTCTAAATATTTATACTTTAACTATTTCTATCTTGTTTCCTCCAAGTGTTCATTTATATTTTATGTTTGTTTTCACAAACACCAATACCTTGGTTTTATCCATATTGAATGGAAGCTTCTTCCTTGGGCAGTAATCATGAAACGCATTCAGTTTCCTCTGCAGACCTACCTGTGTCATGTCCATTATTTTCAAGTCATCAGCATTTAAGAGGCATCGAACATGGATCCAATTCATCTTTGGACAAACGCTTGGCACCTTTTAGGACAGCTACCAAGTCAGCTAAAAATGTAGAAACTAGCAATGGAGCCATTATTCAACCTTGCTGGAAGCAGTGTCTAATATTTATCTTTCACGCCAAGGTCCTTTCCAAAATCCACTATCACCTGTTCCCAGTTCTGGCTATGCACATTTTGAAGAAGTAATTCCGAAATTAATGATGGATTCTGACAGCCAGTTGCACTGCACCATATGCCGCACGGAAATCTACATAGCAACCATCCAATTTCCCCCTATGGTCTAATTTCTTCTTTGCCAGCACCCAAAAACTAAAATAGCGGTCTAGATTTGAATGGCCCTCCTTGAAACTTCCTTGCAGGATTATATTGTTGGAGCTGGAAATCGGCCTGGACAAGTAAATAGTCATATGAAATAAAGCTACGGAACTGGGTTCCAGTCTTGGCAGGGGCGCTCAATATCCTGTGAATCTGACCAAATCATTTAATCTCTCTGTGCCTAGAAAAATAAATGTGTCTGTCTGTAACGCAATTGGTGCTGATGTAAAGCACTCCGATACCTTCAGTCGAGTTTGCACTATATAAAACTCAGAATATATATATATATATATATATATATATATATATATATATATATATATATATATATATGTTATTTCTTTTTTTGGAGCAGGGCTGCTATGATATGTATCTTTGAACCGAAAAAATCGTCAACACTTATTAGTGGTGACGCGCCAGTGTCATTCATTACATAAATATAGGAAATGTAATGTTCACTAACATAAGAGTACTGCAATGTTAGCCCTGCTTTTTACTTAATGTCCTTTTTCTTGTACTAATGCTCAATAAAAACAATATTATACAAAAGACATGCATATACTGGAGTGGCTGAGAAAGCTGTGAGGAACAGCTGGTAAAAGTTCTTGTAGGAAATTAGGTCAACGGTGCGGGCTATGCAAGCACAGACTCCTTTTACACCATCACTCTTTAATTACTACCTTGCCTCTCCATCTCATTACCAGGGCTACTGGATCAGGGCGTATGACTGTGTTGGAAGATGCCTGGGAGAAAACCAAGGTACTTCCCAGAGGCTTTGTCTCCACGACACTCCCTATAAAAAATCCCATATCCTTATGTACAACCCTTTTACAGCCTCTGTTGCCTTTTCTAGTGTTGTCTTACTGCAACTACTCTAGAAGTGTCCTTTCTTAATTTAGCTTTATCGTACTTACCAAAAGGCAAAAATAGACCATTAAGGACGAATAACAGCACAAACATATATGTTCAAAATCCCAAACACACGAAGCTTTGAAGACACATAAAAACGCCAAAGACTCGCCATTAAATTAACCAGTGTCCTTAAAAACGAATTAAACAATATGTCCATCTATCAGTTCAGCCAGGAGAACCAGGAGAGCCACAGGATAAGAAAATGTGACAAAGTATTTCAATCAGGAAATCCCAAATAATGCCTGAAAGCATTCCCTTCAAATTGTCACTTTAGATCCCAGGCACACCCTATAAAAACTGTTCTAACTTGGTAACAAAAAAAAATATTTAGCAATCATATATTTATGCCCATCCGTTATGAAATGTTCAGGAACGGATGCATTATCTAATGTATCGTTTTTCAATTACATTTTACTTAATTGGTATAATTTAGGGCTGTATTTATCATTTCCCTCTTGCCAGAGGCCACAAAAGCTAAAGTTGCAAGTAAAGGAACATCAGTTGTCCGCTGGAAGAAAAAATGTGAAAATACGCAAACACACAAAGGACCTTTGAGTGGGGACACACATCTGGCGTGGACCCCCTACATCCAATGCATTAAAAGTAAAGATGCGAGTGTCAAAGTTATCACACAAACTCAACGCGAGCAGAAGACAAATCAAACGTGTCTAGACCTCAAATGTTTGAATCGACTTGAAGGACTTGAAAAAGTCTGCTTCCGGGTTAACACTGACGTGGTTTGTGCCACTAATCCATGACCACACTTCACTTCTGTATTTATTTAGTAGCTTCATAAGGTGTGTACAAGACCAGAGAAAGCGAGAAAGCTTCACATGGATTTTTGTAATTCATGGTATAGAGCACACACAATGGAATGAAGAGTAGGTATACTTCTTGATGGGTATGTAAACAAATTGACTAAAATAGAGTTAACCAATCAATAGGACTAAAACAACATCTAAATACTTTTACATCTATAGATTATGTACAAGGTTGACAGAAGCAGTGCTTGAAGCCGACGGTAGCAGTAATTGTAGTGGCAATGGCTTTTGTAAAAAGACTGAGGTGAAGGAAGAAAATGGTGGTTGAGTAAGAATAATATCAGCTCTTTTTTGGAGGATGGTGAAGACTTGAAGGTGAGATTAGAGGGTGGAATAAAGTTCCAAACTCTGGGAGCACAGCTTGAGAATGCCTGGTATAATGTGCGTTTTTAGGTTTCGCCTCGTCATAAGCTGCGCTCTGCGCAGCTTTTCGGCGCAGGCGAAAACCTAATGAGAATAATATGTGCTTGGGAATCCGCCCCTCTGTTCCATTGGCTAGCTCCATAAATGGAGGCTAGCCATTGGAACAGAGATCTGTCCGTCGTGGCCGGACCAGATTCGTGGGCGTTCCCGCGATTTCTTCCCTCCGCAACGTCATGCGGCCGTGGGCGGGGTTTTTTTTTTCCCGAGCTTTGTTTCATACCTCCGAAAATGGCACCGGGGCTCGTCGACTTCTCGTATCTGCTAGTACGTTGCAGAGCGTTCGGTCCGTCAGAGCGGCTGGTTTTCAACTCGTCGTCGTTGTTTTCAATGAAGGCGCCCTTCCCTGTGATCACTGCTTGCAGGGGGATTGGCCTCCTAGCCTGCGAGCCAGGCCATTCAGGCGGCGGACTGCAGGCAGCTGTGCTTTTTCTTAGCCCGCGCGTCTCTCGCATAGCGGCGATTTTCCCTCACCAGTTAGATGGAGTCGCAATCTGAGTTGTGTCGGACAAGAAGACTTTGTAGGTGGGCTTTAGTTTTATTTTAAGAGTCGTGCATGACCCAATCACACTCGCAGCATTCACCTGCCAAGACCTACCTTCACACGTTGGCGTAGAGGGGCAAACTTGTCCCCCCCCCCGAACCACCGGTTCATCAACATCATCTGCTCGGTTTGGGGGCTCACGAGAGTGGGACGGGGCATACTTCTCTCCCAAGGTTCGCCAGGCGGTCACGCTCCTGATTGTCTTGCCTTCTAGCATCTAAATCAAGTTTTGGAAAGAAATGGCATTTGAGCCTCATTTATTCAGATATTCGTATTCTGGCCCACTTGATTATGTTGACCGTTTGAAATAGCAGTTACATATTAAATCGTATCGGAGGCCCCCTGGAGGGGAAATCAGGTTGTATTTTCATCTGCAGGAGTCGTCTTTATACAACAGCAAATGGTGAATACTTTATTCGTGGAGCATTGTTTCATGTTTTTTTTTCCAATGAAAGGGTGCATGCAAACATTTGTGTCTGACGCACTACCAAAGTCTGTTCATCATTTATAGCTTGAATTGAGATTGAAGGTTCTGCATCATCGTGTTTTGGTCATAGTTTCTTGTTTGGTTTTACTGCCTGTTCTATGCTCCTCCCTGCCCCGCTCCATGTGTGTTTATTTCTATTGGATAAATACCAAGCTAATCACATGGATAAACAACTTCGCTGGACTGCAAATAGTATGGCGGATAATTGCGGTGATGTTTGAATCAGCAATAAAAACATCCAGTCGGTAAGCGGCTCTTGATATTATAAGTGTTTAGTTCGGCTTCTTGGCGCTGATGAAGGTTCCATATTGGGTCCTATGACGAGTCTATCCACCTGACTGACCATCCCTGTTCTGTCCGCCTGTGTGATCTCTCTCGAGCCCCTCCTCTATCCGCCTGCCTGACCACTCCCTGCGGCCCATGTTAAGTCCGTCTCAGTGACCTCTCCCTGTTCTGTCCGCCTAACTGACCTCTCTCTCTCTCTCTCTCTCTCTCCCCCTCTCCCTGCGGCCCCTGTTCTCTCCGCCTCAGTGACCACTCCCTGTGGCCCTCTCGTCTGTCCGCCTTAGTGACCACTCCCTGCGGCCCCTGTGAATAGTTTAAATGATTAACTCGCTCTGTCGCTGCCCTTTAGGGCCAGACAGGGCACACAGCGCGCGCTTTGGGCACCCACGCTGGCGGTGGGGCTCACGTCTCGGGGGAGCCGAGCCAGGGGTGTGAATTAAGTGGGGAGCAAGCTGTGTACAGCCCCACCACTACCACGTGTACTGCATGAGTGGAATTAGCCTCTCTGAGGGGGCTATCTAAGCTTCCTGCCAAGATGCGGATGCTAGCTAAGACGGGTGGGGTTGGGGCCAGTCTGGCAATGGGCAGACCTCCTTGGCAGGGCGATCCCCACTTCTCTCTATATGCATAATTGGCACTCAAAGAACAGCTGGCACCCGTCGTGGGCAGTGTCTGCTTGCCCATCTGTAATTGCTTTTTGCGTACTATATAAACATGTGTACATAGGTAAAATGCACCCTCCCAGCCTGGCACACCTAGTTTCACCTTTCTATTGTTAACTGCCTGGCATATATCCCCGCCACCCCATCAGTACCCTTCGCGCGTCTTCCATACAGACTTTTTTTTTTGTTCGCATGCTGCTTTTTTGTAATTTTATATCCATACAACAAAACTTTGTTACATGGGTTTACCACCTCTGGTAATACAAAGTGTGGGTAAGGGGGGCGGAGCTAGCTGGCGTCCATGCTGGACGTGTGAGCCCGGAGCTCCCGGCCAAGGCCCCGACATTATCCTTCTCCCACTATCCTGAAGGTGCCTAAAATTCCGCCGCGGAGGCGTGGTGGCCCCCTGCAGCTGCTGGTTCGCCTGGGCGGTCCGGACCTGTGCCGCGCGGCTGCCGTGTGCGGTGATCCGGGGGAGGACGATCGTGGTGGCGGACCAGGCCCGCAGCCGCAGGCTTGCCTGGCAGTGCTGCCCCCCGACGTCACTCGACGTGCGGCCAGGGGGACTCAGACCGGCCCGGTTCCCCGGGAGAATCGCCGGAGTGCTGACAGCCTGACCTCTACTCCGGCCGGCACCTGGACTGAGCACCAGATCGCAGGAGAGGTACAGAGGCGCAGAGAAGCAAAGTCCGGGTGCGACCGGCCGACGGATCGGGGGCGCACAGCGCTCCATCTGATGCCTCGCGTTGCCTCCCCGGGCGCTCGTTGACACCCATCCCCCCCCCCCTCTGGTGCAGTCTGTGTCTCGGGGGCGGTTGACTGATTGCGGAGACCTGCTGGGGGCTGGCAGCGCTGTAGGAAGTCCGGCGGCATACACATCTGGGTGACCGGGCCTCGGCGAATGGATTTTGGTGCTCGGACCCCTGGGGCCCCGAGTCCGACTGTCACGGGGCACTGAGGGAATATCAGCTCTTGCCGAGCCGGGACTCCTGCTGTGACCAGCGCGCCTATTGCCCTGATGAATTGCTGCCTTCTGTGAACCTTGGTACTGCGGCGCCTCCTGCTGTGGCCCTTCTGGTGTATCCCCCCACACTGTTCGGCGGACATTTTGTGGGCCAGATTGGATCTGCAGCAACCATGTGCCCCACGCTCAGTGCGGCCTGGGACTGCGAGATTGCGCCAAGTGCGGTGTGGTGAACGGCTAGGCCACGGATCCTATGAGGAGGGCTGCCCTGAAGCATTTGAGGCGCGTGGATCATTACTCGCCCGCAGGGAAGTGGGGCGACGTCGCGGTCTCCCTGCCTGGCGCCATAGAGGGGCTCCCCACGTGCGAAGGGGTGTACTGCAGTGGCACTCAGCCTAGGGCCAGTGGCTTGCCAGGGGGTTGGAGCCTCGGAGGACGCCAACTTTTTGCTGCCAACGAAGTGGAGCGGGTCACTATACGATCCTTCCGAGCTACCCGGAAGAGGAGCGTCGTCCTTGCACTGCCGCCTAGAGCGCGCGGCGCACGTGGGGTCTGCCGGGCCCAGGGTTGGACGCGGCGAACTGCGACTGCCGGTGCTGAGAGCCCTCTGGATGTCCACCAGACTAGCCATGGGCAAGAACGACAAATCGCAACCAAAAATCCCCTTTGACCAGCGCCGGCCCAAGGGGCCAGAGATACCGGCCACGGCGTCTTCTCCGAAGGGGGCGGCTGCTGAGAACTCCATCGGCCCGGATATCCGCGAACTGCTGGCTGCGATGGAAAAGGGGATACAGGACAGTATCGCTGCGGTTGGGTCAAAAATTGATGCTCTGTCCTACCGCATGGACCGCATGTCGGAACGTGTGGACAAACACGCTGAGCGCCTAGACATGGCGGAGCGGCGGCTGACCGAGGCTGAGGAGGCTCAGACTGAGTGGGATAAGGACCGTAAGCAGTTCGGCAGGCTCTTTCAAGTGATCAAGGACAAGTCCGAAGATTTGGAGGCGAGATCGCGAAGGTCCAACATTCGCATAACTGGCGTTGCGGAGTCCACGCGGACCGGTAAGATGGAGCTCTTCGTGGAGCAACTATTGAAGACCCTACTCGGGGAGGAGGCCTTCTCCCCGATGTTCATAGTGGAGAGAGCCCACCGCACACTGGGCCCCATACCGAAACCGGGGATGAATCCGAGGCCCATCATTGCGAAGCTCTTAAATTACAGGGACAGAGATTCTGCATTGCGCATAGCTAGAGACAAGGGCAAACTACAGTACGAGGGGATGGACATCTCGCTTTACCCGGACTTCACCGCTAAGGTCCAGGAGGAGAGGAAACGATTCGCACCTTACAAGAAACAGTTGCGCGACCTGGAGCTGGACTACGCGATGCTATATCCTGCCAAGCTTCGCGTCAACAGACAAGGACATTCGCACTTCTTCACGGATCCAAAGGACCTGCAGAAATCGCTGAAGGAGTGGTCGAAAGAACGCAGATCCAGCCCGAGGGGAGACCGGGGTGACCTGGATGCCACCTCAGGGTTGGAGGAGCAGGACTGAATATACTTCTGGGCGTTGTATCCTGGACTCCCAGTTGGGTGAGATCTTTCTGATTTAACTGTGGGGGTGCGAGGGGCCGGGTGTGTTCCTCTCCTGTGCAGAGGTGCAGGGGCACAGTACTTGCTGTCCGGACTGAGTCGTTGGGTTGCTGCTGAGACTCGGGCGGGGTGGCTTCACAGTGGCCAGGGGGGCCGTACTAGGTTGTGTATGCATATTCCTTCTATTGAGGCACGAACAGTAGAAAGGGGCTGGGGGGGGGGATTACGGAGCGGCTTTGATTTGATCGATACTTGCTTTGCCTTCTACGTCTGCCCCTGTGCTTTTGGCTCACAGACCCTGGAGAGGGTTGTTTTTGGGTACTGTTTTTGTGGGTTGAGAAGGGGTTTGGGGTGTAGTGGTAAGTTCTGATGCCAATGGGTGGGAGTGAGTCCTGTCAGGCCAGGTTGGGGGTGGTCTGCTGTGGGTGGGGGGGGAATTGTGAGGGTTGCTTTAACTGTGGTTTCCCTGGTTTTGATTGAAGGGGCTTCTGTGTCCGTTTTGATGATGAGACCTTGAAGGGGGGGGTAGTTTTTGGGGCCTGTCTGACCTGGTTGGGGGTGGTCGGCTGTGGGTGGGTGGGGGAGTGGGTGGCGGGGTCTGGGGTCTGGGCTGTTGGGGGCGTTTTCCTTGGGGTGCTTGAGGGGTTCGTGCTTACTGTGAGTGTACTACTTCGTGGACCTGTAACTGTGTGGAAATGCCGGCTGGCTACAATTGGGAAATGTGTGCTGCTGTGTTGTGTTCTTTCCATCCCTGATGCCAACAGGGTTCATAGGCCCTTGCAATGTCTCATGCTGCGATGAATGTTCCCACATATACCCCACACACGCTGAAATTGATAACCTGGAATGTTCGGGCCTGAACGACTTTCGAAAGTTGAGGAAGGTCCTCGGCTACCTACACAGACACCATGTCGATTTGGCCCTGCTGCAAGAAACACACTTGCCTGTCAACAGTAGGATGTTGCAATCCAGAGGGTTGGTGGGGAATATAGTGGCGGCAGGCTTTACGACGCATGCCCGAGGGGTGTTAACCTGGGCTAATCCCTCTTCACAATTGAAATTGATCCCGGTACATGCGGACACGGAGGGTAGATATGTCCTGGCTAGATGTGTGGGTAAGGGACTTGACATGCTGGTAGTTAATGTTTATGGCCCCAATTATGATCACCCTAAATTCTATGTGACTCTGTCTGTCCACTGTAGGTCTCATGCTCAACCTGGGATGTTGTGGGGGGGAGATTTTAATTTTGTGTTTGACCCCGCCAGGGACCGCTCCGCGGGCCCCACTTGGCGACCGGTAGCTTCTACCACCTATATGAAGGCCGAGTTGACTAAATTAGACCTAGTGGATGTCTGGAAGGACAAACACCCCGCGAAGGGCGGCTTTACACACTACTTAGCCTACCACAATGTGCATACCAGGATAGATTACTGGTTGGCGTCTCCTACGGTCCTTAGAGGTATCAGCGCGATTGAGGTTCTCCCGCGCACGATCTCGGACCACTCCCCAATTCTGATACACCTCTCCACTGCCAGGAAGGGGATACCGGCCTACACCTGGAGGTTCCCTCCTTTCGCTCTGCTGGATGACGCCTTTCGAGGTGAACTGGCGGAAGACATAGAGCAATATTTTGCAACTAATCTAGACTCGGTTGAAGACTTCTTCATGGTCTGGGAGGCATTCAAGGTGTTCATTAGAGGAATGGCTATGTCCAAGCATTCCAGTGTGCTACGCTCCATTAGGCGGGATCTTACCGCTTTAGAAACTAGGCTAGCAGAACTAGAGAATCGACAATTAACGGCTCCTGGCACTGACGATGGTCCGGCGCACGCCCAGCTGATCTCGGAGTATCAGACTCTGGCGAATAGAGAAATTCTCTACATGGGCAAATACGCCACGGCCAGGGTGTATGGTGAGGGGGATAGGCCGGGCGTCCTGTTGGCTCGCATGGCTCGGAGCTCTCGGAGGCCTCTGGTTATTGATGAGCTGAGGACCCCGGAGGGCGATAAGGTCGTGGAGGAGGTACAGATACTTGGGGCCTTTCAACGCTACTATACTGAACTCTACCAGTCCAAGACGCAGGGTGTGGAGAGCGAAATGGACGATTACTTGGACCACATTGCCATGCCATTCCTCAAGACTTCGGATAGGGAGTTTCTGATGGCCCCCTTCCATGAGGACAAAATCCTGGAGGCCCTTGCTAGTATGAAGTCGGGGAGTGCGCCGGGTTCCGATGGACTTACGGTTGGCTTTTATAAGGCCTTCAAAGATATTTTGCTCCCGCATTTGGTTGCCCTCTTTGACTCTATTTGCGAGGATGGTGAGATGCCACTCACCATGCGTGAGGCGTTGCTGGTCACTATACCGAAGCCAGGGAAGCCTCCGGATCTTTGCAGTTCGTACAGGCCACTTAGTCTGCTGAACGTGGACGCAAAGATTTATGCCAAAGTCCTCGCTAACCGTCTGGCTCTGCTGGTGCCTGAGATGGTCGCTCCGGAACAGTCTGGTTTTGTCCCATGTAGAAATTTAACCTACAATATACGCACGGTGCTGGGCACGATGCAACATGTCAAGCAAGAGAACCGCGCGCTGGCAGTATTCCTAGACATGGAAAAGGCGTTCGACTCTGTTGAGTGGCCTTTCATGATCAGAGTACTACGGAAGCTGGGCCTGGGCGAACCGTTTCTGCAGAGAATCGGGGCGCTGTACTATCGACCATCGGCCAGACTGCGGTTGGGAGACAGAGTGTCGGAGCCGATCTGCATTGGTAGGGGGACTCGACAGGGTTGCCTGCTGTCGCCGTTGCTCTATGCCCTGGTGGCGGAACCCCTTGCTTGTGCCATTGGGGAGTACCACAGTCTGGAGGGTATAAGTTTTCCCACCTACAAAATAGGGATCTCTACGTACGCTGATGACACCTTGCTGTACGTCCGGGACCCGGAGTCTAATCTGTCCGCGGTAATCAGGGAGGTGGTCCGCTTTGGGTCACTCTCGGGTCTGAGGGTGAATTGGGACAAGTCCATTGCTTTCCCTCTCACCCCGGTTACACAACCCTTTGACATGGAGTATCCACTGCAGTGGACCACCGACTCGGTCCGGTACTTGGGCATTCGCTTGCACACTGATCCCGAGGTCCTGGTTCGGGATAACTACGGCGTAGCATTTAATAAATTGGTAGACGATGTCAACACCAGGATTAGACTCCCGCTATCCCTCTTGGGCAGGATCGCTATCATGAAAATGATAGTGCTACCCCGATTCCTGTTCCTTTTCCTTAACATACCAGTGGTTCTGTCGAAGTCGTTTTTTAGACAACTCACGCAAGTCATGATCCGTCTGGCCTGGGGCGACAAGCAGCCGCGAATACGGTGGGCGACTTTGACTCTCCCCTGCGAGATGGGGGGTTTGGGGGCTCCGGATCTGGAGCGCTACTATCGAGTTGCGCAGGCATCCCATCTCCACTCCTGGATACACGGTGACGCACGCACGCCGCATCTTATTCTGGAAAGGCTGTTTGCAGACCCGCTCCCCCTGCCCGCCACGATCTGCCTCCCGGCGGATCGTTCCATTGGAAGGATGGACTCTCTTAAGGCGACTAACCACGCATGGTGTGCCCTGGTGCGAGCTCGCGGCTGTGATCTCCTGTACTCCCCATTGATGCCCGTTGAATGGGCTCTCTGGCTGGACCCCTTAGGCGAGAAGGGAGTGATCGAAGCCTTACGTGCACTCGGCATTGTGAAAATGGAGGATTTATTCTCTGACGGTACTCTGAAGACCTGGGACCAGCTCACTCCCACAGAGTCGGACCCCTCCTTACTGCAGAAATTCCAATTTCACAGGCTCCGCTCTGCGTTCCGGGGGGTACTGGGCTCTTCCATGGAGGAACCCGAGGAGATCCCCGAACTGACTCATATAATTAAATCCAAATCACCTGCAAAATTAATTTCACAAGTCAACAAGTTGGGGGTGATGCATCAGCGCTTACAACCCTCTAAAGCTAGAGCAGCCTGGCATGACGATCTGCAAACCCCCATTGACGACGTCATGTGGCGATATTGCTGCTCCAGCACGCGCAAAATTTCCCTGAACGGTAGGCACAGACTGGTGCATTTCAAATTCCTCCAGCGGGTGTACTACACCCCCGAACGGTTACATCGATATGGCCTTCGCCCCTCTGCAGAGTGTGAACGCTGCCGAACATTGGTGGCTGATTTCCTTCATATGGCGTGGCTCTGCCCCGGTGTGCAAGCATTCTGGGGGGAGGTGTTTGCGGAGCTTGACCAGATCTTGGGGGTGTCGCTGCCGCGTACTCCGGCACTTGCGCTTCTTGGTTTTTCTAAGCCGTTAGCCCCTTCCCTGCGCCGGCTGGTTGATATGGCTCTGCTATTGGCCAGGAGAGTGGTCGCTGCCTGTTGGATGCGTTGGCCGCTCCCCACCAAAACAAGATGGCTGAGGGACCTACAATACTGCTGCACTCAAACAGAACTATACAGCGAATTGCTACCGCCCAGGAGTAGGCCAAAGAATTTCTGGGACCTTTACAGGGAACACCAGCAACGGGGGGGGGGGGGGGGGGAGGACGGCGGCTCTGACACCTCCGAAGTGGTTGATCTCCAGGACCAGGTGCTGGAATAGTGGTTTGGTAGCATGAGTCTCTCCCCCAGAGAAGCAAGATGTGTATCGGGTGGAGTGGCAGGGGAGGGCTACACTGTAATACAGGACATATGGAGGCGTGTGGGAGTCGACACTGGGGGGAACAAATACACTTACGGGGGGATGGCTCGGGACACGCGGCATGCACACCATGGTTTACTCACGATTGAATGAAGGTAGTAGTTCCACAAACACACTCTGGGGGGGGGAGCTGGGATGCTAGTTGGGGTAGTTTCCTTTGACTTTATTTCGACATAAGACCTTACTGCCGCGATTGTGTTCTGGGATGGCCAGTTGACACACTGTTTTACTTGCTGCACGAGGAGGGGCATCTCTCTTGACTACTCTGAGATAGCGTCACTACATCACGCCGCCGGGCCTCCGGGATGCCGGCACTCTGGCTGTGTACGGTACTTCTTGATTATTGATCATAAGCTCCTTGTGTTGTTTGCACCAGTGCGATGTGATACTGTACAAGAATTGGTGATGTCAATGGCTTTGCTTTCAATAAAGGTCTTACAAAAAAAAAAAAAAAGTGTGGGTAAACTACATTTTAAGCGGGTCACCCTTTGCTGGCTATAGTTTTGAGGATAGGATCTTAGATAGGAATAAGCGTAGGAGAACGATAGGACCGGCAGATATCTAAATATACCGTTCTGACTTGGCCAAGGCAAATTCTATTGCCAGACATGACCAATTTGAGCTTCAGGTGGTGCACTGCCCCCCTCCGATTGCGGTGCGGGTGTTCTTCATGGTGGGTCCTACAGGATCAGATTTTTGTTGGCCGTTCCCCTGGGTCGCGAGTGAGGCGAGACTGCAAGCTTCGAAGTGCTATATGAATGAGTGTTTGATTTTAAGTCAATATTGGACACTGGGCTCTTATTTGAGAGATCATCTTCTGTGGGTTCAGTTGAACTGGGGGTCATGAGTCTGTACGTTTTAATATTTTTATCAGTCTTCTGATTGGAGGTTAACTGGTCAATGCAGGAACAAGATGCTGAAATATTTGTAGATGGTTTCATTGTCTTGGCAATACTGGCTGGATTCTTCAAAGGGATTTTCTCACATGGAGGTTGTTGGCGCCATGCTTTGTGGAGAGGTTTTTGTAGGTAAAAATAAAGAGTCTTCTGCTTGGGGTCATCGTTCAATATATATGTATTTCTACTATTTAGTCACAGGTGTCTATGTACCACATTCCTTCCCAGAATGTGTGTTCAGGGTGTGGCGACGGATGCTGGGCGCAGGCTGGTATTTGCTGCTATCCTATGATTCGTAGTTTGGAAGTTCCGCAGAATGGCTGAGATTATGACAATGGTTAACATTTGGCAATTTTAATAAAATGTCTGCTTAGGTCTTCTTTCGTAGTCAGGCAGTTGTCTTACTAATTCTTAAGCATTTGATTTAGCCATAGTCTTAATTGTTTTCCCCCTCAATTTTCATCATTTTTGGAGAAATCATGCTCCACTATCCCAGTTTATGACTACTTGTGTTTTTTTTAATGTATAGAGCTCACCGCTATTAATGGCACCCTAGCACATTTCTAGTTGGGTCCTTTTTTACATTTTTTTTTATGCCGACATGATTATCCCATCAAACAATTATGTGCGTTTGTCATTTTAGTCTACATGTTTATCCAAGACTATGTTTAATGTGTAGTTTAGAAGTGGTTTTTTTGGAAGTTATTGTCACAGTACAATAAGTCTGGTCTTAGAAGTAAATGTAAATGTAAATGTGGCGTATTTGTATAGCGCGAACAGTGACCCGGAGGCATCCCGGCGCTTGTACTCCTACCACAAGGGAACCCCTCCTGGCTTTTCCTTGTGGGGTGTCCACTCCTGGGCATCCCATGGTGAAACCAGGCATCCCTTGTGTATCAGGGGGCCTTTGTGGAGACTAAGCAAGCTATTGCCCAGAGTTGCAGCGTGGGACCCATGCTTAGAATCAGCACTGAGGCGAGAATATCCGGTCAGAGGAATTTAAGCCCGAAACCCGCCGAGGCGGGAATCGAACCCTGGTCCCTGGCCAGTGTTCTGCATCAAGGTCTGCCGCTCTAAGCATTGAGCCTCACTTCTCCAGAAGTAATGTAATGTGCTGAGTTTCATGGATGGGTGCAGTGCTTAATTTGTAGAAGAATGCTTGCCGGAGTCCAAAGCTCTGCTCAGAAGCCTAAGACCAGATAGATGTGAGTACATGTGTCCCCTCAGACCTGAAATAGGTAATTAAACCGTTGAACTAAGATCGCACTCGCTGGTCGTCCGCAAGGTGCCAATGTAGTGTAGTTCCTAGTTTCCCACTAGGCCCTGCGCATTGGAATAACATAAACAGTAGTATCGACGTGGAACTGCTTATATTCCAGGCCTCCACTGACTATGCTAAACTTAATTGGGTTGTGTTACCAACTAGCTCAGAGGTCACTGGAAACTTTCTTCTCTGCATAGGAAGTGATCAGCTTCCTTGGCACAGACAAGAAGGGATTCAGCTTTCCAACAACCGTGCAACATGACAACTTTGCTCCTCAGATCAAGAGTCGATCTCTAGGGTCGTGTGAAACAATAGACATAGATTTCACTCAGTCAGTCTAGTGCAGTTTACTTTCACGGTATGTAGAGAATAGAGAGACGGGCGTGTATCAATAAAGGTTGACATTTATTGAACAGTCTTTCTTCTCATACAAGAGAAATGTATTGCCACAATTGCAATAACTGTTATTATAAAAAGTACGTACAGTAAGATAAGAATAGCGAAATAGAACTGTAAAAGCATTGATATGGTTTCTTAGCCATACAATGGTTTAAAAGTAATAAAACATATATACAGTCATATATACATTAGGCTAACATACTCAACTGGTGCTTCTAACTAAGCCTACCCCAGTGTGCCTGACCTAGGCCTAACACGTGAGAAGGGGAGTAAGTAAGTAGCTTAAGTTAAGTTGGTTTTGCCAAGGTTTGTTTCAAGCATTCTCGTCTAAGGGTTTAGTCAACACCATACCTCTGAATAGAATGATGGAGGATTGGTATCTCCTTCAGGGGTCTCTCTCGATATCCCAGTCACCTGCGAGGGTAAACTGGAAGCGCCGGGACTGGATTTCTCTGCACGAGAAAGGCAGCGGCTTCTCTCAGCGCGTCTGGAGGAAGGAGGGGTGACAGCGTCCGCGGGCAGCTGGGCTGGATGTCTTCGCAGAGGACGGCTGCACGGCTCCTCAAGCGTACTGCACCATAGGTCGCGCTGTAGCGGCGATAATGGTAATCAGTAGCTTCACCACCACAGGATAGCAGGCTGCAGCGACAGAGTGCTAGTTTTTACCAACACGGGGTCATGCAGGCAGCTGGCATCAGCAACATGTTCGCTCATTGCTTAAGGCAACGTTGGTAATATTTATACCTGACAGGTGCCGGGTTTGACGCAAGTTTGCTGGACATAAGACGTCAATTAAAGATGTCACTAGGAAGTGGCAGCTATCAGTTGCTCATTAGAGTTCCATTACTAATCAAAACATAGCAAGCGGGGATTTCCAGGTTTGCTAAGTTTTTATCTTGTTGAAGAACTCGGAGTGTTATCTAGGAATATCAGATAGTGACTGCTGCTCTGTCATTGCACTAATTGGTCGCAAAGGAAGTAGCAGAGAGTCATGCTGGAATGTGGCTCTGTGGCTCTGCTCGTGTGAGGCCAGAGATGACTTTACAGAAAATCGCACTTGAACGGTTATGCCAATATAGGGAATAAATGGATTTATAGCCGAATAGGGGCATAAGGTTACAGTATCGATCAGGAACCTAGATAAGCACATGACACCCACTCCACGAATTCATGTCCATCAAAATTACTAAAACTAAGCAATTAGATGTATGTGTAACATTGTGTAACATAGCCCACCCCAAAATACATAAATGCATTCGAAATAGGCGTACTTGTAATACATGGAATTTAGGTACTGTACGTTTTTTTAAAGCATAGTAATCATTCAAAAAGGTATTGCATATGAAGTTAATGAACGATTATGCAAAAGAATTACACATGAAGTATCTCTGACAGAAGAAATGCGAGATAAATCATCACATAAAAATGCATTGTAATAATATGTGTGCTAGAGGCTGGTGTTATGTTGTTATGTCTCTAGATGTGTTTAGAAATAGAAGTGTGAAGCTTCTGTTCTCTAAGAATAGTTTTTACGTTAAGCAAAGAATTGTTCGTGCCAAAAAGAGAGGGTCAATATTTTAAAAAAATTGTCCAATTCAAAGAAAAAATCAGTTTACCAAAGCTCCTGGCAGCTTTATGTTGATCAAAACTGAAGGCCGAATTCAGAGTTCATGGGAACGCTGTGTGTCGGAAAGCTTCTCAAAAGTTATTGTTTCTCTGTGGGTGAGAACATCGTATCAGACAGGCTCGCAAAGAATTGGTATACAAAATCAGGTGATAGTTCAACCAAATTAGATAGCGCTGAAACTTGGCAGGTGTGAGAATGATTGCTGTCATCGAATGCAGGATCAGCAATGCTCACAGAACGTTGTACCTGGATGATGTTGCTTTTGTCACTCGCTCCACTGTTACCACTTGGCTGTAGTACAGGAGTCTCCACGAATGCCGTCATCAGGATTGTTAGCCGCTGGGGACAACACAATGCGTGAGCCGTTATTGGACTTAGCAAAGTATCGACGTCCATTGGTACTGCTGATGGAAGTGAAAGACAGATGTCCAACACGCATTCCTCGCCGCAAAGCATACACCGTAGCACAGGTAAAATGCAATTTTGCCATATCGGTCTGAATGAAAGGAACCAGGTCATGTTTAGATCTCTCAGCCTGGCCAATCCGAGGACGTTAGTTATCCTGTCCCTGTAGCGCATTGCTAGGATTGTTTCTTCCATTCCCATGGGAGCTATGTCTGAGCCGAGGCTTGCCATAACGTAGCAGGAGGGTCAAAAATAGAATCCCTGCGATGAGTCCAAAAAATAGTGGAATACCACCAAAGATGGAGTGCACAAAATTAGGAAAGATTCCCAAAATTGCCTGGAAGGGTGTTAGCAGTCCCGTAAAGACTGTCTTAAATATGCCTGGGATGCTTGTAGCACTAGACATGTTAAGGAGTTGGTCGAGCATTTGTACGAAATGCACGGGGCAATTTGTTGATAAAAGGTCATGGACCTCAGTAGCCGTCCTTGCGACTAGAAGATCATACGTCTCTTTAGATGACGTTATAGGCACTGTTGTCTGTAAAAGCACAGATTTCATTTTGCTTAATGTATCAATTCGTATAGAATAGAGATTCAGACGAGGCCAGAAGGGAGTCACTGTGTCTGGAGGCCCGCTCGGGAACAATGCTTGCATACAACATTTGACCATGGACGTTACTTCTACTAGATAACTTAGTCCGGGCGCGAGGCCACAGCACCTGTGATCCGTTCTTAGAATGTAACTCCCGTTTGCGAGTTGCATAAAGAAGGGCTCTATCTGAGTTGCAGGTGTGACTAGCTGGTGGCATGAGAGGTTGTTTGAATTACCATCGCATGCTCCGTGTAAATTAATACCCTGACACAAAAGTATACCGCTTAGTGAGTGTTTACAGTTGTCACCACTAAGAAATACATTTTTGTCGCTGTCACTATAGCAAGAATGAGTGTATGGTAATTTCCATTCGGATTTAACATATCCCTTACCCAATTGTTCATACTGGCCAGCAGGTATGTATTCAAGGCATTTTTTAAAGCGGAAAGTTGTTATCGGAATTGTGATAATTCCGTGTATTATCCATTCAATGACAGGGCTCTCTGACATTGTCAATGATAATCTCTCGAGTTTCTCGATGCTCAAGATTGTATAGTCTGCTCCTTTCTGTGCCAAACTGATCTGTTTATCAGTAAGGTTAAAAATGGAAAATAATGACGTTGTGTTTATCAGACGCCAAGGCACATAGCCTGAACGAAGATTTTGCAGCGTCCAGCCTAGTTCTATAATAGAGCGTAATTGAGACTGGCCATGTTGTAACATTAGCAAATCTCTGTCTATCACATCAAAGGCAGAGGATACAATATTGTCCAAAGAATATATTCTGGAAGACAGAGTCATTAACCCATTGTCTACCACAGAAAGTGATTTTTCCAAATTAATACGATCAATTTCTCGTATCTATTCAGCTGTTTCAATTTGCTTTACTTTCCAAGCCTCGTTGTAAGCAGCATAGATGCTGGTCGCTATGAAACGCTTTTGACGCTGTTTGCGTGGTCCAAGAATGAAATCGCGCAAATCAGCACCATCTTTTAACAAAGACAAGTGTTGCTTAATTTCAGCCAGTGTGGATGAAGTTAGCCATTCTAGGCAGAGTTTACCTACACTGTATGTGGTTATAATTCCTGGATGTTGTCTCTGGGAATATCTCGAGTCTAATCTGGTCATTTTTAAACCCTGTGTTTTATTCAGGAATCTATCTTGACAGCTATTTGTGTCTGTAGGCCAGATTAACCACTTTTTCCAATCAGGATGTGTTCTGTTGAAATGTAAAATGTGAGACACGTCTAACTCATTATCAGCTGTTGCATTTTCAGGTATTGGCTTTGGTATAGACGGTGTTTTCAGGTCTTTGTTCTTAGCTAGGCCAAGACAAGATGTTTGGTGTACAGTGTCATTTAAAAATAACATTTGTTCTGGTATCATGCAGGTTCTAAACAGTGCTTCTATGCCTTGCACCTGCCAATCTTTTGTACCCCAAATTGATTTCGTTTCAATATTATTTTTCCAATAATCAAAACCAAATGTCATCATTTTGTCATAAAATGCTTCTGAATATATCAATTTAGAATTTGCTTTTAGGTGGTGTAGAACAATGTTCCCATTGATTATACATAAAAACATTTCTAGGCTGTGCAGATTTATGCAAGTAATGATCCCCATAGTGGGTATAACAGAATAACTGCTCATAACTAGATGAACCTTGTAAATAATCATGATCTGTGAATCTAGCTGACATTACTAAATCAGACATCATGTCATTAATACTGTTAAAGTCCCAATCATCAGAGAATGTACTTGGTGTCACAAAGTCACTTAAGGAAACCTTTAGTTGATGAGGATACTTCAGGATTTCGACCGGACCATAGATCTCATAGTCTGTTTTCTCCCATACTACCCCACCAGGTATTGGAATTGCTGTGACATTTACTGTTGACAGTTCTCTTTTCTTCACGTGGGATGATCTGTGTGGTTTCAGGACTAGGTTGATGTTCTGACTTGCTGTGTCCATTGTAATATATTTTCCTTCAATGAATTTTCCCAAACACAGTACCATGATGAGCCAAAGCAGGAGGAAAAATACACCTAGACCGAACCAGAACTCTAGCCAAGGGGAAATTAGGTAGATTTCCTTCAATTGATGAAAGAGTTCCGTCGCTTTTTCTTTAAAAGACTTTTTTGTTTCTGGCATCACTTCCGGGTCATTTAAATCTTCAGAGAAGTTGTCGAAGTTGATGAAATAACCAGAGGCAGTTCTGTCAATTGATGGGATTGTTCTTTCAATCTGTCTATCGGTAGCACTTTCTGATGCCACATCATTGTAGACTGGTGCTGTTACTTGATGAACTGTTTCAATCTGTGTTTCAAGAGGCACGAGTTCCATGGCATTATTGCATAGTCCTTCATTGTGCACTGCAGGCTGATCGAATGTGATGAGTCTTTCAGTTTGAACCTCTTGGATTGTTGCATGTTTGGGTATTCTGTTGCTTCTTGGGAGTCCACTGGGCCTACTGTTGATTATAGGCCACATGCTTGTGGTTTTACCAGATCGATGGACACGACTCTGTTCTCCTTTTTACCAGCAAGGGGCGGTAGCACAACTGATCTTGTTCCGGTGACTGCTAAGACAGGTACTGCTTTTCTGTAAGAAGGCCCAAATTCCTTCTTCACCGCGATCTTTTCCCTGACTAGATCCCCAATCTTTGGAATCCAGACAGGCCTTGCTGGGGCTGTTGCGGGTGGTGCCTCGTCAGTGGTACTTGGCTGTTGCTTTAACTTTATGTTGCTTAATGATTTTCTTGTTTCATTCAGTTCCTGTAAAACAGCCAAACGGTCTTTTACTTCAAACTGCTTTGTTTCTTCTTGTACCACTGACATCTGACTATCGAGGTCCTGAACGCGCATTCTTATTCCGAACAATAGTTCGTATGGGCTGAAACCTTTTAGAGAATTTCTTGGCATGTTGTTAAGACTAGTCTGGACACTTATTAAATGTTTGACCCACCCAGCGCCTGAACCTAATACCTTCGCTGTTATAGATTGCTTTATATCCCGGCTTTTTCTTTCTACCACACT
Organism: Lissotriton vulgaris; assembly: GCF_964263255.1. Classification (NCBI taxonomy): domain Eukaryota; kingdom Metazoa; phylum Chordata; class Amphibia; order Caudata; family Salamandridae; genus Lissotriton; species Lissotriton vulgaris. The sequence continues at coordinate 1,510,349,191 of NC_141689.1, forward strand.
TGTGCGACGGACAAGAATACCGCAACCCAATTCCCATGCTAGCCATGGCCCCCCCATAAGCTCGAGAGCTGAAAGCAGGACCCTGGTCAGAATGGAACGTGGTAATTGCGTATGTGCCGATAAAGACTCGCAAATCTTTTATAACCGTTCTAGCGTCAGCCGAGCGCTGGGGCCACATCCATATGAACCTCGTACAGGAATCCACTGCTACCATGATATATCTATAGTTACCGTCCCTTTGTAGGGGACCACAGTGGTCCAGGTGAACGCATGCAAATGGTTTATCCGAGATGAGAAGGGGTGTCTGCGCTGGTCGTTTCACTGTTGAAACTTTTATCCTTTGGCATATGTCGCATTCCAATACATACTTTTTAGTTTGTATTCTCAAGCGAGGCCACCAATATCTATGTTTTAATAGTGATACTGTTGCGGAAATGCCAGCGTGTGCAGAAGCAAGCCCTTCGTGTGCCGCTTTTATTAGTCCTAGTCTGTGTTCCTTGTTTGGAATTACTCTATCCCCCACTCCAGGGATTCGAGCAAAAGGAACATTATTTGTATCCGTTAAGTACAAGTACTTTTCAGGAAAGCCTTTTGGGAGTGTTTTCTTATCATTCTTAACTGACGCATTGACAGCTTGTAGAATATCGCTGTCTATTTTTGTTTGTGACCGAGTTATCGCGGCTACGGAAGCCGTTTGCACAGCTGCCTTCGCGGCTTCATCAGCCAATGAATTCCCTGCAACGTGAACGCCATCACGTTGATGACTCAGTGTATGTATCACGTGAGTCTTTTGTAGTTCTTTTTGTAAAAGAACTACCTGTTCCCAAAGCATTTTATGCTTTATTGTGCCACCTTTTGCATCTTTGAAACCATTTTCCACCCAATTCTGCAAGTATTCATTATAAGATTGTACGCAATAAAAAGAATCGCACACTATTAGTGTGGGGAATTCGCGATCAGTATTTTCTAGCGCCATCTTAAATGCTACTAATTCAGCTCGTTGAGCCGAGCAATCTCCTAGAGATTGTGTTTTAGTGACCAATGGTCTAAATTTTCCTTTGTGCCAGCGACCTTTAACAATCGCGCACGCAGCACTGTAAGCTTGCTTACCCCCAACTGCGGGTTGTGCTGATCCGTCAGTATATATAATACTTCCGTATTCTTCGAGAGGCAGGATTTCAATTGGCAGAGGACATTCGTATTCATATTGTAAAAATTCCTGTGTTTTTAAGTTAGGATCAAATTCGTAAACTACGTCTGTTGCAGCAAGAGAATTAACCCACTGAATCCATCTCGGATGCAAAGCTTTAGCATTAGGAATGCTTGCTTTAGTTACCGCTTCTAAAGCCGGTATAGGTGTTACGATTATTATTCGTTTACCTTGTGCTAGGGGCCTTTCTCTCGCTACAGCAGTCTGAACCGCAGTTAGAATTTTCTCCGTTGAACTGAATTTTATTTCAGCCTTTGTGTACAAATGTGATTTGTAAGCTATTGGTACCTTTTCTCCCTCATTAGAGGTCAGGTACGTGAATCCGCATCTTCCTGGGATGACTCGGATTACAAGATCACGTGTGTTGTCACGTGTATCTAATTTTGTTTTTGCTAACATGTCTGTTTGCAGTGATCTCAAAATTTCTGTGTGTTTTTGAGTCCAATTGATTTGTTTTAAATCAGGTTTAATTAGTTCGTAGAGAGGTTTAACCCTCTCTGCGTAGTTTAGGATGTAAGTTCTTCCGAAATTCAGAAAACCTAGAATGGATTGTAAATTCTTCAGCGTTTTTGGAGCTTGGAGTACAGCGCACTTCTCTAAGAAGTTGTCCGCTAGGCTTTTCCCTTCACTTGATAATTCGTACCCTAAAAACAGTACTGTCAGATGGGCAATTCGGGACTTTTTAAAGTTGAATTTGTAACCCTCTGCTGCGAACCCAAGTATAATGGTGTTCACTCTTTTCAAGTGAGTATCCAAGTCGTCGTCTGTGAGATAAATATCATCTACGTAAGACAATGCTTCATCATCATAGATCTGTAGTAACTCTGTTACCCTAGCTGAGAATAGTCCTGGGCTGTTCTTGAACCCCTGTGGGAGTCGACAGAATTTTTTCTGTGACCCAAATGCGGAGAAAGCGGTCAAATACCTGCTTTCTGGTGCAATGTTTTGACAAAAGAAACCATTAGAAATGTCTAATGTCGTTTTATATTTTTTCCTAACTATATTATTCATTAGGGCTGCACTATGCGAGTTTTGTACTGCAAAAGTTTTGCAACATGTATTAAGGTGTCTGTAGTCCAAAACTAGACGATATGAATTGTCTGGCTTGGAGACAGGAAACAAAGGATTGTTCATTTGAGAGGTGCATGTTTCAATCACCCCCTGGTACTCAAGTTGATCTAAGATCTCCCTGACCTGTTTTTTAGCTTCTTGCTTTATGGGATACTGCCGTTGGGCAGTTGGTTCACTTTTTAGTTGGATTTTGTGAGGCGGAGAATCCTCATCCCATCCTACATGATTTTTATACAATGCAGGTGCCTGGGCTACAGCCCATTTCCTTGCATATGTGTATTTTTTGTGAATCGGTATGTGATTCGAGAAGGCAGGCATAATCACTTCTTCGCCACGAGGGCACTCCCTGACAAACTCCGGGGGCCAATCTTTTTCAGCTAACAGAATATCATAGCCTTTTGAGAGCTTATCCCAAAATAGACCCTTAATTTTCCTAGTCTTATCACCCTCTATACGCAATGTTATTTCGTATATTTTATGGGGCTCGCTAAGTCTGGCGTCGGCAGTTTCAACCTGAATGTATTCATTCGTGTCCACTGTCTCCAGATGACTCATCAAGATCTTGCGCGCTATACTGATTTCTGCTGCACTGTCCAACATTGTCAATGCCCACTCCCCGTTTTTCAACTGTGTCCTCAGTATTCTCGGCATGGTTGATTACTCTAATACTGGCTACCTTCTTTTTCTGAAATTGAGATTTCTTATTTTGAGCAGGTTCCTTGTCTTTGGACTTGGTGTGCTCTCCTGGGTCTGACCGTCCTCTTCTTTCCGAATTCTGTGGAAGAGATCGAGAGGGACGTGTATCAATACTTTGATATCTATCAGGTTTTTTTATATTATCCCTATTTCTAAGGTTATATCTTTTCTCAGAGGGCTCCCGTTGGGGAGACTGGCGTTCTCGAGTCGGAGTTCTTTCCCTCCGTCGAGGAGACCTTCCTCTGGACTGGAAAACTTTTTCCTTGGGAGTGGATTGTTTATTTCCATCCCAGCTCTTTTTAGGAGTGTTTAAATTATTTTTAATAAATAATTTTTCAGGATTTTCGAGCAGTTGGGGCTTAACTGGTTTTCCACCCAAGCTGTCTCTACCTAATTCTTCATAGCATTTTTCTATGATTTTTGCAAGCTCAACAGGATCTTTTATATCTGTTTCCTTCAACTTCTGGCGAATCGCCACAGATGCTGCTTCTCCCTTTACATTGGCTAGTAATATAGCCGTGACCTGCTTGAAGTCTTTCAGTAATTTCATACCTAGATTTAAAGCGGGTTCTGGACCGAATTCATTTTGAATCTGTTTTAGCACGTCTGGTATTACCGCCATAGACGGAACACCGTGTGTTTTTGTGTAAATGGAAGCAAAGACTGTACCCCAAGTGTCGCAGTCCTCCACGTGTGGTGCGATTCCCATAGGAAGGCAGATGGTCAAGATTCTGTGTTTCTCAATAGGGGTAGTATCAGGAAATACTGCCTCTATTTGAGTGATTTTCTGGGCTAACCAGAAAGGAATTTGTTCCCGTTTTACGGGTGTTTTACCAAGACATGACTGTATGTTCTGTGGTGTAATTTTATTTGTGTTCCCCTGATGAGGGGTCAGCTGGTGTGAATTAACAGCTGGCTGGACTGTTGCAGTCCGTATTACATATTGGACTAATTGCCTATGTATTTTTATTAATGTGTTTAGCTGTGCTAACAGCTCTTCTCTAGACATTCTTATAATGTCAGGATGTGGTGTGTAGCTGGCTAGAACCGGCCACGTGGCTCCTGGTCTACCTAGTGGACCGAGCCTTGTTATGTGATCATTGTGTTTTAGGGCGCCATTAAACCAGAGCAGGTGCTCTTGAAATTTAAGTGGAATTTCAACCTCCTCGAAAGGGGCGTACTCATCCGGAGGTTCCTCTATTTTGTAATAGTGAAACTCTTGTGTTATAGCGTTTACCGCTGGAAAGTTTATCCATGAATAGAATACCTCTGTCTGCCGATACTCGTGAGCCTCTATCACGAAAATTACTGTACCACCTTGAGGTGGTAGTCCGTTTTCTATAAGTTTTAAAGTTATAGATCTTCTTAACTGTGCCGGGATGATTATTGCATCCGGGTCTGTGTATTCGGGACCTTGCTGAGTCGCATCTACTGCGGCCCCAGTGGTGCCGTTGTTTTCTACTGACATTGTATAAATGCAGTTTTTGCAGAGTAGGTCTCCAAGGAGACAAAGATTAGATGCACAATATTTTGGAACACTGTATCCTTCAACGTTGAATAAACCAGAGCTTTACATAGGAATCTCTTCCTACTAAGGTCGGGCGGATTTTAACCTTTCACCCACTCCAGACGTCTATTGGAGTATTTACGGGAGAAAGGGGTGTGAAATATGCACGACTGAGTTACTCTACAAGTCTTACGTTAGTTTATCGCCTTACCAAACGTTGGGCGCCATGTAGTGTAGTTCCTAGTTTCCCACTAGGCCCTGCGCATTGGAATAACATAAACAGTAGTATCGACGTGGAACTGCTTATATTCCAGGCCTCCACTGACTATGCTAAACTTAATTGGGTTGTGTTACCAACTAGCTCAGAGGTCACTGGAAACTTTCTTCTCTGCATAGGAAGTGATCAGCTTCCTTGGCACAGACAAGAAGGGATTCAGCTTTCCAACAACCGTGCAACATGACAACTTTGCTCCTCAGATCAAGAGTCGATCTCTAGGGTCGTGTGAAACAATAGACATAGATTTCACTCAGTCAGTCTAGTGCAGTTTACTTTCACGGTATGTAGAGAATAGAGAGACGGGCGTGTATCAATAAAGGTTGACATTTATTGAACAGTCTTTCTTCTCATACAAGAGAAATGTATTGCCACAATTGCAATAACTGTTATTATAAAAAGTACGTACAGTAAGATAAGAATAGCGAAATAGAACTGTAAAAGCATTGATATGGTTTCTTAGCCATACAATGGTTTAAAAGTAATAAAACATATATACAGTCATATATACATTAGGCTAACATACTCAACTGGTGCTTCTAACTAAGCCTACCCCAGTGTGCCTGACCTAGGCCTAACACGTGAGAAGGGGAGTAAGTAAGTAGCTTAAGTTAAGTTGGTTTTGCCAAGGTTTGTTTCAAGAATTCTCGTCTAAGGGTTTAGTCAACACCATACCTCTGAATAGAATGATGGAGGATTGGTATCTCCTTCAGGGGTCTCTCTCGATATCCCAGTCACCTGCGAGGGTAAACTGGAAGCGCCGGGACTGGATTTCTCTGCACGAGAAAGGCAGCGGCTTCTCTCAGCGCGTCTGGAGGAAGGAGGGGTGACAGCGTCCGCGGGCAGCTGGGCTGGATGTCTTCGCAGAGGACGGCTGCACGGCTCCTCAAGCGTACTGCACCATAGGTCGCGCTGTAGCGGCGATAATGGTAATCAGTAGCTTCACCACCACAGGATAGCAGGCTGCAGCGACAGAGTGCTAGTTTTTACCAACACGGGGTCATGCAGGCAGCTGGCATCAGCAACATGTTCGCTCATTGCTTAAGGCAACGTTGGTAATATTTATACCTGACAGGTGCCGGGTTTGACGCAAGTTTGCTGGACATAAGACGTCAATTAAAGATGTCACTAGGAAGTGGCAGCTATCAGTTGCTCATTAGAGTTCCATTACTAATCAAAACATAGCAAGCGGGGATTTCCAGGTTTGCTAAGTTTTTATCTTGTTGAAGAACTCGGAGTGTTATCTAGGAATATCAGATAGTGACTGCTGCTCTGTCATTGCACTAATTGGTCGCAAAGGAAGTAGCAGAGAGTCATGCTGGAATGTGGCTCTGTGGCTCTGCTCGTGTGAGGCCAGAGATGACTTTACAGAAAATCGCACTTGAACGGTTATGCCAATATAGGGAATAAATGGATTTATAGCCGAATAGGGGCATAAGGTTACAGTATCGATCAGGAACCTAGATAAGCACATGACACCAACTCCCCTATACCCAGCTTGAAGTCACAAGCTTTTCATTGGGTGTATTTCCCTTCGTGGGTGATTCCAAACAGATCACCGCCACCCAGTCTTAACCACATCGTCCTACGTATTTAATGCCCCATTACAAAAGGGTGGAGGGAACACAGTGCCTGGCATACCAGTACACAATTAGCCCCAATGCATTGTGGTAAATGGAGTGCATGATAACACTCACTTCAGTTGAGTCTTTCGTACTCGCCGTTGTTGTTGCAACCAGTGCTGGGCATCTCTAGACTTGTGTTTCAGGATACTTTTCCTTCTTCAGTAGGGAGAATATCCCTAAATGTGGGGTTCTTGGCAATGCTGTTGAGTCTTAAGTTTCTGTATAACTCCAGTAGAGCAGGTGTATCCAGTGAGCTCATACATCACAAGTGTGGGGAATCTATTGACACTAATTCCTATTCCTAAATCCTTCTCCCTAAATTACAGGACCCCCTTTGGATCAAAAAAATGTTTTGGGTGTGGTGGTCTAACCCAGGTAGTGTGGCATGCTTTCACAGTTGGGTACCTCATCCCACCCTGGTAAGATGGTACTACCACGGCCGACTCCACCCCATTTAACGGGGGAGATCTTAAGATATATTCTTTTCCTGGAGAGTACAGAGATCCAGTTAATATTAAAAAATACTTTAAGGTATACCAAAGCTATATCCCTTATTCTGTGCTACCTCAGTTATGATAAAATGTGAATTAACAAATTTCTGAATGTTAAGGGGTACCACGGCCCCATCATCCTTTGAAAGTACTGACATGTTTCTGCCTGCTCGAAGAGACGAATAACTGGTCAGGAGCACTCGCAGGACAAAAAGGATAATTGTGTGGCCCAGGAGGAAGTGTGGTGTCTAAATCCTTCCTTTCTCTAAATGTGATATGAGTATCTAATGAGCTCATCAGCCGAAAACTGCAAAGAGTCAATCACAGGTGGGGGAATGGAAGTATGCGATAAAAACAGTGCAACAACACACATCAAGCCCACAATGCACCATGCCACCCCTCTGTGCCAGCATACAACTCGACTCCTATGCCACAAATGACAAAACTCTGCGGTTGGCAGAAGTACCCTACACATACTCCTGATCCAGTAACACACACGCCCGAGTCACTCTGGATTTTTGTCGGCGGTGAGTTGTTCTCATGTTGGGCAGTTCAAACCAGAATAGCCCCACCATTCCTGCTGCAAGTCACTCAGCGCAAGGTCCCCCGTGATTCGCAAGGTCGCTAAACACTCAGGAGATGGCTGCTGACTCCTCCAATGACAGATTGACCACACACAGAATCAGTTCAATTATAGATCCTATAGTGGCAAGAGTGATTTTAGGAGTGAGGGCACAAACTAATAAGTCTACTTGCTGGGTAGGAAACCACAGCATACGACTCCCCCCACCCCCCGCCCCCCTGAGGAGTTCGAAGCCTGAAAACGACTTGAGTAGAACAGTAAGTTTATTGTTTTCTTTTTGCTCCTGCAAGGACAGTTTGCTTGGACACAGCCTTTAGTATTGTTCATTCTCTCATGTAGTTTCATCGCTCATGTGATTGGTTTCTGAAGGTCCGTGCATTGCAAGAGGGCGCTCTGGATGTGAGTGTGCAGTTTTCTGTTGTTGCTTTTCCCTCCCTTGTACTCTGTTCATTGCTGGTGGGTTTTTGTGTTTTTATGCTCCATGCACTGGGCTGGAAGTCACGCCATGCACCAGAGCTGTGCTCAGGCTCCTGAGATCCACAGCGCCTCACACATCTGGGAGCATTACGAGGGGTGTGCTGCTCCTCTGAAAATGTGGCGGACCCTCACAAAGCCATAGCTGGGTGTGTGTGTGTGTGTTTACAAACTCTCGAAGACTTTGTCACACTCATTGCTGCCACTTCATGTAGTTTTAAATTCTTTAATGAATGTGGGAAAGTGCCAGAACCCACCCATGTTTTCAGAGGGTCCACGTGAAGGGATTTCCACGCAAGTAAAATGTTTTGCAGGTTAAAAAAAAAAGTGGCATAGCATAGGTCCCCATATGATGGTGGATTTTCCCCTTTGTGTACCATCCATTGCTGCATAATAAGATGTGAGCGGCCTGTGCTACCTGCAGGTCGCCCAGCAGCAAACCTGTCTGTGTTGAGCATCTAATAATTGAGTAAAAAAAAAGTGGCATAACATAGGTCCCCATATGATGGTGAATTTTCCCCTTTGTGTACCATCCATTGCTGTATAATAAGATGTGAGCGGCCTGTGCTACCTGCAGGTCGCCCAGCAGCAAACCTGTCTGTGTTGAGCATCTAATAATTGAGTAATACACGCAAACAATAGATTTATGCTTATTTAAGCATGGTTTGGCTTTTATTTGCTTATTTAAGCATGGTTTGGCTTTTATTTGTTTATTTAAACATGGTGCGGCTTTTATTTGCTTATTTAAGCATGATTTGGCTTTTATTTTTTAAGAGGAGTCCCCACTCTGCTTCAATGTTGAACCTGCTCAGTGCTCCTGATGTGATGAAACAGTTCTCAGGAGTAGTGCCAAACTGTGTGTGAGAGACTCCACCACCAATCCCTCTGCCTGGAAGCTTATTTACCTTCGTGTTTTTTATTTCTGGTTCGTTCCCTCATGGGATATACTTCCATGTGGTTGGAAGGCAGTGGGGGGTGTGACTGGCCTGTGAAGGATTTCACAACATATTCTGATATCCCTGGATGTGCAGGGGTTCGTCAGTGTGGGGAAACTCCTCTGAAACACTGTGAATCAATTGCTATGATGCTTTTTCTACTCGGGTACAATAAGTGTAAACAGGCCGCCAGGCAATGGTAGGAAATCTGCTGTTGAGTCTGCCTTTTCTGTGCGGTCACCCCAGATTTTTCACCTTTATCGTGCTCCTATGGGTGCTGATCTAATCACTGTGTCCATTTTGTGACACTGTCGTTCAGTGCCACTGTGCGCGTTCTCTGGATCTAAAATGGTACGGTCAAAATTGCTTTCACCCCATTGGTGTATTTAACTTTCTCATAAGGTCATGGTAGGTGGTGCAGAAAATACACCAATGGCTCTGGGTGTGTGTGTGTGGCTCTGGGTGTGTGTGTGTGTGTGTGTGGCTCTGGGTGTGTGTGTGTGTGGCTCTGGGTGTGTGTGTGTGGCTGGCTCTGGGTGTGTGTGTGTGGCTCTGTGTGTGTGTGTGTGTGTGTGTGTGTGTGTGTGTGTGTGTGTGTGGTAGTAATTGCTGTCTGCTGAGCTCGTCCGTAGGGTACAATAGGTCTCACATTTGCGAGAGATTAAGCTAATGGCAATGTAAATGACAATGCCATTTATTTATCTGTTTTCAAAACCAACACATAAATACAAATTTTGTCATTTACAATGCCAATAGCTCAAACTTTTCCAAAGGCGAAACCATTGCATTGTAAATGCTTGTTTCCATTGAAGACAGCTCTCAAATCAGAGAGTGCGGCACAGCAGAGCTTGTGCGGGCCTTCTAAAAACGTGATGGTTTTGGCCAAGTAGTGAGTGTTGTTCAGGGCACAAGTCGAGAATACACTGTAGACGTCCTACCTACTCTTTTTGCAGGATGGAAACCGTCTTCACTGCCTGGAAGTTGGGTCCCACAGAAATATGCTAATCTCGTCCCGGTGTAATTTTCAGACACTGGGACACGTGCAGGCAGGGGGCTTTGTTATTTAAATTTAAACTGCGCTCAAAACAAAGGCTATAGTTAAGGAGCCATCAACCCTCCTTCTGATGGAATCTTCTGGCCGTGAGCTATTTTGAACCTCACACATAGCTGCAAATGTAATGGTGTGGATCAAAAGGCTCACAGTTTGTTATTAATTTACAGGTACTTAAGAGAGGCATGCTTTGACGTTTTTCAGTCCCTGTGTATAAGACTTATCCATTGACTGTAAGAATATCAGATGTGTTGGTCTGACCCAGTATTTACACAATTGACAATTTAAATACCAGTATACCAGTATTTTTTAAATTTCCTAATCCTAATCCAGGGTGTCAGCGAGCTTTACATCATATGTACATATTATTCATTAACAATAAATCATATGCTTGTAAATCAATGTAAAGGATGTGTTACATAAGACAGTGAGCATTACATGATGTAGGAGTCACATGTCCTTCATAGCTCACTGTGCTATATTAAAAGACTACCATTTATGAACTGCAACTAACAAAAGGACCTGTGCTAAAAGCAGTAACCCACTTACCCATCTACATATAAAAAAACTGCCATCTATGCTTTTTTGATATAAAACGGAGACTAGACAAATCACAAAGCTCTCCGGCAAGTGCATTAATGTCCAGAATTATCTTACCATTATCCTCTGAGATTTACTGGGCACACAAAAATCTATGCAGCACTTGCCTTTTTGGGGGGGTGGGGGAGGAGTTTGTATAGCGCAAACTTGACCCGAAGGCATCAGAGCGCTTTACATGAGCACCAGTTGCGTTACAGAAGGACACATACATTTTTTGTCAGGCGGGGGCAGATTAAGTGATTTACCCAGAATCACAGGATATTAAGCCTCCCTGTCGACACTCGAACCCGGTTTCCCAGCTTCGAGGTCGACCGCTTTAGCCGTATGGCCACAGCCATAACCCCATATTTTAAAATGCAGACTTTGCAAACTACTAAGCAGAACATATTGACTGCCAGGTTTCTTTTTGTTGCCAATTTCTTTGTGGCAGAGTTTTAAAAAAAATGTATGACTCGAGACGCTTAAATGTACTCATGATAGACGTGCTAAACATGTGTGTGAGGTTTTAAGATCTGATGTCACTTCTTGGGATGTCACTTGCTGTGAGGTCATGGGTTGTAATGCAACTTCCTGTGATGCCACGTGCGATGTCACACTCTGTGATGTTACATGATGGCATACTGTCAAATTTGGTTAGTCCCCTCACTTTCTTTTATGATTTGTGCCCTGGTGTTGCCAGAATGTAAGAGTTTATGCTAAGCAATGCAACTTCTAAATAGGGTGACCACGTGACTCAAAGTAACTATGGGCACTGTCTTCACTATTGAATATTTCATCAACAGATCACTGATTTCAGGTGTGTTATTCTAATGATTTCAATGGAAGCAAAATAAGACTGCGCGCCGAGAATGCTTGGGTATATCGAACAGAAGTTCAGGACTGCAAACAAATGTCCATTATCATCTGAAGGGAAGTAGTCATCTTACTTGTAAATCGATTTACTCTTAATTGGAAATCAGCTCAGGTTAAGCAAAACAGGGGTGACGAGTTCATATCGGCCTGGCCCAGCACGAGCAGCACCATGAAGCGAGCGTGTTCTGCAGTGATGCAAGACACCAAGACATTCCCTCAAGCACCAGTCTCCTGATGTGTGCGTGAGTCTACATTTCGTGCTCTTACACAATTTCAGGCAAAGGGTCACAGTAACTGTTGTATAACCACCCTCTTTGTGAACGTGGCTGCTTTTTGCCTACTGGCGTTTGTTGAGGTTATTGTGACACAAGGGTGAACATTCCAATGCTACCTTTGACTTGTCACCTTTCAAGCACTGCACGCATCCTAGAAGTGTAGCTAAGCATGGTGTTTCTTGCCTTGCATGTCAATAAATCTGTTTGGAAAGCCTCCAGAAGTTCTGAGTAACACATCATAATAATGACAAACCGATGATCAAAGCTGATTCATAAACATATTGAGCAACCAGTCATTAAAGAGGTATTCTACTATTCATGTTCTAAAATACAGCCCTTGATAACAATTTCTGAAGTGTAAATTGAAGCAAAAGAATTGACAAATGAAACAAATGATCAAATAAATATAAAAAATAACAATAAAAAATTCACTGTTTGTGGTAGATAAATATATTGTTTACCACAAAACCATCTGCATGTGAATTTCAGCTATTCCCCTGTAACATAACGTTCCAATATCTCTTTAATCCAGTGGTTCCCAAACTTTTTTGACCCGTGGCTCCGTTGACCTAATTGACAGTTGGCCGTGGCTCCCCACCATTTTTTTTACCAGCGCACACTTTGGGAACCACTGGTCTACATGAAGAATCAAGCCTAGACGTGATGAAGGATTCAGAGAGTAGCCACCACCATCATAAAACTTTATTTGCAATCACAAAGATCTTTTAAAGTACATCTCAATGGATACAACACCATCGTAGAGTAGCATACAGCACTCCCACTAAAAGTAACCAGGCTAGAGAAAGGCTCAAGGAGCTCTGTGGCGTTACAAGAAGTTTACCTGGGGTGGGCTCCGATGAACCCAAGATGGCTCACCAGATCCCATCTACCCAGAGTTTTAACCTGATCGCTGCTGCCATACATTCCCGTCCTGCGCTGCAATTTTCAAAATCCCATGTTATGTGACAAGGTCAACTCGTCATAAGCACAGCGCAGGTAAAACCCATGACGAGTTGACCTTGTCACAAGCATGGAAGGGTTAAGTGGGCTGGGTCCTGCCGGTGAAGTTCTAAAAAGCAGGTGTCAAGATGGGTCCCTATTGGGCTCACCATTTTTGCCTTCAGCCTCAGGATGAAAAAAAAAATCTGCAGTCACTTCACTGCCTTTGAGGTAACTCCAAAGAGACTTGTTATAGTTCTATCGCAGTCTCATCATTTCAGAACTGAATCATTTTAAATATTATATACAACAAAGCCATAGTTGTTGCTTATTTGTGTTATGCCACTAAGAATCATTGGCACAGCCAATAGTCCTGGCTTGTTGTAGGTGTAATGTTGCTTGTTGTATTATACATCTGGATGCAATGACAGAAGCAGCAAATTATCTGTCAGGCAACACACTATGCGAAGCACAGATTAAGCCACACCCTTTATTACATCGCCTACGCCCCATTGAGACCCCCCCAGTTTCTTCATCCCACTTAAAGCCCTGCATTTACATAAATGTAGGAGTACTTAACCCGTCATACTTGCTGCATGAGTGTTGGCTTATCCGCTTCAAAGTAATATTTTTCCTCCCACCCCACACCCCCTTTTTCGCCCTCAAATTCTTGGTGTAATAATTATTCACTAACAATTTGGCAAAATAAGTTCCAAGTGTAATAGTGCTGAACTGTAATGCGAAACCAGAGCTACAGGGTCCCTTTGAAACAGCAGCACGGCCTCAAACAGATCGATGCGGTGCAACGCGCACAACAGTCAGAATTAATTTAAAGCCCCTCCAAACATTGCAGCCTTTTATTGAATTTCCAGCACGCTCACTGTCCAAGTTAATGCCTCAGGACGCACCGCTATTTCTCCCAGCTAAATTCACTGTGATGCAATAGATTACAAGATTGAGAGTAGGAAGTGGACAGAAAACACTCTGCGCCAATGTCTTAAAGCACGTACGATGCGTGTTGCGATGCGGCTGCAATTTCCACGACCCACATCCTGCGTGGCGGCGCGGCTCCCCTGGCTTCTCACACGGCGCACACTTTGGGAACCACTGCTTTAATCAATAACTTTACACTAACAGAAGGCATAAAACTAAGGGCCTGTTTTAGATCTTGGCAGGTCTGATGATGATACCGCCATCACATTTTGGACAGTTTCATTGCCTGCCTACTTAACGGTCAGCTCGCTCTATTTGCATGTTAGTGGGTGCATGAATGAAAGACCGCCCGAGTGCCATGACTCCGCCAGGAATTTTCACCCACATCGACGGCGTAATAGGCTGAAGCAGCTGTTGGCTGGAGTCCAGTCAAGATTACCGCCGGGCCAATCACGAAATGCCTTTCCATTGAGTAAACAGTATCAGGGATACCTCCTACTTTGAGTTGGTGGAATCAAAGGAAATGAGGCAGAAACATACCCTTTTTGAGAGGGGGGGGGGGCGCTAGGTGGCGCACAAGCATGATGGCTGCGCTCCTGTGAGGCTCCTGAAGCTCGGGCCATTTATCCAACCTTTATCCTGCCCAGAAGTTTTATTTCGAGAAACCTGAGGTGGCACCTCAACAAATAAAAGCCTGTCTGTCCCATGGTATTGGCCAACCTAGGGAAGTGCGCCAGTTGCCGCCAGGAACGTGATCGCCAGTATCGGCCTCCAGCCGGTGGACTGCGCTGCTGGTGCTAGCTGCAGATGAGAGCGCTACGTAACTGCTGCAGCAGTGAGGCGGTGTCAAGGCCGCATTCAGGTCTCCTACGGCGGGTGCGGGGATACCGAGGGCACCCTAGCGGAGGAGAGCTGGGCACATATCGCTGGATCCAGGTACCGCTTACAGCTATTACAGAAAAGTTGTGATTGCACGCGGCTGGGACTCTCATGTTGGTTTACCCTCTTTGCTGCTACGGGAGGTCGTGGCACGGCCGGGCCGACGGCACGCTGAGGTAATCCCACGGCCTGGCCCGCCATCGTCCTTAAAGCCCAATTGAATACATCCATGGGGCCGGACAGGCATGGGTGCTCCCAAGTGCAACAGGCGTGTAAGATGTCGGGGAGGCCAGAGCGGCGCTCCCAACGCTGCGGCGGCACATACAGATTGCCTTAGCCCCAGTTGGGAGTGAACACAGTAGGTAGAGGAGGCGAGAGAAACCCCACAATTACAAGCTCTGCGCACGCAACAGCGGGGACTGTGGCCACTGATGCGGTACCTGTTGGTGCAGCATTTCTTCAATATGCCAGCCTTGGCACTAAAGAGCTGGTTGGAAAGGGCAAACCGCCAAGAAAAGCGCTGGGGCGGTGGTATTCCTGCGACTGGTGATACACAGGGGGTTCAGGCCCCCAGCAATTAGGCCGGGTAATGTCCCCTTCACAGCCATACGAAGTGCTTGAGATGTAAACATCCTCTGTCCTCTACAAACAGCAAGGTACTCACATTTTGCCAGAAATTGGTGTCTCGTCGCGGAAGCAGGTTTCCGTTGCCTCCAAGATGGGGAAGGCAGATACGAAACAGTCACGGCTGCCTTTTGAGACTAAGAAAACCACTCACTCTCAGCCAAACTAGCCTGAATATACGGGAGGAGAGACACCAGAACCAACACAAGGACAAGTCAATGATGTAAAAGGACTGCTACTGGCTATTCAGCAGAGTCTTGCCTCTATTGAAAATAAAATGGACTCCATGAATACTCAAATGGATGACATTGGCCATAAGCTAGACAAAAACAAGGAACAAATCAAAGAAGCAGAGCGCCGGATCTCTGACACTGAAGACACTACGTCTAAAATGCAAAAAGAAATGGCGCAGAAGGATAAAGTGCTTAAGCTAATCGCTGCAAAAGACAAGGACCAAGAGGCGCGCAGTAGGCACAATAATATACGCGTGATTGGTGTGCCGGAGAGCACCAACACTGGGCGGATAGAGGAGATTGTCGAATGTCTGCTCTCCGGAGCGATTGGAGCTGAATTCTTCTCCACCCAGCTGATAGTCGAGAGGGCGCATCACTCCCTGGGTCCCAAGACTGCCACCGGGGAGTCCACCTTGTCCGATCATTGCGAGACTGCTCAATTACCGTGATCTAAATACGGCCCTTCGAGTTGCCTGGAAGAACAGACACCTCATGTTTGAGGGAAACGAATGCACAATCTACCCTGATTTTACAGCAGCCGTCCAGGGAGCACAAAGCAAATTCATTCCGGCTAAGCAAAAACTTCGCTAAGCGCAGATAGATTATGCATTGATGTACCCAGCACGCCTGCGAGTCACGCATCAAGGCAAGCAGTATTTCTTCATCAATACACAGCAAGTGGATGACTTCTTAAAAAGCATCAAACGATCCAGCACGTCCCGCGCCACTCAGGAGCATTCATCGAGACCTTCGTCTCCAGCATTGAAATAGTTCAGAACGCAGGCTGGTCAGACATGGATCCCCGCCAAGCAGCGCCTCTTTCCCCGCTGACCCCTCCCACCATTGTGGGATGGGCTGTGTTTTTACCCCTTGAACTGAACTGTGACATGAACGAGTTGACAAGAGGGCGCTATGAAGAGACTTCTCAGTGGCGCTACGCACAGATAAGTGTTGAACTAGGACTAATTAACAAACTGTACCGAGCACCCCCCCCCCGGGTTTCCCCCTTTTTACACGCATCATAACCTGGAGGGAAGGGGGGAATCGTGTGAGACCTAGTGCATCCCCCAAGGGCGATCCCTCTTATTTCGGGTCATAAGGTATTGTACTTTTGCTGTTAAGGGAATGTTGGGTGGGGGTGGGACTGTCAATTCCGGCATGATTGGGATGCTGCAGTGGGAGGAGGTGGGGAGCTAACTGTTACTAAAGAACGATAAAGGATGGGCTGGGTCATTTATGGACTTATTATTGTATGCACTGTACAGGACTAGCAGATGTAGATTTTGGGAACATTTTAGTGCCTTGTTAGGTCTGCTTCCATGGCTCACACTAAAACTGAACAGAAATTGCAAACATTAACATGGAATGTTAGAGGGCTAAGAGACCCGAGCAAATGTAGACATGTTTTGGCATATCTGGATCATCACCAAATCCAAATTGCGATTCTTCAGGAAACTCATCTGGACCCTCGCTGCACTCCCTCATTTGCTCGTAAATGGGCAGAGTATAGAGTATTCTCCTCATACTCCTCTTATTCCAGAGGGACAGCGATATTGATAAAGAAAAGTACTCCATATACCCATGTGGCATGAAAAGATCAATCAGGACGCTACTGCATTATGTGGGGCAGACTGGGATCTACCTCTACCAAGTTGGTGTGCTGTTACAGACCCAAAGTTGATGACCCCAGATATTTTGCCACACTCTGGGGCAAAATCCTGGAGATAGGATCTACTCATGTAATATGGGGCGGAGATTTTACCACCACCTTGGACCCAGTGTATGATAAGTTGAGTCCTCTCTCGCACCACTACACCAAATCACATAAGCGGTTACAAAGTATAGTAGCAGATAATGGACTGCTAGACACCCGGCGACAAGAACAACCGGAGACGAAAGAAGGCACACAATGTACGCAACATGGGCTAGGTTGGATTATTGCTTTGTGTCTAGAGGTATAGGCCCCTGGATAAACACAGTGGAATACTTAGCGAGAACGTATTCCGACCACTCGCCGGTATGAGTGTCCTTAGCCTCTCTGGTTCTTGGCATATCCCACAGGAGCTGAAGACTTTTGCCTCTCACCTTGCTTGACACAGTTTTTCACGCTGGAATGGGGCAATAGGTCACAGATTTCTTCCAACGAAACTTCGAGTCAGTAGAGTGTGTTGCGACAGTGTGGGAGGCCTTTAAGGTCACGAATCATGGTTTTTGCATAGCCAAGAGTTCAGGGGTACTTCGCGATATTCAAAGCACCCTGCAGAAACTGGAAGGTGAACTAAAAAGATTAGATGGCGAGATGGGTCGTGGCACGAATGGGACAATACAAAGGGATTTCAGGGAGAAACTCTCGGAATTCAAGGAAACTGCAGAACGAGAGGTTTGCTTCAGGGGTAAATATCATGTAGCCCCCAGGTATGGAGAGGGAAAGCGATCTGGTCGAGCTCTTGCAGATAAAATCCACAAGCCTTGCTTCTCCAGTTATGTGCTAGAAATCTCAGATAGGGAAGGCAACAGGCACAGCTATACTTAACCCCTCCCCTGCTGGTGCCGGAACCACTCAGTCATCAGCCGCGGTCGCGCTGTGCTGATGACGGAGCGGTTCCGTCACGGCACGCCTGCGCGGATTCCGCGCCTGCGCTGAGCGTTCTATTGAGTTCTATTGAGCGGGCGGGGTCGTGACAGAACCGCTCCGTCATGAGCACAGCGCGACCGCAGCTGGTGACGGAGCGGTTCTGTCACCAGCATGGGCGCGGGCCCCCTGCCCCTTAGCACTGCGGGGGAATAGCTGCCGCAGCGAAGGGGTTAATGCATGTACTACTCATTATGCTACATTATACACTACTAGTCGGCAGTGTCCACTTGATTGTCTGGGTATTTGGATGATGTGGCCTTGGGCTGGTTGGGGAATTCGAAGAGAGACTTTTTGGTGGCCCCCTTTGTGGAGGACGAAATTCGGGCTGCAATAATGCGAATGCAGACTGGTAAAGCACCTGGCCTTGATGGACTCCCGATAGACTTCTATAAGTCATATATTGATCATCTTAATCCCATATTGAAAGCAGTCTACGAGGAAGCCCAGGAAACGGGTGTCCTTCAGCCATCTATGAGGGAGGCGCTTATTACTTACCTACTTAAGCCAGGGAAAACTGCGAATCAATGTGACTCGTATAGACCGCTGTCTCTCATTAATAATGATGCCAAAATCCTTGCGAAAATATTGTCCAACAGACTCAATCTACGGATGGAAAAATTAGTACTGCCTGACAAGGCAGGATTCATCCCAGGAAGAGCAACATCCCATAACCTTCAAACCTTTTTTTCAATATTGCAAAATATAGATTCTGATCTGGCTTTTGCGGCGGTCTTTCATGACGCCACAAAAGATTTTGATTCAGTAGAAGGGCATTATTTTCTAGGAATATTGCAACGTATGGGAATGCCACCGTTTTTTTTCATCATGGATAAGTCTTCTGTATACTTTCCCGACAGCTAAGGTTCTGGTCAAGGGGTAGATCTCGTTGGCCTTTCCAATTACTAGAGGCACAAGAGAGGGTTGTCCGCTTTCCCCAATCACTTTTTGCACTGGCTATTGAGCCCCTTGCGGCCAAATTGCAGCAACACCATCAGGAAAAAGCATTGCGATGTTGCATGCGTCAGATTCTCGTCTCGCTCTATGCGGATGATATTACCCTATACGTCAGACCCACAACAGAATCTGAATCCTATCCTACGCGAATTCATTGTTTTTGGGCGACTCTCAGGGATTCATATTAATTGGGGGAAATTGCAAATATTTCCGCTCACACCCGCTACAATGCAGTTTCCACTTGAATTCCCGATAGAATGGTACACTTCAGAAGTAAAATACTAAGGAATATGAGTTATGGGGGACCGTGCGGAGCTCATGCGCCTTAACTATGGAAGAGCTCTGACAATATCACGAGTTGTGTCACACAATGGATTGCTTTGCCACTATCTCTGGCAAGCAGAACGTCTCTAATTAAAATGGTGATTGTCCCCCAGCTGTTGTACATATTCATGAACATACCATATCATCCTGGCAAGTACTTCTTCAAAGCACTCCGCTCTGAACTGATTAGGTTCACTTGGGGAGGTAACCAACCGTGACTACAGTGGGAAGTCATTACTAGACCTTACTCTCAAGGAGGCTCTGATGTGCTCAATTTTGAACTATATTATCTTGGTGCCCATACCATTATGCGCACTATTGGTTCCACCCGCCCATATATATGCCACAGATAGCGGTGGAGCAGTGGCTCGCAGACCCAATTCCTATGACAGGCGTGATATATAGCGCTCCCAAACCTTGCAAAAGAGAAACCACAACCGTCGCCTGTACTGTGATCACTTGGCACCGTATGGCTCATTTGCTGCAAGCTGCAATGTTATACTCCCCTTTGCTCCCACTAACATATCACCCTTGCATACAAGTGATACAGGAAGCAGCTTTTAGGAAGGTCATGGGGAAGGCAAATATAACATGCTGGAGGGACCTATACCGGGATGGAAAGTTCCGTACACTTCAACAGTTCTACAGTGCTATTACGCCTACACCGCTTGGCGTTTTTTTGTATGTGAGACTGAGACAGGGCGTTAAAGATAAGACCCCATCCTATCCTTTAGAACCCCCAACCTTCCCCCCACTTCACATGATACGACAATCCTAGACACCTGATCACATTGTCTCTGCTCTATATCACGCGGTACACACTCAACAGACTATAGGCCAATGCTCCGCTAGAACACACTGAGCCAAAGAACTGGAGTGCGAAATAACGGATAGTCAATGGACATAGTGTTGCTCACAAACAGAACAAGTTTCAGCTAGCCACCGCCTACATATTATCCATTTAAACATTTTGCACCAAATTTATTATACACCCGCCACAACACAAATATAAGCTAAAGGACAACGATCGTTGTGATAGGTATGGTGTGGAGGGCGCAGACTTCTTCTATTTAGCTTGGAGGTGTTCTGGAATTAATGAATGCTATCGACAGGTCTTTGATGCAATGGCACAGATGACATCACTGTCATTGGAGGCATCTCCATTGCTGGTGGCGACAGGTCTTTGATGCAATGGCACAGATGACATCACTGTCATTGGAGGCATCTCCATTGCTGGCCCTATTGGGGTACACTGAACACATAGCTAACAGTTGTTGCAGGTATGTCTCTCTTGAGTTCCTGATGGGCAAAAGCAGAATTACGTGCAAATGGGGACGGAGTAGAGCCCCTTAGTTCAATGAATGGATCAGAGATTTAATATTTTGGCAAGAACAAATGCTTGCATATGCTGATTTGCTCACGGTATCCTCACGCCCCAAAGATATATGGGAGCCTCTTAAAACATATTTACTGACCCACTCTGTGTAATTGGTTTCTGAAACCAGTACATGACAACGGGGGACACAATGCTGTACAGAACTTCAAGCCATGCTAGATGGACACTCACGCTAGGGAATGAATAAACATCTATACTGTAGCATCAGAGGTCTTCAATCTGTGGGGCGCGACCCCCAGGGGGGTCGTGGAGTCCTTGGAAGGGGGTCGTAGATTCTGTCAGAGTGCAGTTCCTGGTTGGGCTGGTCGAGGGTGCTCATGGTGGAGGCCTAATTCACACCGAGGTGTGAAAAACATCAAAGCCTCAATAACACGTAAAAGGTCTTTTAAAGACCTGTAAAGTACTCGGGTGTGGCTGTGTGTGTGTGTCCCTGAAGCCGTTTCGAGCTGGGGGAGGAGGGGAGATGGGGAAGTGGGGGGGCGGAGGTGGGCTGGCGGAGCAGGCTGAAGTGTAGTCCTTTGAGGTCAATGGATATTGCGCGCCTGGAGCTGTGGGTCCCATGACACGTCCCCCGCCCCCATCAGGGAGGCACAGAGTTGCCCTCGCATGATTGGGAAAGAAGGAAGAAGACGCAGAGACATACTGACCCCCCACCCCATGAGAGAGGCACAGAAAAGGTGGGTGGATGAATGATGGGTGGATGGATTGATGCAAGGATGAAGGATGGATGGATGTGTGAAAAGGTGGGTGGATAAATGATGAATGGATGGATGAAAGGGTTGATGGATGGATGAAAGAATGGATGGATGAAAGGGTGGATGGATGGAAGGATGAAAGGGTGGATGGATGAAGGATGTATGGATGGATAAAAGGTTGCATGGATGAATGATGGATGGATGGATGTGTGAAAAGATGGGTGGATGAATGATGGTGAATGGATGGATGAAAGGGTGGATGGATGTATGGATGGAAGGATGAAAGGGTGGATGGGTGAAGGATAGATGGATGAAGCACAGATGTACGGATGTAAGGATGAAAGGGTGGACGGATGAAGAATGAATGGATGGATGAAAGGGTGGATGAATGGATGAAAGGGTGGATGGATGGAAGGATGAAAGGGTGGACTGATGAAGGATGGATGGGTGGAAGGGTGGATGGATGTGTGGATGGATAAAAGGTTGCATGGATGAATGATGGATGTGTGAAAAGGTGGGGAATGAATGATGGGTGGATGGATGAATGAAAGGGTGGATGGATAAAGGATGGATGGATGGAAGGATGAAAGGGTGGATGGATGAAGGATGGATGTATGGATGGATAAAAGGTTGCATGGATGAATGATGCATGGATGGATGTGTGAAAAGGTGGGGGGATGAATGATGGGTGGGTGGATGGATGAAAGGGTGGATAGATGAAGGATGGATGTATGGATGGATAAAAGGTTGCATGGATGAATGATGCATGGATGGATGTGTGAAAAGGTGGGGGGATGAATGATGGGTGGATGGATGGATGAAAAGGTCAGTGGGTGGATGGATGAAAGGGTGGATGGATGATGGATAGATGTATGGATGGGAGGATGAAAGGGTGGATGGATTTACGGATGGATAAAAGGTTGCATGGATGAATGATGGATGGATGTGTGAAAAGGTGGGTGGATGAATGATGGGTGGGTGGATGGGTAAAGGATGGATGTATAGATGTAAAGATGAAAGGGTGGATGGATGGATGGATGAAGGATGGATGATAGATGAAAGGATGGATGGATGTGTGAAAGTGTGGGTGGATGAATGATGGATGGATGGGATGAGGTCTAACAGGCGCATTTATGGTTGTCAAAAGTTGATGATGAGGAGTACCAGTTTCTAGAAACTTTTGTCGGAAGGGGGTCCTTACCCCTAAAAAGGTTTTACAAGGGGGTCTCTGCATCAAAAAGTTTGAAGACCTCTACTGTAGCTGAATGCGAACACTGGAGGTAGGACTGATCCAGTGACAAAAAGTGTTCTAGTTCGCCTGATAATAATATGAAAGAACATTGGTTGATGTTTGCTTCCAACAATGCCAAAGAGAAAAACTGTCAGTCTAGTGTAATTTCCAATGCAATGCTTTTATGTGTGCAACAACAACGATGAATCCTATAAAATGTTGAATGCAGTCAGTGGGGGTTGCATACATGCAACTGTTGTTCATACGCCTCTGCCTATGTACCAACTGTCTATAATAGGACTAGTGTTCATTGAAAATCAATAAAAAATAAATAAAAAAAGAAACATGCCTTTTTTCTGTTTCCCACTTCATTGATTGTCTTGAACCCCATTGTCCATGTCCTCCCTTTGTTGCCACCACATGATCACAACGCTAATCAACTCTGTTGTCGCTGGGATAAAAGGTACGCTTTTTTACTCTTGTCTTACTACGAATACTGTGCTGACAATTGCTTTAGTCTCATGCATTTTTACATTGCTCTTACTTGCATTTTTTATGTGTAATGCCTTAGTGTACATGTTCTAACTTATCAAGTAAAATATGAACACACCTGTATTGACACTTAAAAAATAAATTGTTGTGGTGGTTGTGGGTGCTGTAGTAGTGGTTCCTTTGGATGTGCATTCAATAGGGTGTGTGTTGCTTGTGCGCTATGCAATATGTAAGAAAAGGGGCATAGGGCGTGGCCAAGATGGCGTCGGTGTAGGACGCTTTCTCAGGTCTCTCCGGCGCCGATCCGAAAAAGCTACTGAGAGCACGGTCCTGGTGTGGCTGCCCGGGTCCAGAGGGGTGGCGGAAGTGCCCCCAACGCAGCGGAGTGCAGCGGTGCCATCGGAGGAGCGGAGTGACCCTGGGGACGTCCACGGGGATACCTAGCCTCTGGGGCCTGTGAAGCACCGGCCTCGCGTGATCGAGGAGCCGGCGTGGTGACCTGCGGCACTCGCGGTACTTGGAGAGGTGCCGCCTGTGCATATTCAGCGCCTGCCGGCGGTGGGGGCAGAGGTCCTGCCGGCAGGGAAACGAGCCTGGGCATCGGAGCCTGTTGCAGAGGACGGCGGGGACAGCCGGAACGTGGAGGTGACTCCGGCGGCCGGACAGAGAAGGTGCGGTAAGCACGCCACGGAGCGTCCAGAACCGGCAGACTAACGGCGGGCTGCGCAGACCAGGGCCGTTGGAGGGGAGTGAATCACACGGGGCCCGGTGCTGATAGTGGGACAGGCTGTGAAGGGACGAAGAAGGGGCCCAGCTGCAGTGCCGATCCGAGCGAGGGCTTGTCGGCAGGGTGAGTGCCTCCCCAGGAAAGGGCGGGAGCGGACATGTCACTTGGGGCAGCGGGACCTGGCGCTACCTACTACTGCTGCGACACTGCACTTGGCCTATAGGCGTGGGCTGGCTGGACGATTGCATTTGCCACGTGGTGCCAGGGCGACCTGCGTCGAGACCCACGGCCCCGTGTAAGCGGTGTAGGGCCGTTTGGATCACAGACCCCGTTAGGGGGACGGATTGCTGGAGCCGGACTGCTGCACCCTTGCCCCCTGGGAGCGCCTGAGTCTGACGCAGTTCCACTTCAGTTCCTTCCCGGAGGCCACGGCGTGGATAGCGCTGACTACGGATTGGACTGTGACTACATTGCCCCAACAAGCCCGGCCTCCTGATCACACATAGTTGGTGGTGGGGACCCCTGATCCCCAGCATATGGGCCGCCTGCCCCAGATCTGCCTTCCGGTGATCCCTGGACAGTGAGGGGATTCCATTTGAGCTGCCTGGAGGGAAGCGTTGCGACCCACGGACTCCACGAGCTCCCATAGCGCCTGATTCCTGTCTGACTGGGGGGGGTCTGTTCCCCCGGTCTGCGTGCCACCAGCCAAGATGTCCACCGTGCTACGCAAGGGGGGTCGACAGGGTAAGGATGGAGCTTCCAAGTCCTCTCAGCAGCCGGCGTCCCCGGGGGCCAGTGGCTCGCAGAAGGTGTCGGACGACGAGGCGCCTGCTACTAAGGCCTTCATGTCTGAACTATTTGCATCCATCAAGGAGGATATTTCTGAGCTCCGGGCTCAATTGGCCTCTGACCTGAGGGAAGTGCGCAGGGACGTGGACGGCATTGGCGAGAGAGTGGCGACCCTGGAAGACCATGATTTGAGCATGGCTAACGATGTGCACTTACTGCAACAAGATATCATCCGCCTCACCGAACAAAATTTGGACCTACAGTTGCACACGGAGGACCTGGAAAACCGTTCCAGGAGGAACAACATCCGCATTCGGGCGGTGCCATGGGATGGCGAGGCGGGAGACCTGCGTGGCTACGTCCGGGATTTGTTTTTACAGATCTTGGACGAGGAGGAGGTGAGGGAGATCGAGATGGACAGGGTACACAGAGTTGGTCTGCCTAGGCGCGGAGGGGGTCCCCCTCCTGACATCCTCGTCTGTGTTCATGATTTCCAAATCAAAGAACGTATTCTCCGCAAGGCCAGGGCCATCCCGTCATTGCAATTCAGGGGCCATGCCCCTCAGCTGTACCAGGACTTGGCAGCCTCCACACTGCGGAAGAGGAGGGAGTTCAGTCCGGTGACTTCCTTCTTGAGAGAACGCAACATCTCCTACTCATGGGGCCACCCCTTCAGGATCATCTTCCGGTGGCAGAATCGGCTGGCACAGATTAATTCTATCCAAGCAGCAAAGGACCTCTTGGGTCTACAGGATGTCCCTTCTTCACAGGAGGAGAATGCTTCGCCATCTCGGAGACGTCACCGCTCGTCCTCTTGGCATAGGGTGGGGGCTTCCCCAGACCGGCGGCAGCCGGATCGTGCCTCTAGTCTGCAGGAAAGGGTTGACGCAGTGGCTTCGGTGGCCTCAGCCACTCTGGCGGATACGCAACAAAGCTCTGGAGCGGCATGACCACCACGGATTTGAGCTGACCAGGATCGGCGCTGGAGGGACTTCGGTGCTTCGGTCTGGGGTATGGATGTACTTTTTGGGAAGACACCCCGGACCATGGCCGCGGGGGTTGACCATCTGGCACCCCTGCTCCACTTCCGGTTAGGAAGGCTCCCCACGAACCTTGGACTACTGGAACTGATGAGTATTCTCTTTATCCTTTATGATTTCCACTCCTTTTGTTTGTTGTTCCTTTTTCTACGGGTAGGGTTGGGTGTTGGGGAGTTTGGGGGTTCGGGGTCGGGGGGGCTCCATGACTTGTGCTATGCTTGGTTTGCTTATCTAATGGGGTGGGGTTGGGATGGGGGTTGTTGGGGACGGTGGGGAGAAATCCGTGACGGAAGGCCGAAGGGGGTGTTTGTTATGTGTCTGCTGCTGAGTACGTACTCTACTGTTGGCGCTATCGTGCCGCGAGTGTTTTGGAAGCTACTGGTTGTCTATTGCCTGAGGGCGGGGCTGAATGCGGGGTGGGTGGCATTTGGCATGCTGAGAGCGAATTCTGGGTTTTATATCCGCTATGCCGCTTAGTGCAGGGACGTGGAATGTTAAGGGCTTGAATTCGCCACAGAAGCGGCAGAGAGTACTGAAGTATGTGATGGATCATCAACTTGATGTAGTTGGACTGCAAGAAACCCACTTGGCACGGAAGGATGAGTTGAAGCTCCGCCATAGGGCATACCCCATTGTTTACAGGTCCTCTGCTGTTACGAAGCATCGGGGGTGGCGCTTCTGTTCAGGGCTACGTTGCATTTTCAACCAGTAGAGGTCCGACACGACAAGGAGGGTCGTTGGCTGATGGTTAAGGGGCACATTCAGGGCAGGTTGTGTACGTTTGTGGTGGTATATCTGCCCAATGCAGGTCAGAACAAGTATTTGCAAGAATTGCTGGCGAAGATTGGGGACTTTGCGGAGGGGCTCTTATTCCTGTTGGGAGACTTTAACTTGGTGTGGGACAGGGACTTGGACAGCTCGGGGGGGCGTAGGGCGGACACAGGGGTATTTTCGGATGCCACGCAGCAGGGGGTGGGGGAGTTGGGTCTAGTAGACGGATGGCGTTTTTTCCACCCTGCCATGAAAGACTACACATTCTTTTCACATGTGCACCACTCCTACTCTCGCTTGGATCACATTTTTCTTAGCCAGTCCCTCAGAGGGAACATCCTAGATGCCGCCATTCTTCCGATCTCGGTGTCGGACCACAGTCTCATGGTGCTCACTCTTCGTTGGTCGCCACCCGACACCGCGAGCCGAAAGTGGTACTTCCCGGCGTCGGTGGTTAGAGACGAGGTTTCTAACCAAGCCTTGCGCCTGGCCATCCGTGAATTTTTCGACTGCAACCCACCGTCGGATACCTCTCTGACGACTACGTGGGACGCCTTTAAGGCGACGATCAGAGGGACGTGCTTGGGCCTCAATTCGCAACTTAACACCCTGCGTAGAAAGGAACGGGACGCACTGGAAGCCGAGGTGCTTGAACTCGAGAGGGCTCATAAGCTCAATCCCTCGAGGGCGACCCTACGTCCACTTACGGCGGTTAGGGGCAAACTGAAGGCACACTATGCCAATAGAGCCGAGCTTACTCTCTTGCGACTGGGGCGGCATTCATACTCTAGTGGCAATAAGATTGGCAGACACTTGGCCCGGCAATTGCGGGACAAGAGGGAACGAGAATACATAGGGGGGATCAAAGACCCCGCAGGAGTTCTCTGTCATCGTGACGGGGCGAAGGCGGACATATTTGGCCGCTTTTATGCCGATTTGTATACGGGCGAGGAACTGGATGCGACGGCGCAGCGGGAATTCCTGCAGCGCTTGCCGATCCCGCAGGTCTCCAGGGCGTGGAACGATCTGCTAGAGGCTCCGATCACGAGGGAGGAAGTCCTCTCCGCCATTAAAAAGTTGAAATTACATAAAGCCCCCGGCCCGGACGGGTACACTGCTGTCTTCTATAAAACCTACGCAACTGAGGTGTGCGATTTTCTGGTTGCCCTCTTCAACGACATGGCTACGTCCGGAATGAATACCGGGACTCTGGCGGAGGCGGTGATTACGGTCCTGCCGAAGCCAGGGAAGGATCCTGAGCTCTGTTCCTCCTTCCGCCCCATAGCCTTACTTAATATTGACGCGAAGCTGTATTCGGCGATTCTAGCGAGCCGCCTCCAGGACTTGTTACCGGCGATTGTTCATCCGGATCAGTCCGGCTTTATCAAAGGCCGTCAAACGCACGACAATACGCGCAGGGTGATTCATCTCATTGAGAAGGCGAACAGGTTCCGCATCCCGGCGGTATTGGTGGGCCTAGATGCGGAGAAGGCCTTCGATCGCGTTGACTGGAGCTTTCTATTTCATACGATGCAAGCGTTTGGGTTCTCCGACAGATTCATCACCATGGTGAGGGCTAACTTCTGTAGCCCCCGCTCGAGGGTGGCGGTGAATGGCCACCTGTCGGCCTTCTTCCAGCACTCGCGAGGTACCAGACAGGGATGCCCCCTCTCTCCCTTATTGTTTGCGCTCAGCATTGAACCCTTGGCGATGGCGGTCCGGGAGCATGAGGGGGTGAAGGGCATTCCATTCACTGGGGAGCAGCACAAAATCTCTCTCTTTGCGGATGATGTTCTGCTATCGGTGGCTGACCCCGCTAATTCTCTCCCATGCGTGCGGGATATCTTGCTGGACTTCGAGGGAGTGGCTGGCTTCAAGGTAAACTACGGCAAGTCTTATGTCCTGAATTTAACCTTATCACAAGCCGACGTTGCTCAGGTAAAAACATCGACACCACTGGCCTGGACTTCGGGCTCGATACTTTACTTAGGAGTCCACCTCACCCCTACGGTGGGTGGCTTATTTGCAGCCAACTTCCCACCCCTGCTGGCCAAGACGCGGGCCGAACTGGAGAAGTGGAAGCCCAAATTCCTGTCATGGCTCGGTAGGGTGCATGCCATTAAAATGGTCCTTCTCCCCAAATACTTGTATCTTTTTCAGGCCCTACCGATTCCACTGAGCACTTCATTTTTTAGACAGCTCAGAACATTGATCTTAAAATTTGTCTGGCAGGGAGGTCGGGCTCGGCTTTCGTTTGCACTCCTGCGACGGTTGCGGGCTGACGGGGGGGGTCGGCCTCCCGGATCTACACCTCTACTATAAAGCTGCCCAACTGAGAGTCATGGTAGAATGGTCGCAGCAATTTTCCGACAAACACTGGTTGCATATGGACCGGAGCGTGACTGGCCGGTCCATCTGGGATCTGGCCTGGAAACCCAAGCGTGATCGACCGGTGAACGCGTACATTAGTACGCCCACAGGGACTACACTGAAAGTGTGGGACTCCCTGGCGGGGGATGAGCGATGGACGACCTTCCCGTCTCCATTCACTCCATTGCATTTCAACCCGGCGTTCCCGCCGGCACTCGCCGAGGGCCCCTTTGATACTTGGAGGGAGGGGGGTTGCCGCGCACTGCGCCATCTGTTCCACGGCTCTGATTCCCTGTCTTTTGAGAATTGCATGCGGGATTACCAAGTGCAGCCAACTGAAAAATACAGGCATTTACAACTGGTCCACTGGGCCACGTCACCGGGAGTTCGGGAGGCTGCCACGAGGCCTCCCTCCGACTTTGAGGCCTTCCTGCTGAAAACATCTACCATGAAGGGGGCCATCTCCTTTCTATACCAACTGTTGCTTCGGTCTGCCCTTTCCCCTAGACCGCGCTACATGAACCAATGGGAGGAGATGGTGGGGAGGGACATCACCGATGGAGAATGGTCGGCGTTGTGGAGGGACATGACGCAATTTAACCACTCAATTCTCCTGAGGGAGGCTCACTTGAAGACTCTCACGCAGTGGTATATGGTTCCCGCCCGACTTCACCGTATTTACCCGGCCGTCTCGGATAGATGTTGGAGGGGCTGTGGCCTACTGGGGGACTTCCGCCACATCTGGTGGGATTGCCCGATCATCAAACCCTTCTGGGACGAGATCCTATCCCATATCAAAGATATTTTGCAGTATCCCATCGATAACTCTTTGGCATCCATACTCCTGGGCCTGCGGGATCCTGGCCTTGAGCACCAGACGCGCGCGGACAAGAAGATTCTGTGGCTTTGCCTTGGCGCTGCCAAGCTCACACTGGCGGCGGCCTGGAAACGGAAGGAGGCACCGGCGATCTCACTCTGGCACGCCAGACTGTGGAGGCTCCTGAGTCTTGAGAGAATGGCGGACATCTTCCTAGGCAACTACAAAAACTTTAAGCACATATGGGGTCCCCTGGTGTCCTTTCTCTCTACTGGTTTACCCTCGGCAGTTTGCCCAGCATCGTTGAGGACCCTACATTTGTTTCAGCTCTAAGTGTGTGTGATGGGTGAGTGAGGAATGAATGAGGCGCCGTCACGGGAGGGGGGGGGGGGGGTGGGATGAGGGACGTTAAGTTTGTGTTCCGCTATTGGGGCATCTGTGCCGCTGGGACGAGGCTTGAGTTAACGGCTTTGTGACTCTGGAATTTCTACCGGCTGGTCTAGAAGTATTCCCCGCCTTGGGGTGACATATGAGACTACATCTTTCTTGCAGATGCTGGAGCCTAGAATCGACACGCTTCTTTTGCATTGCATTATTGCCTCGTCTTGCTTTATTGCTTTCCCACTGTGTGGGATCATCAATGCACCCGATGCGGTAACTTTTGTTTACTGTTTTTTCTCTGTGTTTTGCAAAATAAAAATTTTACAAAAAAAAAAAGAAAAGGGGCATAATACCTTACCTACATATATTTTAGAAGCAAACATATGTGTATTGAAACCTAAATCAGTACTACGTACCAGTCTCCACTCCACCAGGGACTCACTCCATCAGCAAACTGCCGCTAGGACATTGCCAGCACAATGGGAACATCTATCAGGATCAGCACAAACCCGCTGAACTGACAGGGATGGAGCACTATTAGCCAGCAGAGGAGTCTGCCGTCTCAACGACGGTGCACCACTTACGCAACGTGAAACAGTCTTTCAATGCGGATGGTGGTTCAGCCACCACACATGTAAACATGGTGGGCAGGATACAGTAAGCTTGGAGGAGTACAGTGATACTCTATCGCAGAGAGACGATGGGAGTCATACCAAGATCTAAATCAGGCCCTAACTTTGCTTTCATAATTGTACAGCACAAATAGTCCACTTAACTAATGTTTCAGGAAGCTATACCTTTTTCAAACTTTCTTAACCTTTGACTATGAATCTGTTTAGATTACTTCTTTGCGTTGAGTTAAATTGCTAAACTTTACCCTGGAGCAAAAGTATTTTGAATGACTTTTTTTATTGAATTTCTTTATTTCCAATTATATAAACAAACACTGCTGTATCAATCGTATGAATACATTCTTGTTTGTATTACATTTAGAAGATACATACAATATTATATACAGGTACAGAAACAATATGCATTTGGGTGGGGTTAAGCAGGAGGTGACATTAGGGTACCAGACCATCAGATACTGATGGTTAATGGGGGGCTGTACATGGATAAGTAGTCCATCAGGTAATTGATTATGAGGCTGACAAGGTATTAATAGTTGCATTAGTCTACAGCATCATTAGAGGCATCAGAGTCCAAGGATAAGAGGTAAGTACGAAGAAGTGTCTAAATGTCTTTTTGACCTAGAAGCTGGTGGTTGCAATGTGGCATTTAGTTCACTGGTGGTGATAGGACAAGATGACATGTCTTTCAGCGAGTCATCCGTGGTGGGGCCCTGCTGCTGCCCGATAAGAGGGACATGCGCTGCTTAGCTACCAACAGTGCTATGGCGGTGAAACGTCTGAGGCCTGGGCTCAACGGCTTAACATATCCTAAAAGGGGTAACAGCGTTTACAATGCATGCTTTGCATCGCATGCTATTACAACGCGGTTGTTACACCGGTCGCCTTGTTACAATGTGGAAGAGGTGTGGCGCAGCAGCCAAGGTGACTGACGCTGGATGCTGGGGATCACGGTTCGAACCCAGGCTCTGGCGGCAGGGTCTGCCCAGCACCATGTTACTCTGGGCAATAGCTCGCTTAATCTTCCCGACGGCACCCAGCGCCTTGACACCTTCGGGTAATTTTTCGCGCTTTACAAATACTGGACATTTACTTTTGCATTTACAACGCGAACAATCACATCGCAAGTTGTTACAATGATTTGCTGTAGGGAGCAGAAGGTGTTGGATTGTAAATCCCTGCTGTTGCACAAACTGGAGTAGGAGTAGTAAATTATACTATTCCTAAATCCAGCGCACCCCCTACAACAAGTCGTTGTAACGATTTGCGATGTAATGGCTTATGTTGTAACAACGCGGTCGTTGTAATGACTGCGTTGTAATGGCATGCGATTTAAAGCATGCTTTGTAAAGAGATATAATCCCTAGAAGTGCCATTAGAGAATCTGTGTCGACAGTATGTTCTAGCATAGTAGAAATCAAGGCAACTATATCCCCACAAAATGCATGGATAATAGTGCAATTCCAAATCAAATGTACAAAATCAGCATTGTCGGACTCACATTTGGGGCAACGATGTGAGCGTGAGGGATCGTACTGAGCCAGAGCCTTAGGTGAGGTGTATACCCGGTGTCGATATTTATAATAGAGTAGTTTGGGTCTACTGTTAGTGGAAACCAGTTTTGTTTGTGTGCAGCAATAATGCCAGTTTTTGTCTGGTATTGGATACCTGAAGTTATGTTTCCATGCCATTCGGGATTTGAGTACTCCGCTGGCTTTCATGCTTGGCAGGATTGGTAATGGTGGGAAACTGGTCTGGTACTCTCAGTGGTCATTAAAGTTAGGGGAGGGAATTCAGCCGGTTCCTCGCGGTATGTGGGTAGTATTTCATCTAGGGTACTGTGGAGGCAAAAGCGGACATTACTGTCCACATAGGAAGTGCCCCCTGTGGCTGCGCATTCGGTGGTCTTGTCTACGTACCGTTCATAAGAGATCGCCTATAGTGTGCAACTGGTGGGCTGACAATGGACGCTGTACTAGTACCTCCTGAGTCAGTGGTAACCAAGGGTTATTAATGAGGCGGATGCCTGTAGAGTGTAGTAGATCAACACCCAAGCATCTCTGGAGTTTGGACCATGCCCAACAGGTCATGGAGAGTGTAGGTATATCTGAGGGTTTGAGTAGTAGCCCCTGGAGAAGAACCAAAGACAGTGGGAGCTGTTCTGTCTCGTCTTGTTCTAGTTTCACATAGCGGAGTCTAGCATCCTGGTAGTACCAGTAATAGGGGAAGAGGCATTGAGCCATAAGGTAATACAGTTGAAAATCTTGTACACCAAACCCACCTGTCTTGCAGGAGGGTCAAGGTCGTCCATTGATTCTGGGGCGTGGGCTCAGCCCGCCCATAGGAGCTGAATCAGGGTAGCAAAGATGGAGTTGGTTAATGCAATAGGAATGTTTAAGAATAGACATAGAAAGCGTATGAGTACTACCATCTTAATGATAGCAATACACCGTGCAATGGATAATTACCATTTAAACCATTTGCTTATCTCGGTAGTGAGTTCATCAACTGCAGGGCCATACTTTCAACATATGACCTCTTCCTTCTATCTATGTAGGACAATATCTAGATATATGGGAGAGCGAAGAGGGCATTCCAGATCCCATTGGATCCCATTGGACAGTGGCGTTCATGAGTGGGAAGAGTTTGGATTTACGCCAATCTATAGAGATGCCATTATCATATTACTTCTTGGATGATGGTGTATGGGTCTCGGACAAAAAGTGAAAATTCGTAATTAAGTTTAGGAGTTCATGTATATTGGACTTAACTTTGACTTCTGAAGTAGCAAGGTCAAACCTGGGTGTCCACACTGCACTCCTAACAATTTTGCCAAGAAGGCTGTGTAAATTCCAACCTTCCTGTAAAGCACTGCAGTATTAATATAATTAATTTAAAAAATGCAAATCTGCATTCCAAGAACAGACGATTTATGCACTTATTCAATCTTAAACATGTTCTACTCCGAAAATTAAACTCGAAGGTTAGAACAAAGTGGGTTATCTATCAATTATTAAAGCCTCCATTTTCTTTCCTGGAGCCCTAGTAATTCAGTTGGGCTGTTGAAGAGTTCTCATACTCAAAATATTAACAGATATACACCAAAGAATGAGAAACAAAGAAAGAAACCACACAGAATCACTCTTTTCAACCTGTTTATTTCTGTGGAATATGTTACTTCTGATTTTCACAGGCACGCTTATTCTATGTCACATTAGAAACACACAAAGACCATAAGGGTAAGCGTACTAATTTTGGACTTCTAACATGAATTTGTGAGCCATTTGTGTTGTGTTCAGTTGTTTTCAAGTGTTTGCTGATATATTTTATTTGTCACTGAGCCTGGTTTTAACAGATTTTCTCGTTTTAATTATAATCTTGTACACTCACACTTCGATTTTTCTTTAACTTCTCATTTTACTTAGACGTTTTTTTCCTTTGTCGCTATATATATTTATTTTCACATGTTTTCCCCATCATGTTGTTTTGCAGGTACCTTTGGGTTGGGGCGCAGGGGATGCTACCTTTGTCAGTACCTCACCAAGTCAAGTCAAGTCAAGTCAGAAATTTATATAGCGCGCTACATACCCAGAGGGTCACAAGGCGCTTGAGGAGGGGAGGGGAGTTACTTGTCGAATATCCAGGTTTTAAGTTGCTTTCTGAACGCTAGGTGGTTCTGTGTGAGACGTAGGTGAGTGGGGAGTGAGTTCCAGGTTTTAGCTGCGAGGTAGGAGAAGGATCTACCTCCCATGGTGGTTTTATTGATGCGAGGAATGGTAGCAAGGGCTTGGTTGGAAGATCGTAGCTGGCGAGGGGGGGTGTAGAAGGAAAGTCGTGTGTTGAGGCATTCGGGTCCCAGTTCGTAGAGTGCTTTGTGAGCGTGGGTTAGGAGGCGGAAAGTAATCCTCTTATTGACGGGGAGCCAGTGGAGGTTTTTCAGGTGGCTGGAGATATGGTCTTTGCGTGGGATGTCTAGTATGAGTCTGGCTGATGCGTTCTGGATGCGTTGGAGTTTTTTCTGGAGTTTTGCGGTGATACCGGCGTATAGGGTGTTTCCGTAGTCCAGGCGACTTGTAACCAGTGCATGGGTGACTGTCTTTCTGGTTTCGGTGGGGATCCAGCGAAATGTTTTTTTGAGCATGCGGAGGATGTTGAAGCATGAAGATGAGACTGCGTTGACTTGTCTGTTCATCGAGAGAGAGGAGTCCAGGATGACGCCCAGGTTTCGTGCGTGGTCCGTCGGGATGGGTGCTTTTCCAAGGGCCTCTGGCCACCAAGAGTCGTCCCAAGCGGAGGGGGAGGTGCCTAAGATAATGACTTCTGTTTTGTCTGAGTTCAGTTTCAGACGGCTGTGCTTCCTCCACTCTGCTACTTCTTTCATACCTTCATGTAGGTTGGTTTTGGCTGTGTTGGGGTCTTTGGTGAGTGATAGGATCAGTTGGGTGTCATCTGCGTAGGAGATGATGTTGAGGTTGTGTTGGCGAGCGATGGTCGCGAGGGGGCTCATGGATACGTTGAAGAGGGTGGGGCTGAGTGAGGAACCTTGGGGTACGCCGCAGATGACTTCAGTGGCCACGGACTTGAATGGTGGGAGGCGGACTCTCTGGGTTCTTCCGGTGAGGAACGAGGTGATCCATTCCAGTGCTTTTCCTTGGATCCCGATGTTTTTGAGGCGCTGTAGAAGAGTGCTATGGCAGACTGTGTCGAAGGCTGCGGAGAGGTCAAGGAGGATGAGGGCGACTGTGTCTCCGTTGTCTAGTAGAGTTCGAATGTCGTCTGTTGCTGCGATGAGAGCGGTCTCCGTGCTGTGTTTGGCACGGAAGCCGGACTGTGAGGAGTCGAGGGATTTGTTGCTTTCGAGGAAGGCGGCGAGCTGGTTATTGACGGCTTTCTCGATGACTTTGGCCGGGAATGGAAGGAGCGAGATGGGGCGGTAGTTTTTGAGTTCGTTGGGGTCCGCTGTGGGTTTTTTCAAAAGGGCGCCGAGTTCGGCGTGTTTCCAGCTTTCCGGGAAGGTGGCGGAGTTGAGGGAGCAGTTGATGACGTCTCGGAGGTGTGGTGCTATGATGGAGTCTGCTTTGTTGAAAATGTGGTGAGGACATGGGTCTGTGGGGGATCATGAGTGGATGGAGTTCATCAGGCGGATGGTGTCCTCGGTGGAGATTGGGTTCCAGTCGTTAAGGATGTTCGAGGGGGGTGCAGATACGGCAGAGGATTGGGTGGGATGGTCTCCGGGTTGGATGTCGAAGCTGTTGTGGATGTCTGCAATTTTGTTGTGGAAGAACGAGGCTAGGGAGTCGCAGAGGGCTTGAGAGGGGGTGATGTCGTTGGAGTTGGCTGAGGGGTTGGTGAATTCTTTGACGATGTTGAATAGTTCCTGGCTGTTGTGGACGTGGTTGTCTAGTCGGTCTTTGAATGCGGCTTTCTTGGCAGTCCGGATCAGTTGGTGGTGCATGCGGGTGGCGTTTTTGAAGGCGTCCCTGGTGCTGGTGTTTGGGTCTTTTTTCCAGGCCTTCTCGAGGGAGCGGCAGAGTTTCTTTGATTTCTTAAGATCATCATTGAACCAGGAGGCGTTTTTGCTGCCAAGTTTGATTTGACGTTTTTTCGGCGGTGCTAGGATGTCGGCGCTGTTGGATAGCCATTGGGTGAGGTTAAACGCTGCTTGGTCGGGGTTTGAGGAGTGGGCAGGTGGGTTTTGAAGAAGCGATGAGGAGATCTGGTCGATGGTGATTTTGTTCCAGTTTCTTCGTAGAGTAGGTTGAGGTCGGTTGTGAGTGGTGGTTTTATTGTAGAAAAAGTGTACGCAGCTGTGGTCCGTCCACTGGAGGGTAGTGGTGTGACTGAAGGAGACATGTTTGCTGGAGGTGAAGATGGGGTCGAGTGTGTGACCTGCGATGTGGGTGGGCGTAGAGACAAGTTGTTTGAGTCCGAGGTTGGCGAGATTGTCCCGAAGGGAGGTGGTGTTGCTGTTGTTGCTCTTTTCCAGGTGAAAGTTGAGGTCTCCCAGTAAGATGTATTCCTCGGAGGGGAGGGCGTGTGGGGTGATGAAGTCAGTGATAGCGTCGCTGAATTTTGCACGGGGTCCTGGAGGCCTGTAGAGGAGAGTGCCTCTGAGTGTAGTCTTGGGGTCGATGTGGATCTGGAAGTGAAGGTGTTCAGTGTTGGCGAGATTGACGTCTGAGCTGGTTGAGATGCGGATGGATTTCTTATGGACGATAGCGATGCCTCCTCCTGTTTGGTCGGTGCGATCCTTACGGATGATCTTGTATCCTTCCGGGATGGCAATGGTGATGTCAGGGGCTGATGAGGCGTTCATCCATGTTTCTGTCAGGAAGGCGACGTCGGGAGAGATGGTGTCTAGTAGATTCCAAAGTTCGATGGCGTGTCTGTGGACTGAGCGGGTGTTGAGCAGGATGCATTTTAGGTAGATGGAGTCAGATATCTGGTTTGTGTCCGTGGGTGAAGAGTTGCTCTCGCTGCCATCGAACTTGCAGGATTTGCAGGAGAAGGGACCATGGGTGTGTCCAGGAGTGGCTTGGATGCAGTGGGGGAGTCGGCCGGGGTTAAGGGCTAGGAGGGTGGTGGCATCGTTAGAAATGCGGGGGAGGTGGGAGGTACGAGGACCAGGGGGTCTGGCGCTGGGCGCGGTCCAGGCGCGGACGGGCGTAGACGGGCTTACCTTTGGCGCACCTTCGGCGCGGTCGCTGCGCGTGAACGCTGCGCGCAAGAGCAACTGTCATATGTGGATAGTGGGGGGGGAGGGGCGAGGGAGGGTGAGCTGGGAAGGCGGGAGCGGGGCGGAGACTCGGGCAGGGTCGACAACAATAATATCAACAACAAAATGGCCGGCGGGACGGAGCAAACAGGCAAAATAATGCAAAGTGCAGAAGTCAGTCAAGCCAACACCAGCGAGGGCACAAATATCTCTGCAACTACTTAGCAGGCGAGGTGAAGCAGCGTTCTAAAGGCACATTAAATTACAGAGATAACAATCTTGCAATGTGAGTAAGTTACGTGATTCAAATCGATGTGTGCAATTAAAGCGTGCAGTGAAAGATGAATGACAAATTAGCAGCGCTGTATGCAAACAAATGAGGCGCTCCTACAATGCGAGCTAATTAAATAAACAAATGAGTGAATAGCAGCGCTGTAAGCAAACAAATAAGGCGCTCCTACAATGCGAGCTAATTAAATAAACAAATGAGTGAATAGCAGCGCTGTAAGCAAACAAATAAGGCGCT
This sequence comes from Lissotriton vulgaris, assembly GCF_964263255.1. Taxonomy (NCBI): domain Eukaryota; kingdom Metazoa; phylum Chordata; class Amphibia; order Caudata; family Salamandridae; genus Lissotriton; species Lissotriton vulgaris. Next base: position 1,510,386,935 of record NC_141689.1, read on the forward strand.
CCTACAATGCGAGCTAATTAAATGAATAAATGATTAGCAGCGCTGTATGCAAATAAGCGGTCCTGCAAAGCGAGATGAAATCGTGGTAACGACGAGTGCAAGCAGCTGGGGAGAACAACGATACCAGTCAGTTAGGGGAGGCAGGTCGGGAGCAGCGTGGAGGAGCGGCCGTGTCTGTGGTAAGCAGGACGGTCACAGCGCGATCTTCTCAGCGCGGCCCTGATAGCCTCAGTGGGAGGGAGGGTGAGCTGGGAAGGCGGGAGCGGGGTGGAGACTCGGGCAGGGTCGACAACAATAATATCAACAACAAAATGGCCGGCGGGACGGAGCAAACAGGCAAAATAATGCAAAGTGCAGAAGTCAGTCAAGCCAACACAGCGAGGGCACAAATATCTCTGCAACTACTTAGCAGGCGAGGTGAAGCAGCGTTCTAAAGGCACATTAAATTACAGAGATAACAATCTTGCAATGTGAGTAGGTTACGTGATTCAAATCGATGTGTGCAATTAAAGCGTGCAGTGAAAGATGAATGACAAATTAGCAGCGCTGTATGCAAACAAATGGAGCGCTCCTACAATGCGAGCTAATTAAATAAACAAATGAGTGAATAGGACGTCACCACAGCATCACTCAGGATGCCACCACAGCATCACTCAGGACGCCACCACAGCATCACTCAGCGCCACCACAGCATCACTATGCGTCCCCACAGCATCACTCAGCGCCACCACAGCATCACTCAGCGCCACCACAGCATCACTCAGCGCCACCACAGCATCTCTCAGCTCTACCACAGCATCACTCAGCGCCACCACAGCATCACTCAGCGCCACCACAGCATCACTCAGCGCCACCACAGCATCACTCAGCGCCACCACAGCATCACTATGCGTCCCCACAGCATCACTCAGCGCCACCACAGCATCACTCAGGGCCACCACAGCATCACTCAGTGCCACCACAGCATCACTCAGCGCCACCACAGCATCACTCAGCGCCACCACAGTATCACTCAGCGCCACAACAGCATCACTCAGCGCCACCACAGCATCACTCAGCGCCACCACAGCATCTCTCAGCTCTACCACAGCATCACTCAGCGCCACCACAGCATCACTCAGCGCCACCACAGCATCACTCAGCTCTACCACAGCATCACTCAGCGCCACCACAGCATCACTCAGCGCCACCACAGGATCACTCAGCGCCACCACAGCATCACTCAGCACGCCACCACAGCATCACTCAGGACGTCACCACAGCATCACTCAGGATGCCACCACAGGATCACTCAGCGCCACCACAGCATCACTCAGCACGCCACCACAGCATCACTCAGGACGTCACCACAGCATCACTCAGGATGCCACCACAGCATCACTCAGGACGCCACCACAGCATCACTCAGCGCCACCACAGCATCACTCAGCGCCACCATAGCATCACTCAGCACCACCATAGCATCACTCAGTGCCACCATAGCATCACTCAGTGCCACCATAGCATCACTCAGCGTCACCATAGCATCACTCAGCGCCACCACAGCATCACTCAGCCCATCCACAGCATCACTCAGCACCACTTCAGTATCACTCCGCATCGCCTTTGCACTAGTACACTACCACATCATCATCACTTAGCAAGACCTGAGCATCATTCACATCACCTCAGAATCGTCTCCGCACCAGTCACCACCACCACCATTAACACTTCAGCATAACTCAGCACCACCTCAGCCTGCTCTCGGAATCTGGCATCTGTCAATTCTCCCCTAGCGTCTGGCCGCTGCTAGTGTTATAATACAGGTACTAGTTCACATCCTTCACCCTCCGATTGATTATGTCCCCTCAAAAAAAAGCTTTAACAAACAACCAATGGAATAGGCAGAAACCAGTTGCCAGCATTGCAAGGACAAAAGAAAACTGAGGAAATGTTTTATTGTAAATACTTTTTTTTTTTTTTTTGTAAAATTTTTATTTTGCAAAACACAGAGAAAAAACAGTAAACAAAAGTTACCGCATCGGGTGCATTGATGATCCCACACAGTGGGAAAGCAATAAAGCAAGACGAGGCAATAATTCAATGCAAAAGAAGCGAGTCGATTCTAGGCTCCAGCATCTGCAAGAAAGATGTAGTCTCATATGTCACCCCAAGGCGGGGAATACTTCTAGACCAGCCAGTAGAAATTCCAGAGTCACAAAGCCGTTAACTCAAGCCTCGTCCCAGCGGCACAGATGCCCCAATAGCGGAACACAAACTTAACGTCCCTCATCCCACCCCCCCCCCCCCTCCCGTGACGGCGCCTCATTCATTCCTCACTCACCCATCACACACACTTAGAGCTGAAACAAATGTAGGGTCCTCAACGATGCTGGGCAAACTGCCGAGGGTAAACCAGTAGAGAGAAAGGACACCAGGGGACCCCATATGTGCTTAAAGTTTTTGTAGTTGCCTAGGAAGATGTCCGCCATTCTCTCAAGACTCAGGAGCCTCCACAGTCTGGCGTGCCAGAGTGAGATCGCCGGTGCCTCCTTCCGTTTCCAGGCCGCCGCCAGTGTGAGCTTGGCAGCGCCAAGGCAAAGCCACAGAATCTTCTTGTCCGCGCGCGTCTGGTGCTCAAGGCCAGGATCCCGCAGGCCCAGGAGTATGGATGCCAAAGAGTTATCGATGGGATACTGCAAAATATCTTTGATATGGGATAGGATCTCGTCCCAGAAGGGTTTGATGATCGGGCAATCCCACCAGATGTGGCGGAAGTCCCCCAGTAGGCCACAGCCCCTCCAACATCTATCCGAGACGGCCGGGTAAATACGGTGAAGTCGGGCGGGAACCATATACCACTGCGTGAGAGTCTTCAAGTGAGCCTCCCTCAGGAGAATTGAGTGGTTAAATTGCGTCATGTCCCTCCACAACGCCGACCATTCTCCATCGGTGATGTCCCTCCCCACCATCTCCTCCCATTGGTCCATGTAGCGCGGTCTAGGGGAAAGGGCAGACCGAAGTAACAGTTGGTATAGAAAGGAGATGGCCCCCTTCATGGTAGATGTTTTCAGCAGGAAGGCCTCAAAGTCGGAGGGAGGCCTCGTGGCAGCCTCCCGAACTCCCGGTGACGTGGCCCAGTGGAGCAGTTGTAAATGCCTGTATTTTTCAGTTGGCTGCACTTGGTAATCCCGCATGCAATTCTCAAAAGACAGGGGATCAGAGCCGTGGAACAGATGGAGCAGTGCGCGGCAACCCCCCTCCCTCCAAGTATCAAAGGGGCCCTCGGCGAGTGCCAGCGGGAACGCCGGGTTGAAATGCAATGGAGTGAATGGAGACGGGAAGGTCGTCCATCGCTCATCCCCCGCCAGGGAGTCCCACACTTTCAGTGTAGTCCCTGTGGGCGTACTAATGTACGCGTTCACCGGTCGATCACGCTTGGGTTTCCAGGCCAGATCCCAGATGGACCGGCCAGTCACGCTCCGGTCCATATGCAACCAGTGTTTGTCGGAAAATTGCTGCGACCATTCTACCATGACTCTCAGTTGGGCAGCTTTATAGTAGAGGTGTAGATCCGGGAGGCCGACCCCCCCGTCAGCCCGCAACCGTCGCAGGAGTGCAAACGAAAGCCGAGCCCGACCTCCCTGCCAGACAAATTTTAAGATCAATGTTCTGAGCTGTCTAAAAAATGAAGTGCTCAGTGGAATCGGTAGGGCCTGAAAAAGATACAAGTATTTGGGGAGAAGGACCATTTTAATGGCATGCACCCTACCGAGCCATGACAGGAATTTGGGCTTCCACTTCTCCAGTTCGGCCCGCGTCTTGGCCAGCAGGGGTGGGAAGTTGGCTGCAAATAAGCCACCCACCGTAGGGGTGAGGTGGACTCCTAAGTAAAGTATCGAGCCCGAAGTCCAGGCCAGTGGTGTCGATGTTTTTACTTGAGCAACGTCGGCTTGTGATAAGGTTAAATTCAGGACATAAGACTTGCCGTAGTTTACCTTGAAGCCAGCCACTCCCTCGAAGTCCAGCAAGATATCCCGCACGCATGGGAGAGAATTAGCGGGGTCAGCCACCGATAGCAGAACATCATCCGCAAAGAGAGAGATTTTGTGCTGCTCCCCAGTGAATGGAATGCCCTTCACCCCCTCATGCTCCCGGACCGCCATCGCCAAGGGTTCAATGCTGAGCGCAAACAATAAGGGAGAGAGGGGGCATCCCTGTCTGGTACCTCGCGAGTGCTGGAAGAAGGCCGACAGGTGGCCATTCACCGCCACCCTCGAGCGGGGGCTACAGAAGTTAGCCCTCACCATGGTGATGAATCTGTCGGAGAACCCAAACGCTTGCATCGTATGAAATAGAAAGCTCCAGTCAACGCGATCGAAGGCCTTCTCCGCATCTAGGCCCACCAATACCGCCGGGATGCGGAACCTGTTCGCCTTCTCAATGAGATGAATCACCCTGCGCGTTTTGTCGTGCGTTTGACGGCCTTTGATAAAGCCGGACTGATCCGGATGAACAATCGCCGGTAACAAGTCCTGGAGGCGGCTCGCTAGAATCGCCGAATACAGCTTCGCGTCAATATTAAGTAAGGCTATGGGGCGGAAGGAGGAACAGAGCTCAGGATCCTTCCCTGGCTTCGGCAGGACCGTAATCACCGCCTCCGCCAGAGTCCCGGTATTCATTCCGGACGTAGCCATGTCGTTGAAGAGGGCAACCAGAAAATCGCACACCTCAGTTGTGTAGGTTTTATAGAAGACAGCAGTGTACCCGTCCGGGCCGGGGGCTTTATGTAATTTCAACTTTTTAATGGCGGAGAGGACTTCCTCCCTCGTGATCGGAGCCTCTAGCAGATCGTTCCACGCCCTGGAGACCTGCGGGATCGGCAAGCGCTGCAGGAATTCCCGCTGCGCCGTCGCATCCAGTTCCTCGCCCGTATACAAATCGGCATAAAAGCGGCCAAATATGTCCGCCTTCGCCCCGTCACGATGACAGAGAACTCCTGCGGGGTCTTTGATCCCCCCTATGTATTCTCGTTCCCTCTTGTCCCGCAATTGCCGGGCCAAGTGTCTGCCAATCTTATTGCCACTAGAGTATGAATGCCGCCCCAGTCGCAAGAGAGTAAGCTCGGCTCTATTGGCATAGTGTGCCTTCAGTTTGCCCCTAACCGCCGTAAGTGGACGTAGGGTCGCCCTCGAGGGATTGAGCTTATGAGCCCTCTCGAGTTCAAGCACCTCGGCTTCCAGTGCGTCCCGTTCCTTTCTACGCAGGGTGTTAAGTTGCGAATTGAGGCCCAAGCACGTCCCTCTGATCGTCGCCTTAAAGGCGTCCCACGTAGTCGTCAGAGAGGTATCCGACGGTGGGTTGCAGTCGAAAAATTCACGGATGGCCAGGCGCAAGGCTTGGTTAGAAACCTCGTCTCTAACCACCGACGCCGGGAAGTACCACTTTCGGCTCGCGGTGTCGGGTGGCGACCAACGAAGAGTGAGCACCATGAGACTGTGGTCCGACACCGAGATCGGAAGAATGGCGGCATCTAGGATGTTCCCTCTGAGGGACTGGCTAAGAAAAATGTGATCCAAGCGAGAGTAGGAGTGGTGCACATGTGAAAAGAATGTGTAGTCTTTCATGGCAGGGTGGAAAAAACGCCATCCGTCTACTAGACCCAACTCCCCCACCCCCTGCTGCGTGGCATCCGAAAAGACCCCTGTGTCCGCCCTACGCCCCCCGAGCTGTCCAAGTCCCTGTCCCACACCAAGTTAAAGTCTCCCAACAGGAATAAGAGCCCCTCCGCAAAGTCCCCAATCTTCGCCAGCAATTCTTGCAAATACTTGTTCTGACCTGCATTGGGCAGATATACCACCACAAACGTACACAACCTGCCCTGAATGTGCCCCTTAACCATCAGCCAACAACCCTCCTTGTCGTGTCGGACCTCTACTGGTTGAAAATGCAACGTAGCCCTGAACAGAAGCGGCACCCCCCGATGCTTCGTAACAGCAGAGGACCTGTAAACAATGGGGTATGCCCTATGGCGGAGCTTCAACTCATCCTTCCGTGCCAAGTGGGTTTCTTGCAGTCCAACTACATCAAGTTGATGATCCATCACATACTTCAGTACTCTCTGCCGCTTCTGTGGCGAATTCAAGCCCTTAACATTCCACGTCCCTACACTAAGCGGCATAGCGGATATAAAACCCAGAATTCGCTCTCAGCATGCCAAATGCCACCCACCCCGCATTCAGCCCCGCCCTCAGGCAATAGACAACCAGTAGCTTCCAAAACACTCGCGGCACGATAGCGCCAACAGTAGAGTACGTACTCAGCAGCAGACACATAACAAACACCCCCTTCGGCCTTCCGTCACGGATCCCTCCCCACCGTCCCCAACAACCCCCATCCCAACCCCACCCCATTAGATAAGCAAACCAAGCATAGCACAAGTCATGGAGCCCCCCCGACCCCGAACCCCCAAACTCCCCAACACCCAACCCTACCCGTAGAAAAAGGAACAACAAACAAAAGGAGTGGAAATCATAAAGGATAAAGAGAATACTCATCAGTTCCAGTAGTCCAAGGTTCGTGGGGAGCCTTCCTAACCGGAAGTGGAGCAGGGGTGCCAGATGGTCAACCCCCGCGGCCATGGTCCGGGGTGTCTTCCCAAAAAGTACATCCATACCCCAGACCGAAGCACCGAAGTCCCTCCAGCGCCGATCCTGGTCAGCTCAAATCCGTGGTGGTCATGCCGCTCCAGAGCTTTGTTGCGTATCCGCCAGAGTGGCTGAGGCCACCGAAGCCACTGCGTCAACCCTTTCCTGCAGATTAGAGGCACGATCCGGCCGCCGCCGGTCTGGGGAAGCCCCCACCCTATGCCAAGAGGACGAGCGGTGACGTCTCCGAGATGGCGAAGCATTCTCCTCCTGTGAAGAAGGGACATCCTGTAGACCCAAGAGGTCCTTTGCTGCTTGGATAGAATTAATCTGTGCCAGCCGATTCTGCCACCGGAAGATGATCCTGAAGGGGTGGCCCCATGAGTAGGAGATGTTGCGTTCTCTCAAGAAGGAAGTCACCGGACGGAACTCCCTCCTCTTCCGCAGTGTGGAGGCTGCCAAGTCCTGGTACAGCTGAGGGGCATGGCCCCTGAATTGCAATGACGGGATGGCCCTGGCCTTGCGGAGAATACGTTCTTTGATTTGGAAATCATGAACACAGACGAGGATGTCAGGAGGGGGACCCCCTCCGCGCCTAGGCAGACCAACTCTGTGTACCCTGTCCATCTCGATCTCCCTCACCTCCTCCTCGTCCAAGATCTGTAAAAACAAATCCCGGACGTAGCCACGCAGGTCTCCCGCCTCGCCATCCCATGGCACCGCCCGAATGCGGATGTTGTTCCTCCTGGAACGGTTTTCCAGGTCCTCCGTGTGCAACTGTAGGTCCAAATTTTGTTCGGTGAGGCGGATGATATCTTGTTGCAGTAAGTGCACATCGTTAGCCATGCTCAAATCATGGTCTTCCAGGGTCGCCACTCTCTCGCCAATGCCGTCCACGTCCCTGCGCACTTCCCTCAGGTCAGAGGCCAATTGAGCCCGGAGCTCAGAAATATCCTCCTTGATGGATGCAAATAGTTCAGACATGAAGGCCTTAGTAGCAGGCGCCTCGTCGTCCGACACCTTCTGCGAGCCACTGGCCCCCGGGGACGCCGGCTGCTGAGAGGACTTGGAAGCTCCATCCTTACCCTGTCGACCCCCCTTGCGTAGCACGGTGGACATCTTGGCAGGTGGCACGCAGACCGGGGGAACAGACCCCCCCAGTCAGACAGGAATCAGGCGCTATGGGAGCTCGTGGAGTCCGTGGGTCGCAACGCTTCCCTCCAGGCAGCTCAAATGGAATCCCCTCACTGTCCAGGGATCACCGGAAGGCAGATCTGGGGCAGGCGGCCCATATGCTGGGGATCAGGGGTCCCCACCACCAACTATGTGTGATCAGGAGGCCGGGCTTGTTGGGGCAATGTAGTCACAGTCCAATCCGTAGTCAGCGCTATCCACGCCGTGGCCTCCGGGAAGGAACTGAAGTGGAACTGCGTCAGACTCAGGCGCTCCCAGGGGGCAAGGGTGCAGCAGTCCGGCTCCAGCAATCCGTCCCCCTAACGGGGTCTGTGATCCAAACGGCCCTACACCGCTTACACGGGGCCGTGGGTCTCGACGCAGGTCGCCCTGGCACCACGTGGCAAATGCAATCGTCCAGCCAGCCCACGCCTATAGGCCAAGTGCAGTGTCGCAGCAGTAGTAGGTAGCGCCAGGTCCCGCTGCCCCAAGTGACATGGCCGCTCCCGCCCTTTCCTGGGGAGGCACTCACCCTGCCGACAAGCCCTCGCTCGGATCGGCACTGCAGCTGGGCCCCTTCTTCGTCCCTTCACAGCCTGTCCCACTATCAGCACCGGGCCCCGTGTGATTCACTCCCCTCCAACGGCCCTGGTCTGCGCAGCCTGCCGTTAGTCTGCCGGTTCTGGACGCTCCGTGGCGTACTTACCGCACCTCCTCTGTCCGGCCGCCGGAGTCACCTCCACGTTCCGGCTGTCCCCGCCGTCCTCTGCAACAGGCTCCGATGCCCAGGCTCGTTTCCCTGCCGGCAGGACCTCTGCCCCCACCGCCGGCAGGCGCTGAATATGCACAGGCGGCACCTCTCCAAGTACCGCGAGTGCCGCAGGTCACCACGCCGGCTCCTCGATCACGCGAGGCCGGTGCTTCACAGGCCCCAGAGGCTAGGTATCCCCGTGGACGTCCCCAGGGTCACTCCGCTCCTCCGATGGCACCGCTGCACTCCGCTGCGTTGGGGGCACTTCCGCCACCCCTCTGGACCCGGGCAGCCACACCAGGACCGTGCTCTCAGTAGCTTTTTCGGATTGGCGCCGGAGAGACCTGAGAAAGCGTCCTACACCGACGCCATCTTGGCCACGCCCCCCTAAATACTTTTTTTTTTTTTTTTTTAATATGGTTGTTCAGTTGTACATAATGCCTTCTTGGTCATATATAAGGTAACAAAAATTCTTCTGACACTTTTTTCTTATAACTTTTCAGCATGCTGCACAGCAGCCACGCTGCTCTACAGCACAGCTTGAAGACATTGGCAAAGTCAATAGCTCTGGCTAAACACTTATAAGGCCTCAAAGGCTAGACCTATTGGCTATGCCAATGCTGGTCTTCCCCATCTAGCTTTCCCTGTGTAAAAAGTGTTTGTTTACCACATGTCTTATTTGGGCTTCACCTCCCATAATTTAGTTTAACGTCTTTCACATCCATCAAGTTTCCTGAATAAAGACACGTTTTCCCTTGATTTATCCTAACTTCTGGAAGCATTCACACATGATTTTTGGTCAAGCATACTCATGAAATGTGTTATCTTATCTTTGATTAATGTCTTATTTTATCGCACCATCCTCTGGCTTTAATACGGTCGCAGCAACTTTATGTTTACAACATTGACTACACTTTCAATTTGAAAGGGGAAAACACAATGAGAAGTGCTTGGTTTGTTCCAATATTTTCTATTCCTGCTTCAATCCCATTTGAAGTCCTCTTAATGAGTTGTATCCTACTCACAAATTCAGGAGTGGCCCAGGCAGGTAAAAGCGGTGGCTTTATATATTTTTTTTTAAAGAACACTTACCTTGCGCTTGCCGAATAGGCAATGCGGGGAGCACAAGTCAAGTGTTTTTTTGTTTTTTTTTAAACCATCATCTATCAACTTCCCCACCCACCACTGTTACCTGCACGGGCCACTCCTGCACAAATATACCCTTTTAGTGTTCACTGTGCTATGTCCAGCATTCTAATATGTCTTTTTTTGAAACTTTGATGAAACCTGCAATAGCTGTAGCAATGTCCACCAATAAATCGGTGGTCTAGGAGTCTTCAATTTCTGGCTGAATGATCTATTCAATTCTTCAGCCAGAGCTCTGATGAATTCCCTACAAGTCTGAACATGGCACAATAAGTGAAAGGCCCTAACAAACAAAATGGTTTCACTTTAGCTGCAAAGCAACCATGGCGGTCTTGTTTGGGTCCTGCTCTTGATCAATCTGGCAGCTGACGAAATTGCCACAAAGGCCACAGAATTTAAATATGGGAAAGCAAAATGAGATTCCTGGTATAATCTCCTACTAGTATTAAAAAAACACAAAGGTGAACCAAGCCAACATGCTTGGCACTGCCATAATGACACCAAGGTCGGAGCAAGGTGTACATTGTCTGGGCACACAAAACTATGGGTAGAATCAGACAAAAGGGATTCTCAGAAACAATTATTAAGCCTAAAATAACCGAAAGACAATTTTCTGAAACATAATGGAGCCCCATGCCTTCCACCCAGTGGCTATTCACCTCAAAGGCTTTTTATGATAAGTCCTTTTTTAAGAAAGGACTGAAAACATTCAGGATGATCATGCACATTGTTATCCACTGGAGTAAAAGATGGGTGTTCTCCTCACAATGTTCCCTCTAAGCCTAGTTATTTTCAGATGCAAAAAGAACAATTGATGGACAGAATGGAGAACAATGGCATACATTCACCCCAGTACAGAGATCTTGGCCTAAATCAATCGTTTTTTTCTCACCATGCCATTCCAGTTTGGACCCAGCCATATGCAAATCAGTCTTGACCCTGTGCCCCATGGGAACAGTCCAGCCCGAACTGCCAGGACAGGTCCTCCCTGGACTGAAAACAAGCATCCTAGGACTGGTTTTGGTGTTTCACCCCTCTTCAGCCAGGATAGCCGGATTCCAGTGGCATGGAGAGCACGGGGCCCACGTCTGGGCATACCCGTCCCACTCGGGGTGACAAATGTAAAAAGAACAATTAATGGACAGAATGCAGAACAATGTCAAATATTCGCCCCAGTACAGAGATCTGGGCCTAAATCCATCGTTTTTTTTGCTCACCATGCCATTCCTGTTTGTTTGCGTAGTTATTTTCAGGGCACATTGATAGATTATCTCGGCTTTTTTTCAAATTCTTCTTTCTCTGGCACCTGAGGCAAACAAAACAACTTCGGAGCTCCTTACGGCCCCTTTTCAGTTGCAGTTCTACGGAAACTGGCTCTGACAGTCTTACACACTTTCAAGCAGCTACTCACTGTTCTCTTGTGCCAGGAAGTGTCCCTGATTAGTTCAAACAGCGTTTACAATCTTAAAGATACCGGTTACTGATCTCACAGAATTTTCTAACTATTACCTCATTTCCATTCTTTCAGCTGTAGCAAAACTTCTAAAATGATATGCATCTAAGCAACTAGGTAAACTCTTTGACCTTTTGGAGGTGTATCACAAGCTGGTTTTCATTCAAATCACAGTACCACTTAAGTGTTAGTAATTGTACAGGGCTTTTTGTGGGCTTTGTCAGATTCTGGAGGTGTTGGCATTCTGATTCTTTTAAATTTGTAGGTGTCATTCAATACTGTTGTTCACCATTTCCTAATCCATCGTCTGGAAGCAAGTGGTGTGACTGGCTCCAGCCTGGTTGTAACTGTAGCTTTCCAATCACAGGTTCTGTTGTCCTTTGCCTCTCAGCCATGTCACCGTAAGTGCAGAGGCCCTCATGGTTTTCTTTGCCGCTGTGTTTGTTCTGTTTAACATTTATGCTGGGCGTCTGGCCTACCTTATGGACCCTCATTGCTTCTGTTATCATATATACATCATCGACCCTCGATTTGTCAGCCACCTTGAGAGTGGAGCGTCATCTGCTGCATTTTTAAGATGGCTTGTGTCACGTGAGGGAGTAAATTGGTGGCTACTGAATGAAGCTGAATTAGAGCAAAATGTAAATTATTTAGGCTGTAAATTCTCCTGAACATTATTTAGACATTTTCTATTCAACAGATAGGGGTCCTTATCCATCCCCCACTCAATCTGAACTGAACCTGGACACAAAATCCAATGTTTCTCATTTCTTGATCCAAATATTTATTTTGTAATTGCTTGTTGTGCTTTTCACCATGCAGTTCAAGCAAGGTTCTCTATGTTTTAAATCAGGATGGCAAGAGATTATCAATTTCTGCAATGAAAAGGACCATTCCCTGACTATATCAATTCTCTTACTTTGGAATGCCAAATATGCAAATCCATAGACAGTACTTCAAAATTAAGCAGCAAGGATGAGAGATCACTAAAGCCTGCAGCTTTCTTGTGCTACATCTTTGTTGAGGAGTCTTCAATGGCAATCGATTAGGAACCGGTTTATGTATATAAATCTGTGGGTAGGCCTCTGTGAGATCCAAAACTCTCCTCCAGTTTTCATTTGAGAATGTCTTTTGACAAACATCTCCATTTGTATGCTTCAGTGAGCTTCTGCAATCCAACTTCAGACTTCTAGATTCTGGAAAGAATGGATTGGTAATCACTGCTTATCTATCTAGGCCCTGCCCCATGGAATCCACTTCCATTGCCTTTTAGAAGTATTCGATCACACCCCATATCATTGGCAGTGCACTCAAGATGCATCTCTCTTTTCCATTCATGTACAGGATATATTGTGCCTTTATTGATCTTTAGTGAAAAGAAACCTTTATCTGCTTGAGTGCTCTATTAAGAACCACTTAACAAAAAACAAAGCCTTCTACAAGAACTACGTAAACACATTTTAAGCTTCAATGGTGATAGGACTCTTCTTCGGTAGGTGCCCACCCTACCAAGCTTGCTTAGCCTTTTGGCTTAGCTCTAGTAGCATTGCCTCCAAAATCTATAGGACAATCTCTAGCTCCCCTTCACAAGAGTCTTAGTTTTAAAACCATAAAGGTTTATTAAAGATTCAAAAGATTTTCAGATTCAAATTTATCATATTAGCATCAATCGGTGATCAATACATGAATGCATTAGTAAATATCAAGTTCAAATCGCCCAAGTCATAAGTAGGAGGTCGAAATATCAGAAATGGCCTAAAAAAGGAATGGTTTAGTAAAGTCAATTCTCTCTTAAAGAGAGGACTCTGCTCTAAGATGCCTGGAAAGGTTCTGACAAAGTACTGAAATCTTGTTTATGTTGAATTAGCTTAAATCACACAATTCTAACATTTGCAACACCTACGTATGGTTCCTAAAGATACTTCAATCAGTTATGGCACACAGATAAAATCTAAGGCACATTAGTTTCTGAAGATCATTCACAATGCAGTTTCCCTAAGCATCCTTCAAACTATCAATTATCTACAAAGAACAAGATACATTGGACCAGCCTGTACCATGCAGGTGTATTGTTACAACTCATTAAAGCATTCTGCAGTTATCACGTAAAAGAAAACATTCCACATGAGAAAGAAAGCAAAGATACATGGTACCTGTTAATTGTGAGTTCAGCTTCTCCTAGAAATAAAATGTACGTCACATGAAACAAGACAGATCCCAAACATTAGCCATACTCAGGGCTTTAAGTGGGCCGGGTCTCACCGGTGCTGACCACTGGAAGTTTTTAAAAGGGGGCCTTGAAAGGGCCTTGAAACGGGTGTCTATCGGGCTCTGTTTTGTGCCCTAGCACAAGTGGTCCATTTTTTTGGGACTGCAGTAACAACACGCACATCGATGTGCGCATGCTCACTTCTCACTAGTTACTACATGGCGTCATGCCAGGGGAGCGTTGTAAGGGAAGGGAAATCCTTTAAAGAGAGTCATTTTCTCTCTGGATTTCCCTTCTCTTTTTGAAACGCAAGAGCAGCAACATTGTCGTGGTGTCACCAGGGCTTTAAGTGGAAGCTTTTTCAATATTATATACAAGCCATAGTTGCTGCTTATTTATCTTATGCAACTAACAACCATTTGCAAAGCCAATAGTCCTGTCTTGTTGTTGGTATGATGTTCCTTGTTGTATTATATGTATGGATTCAATGACAGAAACAGCAAAATACAAGTCAGGCGGCACAGAATGCTAAGCACTGATTTTTAGCTTTGGTCTCCCTAGGCCATGCCCTTAATTACATTAGCCACGCCCCTTTGAGAGACTCCCAGTTTTTTCATCCCACTTAAAGCCCTAGCCATACTATGCACAGGCCTACATAGTGGTACCAGGCTACTACAGATGACCACAGATACCCAATGTTCTTATTGCTCTTAACCACATCCAAAGAACGGAGGGTCAATCAATCAATCAAATTTATAAAGCGCGCTACTCACCCGCTAGGATCTCAAGGCGCTGGGAGGGGTGGGGTCCGCTACTGCTCGAATAGCCAGGTCTTGAGTTGTTTCCTGAAGGAGACATGGTCCTGGGTTAGCCGTAGGTGGATGGGGAGGGAGTTCCATGTCTTGGCCGCCAGGTAGGAGAAGGATCTTCCTCCGGCGGTAGCTCTGCGAATGCGTGGGACGGTGGCGAGGGCGAGGCTGGTCGAGCGGAGCTGGCGGGTAGGCGTGTAGAATGTGTGGCGGTTGAGGTACTTGGGGCCCAAGTCGTGGAGAGCCTTGTGTGCGTGGGTGAGGACTCTGAACGTGATCCTCTTGCTGACGGGGAGCCAGTGCAGGTCTCTCAGGTGGGCAGAGATGTGGTTGTGGCGGGGGATGTCCAGGAAAAGTCGTGCGGAGGCGTTCTGTATGCGCTGGAGTCTTTTCTGTAGTTTGGCTGTGGTTCCAGTGTAGAGGGTGTTCCCGTAGTCCAGTCGGCTGGTGACGAGTGCCTGGGTGACCGTCTTCCTGGTTTCGGTTGGGATCCACCGGAAGATCTTTCGGAGCATGCGCAGGGTGTTGAAACAGGATGACGAGTCCTGCTCCTTAGTGCATTTGTGCTATGAGCACTTGGATAGTTATGTCTATAATGCAATTACAAATTAACTCATGCTGCCTCCTGCACTAAAAAAAATTCTGTGCATGAAAACTTAAAACTACTCCTTGCTTTGAAAAATGGAAACATAGTCCATTCTTAAATTGTGAGGCCTACAAGTTCAGAAGTATTCCCAAAGAGACATTAAAACATAATGCCTATCTTGCTGTCACATTGCTAATGTGTAAGTTAAATCTAAGGAAGGTACGTGTGTGGTATAAAAATCCCGTACACTATTCCTTAATACTAATAATAATAACAGCACAATAATAAATGATGATAATAATAATGAGTAAAATAATGAATGTGACAGTAACTTCAGTACCTTGTTATACTTCTCTCCACACTGCCCTTTTTGCAGTCTCTGAAGGCTATAAATGATATTGATACTCTCTGTAGATATGTAATCAGTCTTTCGAAATACAGCCTTAGCAACAGCTGACAGATCCTGCTCTTGGAATGCTCACGATGACAAACAGTTTTTTTTTCCATTTAGAGTGCACGATCATGTCTCTCACCCTTATACACACTGCTGTCGTGAGGACTCAGTGACCTCTACCACCTCCTCACCTCTGCCTATGTTTGAGAGTCTGGCTGTTAAACTCCTCACCCTCACCAGGAGGAGTAGCTGGCTGGGGGGTCTTGGATTGTTTTTTTTTTTACATATTAGGGATAGGGTAGTCAAGTCTGTTCTCATGGCACAAGGCTTCTTCAAGACAAGAGGACAGTTTGAGAATGCCTCGAATTCAACTGGGCCCCAGAATTAGAAAAATCCCTCCTTTAACACTGTTATTCAGTTAGCACGCCACAGAAGAAATTCAGGGAAGGCTCGTGCCTGAATTAACCTCAGCCGAGAGAGACTTGATCAATGCATGCAGGCAGAACTCAAAGGACACATGAAAGTGAGCTCTGATAAAAAGTGGAGAAATATTGCCAGGGTTGCACTCAAAAGTACCGTGGGGTCTCGCCAGAGTCGAGAACAATAAGGCACCAAACAAGCGAGGTTATGGCGTCCTGTTTGCCAAAATTTAAGTGAACAAAAGTAGAACGTTGGAAGTCTAATTGTGCCTCTGTTTATATAGAGACCAGCCAGTGGCGTAGCAAGTGTGTGTGTGTGGGGGGGGGGGGGGGGAAGCGGACCGCCCAGGGCGATACGAGTTTTGGGGGCGGCGGCCTCTCCCCCGCAGCCCCCCACCGCCCGTTTTGTAACTGCGACACCCAGCACCCGCTACCCCCCCCCCCCCCCCCCCCCCCCCACCGGCCACCGGCTGCCGATGACGAGGGATTCGTCAGCACCCCCTCCACACACCTCTTCAGGTGCCACCGCGGGCGACCACTGCTCTAGCTACGCCACTGAGACAAGCTCTTCAATTTTTCAAATATGCATTCTTACATTTAATGGGGGTGTCAGGTAGCAATTTTTTGCTCTAGTCTCAGTTCTCCCCACGTGCAGCGTCCCTTGCAATTCGGTCACAGACAGCTTTCTTGTGGCTGTAGCCCCGGGCAGTCTCGGTACCTTAAACTAGGCCGGTGTTCAGGGCACTTGCACGCGGGTATTCCCACACTCTCTTGATGCTTTATCCCCGACTTGAAGCCCGTCGGGTGACCTACTATAGCCTTGAGGCCCATCTCTAAATCTCTTCACACCACAGCCCTCATCACAGAGGCAGACAATAGAAGCCGTCCTTGCAAAGGAAGTGCAATATTTGGAATTCTCTGACAGCACGCGAGGACAGGTTCTGCAAGCCCGGTGGGTGAGCCCCCCCGCATCTTACAATTATCTGCGTCTCCTTGAGTCGGCCTCTTCACACGCCACACGCCACCCGCCACCTTTAGCACAGCTGACTGGAGCGCTGCGCACCCCTCGCGCGCAGCCTGCCCTTGCTTTTACCTGAACTCATCCTTGTTGACTTATTTGGTGCACGCAGATCAAACTAAAATAGCACATCCCTAGGCGGCACCCTGTCAACAACAAGCATTGGCTGTTCTCAATGTTTTTTAGCCATGTTGTACAACAGCTGTGAATTACGGCTGAAAATGTCAAAATAAATAAAGCACAATGACGCACCCAGTGCTGGAAAGTTGAACATTGGGCAACATGGAGAAAGGGAGATGAGGTGATACAGCGGACAAAAAAAGCACTATAACGCGGTCAGCAGGAGCAGCGCTTCCGCTAAGGCACTGCTCGCAGACAAGAAAAAACATAAAAAGAAAATGTATAAATTCATTATCATTTTATTTTTCTTTGCTAAGGGCTGGGCTGGGGTTACAGGGGAGGAGTGGTTTGCACACACCAAGTGTGCAAGCCGTCGGGGCCGGCCAAACAGTCATGCGCACTATGCATTTTCCCTACAAGTTTGTAATGCACAGCCTGGTGAGGAACATGCTAAGGCTCCCTGTCCATCTGAGAGCCGAACCACGGCACTCAGACCAATCACAATGCTGCATTGCAGCATTGTGATTGGCCACGGAGAGCCCGTGTGTTGTCTGGTTCGGACCTCGCCAAGAAGAGCGGAAATGCGACGGAGAGACGGCGGCCGTTTAAAAGGTATGTGTTTTTTTTATTTGTTTGCCACCTCCGTTCCCTGCCAGCCGCCACTGGCAGTCAGCAGCGTCCACATCATATCTCTTTTAATTTTGTTATTGCAGCTAGGGAGGCAACATAGACAATGGATGGAGGGCGGATGGGTGAGGGGATAATACAGACAATGGTAGGAGGAAGGGAGGGGTGAAAAGCCTACAGCATTTGCGCTCCAGTAATCTATTGTAAGTACTTTGTGGGCTCTGGACTACTGCCGCAGGACTTGTATGCTGCTGCTTTTATTGCTTTCTGCTTAGGGACTTTTCTCACCTTTCTTTCAGTGGCTACATGCGTGTGTCCCTTTATTTTGTGCTCTCTGCTTCACCAGCATAGCTGCAAAAAAGGTACGCTTTACCTGCAGCGTCCGTGGGAATCTTCACCATCCGTGCCCCTCCCGAGTCCCAGTGTGCCCTCAGTGGCACCCTCCCCAGTTCAGTCTACCAGCAGGTCGCCTATTGTGGCCAGAGCCCAGCTTCCAACCTTGCTGCCTCCTCCTTGTTGTTCCCTAGCCCATGATGTCACGGGTTCAACAGAACACCAGTGTTTTCGATGAGCCCTGACGTTGTTGATGCCATGTTTCGCTGGCACCACCGCGGAGGATCATAGACAAGGCGGCTGGGGTCCAGGAACAGCAGCAGGTGGCAGAGTAACAGGGCTCAGCTAACCCTCACACACCCATGCTTCAGGAGCCGCATCATCCCTCCACCTCCACCTGCCACTTTATATTATGCATGAGGGCTGCATAAAAACAGCAATGTCCACTCCTCCTGCTGCGTCTGGCAGATGTCCCCCTTCTCTCTTTCTTCCTCTTCTTCCCTCTCTTTCTGTCTCTCTCTCTCTCTCCTCCTCACTTGCTGAAAACTGGGACTTCAAGAAACGGCTCTTACCCTCTCTTTTCTTTCCCTTACTTAATTTGTTCCTCTGTGAGATGGATCCAAAAAAATAAACACTTTTGCTGGAAATCTCTTTTTCTGTCATTTTACTATTCCAAAGTGCAGCCGCGGGACGGAGGGGAAAAAGTTTTAAAATACGAAAAGTATCTAAATAAATAAAGAAAAGAGAGTGGTCGCAAAATGACCAGATTGGTTTTATTCAAACCCAAGCACATTAGCGCCCCTTTACAGAGTTTACCAGTGATGCGCTACTTTCTTTCTCTCGTCTTTCTGTGAACAACACTGTTTTCCCCGGGAGGGAAAGTGCAGCATTGATGGTGGTTCTGCAATACCTGGTTGATGTATGGAGTAGAAAACTTTTAATGTGATTCTTTTCAGCGGTTTTCCTTATTTTAGCTTATAAAGTGTGTACCGCGACTCTGTTCAGTGATGTGTTCTTTTTAAATAATACTGGTTATGTTCTGTGAAGATCTAAACAATTGACATTGAAACAGGTCCATTCTAGGCCCTGAAATCAAGTCCTTAACTTTTCAGGCAAAACACTCACTGATTTCTGAAAAGTGAGTGTAAAAGCATTAAGATAATCATGTTGTTCCTGCTTACATTTCACATGCTTTACTTAATCTTGCATTCGCTATGAGCGTTAGCTTTTGCCAAGCCATTATTTATTTTTTCAGGCAGCATAATACTCTTGTCTAGTGCATAATTTGAATTGAGTCACATGCAGGTGTTTATAGCGGTGGCATGTGTGGGTTAACCCTGAAGGCCTGTCCACCAAAATCCATATTGAAGTTTAGCTCCAGACTCGCAGGCAGGCCTACGAAGCAGCACACCCTAGCGCCATGAGTCTGTCACTGAGGTCAAAGGACCTTTAAGGTCAATCCACCTCACCCTTTGGTACCTCCTTTGGCCTTGTTTTAGCAGTAGAAGTGCAACTCACTAGGTATCGCAGGATTTGCATGCATACACAACAATATAAGTTCATAAACTTCACGGTCTCTCTGCTTTATGCACAAGCACTTTTAACATATGGTGCCTGCTTTGGGGCCATTGGAATTATGCAGCAATGGAGGACAAAATTATGTCGCAGTGTTGACAAAATTATGCAGCAGAAAATAGGCGGCAGCGTAATGCGATACATATTCTGATACTTTATTATTTTGACATTTTTATACTTACTAACAGTCCCTGCAAAGATTTGGCTTCATTAGTACCAGTGTTACATACAAATGCAGCAGTGAGAAAGTTAACCTGTCAACTTTTGCAAAGGGCCCTATACTTCGCAGCAACACAACTCAAATTTTTTAGTAACTTTTGATCCGTTGGAGCTACAAGCATTTTTTTACCTAAAATCGTCAGATTATGCAACAGATGATGTATTATGTGGCACTATGGCAGAGCTATAATTATGTGGAAAACATTTGCAAACTAGGATGGTTTGCCATTCATGCTTGAATTGCTCTTGTGGAAAAAGAGAGAAGTGCTGAAGACAGAAAATGTATGGCTAAGAGACAAATTGCTTGTGATTCCGCTTTTAAGTGTATTTGAGTAAATTTGGCCTGGTTGAGAACCAGGACACCAGTACGCACTACTCAATTTGTATTTAAACGTTAGTACATTTATTTAATTTTCATCAAAAAATCAACTTAAATCAGCATGACATTCATTTTCATGTTACATTTGTTAAAGCACATGTTCATTTGCCAACATATACATAGCTATCTTCAAGCATATATCCTACATCGCAATGTCAATACATTTAGTGTCCACCCAATGCATTTCGGGGCGCGAGCCCCTTCGTCAGGGGTCTGTATGTAGATGAAAAGAAGAAAAAGAAATGCCAGAGCTTTGACTCAACCTGTCCAGCCGATAACAGGTGTCTCACGCGCCAAATCGCTGAGCCTACACACCACTCCAAGATGGCGACTATCGCTATCCATACTCCCGCACCAATAGCCGACTTGCAAGATAAGGATCTTTACAATCACCTACCCCGTGTTGAATTCCTTCACACATCTATAACCCAAAAACTATAATATTACAGTCAGAATCGGAACCATCACGAGTCCGTGATTGGTATCTACGTGGAAGTCAATCACCTGAATAAAGGAAGGACTAGCCGCCTTCACGCTAACGCTTGAAGAGACGCTGAGACGGGATCACTTAGTCCGTCATTGATAGCTACGCGAAAGTCAATCACCTGAATAAAGGAAGGACTAGCCGCCTTCACGTTAACGCTCGAAAAGACGCCGAGACGGGATCACTGAGCACTTTGCTCCGGTAAGGATTCTCTTTTAACCATCCACAAAGCTTCCCAATTGCATTGTGATTTGAACGAATCGCACGCTGGCCAGCACCTTAAAATACATTGTCTTTATTTCCTCGGCAGATCCTACCACCTCCTCCTCGAGCACTCGCTGAGTCCGATGTTTATCGGGTAGGACTCTCAGGTAAACTCCAATACTTATGGAGTCTTTACTTACCGCTATCGCTGCTATTTCGCAGCCCTGATCAGAATCTTATTTATTCCCGCACAGGCTCCTTGATTTAAAGTCAACACACATGAGGTGAGGACTTATGTATATACGGCAACCCTAAGAC
Source organism: Lissotriton vulgaris (assembly GCF_964263255.1). Classification (NCBI taxonomy): domain Eukaryota; kingdom Metazoa; phylum Chordata; class Amphibia; order Caudata; family Salamandridae; genus Lissotriton; species Lissotriton vulgaris. The sequence goes on from NC_141689.1 coordinate 1,510,407,778, forward strand.
TAATTCAGTTTTTTGCTCATGCAATGTAAACATCGTACACCCCCTTCACCCCTAATCTCGCCTTTTACCTCTTTGTTGTCCCGACAGACTCTATCAACACAAGCGCACAGGTAACACTATTCTTCATCCTGAGTTTCTTGATACATGACACCGGTTTCAATTAACCCACTATGCTTATACGTAGTTCTCTTTTTCATGTAGATCACATCAGTATTCTACCAGGAGTGTAATTTTCAATAGACTTCACCTAGTTTGCGGTAAGAAGCACACACTACATAGACATCCATTTTTCATTCATGACAGTGCATCAATAGTAATAAGATTCCTTTTTCTTTTTCTTTTTCTTCTTTTCATCTACATACAGACCCCTGACGAAGGGGCTCGCGCCCCGAAATGCATTGGGTGGACACTAAATGTATTGACATTGCGATGTAGGATATATGCTTGAAGATAGCTATGTATATGTTGGCAAATGAACATGTGCTTTAACAAATGTAACATGAAAATGAATGTCATGCTGATTTAAGTTGATTTTTTGATGAAAATTAAATAAATGTACTAACGTTTAAATACAAATTGAGTAGTGCGTACTGGTGTCCTGGTTCTCAACCAGGCCAAATTTACTCTATACTTCATAGTTTGCAGGCTACATACCAGCACAGCACACATACCGAACTAACGTCCCATTACACTCATCTAAAAGAGTGCAGCTGCCCTTCCAAATTCACTTTAAGTGTATTTGAGACATTCTATGATTTGAAACATATCCCACTTTGTGAATGTATTTTAAAGTCAATAACTCATATTAAACCTTAAATAAACGTGTATCCATTGGCTGTAACTGGTCAGTGAAATGCCAAACAAATACTAAAAGTCAAATGTTTTGCTCTTTCTGGCCACACACCTCTGACTCTGACAACTGACCCATTCCTCAGGTTATTCCCACGCTCTGATTCTCCGCCCACAGTTCCCCTCCTTTGTTTCCCCTCACTTTTACCACTGATCTCAGACCCCTCCCAGTCACCGGGGAATCTGGCATGCGGCATGTGTTTATTTAAGTGAGCCCAGCCCCTCCCCACTCCTGCACCACTGCCTGGATTCATGCATGCTGGATATCATTTTAATAAGTATCTTATGATATTATGCAGCGCTGCTTAATCCTCAGGCTTCAGACAACATGTTACAGGGTCATTCAAATCCTGATTTTTTCCTTCAGAGCAAGCTGTATGCTCCTTGGCAGATCTCCTTAAGTCCCTCTAGCTTGGTTACCCTAAAATATAAAGCAAAACGTAAGCATGCCTAGTTTCAGAGGGCAAACACTTTATTATTAATAGGGGTGCAGGCCTTCCACACTGCCGTCCACCTTCCCTTTATACCGGCCTGTGAGCTGGTCACCTATTTGTAAACTTCTGCTTTTCCTTAGCATTATTATGCTGTATAGACAGTGTTCTTTGTAATATGTAGGAATGGGTGCAAAGTTTATTGATCCATGGTGCTAATCCCAAACAATACTGGTATATTACTGGTAGGCACAGCAGAATCTTAGCTATGAAGTGTTTAATAGCTAAAACTAATTCCAGTCGGCATGCCAGCCCGGAGCCAGCCTTCAGAGTACACAACATCATTTTAAATAAGTTGCATCTGCTGATCATCGTTGCAACATGGGGCTCAGTGTTAGGCGCTATATGAAGCAATACTAAACTGTTTCATTACCATGCTGTCTAAGGTACAATCCTTTAACTCCAAGGCCTCCTAATGCATAGCTCTCCTCTCGTTGGCACCCGCGGCAGCATCTAAGAAACCTGTCTGATTGTTTATTTAAGTGTGGCTCTCTATCGTTTTTGAAATTCACTGGTTTGAGAAGAAAGGGGGCCATCTATTCACCCTGTGTACACGTCAGCAGGGAGTCTGTGGCATTAACCTTGCAAGGCAGCAAGACAAGCCAACAGCCATAAAGTATGTTGATTGTGGCCAAGGCATGGTGTGTTACCAGGATTGTGTACATGTGTATACGTTTAGTGTGTGTGGGCAGTATGCCATGTTTATGTGTGCATGTGAATTGCCATTTGTATAGCAAAATGAAAATCTTGTGTTTGAATTTATCCTGTGCGCACACTATATGTGCACAAATATAGCATTTGTTGCCATGAGTGTGTCTGTATTATGTGTACATCTCCACTAAACTGATTAAGTTAGGAACTTTTACATTATGTGTTCCCAGCCAAGCAGGATTTATGTTTGATTGGAAAACCTTTTGTTAAACGCCCATAGCCCGTCCTCCCTACCCCGCCATCCTCCCTTCTCAGTGATGCTGAGAAGTGTAGGCTCCCTTTAGCCACTCTGCTGGTTATTCAATTACACTTCATGTCGCATCAATGAAACACCACCTCAGCGCAAACTAAGTACCATCTCAGCAACAGCGCAGCACCAGTCAGCGTCACTCAGCACCACTTCTTCATCATTCAGTAGCACCACCGCATCACCTGAGCATCACTCAGCAGCACCTGAGTACTACTCAGCAGCACCTGAGCACCACCGCAGCATCACTCAACCCCTGCGCAGCACCAGTGTAGCACCACCTCAGCACCATCTGAGCACCACCTCAGCAGCAGTGCAGCACTACCGCCGCACAGGCGCAGCACCAGCTCTGCAGCAGTGGAGCACCACCTCCCTACCAGTGCTGTTTATGGTTGTCCCCTCCCTCCCCCAAAACGGTATAACAAATAAGCATTAGAATAGGCAGGAATAATTTGCTAGCATTGCAATAACAAAAAAACTGGACGAATTTGTTTATGCCAATTTATTTTTGAACAGGGTTGCTCAGTTCTACATAATATCTTCTTGGGTATATATAAAATAACAAAAATGCTTACAACACTTTATTTTAACTTTTCAAAATTCTGCACTGGAGCCACACTGCTCTACACCATAGCTTAAAGTTGGCAAAGCCAACACTTATAAGGTCCCAAAGGCAAGACCTATTGGTTATGCCAATGCTTATTTTGGTATGGAAGGGAGTAACACAGGCTGTGGAGGGAGGGAAGACAGGTGAGAGGGGCATCATAGACAACAGAAGGAGTGAGGTTGTGGCAAGTGTGCATGGACAAAGGGAGGGAGGGTGGGGGCAAGGCAGCAGGGAAAACAGGAGGACTGGTGGGGCAAAGGTAACAGGGACAATGGAAGGCAGGGTTGGGCCAAGGCAATAGGGTCAGTGGAAGGAATGCAGGAAAGATTTTAGTAAACCAGTATGGACTACAGAAGGATGAAGTGTGCATGAATAGGGGCAAGCAGGCTGAAAAGGAAGGAACATAGAGGGGTGAGAAGGAAACGAGGGAGCCAAAAGAAAAATATTCATTCCGGTAGAGTGTTTAAATGCAAAGTAAACAAGAACTGGCAATGCCAAAAGGTCACGCATTTGCAAGAGTTAGAGCTATTGGCGTTGCAAATTTCAATGTCTATCATCCATGTGTTATGGAGTGGAGTAGATGTATGTTGTATGGAGTGGAATGTCGGTAGGATTTAAATTGCTAGTTGTGAAATTCTGTAGTGTGGAACTGTATGGTGTGGAGTGGATGTGTGGAGTGGAATTATGTGGCATGGTGAGCAGTGGATTATGTGGATAGTAATTATGTACTTGGGAGTGTACTAGAATTATGTGGAGTGGAATTGTGTGTCATGAGTGTAATTATGTGGGAATGGCATTTTGTGTTGTGGAGTTTAATTAAGTGGTATTTTGTGGCATAATGTGTAGTGTCAACCTAGTTGGGGAGGAATGTAGCATTTTATATAGCAATAATGTGAAGATATGTTGATTACATTTCTGTTGCCTGCAGACATCCGGAAGCTGTTTAAGAATTCCCTGAATCTGACGCACTGCTGGCCGTATATGACAGCAGTCACTGACAACCACATGTGAACTCTGGCAAGACAACAGACTGATTAAGGAGATCCTGCCCAGGGGGAAAACCCTTGATCTTGCTTTTTGTGCTTTGATAGTCTGGCCAACGAAGAGAGGAGCCTGCAACAAATCTTTTGAGATGGGAACCTGAGCACTGCTGTTTTACATTCAATGCAATAATTAACTGAGTGTTATTGTCGGCCATGATGCCTCTTGATGGGTTCTCCATGTTTGTGGAAATCAACAAAAACGACATGCGAACCAGCATGAGGCGGCTTCCGTTTGTGACAATAGTCGGCACATAATCATGGCCAAACATTGTGAAATTGTAAAATGTTCTTGTTTTAAATGTAAGAATTTTGCTTCCTTGCCTGTACTGCAGTGAAGATGCATGTGTTGTTGCAAATGTAACAATTTTCTACGGTGAAATGCAGATCCTCCTGCAACAGATTAAAAACCTGGGAGGAGGAGAAGAAAGATGGCACCAGTGGTGAGAAGAAAGCAAAAAACATGTCAGAAAAGAGGCAGACGGGGGGGGGGGGGTGGGGGGGGGGGGGGGGAGAGAAAGAGGCAGACATCAAAAAACAACATATCCGGTTGATTTGGAAGCGAGCAAGGTGTGACAGCGAGAAAGGGACTGGTATAGAAAGTTGGGAAGATATATGCTTATCGAAGAGAAGAAATGTTATCCGGAGGAAAAAAAAAGAAAAACGTTTGAAGAAAATGAGGCAAAAAAAGGATGCGGAGAGAGAAATAAGAAGGGTTACAGAGTTAAGGGGAACTGGAGAAAGGGGTAGAAAAATAAGATTACGAAAGGATAGGATAAGGAAATGCGTGGAGAAGAAAAAAGATGGTGACAGCGAGTAGAAGTCAAAGAAAAAAATTAATGAGGTCTCACATGAGAAGGCTCATGAGGCATGTCATGAGTGTTTGGTGGTGGGTTTTGTTCAGTGTTGTAGTCTAGTGTGACCAGAGCCGTTGTATTCAGAGCTGTTACACAGCATCTCAACCAAGCTTCGGCACCCCTGCTTTCACCACAAGCATCAGCTGCTGCTGAGCACAGATAGGAGGAGCCCAGCATGCTGGTCTCTCCCAGGCAGCAACAGAAAGGGGCATTTTCTGGGGGAGCAGTGAGTTTCATAGGTGACGAAACGAAAGACCTATAAGAAGGAGTGGGCAAGAGACTGATGCGACAACCAGCAAACGGAGCATGAGCACAAAGCAGTGACTTTTAAAAACGACTTCAGACTACTTATACAATTCAGTGTATGTTGAAAAAGTATACTTCTAAAAGATCCTATCCCAGCACAACAAACTAAGATACTCTGAACTTGCATTCCAAGAAGTGCTTTATGGCCTCATTAGGGGTTGCTGTGTGGTACACATGCGCTACAATACTACAATAAAAAACATCAAGGATAATATTTGGTGAAGGCATCTATATACCACCCAGTGCATGCTGGGGTTTATAGTCTTACTGTAGCTCTACTGCAGTGACAATTACAAAAGACTGGTCAACTAAAGCCTGTGAATGATACATAGTATCCCAAGGCACTTGGAGCCATCTAGCTTCATTCAAGTTTTTCTGCCTGCTCCCCCACCCTCCTTCCGACCAACATTTCTCTTTTCCTGCTGCTGTATGTTACAATGTTGCTCCAAAGATTAATTCCGCACAAGTTGTAAGGTGGTTTAACACACACACAAAGAGTAGTGTTTTTTCAGTAGAATAACCTGAGAAGGGATTGATCTCCACTGAATATAAAAAGTGATCCGGAGGAAGCAGGCTCAGGTAATGTCTAGTCTGGAATCTATTGTGTTAATTACAGAGGAGTGAGCATGTAAATGACTGGGATGTTATCCACAACATAAAGCCAATAAAAATAATTTCCTTTGTCAGAAAGTGCCTTCAGAGCCAGTTCCAGCAGTCAGGGCGGGTGAGAGGAGACAAAGCTCATAAAAGCATGAGCAAAACAAAGAAGAAGATTTACTGGCCTATTTACAATCATTTGTGTGCTGTGAATCTAAAGGCAGGGGAGCAGCTGTGAGAACTCACAGCCTTCCAAGGTCTCTAGAGACACCTCTCAGCAACACTACAAACGAAGTACCAGAAAACACAACCCATTCGATGAGCGTGTTTAAATCAGAATACAACTAAATTTACCGTATTGCAGAAAAGAAACCACCAACACACGAAAAAAGAAAGCCTAAACAAAGGACATTACAAAAAAATAAAAAAATAAAAAAAATAAAGTAAATAACTCCAGTCGACTGAAAACTTTTTGGGCAGAAAGCAAAAAAACTGCTTGACAAAAGCTACAAACTGGAATGTTACCAATACAAAGCTAGGCGAACAGCAAGATGTATGGTATGCGCTTTCACAAAAATGCATTTTATGTGGCAAAGTGCCCTTTTACTTTCACCAGCACACCTAAATTAAATGCAAACATCAAAAGCTTAACATTCAGACTTAATAAACAAAAGTTATTATAATTCTGAATTTAAAAAACAAAACACACCATATCAGCGCGTTTAAAGCAGAACGCAATAACTAGATTAACCATATTGCTAAAAAAAACACATATAATGTCTTACTAGCTGTGGTAAAGCACGAATGTAATAGAGTCCACGATAATTCAGGAGTAGTAAGTAAAATATATAAGTAGGCTCGTTAATGCAAATTGCTTGCATGCGTTAGTTTATAATAGCGTGTACCCGGATATGCAAGCAAACGATGTATTGCCGAAAAAAACATATCCTGCTAGATGTGGTAACTGAGGGGTTTATGGATAGGACTTCACAAAGCTTACACCAGGAGACAACTTGATAAAACATTTGTTTGATACGCATGCTTTAGTTTATGGGAAGACTGTGCTATCGCGGGGGTTTAGTAGCGTGGCGCACAGCGGTTTAGTTTGTGGTGAGATTGCCAATGTTTTAACTGTGGGTTAGTTAGTTTTTTAAGGTGCTCCAGCAAGAGACGTAACCGTCCGTGTACGTCGTGAAGAGAACTGGTTGTGCGTTACATGGGAAGTAAACGCATCCTTGCACTTGGGCACACAATATGGTTCGTTGAAACACAGACTCCAATGAGATTTTTTTTAGCAGTTGATTATTTATTCATCAATCTTGCAAAAGTTTTTGTTCATGATTTCACAAAAATTTCTAACATGTTCATAGAAATGTTCCAGAGAGATACTCCATACTCCGATGCATTTCGGGCCGTCCATGGGTGTGACCAACACACTAAAGAAAATGTAAAAGGTACACTAAAGAACGAATGCGAACAAATAAAAACAAATGGGCGTGCCAAAAGCCCATAGGGCAGATACTGCATGTCTTGAATGATACCGCGCATGCGCTGCCTAGGCGAGACCTAAAGGCAGTAGCGAAAAAATGAGCCATGGAAGGACACAAATAATGTGTTTATGCTTAAGGGAAGGAACAAACATACAAAGAGGAAGAAGCCAACATCAGCAGACTAATAAGAAGCAAGCAAACAAGAGTGACAATGAAGACAAGCAATGGGACTGGAATAGTTTCGAAGTACTCACAAAAGTTTTGTTTTTAATTAAAAGGGAAGCATTAGTTATAAATTACATACACACATTCTTGTCTGGTATACACAAGGGAGAGAGCAGGGTTCAAGTGTTGTATGTAATTGACAAGATAGCATTAGTTATGAATGCACAAAGTGCAAAGCACGATGTGCACTGAGGCACATGCACTGTGCTCGATGGAATTTACAGGATAACATTAGCTATGAGGATTATGCACAAAGTGTAGCCTGGCCAATACCGAGCTGGGGCCCATTTGAAGTGCACTATAAAGAGGTGTGCGAAATTTACAAGACAGAGTCGCTTTTTCAGGACCATTGGAACTATGATTTGTCTGCTGCTGCATTTTCTGCATAATTATAGATTTGCCACACTTGCTACATAATCCATCACATGCAGGATAATCTGAATATTTTAACCCACAAAATTGACTGGTCACCTTTCTATTGCTTATTGCTATGTTTTTTTTTTCACAACCAATTTTATTGAGCAAAAGAGTATCAAGAATGTGGCATCTTCACACACCAAGATCCCCACATCAGTATCAATGTAGTAGTGACATACATAGTATTCACGAAGCAAGTGTCAATGAAGCTCAGCTTTAAGAATGCCCTAACAACCCGTCCCAACCCCAACTACACCCCCACCCGTACCCAACATCCCCCCCCCCGCCACACATGTACAGAAGCAACACAAAGACGATTCACATAGAGGAAGCAGGTATAGTGCAACCAGGGTTTTGCCATTTGGGCCAGAAGAGTCACTGCGATCAAATGTCTTCCTCCTGCTCCGCCGGGGGTTCCAAGGACAGGCCACGGTAGTCGGCCCACCGCTTCCAGATCTTGAAGTGTTTGCGTGGGCAGCCCCGCGCCTCAAAGACCGGTTTCTCAAGACCCATAAAGTAGTCCAGCCCAGCCTTCCACGCAGACAGGGGGGGGGCCCTCACAGATTTCCAGGCCCGAGCCAAGTCGCGCTTAGCAACCACCAGGCCCAGGAGCAACAGGTGACGCTTATATATGTTGCCCCCAACCCCTTCCATGATGTGCAGCAGGCCTAGCCGGTGGGTTCGAGGAAGATCCCAGCCCAGGACCTCAGCCAAGCAACTCCATACGCCCGCTTATTGCTATGTTTGAGGGTCAAACTGGTAGTAATGAGGTGAACAATATGCTCAGACAGTGTTAAGAAGTGTAACAATCTCAAAATGTGGAGTAAAGTTATCCCACAATATGCCACATACATAGGGCCAGTAGAATGATGTGATTATGCGCCTACTGCTTTTTTCACTTAAATATGGATTTGGTGCATTTACCACATATTCCATATCCAGCTGCACAATTTGCAGATTTTAACAAAAAATGTGTTTCCCGCTCAAACAGATTAATCGTTATTAAATATGTGATGACATCTGTTTGCACATATTGGAAGGCCATTCGGGAAGGTTAACTGGTCATCTTTCAGCCGCTTATTTCTGTATTTGGTTGTTAAAATGGTTCTAATGAGGTGAAATATTTTCTCTGACAGTATTACTATGTATAAAAATGACAAAATAATGAAGTAATGCTATCAAAAATATGCCACATCATGTAGCATATGCCTTTTCTTGCTACATATTTTAGTCAACCATACCACATAAAGTGGTGCTCCTCTGCCATATAATCTCAGTGGCCCTGATTATACGGCGTAATTTGCCTTTTCTCACCACATAATTTAATCAAACTTGCCACATAATTTGGTCATCCCCTGCTGCATAATTCCAGTAGCACTGGCTATGCGGTGCAAGCATAGAGTATTTTCAGTGTTATCTGGGCCTGGGAGATGTATTTGGTTGTACACTTAAAGTGTTGTGTATACTATATGGGTTAGGATTGGTTGTACGGGAATGCGAAAAATGTGGTGTGGGCTTTGGAGGGATGTTTCGAAGTGCATGCCCAATGTTGTGCATTTGGCTGCAAGCAGTATTTGATTTATATGAGCCAGCAGCACGCATATGTGCATGCACCACATGATATTCCACTAACATGGAGTACTGACCAGCGTGTCTTTGAAAGGCGTCAGAATTTTATTGATGGAGATGGGGTCTTGGGGCGGTCGCCCAGATTGCGTCTGAACCACACTGAACTCGGAAAGGCCAAGTGGGTATACAGATAGCTGTTTGAACTCAACTGGACTGGCAAAAGAGATGCAATGTGCTCATATGTTTCTTAATTTTTTTTAAAGTATGTAGACCTGCTGTGCATTGTGGGTGTGTGCATAGCTGTTATGTGAAGATGCTGCTCAGCTCGATGTTTTATGGCGCACACAGACACTGTTTTACTCTACTGGACTGAGAGAATTGTTGCACACAATGCTGTTTTAAATAGGAGAGGTTGTAAGCAGGCATGCATGGCATGTATTGCCTTAGCAGGAAGTATGAAGAAGAAGAGACCCTGTCAGTTCACTTTCAGAGTTATTTTCATGTTTATTTATTGTGTGGCTGGTTGACAACTCTCATCATTTTTCAGCATGGGCATGGGCACACAACTCATCAGATTTTAATCCAAAAGCCGTGAGTAACATCAAATTGAAATTTGCACAGATTCTAGACTGGCACACGACAAAAGTAAACAACAGTCTTAAAGGCAGTGGCAGCCGACACAAAAAGTGGTGACGAAGGTGGAGGAGGTGCAGGGGAGCATGAGGGGAGTGCAGGTTTATTAATCAATAAATGTAACTTACTAGACTGCCAACCACCTCGCACCTCGGTACGCCTGTGCTTCCTGCTCCCAGCAGTTCCTGGGATAGCATCAGAGACTCCCCATCCAATCTCAGCTCTGCTCTCATGCATCATGAGAGCAGCCCAGGAATAGCCTGAGCGGGCTGGTTTAACACTTGCTCAGGCACAGGGAGTCTGTGTTGTTTTTCCAACCCGGCTGTGCAATACCTGGGTTGGAGAACCCTAACTCCGCATGTCTGTTTGGCCAGCCATCTAACAGACAGGCGCACTTAGCAGTGCTCATCACTCGACCCTATCTGCCATGGCCCGACCCCACACCTCCCTACACCCTCTGGCTCAGCCAGCAGCTGAAAAATAAAAGGATAATGAAATATTGTTTTGTTTATCAGCTACTGGCTCTGAGCCAGTGGGGCTACGCTCCTTCGCCATGTGGAGCAGCCGCTGCTGCTTAAATGGCTCCCATACCCATTTTTGCTTATATCCTGAGCAAAGGGCTTCTGCTGGACTTCTTTGTGCACGGATGCCAGGAATAAAATAGGCGTTGTGGTGCCTGCAGATGTGTGTCTTCAATATGTGCAATATGCTCTTGATGTTGCGGGACTCACACAGACCTGCTGGTGCCCTTGAGCGCCAGACGGTGGCACACTGTGATCTGCTGGTGCCTTTGTGGTGTAGATGGGGCGCAGACAGATCTGCCAGTGCCCTCCCGGAGCAGCATCAGATAGGTTCAGATGAGCTTAAGTGGACTCCCTCTCTCGTGTACAAGTCATAAGGGGCCTCGCAGAGTGAAGCAGGATTAACCCAGAATTAACTGGATGGTGAATATGGGCGCCTGACATTACAGTAGAAGTGGGGGTTGGAACAATGCAAACACTGTGTGGGCGGAGGAGCTCCCTGGCAAGAAGTGACTAGAAGAAAGGGTCCCTGCTGAGACAGCAGTCTCTCAAGGCATGTGGACCGAAGCTTACCCAGGGACACACACCATGTTACTCTCACCCACAACAGAGCTTGGTAGGAGGCAAGGCAACACAGACAATGGGAAGAGGGGCATGGACAATGGAACACAGACCACAGATGGAGGGAAGGCATGTAAGGGAAGCAGACGGACCGGGAAGAACACGAAGAGGGGAGAAAAACACAAGAGAACCAGATGGAAAAAATGACTCTGGTAGAGTACTCAAACAAAAAGAAAGAGGAACACATAGAAAATTGAACAGTGGATCGGCACAAGTAATGCATCCATGCTCCATGGGAGGGACAAACTCATGAGGAGTAAGGAAGCCTGCAGCAGCTGACCAATCAAAAGCAAACAAATGAAAGGGACAATGAAGCAAGCCAGTGGAATGGGAGGTATTTTAGCCCACTGTAGAAAACAAAATATTTTGAAGAGATAGCGTATGAGCTGTATAGGCGAGACCTAAAGAATCTGTGCTCATACAATGAGGGACTGTGACACAAAATAGGCCCAGGCAGCAAATAAAAGTGGTCCACATTAGTGAACTAGGAAGCGAAAAATATGGGCAATGTTTGCAAATTGGGGCAGTTTTGAACACGATGAATAAGGATTCTGCAAGGGTTGGAAGACATGGCTTTGAACTTGCTGCAGGCAATGTTCGTTTGGATAGCGCAGAACTCAACAGAAAAAAACGGCCGAGCAGACCATAAAACATGTTCACAATCAGTCAAATAGAAACGGCCCACACAGTGAACTGTCAGACCAGCCCCTCAGGCACTGCCTGATTGCCCGATAGGCCAGTCTGACCCTGCTGTACAACAGTATCGGTGAACCCGCTGCACTGACATCTCCAACGAACCACCTGTGTAAATGAATGCCGATGTATTTGTTACTGCAAGATGACCAGGGCCACATTGACAAATGAGCATTTTTCTCTTACTAGAAACCTATCTTAAATATCTTAGAAGAGCAGGATAATGAGCGATAGAGTAAAGTTTTTAGGTGTACAGTGTTATCTATTTGATGAGACAGAATTCCATTCTACTTCTAGAAGTGCATAGTTGGACCTGGACATAGGCATGGGAAGAAAGGCAGGTATATCCATTATTCCAGCTGCCCTCTATGCTGTTCTGCGATCTTACCATTCCCAAGAGTGCAGAAGCTCGCGCTGCCACCTATGTGATGGTGAGACCAAATCCAGGAAGGAGATACTGGGCTGTAGGAAGCACCATAGTGGAAGCAAGAGTTACCTACCCAACAGAGGAAAGCTCACACAACAATGTTTTGTTAGAATGAATTTATCGTTGAGTGGATTTAATACAATTTTGTACGGACAACTGCGTGGCGCAATGCGAAGCAAAACATGGCCTATTTTGTAGACTTATACAGGTCTTCAAACACAGTGCAAAGTTGCTAAGATCTGTGTAAGCTTGTACACGTTAGTAAATCCTCCCCTTAATCGGTGACAATACTGAAGGCAGTAAAAGCTGAGGGGAGAGATAAAGTACTCGTACAGGGGTAGCCTGAAATGTTAATACTACACAAGATGGAAATCTCCTAGTCATGGTTATACACACATAGAAGTCTTCCTACAATGACTAAGCAACTTTGTATTGGGCTAGCGATTTTCATGTATGCAAGAGGCAAGGATACGGGTCGGGCATCTTTGGATTGTTCAGGGATGGTGAAAAGAGCAGAGCCTTGTACTAAAAGTGCCAGAGTAGATCTCACCTTAAATGAGACCATCTCAGTTGCCTCTACTTTTGACAGCATAAGTGCGATGCGGCATGTCACGTCCAACGTGCCCTTGAACACTAGAGCACTCCTAAACATGTCACTAGACGGCTTATGTCGCTCTCTCCACTTGCAGTGGCATTCATTTAGGACCAGGAAGAGCACTGAGGGAAGCACCAGGCATGGCCAAGAGGCAAGAAGAGCATTGATTCAGAGCCATTTCAAGGCATGGGGAAAGTTGGAAACTTCCCAGGTTCCTCACCTTTCACTAGGTCCCTTCTTGAAGCGATGAGGTTAGACAGATGTGCCTCAGTGGAATAATGGAGTACATCAAAACACAGATTGTTTTTAATTCGACAACCAGGCGCGTGCACCTACATAGAAGCTTAGTTTGGAATGACAGGTCTGCCCCAGCCGTAACCCTCATGCTCTTCGGCCGTTGATGGCAATTGAAATAAAAGGTCATCTTTCTGCCTCATACCTCTCTCGTTCCCTCCCCTCACCTCTTTGACCTCATTCTGCCATCTTTACCTCTCCCTCTCTCTCGGTCTGCCTCGACATAGATGTAGCTGCCACTTCTCACTCTGGCCTCACCTCTCCTCTCCTCTCCTCTCTCTGAATACACCTCTCACTCCACTTTACTTTACCAATGTCTGTTTCTACCTCCACCTCTCTCTTACAACTCCTCTTACCTCAACTCTCTTACTATCCCACTCCTTTCTCTGCACCTCAGTGCTCTTTTTCCATCTGTCAATGTCAGGCAATCAATTTCTCATCACCTTCTGCCTAAAACATTAGTGCTTAAAAAACAATGCAAAAACAAGAGTTGATGGAAAGAATGCAGAACAATGTCATACATTCACCCCAGTACAGAGATCTGGGCCTAAATCCATCGTTTTTTTGCACTCCACACCACCCCAGTTCAGACATAGCCATATGCAAATCAGCCTTGACCCTGTGCCTCATGGGAACAGTCCAGCCCGAACTGCCAAGCCATGTCTTCCCTGGACCATAATCAAGCATCCTAGGACCGGTTTCTGGCTATCAGCTGTCATCAGCCAGGATAGCTCTACTCCAGTGGTGTGGAGAGCACGGGACTCACGTCTGAGCATACCAGTGCCACTCTGGGTGACAAATTCAAAAACAAGAGTTGATGGACAGAATGCAGAACAATGTCATACATTCACCCCAGTACAGAGGTCTGGGCCTAAATCCATCGTTGTTTTGCACTCCACACACCCCATTTCAGCCAGAAACCGGTCCTAGGCGGCTTGATTCTGGTCCAGGGAAGACATGGCTTGGCAGTTCGGGCTGGACTGTTCCCATGAGGCACAGGGTGAAGGCTGATTTGCATACGGCCATGTCTGAACTGGGGTGGTGTGGTGAGCAAAAAAACGATGGATTTAGGCCCAGATCTCTGTACTGGGGTGAATGTATGACATTGTTCTGCATTCTGTCCATCAACTTTTTTTGCTTCAAAAACAATGACACAGATACGCACAGGATAACCTAAAGAGATTAATAAAACCCTCTTTGCAAATTGTCAACACATCATATAAATTCTGAGGAAATGAATGACAAACCAGACCCAAACTCATAAGAAATAATGACCTCTGAAAGTGTGCACAAGCTCTGTCTCTCACCAAAGTGCAAGCAGTAAAAAGAGTAGCAGTGAGAAACAAGAACAAGTCTGCCAAAATACAACTGAATAAACAGGGAGACCTCTGGGTCAAACAAGCAGCTGAATTATCAGAGGCTTGGTCTCTGGTGAGTGCTAATTGGAACTTGATTGAGCGGAGTTCATGCTCCTTTGCACATAAATTAGCAGGAGATCAGATGTCTCTTATGCCACATTATTTTGCCACCTTATTTTCCATCTTCTGACATTCATTGAACTAAGCAGGCAACAATCATACAAAACAAATTCCTTACGAGTGCCAAATCATACACAGGTGGCAAGTACCTTATTCAGGACAAAAGCCTTAGTTTCCTTCCAAGCTGAGAGTTCCCACGTGGCTTTGGAGGTAAAATTTCTCATGCAAGGCAACTTCTTATCTGCAACAACCTGCCAGCCAAAGGCTCACTTCCTTACACAGAGAAATCTGCCCATATCAGAGAATGCCACTCATATGTGTCACGCCAGATGATGTAGATCGCCTGGAAGTTATGTTGGTGGATCGTTTCTACTGGTGGTATTGTTTGAGGGCTCCCCCTGTGTGGACCCTCCCAAAAAGCAGGAAGTTGGATAGGTCTAGGAGGGGCGGGAACAAGAGAATAAAGTGACCCGGGGGACAGAACTTATGGTGCTTTGGAGTATCTGTCCGAATGCATGGCCCAACACAATCTGCTGCCTTTCCGAAAGCTACTAAAGACATGGCTGTTCCCATAACCATCGGCTCCGCAGTCGGCTGATCTCTCTGGTGCATCTTTCAGAGCTGGGACGCTCACGGGCAGCCATGAGCTCTAGAAATCCCATTACAATTACAATTACAATTACAATTACAATGGATGCCGTAGACAGCTCTCTCTATGTCATCGTCATCCATGTCCTCCTCGTCTTCCATGGTTTAGGCGTCACTCAGGGCATTGACGTGTATGTTCCGCTGTCCCTTCCGTGCAGTGGAGCGACACACCTTTGAAAAGTAGTTTGGCTTTTTGCATGAAGAGCACCTCTTTCCCTGGGCGGGACACAGTCCTTGATGTGGGAAGGGCCCACCACATCATTAGCATGTCCTAGTCGCTGGCTGTGATGTGCTGCGCGTTTTCTTCTTCTCTGCACTCCAAGGCAGGACGGCATTGACCGGCTCTGTCTTCACTTGGCAATGCAAAGCCGCTTCCATGTGCGCAGCTCGCACTTTTAACAGTTCCTTGGATCAGCCCATGGTGAGCATGTCCGTCATAGACATCCCGGGAACTTGTAGTAGGTTTTTTCTCAATTTGGCGGACGAGCACCCTTGAATAAATTGCACCCATAGTTCTTCATTCTCATCCGGAAGCGTGCACATGCTTGCTAGGTCTTTGAGGCGAGTGTAGAAACTATCCACTGACTCTTCAGGGAGTTGGCTCGCCTGACTCAGTAGAAAACGTTCATAGTCGGGGTTGACCATGGGCTCGAAGTGTGCAGTTAAGGGGTCTTTCAGTGTGGTAGACGAGTATGGTGGCCCTGCCTCTACGACTGATTTACCCAACTTGTATAGGGCTACACCCCCCAGATGCAGGAGCATGGGGCGCCGATGTACATCTTCCAACGCCACTGCTAAGAAGTATGTTTCGAGATGTTCTAGCCAGTCCTTCCATTTGGCCGCTTGGGCAGACGGTGGACCATCAATTAGAAAATATTCAATGGGGGGTGGGGGGTACTGTAGACATGATGTAGGGCCGTGAACTGGTTCACTTTACTGGGGGTGCCTGGTATTTGCTGATCCTGGGTGGTTTCTGGTCCAGGGTCCGGGTGTGTAGCTCTGGTCAGTATGTGGCTGGCCTGACGCTTTGGTATAGAGTTGTGGGCAGTCACTGGTCCACCTGAGCTTGTCCCTGATATGCGGGATGCCCTTTTTCACCTGTGTCACTCAGTGCTCCAGAAGGGAAAATCCCTTCTGGCAAGCCAGGCACTGAAGATGCGAAGAACCAGGCCTCTGAGGCCCACACTGCTTCTGGAAAGCATTGTTCCCTTGGGCCCACCTCTTCTTTATGAGCAGCCACATTCTCCTCCGTAGTTGGGTAAGGCAGAGAAAGGCCAGGCTTGTGTTACGAGCGACCGGAGGGTTGCGTACCGCATTACCAACAGTGGACACACCCCTCAGACCCGCCGATCGGCCAGGAAAGACAGCCGCACAGGAGAGAGAAAAAAAGACACCCGCACTCCGGCTTGAAGGCAGAGCAGAGACAGTGGCAATCTCACCTTCCGAGCCGAGATGCAGCGGACTCCTCCACGACTCCAGACCGTGGCAGCAGCGGGGCGGGCCAGCAGGACGCTGAACGCCGGAACAGAGGACGGCCGGCAGGCAGGTGGGATCACACAGAGGCACCAGGGCTCAACCACCCTCGTCGCCAGTTGTTGCAGTGCTGGGGGGGTGAAATAGGCCTAGCACAGGGTCGCAAACCGCAATGTTGACACGCACACGCCAGTTACTTGGTACTCCACAAGACCACAAGTTCTGTTCCTCGGGTCACTATATTCTCTTGTTCCCTGCCCCTCCTAGACAAAACCAACTTCCTGCTTATGGGAGGGTCTGCACAGGAGGCCCCCTCAAACAATACCACTGGTGGAACAGTCCACCAACATAACAGAATTAACCCAGAATGCAAATGGCCTCTCAGAAATGTTTCCTCCCACTCAGAATGTAGTGTGGCGTTTAGAGCTCCGAGTGAATTTTCCCGATTCATGCCCTTATATAGGTTCAATTCACATTGCCCTGATATAGGCATAGAAATCAAGCCCTTATTTAGGCATAGCCCATGCTGCCCAAACAAAGGCATGGCTAGTTACTTCCACCCGTACCAAACGTCACAACGATTTCTTGGAAAATCGGCTTAAGCAGTTCGGGAACCTCCCCTTGCTTGAATATTTATTTGTCCAAGAATTCATGTACTTTGAAAAGAACAACTATTCCCTAGGGGTTCTTTCCTGACATTCATATGCCCAACTTTACGTAAAACTATGGCATTCCTAAAAACCTTCAAGGTATAAATATACCTTCACTTGCTCTAGCAAGATATGGTGGTTCGGAGCAATTCGAAGACCTACTTGCCCGACGCAGCTCGCTGCAGCAAGTGCCGAAGGAAGCCGACTCTACAGCTGACACACTGATCAAGAGGCTGCCCTTCTTCTGCCGAGAATCCAGCTCCAGTGTTTCCAAGCTCCCCTTGCGGGGCGTTGGGAAATCGAGTCCCGAGACAGAGATACCAGACCTCCTTCATTCCAACTAAGGTATGGAGCGGATTAGAACCTAGAGAAACCTTTGGTAGATTCTTGGCAAAAACAACTAAACCTATGCTACACAATACTTACTTCTTCCCTCGTACTAGACTTAGGTTAGGTACATTGGGGTAGGCGTATTTTAGAAGAACCAGTTGAGTATTTTAGTCAATGTTATTTATGTATGAAACCATGCAATGCTCTTACTGTATTATTTTATAATACTATTCTCGCTTTACGCATTATACTTTGCAGTCTGCATAACGATTGTAGCAGTTCACTTCTCTTGCATGAGAAAGAAGACTGTTCAATAAACATGTTTATTGAAAACGCCTGTCTCTTTGTTTCTCTGCAAACTCGGTAGAAACGAAGGATGCACGAATGACTGAGTGAAATACTTATCTATTGTTTCCGCGACTCTGAGATATATTTCTTATTCTTGTGAAACAAAGTTGTCATGTTTATGCAATTGTCAGAAACGAATCCCTTCTTGTGTATTCAAGAAAGTTTCTAGTGACCTCCGAGTTAGCTGGCACGCACAAAATTAAGCTTAATATATTTGATAGAAACCTAGTCGCCCTCCGTCCTACGTCAAATCTATAGGCTATATTATTCCAATGCGCAGAGCCTATTGGGAATATAGGAACTACACTACAAGAACAGTCTGGAAGCTAATGAAAGAGGTCACTGCTCATCTCTGAAGCACGATCCATGGGCATCCTCTCTACCCTCCTTTGGTGAGGTCACGGGGTAGATGACGTAGGTGGCCTCTCCATGATGTAGGAAAGGAAATGGAGAGTGTAGGTTTGAGGACCTAGCAATGCAACCTCCGTTTACACTCAGAATAGGAGAAGTTTCCTTGCAGAAAAGTCTGGTATTACAAAAGGTACTTTGGTATTAATGATGCAGCTGCTTTCCAATCATCACTGCAATACTCCCCATAATAACTCAAAACAGAGTTAAAAGTGTCCGGGGTTACTGTTGAGCAAGCATCACAATTTGAGTGCACATGAGCAGGATTTAAATAAATCCCGGCAATGATCACAATCAGCGTCGGATTGGGACAGTAAATAGGTCAGGGCACCAACATAAAAGAGGCCCCATTAGTGAATGAAGTATCTAAAAAAGCGGCTAATGTTTGCAAATTGGGGCAGCTTTGAACTTGTAAAGTTACGCTGTATACCGGTTTTGCAACTTTGGAAGACTGAACAGATTTGAACTTGCTGCAGAGAATATTTGTTTTAATAACATGGAAATCTACTGCACAGACCCTCAATATAAAAGAACAAGCATTGGTAAAGCCAATGGGTCTCCACGAACTGTTGGCTTTGGCAATGTGTTTTTGCCATGTTGTACACCAGTATGGCTGCTGTTCAGCATTGCAAATGGTTAGTGCCATGGAGTGTCCTAGAGTGCAGGGTGTAGAGCAGAGGTCTTCAAACTTTTTGATGCCGAGACCCCCTTGTAAAACCTTTTTAGGCGTAAGGACCCCCTTACGACAAAAGATTCTAGAAACTGGTACTCCTCATCATCAACAACTATCGACAACCATAAATGCGCCTGTTAGACCTCATCACATCCATCCATCCATCATTCATCCACCCACACTTTCACACATCCATCCACCCTTTCATCCTTCCATCCATACGTCCATCCTTTACCTATCCACCCATCTATTCATCCACCCACCTTTTCACACATCCATCCATCCATCATTCATCCATGCAACCTTTTACCCATCCATCCATACATCCATCCTTCATCCATCCACCCTTTCATCCTTCCATCCATACATCCACCATTTCACCTATCCATCCTTCATCCATCCACCCTTTCATTATTCCATCCATACATCCATCCACCCTTTCATCCATACATCGATCCTTCATCCACCCACCCTTTCATCCATCCATCCACCCATCATTCATCCCCCCACCTTTTCACACATCCATCCATGCATCCATCATTCATCCATGCAACCTTTTATCCACCCATACATCCATCCTTCATCCATCTACCTTTTTGTCCTTCCATCCATACATACATCCTTCATCCATCCACCCTTTCATCCATCCATCCTACATCCATCCACCTACCCTTTCATCCATCCATCCATCCATCCACCCATCATTCATCCCCCACCTTTTCACACATCCATCCATACATACATCCTTCATCCATCCACCCTTTCATCCATCCATCCACCCACCGTTTCACACTTCCATCCATCCTTCATCCATCCATCCACCCTTTCATCTTTACATCCATCCACTCATCATTCATCCACCCACCCTTTCATCCATCCATCCACCCACCTTTTCACACATCCATCCATCCTTCATCCATCCATCCATCCATCCACCCTTTCATCTTTACATCCATCCACTCATCATTCATCCACCCACCTTTTCACACACCCATCCATTCATCCTTCATCCATCCATCTACCCTTTCATCTTTACATCCATCCACTCATCATTCATCCACCCACCTTTTCACACATCCATCTATTCATCCTTACATCCACCCATCCATCCTTCATCCTTCCTTCCATCCATCCATCCATCCATCCACCCACCCTTTATCCTTCCATCCACCCATACATCCATCCTTCATCCATCTACCTTTTTGTCCTTCCATCCATACAAACATCCTTCATCCATCCACCCTTTCATCCATCCATCCTTCATCCATCCACCTACCCTTTCATCCATCCATCCATCCATCCATCCACCCTCATCCACCCATCATTCATCCCCCACCTTTTCACACATCCATCCATCCATCCTTCATCCATCCACCCTTTCATCCATCCATCCACCCACCTTTTCACACATCCATCCATCCTTCATCCATCCATCCATCCACCCTTTCATCTTTACATCCATCCACTCATCATCAATCCACCCACCCTTTCATCCATCCATCCACCCACCTTTTCACACATCCATCCATCCTTCATCCATCCATCCACCCTTTCATCTTTACATCCATCCACTCATCATTCACCCACCCACCCTTTCATCCATCCATCCACCCACCTTTTCACACATCCATCCATCCTTCATCCATCCATCCATCCACCCTTTCATCTTTACATCCATCCACTCATCATTCATCCACCCACCTTTTCACACATCCATCCATTCATCCTTCATCCATCCATCTACCCTTTCATCTTTACATCCATCCACTCATCATTCATCCACCCACCTTTTCACACATCCATCTATTCATCCTTACATCCACCCATCCATCCTTCATCCTTCCTTCCATCCATCCATCCATCCACCCACCCTTCATCCTTCCATCCACACATACATTCATCCTTCATCCACCCACCTTATCTGTGCCTCTCTCATAGGGGTGGGGTCAGTATCTCTCTGTGTCTTCTTCCTTCTTCCTCTCTCATGGGAGGGCATCTCTGTGCTTCCCTGCTTGGGGGGGGGGGGGGGGGGGCAGACAGGCTGTATAAACACCTCACGGTGAAGAACAGTTTCAGGCACATTTCTCCTGCACAGGCGCCAGGTATGTGGGACTTGAACCAATGACTGTAATGTCCTTCTGCTGTTTGCTATGTGTGTTTGTAAAGCGCTCTGATACCTACGGGTTAAGCTAGCGCTATATAAAACGTTAAAAATAAAAATAAACCCCACAGCTAAGTCCATTGATTGAACTCAAAGGGCTACAGCCTCCTCCCCCAGACACCCCCCCCTCCCCCCACTCCCCAGCACGTGTAAGTGAGCCCGGCTGAAACAGCTTCGGGACACACAGAAAGGCACACCCGAGTACTTCACAGGTCTTCAGAAGACCTTTACTTGTTAATGAGGCGTGAATTAGGCCTCCACCGTGATCACCCGGCCTCAATCAGCCTGACGCCAGGAACTGCTGCACGCTCCAACAGAATCTGCGACCCCCTTCCCAGGACTCCACGACCCCCCTGGGGGTCGCGCCCCACAGATTGAAGACCTCTGGTAGAGTGTCAGAGAATGGAGTAGGGGGGAGTAGAGTGTCACAGAGTTGAGTAGGGGGAGTAGTGTTCAGTGGCAGGGTGTCGTAGATTGCAGTGTCATGGAGTGGCATGGTGAGGAGTGGCATATAGTGGAAGAGGGTGGACTGGGTTGGAGTGGATTGAGGTAGTGGGGTGGATTGGAAAACATTGGGGGACTGGATGGAGTGGCTTGTGTGGGGAGGATTGAAATGGGGTAATGTGGATTGGATTGGGATGATGTGGATTGGATTGTGGGTGAAGTGGATTGGATTAGGGGTGAAGTGGAGTGGTGTGCAGTGCATTAGATAGGTTTGGTGTGGGTGGCTAGATTAGATTAGAGTAGGGTGGTTTGGAGTGGGGTAGATTGGATTGGGGTGAGGTGAGGTGGATTGGATTGGGGTGAAGTGGTGCGCAGTAAATTAGATTGGTTTCGGTGGGGTGGATAAATTGGATTAGAGTAGTGGGGTTTGGAGTGGAGTGGGATGGATTGGACTGGATGGGGTGGGGTGGATTGGATTTGAGCAGGGTGGAGTGGGTTGGATTGGATTGGGGTGGGCTGGAGTGGATTGGACAGGAGTAGGGTGGACTGGAGTGGGGTGGGATTAAATGGGGTGAATTAGATTGGCGTGAGGTGGGGTGTATTGGAGTAGATTGCATTGCAGTGAGGTGGATTGTATTGAGTGAGGTGGATTGTATTGAGTGGGGTGCATTGGATTAAGTGGGGTGGACTGGACTGAGGTGGATTGGAGTGGACTGAAGTGGGGTGGGTGGACTGGAATTGGGTAGATTGGATTTGGCTGGAATGGGGTGGATTGGATTGGGGTGGATTAGATTTGAGTGGGGTGAATTGGACTGGGTGTGAAGTGGATTATGCTGAGGTTAGGTGGATTGGCTTGGGTTGAAGTGGTGTGCAGTGGATTTGATTGGTTTGGGGTGGGGTGGATAGATTGGATTAGAGTAGGGTGGTTTGGAGTGGAGTGGGGTGGATTGGACTGGAGCGGGGTGGACTGTAGTAGAGTGGGGTATGTTTTACGGCAGTGGAGTGGTGTGGATTGGAGTGGACTGCATGGGGTGGGGTGGGGTGGATTTGAGTGGGGTGGCGTGGCTTAGATCGGGGTTGGGTGGGCAGTAGTGGATTGGACAGGAGTGGGGTGGAATTGAGTGGGGTGAATTGGATTGGCATGGGGTGGGGTGGATTGGAGTAGATTGCATTGCAGTGAGGTGGATTGGATTGAATGAGATGGATTGGATAGAGTGGGGTGCATTGGATTAAGTGGGGTGGATTGGATTGGGGTGGACTGAGGTGGATTGGGATGGGGTGGACTGGAATTGGGTAGATTGGATTTGGCTGGATTGGGGTGGATTAGATTGGAGTGGGGTGAATTGGACTGGGTGTGAGGTGGATTGTGCTGGGGTGAGGTGGATTGGATTGGGGTGAGGTGAGGTGGATTGGATTAGGGTGAAGTGGATTGTATTGGAGTGGGGCGAATTGGAGTGGGGTTGACTGTTTGGGATTGGAGTGGGGCAGACTGGAGTGGAGCAGTCGGGAGTGGGTCAGACTGTTTTAGATTGGAGTGGGGAACATTGTTTTGGATTGGAGTGGGGCATATTTGAGTGGGGCAGATTGTTTTGGACTGGAGTGGGGCAGATATTTTGGATTGCGTGGGGTAGATTGGTGTGGGGCAGACTGGCTTGGGGCAGATTGGAGTGGGGTGTATTGGATTGGAGTGGATGGATTGAACTGGGATGAGGTGGATTGTAGTGGGGTCGATGGATTGGGCTGGATTGATGTGGGGTGGATTGGATTGGAGGGAGGTGGATTGAGGTAGACTGTAGTGGGGTGAATTGGAATGGGTGGATTGGATCGGAGTGGGACAGATTGGAGTGGAGCAGATTATTTTGGATTGGAGCGAGGCAGATTAGAGTGGGGCAGATTGGAGTGGGACAGGCTGTTTTGGACTGGAGGAGGGAAGATTGGAATGGGATGGATTGGAATGGGCCAAATTATTTTCGATTGGAGTGAGGCAGATTGCTTTGGATTGGTTTGGGAAAGATTTGTACGGAATGGGTTGGAGTGCCCAGATTGTTTTGGATTGGACTGGGCAGATTAAGATGGGACAGCCTGTGTTGGATTGGAGTTGGGAAGGTTGGAGTAGAGCAGACTGGAGTGGATTGGGGCAGTTTGGAGTGGGGTGGTTTCGAGTGGGGCAGATTGGAGTGGGGGAGTGGTTTTCAATTGGAGTGGGGCAGATTGTTTTGGATTGGAGAGGGGCATACTGGAGTGGGATGGTCTGAAAGGCTTGGAGTGTGGTGGATTGGAGTGGCAGTGAATTGGGGTGAGTGGTTTGCATTGGAGTGTTGTGGATTGCATAGGTCTGGGGTGGACTGGATTGAGTGGGGAGGATTAGTATGGGATGAGGTGGAGTCAATTGGCGTGGATTGGAGTGGGGTGGATTGGGGTGTACTGCACAATTATGTGTTAAAACATATAGAGAATAAATCTTCTCAATTTTGTTTGTCCTGCTGGGCACATTTTTGCCAGTCACACAGCTTCTGTTTGGAGGGCACTTAAAGTTAACTAGAACAAAATAGTACCTCAACCACATCGGGAGCAGCGGACAGGCACTGATTAATTTGAATCGATCAGTGCTTGGTCTCTGCTCCACAGAGAGGAACAGAAATGATGTTAGGCCTGGCTTGATGAATTACAAGGCTATAAGGAAGAGTGCTATGCAAGCCAACAGATGGTAAGTGTAATAAAGTGAGATTCACACTGGATTAAGTTCAGTAGGTTATATTTAATCAGCCCCAACCAACAGTCAGCTAACATCTGACAAACATGGAATTACAAGATATGGGAACCTTGGTATCATGTGGTTCCAAACTCTAGGTTCCAACATGGAACCAGAAAACCCAGGATGACAGGTCATCACACTTCTCCCTCTTAAACACTAAACAGGTTTACATGTCCAGCAATGAAGAAGGCAACGGAAAGAAAAGGTAAAGCAAAGAAGAAACTATCTAGACATAATCACGCAAGTGAACAGGTGGCCTACATACTCTCACACTCTTGCGAGAATAATTAGAACGCAGATCAGGAACAGCAACAGCATCATCACATTTCCCCTTTCCACCAAAATGAGAAACACGACTATTGTTCCAGATACGACCATCCTCCGTCTTTACAGCATTTTTGAAAATTTTCACAATGGTTCTAGGAACAGAAAACTTCGACCAGTTTTGACAGCCCACAGGAGCCCTGATTTTTACTACCTCACCCACCTTGAACTTGGAATCCTTAGCAGAATTTCTCCTATCCACATAAATTTTCCTTTTTCTCTGAAGTTCCAATTCCCTTTCTCTCCATGCACCCACCCCATTATTTTTAACACCCTTGTCTGCAGCCATCCAGGCAGGACACAAACAAGTATTTGGTGCTCTACCCTTGAAAAGTTCAAAAGGGGTCTTTCCTGTGGTAGAGTGAGCAGAGAATCGATAAGCTGAAATTCTGTTCTGTAACTCTTTTCTCCAGTCCAAATTGTTAACCCTCGCCAACTGAATGCTTTCCTTCAAAGTTTTGTTGAGTCTCTCCAAAGCACCATTTGCTTCTGGGTGATACAAAGAAATCTTCTTGTGAACTATGCCACACTCACTGAGATACTCCTCGACTTTCCCAGAACAAAATTGAGGCCCATTGTCAGAAAGAATTGAGTTCGGAAAACTCTCACGTTTAAAGATAGACTCCAAAAAGGAGATAACAGACTCACTTGTAATCTCCCTTACCAAACTGACCTCAACCCATCTAGAATACAAGTCCAATAAAACCAACATAAATGGAGTTTGATGCTCGCCATGTAAGGGCCCCACAATATCAACTGCAACTTCATCCCAGGGGGACCTGGGCAATCTCCTGCAAACCATAGGAGAAGACCTCGTCCTCAAAACTTTATCACTTGCCTGACAAGAAGAGCAATCCCTAACAGCGCGTTCCACCAACAAATCGATACCTGGCCACCAGAAGTCCATACGTATGCGTTCTTTCGTCTTGGAAATACCCAAGTGACCCTCATGAGACATGTCCACCAGAACACTTCTGAGGTTAATAGGAGGAACTAACCTAGTACCTCTCATGAGTAAACCATCTACCACTGCCAACTCATCAGCAATCAAAGACCACGGCTTCTTTAAAGAACAAGACCTACCATCTTCCAACAATTTAATGACCTCCAACAATTCCTCATCCTTACTCAGCTCCTCTCTCCAAGCATCTTCTTTCACCGCCCCCAAGGTAACATCACACACCTTTAATTCAGCCTCAAAATCGTCAGCCAAAACCTCCTCAACATTTTCTACAACATCCACCAACCTAGACAGACAATCTGCCGAGACATTCGTTTTTCCTGGGATATATTCAAACTTGAACATAAACTCCTGCAAAGAAATTACCCATCTCCTTATTCTTCCCGAGATGGAGTCTAATCCCTTCTTTTCAAACACTTCCTTTAGCGGTTTGTGATCAGACCTGACGGTAAAGGAGGAACCCCAAACAAACTTCCTGAACTTATTCACAGCCCAATATATACCAAGCGCCTCTTTCTCTATGACAGAGTAATTCAACTCTGCCCCCTTCAAACATCTCGAAGCACAAGCTATAAGGACCTCCTTGCCTTTCCTCAGCTGTAACAACAAGGCACCCAGACCCTTACTGCTAGCATCTGTTACAATAAACGTTGGATCGCCTGGAACAAACGCCTGCAAATTTGGTGCATTCCTCAGATCCATCTTCACCTGATCAAACTCTCTGCTACACTCCTCAGTCCAATTAAACACAGCATTTTTACACATGATCTTCCTCAGATTAATAGTCTTATCTGCAAAGTTTCTGACAAACTTATTGTAAAATTCTGCCATGCCCAAAAATGAAGAAACCTCTTCTTTTGAACATGGTTCCTTCAATTTCTCAATTGTTTCAACAAGATCCTTTTTTGGACAAATGCCCTTCCTAGAGATATGGTGGCCCAAATAATCTAGTTCATTGACACCAAACTTGCACTTGCTCTGACGCAGAGTCAAACCAACTTCCAACATTTTCTTCAACACCAGGCAAACCCTCTCATCATGTTCCTGTTCGTTCTTACCAGAAATGAGAACATCATCCTGATAACATCTGACCCCCGGTATTCCTTTGAACAGATCTTCCATAATTCTCTGGAATACCGAGGCTGCCGAAACCAGCCCAAAAGGCATTCTTAAGAACTTGAATGCACCCATTGGTGTAATAAAACTAGTAAGCTCTTGACACTCTTCTTTTAGCGGAACTTGGTGATAAGCCGAAGCCATATCTAAGGTGGTGAAATAGCAAGCCCCATCTAACGTAGAAACCAACTCCTCTATGTTTGGCAAAGGGTACTTGTCAACTATTACCTCTTTATTTAAAGCACGAAGGTCAACACACAGCCGAATCTCATTATTAGGCTTCCTCGCGACCACAATTGGTGCGAGCCACTCAGTTGCTTCTACTGGTTGTATAACCCCAGTCGACAACAACTTCTCAATCTCTTTACCCACAGCATCCTTTACACAAATTGGAATGCGTCTTA
The DNA here is from genome assembly GCF_964263255.1 of Lissotriton vulgaris. Lineage (NCBI taxonomy): Eukaryota > Metazoa > Chordata > Amphibia > Caudata > Salamandridae > Lissotriton > Lissotriton vulgaris. Next base: position 1,510,435,141 of record NC_141689.1, read on the forward strand.
CTTTAGCAGCAACAGGCACCGCACCTAACTTCAGTTTGATGTTGTGATTGTAACCTTTTATACATCCTAGTTTCTCACTGAACAACTCTTTGTAGTTCTTAATGAACTTGTTCTCAACATTGTCTACAGCCTGTACCTGAATAACTGGATGAGCATTTGGATTGAGACTCACACCCAACCTTGCCTGATGAGACCAACTCAACAAGTTGTCACCCCTGTTTACCACATAAACTTTTGCTTCTGTATACCTCCCTTTATATTCAATGCAGTCAAAAAAGTAACCCATTATTTTTATGGGATGTTCTTGATAACCTGTTGGTCTTATATCCGGTTTACACAAAGTTTTTTCCTTCCCAAACACATTTTCAAACACCTCATTTGAAATAAAAGTAACATGTGAGCATGAATCAAATTTCATCAACACACTTGCTTCCCCAATCAACACATAATCAGAAGGATGTTCTACAACATCATCATTAATCTGAAAGCTGACCAACTTAGTCTCAGTCTTCATATCTCTCCCAACTCTTGTTCTACAATTTCTACCAATGTGTCCCTTTCTGCCACACACATTGCAATTGAACCTAAGAGCAGGACACTCTCTCGCATTTGCCATATGCCCATATTTTCCACATCTATAACAGGTTCCTTGAAAAGGAGTTGTGAATTTCTTACTCGACTGTATTTTAGAAATTCCACCATCAACCTCCCCTTTCAACCTTTCCTCCTCACACACCTCTTTTTTTTTCTTCTCATCCTGTCTCTTCACAGCCTGACACACCACTTCTTGTGTTGAAGAACTACTTGGTTTGTCATCCTTTTTCTCTTTGCTTAGTTCCCCAACGCATTTTAACATATGTTCAACCCTTTTTGCAATACCTACTACTTCTTCAAGTGCAGGCTCATCCTTTAGCCACAACTCTTCCCTTATCTTATCACTCACGCATCTCAAAACGAACTGATCTCTAATGCGTTCTTCCACTAAACCTCCAAACTTGCAACTTGAAGCCAACTTTCTTAGAGCAGTAATGTACTCCTCAACACTCTCTTCCTTACCCTGCTCTCTTAACCCGAAATAGTACCTTTCCATGATTGTACTCACTTTAGGAAGATAATGTAAATCCAACTGCCTAGCACACACCTCATACTCATTCAATCCTCTTTGTTCTGCTTGAGGAATGGCCGGAAGAGTCTCCAAAATCTCTTGGCCTTCTCCACCCAAACAATGCATCAATAAAGCATGCTTCCTTTCACCACTCAAATTTGCACCACACACCCTTGCGTAATTTTCAAAGATCTTTTTCCATTTTTTCCACCTAATCAGTGGTTCACCCGGTTCCATCAGGAAGAAAGGTGGTGCAGTTACATTCTGCATTTTACAGCACCAATTCCACTCAAAACCCTTACACTTGTACCACTATTAAATCTTTATCAACAAAGTACCACCGCCCTTCCCTCAAAAAGGTGTGCCCATCACCGTCGACAGGCTTCAAGTTCCTCAATGTGGAATCTGTCCGCCAAGCTCCTCCGACTTTTCTCTCCCTTGCGTTTTCACTCGTTTTCCTTACAACGGATCCTTCAGTCCTCCTTCTCCATTGAAGTATATAATCTTTTAATGCCACGCTCCAAACCGCTGCTTCAGTTGTAACAATCCTCTTGAAATGACAGAAAAAACAAAAAAAATTGAGAAAAAAAAAATCCAAGATGGCCACCACTAATCCATCACAAACATTCAGGCTTGTTTCCAAGGTGGATTGGGCTTTCTTTTCTTCTTTTTCAAAACCAAGTCAAAATGGCCGCCACAACATTAAATGTTTCTTTCTTTGGCTATTAGAGCTTGTTTTTTTCCTTTTCCCAACCTAAAATGGCCGCTAGGAAACAATCGTATCAGTTTCTATGGGCGATCTCGCTTGTTTCTTTCTTCCATGAAACACGCCCAAACCAAGATGTCCGCCACCTTTTTTCTCAAACAAAAGGACTTATTTCTTAGGGAAATCACCCTCGAAAATCGACGTCAGTTACAAACTCCGTTTTTTTCATTTTCTTCCAAAAAAATAATTGTAACAGTCTACCTTTGCTGATTTTCGTCACGTTTTCGATTTCCTCAACGTCCTTCACCGTGTTTCCTTCGCTGGGCCACAGCTGTACCTTGAAGATGTTGGTTGATCTTCCTTCACCGACACAGCTGTCATGTGAGATTTTCACTTAATGTTCAGCTATTCACCTGTTGTTGAGGCTATCCTGCACGAGTGGATCCCATCCAGAAACGTCGCCAGTGTAATAAAGTGAGATTCACACTGGATTAAGTTCAGTAGGTTATATTTAATCAGCCCCAACCAACAGTCAGCTAACATCTGACAAACATGGAATTACAAGATATGGGAACCTTGGTATCATGTGGTTCCAAACTCTAGGTTCCAACATGGAACCAGAAAACCCAGGATGACAGGTCATCACAGTAAGCAATGGGCGGGTTCCAAGCTCTTTTTGTTAACAAAAGTGTCCCACAAGCGAGAGGCATGAGCTCGTGCAGGCTCAACCCTAAAAACAGCCCACACTCTGACCTGTCTGAGCCCGTCAGGCACTGCTTGACTGCCCTATAGGCTAGTCCGACCCTGATCACAAAGGAACAGGGCAAGAGACAAAAAAAACGAGTAGGGCAAAGAGTTTGACAAAATTAGATGTTTGTCCTTGGAATCAAAACTACATAACTGTAATGATATGATTCGATGGGAATTACTTTTGAGAGAGACAAGGGAACCCAAAGGTAATTTTACTAGGGACCTTGGGTGGGATAATTGATACTAAAGACAGGGGCCCCTAGACAATCTGAGTAGAAAACGGTTGATAAACATATGCTAATTAGACAATATGTTCTTTGTCTAGCCGGACAACATTTATTTAAGAGATAAGTTTTGTGAACATGAATGGTGACAATAACAGGTGGGACGCACCTGCGGCCCACACCTACACAAACAGGGTAAGGGGAGGGGGTTCAGGCAGGGGGACAGTGTCTGCACTTAGGTATGTTTTAACACAGACTTGACTCTCATATAGGTACCATTATACACTTTTTCCATATTATTCAGTGACATACGGTACACTTAGTGTTGACGTTTCAATCCCTGGGCTTAAATACATGGCATCATCTTCAGGACAGTGAATATGCCTGTGTGCAAACAGTAATATGTTTGTCCAACCAGGGGAGACTTATAGAGTCCACATGTGCAGACTCAAGTCAAAGTTGATTCTCCGAGGAGGGGGGAAAAAAAGGAAGCCAATTACTTCCGATGCAGCAGCGCCGCTGCTGCGCGGGCGTTGGTCGGGGGGAGCCCAAACTGCTGGCGTGAAGCGCACGGTCTTCTTGGGACCGTTGTCTTTATATAATAAGCGGGAAGGTACCGATAATACCACAATCAGGTTCGGTGGCCGGCGCGGGTTGCGATCACGGTGAGGACCGAGGCGATGCTCGAAAGACGGTGAAATAGCACGACTGGAGTTCGTGGTGTGGTCCAGTGATTGCAACCAGCGCCGGCCACGGATCCTGATTGTGGTATTATCAGTACCTTCCTGCTTCTTATAAAAGGACAACGGTCCCAAGAAGACCATGCGCTTCACACCAGCAGTTGGGGCTCACCCCGACCAACGCCCACGCAGCAGCGGCGCTGCAGTATCGGCGCTGCCGTATCGGAAGTAATTGGCTTCCTTTTTTTTTTTTTCCCCTCCTCAGAAAATAAACTTTGGTTTGAGTCTGCACACGTGGACTCTGCAAGTCTTCCCCTGGTTGGACAAACATATTACTGTTTGCACGCAGGCATATTCACTGTCCTGAAGTTGATCCCATGTATTTAAGCCAGGGATCGAAACGTTGATGCTAAGTGTACCGTATGTCACTGAATAATATGGAAAAAGTGTACAATGTTACCTGTATGAGAATCACGTCTTTGTTAATACATACCTAAGTACAGACACCTTCCCCCTGCCTGAACCCCCTCCCCTTACCCTGTTTGTGTATGTGTGGGTCACAAGTGCGTCCTAACTGTTATTGTCACCATTCATGTTCACAAAACCTATCTCTTAAATAAATGTTGTCCGGCTGGACAGAGAACATATTGTCTAATTAGCATATGTTTATCAACCGTTTTCTACTCAAATTGTCTAGGGGCCACTGTCTTTAATAACAATAATTCGATGGGAGAGCAGAAAGAGAAGAAGGACTACTAGTCATGTTTATTGGAAGGCATACAAAGGAGAGCCATTGAAATAATTATTTGTTGGAGTGTGATCACACAGTATTTGCCAGCAACTGATTACACTAACATCTGGAATATTAATGTTATTGGCCTAATCAGCCATCCTCTTTCAGAAGCGGTCAGGCAGTCTGATTTATTCAGGACAAACATCTGGATTCTAAGACAGAAAAATCACACAAAAGGAGGCCTGAACATCCACTGGTTACAGGACAAGCAGTAAATCAGTCGCAACCACAGGTAAGTCGTGAAGGATGAAACGGCATCATCCCCAAGACCATTTTAAAACCCAAGTCCAAATAATGAGTTGAGTAGCGTATTTTCCAAGCCTAGAGCCTCACATATCATAGGATATATGGAAAATTTCGAAGGGAAGCTCCTGAAATAATGTATTATTATATGGCAAAGTGTTGTATCACAGAGAGTTAACATACTGCAACTGCAAACACATTGATTGCATGCTCCATTGAATGTGGTGTGCAGCAGAAACCTTGGAGGTGGAGCAGGCAAATAGTTTTGAAATGTTGCACTGTACCCCACCACAATAACCATCATCAAATACCCTGTCCCATGAGAAACAACACCAGTGTGGAGAAGAGTGGGGGATATATTGTTTTTGGTAGTGCCTTTACCTGTTGGAATCTCAGAGGAATTTCTGTCTAAGGTAATAAAAGGCATCAGAAGTACCCTGACTAACATTTTCTCTGTATGCTCCTCTCTTCTATACTCTGAGTTTTCTGTCCTCCATTTATCCTCATTCTGACCCTGCCTTTTCAAATCTCAACTTTAGAAGCTGACAATACTCTGCCACTGTTACTACTGTGCCGCCACCACCACCACTAGAATGATAGCCTTGGGCTGAACTGGCATAGTGCCTCTACAACTAGCTCCACGGAGTTTAGCAAAATCTCTGTGGAGCTATGCGTAGCTCCGCTCGCTCCCTACCTGCTCACAAATGCTTTAAAAAGGTATAAATAAAGGACTTAACTGTTTTTCTGCCGCCTCCGGTGCCTTGCCGCTCTCCTTCCTGCTCCTCTCGCGTCCTAGACGTCCTTCTTAAAAAAACAAAACCACTACGTTGTGAAGCTTGCGTGTGCGCACTCGCAAGATGTACAATCAGGGCACGAGTCGGGGTACCACGCGGGTGGACGGCATCCACCCACTTATTTCCGAGGGTTTTTCAGGGTGGACGCCGTCCACCCTGCTAAATCCAAACCGAGTCCACCATTAAAAAACGGGACCGCGAGGGCTGTTTTGCTAAGGAAACAATGCAGTTAGTGCCACATAATTGGGCGCATCTGCTGGGACAGTGCCTGCTCACTCAGGCCTCTCTCTGCCTGCTGGGTACACAGATCCAAGTCGATTATAGGTAACTGGTCAAGTGCAGGTTTTAAAGCTCACGGTGCTCTGCATTCTGGGAGTTTTCCGTTTCCATTATAAACGAAGGACTGCACGTCAGTCAGCGCTTCTGACAGCTCACCCCACATTGGACAACTTTGGAGCCCCAATAGGCGAGGCGGGTGGGTGATGTCACCTGCACGAGGACACCAAGAGCGAGGCTGCGCGTGGCTGAGAAGCACACCTGCAGCTTTCGTTTTATTTTTTACCAGACTGCTCTGTCACTCACTGGTACCATCCATGGCAACGGAAAACCGGAGGAGTGATGCAGGATGTTGCAATTTGGATGCAGTCCTGCCCAGCCCGCACAGACCTTCTGCTAAAGCATTTCCGGGTGGGCGAGTGGCTGGCTGAATCCGGAAGTTACCAAGCACGCCGGTGGTCACCACGCCCCTGCACCTACCATTTGTCTGTAATTTTAACCGGGCACAGCTTGCCCCCACCTCCCTTCTTGACTCTGATGCTGTATGAAAGCTCAGACCCCCAGCAGCAATGGAGAGGCACAGCGGGATGGCAACCCTCACACCTCCAGCCCTTGATGAGCTGTTAAGAGGTGCTTGAAGGTGACAGAGGGAGGGGCTGCAGGTTCAGGAGCAAGGGGCATCCATTCACATGCAAACAGCCCTGAATGTGTCATGTCTCTGCTATTTAGAGGGGCTCACACATTCCATTTCTACCCAGGGCCCCAAACATCCGAGACTCGGCCAGATTACACCCCTGATTACACCGAGGCAGCACCTGCTTCTCTTCACCGAGCTTAATTACTGTCACTAATTTGTAAGCAAACCTCGGTTCTTCAAACATGCATAATGTAATACAATAAAGAAATGGCACAATCGCACCCACACTGATTAACAAAGTATGGAGGACAATCAGTTCAATCAGTTCTCTTAGAGTATCTCCTGTAAGTACTGTACATCACAGTGGGGGATGGCATTTTGAACAGAGAGCCTGTCTTCTCGTTGTCTTGTGCAGGAGGGGGTGAGAAGCCCAAGATGATACTAGAATACTGCATGCCCACCCCTGTGCCCACCCTGATGGGTCACGTTCCCTCCCCTGTGATGACTCCTGCTCCTGTCCCCCCATGTGGTGGCTGCAGTCCACCCCCGCCTGTGATGGCTCCTGTCCCCCATGTTGTGGCTCCAGTCCACCCCCGCCTGTGATGGCTCCTGTCCCGCATGTTGTGGCTCCAGTCCACCCCCGCCTGTGATGGCTCTTGTCCCCCCTGTGGTGGATCCTGTCTCCGCCCTGGGTGGCTTCTGTCCCAGTCCTGGAACGGCCTCTGCAGCGAGGGTGAAGTTCTTGATGGGCCTCTTCTCAAAAGGGCTCAGCTCAAAATTAATATGGAAAGGTGGGCGTGTAAGTACGAGAAGGGATATGTGAATGGCTGGATGAATTAGTGAAAGGGTGAATGAAAGATTGAATAAATGGATAATGAGAGAGGATAGATGGATTGATGAGTGAGGGGAAGGATGGAGAGAAAATGTAAATAGCTGGATGTATGGGTGGAAGGGTAGCTGGATGATTGATGAGGGGAAAGATGGATGAGGGGAAGGATGAGGGATGGAGGGGAAGGATGGATGGATGAGAGGAAGGATAAGTGGATGAGGAGAAGGATGGATGGATGGATGGATGGAGGGGAAGGATGGATAGATGAAGGGCAGGATAAATGGATGGGATGGATGGATGGGTGAGGGGAAGGATGATGAATGAGGAGAAGGATGGATGGATGGATGGAGGGGAAGGATGGATGGATGAGGGGCAGGATAAATGGATGGGATGGATGGATGGATGGGTAAGGGGAAGGATGGATGGATGGATGAAGGGCAGGATAAATGGATGGGATGGATGGATGGGTGAGGGGAAGGATGGATGAAAGGAAGGATGGATGAGGGGAAGGATGGATGGATGACGGGAAAGGATGGATGATGAGGGGAAGGATGGATGGATGGATGATGAGGGGAAGGATGGATGGATGATGAGGGGGTGGGTGAAAGGATGGATGATGAGGGGAAGGGTGGATGGATTGGATGATGAGGGGAAGGGTGGATGGATGATGAGGGAATGGATGGATGATGAGGGAATGGATGGATGATGAGGGGGTGGGTGAAAGGATGGATGGATGATGAGGGGGTGGGTGAAAGGATGGATGGATGATGAGGGGAAGGATGGATGGATGATGAGGGGAAGGATGGATGGACGATGAGGGGAAGGATGGATGGATGATGAGGGGGTGGGTGGATGATGAGGGGGTGGGTGAAAGGATGGATGATGAGGGGAAGGGTGGATGGATTGGATGATGAGGGGATGGATGGATGATGAGGGAACGGATGGATGATGAGGGAATGGATGGATGATGAGGGAATGGATGGATGATGAGGGGGTGGGTGAAAGGATGGATGGATGATGAGGGGGTAGGTGAAAGGATGGATGGATGATGAGGGGAAGGATGGATGGATGATGAGGGGAAGGATGGATGGATGATAAGGGGAAGGGTGGATGGATGGATGGATGATGAGGGGAAAGGATGGATGGGTGATGAGGGGAAGGATGGATGGATGGATGGATGATGAGGGAAAAGGATGGATGGATGATGAGGGAAAAGGATGGACGGATGATGAGGAGAAGGATGGATGGATGATGAGGGGATGGATGGATGGATGATGAGGGGAAGGACAGATGGATGAATGGATGATGGGTGGGTGAAAGGATGGATGGATGGAGAGTGGGTGTAGGGATGGATGGATGGATGGATGGATGGTGGGTGAAATGATGGATGGATGGAGAGTGGGTGAAGGGATGGATGGATGGATGGATGGATGATGAGTGGGTGGGTGGGTGAAAGGATGGATGGATGGATGGATGGATGGATGGATGGATGGATGATGAGTGGGTGGGTGGGTGAAAGGATGGATGGATGGATGGATGAGTGGGTGGGTGGATGGTGGGTGGGTGAAAGGATGGATAGTGGATTGGATGGTGGGTGGGTGAAAGGATGGATGAGTGGGTGGGTGGATGGTGGGTGGATGATGGGGGGTAGGTGGATGAGTGAAATGATGGATGGATTGATGGATTGATAAGTGCAAGGGTGAATGAATGGACATCTAAGTGAAAGGGTGGGTGTAAGGATGGACGAGTGAGTGAAAGGGAGGGTAGATGGACAAAAAGATGAATAGATGTGTGAAGGAGTGAAATGATAGATGGATGAGTGAAAGGGGCAATGGATGGATTCATGAGTGGATGAGTAGATGGATGGGTGGGTGGATGGATGGATGGAAGGAAGGCTAAGTGAAAGGGTTGGTGGAGAGAGAAAGGGAAGATGGATGGATGACTAAAAGAGTGGATGGGTGGAAGGATTAGTAAGTGAAAGGATGGCTGGATTGGTGAAAGGGTAAATGGCTGAATGGATGAGTGAATGGATGGATGGGATAAGGAGTGGATGGATAAGTGTACAGATGGATAGGGTGAAAGGGTGGATGGATGGATGGATGGATAATTGAGGATGAGTGAAAGGATGGATGAGGGGATGGATGAGTGAAATGATAGATGGAAGGATACATGATGGATAGGTTTGCAAATGGTTGAATATTTTTGGAAATGGCTGGGCTTACTTATACCTGAATTTGTGTCCTGAATTTTGACCCTTTGTCCTGAATTTTTACACTCACCGTCCTGAATTTGCACCAATGCCAGTTGGTCACCCTAATTCTTTGTGCGGTAGAACCGAGGCTCTTACACAGCAGCATGAGAGTGACGAGAGAGAAACCTGGCAGAGTGCTGCCAAAGAGCTCTCCCACTCAGAATATTTCATTCATTATTCAAGTGATCGTGAACAATTAAGGGTAAACTGAGATGTGAAAAACTAAACACAATGCGATGCGGCTGCACGAGATTTGAGGAGTTAATTAAGTATTAGTACTAGCAAGTGTGCTGTAAGTTAAATTAAAACATTTTACATGCACTGTGCGCCTCATGCGTGTAGAATCAGAGTCCCACTAGACCCGGCCCTGCCAATTAAGTGCCGGCACTAAGCACTGGCACAAATTAAGCCCTGCATTGAACAATTGACACCAGGCTACAAAATGTAAGTAGTATGATGGTGTACCCTTGTGTGTTCTTCCGTGTGTCGCTGTTTCCACATGGAATGTTTAATGTTGACAGCAACGCCCCCTTCTAGTTTGTGTTGTCGGTCTGAATTGTATAATTTTGTGGAATGGGGAGGTGTAGGATGGCGCTGGATTGTTCATTTAAACATGACTCCATGATGACATCTGACTTGGCATTACGTATGTCAGTATATTTTTAGGCTCAATCCTGTCAGTGTTTGGATAATTGCACTACTGTAAGTGTGCACCTTGCATTTTTTTCTCTCATGGTCACAGTGTATTATACTTGTTAATAAATGTAAATGTTGTGTTCTAGGTAGCGTAATACATTTTATAGTTTTGATAATCACTATTGTAGTTTCTAGTATGTGCTTTTCTTCGGCTTTTTTCAACACACTAATTCTACTTTTGTTCATGATCCCATGTTTTAGTATGCCTAACTTACAGCACTTAATGGCTTGACTAATGTAGTTGTACGCCAAACTTCATCCACATTTGGGCTGCTAATTCCTCCATACAGGGACCTTAAGTCACAGGCTTAAGTACCAAGCAGCTTCAATTGTTAAATCTTGCAATATACGCAAATGATAGATCTGCCTTACATGCGATGTCACTTCCTTTTGTGATGTCACTTCCTGTTGTGATGTCACTTCCTGTCGTGATGTCACTTCCTGTCGTGATGTCACTTCCTGTGACCACGCCTACCTTGGAGAGTCCCCCCACTTCTTTTTTTAGGACTTGTACCCTGTGTACAAAGTAGTGTTTAGTTTTTTTAAGAAGGACTTTGAGGACGCAAGAGGAGCAGGAAGGAGAGCGGCAAGGCACGGGAGGATGCAGACATGCAGGTAAGTGCCTTATTTATACATTTTTAAAGGATTTGAGAGGGGGAGGGATCTGCTAACTCCACTCTGCCACGGAGGAAGAGTTTTGACTACCTCCGCGTTCGCCACAGAGCGAGGAGTAAGCAAGTCTCCCCATACTCCGCAGGCGGAGTGGAGTTACCCTCCCATGGTTAGAAATCATACTGGGCAATGGAGAATACTCAACCACTGATGACACTGAACCACTGATGGCAATGAGAAAGTGACACTACTGCGCCACTCAATAAACCGAGCCAATATTAATCTAGTATTATTTACTAGGGTGCTGATCGACTGATGATCAGATCAGATCAGCTAAAGAGGCTGTTCCATTGGTAAACAACGGCCCATTAATCACTGACTGAAGACGATACTGAGACTCCAATATTGACCAATAATTAGATTGAGTTACTGATGAGGGAAAGACATTGATGATACTGAGCCATAACGCTCAAGAATGGATACTACTGAGCAATTGGCAGTCGCGATTTACTAATGATAGTAGATCATTAAAAACACCTCTAGCTGCCCCTTTTTTTAAAAAAAAACTATCAATTCCCACGGAGGCCTCGGATTAACACTCTACTCGTTATTCCCTCCAGCTGGAATACAAATATGAACAAAATTACAGATTCCAAAACAAAAATATACAACCTCCTTTAAAAGGCGTAACAAGGATGATAACAGTGCAAATCCTTGTTTCCATTGTCTGTCAGAGAGGATAACAAACACCAAAACCATTGCACATATATTTTCCTGCAGTGCAATCATTGTCTTGTATCGGTCATAATATCCTAATAGACACATAAATGTTTTACCACTCCGTAGAAATACTGCTCACACAGGTACTCTCAGTATTCAATGTGTAATAGAATGAGTGAAATCCAATTAAATGAATGAAATGAAGATTTGTAAAGCGCTTTTAATACCTGAAGGTGTCTAGGCGCTGAACCAGAAGGAACTCGGACCTTGTAAAGGAGTGAAGTTACTGATTAAAGAGTGCCGGTACCCAAAACTGCTCTGAAACCTGCAGAAGGTGCAATTAAGTATCCGCGCGCCGAATAACAAGGCTGCATAGTCCCGAATCAATCTCACACCTCAGTAATCCGCTTCCAGACAACAATCCTAGCAAGTGTGACCCTTATTATCTGCCCCTGAATATTCTTTGTACCTGTTAACCCTTTAAGTGCTGCCGTCGGCCAACGGTCGTCACGAGCACTACCTTGCCATTGCTACGCACGACCGTTGGCCGACGGGTCAGCATTCGTTATTCGAACGTTCAGCACTGGGCGCTGAACGTTCGATGCTCGGAAGGTGTTAAGATCCTCGAATTCTTCAACCCGAAAAACAAATCTTTGTATTCAAAGATAACTTTAAATATTACTTATCCTAAAAGTGAAGCGAACATGTTCTTGGCATTCATTCATAGATGCACAAAAGGAAATGAGACAGACAATATGTAAGTTGTTAAGAATTTTTAGCAAAGTTGATCACGTAACAACCCAAATAGCCAGACTAACCATCATCATAAAACATTTTCTACACTCAGCTCTCTCGCTTTCCCTTCAGGTCTCCCCATTCCTAGAGTAATCGATGAAGAAGCATTAGATACGTACTTGATATCAGTCAGTATAGTTTTGTCAACAACTGTTGGGCGACAAATAAGGCCACTTTTCAGCTTCACTGTGTAGCAGATGTTGTGGAAAGAGAGGGTGCTTCCTTTGACACTTTTCTGATGGCCATTAATTGACACCTTCTTGACATGAAAGCCATTGGTGCTTGGTTCCGACATGGGTATTACGGTGTGGTCCGGCACCTCCGACATGATGGATGGTAGGTACTCCTAGTGACACAAAAAAAGGTTGAGGTAAGACCTTTGGTTACATGAGTTGGTAGAATACAGTATTATTACAACCATGACAAAGGTAATTCTAGGCATGGCCATGCATGGTTTAAACTGCTTATTCAATCTATCTCACTATCTACTGATATCAATACATGTTTTTGCTGGGATATTCAAGAATTTTATGTCCAACTCCAAAATGCCTGCCCACAGTACTGCTTACTTAATGGATTTCAATCTCCCAGGGAATGCTTCCACCAAAACCATAAACGTAACCTTTGTGTAGGCACCTGACTACTTTGATGTCTCCTCTTGCATAAAATCTCTCACTCATACCACGGGCAACAGTTAGGACCTCTCTAGCTCTTCTCTTTCCACACTCACTTGCATTACGCTGTTCCGCCTAGACTGGAGGGATCAATGCAGCAACCCAACACAACTCAACTCAAGGATCTCCACATTGAACACCAAAAGCCACCCCAGGTTGCACAGACACTCCGGTCTTGGGTTAATGTACCAACTTTCACATTACAGATCTATATACAGTAGCCCCTGGTACATCGCAATCCAACTGCGTGGACGAAAAGCCAAAGGGCAGGACATTTTTTCAGGCCACACCAGGGCCACACCTGTGGTACTGGAGTAGAGTGGCCTAACATTCCAAACATAGGTGTGTGGTGTGCTGGACTTTGTCTCTACCGTCCCTCTTAGCTAATCATCAGAGTGCATCAATTTTGACTTTTAGCAAACCATGAACTGAGAATGTAATTGTTAACCAGTGACAACGGACACTTAATCGATCTGTTCAACACTTCTTTAACGCCTTAACCTCAGCAGACATTCTGCCGCAGTGCATGGCGTTCCATTGAGTGGGCGGGGCCACGTCGGCCAAAACCAGACAGGAATCTGCTGCCTCTCAGCCCTGAAGAAGACCTTCCTTAAAATATACCTGAGGCCCACCCTGAAGGTCGAAACGCGTCAGGCACACACAAATGGGGTCAGGAGCATCCAATAAAAGCAACATCTGCGCACAAAACTGCGCATCACGGATGACAAAATCCCCGAAAATTCATCAGCACATCATTTTAAGCTCTGACCACTACTGTAATAGGGCCAAGTTGTACTGTTGAAGACTACATGAATGTGGGTTACAATGACAAATGCCCCTTAAATTTGACTACGTAGGACACTAGATACACAATTGTGTATCCCCCTCTGTTTAATTCTTTTTTAAATATATAACAAAGTATGCCAATGAATGATTTTTTGCTCATCATTTCTTGTCCTAAACCAGTGTGTTTTTTAACGTAATTCTTGTCAAATGTATGTAAAACATCCCCTGTATAACGTTTATGTGTTTATAATTGTCCTTTCAAAAAATTAATGAACTAAGAAAGGGGATTCCTTGTTCATTTCCCGAGAAGTATTCTCGATTAACATATAATATGTCATATTATGAGTCCACAAAAAAGAGAGAAAATACAGTTGACGCCTGTTGGTCTCGTTGCTTTAATACTCGTACTAGACAGCGCCAGCCGACACGTGTTTCGTCTGAGTATAATAAACTCTGACTCTTCAGGGCTTACTTCCAGTGGAAGCAAGAGGATCAATCCCCCTTAACCGGTGATAATTCTAACCCGGTTAGGGTGTCGGTAGATTGTCACGTGGAAGATCAAGGATAAAAACATCTATCCGCTCTGATGCGGTGTGCTTCATGACAATATCGCCGTGATCAAGTTCGGGACAGACGTAGGGAAAGTATCAGCTGAACAGGTCATCAAGTATCTTTACTGCAAAGTATTCAAACCATAATATTAAGGCTCCTCAGAATCAACCAGACGGTCTGCCCGACAACATTTCCGGCGTTTTCGGTAATGCCCGAAGACGCCGGAAATTTTGTCGGGCAGACCGTCAGGCTGATACTGAGGAGCCTTAATATTATGGATTTGAATACTTTGCAGTAAAGATACTTGATGACTTGTTCAGCTGATACTTTCCCTACGTCTGTCCCAAACTTGATCAAGGCGATATTGTCATTAAGCACACCTCATCAGAGCGGATAGATGCTTTTATCCTTGATCTTCCACATGACAATCTACTGACACCCTAACCGGGTTAGAATTATCAAAGGTTAAGGGGGAATGATCCTCTTGCTTCCACTGTAAGTAAGCTCTGAAGAGTCAGAGTGTATTATACTCAGACGAAACACGTGTCGGCTGGCGCTGTCTAGTACGAGTATTAAAGCAACGAGACCAACAGGCGTCAACTGTTCTTTCTCTCTTTTTTGTGGACTCATAAACTGACATATTATATGTTGAATTGTATGTGTGTGCACAGGTGTTGTGTTCCAGTTACAGATGTTGTCCTGTACAACATCTCCTAAGGGGTTGTTAGGGTCACCCCCCTTCTTGTAGCACCACAATATTAGGTAATTCTCGAGCAAACCTGTCAGATACACAGCTGAGCGCAATCACTCCCTCATACACAGAACCCTTTCCGTTGGCATCATTCTCGATTAACATATTGTGCCGTGACACAGTTCAGTGTACAGCATTGAATCATTTGCTAAGTGAAAACAAGATAAATGATGGTAGCTTGAAGAAACAACAGTCCTGTTTCTTCAATAGAATAAAGGTTTGGTTGAAGGTCTTGGAGGTACCTCTTCATGATATAACTTCCTACGGCACTGGCACATGGGGACAAGCGAGTGGGGCATTTTTGACAGGCAAACTAGACAAACATAAATCTTCTGAATATGGGCACGTCACCCACCACTCAGGACACAAATTCTCACATATACATACATACAGCTCTACTGGCTCCATCATACTTAAGGTACAGGATGACAGGCCATAATGTTATTTAAACACCCTAGTGTGATTATGTAAGGCAGCCCCTCAGCCTATGAGCACCCCATTGTATCCCTACCACTAGGCAAATCCACCAGGTGAGGAAAGAGAACAGTCATGTGGGTCAGACATGGCTGGTCTGTATGTTATGGTGGGGGAAACACCCCCTCCTGTGTGTTAAACTCCAAATAAGGCCCTTGATCTTAATTTGTAGAAGGCTGCAATACAAAATAGAATGCTGAAATCTCCTTAACTATGTAGTTTGCCAAAACTTTTATTAGAAAATTAATATTTTGTACTAAAATCCACACTATAGTCTGAGGGCTTTTTGCCGCTGTATGGTATGTTAACTTGTTTTTATTTTGTGCTGCATGTTGCCTGCACCTGCCCCAGTTCGTAAGTTGCTGTTAGAGATCTGTCGCATGGCTCTGTGGATGAGTGGCACTTAGTTCTGTTTAGCACGTTGTAATATTAGTAGGCGATAGCTAAGAAAAAATATTTTTAAAGAAGAAACCTTTCACTGTTTACCCCAAGGTTAGGCAGTCCCCGATGAGTGTTCGAGAGGGCCTCCACGCCCGCTGTCCCTGCACATGCCCTGATTCTACTTTCTTTGCATGTGAGGCTTATGTTAGGTGGCCAAGGTTGTTTGGCCCTCAACATGCAGAGGGAAATTTGGAGCCTATTGCCTGAAGGCAGTTTTTAGACAAACGCACTACAAGAGAACTGCATTTCACTTAGGCCATGGCATGCCAATGACACATATGATCACTTCCTGGTTCCATGAAGGAACCATAATAGACACTCTAGTTAACCAGCCCCAGTGATCACTGCTAGTAAATCCATTTGTTTGCATGTCGTTTCTCCATTCACTTTTCCATGGGGTAGGCAGGAACCCCAACCTACCAGGGGTCCCCACTCTTCAGGGGGGTCCTATTTAGCAGAAGGTCAAACAATATATGTATGATATATGAGGTTCCGGGGCTTTTCACCCCATTCAGCGGGGTGGGGGGCTGACATTTTATTTTATGACACTGGACATTCTTATTTACATTGGTCACCTGAGCATTTCCTTTGGGGTGAAATATGTTCTTCTTTGAAACTTTACAAACACTATGATGCTTGCTGCCACTCTGCATGAACAGGAACTATCTCTCCTGTTTCCACCAGTAAGCGAAATAATATTTTTTAGTCAGTGTTTACTCCATGTTTGGCGTGACTTTGTCTTTCGTTGGATTATTTCGATATTAGTAGCTGGGAGACCTAACCTAGAACTTACTTTCTGGTGTGTGAATTAACACTTGAAGTTCCTGTATTTTAATCATCTGATCCACAAATACCTCAAGGTGAATAAAACCTTTCTATTTTCTGTGATAATCCATAACAAAATGCTACAGTACTATGGACGGAGTTCCAGAGTGGGCACCTCTTGCCTATTATAAATATACTAGCAGCCCGTCCCAACGTTGTCCGGGTATGAATTGCTGCCGGCCGATTGTCGTGCCTATTGGCCACGCCCCCAGAACACGAAATATTGCCCAATAAAAATGACCATAACAAATGCCTAAATCGTAATATGTGAGCGCCCTCCATTGAACTTCTGGCGGGAGGTGGGTCTAAAAGTGTATCTCGGTGCTGGTCATCAATGAGAGAGACCTGTGCATTTTTCAAATGGGTGGTGAAACAATATGAGTATGTTGCTGGAGATGTGGCCCGCCTTGCCAGCAATGTACTTACCGGGGGAGGGATAGGCCTTTTCTTTCTATTTCCGTGGAGGCGGGCCTTATTTCCGGATGTGTGTCGCGCGAGGCTTGTGCGCAACAGAAGTGGTAAATCTCCAGTGTGCGCATCAGGTGTCACCGGACGATAAGGCGAGATTAGATTTCCTGCACAATGGCCCTATGTTTGCGCTCCTTCCGGCCCTTGGGAATACCGCCATGCCTGACCTACATACAGTAAAGCAGGTGCACGGCACTGGGAGCGCGGGGCAAGCACACCCGGAGCTGGAATGTACGCTCACTTTTTTTTCTTCGTAATGTCGCGCCCCGAACACGCCCACGCCCCCAGCACAGGATATAAGACATGGCATGAAGGGTGGAACGTACCACACGTTTTCGTAATGCCGCGCCCCCAGCACACGCCCACAGCACACGATATGAGACATGGCATGAAGGGCGTAACGTACCACACGCCCCCAGCGTTTGTCACGCCCACAGCAAAACACAGACACGCCCACAAGGGACTACTTTGCTGGCACGGTTCTTTTACCTTCTAAATGTATATGGTGGGCGTCTGCATAGCCTATGTCCTTCTGCTGCAACTGCCCTTTCCAACGCTGTATTGGGTGTTGTGATTGGTGCTGTGGTTACTGAGATTACCCGCCTCAAAGGTTTGGGCTCTCTCTTTATTATATTAGTATGGATATGGATCATAAAATGTAGTCAATTTTTTGGAGTACCAAACGATCTTAGCCAAGTCTGATATTGTAATTAAAAATTCTGAAAAAGTTATGGGGATTTTGCGTGATTTCCTGGTAAAAAGTTCTCACCTTTCATTAAGTAACCAGTTACTACTTTTCTTTCTGCATTCGAATTGTAAAAAAAAAACATCAGTTTTTTTGTGTAATACTTAGTCTACCGCTACATCAGTGTCAGCTGTTAGAAACCCTTTAAAAAAATCAAAATATCAAGACACTCCGGCTTTGACCCTGGCATAGGTACCTTGGAATGCCACAGGACACAACCACACCTCCTCTTCCTTGAAAGTCTAGCTACTTGTGGGTGTGGTGTTCTCACACTTGCTTTGTGGTTTTATGAAAATGTTTTCTTATCTTTAACTGTCACTCGAGGTTAATTTCTCACTACTGGATAATATGTATGCAACCGCAAGTTTTTTTCTATTTCTATTGTGGTTTGCTTTCCATTTTTAATCTCTTTAACACTTTCGCTCTGTGTCTCAGGCAAAAACAATGGCTCATTCAGTAGAGAATTAAATAGTTAGATTAACAATAAAAAATTACAAGCAGAAACAACATGAGGCCCTAAAGACTGAAAATGAAATCAGAGATAAACAACCAAAATATAAAAAAGAGAAAACAATAGGGAAACTAATTTGAAGTAATTGTATTCATGATCGTGACACATACATTGAAACAAAAACAAAATAGATGGTGCTACGAAAAACATGATGGTGTAAACTGGCGCAGTGGTCAGGTGAAGCAAGGTGAAACAATAGTGTGAAAGAAAACACAAATGGCTATCCATTGGAGATGAGCAATATAGCATACAACAGTCAAAATATAACATCAACATATGAAAAGTTAGTTACTCTGTTCTGCTTTGAACAGAGAAAAAAACAGTCTTGCATTTTCTTTACAGCATTGTAAATAATATATTCTTCTAATGGCCAACACAGCCTCAGGAGGAAGGACTAGTGAGTTAGCCCTGCTAAAAGCTATTAGAGTGTTGATGTTTTGAGCATTAAGTCAATAAATGTGACAGGCTCTTCATCAGGACAAAAAGAATGAGTTCTGGATTTGTGTTGTGGATCTGGCATTGAAGACGAATGAAGAGGATGTTAAGAGTCTTCAGAAGACTCACTTCTCACTTTGGGCAATAGTTGGAATGATTTCTGCCAGTCAAATCTTACAGCATGGTCCTTCAATTCGCCCATGTCTCTGAAGCCGTCGTAACCTATCGACCCACTGTGCAAAGTGAGATCTTTCTGATTATTCTCAATCCTGTCCTTTGTCTTTGTTGATGGCAAATTCTCACTGATTCCATAGATGGCCACCTGTAACTCATTATTCTTGTCCTTATAATGATTGCGTCCAAATAAGGATTTGAGGGATGAAACAATCTTACATCCACAAATCATAACAAAATCATTGTATTTAAGGACTTTATTGTTTGTACTGTTGTTCTGTATACTGTTTTTTTAATGAACCACAGTTATTGTGCTCGTCAGCATATCAGAGTTGACATTATTTGATCACCGCCCGATTGACACTCATAATTTTTAAGGAATTTTGTGCATATCAGATTTAGTATGTAATTAAATTTATTGTGCTCCAATAACCTATCACTAGGCATCTCTAGTCACAGGCTGCTTTATACATTTAAAGCAAACCCTTTTTACTGATATGAACGGTAAAGGTCTTTCTTTGAATCCCTGTTGTACATAATTCCATGGGCCGCCATGACATGATGGCCTCTCAAGCACCAATTTCTGATGAAAGTTCTCCAACCATGGCAGCAGGAGAATTTTCATCAGAAACGATCCACCATCACTCTAAATTGGGCAGGGGAAACATCCGTTACAACGCGGATGTTACAACGCGGTGCTATTATGACGCGTCCCTTACAACGCAAGTCGTTACCACGACTTGCGCTGGAGGGCGCTAGAAGATTAAAAATAGTAAATTTACTATTCCAACACCTTCCCTAGTGTCTACGGGGACTGGTGTTAGAATAGTAAATTATACTATTCGATATCCGCGCCCCCAACGCAAGTCGTGGTAACGACTTGCGTTGTAAGGGACGCGTTGTAACAGCACGCGTTGTGACGGTACGCGTTGTACCATCACCAATCCTTGGGCAGCGGTCTGCTGCTGGGGGGGTTCGGGGGAACTCCGCCACCCTGGCATACTTCCTTCTGGGATCTCTAGGTTTTTCCAATATAGCCTTAGAGGCTGACATAGGGGACTCTACCGGCCATTAAAGGCCCGCTCCAGCGTTAAAGGACTAAGCCGAAGGCGAGGGCCTTTGGCAAGGGAGTGATGCAGTGCTACTTTTCAGAAATATTTCCTAAAACCATATCACTTTTCCCTGAAGTACCAAATCATTCATCTACACATCAGTGGGGCCCAGAGTTTCTCACAAAACACTTACATCCTACTTCATGGATCAGTGAAATTCAAAGGAGAGCTGCTGTATCATGGCGGAGTGTCCAAACCAAAACTACATATTTATACTATTTACACCTGCAGTTTAAATGAGATTTACCATTTGAGAAATAGAGTGGAATGTTAACTTAAAGTGATGGAAACATGTATATCTTATTATATCACAGATACCCCCGACGAAGGATATTACCGAAATGCATTGGGTGTGATGTAATTCTCACATAATTTGGAGGACTCGAGATTCAGACTATGCTCATGTTTAAGCCTGGATAGGCAATCATGAAGTAATTAAATGCACAAGTTTAATGAATTTCGTAGCTTTGGCGTGAAAAATGAAACGTGAAAAATGAAATTTGGACAAAATATGGAAATAAAATGGTTTACATTTGGAATAAATCGTGGTGAAAGTTAATTACTGAGATTACTAATGCGTACACGGCTGTGCAACTCGTTATGACCTGCAAACTGCGGGCCATTATTCTTTTTGGATTTACGACGAGAGATGACCATGCAAGTTCCATCTTGAATGAAGGAAATATAGTAACAATAAGCTTCCACATACTTACTATAATTTGAAAAAGAGTATTGTTTATTGTCCTTTGTAGCAAAATAGAAGACAAGCACAAACTGACTCCGCCTCGCTCTATAAAGTACCACGTTTAAATTAAGGTATATAATATATTGATCAGTGGCGGCACCTCCACCAAGGCGGAGGAGCATCACCTCCACAGGAAAAATAAAATTATAAAAACTCCACGTTTTTAGCATTTTATTTTTCAGAAGGCTCTGAAGGTGCGGGCGGTGCTGCCCGTGCTGCCCACAGAGTAGGAGGAGGAGTGGTGAGCACTTTCTAAGTGACCATGACGGTTTGGCCGGCTGTCTTGGGACTGCCAAATAGACATGCGCACTTAGAATGTTCTCCACCAGGCTGTAATGCATAGCCTGGGTGGAAAACATGCACAGGCTCCCACTGCCTGCCTGAGCACTGAATCACGGTGCTCAGACCAATCACGACGCTGCTGTCATGGTGACAGCAGCATCGTGATTGGCCAGGGGAGTCTGCTTCCTGCTGGATCGAAGAGGACGGACGAGAAGCGGCATCCGGCAGTGCCGGTAGGTGAATTTAAATTTGTTTCTTAACCCCCCTCCGCGCCAGCCCCTCCCCACCCCACCAGTAGCAGCCGCTATTGATACTGGTGATACGTGAAGAGAAATATACAGTTAGTTGCTCAAGGGAGGCTGAAATGTTGACTTCCGAGCACTAGCCTGATGGCTTAAGGGGTACGTGGGTAAGCTTTACATGACTTGGTATATACAACTAAACCAATACAACTACGCTATTTGACAACTAATTGTAACCTAGAAGGGATCAGACTAATTGGTTAGGAAAGGGTGATGAAAAATGATT
Organism: Lissotriton vulgaris; assembly: GCF_964263255.1. NCBI lineage: Eukaryota > Metazoa > Chordata > Amphibia > Caudata > Salamandridae > Lissotriton > Lissotriton vulgaris. The sequence goes on from NC_141689.1 coordinate 1,510,456,755, forward strand.
GGGAATTACCTAATCTTTGCCCTCCTGTGTATATTACTTGCTGAGCTGCTCGTAATGTTCACAATTATTCTTACTCAGAACAATAGTGTATAATAAATGACAGTATAGTATGAAATATGACTATGTGTGTATTAGTACTGTATTCAGAGATCAGGCGGGGCGCTATTGTATCACCTGCACATTTTCTGGCAAGTTTATCTGACTCCTATCATTCTCGCGTATCTGGGCATAATTGGGCGGGGGGTGGGGGAGAGAATCCTGCTAGTTTTTAATTTCTTCAAAACGGTTGCAGTTTCCTTTTGGGTCTGCGGAAATCGAACAGGCGTGACCCCAATAATTTGGAGGTAACACTGCATGTGACACAGTAGTGATGGGGAGTCAGTCAAGTGTAAATGGCTGCTAGGTATATGACTGACACTACCCTAACACTGTTGCCCTTTAAGTTGCAAGACAAATGACTACTGCCCAATCGGCCTTTCATGTATACCAATAACATTTGGCTGGACCACTAATCATTGTGCCACTGGCCTGACTTGTGGCTGAATATGAACCAGCCCTAGAGGTCTTTCGGAGGTCACTCAAACATTTTTATTTGGTAATTAATGAACATTTTACTATCTTTCCCCATGTTAAAAATCTATGTAAATAAGAACTGTGTTTACAACATACAACAATTCCAGGAAAATGCCTTCCAGAGGCAAATATGTTATCTGACTGATCCTTACCCATGCCAACTGGTTTTTCACGGGTTACCTGTCCTGTGACCAACTATTCTGCACTACTGCTGCTTGCCAGTCATCTTGCTGACATTGATGGGATATAATCCAAGGAGGCTCATCTTTCAAAGATGATCATGATAGGTAACTATTACTGTGTTGCCAAGTACCCCATGTCATGTGTGGCACCTTAGGCTATCCAAGGCTTTGTAACCAGCAGTTCCCTGCCTTCTGACACAATTAAATGTTGGGTAATAAGCCTTTACATTAGCCCAGGTTAGATATCTGTGGAGATATTTAAGACACAGGCATGTGGAGGGGCCGCAGGGGGAAGAGGGTGAGCAGCGCCCAGGGGACAGCGGGGGGTTGGGGGTCAATATTAAAAAAAAAAACAAGACTTACCTTGTGCTGTCGGCCACCTCGTGCTCCTCTCTTCCTGGTGCCAGCAGTCCCTGGGACAGCATCGGGATCCCCACCCAATTCCCATACTGCTTTCAAGCATGAGAATAGCATGGGGACTGGCCTGAGCAGGCTGAAAAGACGCTCGCTCAGGCACAGGGAGTTTGTGCTGTTTCTCTAACCTGGCTGTACAATACACCCGGGTTGAAGAAACGTAAGTGTGCATGTCAGTTTGGCCGGCCTGAGACATCTGGCCAAACTGACATGCGCACTTAAAGTGCACATACCATTCCTTCACCCCGTCCCCCTCTCATGAGCCAGCAGCTGAAAAATAAAACAATAGTTACATGTCATTTTATGTTTCAACTGCTGGATCTGAGCCAGTTGGGCGACACTCCTCCGCAATTTCATCAAGTCAGTCTCACCTAAAATTGTTGTTAGTGATTACCATCAAACTGACTTATAAGAAAGAATTCCCAAAAGATGTTACATTTTAGCAGCCAAGTAGTCTAATTGATACTGATTCCAAACCCTCCACCATATCATCAAAAGCTCAGCTCTGAACAAAAGAGAACACTGACTTTTTTCTAATTGAAGGCTGGACTTGGGTGGTCTTTTTGAACTGTGGACCATGTGCTTTCATGACTCAACGTGCAGGGTATGGAGGGCGAACTTCTCTCTGTTAAAGGTTCTAGATGCAGATACAACTGCACGGCTGATACTGGACCAACAAGTGCAATGGAACTCTCAGTTTAAGGCATCAGAAGGGGAATGACAAAGATGCTTCTTGGCACCCACATTGTTCACACCCTAACAGAACATTGAGTAGCTGGGCGTCTTGTGGGTCAAAGTAGCGTAAGAAAACTTGAGGACCCCCCTGCAAAGTAGATGCACCCTCAGTGCCAGAGGGGGCCCCTGCATCTCGGGGGGTTTTGTTACACCACTGGTGGGTCTCCAAAAACACCCCAATGATCGAAGAGCTTGAAGTCCCACTCCTCCTGTATGTCAATCATTCTATCCCTCTTGTAAGAACTGAAAATACCCATAAAGCCTATTTGGCTGAGGTGTACCACTAATGTGCAGGTAACAATTTCAAAATTAACAACGACTCAAATATTCTGATCTAGAGAGTAAACCAAGAAATGAAGTGCCGTCAAGTCATTAAGACTTGGGACAAACAGCATGAGGAGGTTAGAAAACCTTTGAGCCATTAATTTTGAAAAACCTCTGGTGCAACCCATCTATATAAAAAGCAATCAGTGAGCCCACAACAGTGTATAGCATCATCACAAGATATGTGAGTTATCATGGAGATGAAGCTACAGCTCATGTTAAAACCATCCTCAAAGTTGATATGTGGGGTATTTTGAGATATTGTGCCAAATTTGGGGTTTACAAATGGTGTAAATGAACCAGTACTTTGAAAGAACATTTGTGAGTTCTCTTCTTTTGCTGTACAAGAGATGGACAACAAAACCACCCATGAGTGGCATGGCTATGATTAAATAGTAGATAGATTTAATAGAACTTGAGTTCATGCACTAAAAAGAGAACGCCCACACTGGCCAGAGTACACGTGTCATTGTCAGGACACATGCAGCTGGAGAAAATTCCTAAACTGCTCCATGATACTGAATGAGAGACTAGAAAGGTGGGATACAAGAAAGCTGCAGCAGGAGAAAGATCATTATTTCATGAAGGAGAATCTCCTGTAGGTAAAGTACATTCCATGCTGTGATGAGTTTCAAGATGTGTTGGGTCCACAACACTACATGTCTCAAATCAAGAATACTCAAATAAGAAGGCTGGTGTGGACAAATCATGTGTTAGCTAAGGACACATGACTCAACAGCAGACAGCCCCTTTATGGGGACAATAAAGAAGTCCCTAGGGATTGTATTTTGCCGTGTTCAGGATATATCATCATAACCATAAGGAATGAGAGGAAGGCTTCAATTTCATAAGGAGCTGACATTGACAATCAAAATAGAACATAAATAGACCACTTTCTTCACATTCCGTCTAAGGCAACTGTTGGAATGGGAATGTCTCCTGCATCATGTACAGTCATGCTATCTGCCCTTAGTTCCTGTCTGAAAGTATCTAGTATCATGCTTTTTAATTTTGGCTCCAGACTCATGCTAATCTAGCATGTGTGTGGAGGCCTAGGCCTGGGCCTGTCCTGAGGGGAGCACCAAGCTGGTCCTCATTCGTCTGACAATGGAATACCATCCCTATAAAAGGTCTAGCACGTAGAGCAGTGGTAGCAAAATACTGTGATTTGTGAATCAGTAGTTGTGACCACACCTTATCTGTGGCACGGGAGTGGAGACCTATTGGCCCACTCATAAAGAGTTCCATTTCTATGCACTAACACAGATCCTAGCACTACCATCCCAAGTGTAAGTCATAAGTGAATACCCGTGTAGGGTGTGACATATGTATTTTGCGTATGGGTGGACCAGCAGGTTCCATTTTGGAATCCCTGGCCAGTACCTGTGCACAAGATGGGAGATGAGGTTGTTTTCATAGACAGTGGAAGTGTATTTCTGAATTTCTTGAACTAGAGGGAGGAGATCTAGACGCTACAGTGGGAAAAAGGAGACCGGATTCCCTTTAGAAATGCAAGTAATTTTCCTGAAAGGGGCTGCTCATTAGTCATTGTGAGCATTCCATTTGATAGATGGGGGTGTGAAGGATGGGACAAAGGCAGTTTATGTGTTCAGAGTGTCAAGAGTCATTTGGGAGAGGTCATCCTTTTTGTCCCATTACCGATCATGTTTAGTTTATGTGTTGATAACCAGCTGCAGAAAGCTCACACCTTTTTGTGCCTCTTTTGTAGATGCTCCAAACCCGAGACAACTCTGCTGAGAGCAGCATCACTCTACACAAAGGCTGTATCTAGAAAGCAGCCTGGGGAGGACACATGAAAGAAGACTGAGAATCCACATCCACTGTTTTGAATGTATAGAAGTAGGAGCTGCTGGCACACTTGTTTCAATTCCAACTTCTCTTTGAACAAGTGAAGGAGTACTCCGCAGAGTACTCGAAGGACTGCTGTCGAACCAGAGTTGTTGTCTGCCTAACATTCAGTTTCACAGAATTGAGAGAACATTATCTGGAGTATGACAGGGAAAGGAAGAAGCTGGTTCCCACTCTTGAAGCACCGTGAAACCTTCTTGCCTGCTCAGAGAAGATTGGAGTGTGCCAACCCTGCAGAAGGTGTGGATTGTCCAGGGTGATCCTGAAGCAAATAACTCAGGAGTTTGAGGGTCCATCCACCCAGGAAGAGAGAGGAGAAGAGACTGAGCTGCATGTTCAAGGGACATGATCTCAGTGCCTAGCAACAAGTGGTTCCAGTCAGGAACTGAAGCAGCATTGTGAAGTGCCTAGCGAACTGTGCTTTGCCAACATCTTCAAGCTGCGCCCAAGGAAACTGTGCAGCTGCATCGCTGTGAAGTTGTGCCAGAATGCATGTGACGAAGCGCTACTCCCTCAGGCTAATACTCCGCACACGGGATCAGAACCAGGCTCCCCTTACCTGTCTCCCTGTCCCTCCTCTTTTTGCAGAACGCAGCTGCAGGAAAAGACGTGCACTGTTCCTTTAAGGACTGGTTCCCATCGAATTCGCTCCCTGGTCACATACCTGCATCAGGGAACCCAGTCTCGCTAAAAGCGGAAGAGGCGGTATGGATGGCGCGTTCCGATGGAAGCCCAGGGACGGCGAGAAAGGAATCGGTAGAAGCAGAGAGGTGTGTGCAGACCTTCCTCATCAACCCGGGATCGCCACGGCTGACGATACCAGAAGACATAGAGAAAAGGAAGCCCAAGCCAAAGCAGGAGGAAGCCTTCTCCTGCCAGGAACCTGAGAGGGAGCCGTACCCTATCCGGTACCACGCAGACACCAGCCGCCTCCCTGGATGGAAACAACTCCACATGGTACAGGTACGGATGGAAACAGTGTGGGGGAAGGGGGCCGTTACCTCTAAAGCCGGAGCGGGTGGAGGGAGCTGAACACCGTGACGCGCTCTTGCTGAGCAACACGAAAAGCTAAGCGCATAGTTACAAAAACAATCACTGGTGCTGGTATCGGGTGTACACTCCCTGGACTCCCTGTCCCTAAACATAACTTAGCTCAACCAAGCCTCCTCCTTATGGGGTATATTTCTTTATTTTGTTTCCCCTATGCTTTGGCTCTGACGATCCGGTGAGTCCTTTCCTGTGGGAGACGGTGCCAAGAGACGGTCAAAGGTTCCCATCCCTGCTCCCTGAGGAACCAGAAAGCGAGAAGACAACAATCATCCTAAAAGACTCTGAGGAAAATAATAATTGGATACCCTCTCTTATACTTTACATTGCCTAATTGTGTGATTTGGTTAATAAACACTCTAAAACTCACAGTAGTGTCCCTGTCTGCTTCTCCACCGCGCCACAGTGCATCTTTGTGAAGCTGTTCCTGAGCTGACTGAGCCATTTCAAAATCAAATTCTGCTTCTGTAGATGGCACTGCAAAAAAGGGCAAACATTACTTGAGAGGAATGTGTTGCTTCTTGGCCAACCGGTGCAATGGCAGGGTTGTGTTGCCAGAAGATTGCATCAAAGTGGGCCAGTGACCTTGTGGCATCAACTGACCCAAAGGCCAGAAGAGGGCCTGCAACTGAGGCAACGCTGGGACTTGCACACCTAGAAAGACAGCATGCCATTGCTGCCTGCCACAGTCGCAATGTGAGCACAAGGGCATCATAAGCTGGACAATCACCTCCCGGAAGAGGAAGAGAACAAGATGTGTTCACTGGGATCCTTACCGTTCATGCCTGAAGAACAGACAGAACTCCGTGGACTACTCAAAGAGGGGTACAACTGCATGTGTGCTTGATACCTGCCTTTAAAAGAACTCCCAACACAGGAGAAGGGGAGCGAAACAGGATGAGGAGGGTAGAGAATGGCGGTTCTCGAGTGCAGCTACCCTGTGCCATTGAACCATTCGTATATGTGTCCTGTAATGCGTAGTATTGAGTTTTCTATGTGTATTAATAGTACTTTCTTAGATCAGAGACAAACATTGGGTTAGACAATCTGCTATTGCTTTGCTGAATAATTGAGTTCTGAGATTGAAGCACCCCCACACTACCTCACTGAGAATCCGGTGACTCCTTGCTGTAGCCATCACTGTGAGTCAACTCCTAAAGGGGTTGCAGGGTTATAGTAGGATGGGCCCTAGAAAATAAGAGGAAAATGACACCAACCCTCACAGTGGTGACCCAGTAGCCCCTGCTTGCCCCATTGATTCGGAATGGGATCTGTCAGTGACATCGCAATTTTCATATTGAGTAAGAACGGTTTCGATTGTCTGTGGATTCAAGTTATATGCTTGTGTTCTTCTTGTAATATGTGGCAGCTGACCAGAAACAGTGAAGTTCTGCTCTGCTTTAATGATTAAAAGACTTATTTGTTGTTGATGAAGAGGGTATCTTGCCACACACATGATTTATATCCCATCCTCTGTATTACAAGTGCCATAGACTATAAACGCATACGGCGAATGGGATATCCAGATTATGTGACTGCAGAACCCTAGGTACTGAATAATATTATGGCACTTGTATATATACTGTGCTTTCCTCCCCCTTTCGAGGTCCAAAGCTTTTCATGGACAATATTCAGAGTGGCATGAAGTTTAATTTCCCTAGCACTGAGGTAAACAATAAAGGGAGATACCCATGTACAGTGCCTAAGAAATTAAAAACACTATGAACTGTGATGCAAGAAACAGAGTTGAAACAGAGTTTGATGAGGAGCGAGCACTGGAGTTCTTCACTCATAACACTCTTAGTGATAGCTCTTCACGTGGGTGGCAGTGGTGGGAGACAAATTAAATTATTAATGAGAATGAGTATTGTGGTAAAAATTGCAGACCCCAGTCAAATCTTAGCAGGTCAAGCCTGCCGATATTTATCGGGGCAAAATGCCTGGCAAGTAACAAGACATGTAGATGTTGGTGCAGTAAGCCCCCAAAAGTTTAGTTCCCCTTTATTGGGGGGTGGGGGGGGGGGGACTTGAGATCGAGTGATATTTATCGCACCCTGTTGGACTTGGCCCTTTTTTCATGGTTATCCCTTAAATTTTTGTTTAATCCTCCAATTTTTTCCTGACCTGTTGTTGTTGGTTTAAGGGCTCTGGGCATTTTACCACTGCTAATCAGTGCTAAAGTGCATATGCACTTTGTGTAAATTGTGAACATGATTTGTTATCCATAATTGGGCTATTTGATTTACTGGTAAGCCCCTAGTAAAGTGTACTGAGTGTGCCAGGGCCTGTAAATCAATTGCAGCTAGTGGGCCTGCAGCACTGATTTTGCGACCCACATGAGAAGCGCTGAAAAGATAACTCAGACCTGCCACTGCAGTGCCTGTGCGCAGTTTGTTAACTACCATGTCGACCTGACAAGTGCACCCACTTGCCAAGCCCTAGCCTTCCCATTTTTTACATGTTAGTCACACCTAAGGTAGGCCCAAGGTACCCCTGTGCGAAGGGTGCAGTGTATGTGAAAGGTAGGACATTCCCTGATGTGTGTGGCATATCCTGATAGTGAAATACTTCTAATTTCGTTCTTGTAGGGCTATCTGTTCCCATAGATTTTGATTTGATTTGATCATTTATAAAGCGCACAACTGCCCATGGGCATCTAGGCGCTGGTAACAAGGTTCAGCGAGGTTGCCAACAGGAATGTATATGCAAAATTAGTTGATAAAAAGCCAGGTTTTTAATGCCCTCATGAAAACTAGCAGTGTTGGACTGTTCTTTATGCCACATGGAAACATGTTCAAAGTTTTAACAGTACCTACCAGGAAACTTCTTCCACCCCAACTCGCTTTCGTAATAGAATGGGGAGTTTGCTTATAACATCATATAAGCATAACTGCCACTGGGAACCAGATAGGAAAATAAAGGTTATGCCTGAACTCAGAATGTTAAAAAGCAACTTTCAGTGAGGGTGATTTTTACATTCTGTATTTGAAAATACCACTTTTAGAAAGCCACCCAGTGTGCCTCTGAATTGACTGTCTGGCTTTGGAGTACAGGGGCAGGGGGTGTGCAGTGGCTCCAGAGAGTCTGGACGAGTCTGCGTTAGGCTGAATAGGCCTGGTCTGCATTTGGAGTGGTGGGAGAGGTAGCACCTGCACCGGAATAGGGCTATGCCTGCCTTCCACAATGATGGCTCTGCACCCCTGTGGTGTGTCTGTAGCCAGGGCTCACACTGGCAATGGAGGCTGTTGTGTCCTTGCAAAGTGCCCCCAGAACTGGTTTTGACTGAGCACAGGGATTCTCTGCACTAAGAGAACAAAGACATTTTGGGGTATAAGAATTAGACCTAAAACCCCTGAACTTTAGTCTACTTCTTGAATCAAGAGAACATTTTGCCAAGGAGAAGCGCTGTAGAAACTGAGGAGAAGTACTGACCCTTTGTTGTGTGTCTGGGGTTGGCCTGAAGTTGCTGTTTCTGCCAAGGAAAGGAGAAGGACTTTGCTGTGTGTTGGGTCCCCTGCTTGAGAAAGGTCTCCTGTTTTAAAGTCTCAGGAACACAAAGACTTAACCCCCAGCTCCCCTGAACTTCCTTGCTGGGAGTTCTGACCTGCCAAGAAGTGCCTGTGACTGTGTGGGGTCTCTGGAGGTTGTTTTTGCTGTTGGGAGCTGGAAAGCAACACAACAACAAGAAAATCGACGCATCGCTCTTCTTGCGACAGTTTTCCGACGCAACTCTGTGGTGCATGAACAATGTCCACGCATTGCTGTACGGCTGCTGAAACCGACGCAGCGCCTGTTGCTTCTGCAAGAATCGATGCATGGAGGGATCACAGCTGAAGAATTCGACGAAGCTCCGCTCAACACCGACGCATCCCGGTTTTCCAGGCATCATCCCTGTGAGGCAGGTTTTCCCCAACGCATCACCCATAGATCGGAGTAATCTCAGAATCAACGCTTTGCTTCCCCCTATAGACCAGACCCGATGCTATGCTTCCCTGTGCCCAGCGGAACTGTTGCATCGCATCCACGAAGGTCTCAGGAAACAACGCGCCACTTTGTTTTTCTACGCTTCCCATCACAGCCGCTGTTTGGCTTGGTGAATTTTGTCGCAACAACAGGTACTTTCCTAGAAATCCCGCATCCATAGTTTTCTATGGACTCAGTTGCTAAAACCTTTTTAAAGTCATTTTATTAATACTTGTATGTTGGATTTTGACTTTATATAAAAAAAGACATTCTTTTTCTAAACTGTTGTTGTGTCCATTCGTGGTGTTATCACTGTGTTACTGTGTGTGTTGGTACAAATACTTTACACATTGCCTTCGGAATAAGCCGGTCTGCTCATGCCAAGCTACCAAGGGGGTGAGCAGGGGTTATCTAAAGTGTGTATCCCCCTTACCCTGACTAGAAGCAAGGGTCCCAATTTGGACAAAGGTACCTACCTCTGCCAACTCGAGACCCCCATTTCTAACACACCTGATATATATATGGTATCCCCTAGTATACATAGTACAGTTAGGTTGTCATCAGTGCTAAGGTTAAAATGTAACTAATAGCATAGCTAAGAAAATGCATGTATACCACATTAGTGAAACTTTATTGCGCATTAAAGTATTTTACTTGTAATGAAACTGTGTAACATTATAATGTGCCACTTTATGCTTAATTGCATTTAACCCCACACACCATAAAAGAGTAAGCCTTGACTTTTTGCAATCACCAGCCACTGGGTGTCAAAGTCAAACAAGCATTGAAAAACTCAACCAGTCTCATCTTTGAGACCTTCTGGCATAGCCTATATTTTTTAGCCATGCTGCACTGCATCACAAATGCTAAAGATAAAATAGAAGACGCTATAACGAGGCTGCCGCATCATTTTGTAGGTTCCTGCACCATGCATGTACTCTAATACTACATGAAACAAGCTTCATCTTTCTAATTTACCAAGTTGAATCCATTAAAAAATATGTGTTTTTTTAAGCAAAGGTAGGGTGGCGCAATAATGAGGGCATGGCTGTGGAAAGTATAGTGAAGAATGAAGGTGGGAGAAGCATCACAAAGGACTCAGTGGGGTACCCAGCATAGAGAGGGTGGGTGGTTGGAAGCAACATGGAGGCCACAGGTGGGGTGGAAGCATCGTGGTAGGTGAGTGTTGGGAGGAGAAGCAATGGATGTGAGAAAGCAGTTTAGAACAGGTAAGGGAGAAGCACAGGGGCAACAACCCAACACGGGGGGGAGTACAGGTGGCCAGAGCAACAGGAGGGAGAGGGGGATAAATACATGGGTGACAGACAGCAACACACAGTGCAGCCTGAGGAGGAAATTCCATGAAGGAAATAGCTAGAAACCATATTCACTCTCATAGAGTCCTTAAACCAAAAGAAAAAAAAAGTAGTATTTGAAAAGCAAGCAGTGGAAGGCAATGCATCCATGCTCCACATAAGGGAGATATACAAAAAGAGGAAAGAAAGCCCACACAAGGTAACAAATGAAAGAAAGCCAATGGGAGTGACAGTAAAGTCAACCTATGGTAAGCAATGGGCGGGGCCTAAGCCCACTATAAGGTGGCAACAGGCCCTCTAGCCAACAGAGAACTTGCACTGTTTGATAAGGGTGACTAAAAAAGGATGTTGTGGCATTCAGGGAGCTTGCAGTATCATCTGGTTCCTGGAGTTCCAGGGACAAGCTACAAGGGTTTCCCACTTGCCATGATTTCCCAAGACCGCATAGGACTGTCTCAACACAGGACATCAGCTGTGAAGGCCTCAGATGTAAGTAGTAGGTTTTTCTCACCAGAACAAGTCTTCTTTTATGCCACTAGACCTACCTTGTTAATTTGATTTCAAATTAATTACAATTTGTTTGAGGTGAAATGTTTACAATGTCATGAAACAAATACTGATGCTTTTAGACCTCTTTCAGAAGCCCTTTCTCTTGCTTTGTTTTCTTCCCTCACTTGGTACCAATGTGTTTTATGGATCATGTGGTGGTGGGTACAGATAATCTTAGGTGCAGTGCAGATAATTCACGGACTGATAATGGTGTCTGGAAACTTTAGGACTGCAAGGGTATATAAGTTGCAGCTGGAAGCAGCAGGACATTTTTAAAACATCAAATCAGTCACATGGGTACACTTTGAGGAATTTTCTATGTTACAAAGCATGGGTACCTGTACCAAAAATTGCAGTAGATGTACTTTAACTTTTGGGCCTCCAGTCTGGCAATGGAAGATCGAATATCCCTTGCCGACATGAAAAAAAGTTTTGATTCTGATAAATGCATGAAGGCAATTCCATCTGCCATCTTTGTTTTAATGAGACGCAATAAAACACAACAGGTACATTTGATTTGGATCTGGTGTCTGCTATAGGATTCCAGTCAAAGCGGTGTGGTCTGGTATTTCATGCAGGATAGTTCCTATCGGAGCAGGACCAAGACCGATATCCATTGAGTGCGCAGCGTGGCGCAGTGGACAAAAAAACATGATAGACTAAAATGCAGCCCTGATCGATAGCCATGGCTGGGACTTTTACAGTCAGTCCATCCAACACCTTTACTTGTTTATTTTTCTTTTACACCCTGTAAATGTGTTTGCACAGAAGGATTTACTCTCGCCTTCTCTCCGTACAACATATTGCCTCCATTTTGTCTGCAAGCTCTAAAGGTTGGGCATAGCAAATGCACCAAAGAAGACATGGACCATACTTGAGGAATTAAGTCAACCATGGATTAGACTGTCATTTAAGCATTCATGGATGGAGTCACTATGGGTCCATCAACGCAATTCTCCTGGCCTGGTATTTTCCTTTACAAATCATTGTTTTTAGATGTTTTAGTTTATTTAGATTAGCTTCAGTGAACCAGAATCAAACTCTCAGAATGCTATATGTTATTAACAGGGACGGGGATATTCATAGGGGTGCAGGGGTGTTGACCCCCTACTGCGAGCCACTACCTCCCAGGCTCATTATATTGTCAATTTAAATTCCCCCTTACCTCCATTAGTTTTACTTTCTTATGGGGCAGGACTGCAGAGTTCTTTCTCGAATGGAAAGCAGTAGGTGGGAGGGACGAGCAGCTGAGGCTGTTAACTGAGCTGCGCATGGCAGATTGGCTGGTATTTTTGCTGCGGCCAGTGTGAACTGCCGTTTCATATTTCCACATTCAAGGCTACCATGGAGCTGGGTGAGCAAAGACACAGCCCCTTAGTTTTTCTATGGAGCATTGTGTTACATGCCCCAGCCAATCCTAGTATTGCTCTTATGCTGCTTAGTAGTATAAGCAGTATAAGAACAATGCTTGGATTGGCTGGGTTGCTTTGGGCTTATTTTTTCCCCCCAAACACATCTTTACATCCAGGCTAAGCGAGGCAGGAGGATTAAACCTCGGGAGTGTAACTGTTTAAAGCTAAACAGGTGCTGAATCCTACAATATAAGAAGACCGTCAAGGCAAACTTTTATACCAGTACTCTCAATAAGGTGCAGAAAGAAAATCAAAATACCGAGGTGATCAGGGCACGTTCTGCTCATAGCTGTATGAGCAAAAGTATTAACCTTTATGCCTCACCACTTTCAAAGTCAGCAGCCGCCACTGGTTATTAACCAAAAACCAAGGGCTGGGTTACAGAGCTATGTAGTAACCTCACATTTTAAGTCACAGAGGTAGAAGCTGAAAACTAAGGGTGTTAAGACACAGCCTAGCTCAATGCCCTTAATACAGGGCTCGTCTACCTAGTTTCTGATTTGGTAACTGTATTTGACTCTAGGTGTTAGAATATACCCTCAGTCACTGAAATTATGCTGCAGTGGAAGACAAAATTATGAAGCAATGTTGACTAAATTATACACCAAGTGAGGACAACTTAGGCTGCAATAATATGGCACCTCTTTCTATTAGCAATGCATTATAACATAGCATATTTCATATTCATTATGTACGTGTCTCTCAAGAAAGTACTTTAGGAATCAATACGTGGGACCTTAAAAAGACATATTCCACATGTTTGTGATTCTTGTTAAATGAGCTCCTAAAAAGGCACCTTTGAGAACTATGTGATGTGCACATGAATTTGTTGTAAAAGTGTAATAAAAGATATAATTACATGGAAGCAATCATTCTATACGCCCAGTTAAAATTGCAATTAAGGATTCAAGTTTTTTTTCCTGTTGCAGATAAAAGCCTTGGCACCAGTACCTGAAATGGGAATACTTACACTACCCGGCCAGCATTGTCATCTCTTTTTTAAATGGCTAATTACACTAATCATCAGCTGAAGGCGAACATTTGACTCCAGGAAAATGTCTAGTGCAGCAATCACCCTGTGGTCAAAAAACATTTTAATAGCGTGATCCGATTGATTTAAAATGGTTTATTAACATTAACAAATTATGCTGTAGATGACTTGATTATGCTGAGAAAGGTGCAACAAATTGATATTTAGTCATAAAATGCAGGAGCTGTTCTATTAATGGCCCGAGGGAAGCTTACTTACAAATAAGAGCTCTGTTTCACTCACTTGAAGCGGTTTATTGTACAACACCCAGCTGGTCCTTTCCCTTGCCAAGACCCCCACCACCGCCAAATCCAACCTCCACGAAGGAATGAAGGCCATCGCAGAATGGATGATGAACAGCCGCCTGAAACTGAACTCTGACAAGACGGAGGTCCTCATCATCAGATCAACCCCATCCGCCTAGGACACATTTTGGCCGGACGCACTGGGAGCTGCACCGACGCCCACTGACCCCGCACGCAACCTGGAAGTCATTCTGACTCCGCACTGTCAATGACCCAGCAAGTGAACGCCGTCTCCTCCTCCTGCTTCAACACCCTCTGCATGCTCCGCAAGATCTACAGATGGATCCCCACCGGTAACAGAAGGACAGTCAACCAGGCCCTCGTCAGCAGCAGACTGGACTACGGCAATGCACTCTACACAGGAACCTCAGCCAAACTACAGAAACGACTACAACGCATACAGAACGCCTCTGTCCCCCTCAGCCTCGACATCCCCCACCACAGCCACATCACAGCTCACCTGAGAGACCTGCACTGGCTCCCCATCAACAAGAGGATCACCTTCAAGCTCCTCACTCACGCTCACAAAGCTCTCCACAACACCGGACCAGCCTACCTCAACGAACGGCTCACCTTCTACACCCCGAACCGCCAGCTTTGCTCCGCTGACCTTGCCCCCACCACCCTCCCCCACATCCCTCGAGCGACCAGCGGCGGCAGATCGTTCTCCCACCTCGTCGCAAAAACCTGGAACACCCTCCCATCCGCCTAAACAGACCCAGGACCTGCTGGCCTTCAGGAGACTCCTCAAGACCTGGCTGTTCGAGCAGTAGCAGCACCCCTTCCCACCCCCCACCCCCCTCTTCCCCCCTAGCGCCTTCAGACCCTCACGGGTAAGTAGTGCGCTCTACAAATGTACTGATTGATTTATTGATTGATTGATTGTTAATAGTGCTGATTATCATCCCCCGCGGTCAGGACTCGAGTCACGGCTGCAGGTGCCATTACACAATGAATATAGGCACATGGATCAGTGGATTTACAAGAATACAATGGGGCCTATGGCACGTACAGAAACTGGCCTCTGGTCAGGTAGTAAATAATAGTCATAATTTGAGTGTGGTACGCCCCTTACACAATGCAGCCTGGTGCCAATGCACCTGCTGAACTCTTGATAGCTTTGTCCTTGCCATCTGTAGCCCTTCACTCCATCGGTCTCCATGGATATCTCCAACCCCTTTCTCACTTCCTTTTCCCTGCTGTGAGAAAATGTTCTTTTTTTGTGGCCTCCTCAATTTTTGGCTGAATTATATTGCTGGGATTTAGATTGAACACTGGGCCCTGCTTTCCAGTGCCCACAAAATGTGCTTTTACCCCTAAAACATGTACAAATTGGCTAATCCCTGATCGGCATATCTAATTCTCCTATAAGGTTGTAGTAGATGGTGTACAAAACCCACACATGGCATGTAAAGTTAAATGACCCCTGTGGACTGCAGCACTTATTGTGCCAACCAGTAGTGTGATAAGGAAAATGTTACTTCTGGCCTACCAATGTGGCCAGACAATTACAGCGTAAACCTGCAGTCTAACCTGTCAAAATAACCATTTGGAAGTGTAAAGAACTTCCTTTTAAATTTCAATAAGTCATACCAATAAGGCCTAATAGTATGCAATGTAGAGTGCATGGTATTTAAAAGTGAAACAAGTGGAAATATAATAGTACCATGTCACTGCAGTGACAACCCCCAAAAGCTATTTTCACTGCGGAAGGCTCTGGCTGTCCAATGAGGCACCTAGACTGCAAATTAATATATTAATTTTGCTACCTCAGGTTTAGGAGAAGCTAGAGAAATGGTTTAACCACCATATTTATTAAAAATTCAGTTCAATGGTTAAGTTAGATTGTTTAATGAATATTCAGGAAAAGTAGCTTTCAGAAAATTACCTTTTCTGTGCTGGAAGCTTCTCGAGGCTAATTGGCATTAGCCTGCCAGCAGCTGCCTCTGTCATATATTGACCTTAATGAGGTGTGAAAAGTGCTCCCAGAGCAGTTTCAATGGCTCAGGCCTGGTGTTAGCATGGGCGGGGTGTGGGGCATCCACTAAGAAAGGACAACCAGGGAGTTTCCAGGATATTCTTAAACTGGAAAGGAACAGAGATGATGCCACCCATTCACAGCTTAGTGTAAGGAGAGACTTGAGGGGGAAGCTCTGATTCAGCCTGCACATGGTATCCAGCCTGGCTTCATATAATTTAGAAGGAGAACTGTTCCAGAATCCATTTGGTGCAGCTTGGAATGGTGGTACTGCTAATTTCCTTAAACTCATACCTGACTGGCTCACAATCTCCCTCTAAGGGCAGATGGTCAATGCCATTTTGGACTTCCCTTAGAATACTGCGCTCAGTGATAAGTTGCAGTAAGACAAACCGGATGTGCTGTAAACTTGGATAGGACTGCCCCTCTGAACTTTATCCCATTCATTAGGTAGTGTTCAGGAGCCGCCTGCACACACTGGCTACTGTATTGTATAAAAATGGACCTCACCACCACTTCCTCAGAACACTTTCTGGACCTGTGGAAGACCAAAAGAATGATTACACCTGCTGTTTCAGACCAGTGAGGATGCCTTAAAAGCTGCCCTGCTCCCACCTGTACCCAGGACAAAGAAGTGGACTCCAAGACTCAGTTAGCTGATCGCCTGTGTGGCTACAGGGACACAACAAGCTCTAAGAGGCTTTTTCCCTGAAGGGCCCACCTGCCCAGTTAAAGGTAGCCACTGCCAGCCTGGCGGGGGCAATCCGCCCGCCATCCGCACCTAAATTCCCCCGCCATATTAGGATGGCGGGGGGGACCGCGGCAGACGGCAAGACCGTCCGCCGCTTTTCCGCCCCGGTCGCCTTGCGACCGGTGGCAAGCCCCTGCATCTGCATACACAATGCAGCAGGCACTGCGCGGTGCCTGCAGCTTTGTGTATGCAAATGCATACATGCATTTTTAGCATTGTGGTGGGCGGTGCTGAGAGCACCGCCCGCCACAATGTTAAAAATGCATGATGCGCCCGCCACTGTGGCGGGCGCATCCTAATATGCTGTGTGAACCGCCGCTCAGCTCGCGGGCGGTCCCGTTTTCCGCGAGGGTGGCGGCGGGCGAAGTCCGCCTGCCATCCTAATGGGGGCCTAAGTTAGAAGAAAAAATCTTTATCCAGGGCAAACCTGCTTGGTGTATGCAACCCGCACTCCATTGTGGTTGACCTGAAATTGTGCCTAAGTTACAGTCACACACTAGCAGTACCTTATATCGGCACCTTACTTTTTCTTGGTTATTTTTCTCTGAAATATTTTACATTTCATATCTCTGGTTCCCCTATTTAGATTTTTGTTGTTCTGGTGTCACTTTGTCACTTTATGAAATGTGCCCCCTTTTCTATTCGGTGCTATTTGTGTTTTTGACTTTTTTACTGTTTTGGTACTTCTAAATGCTTTACATATTTCCACTAAGTTATGCCGGTCTGCTTTGTGCTAAACTATCAGCAGTTGAACTTCAGTTTAAATCATTGAAATCTTTGACTGGACCTAACAGGTTAGAGACATTATTACGTGTGGTGGGCTTCCATTAACCCAAATTAATAATTCACTGTGTTACACCTGCTAACATGCTACCTTCTGCCATTCACTTCCATCACTCATCTTGTAGCCTTCCACTGATTTTTCCCAACTCCACAGTTTTTCTCTCTCCCTCGGTTTTCTTCTGTCCCTTTCATTCATCCTCGCCTGTACCTTATATTTCTTCATTTTTCCCTTTTTTTCCATTCTTCCCATATATCTACACCCTTTTTGTAGAGATCCAGCCATCAACTCTTTCCCCCGATCGCTTTCACTGCATCTTGCTACATTCTACCTTAAACATTCTCCCTATTTCCAACTTTATCTCTTTCCCTTCCCTTCTCTCCCTCACACACTTTTGCTTCCACTCTGCACTGCTTCTAGTCCTCCTCCTTCCTCTGATCTCTCTCTAGTCCCTTTTATTCCCCTCCATTCTTCAACTGTTCACTCTCTCCCACTTCTCCATTCTGTCCTTTATCTGTGTATTAGCTTATCAGAGTAATTCCCACCTTTACCCTCCCCATATCGCTACACTTTCTTCTCCTTACCATTTCCTCCATACCACCATAGCCTTCCTTGTATATATATCCAGTCTCTTGACAATTTCGATATGCTCCACATTTTGTGCTTCATCCACTAATCCCTGTATCTGTTCATCTTCCCTTCTGAAAATTCTATCCTCTAGCTTTATATTATGTGGTTTCACTACACTCTTCCCGCACACTTTTCTCTTAAATTTCTCTCCTGTATCTTTCCACTCTCTTTTGTATCTCCCCACCCTCTTCGTTTCCCTATTCCATTTCTAACCACTGTGTCATTTATTATTCCTTGTATTTCTTCATTCTCATCTGTATCCCTCTAGGCTCTCCTCTAACTTTTTCACTTATCTTCAGCTCCCCAATATCTTTCTCTATTTCCCTTCTTCCCCCGGTATCGCAATATTCGCTTGGCATTCCTTACCCTCTATCCCTTGTGTTCCCATTTCACTAATGATCCTCTCTGTTCTCTATCGATCTACTCTCCATTCTTTCCAATGCCTTTGTACTATACTTTCTTTGATTCTGTTTACTCTGATGTTCCGGACACTGAGACTGACCACAACATAATAAAATGCTACAGCAAGATTTCTGATGAGGACAAGGGGTCTTGATTTGGGAGCTCTGACTACCCACAAGTGGCAGGATTTATCAACTGTTCACGTTGCTTCAGAGAGGTACAGAAGACGACACAGCTATGGTATAAGCAATTTCATGTCTATTGTCTAGCCCATGCTGTCAAGGGAAAGCTTGTGAATCTAGGGTCTCCTCGCAGTGCTACGAGCACCTAGCTTCCTGTTTTTTAGCAGTCAAACACTTAGTCACAGGGCCCTTGTATCATAGATCCAACCTACTCCCTATGGTAGCAGCAACATCTGACCTCCAATCTCTTCTCTTCAAAGTGACGTCACCACTGAGCTCCCCATCCACTGATGCTGCTGTTTGTTATCGTCGACTGTGGGAGTCACAGTTCCTCTAAGGAAGAAGTAGGGTATAAAGTAGAAGGCTTTCGTTGTTCTCAAATTATAATGTCTGGGGACAGTGTGTCCTAGTCTTGGTGCCCTCACACACCCCGAAGGATGTCATGCTTCATCATTGGGTATTGCTCTTCGTCTGGCTGGGGCTGCAGTGCCCTACGGGTCTGCCAAAGGGTCACTTATTTGAAGATCTTTTTAGTGATAAAATCGTACGGGTGTATGTGGGCCTGAGTGGCAGTGGTGTCCTAGTGTGAGGTTAAAAGATGGCTGGAGAGGTGGCTTTTGAAATGAAATTTAATAGGAAATAACTCCTCTGTAATCAGTAAAAAACCCGGAGGTTGTGCTGCTTGAGGGTGATAATGGCCCCCGGTAGCTAGACCGGTGTCATATCCAAAATGGGCATGTTGAAGGTCGCGCAGTTGAGCAGTCTCAAGGGGAGATCCCTTGCGCTTCTTCAGGACCAATGTAAAAGTGTAGTGAGTTCTAGTGTGGTGTAGTGGCTTCTCAATTTAGATGTAGCTCAACTTATTGAATGAGAAGAAAAATGATCTGGAACGACAAAGGAGACAATGTAAAATGAGTAAATACAAGAAACCCTAACAGAAGGGTAACGTTAAATAGGAGCCAAGGCCCCCCATTGGTAAACCATGTGCTTGTGGTGTTTATCAACCCCTGCTATTGTACAATAGGGGATTCCAGTGGTAGGTTGTTGTTATTTAGGGCCAGATGCATCAAGGCAAAAACTGGTTGCAAACAGGCAGATTCTCAGAAACTGCCCCTTTACGACCGGTATTTTTGCATTTGTGATGCATCATCCCAAATGCAAAAATCGCAAATTGAGATTGCATTTAAGGAATCGTAAACTGTGATTCCTTAAATGCAATGCAAGAGGCCATTTTAAATAGCGATTCCGCTATTAGGGTCCACTATTTACCGAAAAATAATGCGAGGTGGTAAATAGCGAAAACTTTGAAAAATGCACAAAAGTGCATTTTTCAAAGTTGCATGTTACACACACACACATGCCCCTGGGAGATGTGTGTGCGCAACAGGTATGCGCATATCAATTTCAGGGGTGCAACAGGGTGTCCTTTTGGCACCCTTGAAATTGCATGCGCAATTTGCAAGTACCTATTGTGTACTCGCAAATTGGCCATGCAATTTCCAATAATTCCTATGGGCCTGTAGGCCAATAGAAATTAACTGGAAGCCATTCCTTAATTGCGACTTGGAATGTTTGGGAATCGCTATTTTTTAAGCGATTCCTACGTGTACAGGCTTTTGCGATTCATTAACCCCTTCAGCGCGGCACAAATTTTCGCGCTGTGCTGAAGGTTCTAATGAGCCTATCGGCTCATGACAGAACGGTTCCGTAATGAGCACAGCTCAACCGACGCTATAACGGAACCGTTCCGTCATGAGCATGGAAGGGGTTAATAATCGCAATTAAGGAATCTCAAAAGCCTACATTGATGCATGTGCCTCATAGTGTTTAAAAGGGTTTAAAAAGGACGAACAAACAAGTCCGCATGAAGTAGTCTTATTTGTGGATCATGGTGTAATGTCGAAATACCGACACAGACAAATAAACACATTACATATCAAATTCAGTCACAGTTCCAGCGCTTTTAAAAATACCAGCCATGGGGTAGAAGGGTAGGTATTACGGTAGGATAGCGCGGAAGAAACCAACAGCGGACCCCACCGCCCTCAAAAACTTCCGCCCCATCTCGCTCCTCCCTTTTACTGCTAAAGTCAGAGAAGATCGCCAACAGACAACTTGCCGCCTTCCTCGAGACGAATGGATCCCTCGACCCCTCGCAGTCCGGTTTCAGAGCCAACCACAGCACCGGGACCGCCCTCATCGCTGCCACCGACGACATCCGAGCCCTGCTCGACAACGGGGAAACAGCTGCACTCATCCTCCTGGACCTCTCCGCAGCGTTCGACACGGTCTGCCACCGCACCCTAGTCCAGCGCCTCAGCAACACCGGCATCCAAGGGAACGCACTGAAGTGGATCATCTCGTTCCTCGCCGGGAGAACACAGAGAGTCCGCCTCCCCCCGTTTCGATCCGAGGCCACTGAAGTCATCTGCGGCGTCCCGCAAGGAACATCACTCCGCCCCACCATCTTCAACGTCTACATGAGACCTCTCGCCACCATCACACGCCAACACAACCTCAATATCATCTCCTACGCCGACGACACCCAGCTGATCCTCTCCCTCACCAGAGACCCCGACACCGCCAGAACCAGCCTCCACGAAGGGATGAAAGACGTCGCCGAGTGGATGAAGAACAGCCGCCTGAAACTGAACTCAGACAAGACGGAAGTCCTCATCCTGGGACCATCACCCTCCACCTGGGACGACTCCTGGTGGCCCCCAGCCCTGGGCACCGCCCCCAAGCCTACAGACCACGCACGCAACCTGGGCTTCATCCTGGACTCCTCCCTCTCGATGACTAGACAAGTCAACGCCGTCTCCTCTTCATGCTTTCACACCCTCCGCATGATCTTTCGATGGATCCCGACCGAAACCAGGAAGACAGTCACCCAGGCCCTCGTCACCAGCCGACTGGACTACGGAAACACCCTCTACGCCGGAACCACAGCCAAGCTACAGAAAAGACTCCAACGCATCCAGAACGCCTCCGCCCGACTCATCCTGGACATCCCCCAACGCAACCACATCTCCGGCCACCTGAGGGACCTGCACTGGCTCCCCGTCAGCAAGAGGATCACGTTCAGGCTCCTCACCCACGCACACAAGTCTCTCCACGACCTGGGCCCCAAGTACCTCAACGACCGCCTGACCTTCTACACTCCCACCCGCCAGCTACGATCGACCAACCACGCCCTCGCCGCCGTTCCACGCATCCGAAGAGCCACCGCCGGAGGCAGATCCTTCTCCTACCTGGCGGCCAAGACATGGAACTCCCTCCCCATCCACCTTCGACTGAACCAGGACCACCTCTCCTTCAGGAAGCAACTGAAGACCTGGCTGTTCGAGCAGTAGCCGACCCCTTCCCCAAGCGCCTTGAGACCCTTCCGGGTGAGTAGCGCGCTACACAAATGTCATGATTGATTGATTGATTGATTATTGTGAGCCAAAACACATATAGCTATTTAAGGTTAAATCATTGATGGCAAGATCTCAGGTCACAGTGCTCAAGAGCAAATGTTTGGCATGGCATACGCTTACCTATAATGATCGGGAAAAATTCCCCATGGGGTGCGGCAGAGGAAATCCTCAAGATCTGTGGAAGAAGTAATTGTATTAGGTATTGCCAATGCATGATGTGCAGAGAGTGGCTGTCCGCAAGGGCCATAGCGTGCCCAAAGACTACTTACAGATCTCGAGGATTTCCTCAGCCGCACCTCAGGAGGCATTTTTTCCGATCCTTATAGGTAAGAGTAGGCCATGCCAAACATTTGCTCTTGAGCACAGTGACCAGAGGTCTTGCAAGCAATGGTTTAACCTTGTATAACTGTACATCTTTTGGCCCAGGATCCAGCGCTATCCTACCATAATACCAACCCTTCTACCCCGTGGCTGGTATTTTTAAAAGCGCTGGCACTGTGAATGAACTTGATATATTATGTGTTTATTTGTCTGTGTCGGTATTTCAACATCACGCCATGATCTACAAATAAGATTACTTTATGCTATTCGGCCTTTTTAAACACGTTTAAATATTAAATAACGACAGCCTATTACTGGAATATCCTATTGTACAATAGCAGTAGTTGATAAACACCACGAGCACATGGTTGACCAATGGGGGACCTTGGCTCCTATTTAACGTTACCCTTCTGTTAGGGTTTCTTGTATTTACTCGTTTTGCTTTGTCTCCTTTGTGGCTCCAGATCATTTTTCTTCTCATTCAAGAAGTGGCACTATATCTAAATTGAGGGGCCATTACCCCACACTGGCACTCACTGCACTTTTACATTGGTCCCGAAGAAGCACAAGGGATCTCCTCCTGAGACCATTTAACTGCGCGAAACATGTTGCCCTTCAACATGCCCATTATGGGTATGGCACCTGTCTAGCTACTGGGGGCCATTATCACCCTCAAGCAGCCCAACCTCCAGGTTTTTTACTGATGACAGAGGGGTTATTTCATATTAAATTTCACTAGCCACCCCTCCAGCCATCTTTTAACCTTACACTAGGACTCCACTGCCATTCAGACCCACACACACCCTTATGGCTTTATCACTACAAAGATCTCTGAAAAGCGACCCTTTGGGGCACCCATAGGGCATTGCAGCGCTGGCCCGACAAGGAGCAATGCCCAATGATGAAGCTGGACATCCTTCAGGTGTGTGAGGGTACAAAGACTAGAACACCCTGTCCCCGGACATTATAATTTGCTAACGACGACAGCCTTCTACTTTATACCCTACTTCTTTCTTCAAGGAACTGTGACTCCCACGGTCTACGATCCTAGTTTTCAGGAGCACGAGTCACTGGACCTAGATTCAGCTCCTTGTCCCTCCCCTCCCTGTTTTTGCTGCTGTTTGTTACTCTACTACCAGGATCAAGATTTCCATTCTACAGTGACATCAGTGCCAAGGTGCCCATCCCCTCGTAATGATCATCACCAAATTCCCATGTACTCACTGCAACAATATCAAAATTCCCTCACCTATCCCCTCACAGGAAAACATAGCCACCCTGAATAGGTATAAGTTAATGCTAGGGGGGCCATCTCACTCCATGTCATCACGGAGACTGTTTCCAACAGTGTTTCATTTGTAAACAAATAAGTGGCAGGGTCCAAGGTTTTGCTCAGAAGCCAGCGATATTCGGTCCGATTGGATTTGTAGAGAGGCTAATCACCTGTGAGGGTATTGGGACACAACTGAATATCAGCACGCCTAATTCTTAAACTGCGTAGTCTTAATTCAATCCCATGCCTCTTTCATCTACTACCAGATACTTCCTGCCCATGTATCTCACTCCTGCAGGTTCCCGTTTTCTCCCTTTATCGCTGTCTTTCCATCTTTCTTTTCCTCCTTCTTTGCCCTGTGTGTGTTTTTCATCCACTTGCTGGGGCTAAAAATCTCAGAACGTGAAAAACAAGCTCCAGTCCCTAAAAATGAGGGCGGCTGGGCTTAACCTGCAACCACTGACACAAATTAGGCACTGAATGTTCCAGTCCTAGCCTTCCATGTCACAAGCTGATGAATTCTGGGCATTGTAGGCTTCATTTGCTAAGAGAAACAGTAAAATAATCATTTTTTACACACCGGCAATGATTTGTAGATTAAAGATCCCGAGTTGTAGGCTGTGTCCATGATATTGAGTGAGGTTATATCCCTCATTAATGTCAAACAACCACTGCAGAGTGTGATGATATCATTTGGTTACATGCCCTATGTTCCAGCATGCAACCATGTCAGTGTATGTTCTAAAGGAGTAAGTTGGTCCCTGCTGGCTGTTGGATGAGGTTGTTTATTAAATACCTCTTGCTTTTATCTCATAAACGTGTGGATCTGCGTTATTACACTGGCGACGCTTGGTGGAGAGGCGGGCTCACAAAAGATAACAACCTCAACAACAACAAGAATTTAACTGCTGCTGGCTTATGAAGGAAGGCTTACCTAATCGCACTAGCACGACATCGAAGTTAAGCGCGATGAAGTGGTCTTAGCGGTGGTTTCAGTCGTAGCGCTGTTTTGAAGTGATTGCAGGAGACGCTGAAAATTGTAGGTAGTGTGTCAATCGTAACGGAAGATCTCCGTGACACGCATAGGCCCGCATGCGTTCCACTGCGATGTGAGGAAGAAAACAAGCACAACACTCCTCATTGGGAAAAGACCAAAGGCTGTTAGTACTGCGTGAGGGGAGCAAGCTCGATTGGCCGTAGAAAAGTCCTGCATGTTCGAAACAAGCCCAATCGACTACAGAAATTACACCAATGGTTGCTGACGTAATGTGGCGGCCATCTTAGGTGTGAAAACAGACGAACAAGGATTTATCTGAGAAAAGGGAATTTCAGGCTTGTAGTCACGATGTTAAACATAACCGGAAGTAATAATTTCATCTGAATATAGAGCATTTCGGGCTTGATCTTTACTGTGAAAAAAAACAAATTTTGTCGCGAAGAAAAGTTTGTCATTACAGTTACAAGTATATTTGTGCAGGTATTTTCTATTCTGTGCAAGGTGTTGGTAGCTTGTTGTTTTTGTGACAAGCACTGTGCCCATTATCTTCAGTGGGAAACATTGCAGACTGGAAAAGTTTGGAAAGGAAAACTAATGGTAATTTAATTACATTGGTGCTTGCTTTACGGTGACAAGCACGCCTCTACTCACATGGTGATAGAAATTTTTATGTATGAATTTGTGACTGATAATATTATTTATAAGAACTTAGTTATTATATATATATATTTACTTTTCTCCTGCAGAAAATTAGTTTTGTTAGTAGTTTGTGACTATAGTGAAGAAGTAAAATGCAAAATGTAACTTCTCCACCATTTTTCCTATCTGATCCAGGGGAACCACCTGTCAGATGGAAAAGATGGAAAAAGATTTTTGAAAACTACGCAAGAGTGTATGGCACAAATTTAAGTGCCGAGAGGAAACAAGCTCTCTTGTTACACTGTCTTGGAGGAGAAGGGCAGGAGGTTTTAGAAAACTTACTTCAACTTAGCCAAGCAGTCCAGAGGGGTTTGAATGAATATGAGGTTTGTATTACGCAATTGGATTTACACTATCTTCCAAAAGTTAGTACCACCATGGAGAGGTACTACTTTGGTTTGAGGGAAGAAGGGCAAGATGAAAGAGTGGAGGAGTTTATTACCTCATTACGTAAGTTAGCATCTAGTTGTAAGTTTGGTGAATTGTTGGAAGAGAGGATAAGGGACCAATTTGTTTTGAAATGTTCTAGCGATAAGATCAGAGAGGAACTCTGGTTAAAAGATGAGCCTCCTTTGGACGAAGTGATGTCCATTGTTAAACGTGTGGAACACATTCTTAAGTGTGTAGGACAATTAAGTAAAGTGAATAAACTAAATGCTCCCAGTGAGAAAGTTGAGGAAGTAGAACGTCATGTTGTACAAAAAGTAGACATCAAAAAGAGAAGTGATGAGAAAGTTCAGAGTAAGAATTTAGAAGGAGATGTTAAGACTGACAATTCAAATCAGGGAAAGAAAGGTACGTTTTCTTTTCAAGGAAATTGTTATAGATGTGGCAGATTTGTACACATGACAAATGCAAAAGAGTGTCCTGCTCTGAGAGTTATCTGCAGTGTTTGTGGGAAAAAAGGGTCATTATGGGAAGAATTGCCGGTTACGCGACAGGAGAGACTCTAGATTTGAGACAAAAGAAGTTACTTTTCAGATAAATGAATGTGGGGTGGAACATCCTTCAGAGTGGGTCATGGTGGGTGATGTTAAAATTAAGATGAAATTTGACTTATGTTCCCATATCACATTCATATCCAAAGAACTTTTTAAAAAGGAATTTTCAAATAAAACAAAGTTGTTGAAAGCTGATGTGAGACCAACAGGTTATGGAGGAGTGCCAAGGAAAATGTTGGGCTATTTTGTAGAATGTATAGAATTTAATGGAAGGTTTACAGATGCTAAAATTTATGTAGCAGAAAGAGGTGACAATTTATTGAGCTGGACTCACCAGGCTCGTTTAGGTATTATTCTTAACCCCAATGCTAAACCATCTGTACAAGTTCAATCTGTGGTAGGTATGGAGAATGATTTTGGGGAAAATTTTGAAGGGTTGTTCAGTGAAAAGTTAGGGTGTTTAAAGTGTTACATACATCACATTAAACTGAAGCTTGGTGCGAAGCCTATTGCAGCTAAAGTGAGACGTATCCCCATCTGTGTTCAGGAGGCTGTACAAAAAGAAATTGATAAATTGCTATCTGCTGGTGTCATACAGCCCGTTGAAGCAACAGAGTGGTTGGCCCCCATTGTTGTAGCCCACAAACCCAATAATGAGATTGGTTTGTGTGTGGACCTTCGGGCTCTCAACAAAGAAGTTGTTGTTGATAAGTTTCCTCTCCCCAACATTGAGGAACTTGTATCTACGTTAGATGGTGCGTGTTATTTTACCACGTTAGACATGGCTTCAGCCTACCACCAAGTGCTTCTAAGTGAAAATTCCCAAGAGTTGACAGCTTTTGTAACACCCATGGGAGCATTTAAGTTTCTGAAGATGCCTTTCGGTTTAATTTCCGCCGCGTCCGTATTTCAGAGGATTATGAATGACCTCTTTAAGGGTATACCAGGGGTAAGATGTTATCAGGACGATGTTTTAATCTGTGGAAAGGATGTGAAAGAACATGATGAAAGAGTGACTCGAGTTCTCAGGAAAATAATGAATGCAGGTTTATCTTTACGACAGGATAAGTGCAAGTTTAAAGTTACTGAACTTGATTATCTTGGCCATCACATATCAAGAGAGGGTGTTAGACCTAAGAAAGACCTGGTTGGTACAATTGAGATGTTAAAAGAACCATGTTCAAAAGAAGAAGTATCATCTTTTTTAGGTATGGCTGAATTTTACAACAAGTATGTAAAGAATTTTGCTGATAAAACAATTCATCTGAGGGGTTTTACGAGTTTGAGTGGACGGATGAATGTGATATGGAGTTCAAACAAATAAAGAAAGACCTAAAAAATGCACCAAATTTACAAGCCTTTAAACCGGGTGAGACTACTTTTGTTGTCACAGATGCAAGTAATAAAGGTGTTGGAGCTCTACTTTTCCAGGTGCAAAATGGGAAAGAAGAGTTGATTGCTTGTGCTTCTAGGTGTCTGAAAGGTGCGGAAATCAATTATTCGGTAATTGAGAAGGAGGCTCTGTACGTTTACTGGGCAGTGAATAAATTTAAGAAATTTGTGGATCTCTAACAGAATTAGAAGAAGTGTTATTTCATTACAGGAATACAATTTCAAGTTTGAATACATTCCTGGTAGCACGAATGTGTCTGCTGATTGTTTGTCACGTTTAGTAGATATGGTGGTATAAAAGAACAGTTGTGAGGAAGATGTTCGGTACAATGAAGGGTTTGAGATCAAAGTGTGTGATATAACTTTAGGTGCAATAAAAGAGGATGAGTGGAAAGATGAATTAAACAAAGATGAAGAATTACAGACTGTTATGAGTCTAATAACACAGAATAAGATGAAAAGTCTTAGGAAGCTGTGCTCTTTGATCTCTCATGAGTTGGTAATTGTTGATGGAGTCCTAACTAGAGGAACCAGAATGGTTCCACCTTCTAGTTTAAGAAATATTATTATTAATATGGCCCATGAAGGTCATATGGGCATTTCTAAGACGAAAGAACGAATCAGACAGGACTTTTGGTGGCCAGGTTTGGATTTGATGGTTGAACGAGTGGTTCGAGAGTGTGTTTTTTGTCAGCTTAGTGATAAGGTACTTAGGACCAGACACCCTCCAATGGTTTGTAGGAGATTGCCAAAGTCTCCTTGGGATGAAATATCAATTGACATAGTGGGTCCTTTACAGGGAGAACAACAAACCCCTTACTTAATTGTTTTGTTGGATTTATATTCTCGTTGGGTTGAAGTCAGTTCGGTGAGAGAGATTACAACTCAATCAATTATTAAAATTTTTGGAATCAATTTTTAAACATGAAAGCTACCCTAATTCATTACTTTCGGACAATGGTCCTCAATTTTGTTCAGTGGTAATGGAAGAATATTTACGTAAGTGTGGTATTCAACATAAAAAGATTTCTTTATATCATCCAGAGGCAAATGGTGCTCTGGAAAGATTCAATAGAACATTGAAGGAGAGCATTCAACTGGCTAAAGTAAACAATATAGACTGGAGGAAGGAGTTACAAAATAGAATTTCTGCATACAGATACACTCCTCATTCTACGACGGGTAAAACTCCTTTTGAACTTTTTAAAGGAAGATCGGCAAATACCAGTTTGTGTCCAGGGTGGATGATTTTGGATAAAGGACTGAAAAACAATGATGTTGGAGTTTGGAGAGAGAAAGAACTTTTTCTTCAGAAGAAACGAAAAATGTATGTTGATACTCGCAGGTCAAGTAAGGTTACTTATTTCAAAGTAGGTGATATAGTAGAGATGAAGGCTTGTGTGGGGTGCCAAAAATGGTCTAAATTTACAAGCAATAAAACTATTGTTAACATTTTCAAAAATGATGTAAAGACAGATGATGGTCGTATTTGGAACCATAGTCGTGTTGCAAGAGTTGAAGGAAAAACATCCTTCGGTCAAGCTCCGATGGTTTCAGGTAGAAATATGGTTTCTGGTAGTAATTCATCTGGTGTTTGGTTCTAATTGGAGTTCCACTCGAAAGAGTATAACGGCCACATGCATCAAAGTCCGATTTTGCGATTCCTAATTTGCGATTTTTACCGAATCGCAAATAAGGAATCGCAAAATGGGATGCATGAATAAAATTGCATAAAATTTGCGATTCGGTAAAAATCGCAATTTTTACCGAATCGCAAATATTATGCGAATTCCAATTTGCGATTTCGCAATTCCCATTGATTCCTATGGGCCAAAAGGCCCATAGGAATCAATGGGAATTGTGAATTCGCAAATTGGAATTCGCAAAATGTTAATGCATTCCATGGGTGCAGGGGGGGTCCAAAGGACCCCCCCCCGCACCCCTGAAATGTATTTTAAAATGGATGTTTCACACACACATGTCCTAAGGACATGTGTGTCTGTAACTTGACAGTGTTTAAAATGCTAATTTGAGCATTTTAAACCTTTTTCGCAAATTACCACGAGGTTCACCCTCGTGGTAATTTGCCCCCCATAATTGCGAATTCGCATTTTTAAAAACACTCATGCATTGCTTTTAAGGAATCGCAAATTTGCGATTCCTTAAAAGCAATCACATTTTTGGAAATCGCTAAAAATAGCGATTTTTCCAAAAATGATTGATGCATAGTAAAAACGTATTTAGGAATCGCAAACGGCCGATTTTAACGAATCGCACCTTTTGCGATTCCTAAATAGCTTGATGCATGTGGGTATAAGAGTTCACAAAGTTCCTAAATATTTAGGTGATTATGTGAGATAAGGGGTAGCTAGCAGAACTGCAGAACTTTTATACAGTTTCATTTGTTAACCTGTTTTTACTTTGTTTTTCTTTTTTGTAACTTATCTTTTTAGTTGTATCTTTTGAAATGCAAAAGGGGAAGGAGTGTGATGATGTCATTTGGTTCCATGCCCTATGTTCCAGCATGGAACCAAGTCAGTGTATATTCTAAAGGAGTCAGTTGGTCCCTGCTAGCTGTTGGATGAGGTTGTTTATTAAATACCTCTTGATTTTATCTCATAAACGTGTGGATCTGCGTTATTACACTGAGGCTGGTAGAATTAGCAACAAGTGATTTACAGACAGGCAGCCTCTTCCTTCTCACTCTTGCTGGAGTGGGGTGAGCTGCTTTGTAATAGAGTGACTGTTGGTGAAGCCATCCAATCACAAAGTAGCACAGCTCATGAGAAGCATGCATGTATGTAGTCTCCGAATTCAAAGTCATCGCCCTGCTGAAGCCTCTCACCTGGGAGCGCCAGTGCTTACTTGAGGCTAGGCCTACGGGAAAGTTAAATTGTGCCAGTATAAATTGCACAATTTCAGAAATGCGTAAATTCATGGGTCATAATTACATATCATTAACGGGAAAAAATGTCTGCGAATGCATAGGCATCATGTGAATGGCCAGAGCACCAGTTGCTGTTACTCGCGTCACTTATGTTTTTTCTGCCAGGTTTTTACAGCGAAAAGCGACCTTGCATCAAAAATTGGTGTCTGCTAGCCGCCCCCCCCCAGATGTTGGCCAAAATGTGAAACTTGTTTCGGCAGACAAATGGATTTAAATATTTCTATCAATGTATTTAAATGTGAGGCAGTTCTCACGGCTGCATTGTCGTGCTTGTAATAGTTTTCATTAAAAAAAACGGGTCTGGTGAACGAGATTCGGCACCCGACTTCCAGTGCCCTGGACTGCCCGCACACTGATACGTTTCTTCAACGATTTCGAAGCAATAAAGCGTTTGTTTTATCCAAAGCATTTAGTATATTGTACATAAAATCAAAATTATAGTTAGAGGAGTTTCAGATAAAACATATAATGATGTGCCATATACACACATATGAGCATAACAGCAAAAGGAAATATCATCTGGGTTTTTTTTTAGTAATGTGGCCGGATTCTCGCGCTCGGCACCTCTCGAAAAATGTATGGTGATACCGAAAATAATTAACACGTGATTGACTATTTACTTTATGAAATCGTTTGCTTTTATCTGGACAAACCTCATCCCGTCACCCACTGAACCCATCGGCTGCAGGTCCCTGCACTTGCAGGGAGGACAGGAGCAGTAACAGGTGCGCGGAATGTACCACGGGGCGAGGGGCGCTTCTTGCACTTACCCGGTCCGCGCTGGCGCTGTGTGTCTCCGGGGTCCTGCTGTCCGGCCTCACTCTGGCTGCAGAGCGGGGGCAGATGTCCGACACCCCCGGGTCTGAGGTAAGGTGAAGCCGCCTCACTTCAGACGGGCGCCGGCCGCGGGATGCTGCAGTCTGGCCGCGCCTCCCCCTCCTCGCAGCCTCTAGTACAGGCCCGCGAGGGGCGGAGCATCCTTCGCCCGCAGGTCCCAGTCCCAAACCGGCCGGTTATATAAAGACGTCCCGGCTCTTAGGTAACCCCTGGACACCCCTGTAAAGGAGCGCGCGGCCAGGCGCTTCAAACCACCGAGGCGCGGATGGATCTAATGCACGGACGATAAAACGCAACTCTGAGGTGGAGACAACATTCATGGTGTGAACGCGACTTTTAGGAAAGCCCAATGATTTCTCCAAAAAGTGAGTGGCCCAAGAAGTTTACTCGGAATCCTCTCCGAGGCACGTGGCCTCTGTAATTAAAGGCGTGGTTTGAAAAGGGTAAATTAAAACCCTGTACATCCCGGAGTGGCCACCGACCAGGATTTTGATGCCTCTCATCAGGCGCGGAACACCCATTGGACTCCCCGGGCTTCATCTCCCCCCCCCCCCCCTCGTGTGTGGCAGCCCGGGGTGAGGCAGATCCCGGGCACACACAGTGCCGCACCCGAACGTTTCACAGGTCTTTAAAAGAGCATTTGAATGTTAATGAGGCCTTGCAGTTGTTTCACCCCTTCTAAGAGCCCCTGCAGCTCCACTCTGCCTACTGATTAGAGGTTCAGCCCCCCCCCCCCGAAATTTGGCTCTAGTTGCGCCTCTGCCTCTCATTCACTGAGCTTTCTGCGATTATATAAAACAATTATAACCATGATGCGATTGTTCAATTAAAAAAAAGTGTTTTAAGTCACATGCTGGGGCCTCGTAGCACTATCGATACAAGTTACTATTTCCCACTGGTGCACCAATGATTCTTTTCTGGGACTGATTACGCACAGACATTTACAGTCATCACAACCTTTCAAAACGCAAAAGAAAGGGAGATGATGTGGCCTAAGTGTTTGGGTGGAAGCTCTCGAAGCAGGGTTCGAGTCTTGGTATGGACGCTCAACATCCTGCGATTCTGGGCAGATCACTTAATCTCTCTCTGTGCCTGACAAAAAACAAAATGAATGTGACTGTCTGTAACTTAACTGGTCCAGGTCCAGTTCGTACTATATATATATACCCCCCCCCCCCCCCCCCAAAAAAAAACGTATTTCCCAAATATTACTTTAACTTGCAATTATTGTTCATTTAAGGTGTGTTATATGTATTTACATGAAGGTGCCAACATTCAATAATGACTTAATACGTTGCTCTTTTTAGCCACTCTTTGTCCCTGCCCCAAACACACACGCCCCTCCCCATCCATTGAGGATAACTGTTCCCAAACTTTTGATGCACTTCAACCTCTGAACGGCTTTGCTCGTGTTTTCTATTAAATAACCATCGAAAAGCACTGCACGTGATATAAGAACTTCTTTACTTAAATCAGGCTCCTTGTGCTCACTGCGCCCTAGGGGGAGGCGTTCTCCTGGGAGGGCAGCGGCACACAATAGCCCCGGCTGTGCGTGACTCGTCAGGCAGGTCGCTGGGGAGGGGACCACAGGAATCATGGGAACCAACCTGCTAAAAATATTGCGCACATTTTCCGTAACTGCACTGCTCGCGTGTTTCTATTGCCTGAGCGCTCATCACCACTGCGTGTGCGATTCATGCAAGTTGAGAAGGGGACTTGAACGGAGCTCTGGGTGCACATTGTCCTCACGCTTAAAATGAGTCTAAAAGCTTCTGCTTAGCAGCGAGTTTGCATATTACCATAAAAACGCATATTTTCTACCAAATATAGAGGCTTCCTCTTAAAATGCTGGACAAACAGCACAAAGGATGCAAATTGTCATTTGTTGGAATGTGTACCTACTTTTCTTTGACCTGGCCCCAGAACGAAGCCTACGGACAATGCTCGTTCAAAGGAAGCTGCACTATAACACGCACCTTTCAGTGGGAAACCACAGACCAATTCACTGTGTTTTTATTTTTTTTTATACTCAACATTTGTATAGCGCACTGCTGCCACTTTTGTATTCTCGAATCGCTCAATCATATTTCGTTTTGCACACTGGAGCAACCTTGCACAGTTGAAAGTGTGCGTGGTTGCAATGTGGCTAGGCAGCATGGGAAGGTTAAGGTGGCCCGTAGCACATTCTACGTGCTACGTCAACGCTTGCAGACTGATGGTGCTCCTAAGCTTCAAGGCCTAATCAAGGTTTTATCAGTTCTGCAACATGAACGTTATGGGCTCGATTACAGCAGTAGGCCTGCACATTGATTGTGTAAATTGTGCACCCACTCATTAGCATTAGCTCGGGGTGGGCTAATAAACCGAGATCATCTATTACCCCATTCCTTAGAATGCAGAATAACATGCTATAACCATTCCGATGTCTGCAAAAGCTAATGTTTAATCTTTTGTCCAGTCATTTGCACAAGGTTTGACTTGTTTAGTTACCAGGGCAAATTTGCTCCCGAATTGTAGTCCTTTTTGGGAGCTTACAGAAGTTGTGCCCAGAACTGGATTTGCAGGGGTGTCTAAAAGGCGTGCAATGTCCAGTTGCGTAAATATGGGAGATTTTTGGTGAAACTGCACATTATTATGGGGAAGACGAAGCTGATCCAACCTACTCCCCGTGGTAGCAGTAACATCTGACCTCCAATCCCGTCTCTTCAAAGTGACGTCACCACTGAGCTTCCCATCCACTGGTGCTGCTCTCTGTTACTTTGCCATCAGGACCAAGAAGCCCATTCTATAGTGACATCAGTGCCAAGGTGCCCATCTCCTCATAGTGATATCACCAACATTCCCATGTACTCACTGCAACAACAAAAGAAAATCAAGATTCACGCTCCTATCCCCTCTCAGGAAAATATAGCCACCCTGAACAGGTCTAAGGTAATACTAGGGGGGGGGGGCACCTCACTCCCCTCACTCCATGTCATCACGGAGACTGTTTCTACAGTGTTTCGTTTGTAAAAGCATAAGTGGCAAGGCCCAAGGTGTTGCTCAGAAGCCAGCAACCAGCGATATTCGGTCGACTTAAATTTGTAGAGCGAGGCTAATCACCCTTGAGGGTATTCAGGCGCTATTGAATGTTAGCACGCCTAATAAGACAGCTGTGTAGTCTTCGTTGCACTCCATGCCTCTTTAATCCACTACCAGACACTTTCTGCCCGTGTATCTCACTCCTGCAGGTTCCCATTTTCTCCCTTTAGCCTATATTTCCATCTTTCTTTTCCTCCTTCTTTGCCCTGTGTGTTTTTTCACCCTCTTGCTGGGGCTAAAAATCTGAGAAGGAGAAACAAGCTCCAGTCCCTAAAAATGAGGGTGGATGGGCCTCACCTGCAACCACTGGCTCAAATTAAGCACTGGTTTCAAGTCCTAGCCTTCTATGTGACAAGCGACTGCATTCTGGGCATTGTAGGCTTCATTTGCTAAGAGTGAAATAGGCACATTTAACTCACCAGCAATGATTTGTAGGTTAAAAATCCTGAGTTGGAGGCTGTGTCCATGATATTGAGTGAGGTTATGTCCCTCATTAATGCCAAACAACCACTGCAGAGGCTGGTGGAATTTGCAACAAGTGCGTTACACTTCTCCTTCTCACTCTTGCTAGAGTGGGGTGAGCTGCTTTGTAATAGAGTGACTTTTGGTGAAGCCATCCAATCACAAAGTAGCACAGATCATGACAAGCATGCATTCATAAATTCTCTGAATTCAAAGTCATCGCCCTGCTGAAGCCTCTCACCTGGGAGCGCCAGTGCTTACTTGAGGCTAGGCCTATATGAAATTTAAATTATGCCAGCGTAAATTGACACAATTTCAGAAATGCGTACATTCCCGGGGCATAATTGCACATCATTACTGTGAAAAAATGTCTGCGAATGCATGGGCATCATGGGAATGACCAGAGCACCAGTTACCTCTTGCTCACGCCACTTATCTTTTTTGTGCTAGTTTTTTACAGCCAAAAGTGACCCTGCATCAAAAATTGACACGAGGACGCATTTTACGCTAACATATAGTGTTACGCTAACATATAGTGCTAGACGACAGATATATATTTGGTGGAATTATCACAATATTTTGCATAATTAAGTGAAATCTAATTACACGAATTTCGCACCCCAGTACTAGGATTCTCTCGTCCTCATGAGTAAACATTGGACAAGTCCCCTACATACAAGTAAAAAAAAGAAAAAACATGCATATGGCCTCTTAAGAAAACTGCAGCTCGTGCAGATTGGATAGGGCCATAGTTGGAGTCAGGGGAAATATCCCTAAATAAAATTCAAGACATCAAGAATTTTGTCAAAAACTTGTGCAGAGGGCCACGCATCACCAGACTTCCACAACTACTTGGGTGCAATTTGTTTCCCTGTACAGAGCAGCAAACGGCCATGGAGTCTAGTTTGGCACTAGAAAACGCAGGATCTTCTAGGAGCAGCGTGGTAAAGGAGACATAACTTGCTTCTTCGAGATGCTCAAAGGTGGGCATGCTTTCTCAGTGTTTAAATGTAAATGTCCAGTATTTGTAAAGCACGAACAATTACCCGAAGGTGTCAAGGCGCTGGGGGCCGACGGGAAAATTAAGCGAGCTATTGCCCAGTCACATGATGCTGGTATGATCTGCCGCCGGCACCAGAGATCATACCCTGAGCCCCCGGATTCAGGAGTCAGTCGCCCTGGCCGCTGCGCCACACCTCCTCCACTAGATTTGCCAAAATCCTGCTTTGATTCTCCCCATCCTGCCCATGGCCCTTCCATATCCAGAATTCTGGGACATGGCCTGCGTGGCATGGCATATTCTGCCTCAGTAGTTGGAATATATACTTATAATAAATATTATGCACCTTTACTGAGAGTATTTAACAGAAGAGCCCTTAGCAAACCCAGGCAACTGAGGACAATTAAAGTGATTTAAACAAGAATGGAGGCAAATGTCACATGCTAGAAACAATTCTTTAATATAACATTTCCAGGTGCATCTGATTCACCCCGGAACACAATTAATGCTCCTGTTTAAATACTTTTTAGCAACAAGTATTGGCAAAGCCAATAGGTCTTGCCTTTGGGAGCTATTGGCTTTGGTTCCTCGATGCTGCTCAGTCTGGCTGAAGGAAAGAAACTTTTTTTAAAGGCACTATGACGTAGCGGTGTGTCGTTTTGTAAGTGTGCGCACCACTCATGCGCGCCTACAAAATGACGCAATTATTATTTTTCCTTATTGAAGAGCTGGTGGGGGTGAGCAACACAGAGGGCTGTGATGGGAAGCCCCAAAGAGGGCTGTGGTGGTGGCAAAGCAACACGTGGGGTGTAAAAGCATCGAAGACGGTGGGGATAGGGAGGCGAAGTAACATCATGGAGTGCTGGGTGGGAGCGAGAAGCAACAGGCGAGAGAGAAACATGGAGCAGGCGGGGGTGAAGCACACAGGTGAAGGAGAGAGCAACATAGAGCACAGAAGTGGGGAAAAGAAGCACACTAAAAAGACAGTTGGAAACTTGCAGTCTTGTGGAGTATTTAAGACAAAAGACAAACATCAGACACAAGTAAATTGGAAATACTCTGGGGGGTGACAGACACTCAATGGACAAATAACAAGCATTGGCATAGCCAATAAGTCTAGCCTTTGGGACCTTATGACTATGACCAGACCAAGCATAAATCATACTGCAAGGCGCAACATGCACCCCGATTTCTCACACACAGAAGGCACCTTATGGTACAAAGTGAGCAGCAGTGTGAGACAGCCACGGATGAGGCAGACAAAATCCTCTCATCTACAGCTGAAGGGAAGCCCTCATTGTGGGATCTGCTTTAACAGGGTGGTACTGGGGCACAATGAAATACAGTGAACAGGGCATCTGGGAGTCCAAAAATGTTCCAAGCCTTCAAGGGGCGAGGACGTGAGTGTTGCTTAAAGGCCAGATCTACCGAATTTGGAACTGGGAGACCCCGTTCAAGTCTCGGCATTGGTTCATCATCATCTGATTGTGGGCAAATCACTTAAACTGCCCGAGCCTCAAACAAAAGGATGTGTCCTTGTGTCATGTAACTGGTGCTTGTGTGAAGTGCTCTCATACCTTCTGGCCGAATTTGCTTTACATAAAACTGCAAAGAAACAGCCAAACTATTTTTTTGTTTAAATCCCAAAATGCTTTTAGCAGAAAGAGAGAGAGAGAGAGTGAGTATGTATATTTGCGTGTGTGTGAGATTAGTTGGTTGAAAAATACACTAAGAAGGAAAGTTCTCCATTCCTTGCGATGTTTCATGAACATTGCCAAAAGATGATGTCACTTCCTTGAGAGTTACAGCAGTTTCATTGCTATCATTCTATTTGTCCCGCCTCATACTTTTCTAGGCCCGCTTCTGAGATTGGCCTTTAAGGGCTGTGACATGGGTGACCAGCCTGCCATTTCTGCTAGTGCCGGGCCTCACATTGCATCACATATTTGGCCGAAACCGCAGTGTAATTAAATGAAGCATGTTCTACTCGTGGACTTCACACAGATCACTGCAAGGCTTTCTCTGGTATGTGATGCCAGATGAGCGCGGGAGATGTGTGCCATAGCTTCCATTCCATGCCATAGTGTATTTCCTGTAATCTAGCATTTAGCAGTAGAATGTAAACTACACTTTCTGGGAGCGAAGTATTTCTTTTCGTAATTCAAAGCAGTGAGCTTCACAATTCACTGTAAACACATGTTATCGAATGTGAGCACACTTCGCACTGTACTTAGTCTCTAGTGTACCTTTGTAGTGACGATGGCCACATCTGCTCTGCACTACGCTGTGGCCATAACTCAAAATAAAGGATGCTCACATTTCCAGACTTGGAGCCTGATGTACCAAACATGTTTCCCCAAAATACAGGCTTTGCGGGAGCTGCGCATCTATAATAGGCCTGCGTGGCTGCGGGCATAATACAATTAGCCGTGCAGGTGAAGTCGCGGGGCGGTTTAATTACTGGGCCAGCAGAGGGACGAAGGACGGCGACCGCTTTTACAATTACAAATAGGCAGATGCATCCGGAAGCATAGTGTTAATGGACACAAGCGCACAGAGGGAAAAGCATCGGGGACAAGTGAACACAGGAGGCACCGTGACCCGTGGGCTGTAATAACAACAAGCAAAAATGATAAAAAAAGAAAGGTTGGGGGTGAGACAGAAAGTGAGACAGAGACAGGAAATGAGAGGAGATATAATGAGACAGTGTGAGAAAGGAAGGAACGGAGACGACCGAGATGGCGGGAAGAACGAAAGAAAGAATATATCGCCAAAGATTTTTGTTTTATTTTTTCACTGCAGCAAACTACGAGCAGGAAGTGGGATAAGGGAGGGGGTGGCAAATGGTGAGCACTTTCGCGGCCACTTTGATGTTCTCAGTGGCCATGCGGCTCACTGAGAACATCAAAGCGGCCGCGAAAGTGCTCCCAAAGGGTGCAGGCGGACAAATGGTGCATGCGCCCGGCACACATGCACTGGACCCGATCCGCCTGCAGACTTTGGGAGCATTTTTGAGAGCCCTTACTTAACTCTCGCAGAGCAACGCATGTGCGTTGTCTCTGCGAGACCTAATAAAAAGGGGGAGTTAAAAAACATAATACAATGTATTGTTATTGTTCTGGTCTCAAATACATTTAGGAAATCTCACAAATTGTCCTACTCTCAAATGCAAATGTTTAAAATGTGAGAAAGTAAGTAATTTCTCCAAAGTTTGTAGATCGAAAGAGTCAAGAAGTAAGTAATAGCAATAAGAGAAACACAAATATATTCACTGTGCATATTGGGGAAAGATGTGGTAGAAAAACGTCGGGACAAATTTAAGAATGTTGTTCTCACGATTAGTGCTGACAAACAGGGAACAAGGAAGGGACCCTTCTGCTAAATAGGCATTGGTGGAATTGATGTACCAGTAATGGCAGACTCAGGGTCACTCATTACTATTTTAGATCAAACTACTTTTGGGGAAAGTTGGAAAAATAGTTTGAACAACTGCGATATTAAGACTAAAAGCATTTGAGGGTTTTGAAATAAAAATGTTGGGATGGTTTGATGACAGTATCATTCATGGGAAGAAAGATTTTCACTAAAGTGTATGTAGCTTTAGAAGAAAATGATGTGTTTGTATAGTTAGATCAAGCAAGACTGGATTTTATTCTTGAACCTGGACTATCTACAATGGTTCAGTTATCTACAGACTGGGTAGAGGAAGATGTCCGAAATATGAAAGAGGTCGGCAGAAATGTTTTCTTTTTGGAGATTGAAGAGGGTGGTGTAGAGAATATTAAGTTGTTGAATGAGTGCTCATCAGTATTTAAAGATGCAATTGGATGTGCGAAAGGTTTTTCACATGATATTGTGTTAAAGGAAAATGCTAAACCCATAGCGCATAAAAGTGAGAAACGTGCTGTTGAATGTTTGCAAAGATTTGAGGTTGTCACTGGATAAAATGTGTGAAGATAAGGTTATC
This sequence comes from Lissotriton vulgaris, assembly GCF_964263255.1. Taxonomy (NCBI): domain Eukaryota; kingdom Metazoa; phylum Chordata; class Amphibia; order Caudata; family Salamandridae; genus Lissotriton; species Lissotriton vulgaris. The sequence continues at coordinate 1,510,496,534 of NC_141689.1, forward strand.
TCACTTGGTGAATTTTCAGAATGGGTGTCAAGTACTGTTATTGCACTGGAAACTATTGGAAATAAGGCTATGTGCTATTCTGCATTCCTTGAACAAGAATATTATGTTGAATGCCACCTGCTGCTAAAAATACAAGAATTGTTGGCACAGATAGGAGACGCTCGTATTTTTACATATTAGATCTGAAAGCCGCTGATCATCACATTAAACTCTCTCAATATGCAAATATAATTTTATAAGAGTATGTGCAAAGTAAAAAAAAAAAAATCAACGCAGAGGAAAAAAGATTAAGCAAGTTATTTACCAAAGCATTCGTAGAATCCTTCAAGCTCCCTGTAGTGTTTGAAATATTGGAGATTGCATCTTCTGGAAAGATTTTTCATTTGTTCTTTTTTGTGCATGACCATCTCCATTACATGATCACTCTTGGCATGTCAAGACTTTCTGCTGCTCTCCAAGTCCCCCACTTTCACCTCAACTCCTGTAATACGGTCTGCTGTGCTCTCCATGGTGTGAGAAATGTATTCTAAGGCGATTTTAATTTCGGACACTCCTTCTCAAGTTTTCTTCTGAAGATTGTGTTGTTATGTTTTAACAGCAGCTGGTATTTAGCGCAGAACCAGGCTATGACATGCCTCTCTCCAGCTATACTCCACCCCCCTTGCTTTTCATCTTACTGTATTAATCCATTTCTTTCTTTCGGTCATCACACTTTATGCTTTCAGAACTTCCTAAAGTACCTTGCTTCAACCACTGACCAAGCAAGACTATTTCCGATCAGACTTCATGTCCTATCTTAATTCTTAAATACAGACGACTGAGATTCTCTTGCCAATGTATGCACACTTTAGGATTGAAAGTTTCTTGCCAGGAGATTGATTTACAAGCAGTTGTCTTGTTAATAGTATACCAACTGATAAGTCCTTGACTACCTTAGCTATTTTGGGGTCTTTTAAAGGCAGAAAGATTGCTGTCTCTGGGGCCCCACCTACAATATTCGGCTAAGTCTGCCCCCTAAAATATACTGGAGAATCATCTAGTGTCAATTTCAATGTTCTCCCCTCAACACAAATTAACAGAGTAACTGAAGTACCCATCATTTACATTCCACCCAGCTGGTAAAATTGCTTCTCCTCACCACACACAGGTTGTTTCTGACAGATCTCTCAATGGGACTGCAGCCATTGATGTTGACCTCAAGTCCCTAGCAGGGGTTTTGACCACATCCTAGCACATAGGGAAGGGTTGATTTAAGTGGGAGCCTTCTTTGGCCTCTTCGCCCTTTCTATGTGCTAGTAAGACGTAGATAGGATATTTCGAGAGGGGCTAGATCCTGCTTGGCTCCTTTAGCTGAAACCTCCTTAAGTATCGATATTTTTGTCATTTTACTTATAGTGCTTATGGGGTTCTGTGTACCCAGTTACTGCTTGACCCACCAGGGTAAGAAACGTCTATCATGCAGTCATCCTCTACCCTGCCCCCTTATATTAATATTTTATGTTTTTTACTTTTTCAAGAGAGGCAACTAAGTCCCTGAGACTTGTAATGGCAGCCTCAACATTCCTTTTCGTGTTGCAGGCAACCAAGCTCTGAGAAAGCCCACTCAGCCAATAAAATGGCTTGAATTTCGGAATTTTGAACAACTGCACAGATTTCGAAACATTTTTAACCTTCAAATCTCAAATCTACTTAACAGGTTAACACCAAATCACAAAAAACAAGCTTTCTGGACCAAGACCTAGCTTCCTGCCCTATCTAGTGTAATTCCATTCAGCAATTTTTGTAGTATCGCGTTCCAAGAGTCATGGGAAAATGCACTGGGAAATGTGGTTTTCAGAACCCCCCTTTTATCTTGGACCCCATTCATGGATAACCCCATAACTTTCAAGGAATGAGCTGAGGATGAATATTAGGGGAGAGGGGAGGGGGTTGGGAGTTTTGTATAGATTTGTCAAAAGATGCCAAAATTATCCGCAGTTGGCAAACCAAAAAATAATCTGCCTTTGGAAATGCAGGCTTACCTATAACTCCCCACTAGTGACCGCCAGTGGGTAATATATATATATATATATATATATATATATATATATATATATATATATATATTCCTCAGACAAAGAACGGACCCAGCCGAGCTCCAGTTCGCAGCCCAGCAGTCCAGATACACCACAACACAAACGGATTCCAAAGCGTGATTTCTTCAGATAGAGGTAATTTTTATTTTTTACAACACCATTTTGTGCAATATTATATATATATCTATAATGTGTGTGTGTATGTATATATATATATATATATATATATATATATATATATATATATATATATATATATATACACACAGTCAAGTCAAAATAAATTTGCTCTGTTACAATAACCATAAAAGTTTGACACAAATTCTAAACTAAAATAAAATGTACATAGGATTACAGGAGCATAAATAAAAACAGATAATAAAGACAAACAAAATATATACATAATCATATATACACACACACACTGTAATACTCCCTTCCTGTGGCGACACTTGCATATTAAGCTCCCCACTAAGGCCAAGTGCTCCATGAAAATTCGAAACATGTTCCTGTGACATCAGGGACTAGATATAATCGTAGAAAAGGGACAGCTACAAGATGGTGAGACATCTGGTAATATTTTCATGATTTGGAAAGCCTTTAAAAACAGCGGATCAAGTGGCAAATAGTTAGGCACACTTCCTGTGTGGCAGTATTCCCAAAATGAACAGAATGACTGGCCCAGGGTGAAGTTTGATATGTATATCAATTAAATATAATAAGAAAAACTAATTAATGCCAGTGCACATTACCTACAACCTAGCAATGGATCTTCAGTGTGACACAACCCAAACCAGCCGTTTGACTGCACAAGGCTACAAGTCTTTTCGGCCACAAAGCCACAAGTACCTCTACAAAAATATGGACGGCATTAAAAGTGACGATTTGAGAGAAGGGAAACACCAGAGCAAACCTGAACACGACGGCTTACAAACCTGAGGATGATCCAGTTTTCTCTGATTGATTGATCTATCTTGGTGATATTCGTGTTTACTTTCATTATGACACCATGCCGCCTCTTTAAGGTATTCCCAGAGGAGCGACAGATGGCGAGGTAATGAGCTGCATGGAATCTGCAGTTTCTCTCCAATGCCAAAATGCCAGCTTCATGAGAAGCTCTTGCCACACACCCAGATTGGCAAGGCGAGAAGAGAAGGCACACTGCACACTCCGGGGCATGCAGTGAAACTCCTTTTAACCCCTCACCTATTCAGTCCCTACACGTGCATTACTGACTGAATACTGCCGGCAGTGCTAGACATGGAGCTAAAATGTCAAGTGCTGAACTAAGAACAAAAGGCAAATCCTGGTTAAAAAACACATTAAAACCCGCTCCGTGTTTCTTAGAGCAAGTGAGCCCGGCTATCTACTGCAACTACTGGGGGCGAGAGCGCAACAGCGCTGCTTATAGCAGGCTCTCTCTTACTACTTCATCGATTCGTCTGTGTTGTTCTTCTCTTGTTTTCTTGCTCGGTTACCCTTCCTCTCACTTCTTGATCGTTCTCTCCCTTCCTTTCGCTGTTCTTACCTTCCACTGTCTGTTAAGTTGGCATCTTGCTTTCTTATGATTCCGTCAGCTATCGTTTCTTAACTGGATTTTTCTAATACCAACAGATGCTCTCTGTCACTTCGCTTGTCTCTTCCGTTACTATTCAGAAAAGGGGGGTGGTGATGGACAGAGCATCTGAATTAAGCAGAATACTCGTACCCAGTCAACAGATCAGGGCTTGATCCATCACCGTTTTTTAGCTCACCGCACCATCCCAGCTCAGAACCTGGCTACATGCAAATTAGTCTGTCCCTGGCCCAGTGCATCATGGGAACAGGGCAGACCAAACTACCAAGCCAATTCTTTTACTGGAAAGGAAACAAGCTTACTATGGCACTGTATTTGTTCCTCAAATTGTGTTTACCTCTTCTTCCCATTTGGCTCTCATTACCATTTTGCTCAGCTCTACTGCTTAGCTGTTTTACCTCCTTTCTTGTGTTGTCCTTGTCCTGTCTCTTCCTTGCCTTGTGCTTGCTCCCGGAATCCCCTCCTCCTGCTTAGAGCAGCACGCCCTGGAAACCGACAACCATGTCTGTATTCTAGCAAACACTAATTCTTCTCGTTAAATAAAGCTTCATATTGTGCATCTCTGTGCTTCCGCCGGTGGTATTACAATACATCTAACTCCCCCAAGTGGGGCAGTGATTGGTGGAATAGGCGTGAACTGAGCCAGGGACCCACTGCATACTGTAACCTGCAAACGGTGGAAGGTGTAGGCGATATATGGACGAACAACTCCGCCAGGCGAGGGCTGGTCGGGACATCTCCTAGCAACGTGGTTCTAAATATGTGTTTATCTCGGATAATGCCGCGCTTTTTCGTTGCATTTAACGTTTTTGTATTCGGCATGGAAAATGCTTTTAAAGCCAAGTAAAAAAACTAAACCAAGAATAGGTCTAGCTAGGCCATCACGTTCAAGCACAAACCATCGCCTTTCATGCCAACAGCCACTTCTGGATGTCTAAAATGGCCTCTTTATAAGGAGCGCAACCAAAATGTAATTTAAAATTCTGGTAGTATGCGTCTGGTCACTGTGCACACCTAGACATGGAAAGATGTAAAACGTAGCGAGACCTCATCTATTTTCTTTGGTTACAATGTTGTAACAGAGCTCTAATCCACAAACCTCCGACATAGACACAGCCACGGCCAATGCCGTGTGCTGATTTTTTTTATTTTATTTTATGCGTTTTTATACAGTGCGGACTTTACCCGAAGGTGTTAGAGCGCCTAGCTGTAGCTGCCATCTTTTACAGCTGCCCGACCAAACCTCAAACTATACGGCAGCTCCCTACACGCGCACCAACATCTGCCACTCTGCCCTCATCCATTTACAGACAACCGCAGTCCAAGTGTTCATAAAGGTAGTGCGAGCGCTTCAGTGTTGACACTCCCTGGAGCACACCCTGTCCTCGTGGACGCCTAGGCCTGTAGGTGCGTCTCGGCATCAGCTGTATTTCAAAGTGGGAAGCCGTGAGATAGATGTCACAGTGCGAGCTAGTGTTAAGGAAATACCCGATGTAATCATTGTTTTATAAGATAAATACTGGTCTTGTAAACAAAGGCCTTTCCTTGCAGTGACGCGACGCGCAGCATCTCCAGGCACGTCTACACTGTCCTCGCTACTCACTCCGACTGGGTATTTTAGTTTCCTCCTGTTGGCACAAAGATTAGCAGAACATCTCAAGCACCCACTGCAAACTGATTTAACACTCTGGGAAATGCCTCCTTCACCAGCCTGTAAATGCGCACAAAAAGATGTGCCGTCTCCTCATCGGAGAGAAGGCTTCCCGCCGCAAGAGAACAAGCAAGCGCTCGCGCGGCAGCAGGGAGGAGGGATTCACTCGCGGGAGTGATAATTGCAACCAGATGGGCCGCGCGCTCCCGCAAGTGAATCTCCCGACGTGCACGCGTTGCCATTGAAGGCAATGGAACGTGTGCACGTGCTTGGCTGAAAATCCTAAGCGCTCGGAAAAGGTTGTTTTCCTTTGTAGCGCATGCGCGCTGCGAAGGCTCGACCTAAAAAGCAAGCAAATGAGGAAGACAGGAAAGCCAAACAATGGTAAGCAATGGGTCTGCTTCAAGCTCCTGTATGTGCTTGGTAAGCCCGCAATGTCGCGCAACAGCCAGCATACGCACCGTCTAGTAACATAGACCTAAAAAAAGATGCAAGGCATCTAATTACATCTCACCAGTTTTTAAATCACATAACTGGCTTCCTATGCAGAGACGATGCTATCTTAAAACTGCACGTATCACTTAGAAAGCCCTAGACCAGGGTCTATATCACAGATAGGGCACACAGGCCCAATAATCACTGTGGTGCAAACTGGGTCAGTGCCCCTCATCACAACGAATGTACTGACCCCAGCACAGTCTCAAACGAGCTCACACCTGCCCTTGGGACAGCCCATTAGTTAAATGTGGACAAGGTGTTTGAAACTCCTGATTCACCCTTCATTGTGCAGGTGCAGCTGGCCTGCCACTCAAAGGGGAGCAGAGATTCCCTGGCCGGCAGGTTGAGTGAGTGACTGCACCCAACTGCATGGGGCTGTGTGGGGGGTTCAAGGGACCCTCCTTTCCCCATTCCAAGTGGCACCCTCGTGAGTGTGCAGACTGGGCACCACCTCTTTGTGGTGCACAGTTAGAACACCCCATCACAGTTTGCTTGCCTCCGAGCCAGGTGCACAGGGGTCAAGCCCCATGCACAGGCCCGGCTCTTGGGCGGGGCGACCTGTGCCACCGCACAGGGTGCTGTCTTCTGGAGGCGCTGTGTTTTCAAGTATATTTTGATTTTTAAAAGCCCCTGCTTCCTCGTTCCTTGCCTCCAGCTATTTTTAGACAACAATTAGAGTGTAAAAATAACTCGGGTGATTAATGTTCTTCCAAGAGAGAGATGGAAGGATTATCTAGTTTTAGATTCGACTCATCTTAAGGCAGCGCAGCGGGTTAATGTGCGTGCTGCAAAGCATGTGTACCATGCAGATCACAAAGTGCATGTAATGTAGCTAGCTCAGTAGATCTGTTTTTTTCAGAGAGATCCTTTTGTTACTTGCAGGTTATAGGTTCATATCCTAATATAGAACTATTAAGTGTCGTCAAAGGGCTGCATGCAAATTGCAAGGTATAACTTGGAGAGCTGTGTTTTTTTCCCAGTCTTTCATTATCTGAATATTTCAAAGTGGGCTCATTTGTGTAGAAATCAATTCTTATTGGTAAAGCCAACCCCCAACCACTGTGTTACATTTTAAATTCTGAGTTTATGGTTCTTCAAACCAAGCATTCTTAAACTATACTGTCTACCAGTATGGATGACATGTGACTCCTACACCAGGTAGTCCCCTGTCTTATGTAACTTTTCCTATACACTGGATTTTACATGTATGATTCATTGTCTCTGTGTACTGTTGTGTGTGATGTAAAGTACTCAAACACCATACACTGGTATGAGTGGCACTATGAAGCAAAAGAAAGGCGAGAGAGTGGTTATGGAGACTTAAGGGGCAATGTTAAAGGGTGGTAGTGAGGGAATCCACGGAGAAGGAGGTCATTGGGGGCGCCAACAATCATTGTTGCATGGGGTGCCAACAGCGCTAAAGCTGTTGGCCCCCCTGGTTGCGATCATGCCAGCAGCACATATGCATACCATATGTATTATTAGAGGGGGCAAGCATCTGCAGCTTATTCTGGAATACCAAAGTGCTCCAAGGGTGTGTCCTGGCCCTTTAGAAGCCGAGGGTACGTTTGATAATATAGGCCCAGAACTCTTTAAAACTATAGCACAAAATGTAAACGTCCTAGGTAAAAACAGAACTTCATAAAAAAAGAAATGGTGTTGAAATCCTGACAGGCAATAAATACTCAGGCAATCCTCCTCGGGTGCTGCAACAACTTCATACACTGCCTTGAAGAAAAGGATGAACTCCGATTAGACCATCCACTCCAGTGAGGTGTAACATTCGAGTTCAAACTCACCCTGTTTAATCTTTCACACAAGCAACAATAAATAGCAAAACATAAGAAAGAACCCAATTTCCTCCTTTATCAATTATGACATTATCCATGATATCAAGAATCTGGATGATGAACCAGGATATTTAAATATCATTGAGGTTTTCGTGTGATTTTAGGCTCCTTGCTTTTATACAGTATTGGTTGTAAATTACAAATGCTTTCTTAGGAGTGTAAAGCTTGCGCATTTCGACAATAACGTTGTCCTAGTATGTAAAACCTCAAAAATATAAAAATGATTTCAAAAGTAAATATATGCATTTTAAGAAAGATGTCTCCCGGCAGCCCCACAGATGTTAGCCAAACTGTTAAACTTGTTTCGGCTGACAAATGGATTTAAATATTCCTATCAATGTACTGAAATGTGGGGCTGTACTCATGGGTTGTGCGTTGTGCTTGGAATAGTTTTCTACAAAATTGCTGGTCTGGTGAACGAGATTCGGCACCCGACTTCCAGCAACCTGAACAGCCCTCACACCATACGTTTCTTTAACGATTGCGATTCAATAAAGTGTTTGTTTTATCTAAAGCATGGAGTATATTGTACATACAATCAAAATATAGTTAGAGAAGTTTCAGATAAAACATATAATGATGTGCCAAATTCACACACGTGAGCATAAGAACAGCATAATAAAATATTTATGGCCGCGGCATCTCTTTTTTAGGTCTCACCTGGCGTTAGTAGCGCACATGCGCTACCTTCGCCATGCGAGGGCTTCTTGGAATCGATACGGTTCAAGAAGTCGTGAGTCTGCTCCGCCTGTCATTGGCGTGCGTTGGTTTTCGTCACTAATTATGCTAAATATGCTTCGTTGATTGCACTGGAGTGTTTTTAGTCTCTCCTGGTTATCACCCTGTCCGCTTTTGGCCCTGCCCAGCAGGATTGGATCTTTTACTTGCGGCGGGAGACAGGGTCTTCTAATTAGTCGCTAAGCACTTTTTAAAATTTTGTTTTACTTTAGTCTCTTTCTTTAAGACCTGGCGCAGGGCATTTCAAGGCTATTTTTATGTTTACTTTAGGCACTGTGTTAATTAAAGAAAAATCCGCAGCCGCTTTATTGGCTGCACTTCATCTGTTCCAAAGATTACATTTAGAGTTTCTCCCAGGCTGATGTTCAAGAAGCTAGCTGTTCTCTGAGGGGAATGCTTTTCTTTATCGCGCCTCATAGCTCCCACTCCTGTTCTAGTCGGTAGCAGGCATAGAGGCATCACACAATCCAAGTCCTTCAGGGGTCTACCCTGAAGATCATTAGTGCCTGTCTGCGAACAGCGACTTCAAGGCGCTGGATTTAAACCACCAGCACTCAGACACGCAGACCGAAAATTACGGGGGACATGGGGGTTATGGGGCTAAAGGGTTCCCAACGGAAGACCCCCACCTGCAGGGGGGACAGAATATCCACAGCTCATACCCTCGCAGGCATGGCAGCTCTTGAGCAGGGCTGCTTAGGCTGTACGCCCAAACACAACGCCCTATTGCAATTTATAGCAGGCTCATGTTTCCCACAGTTTATTTAATTTTTAGTTTTAACCGTGCAATGGCGCTAGCTTTTTTTTTAAGGACTTCTTTAGCGCGCTTTCATGCACAGCTTGTTTTTTTACTGTTAGCACTAGGCTCATAAGTGTCTGTGTTTTGTTTTACTTTAGTCTCCATGTTCTTTAAGACCTAGTGCAGTACATTTCAAGGCTATTTTTGTGTTTACTTTAGGCGTTGTGTTAATTAAACAAAAATGCGCAGCCGCTTCGTTTGCCGCACTGCTCAGCTTGTGTTTTTGACTGTCAGTGCAGGGCTCATAGGTGGATGTGTTTGTGTTTTATTTTACTTTAGTCTCCATGTTCTTTAAGACCTGGCACAGTGCATTTCAAGGCTATTTTTATGTTTACTCGAGTGACCCTGCCCCAGGCCCGCCGGCGTCTCAAAGATTGCTCTGTCAGACGGCCGCGGCACCCCAAGCCTGCAGTCTAATTGCCCCCCTCAGCCTGACCTGTGGTGTGCGTTGTACTTGTTCATGCTTGTGTTGATTTTCACCAGGATTGCTTCTACTCACCAACAAAAGACTGAAAGCCCTGCGGGGGGTAATGGGAGGGTACATTGTTGTTTTGTTCACCTCCCTCACAGCTGATGGTAAATCTTCGATTTGGAGATGTCCATTTCCTATTCAGCAGTGTCATGTTCATTAGGAACAGCGGGTGTGCGGACCTATTTTATTATGTAGTGCTTTAAGGAAACTAGTTTACAGTGTTATTAGCACGGGTGATGAAAAAGGGGAGCTGCGAATCAAAGCCAGTGAACACCGCTTGGAGAAAATGGTATATTAGAAGTGTGCTAAGGGTTAATAAAATCAGGTGAATGGTTCACATTTGTATAATTTGTATGTGCTATGTCTAGTGCTTTGATTTTTTTTACTTTGTTTAGCCGAACATTATATTTAGCTGTTGCTGAATCACTGCTTTGACCTTTATAAAATATTGCCATTTACACTGTGTTATACTTTGCTGTATTTGTTAAGTCTTTAGTATTTGCATGTTCTTCTTTTCAGTGGAAGGCTAAGTTATTGATGTAGTGCCTAAGTGTTTTCATCAGATGAAAGGGGAGGAGGCTTAAGCACAGGGGAGGAAGAGATCAAATAGAAAGCACGCGCCCTGCGCGGTTTCTCAGGAAGAATAGGAATGCTCTGCAGTCACACAGCTGCTCCTTTTGCCTTTTTATGTGCAAACTTTCGAGAACCTTGATTTTTTAGGTGTTACAGGAGCGTGGCAGTAAAGCAAATTCTGCCTTTCTGGATCTTCCTCTGATTGTGTAGTCTAGCTTTTTAATGCAACATAGCTTCAAGACATTGCCAAAGCCAATAGGTCTGGCTAAACACTTATAAAGTCCCAAAGGCAAGACCTATTGGCTTTGCCAAGGCTTGTTTGGTAATGTGGCCGGATTTTCGCGCTTGACACCTCTCGAAAAATGTATGGTGATAGCGAAAATAATTAACACATGATTGAGTATTTACTTTATGAAATCGTTTGCTTTTATCTGGACAAACCTCGTCCCGTAAACCACTGAACACATCTGCTGCAGGTCCCTCCACTTGCAGGGGCGCTGGGAGGACATGAGCAGTAACAGGTGCGCAGAATGTACCATGGTGCGAGGGGCTGCTTCCTGCACTTACCCGGTCCGCGCTGGTGCTTTGTGTCTCCGGGGTGCAGGCTGTCCAGCCTCCCTCGGGCTGCAGAGCTGGGGCAGGTGTCCGACACCCCCGGGGTCTGAAGTGAGGTAAAGCCGCCTCACTTCAGACGGGCCGCGGGATGCTGCAGTCTGGCCACGCCTCCCCCTCCTTGCAGCCTCTAGTACCGACCCGCTAGGGGCGGAGCATCCTTCGCCCGCAGGTTCCCGTCCCAACCTTGCCGGGTATATAAAGACATCCCGGCTCTGAGGTAACCCCTGCGGACTGGTGCATATACAAGAGATGCCTGGAGGAGACACTGGTCCCTGGTCCCCTGCGAAGCACTGAAGACATTGACCAGGCGATTCGCCACTTCACAGCTTCAATCCACACAGCTATTGAGCGCAGCACTCCAGAGCAGAAACTACAACGATGCTCAATCTACGATCTCCCGAAGGGCATCAAGCAGTCAATAGCTGACAAAAACAGAGCCTGCAGAGGGTGGCAGAGGAACCGCACCCCGACCTGCTGAAGAAGTAAAATGAACTGACAAGACAGCTGAAGATGCAAATAAGCCAGCACAGAGGCGAAAAATGGGAAGCAGCTACAGCTAACCTAAAGGACTCAGACAACTCTCTCTGGAGAATGACCCGTCGCCTGACTGGGAAGAAGGAACCAAACCCACCGATCCAAGGGACGACTCACCTGGCATGCAGCAACAGGGATAAGGCTGAGGTCTTCGCTGACACGCTGGAGGCATCCTTCAGGCCCAACCAGGCAAGCAAACTGGCAACAGAAGTTGAGCAAGAGGTCGCCAAGCATCACCGGGAGCACCCACCAGAAACAGAAACTGCACACATTGAGGAATGCTCAATGGGCGAATTACTGGCCCTGGCAAAAACACTAAAAAACGGCAAGGCACCAGGGAAGGACAGAATAGTCAACCAAGCCATCAAGATGCTCCCAGATACTGCAGTGGATCACCTTGCTGAGATATTTAACTCATGCATGCAGCACCAGTATTTCCCAAACGCCTGGAAAGAAGCAAGAGTCGTCGTATTCCCCAAGGCTGGGAAAGCACTGCGAGATCCTGAAAACTACCGCCCCATAAGTCTGCTATCTGGCCTATCAAAACTCTTTGAAAAAGTTATCCTCGCCCGTCTCGTGGACTTCGCGACAAGCAACAACCTCCTTGCTAAAGAACAGTTTGGGTTCCGGAAAGACCACTCAACCAATCACCAGCTCCTCAGAGTTGTGGACATCATCAGCCATGGATTCAACATCAACAAGTCTACCGGAGTAGTCTTTCTGGATGTAGCCAAAGCATTTGACCGAGTATGGCACGAGGGACTGCTTTACAAACTTATCAAGCTCCAGTTTCCCAGGTACCTGGTCAAGCTACTGTCCAGCTACCTGACAAAATGGACCTTTCACGTGGCGGTGCGAGAAGAATGTTCATCACCGCGCCCAATTCTTGCTGGAGTGCCTCAGGGATCAATCCTAGGACCATTCCTCTTTAACATATTCACAAACGACATCCCCACGGACCTAAAGAAGACTGATCTTGCCCTTTACGCAGATGATGTTGCAGTCATCTCTCAATCCTTCAGCGACAAAGAAGTGGCTAAGAACCAGGAGACATCGCTCTGCAGACTCTCCGAATGGTACAGCGACTGGCAGATCACCTTGAACACAGGCAAAACCACTGCAACATTATTTACCAGGAAGCAGAACAGGAAACACCCACAGATCCTCCTCAATGGGGACGAGGTCAAATGGGAAAACAGCAGCTCCTACCTGGGGGTGACTCAGGACTCTAAACTCAGCTTTAGAAACCACATAGAGAAGACCTGCCAGAAAGCAGCATCCAAACTGGCTGCATTATACCCACTCCTGAAAACTAAGTCGATGCCCATGCAGGGCAAGATGCGAGTAATCACTGCAATAATTCGACCAACTATGACATACGCTTCACCAGTTTGGAGTGGCTGCCGCCCACAGCTTCGGAAGGACCTACAAAAACTACAGAGTAAGGCCTTACGGATTGCAGCAGGTGCTCCCATGTTCACACGAACAGTAGACCTCCACAGAGACCTAGGCATCGAGATGTTGGACAACCATCTCCTCACACTCAACAGGACGTTCTACAATGGACTGGATCAAAAAGAAAACCCACTGTTGCAGATATCTCTACAAACCCATTTGACCGCTACCCGCGTCCCATTGAAGCGCTGACCTTGCGAAACTGAAACAGCAACGCAGCATCCAAAAACTCATCACTGCCTGAAGGCAAACGCCGGCAGATACACAAAACCACCACTGCCCTGATGGCATAATCGCCCCGGCAAGCAACTAAAACCCGCTCACTGCCTGATGGCATAATCGCCGCGGCAGGCACCCAAACCTCAACACTAACAGAAGGTTCTAGACGGACAAAGACGAGACTCTCTGAGGAAACATGCTGACAATTCTGCAAACACTACTGACCGCTACTCGCGGCCCATCACTGAGCTGACCATGTGATACAACCTCAACTGTGACAAAGCACACACGCACCAATAAGACAACCTAAACAGAGACTACAAAATTCTAAATGAATATGGAGTAATGAGGCTACTGCCTCGGTATCCAAAAACTCACCACCGTCAGAAGGTATCTGACAGGAGAAGACAAGAATCAGGAGGTAACCACTGGACCCCCGCCTTTGAGAACCGCCCATCACCCCTGAAAAGGAGCGCAAGGCCAGGCTGCTCCAACCAACGAGGCCCGCGGATGCGATCGAATGCACGGACAATAAGACGCAACTCTGAGGTGGAGACAGAGTTCATAGTGTTAACGCGGCTTTTAGGAAAGCCCAATGATTTCTCCAAAAAGTGAGTGGCCCGCGAAGTTTACTCGGAATCCTCCCCGAGACATGTGGCCTCTGTAATTAAAGCGGTGGTTTGAAAAGGGTAAATTAAAATCCTGTACATCCCGGAGTGTGCCACCGACCAGGAGTTTGATGCCTCTTATTCACTGAGCTTTCAGTGATTACATCCAACAATATAAGCAGGGCCGCTGGAATTATTCGATTGTTCAATAAAACTATTACTTGCATGTTCACAGTGCTTTCAGTCACATGCTGGGGCCTCTTAGCACTATAGATGCATGTTACTATTTCCCACTGTTGCACCAATGATTCATTTCTGGGACTGGTTACACACTGATAATTATAGTGATCACAACCTTTCAAAACGTAAATGAAAGGGCGAGGATGTGGCCTAAGAGTTGGGGTAGACGCTCTCGAAGCCGGGTTCGAGTCTCCCCGGGGACGCTCAACATCCTGCGATTCTGGGGAAATCACATAATCTCCCCGTGCATGACAAAAAACAAAATGAATGTGACCGTCTGTAACATAACTGGTGCTCATGTAAAGCGCTCTGACACCTTCAGGTCCAGTTTGTGCTATATATAACCCCCCCAAAAAACGTATTTCTCAAATGTTACTTTAACTTGCATTTATTGCTAATTTAAGGTGTGTTATATGTATTTACATGAAGGTGCAAATACACAATAATGAAAAAAAAGGTTGCTCTTTTTAGCCACTCTTTGTCCCTGCCCCAAACACACACGCCCCTCCCCCATCCATTGAGGATAACAGTTCCCAAACTTTTGATGCACTTCAACCTCTGAAAAATTACTAATTTTTTCTATTATACAACCAGTGATTAACACTGCACGTGATATAAGAACTTCTTTACTAAAATCGGGGTCCGTGTGCTCACTGCTTTCACGCTTGAAGTCGTCGCTTCCCATTTTAACGTCCTGCTCAAACACCTCACCCGGTGACGTAGTAGGTTTATAAAGCCGATCTGTGCCCCCTGTGCCCCAGGGAGAGGCGTTTTCCTGGGAGGGCAGCGGCACACAATAACCCCGGCCTTGCGTGACTCGTCAGGCAGGTCGCTCTGGCGGGTGCCCATGTGCATGGCCAGCTTAAACACTGGTGGCGCTCTGTGCGACAAAGTCTGTTGACGCCCCTCCTCCCCCCACGAAAACCTCTGCCACAGATCCCCTCACTAGCACCCTTTACCAGGGCTCCTCAAGTCTCCATAACCACTGTCTCTCAGATTCATTTACTTTTATAGCACCACTCATACCATTGTAAGGTGTCAGAGCACATTACAGCACACACACATTGCACAGAGACAATTACACGTGGGTATCGGTGTTACATCAGACAGGACTACAAGGTGTATGTAGGAGTAACATGTCATCTATACTGGCAAGCAATATAGTTTAAGAGTCCTTATTCTGGAAAAGTACAAATTCTGAATTTAAAACATAACCTCATTGTTAGGGCCTCTCTTTAATAATAAGAATGGTTTTTTAACATATACTTTGCAGTTTGCATGCAGCTTTTTGTTTAATTTTTATAAATTTGTTTATTGGCATTTTATCAACAGAAAAAACACAAAGCACATTGCAAGCATTCTCAGGTCATTGATGTAACAATAATTCTGCACATGGACTAATGAATCATAGAGAAGCACCATATCCCCCCCAGCTAACACAAGTCGATGTTGACTTACGTAATGCACTCCATTGCCATACACTTCATCAGCAACTAAAAGTTCCAATCCAAGTCATCACATCATTATCCCAGTGCATAGTCATTCAGTCAGTAGTTGTGTCTGTGTGAGTCAGTGCGCACTCCCGGGTGTCCTCCTCATCCGTCCCAGATGGGTCCTCCCTGCGTCTCCGTTCCATATCCAGCGCCCAATAGTTCTTGGGGTGGTTGCGGGGTGGGAGCAGTTCGCTGTAGTGTTCGGTCTGTGTGCAGCAGTACAGTATATCGTTAAACCAACGGGCCATCGTGGGTGTGGGTCCTCGCATCCATGTGAGTGCAACACCGCGCTTGGCAACTATGAAGGCCATGTCTACTAGTCTACGTTTGAGAGGCGGGATAGATTTAGAATATCCCAACAAAGCCAGCTAAGGGGACGGTAGGAGTGTCAAGTCCGCAACTCTATTCACCTCTGCATATACAGCGCGCCAGAAATCAGCCAGCCTCGGACAGAACCATGCCAGATGGAGAAAATCTTCAGTTGGCTCACGACACCTCTCGCAGCCTGGGCTCTCGCGTAAGCCAAATCGAAATAAACGTGCGGGCGTGTGATATACCCTATTTAAATATTTTAAATGAAGTAGACGGTGTCTGCCGTTAAGAGATACCCTGCGGACACTAGCGCAACAATACTTCCACATGTCTTCAGGCATGTCAATCTCCAAGTCCGTCTGCCAAGCCAGTCGTGGCTTTGAGTAGGCGGCCGTCCGTTCAGTTAGAGTGATACGATACAGGTTTGTGATCAGTTTGGTCGAAGACTTGGCCGCAACTATATATTTATATGACAATACTGTTGGTGGTTCTGCCATGTCATCCCCAAGCAGGCCCTTCAGAGCCTGTCGCACTCTATGAAACTGAAAGCACGGGAGCAACGTCGTCCCCGCGCCCTCTCGCGGAGTTAGGTCATCCCATGTACAAACCTTTTCATTCACGAAGAGGTCCCCAATTGCAGTCACATTCAATTCAGAAAGGGTGGAAAGCACTCCCTTATCACCGCACGGGCCCAACCACGAGCACCAATCTAATTTCGCCTCCGGGGCGTACAGCAGGGAACAAGCTTGGGCATCCATTAAGTGATACCACGCATGCTTTACTGAGTTCATAGAATCCAAGTAGCCCGTGCAGCGGTCCCTTAGTCTGGCCATCAAAGCCAGAAGAGGGGCCGGAGATGCCACCAGTGTCTCAATCCATATATGCGGGGCCTCGGCCGGGACGTGTATCCAGCCGTAAGCATGTGCCCCCTGTGCAGCACAGTAATAAAGCTCAAAGTCCGGAGCATTGAGACCTCCAGATTCATACGGTCGGATCAATATATCCCAAGCGACCCTGGGTTGCTTCCCAGCCACACAAGCTTAAGTACCAAAGCATGTAGTTGCTGAAAAAACGTTTTACTCAGCACCATAGGGATGTTGCTAAATAAAAACAGGAAGCGAGGCAGGACCACCATTTTCAATAGCGAGATACGGCCCATCAAAGCCGAGGTAGTCCCTTCCATCTGTCCACATCGTCTTCTAGTTTAGATATGGCCACTCCATAGTTTTCGCGGAGCAGTATGTCGGGGTCAGCGTGTAGCCTAATGCCCAGGTAGCGGACCGGCTCAGTAGTCCCCCGAATGGGATAATCCGGATCCATTCGCGCAGTGGAGGGAGTGAGAGGAAAACATGACCGTCTTGTTCCAATTCACCTGTATCACCGATAGTGAGCCAAACAGTACAACTTCTCGCAAGATCGCCAAGAGATTATCCTTTGGGTGCCTCACGTACAGCAAAGTGTCATCTGCATATGTAGACACTATAAGTCTGTACGTGGGGAATCGAATACCGCGATGGCTATGGTACTCACATAACCCACAGGCTAAAGGTTCCGCCACTAGGGCGTATAACAGTGGGGAAAGCGGGCAGCCCTGTCTGGTGCCCGGTGCTACCGGGAAGGGGTCGGTCGTACTCGAGCCAATGCGGACTCTAGCCGTAGGGCAAGCATACAGCGTGTTCAGGAGTTGCAAAAAAAAAGAGCTCCCCCACCCCAATGCGGCGAAGCACCAAACTGAGGAAGGGCCATTCCACAGAATGGAAGGCCTTCTCCATGTCGAGGAAAACAGCCACCGCAGGGACGTCTGATCTCGTGTGTTGGAACGCTGCGAACACCGCCCTAAGATTGTAAGACAAGTTTTGGTTAGGAACAAAACCCGCTTGCTCAGGGGCCACAAGGACTGGGAGCAGGGGACTAAGTCGGTTCGCAATGATTTTAGCAAAGATCTTCGCGTCTACGTTTAGCAGTGACAGCGGCCTATACGAGACGCAGGAGTCAGGAGGCTTCCCAGGTTTAAGTATGGTCACGATTAAAGCTTCCCTCATTGACGGAGCCATCTCTTCCGCCTCTGCCATCTCCTCTACGTGCATCAGGAGTTTGGTGGATCAATATCTCCGAAAAAGTTTTATAAAAAGGGGCCGGGAAACCATCACTACCTAGAGCGCTTCCAGCCCTCATTGAAGAGAGTGCCCAGACTACTTCCTCCCTCTCTAACGGTCGAACCAGAAATTCTCGATGCGTGTTAGTCAGCCCAGGCAATTGGATATGCATCAGGTAGTCCAGGATCCGTTCTTCCGAAGCGGACCCCCTGGAGGCGTACAATGCGGCGTAATAATCTCTAAACCGCTCCGCCACCTGCCCATCCGTTAAAGCCTCATCTGCCCTCTCATCTCTCAGTGCAGGTATTAGAGTGGTGTGCCTGCGTTGCTTCGCTAGTCGTTTCAGAACTGCCCCCGGGCGTTCCCCGTCTCCATAGGACCTAGCAGTGGCGTATTTCCCTAAATGCAGCACCTCAGCGTCTGCTTCTTCGTGATATTCTCGTAGTGTACGGGCCAGCTCACTGGTCAGCTCGTCATCAGGGTTTTGCACAGGCGCTTCTCTATATCCCGCAGTTTAGTTTCTAGTAATGAGAGCCTGCCACGTATGGATTTGAGGAACCCCGCATGCTTAGCAATGGCCAGACCGCGCATATAGGCTTTGAAAGCCTCCCATACCGTGAGAAAGGAGGCCACCGACCCTACGTTCTTCTCAAAGAACATCTCGGCCTCATTCGCCAGCTCCTCTCGGAAAGATGCATCTTGTAGCTCAAATGGGGGCAGTCGCCAAATAAACGGCGGGGCGAGGCTTGAGCGCTTCCACCTTAACAAGTACTGGGGAGTGGTCAGAGTATGTGCAAGGCAATATCACACACGACTGCACATTGGGAAGGAGCGCGCCAGGAAGCAGCCAATAATCTATTATCGTGTGTATATTTTGCTGCGCCGAATAGTGTGTGTACCCTCCCTTACTCGTATGTTGTGTTCTCCAGACATCGTGCAGGTCTAACCTAATCATTTCTGTATCCAGGGCACGTGCAGAGCTCGACGGCCTACGATCTGGGCCATCCGACCTGTCCAGAGCAGGGTGTCGCACCATGTTAAAGTCACCACCCCACAATACATGTCCCCCTCAGTGTTCTCTTATCTTGGATGCTAGGGACAAATAGAAGGAAGGGCAATCGTAATTTGGTCCGTATGAATTAACTACATGAAAAGACATGCCCTTTCCAGCACATTTTGTGATGATGTATCTCCCTTCCGGATACGTTACCACCGGTGTTATAGTCAGGTCAGACCGAGGGTTCACCCAAGTCAAGACGCCGCGCGCATGTGATGTGAAACCTGCAGAGTGTGTGATTAAGCTATTGGCAGTGTTAATGACTGCCATTTATTTATGATTTTTTTTTAAATGGCATGAGCAATCGCTCTACCTTTAATAATGCCGAGACCATTGCATTGTAAATGCTTGTTTAGTAATGTGGCCGGATTCTCGCGCTTGGCACCTCTCGAAAAATGTATGGTGATAGCGAAAATAATTAACACATGATTGACTATTTACTTTATAAATCGTTTGCTTTTATCTGGACAAACCTCGTCCCGTCACCCACTGAACCCATCGGCTGCAGGTCCCTGCACTTGCAGGAGCGCAGGGAGGACAGGAGCAGTAACAGGTGCGCGGAATGTACCACGGGGCGAGGGGCGCTTCCTGCTCTTACCCGGTCCGCGCTGGCGCTGTGTGTCTCCGGTGTCCTGCTGTCCGGCCTCCCTCGGGCTGTAGAGCGGGGGCAGGTGTCCGACACCCCCGGGTCTGAGGTAAGGTGAAGACGGGCGCCGGCCGCGGGATGCTGCAGTCTGGCCGCGCCTCCCCCTCCTCGCAGCCTCTAGTACAGACCCGTGAGGGGCGGAGCATCCTTCGCCCGCAGGTCCCCGTCCCAAACCGGCCGGTTATATAAAGACGTCCCGGCTCTTAGGTAACCCCTGGACACCCCTGTAAAGGAGCACGAGGCCAGGCACTTCAAACCACCGAGGCGCGGATGGATCTAATGCACGGACGATAAAACGCAACTCTGAGGTGGAGACAACATTCATGGTGTGAACGCGCCTTTTAGGAAAGCCCAATGATTTCTCCAAAAAGTAAGTGGCCCAAGAAGTTTACTCGGAATCCTCTCCGAGACACGTGGCCTCTGTAATTAAAGGCGCGGTTTGAAAAGGGTAAATTAAAATCCTGTACATCCCGGAGTGGCCACCGACCAGGATTTTGATGCCTCTCATTCACTGACCTTTCTGCGATTACATCCAACAATATAACCAGGGCCGCTGGAATGATGCGATTGTACAATAAAAATAGTGCTGTAAGTCACATGCTGGGGTCTCGTAGCACTATGGATGCACGCTACTATTCCCCACTGGTGCACCAATGATTCATTTCTGGGACTGGTTACGCACAGATATTTATAGTGCTCACAACCTTTCAAAACGTAAAAGAAAGGGCGAGGATGTGGCCTAAGGGTTGGGGTGGACGCCCTCGAAGCCCGGTTCGAGTCTCGGCAGGGACGCTGGACATCCTGCGATTCTGGGTAAAGCACGTAATCTCCTGACAAAAACAAAATGAATGTGACCGTCTGTAACTTAACTGGTGCTCATGTATAGCGCTCTGACACCTTCAGGTCCAGTTTGTGCTATATACACCTCACCCCCCCCCCCCCCCCCCAAAAAAAAATAAAGTATTTCCCCAATATTACTTTAACTTGCATTTGTGGTTCATTTAATGTGTTTACATGAAGGTGCAAACACACAATAATGACATCATACTGTGCTCTTTTTAGCCACTCTTTGTCCCTGCCCCAAAAACACGCCCCAGCCCCTCCTCCATCCATTGAGGATAACTGTTCCCAAACTTTTGATACACTTCAACCTCTGAACGGCATTGCTCATTTTGTCTATTAAATAACCATTAATAAGCACTGTACGTGATATAAGAACGTATTTACTTTAATCGGCCAATTTGTGCTCTCTGCTCTCACGCTTAAAGTCGTCGCTTCCCATTTTAACGTCCTGCTCAAACACCTCACCCGGTGACGTTGTAGGTTGATAAAGCCGAGCTGTGCCCCCTGCGCCCCAGGGGGAGGCGTTCTCCTGGGAGGGCAGCGGCACACAATAGCCCCGTCTGTGCATGACTCGTCAGGCAGGTCGCTCTGGGGAGGGGTTGCCCACGTGCATGGCCAGCTTTAACACCGGTGGCGCTCTGTGCGACAATTTTGTTGACACCCCTCCTCCCCCCACGACCACCTCTGCCATTATTCCCTCACTAGCACCCTTTAACAGCGCCCCTCAAGTCTCCACAACCACTGTCTCTCAGATTCATTTACTTTTATAGCACCACTCATACCATTGTAAGGTGTCAGAGCACTTTACAGCACACACGCATTGCACAGAGACTTACACGTGGGTATCAGTGTTACATCAGCCAGGACTACAAGGTGTAGTGTAGGAGTAACATGTCATCTATACTGGCAAGCAATATAGTTTAAGAGTCCTTATTCTGGGAAACCACAAATTCAGAATTCAAAACATAACATCATTGTTAGGGGCTCTCTTTAATAATAAGAATTGTTTTTTAACATATACTTTGCAGTTTGCATGCAGCTCTTTGATTATGGTTAATAGTGCAACGTTCTATATTAGGATTTTGACTTATTAACCGCAAGGAACAAAAGGACATCTTTTACAGCAGTAACCCAGTGACCTATTTACATTATATGCACTTAATCTGCATGGAACAAGTTCTTAGCAGCTGGCATTTTAACCCTCTGCACTACCTTAGTATGAATCAAAACTTCCACTAGACAAACCTCCAGTCTCTTTCCAGGAAGACACTTAATCAGTGCAGTTACACTGACGTTTGAAATGATGCCTGAAAATTGCTGGAGGCTAGGAATGCGGCAGCAGGTGCTTTTAACATGATGATATACTTGCAAAGATGACGCCCCCAACCCAAGTCAGCGACCAGTGCGGTTCAGCAAATGGTCATTTGCTGGAATGTTGCACCTACATTTCTTTGACTTGGCACCAGAATGAAGCCTACACACAATGCTCTTTCAAAGAAAGCCAAACTATTACAGTGGGAAAACGCAGACCAATTACCTGGTTAAAATATTTTTTTATATTCAACATTTGTATAGCGCACTGCTGCCACTTTTTCATCCTCTAATCGCTCAATCATGTTTCGTTTTACACAATGGAGCAGACTTGCATGGTTGCAATTTGGTTAGGCAGCATTAGAAGGTTACGGTGAGCAGTAGAATATTCTACGTGCTACGCATGCAGATTGATGGTGTGCTCCGGTTTCATGGCCAGTGGCGTAGCTAGCCACTTTGCCGGCTGCTTTTGCCTCCAGTGTAGTACGCGGAGCTTAAGTTACAAAAAAACTCTGCGAAGTTCCGCAAGTGGCGGAGTGCAGTGCGAACGGCAGTTTGTGCTGGTATTCCTGCCGCTCGGGTAGAAATTCTACCCCGAGCGGCATCTCGTGCTTGTGAAATCGCAAACTTACCGTTCGCGATTGCAAGCGGGGAAAAAACTCTGCTGCACATCAAGTGGAGTTTTCTGCACTCCGCAAACTCAGCGGAGTGCGAAGTGCAGAAAACTCCGCAAATTTCTCGAAGGGAGCGAAGTTCCCCACCCAGGCCTAGTGCTGGCGATATGCCCGCGATTTCCACCCCGCGGCAAACGCATGGAAGAATGGGGGGAGGGGGGGGCGAGTCCCGCCCCCAAACTCGTGCCACCTCCCCCTGCCCCCCCTTTGCTATGCCACTGTTCATGGCCTACTCAAGGCTTTATCAGTTCTGATTTGAACATTACAGGCTCGATTACAGCAGTAGGCCTGCACATTGAATATGTAAATTTTGCACCCACTCATTAGCATTAACACGCGGTGGGCTAATAAGCAAATGCTGATCTAATGCCCCATTCCTTGGAATGTAGAATAACTTGCTTTAGTCATTCTGATGTGTGCAAAAGCTCATGTTTACTTTTTTCTCCTGTCATTGGAACAAGGTTTGACGTGTTGTTAGTTACGAGAACAAGCCCCCACATTGAGTTCAATTAGCACCCGACTTGTAATCCTTTTTGGGACATACAGAAGTCATGCCCAAAACAGGATATGCAGGGGTGCCTGAAAGGCGTGCAATGTGCAGTTGCGTAAATATGCAACATTTCTGGTGAATTTGCACTTTATTATGGAGAAGACAAAGCTGGCGTTTGGCTCTATATTTTAATATGAAATGGACCTTAATTGAAATTTTGGACTCGAGGATGCAAAAAAAGCACAAACAGCAAATGTCAGCCGCTCTCGCTCTGGTCGGTCGTGTTGCTTCTGTGCGCTCCTACTGCATTTTTGCTGTGAACAGCTTGTAATTACGCGGCGTGGCATAATAGCGTAGTTTTGGGAATTTCGCATAACACACGTAATGAGAAATTACGCAAGATTTTGCCGTTGTAACAGACATTTCACTCAGCCCTAATTTGCAATCCGAACAGCAGCTATTATTGAGCCGGATCCTTGCCCTCATCAGTGAAACTTATTGTCTTCATCCAGGTGCAACTTGCTGTCACTGGGACACATTCAGGAGCACTCCCGCTTTCTTTTCTTTATCTTCCGAGCAACAGCCTTCAGGTAGTTGAGGGAGGTTTCAAATGTTCAGCTCCAGTTGGACTAAAAAAAAATGACTCGCATCTAAGGGCTATGAGCACTCCTTTCGTTTGAACCTCATCCTGGCTGGGGGATAGCAGGAGCTATAGTATCTTAAGGCCACTACCATTGAGGAAACCATGCAGTGTGCTCAATCCAAAATGGGAAGGGGTGGGTCCATACAACATGAGAGGTTGGACCGCTGCAATCATATCTCAAAAGAAAGACTTCGCGTGTGGCACATTCAGCTATTAATTTACTTACAAATGGCCACACGATCAATTGGTTGATCAGATTAATTTCTTTCATTCCATAAATTCAGAGATTCATTAACATGCTACATACACTGAGAACATTCAAAGAATGAGTAACAAATGACAATGGTGGACATTAGTGCAACTTTGTGACCCAAAGAGAAACTGTGGAAGTCATTCATGAATCTCTGAATTTATGGAATGAAAGAAAGTAATATGATCAACTAATTAAACTTTACGTCATTTGTATGCAAAGTTATATCTGAATGTGTTACAACTGAGGAAACCAAGACATTCAGCTTGTCAGTACATTAGTGACTGACCTACACTATGATTTGGAGACCGTTTTTCCGAGTTTTTCAAACTCTGTATGTAAGAGATATGCTTGCACAGAAGGTCGAGTATATGTGTCTACATGAGTAATTACACTTATAACCATATTTATAGCACTAAAGTCTTTATTGCTTCCCAAATGAACCCCTTTAGAAACCTTAGAAGAACAGAAGCGTGTGAAAAGAATGCAAGGTTCTAAACGTGTGCTTGCAGTTCGCATTCAGTTCCTTGATGTCAGTTCATAACTCAGTGAGCTATGTTACAAGGATTGTTACATGTTACCTGCAGGTAATACAGTGATTTCTGAAACAAAAGCAGAAACCCACTGAACTGTCTACTTAAATCCCAAATCTGTGACCTTCATAGTACACGCAGCAGGCACAATAACCGTCTGTGCTGTTTTATGATGAGTCAAACGTGTGACTGTAATGCACACAGATTTCTCCTCCAGCAACATTAACCACCAAAGCTATCTTACTGGTTTAAAGCCTTGAAAATGTCTCGTTAGACAAAAATCTCTGCAGCAGGGGCTTTAACCGGTAACATATTTAGATTAATAATCACATTTGTCCTTCTTGATAATTTCTTTGTGGCACAGCTTTTGAAACAGAGTGCACCCAAATTGGGGGCACTTGCAGTAGGAGAAGGTCTAGGGACAGAGGTGGCATTACTGCAGAGGCTGAAGGGGTATTCATTTCTGTTTAGGGTGGGCATCTGTGGAAGGTGATGGCTGTGGGTGGTGGATACCAGAGGTGGCTGAGCAGTGGGCCTTAATTGGTCTCTTAATTGGAAAACAGCGATCAATTGGCCTCTTTATGCTCACTGACTCTGCACCTGCCCTCTAGTGACCCATGTTAAGGATATCTTATTCCCCCACCCCTTTGTCCCTATTGTTAGCGGCTTGCGAAGCTGGCGGTTTATTTAACTAAATGAGTAGCTTTTTGAGTTGCCATATTTTTGTTGTATTTTGGGGATGCGATAGGCTCATGATTGGAATGGATAAGGGTAGACACCTTTTGCATCCCACATCAAATTCCATAGAAAAATGTTTGTTTTTCCCTTGTTTGCAGACTTTTGGAAGGTCTTGGTGCCAGGGTGCTGGAGGGGTGCTTACAGGGGTATTCTAGGCTTTTGCGGGGTATTCCACCTTATTGCCCTTGGGGACAAGGTAGATGGGTCTGAACCAGGGACTAAGTTATGATTTGGTTGCCCAGGGACAGCTCACAGAATTATGTCAGGGGTCCTGACAAGGGTGTCTATGGTATGGTTTTCAGGTTCTCTGGGTAGGGGAGCTGATTGCTTTCGAATTGTCTTCTGGAGTAGCCCAAATATGTCACCAGAAAGTTAAGGGTCTGAGTCCTATTTCTTCTGTAATCGGTCTGATCCTAAATCCAAATGGAGTGGGTCAAGTGGGGTGCTACGGGGAGTCCAAGTAGCTGCCTAATGTGAGAAGTTAGCGTGGTATATGCTGTCTAATAATTAAAGTGGTTCCAACACAGGGCTGGTGCTCAGAGCAGTAAGGCCAAGCCTCACGTAACTAACCAACAAAGTAACTGCCAGTACTGCCAAACTATTCAGTTTCTTTTTTCAAAGGGACGTATTGACCTCAAACAATATGTACCATCGACCTCTTTTTCAATCTGAAATAAATCAATTACTTTTATTTGTTTTTCGCGTATCACATTTTTTTTTCTTATTGTATATTTTCAATACATAATTTACATTTGCCTTTCTCACATCCTAAAAGACCATAAATTTCACATTCATTCTCTCTGTTTCATGCACTCTTTTCATACATTCCGGCATTCAACCATCTATTTATACAAACATACACCTTTTCAAAAAACAATACAATATATACATTTTTCATCAATTATTTACACAAAACAGCCATGGGATATCTTTTGGTAAACTTTTCATTTATGTCATATGTAAACACTCCTAAAGCTGTGTGAAGAACTGGTCTACGCGTTTCAAACTCCCTAAATTGAGGGGAGTTCTCGTCAGGATCACGTAGCTGTAAAACAGAATAATAATGGTGTGTAAGCTGGGGGAAGTCCTTAACCTTTTCTATTTTATTAGAGACGGACTCAGCGAGTCTCTTACCTTAGTACTGTTATGTACCACTGTGTTCTCATGAAAAGCTAAAAAACAAACAAACACAATCTTAGCTGCACCTGTTCTGACTTCCTTGTATACAACACTTGATTTCAGCATGCTATTCCAGTCGCATTATATAATAGACATCCCTTTACACTACTTACAATGATATCTTCTAGGACTGTCACTTGTTTGCATTCACTTAAAAAATTTGAAGTGTTGGGGGCCTGGGTTCCTATAACAATAGAAAGGAAAAACTTATGAGTCTATTGCTGACAGCGAGACGGAGATCTGTTGACTGGGTGCGAGTGTTTGATTGGTTCACATGTCCGTCCATCACCACCCACTTTTGTACTGCTTTGTTCGCCATAAGTTGGCAGGGTATGCTCAGACGTGAGTCCCTTGCTCACTTTGCCACTGGATTCAAGCAAGCCTGGCTGAAGACGGCTGTAATGCCAGAAACCGGTCCTAGGAAGCTTGTTTCCGATCCAGGGAAGGCATAGCTTGGCAGTTTGGGCTGGACTGTTCCCATGAGGCACAGGGTCAGACTGATTCGCATATGGCCATGCCTGAACTGGGTGGCAGAGTAGGCTAAAGAACGGTGATGGATTAAACCCAGATCTGTTGACTGGGTGTGAGTGTTTGATTCAGATGCTCCGTCCATCACCACCCCCTTTTGTACCGACAGAGACGCATGGCAGGTCTCGGCATTTTTTTATATATATATCTATAACTTACATTCAGGCGATTTCTCGTTTTGGACGAGTCCTCTGAATTGAGATCTCGGCCCTTCAGTGTCTGAAATTGTAATTAAATACAAAAATGAGGTCCACATTATGCCACAATTCGTAGTTTTCTGAAGATAGTAGCCCCATTTCCCATCCGATTATTTACCGTGTAGTTCTATTCAACGCGCATTTCTCATTCTCCCTTCCTGGTTCCGGTGGCTTGTATTTCCTGTGTATTTATCGCGGATCGCGGTGTCAGAGCGCTAGTCTTCTTGGGATATGTAGTTCTTTACTCGAATTTGTTTCCTGATTTATATAAAAAATAAAAAAAATTGCGGTGCAGCGCTGCAATGTATGGTGAATGCAATAAAAGTTGTTTAAAGAAATCCTATTATAGGCGTGTATATTAAAGCAATGAATGTGCGGTGCTGACAATATATGCCTGCTTTTCAGTGGGGTACAAAAGGGGGTGGTGATGGACGGAGCATCTGAATCAATCAAACACTCAAACCCAGTCAAAAGATCTGGGTTTAATCCATCACCGTTCTTTAGCCCACTCTGCCACCCCAGTTCAGACATGGCTATATGCAAATCAGTCTGACCCTGTGCCTCATGGGAACAGTCCAGCCCGAACTGCCAAGCCATGTCATACTGCTTTTGTATAATTTTTGCCTGCATGAGTTGTTTATATACGGTTCTTATCTTCATATTTTGTATGTCATTGTATAATATGTGGATCTCCACGGAGTTCCAAAATCATATTTAATAAAAAAAAAATTGAATTGCAAAATTGCCAAGCCATGTCTTCCCTAGACCGGAAACAAGCTTCCGAGGACCGGTTTCTGGCATTCCAGCCGTCTTCAGCCCTGCTTGCTTGAATCCAGTGGCAAAGTGAGCAACCCTTGCTCACTTGCAACCCTCCTCTTTGATCATGTTCAACTTTGGAATCACCGTCCATCTGATGTCTTTTTCCGTGTGATTGTTTATTTTCCAACGGTTCACCAATGGAGCCGTTTGAATGTTGTTCTTAATTCTAGACTTATGTTGGGTGATCCGAGTTCTTATTTCCTGACTAGTTTATCCAATATACAACATATCACATGGGCATTTTATACCATAAATAACATTCCGTGATTTACAGAAGCCTCATACTTCCAGAATATTTGGTTATCTTTGAACACGGCTCCTTCTTCCGTAGTTGAACAGCACGTGCCACATTTATGATATCCTTGTATTGGGGGCAAGCCTAATAATGTTCTAACTGTGGATTTGTTTTTGTTTGGAACCGCTGCACGTACCAATTCATTGGCAATATTCTGATCTTTTTTGAATGCAAACAATGGTTTATTTTTCAATGACTCATCTAGGTTTTGGACCAAATGCCAATTTTGGTTGACTGCTTTTTTCAAGTGATTTGAATTTGGGCAAAATGTAGAGACACGCCTGTGAGAGGCATTTTTTCTTTTTTATCTAAGAGAACTTCTCTTTCCGTCCACCACGCACATTTCAGTGATCTCTTAAGGAGTTTTTTCGGGTATCCGCGATCTAATACTTTTTCTGTAAGTTTATTTGCATGCAATATGTATTCATCTTTGAAATGGCAATTCCTTTTTATTCTAAGGTATTGGCCAAATGGCAAGTTCTCTCGTAAATTCCTAGGATGGCTGCTTTTGAAGTGAAGTGCCTTGTTACGGTCCTTTTCTTTTTTGAATAATGTAGTCACCAATCTTCCTTCAGCTGTATAAACCTCTACATCTAGGAAAGCCATTTTTTCATTTGAGTAGTTAATACTGAATTTAATTTCTTGGATCCGATTGTTGAGCCACACATGAAATTTTAAAAGATCTTCTTCGTTGCCCGTCCAAATCATAAAAACGTCGTCAATGAAACGACTTCAATTGGCAATGAATTCAACATACGGGTTATTCTGGTATATAAACTTTTCTTCATATTGCGCCATGAATAACACCGCCAGCTCCGGGGCAAAAGGACACCCCATGGCCACTCCTCGAACTTGGAAAAAGAAATCACCATTAAAATTTAAATAGTTCTTCTTCAAAGTGAAGGCGGCTAGTTCCATTATGAACTCTTCTGGGACCCGAACCGGTCTTTCTCTACTTTCAAGATATGCTGCAATGACTTCCAGGCCTACTGTCTGTGGAATTTGGGTATATAAGGATACCACGTCCAGTGTAACTAGATAATGTCTGTTTTCTTCAAATTCTATTGATGATAACTTGTTGATGAAATCAGTAGTAGCTCTTAAAAATGATTTTACTTGAGGCAAAAAGGGTTTTAAAAAATCATCTACAAATTTTGAGACTGGTTCTAAAAGTGACTCACACCCAGAGACAATGGGTCTTCCGGGTGGTGTTGTTTCGTCCTTGTGGATTTTTGGGAGGACGTAAAAGAGAGGGATCCTCGGAATTTCACATTGTAGATCTCCATATTCTTTTTTTTTTTTACCCATGAAGCATTGGTTATGACCTTTTTCCAAGATGATATTTAGTTGTTTTTTTAGTTCCATTGTTGGATCTTTTGGCATTTTTCTATAGCATGTAGTATCATTTAATTGCCTCTCCACTTCTGCGGTGTATTTCATGGTGTCCTAGATGACTATTGATCCGCCTTTGTCTACTTGTTTTATAATGACAGAGGTGTCATCTTTTAGATTTTCAAGGGCTTCTCTTTCTGATTTTGAGATGTTGTATTTAACCCATCTTTTTTTCTTTTCCATCTCTGTTATGGCAGATAACAATGTTTTTTCAAAGGTAAGTATCTCTTTTGGAACTTTGTTGGCAGGTGGACGATTTTTTCTTAAAGCCTGTAATCTCCAACGGTTGTTCATACGGAGTATTCGCGAAAAATGATTTTAATCTTATTTTATGGCAGAACTCAATCGCCTCCATTTTTAGTCCCACAAAATCTGTATGTTTTGATGGAACAAATGATAATGTAATGTAATGTAAATGCCAATTTTTATCGCGCGGCAATCGCTCCAAGGAGCATCTAGGCGCCCAAAAGAGGACCACCAGATGTTAGGTAGTCTCCATGCTTACTTGACCGAGACCCGGATTACACTAGGCTTCTGGCAGTTGTGTCTTGGAGATTAAAGATCCAGGTTTTTAGGTGTTTGCGGAAGTCTGTTTCTTTGTCCAATAATCTCAGCTGGGGGGGGGGGAGTGTTCCATGCTTTTGCTCCCAGTACCGCCAGGGATTTGCCCCCTCGGGTTTTAAGTCTGAAACTCGGGACGGTAAGCAGGTTGGCAGTTGAGGAACGCAGTGCTCTAGTTGGACAGTATCTGCTGAATTTTTTCCTTAGATATGACGGGCCTAAGTTATGAACAGCTCTAAAAGTAATTAGCAGTACTTTAAACAAGACCCTTTTTGTAATGGGCAGCCAATGTAATGCATTGAGGGCTTTGGTTGCAGATGATCTTTTCGGCCATTTTAGAACCAACCTCGCTGCTGCATGTTGCACCATCTGAAGTTTGTGTGTAACAGCTTTATTTGTACCAGCGTAGAGGCTGTTACAGTAATCTATGTGCGATGTTACAAGTGCAACCGTAACTGTTTTTCTTGCTTCGAGGGGCAGAAAGTCAAAGAACTTTCTCAGTCCCTTAATTACCCCAAAGCACATGCCTGCCACTCTAGCCGCTTGTTGTCTAAAAGACACGTCAGAGTCGAAGTACACCCCCAGATTACGGGCCGAGTTGGTTGTATGAGGTGGTATTTCAGCTTTTTCTGGCCACCATAATCGTGGGATGAACTCATTTTTTGGGCCTATTGGCATGATCTCCGTTTTACCTGTGTTGCATTTCAGGTGATTTAGGCGCATCCATTCAAAGGTGGCCGTTAGGCAACCTTTGAGCTTTTCCTCCCAGGCTTGGTTATCCTTATCCATTACCAGGATAAGTTGTGTGTCGTCGGCATAGGCTAAAGCGTCTATGCCAAATGACGATATCAGTTTTATCAGGGGTGCAGTATAAACATTAAACAGGGTCGGGCTCAAGCTTGAACCCTGCGGAACTCCCGTCAATAGCGCTTTTTCACTGGAGCAGAATTCCCCCAGGGTCACCACTTGTCTCCTGTCACTTAAAAAGTTTCTTATCCACTCAAGCACTGTCCCTGTGACACCAGATGTTATTAGCCGGTCTAATAGGATGGCGTGTGAGACCGCGTCGAAGGCCGCCGATAGGTCTAATAAAATCAGGACGGCCTTCTTACCTTGGTCCAGGGCTGAGGGGATAGTTTCTGTAGTGAACAGGAGTGCCGATTCTGTGGAATGTTGGGTCCTGAAACCTGCCTGATTGGGGTGCCATACATCACTATCTTCCAAGAAACGTGTAAGTTGTTTGTTTACAATTGACTCTGTGACTTTGCACAGGGCCGGAAGTAGTGAGATGGGACATAGGTTCGACAATGTGGTGGGGTCGGGGAGTTGTTTTCTTTGTAGTGGTTTCACCGCTGCCAGTTTCCACTCTGGGGGGACATTGGCCGTGAACAATGAGGTGTTGACAATGGCATTTATTATTGGGTTAGCAATATCCACAATGAGGTGTAAGAGTCTAACTGGGCATGGGTCAAAAGGGGATCCGGATTTTGTTGCCAAAATTACTCTTTTAGTATCCTCCAGACTAACTGGTAGGAAAGTTGTCAACTGAATGGCCCCTTGTCTCACTATGTCACCCTATATTCTTGGCTCCAATATAGGGACATCAAAGTCTTTCGTCAGACCCTGCACCTTTCCTTCAAAGAAATCTGCGATCTTGTCACAGAGTATCTGCGAGGGCGGGATATCCTGCGCTAGACATTTAGGCTTATTGAAACCGTTTACAATTTTAAATATTTCCTTTTGTTTCCTGCTAGCTGTTTCTATTGCCGACGAGAAGTACCTCTTTTTAGCTTGTTTAATTAGTGCATGATAGGTATTTTTTTATCCTTTTGTATTTGCTACGTTCTGAGCTGGAGTAGTTTTTCCGCCAGCTTCGTTCAGCTCTTCTAAGCTCCCATTGTTTATTTTTGAGGTCTCGATCGAACCAGGGTGCGGATGTTTTCTTTCTATCCCTCCTCATTCTGTTTATACCCTGCCCAACCGTACCTTTCAGATCATTCATCCATGTTCTAAGACTAGTGGGATTTGCAGGTACTACCAGCTGGGGTCTACAGTTCCTGGCCATAGTTATTAGTTCTGGGTGGGACAGTATCGATTTCCATTCATCCCTTGTGACCTTACTGTGTTCATTTTTATGATCTTTCTCTCGGTTAGACACAAGGGGAAGCATAAAAGGGATCAGCATATGGTCAGTCCAAATTTGGGGTCTAAGGGGGTCGGTTGTCAGAGTGTCTAAGTTAGTGGCAATGCAGTCTATCGTATGCCCTGCCTCATGGGTGGCTTGGGTATCTCGGATAGTGAGGCCCAAGACCTCCATGGTTTCCCGATAGGAGGCAGCAGGTGCATCGGTTGTGGACTCTAGGTGGATGTTTATGTCACCCATCAGAGTGAAGTTAGAATATCTAAGTATCAGTGGGCTGAGCACCTCTCCGATGTTACCCAGGAAGCCTGCGCAGGGTCCTGGTGGGCGATAGATCAAAGCCCCTGAGAAGGAGAAGTTGTCATTAATTTTAATTATAAAACCCATCCCTTCTGCATCCGTTAGCTCTTGCAGTGGTATCGTCGAGCAGCTGAGGGTGTCCCTATATATAATGGCCACTCCTCCACCCTGTTGTTCATTCTCTCCGTCTACTCTTTGTATACCATATCCAGGAGGCAGGGTGTGAACCACATCAGGGGTGCACCAGGGTTTGAGCCATGTCTCCGTAATGAAGAGACAATCTAAATTGTCATCAATCAATAGGTCCTGAATATGCTGGGCATGCTTCGGCACAGATCTAGCATTTATTAGGGCTGCCTTAAAGCTATCCTGGGGTGTTGAGTAAGCCGAAACTTGGGACCACAGAAAAGTGTGGTGGCAGGCCTGGCAACTCACTGGGCCTGCCCAGTCTGAGGGGTCGAGTTTGTTTGAGTCACAGCAGGCCTTTGCCTGTAAGGCAAGCAGATCTTGTCTATCATAACGCCTGGGTATGATATTTTTGGCAGGGTCCCTGGCCCTGCGCCGGCCTGTGCGCAGACGGGCTGGACTCTGGCTGGACTCTGGCTGGACTCTGGCTGGACTCTGGCTGGACTCTGGCTGGACTCTGGCTGGACTCTGGCTTGACTCTGGCTTGACTCTGGCTTGACTCTGGCTTGACTCCGGCGTGCCCGCTGAGCGGAGTCATGGCCGTCTGTTTTTATACTATCTAGCCCTACCCAAGATGGCCGCCGCTGTATTCCTTCCGTGTCCCAGGCAAGACCGCCCTGAAGGAGGCTGAGGTGCTGTCCGTGCAGCGCGGAATTCGGGGGGTGTAGGAGTTAATTTTAAAATATAATCCCTTTTCTAATATACTCATCTCCTCACTTGTTAAGATCTTGTCTGCTAGGTTATATATTGGTGACTTTACCAATTTTTGTAGTTCTGACGACAAGTTGACATTTCCCATGGTTGTTGGCTGTATCTTGGGCGTCCTCTTGTTTGTTGTTGACCTCTCCCTAAAAAAGGAGCTTGCTGTTGTTGAAAAGACCTCTTTTATTTCCGTTCCTTCGTTTGTCACTAGTCTCACCGTCACTGCCACTTGACGCAGAGGAAGTATCTGAAAATATTATAAAGTTATTTGTGGACCTTCCTTGGTAATCCAACAAATGGCGTTTGGAATCTGGTCTTGAATAGTAATCCGGTTGTAAATATGGGTAGACTTTTTCTAACGTGAAGTTCTTTTTGTCTTTTTCAAATTGATTCCCTTTTTGGTTGATCGTAAAATCTTTAGATTCTAGTATTTCATTCTCCACTTTGTCAAAGAGTGCCTTTGAATCTGTAATCAGTTGGTTGTTTTTTATTTCGGATTCAAGTATCTCTATTTCTTCTAGTTGTTGTTTTGAAATCCTCTGGGTTGTCTCTACCGTAAGGACCATAAGGTCCCTACTGCTCTTAGTTTCAATAAAACTGTAACCTTTTTTGTAAATTGGATCGTCTGTGAAGATCACTGGAACATTTTTAATTTGGAGTCCTCCTGGTATTGAACCTGCCCTTAGATGTTGAAGCAAGAAATGTCCATGTAAATCTGTTCTTATTTGTTTTTTCTTTAATCTTAGTAGGTTGTCTGTCTCATTTTGATTCTTTGCTAAGGCACTCAAAGATGCCGAGGCAAACAGAGGGGGGGGGGGGCATCCAACAGCTTTTTAATATGTTCTTCACTGTAGGCAAATGTTTGATTTTCTGACATCCTACACTCAAACACAACTTTTCAATCACTTGTATTCCCTTTCATCTCCCTGCTCTTTGAGCTCAATAACTGCCACAGCTGGCCTAAAAAAATAGGTTCACCACAACTCCAACCCGGGCGCAAAACAACCTTGCAGAAAACTTTCTGCTAATACACTGGTTTCAACACAGGGCTGGGGCTCAGAGCAGTAAGGCCAAGCCTCACGTAACTAACCAACAAAATAACTGCCAGTACTGCCAAACTATTCAGTTTCTTTTTTCAACGGGACGTATTGACCTCAAACAATGTGTACCATAGACCTCTTTTTCAATCTGAAATAAATAAATTACTTTTATTGTTTTTCGCATATCAATTTTATTTTATTTTTGTATATTTTCAATACATAAGTTATATTTGCCTTTCTCACATCAAAAAATACCATAAATGTCACGTTCATTCTCTCTGTTTCATGCACTCTTTTCATACATTCTTGCATTCAACCATCCATTTATCCAAACATACACCTTTTCAAAAAACAATACAATATATACATTTTTCATCAATTATTTACACAAAACAGCCATGGGATATCTTTTAGTAAACTTTTCATTTATGTCATATGTAAACACTCCTAAAGCTGTGTGAAGTACTGGTCTACGCGTTTCACTCCCTAAATTGAGGAGAGTTCTTGTCAGGACCACGTAGCTGTAAAACAGAATAATAATGGTCTACGCGTTTCGAACTCCCTTCTCCAAGAGAGGCAATGCTCATCGTGAAATTTAATACAGCAGTAGTTGGCCTAAATGAGATCTCAGAAATGTATAAACTACAGTAACTGGAGTTTCAAACACCTTTTGATCATCGTATGAACATGCCTTAAGAAAGTCCGGAATACATAACATTATGTATACAAAGATGCCCTGAAAAAACAAACTAAAAGGAAGTCGGGTACATAAACTCCTTTAAATGCACACGCAACTTTATTGACAAACAATGACCCCATTGAAAGGCAGGCATATATTGTCAGCACCGCACATTCTTTGATTTAATATGCACGCCTATAATAGGATTTCTTTAAATAACTTTTATTGTATTCACCATACATTGCAGTGCTGCACCGCTATTTTTTTGATTTTTATATAAATCGGGAAACAAATTCGAGTAAAGAACTACATATCCCAAGAAGCCTAGCGCTCTGACACCGCGATCCGCGATAAATACACAGGAAGTACAAGCCACCGGAACCAGGAAGGGAGTATAAGAAATGCGCCTTGAATAGAACTACACGGTAAATATCGGACGGGAAATGGGGCTACTATCTTCAGAAAACGACGTATTGTGGCATAATATGGACCTCATTTTTGTATTTAATTACAATTTCAGACCCTGAATGGCCGCGATCTCAATTCAGAGGACTCGTCCAAAACGAGAAATCCCCTGAATGTAAGTTATAGATATATATATGAAAAAAAAACGCTGAGACCTGCCATGCATCTCGCTGTCAGCAATAGACTTATACGTTTTTCCCGTCTATTGTTATAGGAACCCAGGCCCCCAACCCTTCAAATTTTTCAAGTGAATGCAAACAAGTGACATTTCTAGAAGACATCATTGTAAGTAGTGTAAAGGGATGTCTATTATATGATGCGACGGGAATAGCATGCTGAAATCAAGTGTTGTTGTATACAAGGATGTCAGAACAGGTGCAGCTAAGATTGTGTTTGATTGTTTTTTAGCTTTTCATGAGAACACAATGGTACATAGCAGTACTAAGGTAAGAGACTCGCTGAGTCCGTCTCTAATAAAATGGAAAAGGTTAAGGACATCCCCCAGCTTACACACCATTATTATTCTGTTTTACAGCTACGTGGTCCTGACGAGAACTCCCCTCTATTTAGGGAGTTCGAAATGCGTAGACCAGTTCTTCGCACAGCTTTAGGAGTGTTTACATATGACATAAATGAAAAGTTTACCAAAAGATATCCCATGGCTGTTTTGTGTAAATCATTAATGAAAAATGTATATATTGTATTGTTTTTTGAAAAGGTGTATGTTTGGATAAATGGATGGTTGAATGCGGGAATGTATGAAAAGAGTATATGAAACGGAGAGAATGAATGTGAAATGTATGGTCTTTTAGGATGTGAGAAAGGCAAATGTAAATTATGTATTGAAAATATACAAAAAGAAAAAATTGTTTTTGATATGCGAAAAATAAGATTAAAATCATTTTTCGCGAATACTCCGTATGAACAACCGTTGGAGATTATAGGCCTTAAGAAATAATCATCCTTTTGTCCACCTGCCAACAAAGTTCCAAAAGAGATACTTACCTTTGAAAAAACATAATCTGCCATAACAGAGATGGAAAAGAAAAAAAGATTGGTTAAATACAACATCTCAAAATCAGAAAGAGAAGCCCTTGAAAATCTAAAAAATGACACCTCTGTCATTATAAAACAAGCAGACAAAGGCCCAGACAAGCATAGTCGTCTGGGACACCATGAAATACACAGCAGAAGTGGAGAGGCAATTAAATGATACTACATGCTATAGAAAAATTCCCAAAGATCCAACAATGGAACTAAAAAAACAACTAAATATCATCTTGGAAAAAGGTCATAACCAATGCTTCATGGGTAAAAAAAATTATGAATATCTACAATATAAAAATCTGAGGATCCCTCTCTTTTATGTCCTCCCAAAAATCCACAAGGATGAAACAACACCACCTGGAAGACCCATTGTCTCCGGGTGCGAGTCACT
Organism: Lissotriton vulgaris; assembly: GCF_964263255.1. NCBI lineage: Eukaryota > Metazoa > Chordata > Amphibia > Caudata > Salamandridae > Lissotriton > Lissotriton vulgaris. The sequence goes on from NC_141689.1 coordinate 1,510,533,444, forward strand.
TTTAGAACCAGTCTCAAAATTTGTAGATCATTTTATGAAACCATTTTTGCCTCAAATAAAATCCTTTTTAAGAGATACTGCTGATTTCATCAACGAGTTATCATCAATAGAATTTGAAGAAAACAGACATTATCTAGTTACACTGGACGTAGTATCCTTATATACCCAAATTCAACAGACAGAAGGCCTGGAAGTCACTGCAGCATATCTCGAAATTAAAGAAAGACCGGTTTGGGTCCCAACAGAGTTTATAATGGAACTAGCCACCTTCGCTTTGAAGAACTATTTCAATTTTAATGGTGAATTCTTTTTCCAAGTTCGAGGAGTGGCCATAGGGTGTCCTTTTGCCCTGGAGCTGGCAGTGTTATTCATGGTGCAATATGAAGAAAAGTTTATATACCAGAATAACCCATATGTTGAACTCATTGCCAATTGGAGTCGTTTCATCGACAACGTTTTTATGATTTGGACGGGCAACGAAGAAGATCTTTTAAAATTTCACGAGTAGCTCAACAATCTGACCCAAGAAATTAAATTCAGTATCAACTACTTAAAAGAAAAAATGGCTTTCCTAGATGTAGAGGTTTATCCAGCTGAAGGAAGATTGGTGACTACATTATTCAAAAAAGAAACTGACCGTAACAAGGCACTTCACTTCAAAAGCAGCCATTCTAGGAATTTACAAGACAACTTGCCATTTGGCCAATACCTTGGAATAAAAAGGAATTGCCATTTCAAAGATGAATACATATTGCATGCAAGTAAACTTTTTTTTTTTTGTGTAAGACCTTTATTAATCACAAAGCAGTTGACACAGCATGAGCCTACAACCCTGGGGCCGGCTCGCTACGTTAATATCAGTAACCAACATTGTAAATGATTGTTACATATGAACACCTCTGCAGTACGATGCAGAGCTCTGTCGCGTGTCTTATGTATGGCTACCAGCTGGTAAAGGAAGTGAGTCTTACTTTTTCTCTTTTTATAACAAGAACAATATAACAACACTCCCCAACTTAGACCGTACAGTGTAACCTTCACATGCTACACTTCAGTTGTAATGATAGTTACAGTTCCCTCCAAATTCCCGCCGCCACCCTGCTCATATACCTGCTGTTACCCATCCATTTGTCCAATCAATTCAATCCAAGGGTCGGATCTCCTCATCATCCTGTAGGGAAGCAAGATACTCCTCCAAATAACCCCAAATACTTTTTGGTCTGGACTTTGCCGGTAATAACTCCTCATAAGTTTGTAGTTTGTCTCGGCAGGTGGACATGTCATGCAACCATGTTTTCACCTTCGGCACCTTGCGACTGTGCCAGCATTGTGCCACCTGCCTCTTTGCCAATAATAATGCTATCGCACAGAACTTGCGCTTCAAAGCCCTGAACTGTGGTACTATTCCCAGCAAGCAGACTTTGGGCGTACATTGCACCTCCTCCTCCAGAATAACAGACAATGTGGCAGTGACCTCCACCCAGTAACTCTCTATCTTGGCGCAGTCCCATGCCAGATGCGCAAAGTTCGCTCCCTCCCTGTTACACCTTTTGCATCTATCTTCCTCCTGGAACCCGAATCGAAGCAGTTTTGTCGGCGTGTAATAAATTTGGTGAAGGAATTTAAAATGAATAATCCTCAAATTGCCGTTGGGTGTCAGTATCTGTGTCAGGGCGCAAGTGCTAGCCCATTCTTCATCAGTCAATGGTGTGTCTAGTAGTGCATCCCACCGCCCCTTTGCCTTCGACGTGTGTCCAGCTAGTTCTAGTTGTGCAGCTGAAGAAAGTCTAGACACCAGGTGTGATAAATCGTTAGTTGTGATCAATAATTGTAGTGGTGCAAGGCATTCAGGTTCCGAAGGGAACGTTGGGTAGTGTTCCCTCAAGGCTCTAGTGAGTCTGAAATATGTAAAGCGAAACATGGATGTTTGGTTCTGAACATTTCCCAGTTTGTCAAGGCCCACGAACTCGCCACCCTGAAACACGTCCCCCATCCTGTCAATACCAGCTCTGCTCAGTAGGGACATTCCGACACCCTCCCCAGTGACTGACAGCTCCTGATGATGGTGTAGCAACATGGCCGGCGCATACAGTGGGGTCTTATGAGCCAGCTGCCCTAGTCTGTGCCAAGCCTTGACCGTAGTATCCACCGTGTTAATATCCCTAGCATGTAGCGGGGGGCGTGTATGTGAGATTATTGCTGTGAGGGGAACAGGATGTGCATCACTCTCCTCTATAGCCACATCGGTGAGGTATGGAATCGCATGGTACCAATACGCCGCGTATTGCGCCTGCGCACATAGGTAGTATAGGAGGAAATCAGGCACACTGAAACCACCCTGCGCAAGTGGGAGTGTAAGAGTCCTCAGATCCACACGGGCCTGCTTGCCAGCCCAAATCAGGGTCCTCACCAGGGAGTTTATCCGACGGAATATAGCCTGCGGAGGCGTGATTGGGATGTTGTTAAACAGGTATAGCAGTTTGGGCAATATGTTCATTTTAACAACTGCTATCCTGTCGGCTAGTGAGAGGGGCAGATGTATCCAGCGCTGGATACTGTCCTCCAGTTTCGAGAGTACCACGCTGTAGTTCGCCCTCAGCACCTCTTCTGGATCTCTATGGTACATGACCCCTAGGTATCTGATCGGGTCTTGTTGCCACTCGAGCGGGAAATCCACTACAAAGGGGGAGGTGGTGTCAGTGAGGGGTATTATAGAGGATTTGGTCCAATTTATAGCTAGACCCGAGTGTCCCCCAAATCTGATGTATTCCCGGAGTAGTGTGTTCAGGTGAGTCTCAGGGTCACGGACATACAGTAGCATATCGTCCGCATACAATGATATGTGAAGCGGCCTGGCTATGAAGTGTAGCGCCGAATCTTTGTAGTTCTGTCGTATCAGACAGGCCAGAGGTTCCAGTGCCAATGCGAATAAGAGCGGCGAGAGTGGGCAGCCCTGCCTCGTCCCTCGCTCAATTGCAAATTGATCCGAAACGTATCCATTGATTCTTACCCTGGCACGTGGTTTCGTGTAAAGCAGGGAGACCCACTGCACAAATCGCTTAGGAAACCCCATTCTATTTAGGACGGTGATCATATATCGCCATTCAATGGAGTCAAACGCCTTTGCAGCGTCGAGCATGACCGCCACCGCTTTGACCGAAGGCTGTAGGTAGTGCGAGAGTGCAAATAGAGTCCTAGTGTTATGCGTGGTTGATCTGGAGGGCACGAAGCCAGATTGGTCCGGCAGGACCAAACTGGTCATCAGGGGTGACAGCCGCTTTGCGATAAGTTTCGCAAGGATTTTCGAATCAACGTTTATTAGTGACAGTGGTCGGTACGAGTCGCACTCCTCCGGATCTTTAGATGGTTTGAGGAGAGCGATGATCATGGCTTCGCGTAGCGTGGGGGGGAGCACCGCCTTTTCAAATGAGGTGCCATACATGTCCACTAAGTGTGGTGCGAGAATGTCCGCATACTGTTTATAAAATTCCGAGGTAAACCCATCCGGGCCAGGTGCTTTGCCATTCTGCAGCGAACCTATTACCTCAGTTACCTCATCCGCCGTGATAGGCCTAGCTAAGTATTCCCTATGCGCATCCGACAGCCAACCAATCGCCACATCGTGCAGGTAGTCATATGTGTCAGCAGCCGGGGCTGTGGGTTGGGACCTGTAGAGTGACCCAAAGGAATTAACAAAGCATTTCAATATGTCTGCAGCATGAGTCTGTGGTTCTCCCTCCTTGGTCTTCACCCTAAGTATCGCAGTTGGACCTCGACCTGTACATATTTTCCGAGCCAAAAATGCTCCCGGCCTACCCCCTTCTCCAAAGGCTCTAGCCACATGCGTACGGTTCAGGTACTTCATTTCGGATTCAAGAAAGTCTGCGTGCTCAGTGTGCACTTCCCGTAGTTTAGCCAGGTGGGAGACATCTTGAGTGGACTCATACAGGGATTCCAGGTCCCTCATCTGCTGCTCGCATCTGCGTATTTGGGCCCTAATATCCTTAAGAACCCCCGAAGTGGTGCTAATACAGACCCCCCTGATCGTGGCTTTGAATGCCTCCCAAAGGATGCAAGGGTCGTCAGTCGACGGAGCATTAAGGTCAAAATAATCCTTTATCGCCTTTTTAATGGTGTCTGCATAGACCGTGTCAGTTAGGGCACGCGAGTTAAAGCGCCATTGGAAGGGAGGGGGTATGTATCGTGGAATTTCCAACTGCAATAGGACGGGATTGTGGTCCGAAAGTGTGCGGGGCAGCACCTGCAGGTGACGAACCCACAGCGCCAGGTCCTTGGTGCCTAGCCAGTAATCCAGCCTGGACCAGCTGTTATGTGAAGCTGTTATGTGCGTAGCCCCAGATGCGTCAGCGTTTCTCAACCTCCAAAGGTCCTCCAAACCCAGGTCTTTCATCATGTGACCCACCAGTAGGCGCGACCGCTTGTGGTGTTCTACGGAATTAGATGATCGGTCCAAGCCGTCACGGAGGGTCATGTTCCAGTCACCCCCATATAATATGTGTGTGCTATTGTGTTTTTGCAAGTGTTCCCACACCTCCCGGAAGAAGTCCGGGGCGTCCGTGTTTGGACCGTACACATTCAACAACGTTACTCGCTGGCCTCTCAATGTACCTGATACCAGCACAAATCTACCAGATGGGTCCTGTGTTACAGTGTGAGTCTCAAACCCCACCCCACGCTTTACCAAAATGATCACCCCTCTAGAGTAGGAAGAGTATGAGGCCCTGTAAACCCCCTCCGCCCACCTTGACCCCAAATGAGTGTGTGTGTGTGGTGCCAGGTGAGATTCCTGTAGGAATGCTATGTCCACATTCCACCTGGTCAGGCTGGCGAAGATCTGTCTTATTTTACGTGGCTGCGAGAATCCTCTAACGTTCCAAGTAAGAATGTTTAAGCTGCTTCTACCCGAATCCCTTGACCCCATCAAATTTGAGTAAAACAATGCATGACAGCGTCCCCCCTGTCAACTGTATAGGAATTGCCAGCTTCTCCCCAGTAGGAGTCCTAATCGGTACAGCGGTAGCCAGAACCAACGGGGAACCAGCGTGAAGAGATACGTCATACTCTGTCGGTCTATATATACATTCAAACAACCCGCCACCCCTTATCCCACCCACTCCAGCAACCCCAACCTGCCGAAGCCATCCCCATCCCCATTCAGTGCACCATACAGTAAAATTCACAACCATAACTACAGTGCCCAGAACCAAACTCTTATTGGGTTATACCCTCACAGAGGTCCGCCAGGGGCACAACTCTCCACCCGGTGTACGGGTGTGGGCGATACTAAATAAGCTGTATGGCACGCAATTTAGGTGATCATTCGCCGCCCCCCCCCCCACCGCCCCCCGAACACACATCAACAGTGCCGCAGAATTAACAACATGCCTGGAGCAGTGCGACCTCAACGTAGGTCCATTATTTAAACAGCAAAGAATATACCCCTCCGCCCCCCACATGTGCCGATCGCCACACATAGTGTATCAGAAACCGCAAAGGTAGGCTGTGATTGAAGCGCGTTAAAGCTAGTTCATAGTAAGCAAAGTATATCACACAGGAATCAGCGGCCCACTATATGTGAACCGAGCCACACAGTACAACCGCCAAATGGCACCATTGTTGCTTGTCAGTGTTGGTCAGTACAGCACAAATGGGGGGACATGGATCGCGGGGCATTTACAATCCAAAGTCAGTATTACCCCCACATTATCGAACAGTAGTCTCTTTGCCCCAAGAGGCCCCCTCCATCCAATCACGCAGTCTTTGCTGTACCAACACCACAGTTGTTCACTCAGGAGATCAGAGTCATGTGAGCCCTACAAGTGTGGACAACAGTGGTCATGCTAGAACGCATGTATTCGGACAGAACAATAAACACACCATTGGCCGACTAAGAATCAATCCAATGCCTTCAGTCCGAGTCACGATGCTGTTCATTTTGCGAGTTGTCCCTCATCTCGCGTTGCACCTTCTTAACAAATTCTTGTGCTGCCTTTGGTGTCGCCAGTACAATCGCTTTCTCTTTCCATACCACCCTTAGGCGCGCCGGATACATCATCGAGTACACAATGTTCAAATCACGTAATTTGGCCTTCACTGTGGTGTATTCTTTCCGGGCCTGTTGGACCGCAACCGTGTGGTCAGGATAAAACTCCAAGGAGTTTCCCTGATGCTGAATCTTCCCCTTTTCTCTCGCTAGTCGAAGGATCGTGTCCCTGTCGCGGTAGTTGAGGATTCGCGCCACAATCGGTCTCGGCGTGGCGCCAGGAGGTGGTTTCGGGGCCAGCGATCTATGTGCTTGCTCCACGATGAATAGGGGCGATAAGGCCTCCGCACCGAACAGGTCCTTACATAGCGTTTACACGTAGGTCTCCATCCGTCCTGTGTTGGTGGTCTCCGGCAGGCCCGCGATCCGTACGTTGTTGCGTCTCGAGCGCGCCTCCAAATCCTCCTCCTTCGCTCTAATCACCTCCAGGAGTCGTTCCATATCTGCGCACTTTGAGGTGGAGGCTCGCGCCTCATCTTCGACCGCGGAGATGCGTGTTTCGGCCTCATCCAGACGCTCGCCATGCTTTTCCTGCCGTGCCGCCATGCCGTCCATTCTGCAAGTTAGGTTATCCAGCTTGCCATTAATGTCCTGCAGATTCGACTGAATCGCCAATAGGATCTTTTCTATGTTATTGTTGGGCACAGGCCCTGCACCATCGCCATCATCCACAACTTCGTCGGTGGGCTTCTGCGCCTTTTTGGCCTCAAATGACAGTTTCTGTTGTTGCTTGTCCGGCTTACCCATGGTGGTGGTCGGGGATACTGTCTTCCTGCTCGTGGGCCCCGATGCCCTCGTAACTCTGGTCGCCGTCGCCGTGGTGATCCCCACAATTGGTACGTCCGTCGTGTGTTATACCGTCCCACAGCGTTGTGCAGGGGGCAGAGTTGACACTTGCCTGGGCGTGAGGTTGTGTGGTTGATCGCTGGTCGCCCCGCCGTACAGCAGCTCTACTCAACGTGGCCGGCCAGTGGCCACTCAGCAAGACAGAATGTGCGAGAGGTTGTGGCAGCGCACCGTGTTAATGAGCTTCCGGGCCTACCGTCCCTCGAGGTGGCGTGTGGTTGCAGCGGGCACCTCGCTCGCACACTGTGTACAATGTCGTTAGTCAGCCAGCGTAGCCTGTATGCCCTCCGTGCAGGTACAGTCTCGCGTCAGGCAGCAAACCTCCGCATCCGCTCTGGTGGATCAGCAAGGCCGGGGCATTTGCGCGCCGACTGGAGAGGGGTCAGATATACATGTGGTTACCAGCCAGCCATCGCCACTCTGTCAGGCACTAACCTCGGCGCTATTGAAGAGGTGCACTGTTCTCTTGCAGGCTGAAGGGGCAGGACAGCGACATCGGAAGGTTTATGGAGCAAGGCCTTACCCCTGAAGTGCTGTAGTTGGCGCAGACGGATGAGCGTAGACTGCCCGCCTCACTCTGGTCACGCGTCTGTCATCCAGCGCTGGTTATCCGTCAGGCACTCGGACGCGCCTCAACTTTCGCCAGCGATCAATCCTGCAGTCCCCGCTGGTTGCGTTACAGACAGCAATCACCTCCGCAGCCACTCCGGAGGATCGGCAAGGCCGGGGCATATGCGCGATGTCTGGAGAGGGGTCAGCTATGCCCGCGTTTTCTCGGAAGCAGCCGCCATATTGTCAGGCATGAGCCTCGGTGTCATTGAGGGGGTCCCCGGTACCCTGTAGTATGAAAGGGCAGGGTAGCGGCACCGGAAGGTCCAGGGATCAAGACCCTACCTCTGAAACGCTGTTTGTGGCGTAGATGGACGATTGAAGTCTGCCTGCTCCATTCTAGCTGCGCATCCGTCCCCCAGCGTCGGCCATCTTGTCAGGCACTCGGACGCTCCATAGCTTTTACCGGCGATTAAACTTGCAATCCACGCCGGTCGGGGGGCTTTCTGCTCCACATCTAATGCAGCAGCACTTCCCCCATCTGTTGAAGTGCTCGGGGAGCGGGCGGCCGGGGCGATACCGGCGAAATCCCACAAAGTTGACGATCGCCCGGCGGAGCTGCTGCTCAGGCAGCCATCTCGCTGTGCGCCCCCTAGCGCCTCCCGCATGCAAATAAACTTACAGAAAACCTATTTGATCGCGGATACCCGAAAAAACTCCTTAAGAGATCAATGAAATGTGCGTGGTGGACGCCAAGAGAAGTACTCTTAGATAAAAAAGAAAAAATTCCTCTCACACGCATTCTGTGTGTCTCTACATTTTGCCCTAATTCAAATCTCTTGAAAAAAGCAGTCAACCAAAATTGGCATTTGGTCCAAAACCTAGATGAGTCATTAAAAAATAAACCATTGTTTGCGTTCAAAAAAGATCAGAATATTGCCAATGAATTGGTACGTGCAGCGGTTCCAAACAAAAACAAATCCACAGTTAGAACATTATTAGGCTTGCCCCCAATACAAGGACATCATAAATGTGGCACGTGCGCGTGCTGTTCAACTACGGAAGAAGGAGCCGTGTTCAAAGATAACCAAATACTCTGGAAGCGTGTGGCTTTTGTAAATCACGGAATGTTATTTATGGTATAAAATGCCCATGTGATATGTTGTATATTGGAAAAACTAGTCAGGAAATAAGAACTCGGATCACCCAACATAAGTCTAGAATTAAGAACAACATTCAAACGGCTCCATTGGTGAACCGTTGGAAAATAAACAATCACACGGAAAAAGACATCAGATGGACGGTGATTGCCAAAGTTGAACATGATCAAAGAGGAGGAGATATGGAAGAACAACTCTTGAAGAGAGGCAATGCTCATCGTGAAATTTAATACAGCAGTAGTTGGCCTAAATGAGATCCCAGAAATGTATAACTACAGTAACTGGAGTTTCAAACACCTTTTGATCATCGTATTAACATGCCTTAAAGTCCAGAATACATAACATTATGCATACAAAGATGCCCTGAAAAAACAAACTAAAAGGAAGTCGGGTACATAAGCTCCATTAAATGCACACGCAACTTTATTGACAAACAATGACCCCATTGAAAAGCAGGCATATATTGTCAGCACCGCACATTCTATGATTTAATATACAAGCCTATAATAGGATTTCTTTAAACAACTTTTATTGCATTCACCATACATTGCAGCACTGCACCTCCTATTTTTTAAATTTTTATATCAATCGGGAAACAAATTAGAGTAATGGAGTACATATCCCAAGAAGCCTAGCTCTCTGACACCGCGATCCGTGATAAATACACAGGAAGTACAAGCCACTGGAACCAGGAAGGGAGAATGAGAAATGCGCATTGAATAGAACTACCCAGTAAATATCAGACGGGAAATGGGGCTACGATCTTCAGAAAACTACATATTGTGGCATAATATGGACCTGATTTTTGTGTTTAATTACAATTTCAGACACTGAATGGCCGCGATCTCAATTCAGAGGACTCGTCCAAAACGAGAAATCGCCTGAATGTAAGTTATAGATATATACATATAAAAAAACGCCAAGACCTGCCATGCATCTCCCTGTCAGCAACAGACTTATTTGTTTTTCCCGTCTATTGTTATAGGAACCCAGGCCCCCAACCCTTCAAATCTTTCAAGTGAATGCAAACAAGTGACAGTCATAGAAGATATCATTGTAAGTAGTGTAAACGGATGTCTATTATATGATGCGACGGGAATAGCATGCTGAAATCAAGTGTTGTTGTATACAAGGGAGTCCGAACAAGTGCAGCTAAGATTGTGTTTGTTTGTTTTTTAGCTTTTCATGACAGCTCAGTGGTACATAACAGTACTAAGGTAAGAGACTCGCTGAGTCCGTCTCTAATAAAATGGAAAAAGTTAAGAACATCCCCCAGCTTACACACCATTATTATTCTGTTTTACAGCTACGTGGTCCTGACGAGAACTTACCTCAATTTATGGAGTTCGAAACATGTAGACCAATTCTTCACACAGCTTTAGGAGTGTTTACATATGACATAAATGAAAAGTTTACCAAAAGATATCCCATTGCTGTTTTCTGTAAATAATTGATGAAAAATGTATATATTGTATTGTTTTTTGAAAAGGTGTATGTTTGGATAAATGGATGGTTGAATCCAGGTATGTATGAAAAGAGTGCATGAAACAGAGAGAATGAATGTGAAATTTATGGTCTTTTAGGATGTGAGAAAGGCAAATGTAAATTATGTATTGAAAATATACAAAAAAATCTTTTTTTTGGATATGCGAAAAACAAATTAAAGTAATTGATTTATTTCAGATTGAAAAAGAGGTCTATGGTACATATTGTTTGAGGTCAATACGTGCCTTTGATAAAAGAAACTGAATAGTATGGCAGTACTGTCAGTTATTTTGTTGGTCAATAATTAAAGTGGGCACCTTGTATCAGTCCAAACAACCCTTATTGATGATTAGGTTAAAGACAACCTTTTATGGAAAGCTATCCTAGTGGCAGCTGTGGAGAGCAGCCTCAGTCTAAGTCTCAAAGGAATTTAAAGCAGCTTCTTTTACCAGATCAGAACTTCCTGAATAACCAAATGAAAGGAGAACCACACAAGAGATATGTAAAATATATGTATTTATTACTAAACACTCTCTCCTAACCTCTATATGAGATTAGAGCACAAGACACACAATACTGAATCAATAGAACAACAGTAAATAACACAATACACAGTAGGCTCCAGGGGAAGACCGAACCATATACTAAAAAAATTGTATACCAACAATGACTTCACTAGAGACAGTGCCTAGAGCACATAGAATCGCTGGGACCCCAAGGAACCACCCAAAGGAGTGAGTAAAAGGGACAGGGTTTTCGTAGACCGGAAGTAATGGCGCTCTGCCAATATTAACGTGATAGTGTATTGATTGAATGATATGTTTATGGTGCTGACCAGAAAAGGGGAGACCCTACAACCCCTTAATCTCACACAAACTCCAGCACCCTGCTTTCAGGATTGATAAGGCTTGCCATAGGGGTGATTGACAGGTTTATATGTGCAGTGATTTAGAATAGATATAGGTAACCTATATCTAAGTAAGGGGTGCATGCGCCACCTTACACAGGCCCGCAGTAGCGGAACTGTGGTGTCCGTTTGAATGGTCTCTCAGGGTTGGCATAATACATTCTGCAGCCCCTGGGAGGCCTCTGGAGTGTACCTAAAGTACATGCAATCAATTTAGAGCAGAAAGTAGCTGGACTGGGGTCCCGGATAGCAGGATCCTAGTCAGTCTAAGTCGAAAACAGTGATACATCAGCAAAAAGTGGGGGTAACTATAAGAAGCAGATCCTACTCTCCTACACTTAATACAATTAGTTTCAATCTTATTTATATTTTTCATTGAACAGTGCCCCCAAAGTTTCGCTCCATACATGGTGGCTGCCCTCGCTTGTGCTTTATCGATCTCAGCAGTGAAGCTGATGGTTTGCAAAAGGAGTTCCTGTAAGCTTAAGCCGCCCCCCCCCTGTTGTCTGTGCTCACTTATGGCTTGTTTTTGCTATTTGTATTGTCCAGTCCATTTTTTCAGTTAGGGTAACCCTAAAAGATGGGTACCCGCTCAAGTGGGGTGCTGTACAGGCAGGGATTAGGGTGTTTAGAATTTATTGGGTTGAAGACCATATATTTGATCTTATGGATGTTAATTTCCAGCCCTCTATTACTGCAAAAAGGGCCAAAGCTAACAGGAATCTTTTGAATGCCCATTGGTGAATTGGACAACAGGTGGATGTCATCCGCAACCATCAATGCCAGTACCTTGTTTTGGGCAGTCTTAGTGGCATTGATGTTCTTCTCCTTGTTCAACGTGTCTACCAGTGCATCGATGTTAAAACAGAACAACGTGGGGTTTAACACATATCCCTGCCTAACACCTCTGTTGACAACAAGTGGCGTGGAGAGCTCCCCTTGTTTCCCATTTCTAATTTGGGCAGAATTTCCTTTGTGTAACTCCTGATCATATGGCAGAGATGTGTGGGGTCCCCGGTATCATTTAGTACAGACCACAGCTTGTCCCTGGGTACCAGGTCGAATGCAGTTTATAGATCGACAAATATTAAATAAAGGATACCACTCTCTATGATCACTATTTTCCAGTGTAAAAGCTGCTTGAAAAGGACTCGTGATATTGTGATCCTCCATCCAATCCTGAAGGCGTCCCAGTAATACCGGGGAAAAGACTTTCTGCATCACAATGATTAAACTGATGGGTCTGTAGTTGACTGGTAGAAGGGGAGAACCCTTCTTGTAGACTGGGAGAATTACAGCTGCATACCAAGTTTTAGGGATTGGCATTCCCCCCAGCACTGCATTGACAATTGCCCACAACAAGGCCTCCAGATTGTTGGTTCAGAGGAAGAGATCTCCAGGAACTTTGTCTAGTCCCGGTGCTTTGTGCGGGACTATTTTGTTTATAGCACTTAATACCTCAGGCAGGGTTATCTCTGAAGACTTCCGGGGTACGCTCAGGTGTAAGTCATTGATTAGGTTTACTGAGTTTACCTCTTCCTCAGGTGTAGCATACAGGGTATAGTAATGATCTTTCCAGGTTTCTGCCGCAATGTTAGGCTCGAAAGCCTGTTTTCCTTCTCTGCAACCTGAGTTGATTGTGTTCCAAAAGGCCTTGAGGTCATTATCTATAAGAGCCCTTCTCAGAGAGTCCCTTTTTTACTGATCCCAAGTTTTTGTTTTTTTGCTAAAGCAATAACTTCTCTGTATACGGTCCGGTTAGATTTTATTACTGGCCTATCATTGGATTAGAGGGCTTTTAGCAACGGCAATTTTGCCTCCTGGCACCAGCAATTAAACCAGGAGTACCGGGGCTTCCATTGGTCTCTGGGATGCCCCTCTGAGTAGAATATGCTTGCTAGCTTGGTCGTCAGTACTCTGTGGATCTCTGCAACCCCTGATAATGAGGTGATAGTGCCTTCTTCTGTTATGACCTTATTAACATCCAGTGGAGCGGAACATACAGCCTGGTATAGGGCAGCCATCATACCAGGGGATTGTTGCATTGCCATCCAACATATTCTTCTCCTGTTAGTGCTGAGTGTTAATCTATCCTCTGGAGATGCATTCGCTGAAGATCCAGCTTGAATAACCGGGATCTCCAGTTCCAGAGTCAGTGCGTTGTGGTCACTGTCATGCCGAGGCAGGACAGCAAAGTCAAAAACAGTGGGCCATAACCTGGTTTCTACCAGGATGTAATTTATCACGGAGGACTGACCCACCCTATTGAAAGTATGCTTTCCCGGGGAGTCCGATTTTGTGCGCCCATTGCATGCCCTGACGGGGTGGTTCAAAGTAAGAGATTTGATATGGAGCGCCAGCGGGGTCCAGGCTCTAATGGGTGGGATACTCGGCTCAGGAATGTCCCATAGCCTATCTTTACAAACCACTGCGCCATTGGGTTCGTCCAAGGGCTCACATTAGCAATTTAATTGCCCCCATGACCATAAAGGTGCTGTTCGTGATAGTGGACATGAGAGAGGCCAGTTGGTCCACAGTCGAGGATTCTTGTCCTGTCATTATGGGTCTAGAGGAGATTTTGACCAGTGCTCTTTTGACCTTGGGGGCAAAAGTGAGTAAAACGCAATGGATGTCATTGGAGGGACACTCCTTCCTCTTGGCCGTACATCCCAAGAGTGTACCTACCCATTTACAGAGACCACCAGATGGTCTAGCCTTCCACCCTAGTGATGGCGGACATTGAAAAGTTCGTAAATCTCACCTGCAACACATCCTCTCTAGACCATGTTTCCTGGACAAGGCATAGGTTATGCTGGTCTACGAAAAGACCCCCAATCAGTGGAGTCAAGTTTCTTCTTTAGACCAACAGCACTCCAGGATAGTACCCTCAGCCATGTTGGTGCTTCTTGTGTATCCGGGTTTACTAGTTTGGGGGCAACGTTAGAGGACAGTATTGCCCTCAGTCTAGAAATAACCTGCCTCCTGGCTGGACACTTCTATTGGATTGTATATTAGTTTTGGGGCTTGGGTCTGCTAGCATTACTCATCTGTTGCCCTGTTCTGTCACCATTAAGATATAGATAAGTGGGATGGGTTGGCAACCATTGCGAAACTGACTCTTGTTTATTGGTGCTTCCCTATCTCCACCCTTTTCCATGGCAGCTTCATTATTTCTTCCCACTCTACACACATTGTGGCTTGACCTCTCCATTGAGCTCCCTTTAAAAGTTTTTATTTAGTCTAGCTCAAGCTGTCCTGATAGTCTACCTCGTCCAAGACCCCAAACCTATTTTTTGTGGGTAATGTAAATAACACAGGTCTAGGTAACTGGTGCAGAGGTCCAGCTTGCTGTTGAATTGGGTTCAGGGAGCCAAGTGTAAACCTGTATTGTTCTCTGATTGGTGGTACCTGGGGTAAAATAAGTGAGTGGAGTTTGTTTTCCCATGTGAAATATGCAGTTTGTGAACTGGATTAGTCAACTCTTTAAACTTTTAAAACATAGCTGACAAGTGGCTCCGTCATTTGTAGAACAGTTCTGACCAACTCTACTATAATGACCAACAGCTCTTTGAATACTGGGGTATTAAGCCCACAATTAAAGTATTAAAAGCAAACTATAAACCCCACAATTCAACATGCTTTTGACTGAAAGTCAAGGGCTGGCTGATGTATAATATTATATGCCACTGTGCCATTTGACACACTTGTGAAATGTACATTAAGTTCTAGTTCTGACTTTTTACCCTTTTTATTTGTAGTCAATCAATCCAGGATTAAACAGCCTTGTGGCAGGGAGGGCAGTGATAGCCTTTCATATGCAGACCCAAGCATCTTACTGGTAATGTCCTAGCAGTAGCACTCGTTGGTAAAAACAAATTGGCATCCTAAAAAGAGGTTTTTCACCTGAAGAATGGAAGCTGTAGCATGTGTGCATGTCTAAGAAGATCTAGAGAAAGGAAAAAGGACCTGCTGGCTCCAAGGCCACTGAAATTGACCAGTAGTGGATGGCCAAATTCTGTGGCAAAGGTGACTAAATAATGTGGCAAAAAAAGCCAGATTTAACAATGCGAAGAAGCACATTTTGTGATAGTTTTACTTTATTATTTTGTCTTGTTTATGGTCTGATTTGTCAGATTAACTGTCCCCAGACAATTATATGAGCGTCACTGGAGTGGGCTATGGCTCCACCCCAATGTTGGAATCCAGGGGTACATGTTTTGATTGGACAGAAGTTGTGTGCTTCCCCACAGAAGTGATTGTTCTCCATGCATACTTTTATTTATCCAGTGAACCAAGTTTAAATGTCCCTGGGCACACACATGACATTGGAATGCTATTAAGATGTCCTAATTAGATAACTAGATAATTGATGTTGTTTATCCGTGGCAAGCGCACAGGTGGGAGGAGGGCAGTCAGTAACCTACCTGGATTTCTAGGTCTGGCTTGAGAGTGCCTTTGTCACTTGACCTTTTAACCTCTGCCAATATTATTCTATAGTCCTCTGCTCCCACACAAATCCCCTGTGTTTTTTACTTGTAATGCTTCACATTTCCGTGCACGGTTCCTTTAAAACCAGACCTATAGGCATTGCTAATGCTTGTTATACATGTCTGCGCTAAAGTTTCCCATCACTAGTACCCGTATAACATCCAAATACAGCAATAAGCAGCTGAAGGTGAGCTGTCAACCTCTGGGACCGGTGTTCAGCTGTGGGGTAATATGTGTCATTGCATCCTCAGTAACTTTTGCTCTCTTCTCGCTAGAAACAAAGGGGCGTATTTACAAGTCCCTTGCACCACCGGTGCATGACTTTTAATATGGGAAACCTTGAGGCATCGGTGGCGCATTGGGCTTGTAAATAAGCCACAAAATGTAATCTTCAAATTATGCAATGGATGATGGGGAGGTGGCAAATGCGGCAAATGCATAATTATGCGGAATCCACTGCGGGTGTAGAATTGCATATTTCCAGTGGTTCTAGCTGGCACCCACCATCTTGGATGAGAAGGAATGTTATAGCCGACTAGTTATCACTATAAGAGCATGAGAAATCTTACAACTATGTAAATGATTGGTTCTCGAACTTTTTTTAAGACCCGTTTTCTCAGCCATCTTCACAGAACATCTTTTTTTTTGCAAGAAATGCCTGCACATATCCTCTATTTTTCTGCAGCCTTTCTGAAACTAAAAACAAACTGCTTAACTCTGTTTAAACAGAAGAAACACTTAAAAGTTATGATTAGTCAAGCGAGTTGCATACTATTACTTTAATATTTAAACATAACCATTATAAAGTACACCCCACCATGTCTAAGTCCGTCGCAGAGCTGCCATGAAAAGACTTGTGCTGTCACACTAACAGGTGTAATAAATAGATCAACGAATAACTTCTAACGAACCTCACACAGGGTTTCCTTTTTTTCTCATTTAAAGAATATTCTTTTTTACACAGTTTTCAGAGGCAGTATTTTCCAGTTTCCACAAAAGATTGTCAAAAAACCTTTGACCATCAAAAAAGAAATATGGTACTCCGAATCACTAAAAATAGAGAAACAAAAATGTAGGAAGCTGGAAAAACAATGGAGAAAGAATCACTCTCTCGCCAGCAAGGAACTTTATCAGCAGGCCATATCTACCTACTACAAAAACATTAAAAAGGCAAGAAAAACCTGCCTGCTGTCCCAGCTTGATGAAGCCGCTAACTCTACAAGAGAATTATATAAAATCCTTAGGACTTTTACCAACCCCTTGGCTTGCGAAAGTCCAGACACTTTCTCACAAGAGTTGTGCAATAATATCTCCCAGTTCTTTGAGGATAAAATCGACACTATTTACAATAAAATCCTGGCCAAACACCCTAATAATTCGGAAGACCCGAGTACTTTATGCAAAGAAACTCCCCTAGAGATCTTTAAAGTCATTCCAGAAGTCACAGAGAGCGAAATTCTTACACTTCTGAGCAATATGAAATCTGGCTCCCCTCATGATCTTCTCCCTGCTAGGCTAACCAATAGCCTGAGCAGATCATTATGCCCAATCATTACAAAAATCCTCAATCTCTCTTTCAAAGAAGGTAAACTCCCGCAACAGTGGAAAGAGGCAGTTGTGAATCCGATACGCAAAAATTCCACCGCACCCTGGACGGAACTCTCCAACCTTCGCCCCATCTCTCTTTTGCCCCTCCTGACTAAGTTGGCTGAGAAATTTGTTAACACCCAGATCTCCAGTTTCATAGAAGCGACAGGGGGCCTGGACCAATCTCAATCTGGGTTCAGGCCCAACTACAGCACCGAATCCGCACTCCTCTCCGTGACCGATAACATCAAGATGTCACAGGATAGAGGAGGCTCGATGATTCTGGTGCTGTTAGACCTGTCAGCTGCTTTTGACACTGTATCACATAAAATCCTGTTGAACCGACTACAAGGAGTGGGCATTAGAGGTCAGGCGCTTGCATGGTTGGAAAGCTTCCTCTCTGGCCGCTCACAATCTGTCAGCCTGGGCCCCTATCATTCCATCTCCAGGGCGCTCACTAAGGGGGTGCCACAGGGCTCATGCCTAAGCCCCACATTATTTAATGTGTATGTGGCCCCCCTTGCTGAGATTGTGAGGAAGTACGGATTCACACCAGTGTCGTACGCCGACGACACTCAACTCCTCTACCCTTTCCATGCCCCTAACTCCAATGTTAGGGAAAACTTTGCGGAAGGTATGAGGGCCATCTCCAACTGGATGGCCTCCAATTACCTCCAGTGTAATGTCGGGAAGACAGAAGTGATGCTCTTTGGGAAAGCTGGCATGCTCTGGTCTCCTGACTGGTGGACCCAGGATTCGGGACCTGTACCTTCCCCAAAACCATCCATCAAAAATCTGGGTGTGAAACTGGACCAAAACTTAACCCTAAAAGATCCCGCAATTGTAACTGCAGGAGCCTGCTTTCACACCATTGGTCTACTCAGGCAAGTCTTTCCTCTTTTACCGGACACCTACAGAAAGACCCTGGTACAGGCCCTTGTAATAAGTCGCCTTGACTATTGCAATGGGCTTCTGATACAAGCCAATGAGGATGCCATCCATCGACTGCAGGTGGTCCAGAACACGGCGGCCAGACTGATTCTGAATGCCCCCCCAAGAACATCTTCTGGACCCCTGTTGAGAGAACTACATTGGCTCCCAATACGCCAACGGGTTAAATTTAAAATCTGCTGTACTGTCCACAAATGTCTATTTGGAAAGGGCCCCAATTACCTAGCTCAACTACTACAGCCTTACAAACCAGAACGAGATCTACGGTCAAGTAATCAACTCCTGCTTAAACCACCTCTTATTAAAAAGACCAGACAAGGCGGCCGAGCCCTCTCCTCAGTGGGGCCGACTTTGTGGAATAACCTGCCGCTCAGCCTCAGACAGACCTCCAATCACCTTACATTTAGGAAAATGTTAAAAACTAATCTGTTTATGGAGATATAATTAATGGCTGTCCCTTTTTGCATTCTCAGGTTATCTGTAAAGTAGTTTTGCCACCTGTTGTTGCAGTCAAAGCGCGGAGATAACCCAACTGGGCTCGATTCTTGCGCTATAGAAGCAATTAAATAAATAAAATAAATAAATACCCTTTAGGACAATCCGAGTGTGATCTGTGATTATGCTCTCAGTCGCACGTGTTAACACATGTAGGGTTCTGGAAGCTTTGGAAGATATCAGCGAGTGGCCATCAAGTTATAAGACAGTTGGCCAAACATAAGGAAAAAAATATAGGGCAAGTGCAGAGCCCTGGTGAAGGCCCTTTCTAGTGGATACTCTTAATTTGTAATCTTTCGAGGCCCCAACAGTCTGGCTTAATTCCAAGGGGGGGGGTTGGGGTGTTACACACCTCCCTAGTAAACTTATTTTCTGGTAAATAGTTGGGTGCAGGTGCTTTTAATCGGTTTCGTGAGGTGTCTGTTGCATTTAAACTCCAACTTAATACACACACAGAGGCAACAACACTCACACCCTCCCTCCCTCGGTTTTGAAAGTCTTTATAAAAAGTTGGTCATTTTACAGAATATTGTCATTTCTCTCGCTTCGTACCCCTACCAGTCTGCATTCCTCTCCCTTTTCACTGTCGCTTAAGCCCCTCCCATGCGCCCTGCTTCTGATATAATATATTTTAAAATAATATTTTTGGAAAATCTGAAGCTCACATCCTCCCAATCTTACTGACCAAGCTACACCCCTGCCAACAACACTCCTATCCAAGTGTCAGAATCAAAGGCAATTATTAATCTAACAATAATAATGGCATCTCCATTTTTCAATTTGGACCACAGGCAAATACGGTTCACTAGGTCAAAAGCAGTGCTAAAATCAATTTAAAATATTTAAAAGGTTGCCACTTCGTATGTGGAGTTTAATTCACTCAAGGCAATTTACATACCTTATTGTGGACACAAGTGGTTTTAAACCACCTGGTTCTCTTGATATTTTTCTGGTGCAGAAGCCCTTGATAGAATAACGGTCCTTTGAAAAAAAAACATGCCTGAAAGCCTTAAGGTCAATCAATACATTTTTGATGCTCCATGACTTCCTTTATAAATCTGTGCTGCCAAGACATGCACGCGTTTATGTTGAAAGTACTCATTGAAAACCTTTGGCAACAAAAGCCCCTACACATGAGTTTTGCTGGTAAACCTTCATGGGAACATCATCCGGCCCCAAAGCCCTTGATGATTTGATACCTTTATTCAAAGTCATCCCTTAAGGAACAGTTGGTCTTGAGTATACATGACCAAATGTGATTGACTCATACTTTGTACGTTTGCCTTCATATCGAGTGAGTAAAGCTTATACATTTAGCTAATACATATGGTTTCTCTTACAAGACACATTGATTTTTGCATTTATTGCTTGGAAAGTTCTCTAAGATATCTTGACTTGCCGTGATTTTCTTTCATTGAAACAAACAGGTTAGTCCAACTTGTGTGATCTAGCCTTATAGCCCTGGCTATTAAAGGCAAGTTTGCCCCGGGCCTTTAACAACGGAGCGGGACTTTAATGGCAGTATAGTACAGCTATGGAGGGCTATAAGGCTAATAGGACATTACGCCACAGAATGGCAGATTGTTCTAACAAATAAAACAAAGGCCTCATGGAGCCTGAGGGGATTGAAAGAGTCTCTTTAAGTACCAGAGTTGATCAGATTCTGGCAAGTCAGGTGCCAGTTCCGGGGCCAAGCTGCTGCCTGACAATCAACAGCAACACCCACACAGCCTATGATTAACCCCCACCAACAGCCATTCCTTTGTCTTGACCCAAACATTTACAGCAGACCTTCCCAAGTCTCATCCTTTGCCAATACAGTTGCAATTTGTATGCAAATCACTTTCTTTCCCGGCTGATGAGGTCAAGGTTGCCTTTACCATTTCCTGTCTGGTATGAGATGTTGCCTATTGAACAGTTCCTTTAGTGCAAGCAACTAGCCTTGAGGAGAACATTTGGCCAGAGAATTGTTAGTTTTAAAAAACAAAACAGGGACCTTTTGAATTATATATCCCAGTACAATCTGTTGTTAATAGAAGGGATCTGGCCTGATGAAAAATGGGCTGCTTTATTACATCTGACTACAGACCGCTTCGAGCCTAACATTACAAATAAATTAACACATATATGTATATACGGGGCATTGAGCCATCTCCGCTCATCCATTGGCTATCCCAGTTCAGCCCCTGTTATTTATTGGATGACTTAATGCTCCCTTCTGGCTGCTTTATTCCATAGGTCTGAAATAAATGAAATCGCAGATGCCACTGTAGGGGCTGGGCCTCACTCCAGCACTTACACTGATTTAGCATGGCCCTCTGTATAGATCACAGAAGGACAGGAAGAAAAGGGAAGCAGAATAAGGTAGACTACAGACACCGCTTTCCGTTTTTTACCTACACTGGGTTCAGGGATCCGCTCAAACCCATGGAGGTTGGCGGAGGGAGAGAGACTTTAACAGCAGAGAAGGGGCAAGGAAGGGTCTTAGTGTATAGTGTGGAGAAAGGAAGACTCTGTAAGGGAGTCTTGAGTGAACCTCAACATTGTTATCTGTACACTTACGAATTCGATAAGTGGTGAGGTTGCACTGTCCAGTTAACGCTTGAAGACGACCTCAGGAATACACAGGTAACAGAAAATTAAAAAAAAAAACATGGGGAGGGGGAGATATTACTGATGCTCTCCAGCACTTTACGTGCACCACTCCTTCATTTTTTGTTGTCGGTCGTAATTTTGGGGGGAAACTAAAAGAAAGTTGAAGTGAATCTGCTGCTAGATTTAAATGCAGTTGGAATCATTTTTATATAAATTAGGCAGGAAAACTGAATTGTCGACTGGTAATAAAAGCAAAGAACATTCAAGCGATGGTAAGCGATGTCTTGTGATCTAATTCCATATCGAACAGAGACAAATGGAGTTACTAGAGGACATAACCGCACAGAAAAATGCGTTTTACCTGATTCCCCTGAGTAGAAGGTAAGTTTAAGTATGTTTTTGTTAACAGGCATAATCATTACCCCCTTTCTTTCTATCTTCTTCAGCCTATATATATACTTGCTTTTCTTTAGTTTTCTGTTCTATTTTTAATTTTTCATCCCTGCCTGCCCCTTTTCTTTCCACCACTTAAAAGCCTCTGCCCCTACTCTTGAGTATTAAAAGCTTAGGTGCAAAACAATGTGCAGGAGACGCTGTAACTCCCTTGCAGTCATCCTAACCATTTGCAGAACAGCGGTAAGATTAACATCAAACCTTAAAGTGTCAGATTAGGAATTTTTTCTTCAATGAGGACCCTGGGCAGAGAACCTGGCGAACAGGTTTTGGGTTATAAGTGCAGCCCAACATCTAGACAGTGGATACACGTCAGGTGACATTTCAAACTAAAAATGTCCTGTTTATTACTCAAATAATTACTTCTTGTTGAACTTAAAAACATGTCGTGAAAAATCTTCTTTTAAGTAATATCAGAGGATATAAACAACCTAAAGGAGCATGCTCTTTGACAAGGGGAGTTCTCTTAGAGAGGGAAAACAAGCACAACTGAAATCTATGCATGTGAAACTGTTAAAACCTTGACAAGATGTCAAGTGAAGAAGAATCATGCTCATATTGAGGACCCTGTCAAATTTACAGCCACCAAATTGGCCTCTGGAACATGGTGGCAGGGAGGTGGTGACACAGTGTCACCATAATGTATTTGCATTTAATGATAAGTTAAGTTGTAACACGCAATCTTTACTTACGTTTGTGCACACATTTTTTTACACTTAGATTTAGTGAAACAAGTTGTTAATGTGTTTTCAAATTAGTATAGTTAAGAAAAGTGCATCTTAAAATTGGCACGAGCCCACATAGGCCTTATGTGTAGGGCTCCCGGTTTTATGGTATTTTTTTTTTACATTTCCGTCTGTATTTATCCATATTTATTTTTGTAGCAAGAAAAAAAAGACACTGTAGCTAGTATTTTTCCTCATTTATTTAAATTGACATGCACACATGCACTAGGTTGTTTAGCTGTTTTTTTAGGTTTTGCCTATTATCATTCGCTTGCGAATGTAATAGGCGAAAATTCAAGGGCTCGATCGACTCGTGAAACCACTGCGGCTTCTTCACAGTGCATGTGAGTCACGTGAACACAAAAGCGGGTCTCGTGACCACACAAGCACGCGCATCTCCCTAATCCGCAAACAGCATTCATTCCAAAACACAGAAACCCCCGCCCCCATCCGGCTTCCCTCCGCGCATCTGCCTGCCACACTTCTCCTCCCCTCGCTCGCATTCCTGCCCCCCCCATCAGGCTCTCCCGCCCCCATCCGGCTTCCCTCCGCGCATCTGATAATGTGACTCAACAATATACAGTTTTTATCCACTCGCTCCAACACACGTCTTTTCCATTTGACACAGATTCATTCATATGGTACTACTAGCGTAACCCGTAGATCGACAATTCCAGATATGTGTATCATTTGTTGCACTTTTTATTCGAAATACTCGGAAGGCAAACATACCGCTCTAACGCGGCACTGTTAATTGCCTTTTCGACCACACACGGGTTACCAGGGTAACCCGTTCCTAACATCCTGGGATAGACGCACCCCTCCCTGCTCCCATTGGCTAAACGGATGACGAGCCTCTAACCAGCACCCGGCGGCTCCACCTCGTGGTGCGGACACGCCCTTTTTTCAGCCTTTAACTTACGGGGCAGTTACGAGCGGAATCACTTACAATCATCACTCAGGTAAGAGCCGAACATGCCATCCGCGGTTTTTTGACCCACCCCCCCTCCGCACGTAGACTCTGTATGTTTAGACTTTTAATGCTTTTCTGAATAAGACCGACGTGGCGAGGCCACATTATGAAGTTTTCAACAATTTCTGCAGGTGAGGGTGACTAGGTGATCATTTACGTCCTCAACCCTGACACGGTTCATGGCAATAGCGTGTTTGACGTGTATGTTGTTTCTCGAGGTAGAGCGACGTGGTGAGGCCACGGTATTTAACATTCAACAATCTTTGCTGGTGCGGCGTGACATGCTTTTCACTAACACCTTCATCCCTGACACGGTACATGGCAATAACGCGCTTACTGTCTCTTGCCTCATATTAGCATGGATGTGGCGCTCGGACCACAAACATCGATCACCACAACGCGATACACCTCTTAGTGTATTTAGAAATATGTCCATGCTCAAGTTTCATTCCTTCTTTGTTAGTTATTTATTTAGATAGCCCTGCCCTGCAATTCTAATTCCACTGCGCTTTTGCTTATTAACTTATCGTTTTCCACAAAGCATGTTAGACCTGTCCTTGATCAGGAACCCCTGTCTCTTCCCCCACAGACCCTATCTGTTGACTGTTGGCAACTCTCATTGGGAGATTGATGACCCTAGATGACGCGTTCACAGCCGAGTGAGTCGCTGTACCACTTACATGGTGCATGAGGTGTCTGAAATCTTCTACCTCATTGTAACAATTAGAATGTTTATGTCACTGCAGATGCTAAGGAACCACTGTGTGGCCCAATAGGATTATTCATTGATTGAATCTCCTACCCCAAGTAGGTTCCACTCTGATTCGTCACCTCCCTGCCGCGCTGTGGTTGGCTCAAAGTTTCAGCCGTCATCAGAGGGCTGCGCCGGGATTGGCTGCATCTCTCCAGGACTTCAGTGACATCAGCCTCTCCTCCCCAGATTAATGTAGTGCAGTGCAGGCGTTCTGCTTGTTTTTGTTTAGTTTCCTTAATTGAAGAAAATGCCGAAGTTTTTACTTTCGGGCCACTGTCTTAGTACATGGCGAGGAAGCCTGCTTTCTTTTGTTGTTTTTTTCCTCTTTCGTCTTGACTGCATCGGTGGAGGAGGGGGTGGAAGTTCTCGGAGGAGGGCGTGAAAAAGGGTTCAAATAACTGATCAATGCTGCTGAAGGTCCCGTGATTCTTGGCCACCCTCTTAATAATATCCTGTAACCCCCACCCTCATCCCCCAAAAGAAATCAACCCAACCTTGTGTACTGTAACCGCCAGGGTCCCAGTGTGAGGCGCTTTGAGTTTGCACTATAGAAATATAAACAATAACTCGTGACCATCTGGCCCTGGCGCTGGCACTGCACAGCAGGCATCTCTCACTGTCTTAAAGGTCCGTGTGAGTAGATGAGTAGCTTTCTGGCCTCTCATCTGCCAGGCACTATTTAGCGCTGAGCAGCCTGCGCCTGCCACTTGCAGCTACACAAGGGAATACGCATAGGATAAGAAGTCACAAACAAACCTCGGGCTGTTAGCGTGGCGGCCTTTACAGCTTGAATGAACATGCTGCAGCTGTATGCAGACCGGACAGCTTAGGAGCTAAGATTGTAAGGGAAGGGAAAACACAAAGTCAGAATTTAAAACAGATCATAGTGCTTTTAAATGTACTGCGTTTGTAAGTATTTACATTTTTCGCCTTTTAAAGGTGCAACTGTCAGATTTAGTAAATGTAAAGTATAAACAGTAGCAAGCACTGAACGTCAAGCTATGTAACCTACCAGTATTATTGTTTGGCCATTCTTATTGGCTGATTGAAATTGTAATCCTTGCGTCATTGTAATGAATTCTTTCGTGAAGGACATAAACTTGTCACTACAAGGTGCGCAAAACAATCTTATCGAGGTGAAAACTGCCGAAAGATATGATTGAGGTAGCCTTTTATTTCACACCAACTGCTGTCTATTGTATCGGAGAAGCTTCCATTCGTGCGGCAAGTGCTGTAGCCCAGAGGACTATGGCTTTCCATTCCTTCATTGCTGTACAGCAGCGAGGATCGTCAACAAATTGCAGCCATGAGAAACCGCTACTAAGCATGCTTCCCTTCAGTGCAACCCAGGGACCAATGACCGGATTCACGCATCCAGCACCACCCGGGACCCCACTAACAAGGATCAGATTCCTGCAGCTGGGCCCCCCATCCATGAAGCATCGTTGAGGACTGGATTCCTGCAGCTACTGGACCCTCCACCCATGCAAAGCCTGCTGCACAGATCTTCAGAGGATTAACAAGCACTGGCGTTGCCAATAGGTTTCGCATTTGGAAAGTTGGAGCTATTGGTTTTGTAAAGGACATTTTATATTTATATATCGTTATTGGCATTGTCAATAACAATATATAAATATAAAATGTCATTTACAAAACCAATAGCTCCAACTTTCAAAATGCGAAACCTATTGGCAACGCCGGTGCTTGTTTCAATTGGAGCCTATGCTAAGCGCACTTTACACATTGGGAGCGACCCTGCCTTCCTTTGAGAGTGCAGGTCCGTTCCTTCCTACCCTGAACCGAGTCACAAGAAAAAGGGACAAACACCATGAAAAGGTGGCAGGGTAGAAACACCCTTTCCCCTAGGCCTTCTCAGGGGGTCCCTCAGGGACTCCCAAGGCCTAAATAAGCATTTTTTGAAAATATTTTCGGGTGGATTTACGATGGGTGCGCAAATCTGGCCCAATTTTTTTTTAATGAAGCGCGGACTCCCACACTTTGTTTTAATAAGTCTCCGGGTGGGCGATGTACTAGGGGCAATGTGCCAAATGTATGCGGTGGCCGCGCGGGCCCCTGCAGCCCCAGGGACTGCCATTATTTGTACAGTTCCAACTTGTTAAATGGGCTTCCATTTTTGAAAAATTTCTATAGTAGTAATCTTTTTATTCGGTTGTGAAAGCAAGTGGTGAGAAGTGATCCACGTGGTTTCGATCATCACGAGTGTCGGATATTTGACCAATTATAAAAAAGTTCCTACTATATGAGTAAAAATATATATATATATATGCAATAAGATACGGTATATAGGACTGCGTATGCCTAAATCGCTGCGTCGCCTTTTTGTATCCAGCCTGCTGCACCCTATCGGCTCGTTCCGATGCACACCCAGGCCTCATTGCTCACCTTTTCGTGGACAGGACACCTTCTACATCATGCAGTCCCGCTCTGCCACCAAGAAGTCTGACATATAGTGCTGAGTCTTGATATCATTATGGGAAAGGACATACTCGTGCACCTATCTTCACAACAAGGGGTGGTGAGGGACAGAGTCTCTGAATTAAGCAGAAAGCTCTCACCCAGTCAAGAGATCAGGGCTAGATCCAACACCGTTTTTTAGCTCACTGCACCATCCCAGTTTCAGAACCTGGCTGTATGCAAATTAGTCTGTTCCTGTCCCAGTGCATGATGGGAACAGGGCAAACCAAACTACAAAAGCCAATTCTTACACTGGGAAGGAAACAAGCTCCCGGGGACCGGTTTCTGGCATTACAGCCGTCTTCGGCCCGGTTTGCTTGAATCCTGATGGTGCAATGAGCAAGGGTCTAACATCTGAGAATACCCTTCCACGCTAAGGGTGGACGAAAATATTTACAACAAGGGGTGGTGAGGGACAGAGTCTCTGAATTAAGCAGAAAGCTCTCACCCAGTCAAGAGATCAGGGCTAGATCCAACACCGTTTTTTAGCTCACTGCACCATCCCAGTTTCAGAACCTGGCTGTATGCAAATTAGTCTGTTCCTGTCCCAGTGCATGATGGGAACAGGGCAAACCAAACTACAAAAGCCAATTCTTACACTGGGAAGGAAACAAGCTCCCCCTTTTTGTAAATCGTTTTTGGCCACTATAGGTGTGGCAGGGTATACTCAGACATGAGTCCCTTTCTCACTGCTCCATCAGGATTCAAGCAAGCCGGGCCGAAGAAGGCTGAAATGCCAGAAACCGGTCCCCGGTAGCTTGTCTCCTTTCTGGTGAAGAATTGGCTTGGTAGTTTAGTCTGCCCTGTTCCCATTATGCACTGGGCCAGGGACAGACTGATTTGCATATAGCCAGGTTCTGAGCTGGGATGGGGCAGTGAGATAAATAACGGTGATGGATCAAGCCCTGATCTTTGGACTGGGTAAGAGTGGTCTGTTTAACTCAGACACTCTGTTCATCACCACCCCCTTTTTGTAAATCATGCACCTATCTTCATCGCAGGTTCCTCCCCGCTCAGTCCTTGCGGTACTACTAACTCAGTGACCTAAGAGGCCACGCACGTAGTGGTGGACCGTTGTACTCTGTGGTTCGGGCCTACATGAGGCACTAGGATGGGCCATCACTGCGCTTGCGATGGGAGCAACTCTAAAATAGCGTAGAGCACGTGCGCCTCGTTTTTTTTATTGGTAGAGTCAGGTGTGTAGTGACGCATGTGCTGGATGGGTGTGATGTGGGTGTATACCAACTAACAATAGGAGGAGTATCACCAGAGAGAATCGTGGATTCTTAATGGGATGTGTTTAGGAAAAAGGAAAGAATTCTTCCTTTTGTAAAAAAAACCCTCACTCACCAACCTAGTGGTGACATGCTTCATCATCGGGGTCCACCCTGATGACCGAGTGCCATCAGGGTGTGCTACGACACCTGGACTACAGTGGAGCTGGATTGTGAATGTTAAGTGCAAACAAAGGTGTGTTAAAATTGTCCTGGTTTAACTTAATACATTTTTTTTATTTGTAAGTTGCTGGACAATGTTAAAAAGAAGTTTGGAGATACTTTGAGGGTAATTATGACCAAGAGTATCTCTGGAGGTGGTCTGGTCTACATGTTTCAACCTATGTGTGGAAATTACCAGGTTTTCGTCAGGACCAATGGGAAAGAAAATGGACGGTCTACATCCCCTAGAAGGTGTACCCAGTACTAGATTCTTGTGACCAGATAAGCAAAAAAGTCTGCTATCGGTGTAAGCTCCTGCCAAAATCGGCGGGCTTGTAATAAAAAAGACCTGTTGGAGGAAAGGAAAAGCAATCATAAATAGATTCAATTACGTGCCTGTAACGTTGTGGTGGTTCGCACGTGTCAGCATGCATCATGCCATTCCCATTATGTTCCAGTGTGCAGCCTGCCGGAGGTTCAGGGGGCTTGCTTGTAGGTATATCGACTTTGTGGTGCTATTGTGTCGCTGCTTGGTAACCCCATAGGGGTAAGAAGCCATCAACATACACACCGATCAATGTGTGTGAAAGGTGGCTTTAATTTAGTCACATGTGCGTCCAAACTGTAGTGGCGTGCAAGTACATCCTCTCAATATTATGTGTGAGGACGGGATTAAAAACATGCAATTATACCAGTACTTAAGAGGACAGACTAAGACCAACATACGAACAGGACCCACAAACGAACAGACATTAGGGGTTAATCGGCCATTCTTACTCCTACTGGGTGTCTTTTGGCTTCGGAGGGCAGGGGATGGGTATTCCTCAGCTAAAACATATTCTGTGGGTGGTGCGAGAAAAGAGTTGGGTTTAAGCGCTTTGAGTCAGGGACCGCGTGGTAGTGCGGTTCATAGCGCAGAGTCCGTGCTCTGAGGATGGAGGTGGAGAGCATCGGAGCTGTAAAGGAAGGGATTAGTAGTACTTACAGTTCCGCTGTGCATGCGACGGCTGTTTACCTATCTGCCATGTCCGCTAGCCCTGCTACAATGGCCGGTGCTATCAAGGTCTGTTAAGACCGGAGCTGGTTTCCGGGGTGGGCGTGGCTAAGTCGCGGTCACGTGTGGGTTGTCAAGGTAATCATGGTCTGTGAGCCTTACAGTGGCGTGAAATTATCAGATCCTGGCAGCCGAGAAGGAGCGCTGCGTGGGTAGGGGCTGTGTTAAAAGGTAACACACGCGTGTTTTATAAAGTTCATCCATGCGAAGAAAGTGAAAAGAAAGTTACTCGGTACTGCCGAGGAGAGCAATCACAGTGCGTGCGCGGAGTAAGGGTGCTACATGGGGTCCGATACTCAGGGAACGAGTTCACGTTTGGCTTCGTTGGAGTAGTTGTATTGGAATGATTGGGAAGAGAAATAAATGGATTCTCTCTGCTGCCCATGGGACAGGTAGTGCGGGGGGATGCCAGATTAGTGGGAGCATATAACTAGGTTGAGTGCACAATGCTCTGGGATAAAGAAAAATGTTATTTCTCAAGCAAGGGAGAGATTACTCTGCATGTGTCGGACCCAAAGGGGTGGTTGCTACAGGTTTACGGCACGGTTGTGGTCACAGATAACCAAACCGTTTGTAGGGGGGGGGGGGGGGGGCGGAAGAGAAAACCAAAGGGGGAGTTCGACCAGTGGGTCAAACATCAGACATAGTAGTTGCTCCATGTTAGGGAAAGCAGCTCCATGGAGACATAGATACGGTTGACTGGTCAGTGTAGTTAAAGCTGTAGTTCATCTAGGATTCATTTCAAGGTCCCTGTAATATTGAGGCCCAAGGAATGTTATCATTTAGTCCAATTATGTTTGTGGACATTCTGTAAATCCAGCGTTACTCTTTTTCAAAGAGACGATTGTACAAGTTAGGTCCCGGTTTGACCTGCTCAATTATTGTCCATCTCATGTCATTAGGGGTGTGGCGAGCTGTCAGGAAATGTTCCGTCAGTCTTGTTGCATTCTTTTTACAGCGTATAGTACTCCGGTATTCACTGATGCGCTGTTTGACCTTCCGTGTTGTCATACCAACATATGGTTTACCACATAGGCATTTGATCAGATATATGACATTGCTGCTGTTGCAGTTTGTGTGGGATCGTTGTTGCCAGATTTTGCCCTCTTCCAGATTGAGTGTTTTTGTGTTGTCTGTCAGATGGCAGACGCTGCAGTCGCCACATCGGTAGTGTCATACTATGTCTGGGAGGCCCCAGGCCTGTGTGATACTTTGAGCTATGGTATGTGTAATTTCTTTTGGTCTAGTATTCACCAAGGTGTCTTTTAGGCTGTGTGACCTCTTGTAGGAAAACAGTGGTTTGTCCCATTGGAGTTTGCCAGTGTTGAGTATTGACCAATATTTATTGATGCTTCTGCTCACTTGGTTAGATATGGCATTGTACGTGGTGACACATGTGAGAGGGATTGTCTCACTGGTGGTGATTTTGTTCTCTAGTAGCGCTTCCCTCGGTTGGTTTCTAGCCCTTTTCGGACAATTTTTTAGGGGTAACCACGTTGTTTCAGCTTTGTGGTGATCTTTGGCCTGATCTTTGAAGTCCGCCAGTTGGGTGCAATTACGGCGGAGTCTTAGGTATTGGCCGTACGGGAGGTGTTCTCTTAGTGGGCGAGGGTGGAAGCTCTCATACCTCAAAAGGTTTTTCTTGGCCGTGGGTTTGAAGTGGGTTTTTGTCATAAGGCGATCTTTGACCTTACTGATCTCGATGTCTAAAGATCATTTTCTTTCTATCGAAGCAGTGGGTGAATCTCAGGTTAGAGTCGCATGTGTTAATCCGGGCGATGAATTCTTTTAGTGTGTCTAGTGGTCCTTGCCAGATTGCCAGGACGTCGTCAATGTTTCTCTTCCAGAATTTTATGTTCACATATGGGTTCTGGTCATTCATGATGTACTCCTGTTCAAAATTGTGTACGTAAAGACCTACCACGCTAGGGGCAAAAACGCTGCCCTTAGAAGTGCCCCCTGTCTGTAGATACAGTGATCCTTCGATTTCGAAATAATTCCTTTTCAGGGCGAGGGTGGCACATTCCAGTATGAACGTCTTAGGAGTGTTGTGAGTCCATGTGCAGTTGTCAAGGGTTTTTTTTTCAGTACAGTTATTGTTGCATCTTGTGGTATGCTTGTATACAAGCTTTCGATATCGAAACTTAGAAGAATAGTTTCTTCATCCACAGTTATGTCCTCTAGGAGTACTAGTAAGCTTTTTGTGTCCTGTAGGTATGTGAGGGTGGACTGTACCAATGGTTTTAGACAGAAATCGCAAAATCTGGATAATGGTTCTAAAAGAGAACCGATCCCTGATACAATATGCCTTCCTGGGGGAGGTATTTTCCCTTTATGCATTTTCGGTACTATATAGAAGTACAGGGTTTTTCCTTCTGTTTTAACTAGGTAGTCTGCTTCTTGTTTCGATATTTTTCCTGCTACATCCGCTGTCTCCACTAGTTGTAGGATTTCTGCCCGAAGTTCTTCAGTTGGGTCTGATGGTGGGGGTTGATAATTTCTTGTATCGCCCAGAAGTCTCATGCATTCTGCATTGTATGCTGATCTGTCCATTACCACAAGGCCCCCACCTTTATCAGCCGGTTTTATTATGATTATGATTATGATTTCGATATCGAAAGCTTGTATACAAGCATACCACAAGATGCAACAATAACTGTACTGAAAAAAACCCTTGACAACTGCACATGGACTCACAGCACTCCTAAGACGTTCATACTGGAATGTGCGACCCTCGCCCTGAAAAGGAATTATTTCGAATTCGAAGTATCACTGTATCTACAGACAGGGGGCACTTCTATGGGCAACGTTTTTGCCCCCAGCGTGGCAGGTCTTTACATACACAGTTTTGAACAGGAGTACATCATGAATGACCAGAACCCATATGTGAACAACATAAAATTCTGGAAGGGAAACATTGACGACGTCCTGGTAATCTGGCAAGGACCACTAGACACACTAAAAGAATTCATCGCCTGGATTAATACGTGCGACTCTAACCTGAGGTTCACCCACAGCTTCGATAGAAAGAAAATTATCTTTCTAGACATCGAGATCAGTAAGGTCAACGACCGCCTTATGACAAAAACCCACTTCAAACCCACGGCCAAGAACAACCTTTTGAGGTATGAGAGCTTCCACCCTCGCCCACTAAGAGAAACTCCCCTACGGCCAATACCTAAGACTCCGCCGTAATTGCACCCAACTGACGGACTTCAAAGATCAGGCCGAAGATCTCACCACAAAGCTGAAACAACGTGTTTACCCCTCAAAAATTGTCCAAAAATTCCAGAAAAGGGCTAGAAACCAACCGAGGGAAGCACTACTAGAGAACAAAATCACCACCAGTGAGACAATCCCTCTCACATGTGTCACCACGTACAATGCCATATCTAACCAAGTGAGCAGAAGCATCAATAAACATTGGTCAATACTCAACACTGGCAAACTCCAATGGGACAAACCACTGTTTTCCTACAAGAGGTCACACAGCCGAAAAGACACCTTGGTGAATACTAGACCAAAAGAAATTACACATACCACAGCTCAAAGTATCACACAGGCCTGGGGCCTCCCAGACATAGTAGGACACTACCGATGTGGCGACTGCAGCGTCTGCCACCTGACAGACAACACAAAAACTCAATCTGGAAGAGGGCAAAATCTGGCAACAACGATCCCACACAAACTGCAACAGCAGCAATGTCATATATCTGATCAAATGCATATGTGGTAAACCATATGTTGGTATGACGACACGGAAGGTCAAACAGCGCATCCGCGAACACCGGAGAACCATACGCTTTAAAAAGAATGCAACAAGACTGACGGAACATTTCTTGACAGCTCGCCACACCCCTAATGACATGAGATGGACAATAATTGAGCAGGTCAAACCGGGACTCAACTTGCACAATCGTCTCTTTGAAAAAGAGCAACGTGGATTCACAGAATGTCCACAAACATAATTGGACTAAATGATAACATTCCTTGGGCCTCAATATTAAAGTGACCTTGAAATAAATCCTAGATGAACTACATCTTTAACTACACTGACCAGTCAACCGTATCTATGTCTCCATGGAGCTGCTTTCCCTAACATGGAGCAACTATTATGTCTGATGTTTGACCCACTGGTCAAACCCCCCCCCCTTTGGTTTTCTCTTCCGCCCCCCCCCCCCTACAAATGGTTTGGTTATCTCTGACCACAACCGTGCCTTAAACCTGTAGCAACCACCCCTTTGGGTCCTACACATGCAGAGTAATCTCTCCCTTGCTTGAGAAATAACCTTTATCTTTATCGCAGAGCATTGTGCACGCAGCCTAGTTATATGCTCCCACTAATCTGGCATCCCCCCGCACTACCTGTCCCATGGACAGCAGAGAGAATCCATTTATTTCTCTTCCCAATCATTCCAATACAACTACTCCAACGAAGCCAAACGTGAACTCGTTCCCTGAGTATCGGACCCCATGTAGCGCCCTTACTGACGCACACGCACTGTGATTGCTCTCCTCGGCGTTACCGAGTAACTTTCTTTTCACTTTCGTCACATTGAGGAACTTTATAAAACACGCGTGTGTAGCCTTTTAACACAGCCCCTACCCATGCAGCGCTCCTTCTCGGCTGCTAGGTTCTGATAACTTCAGGCCACCGTAAGGCTCACAGACCGTGATCACCTTGACAACCCACACGTGACCGCGACTTAGCCACGCCCACCCCGGAAACCAGCTCCGGTCTTAACAGACCTTGATAGCACCGGCCATTGTAGCGGGGCTAGCGGACATGGCAGATAGGTAAACAGCCGTCGCATGCACAGCAGAACTGTAAGTACTACTAATCCCTTCCTTTACAGCTCCGATGCTCTCCACCTCCATCCTCAGAGCACGGACTCTGCACTATGAACCGCACTACCACGCGGTCCCTGACTCAAAGCGCTTAAACCCAACTCTTTTCTCTCACCACCCACAGAATATGTTTTAGCTGAGGAATACCCATCCCCTGCCCTCCGAAGCCAAAAGACACCCAGTAGGAGTAAGAATGGCTGATTAACCCCTAATGTCTGTTTGTTTGTGGGTCCTGTTCGTATGTTGGTCTTAGTCTGTCCTCTTGAAGTACTGGTAAAATTGCATATTTATAATCCCGTCCTCACACATAATATTGAGAGGATGTACTAGCACGCCACTACAGTTTGGACGCGCGTGTGACTAAATTAAAGCCACCTTTCACACACATATTGATCGGTGTGTATGTTGATGGCTTCTTACCCCTAAGGGGTTACCAAGCAGCGACACAATAGCACCGCAAAGTCGATATACCTACAAGCAAGCCCCCTGAACCTCCGGCAGGCTGCACACTGGAACATAATGGGAATGGCATGATGCATGCTGACACGTGCGAATCACCACAACGTTACAGGCACGTAGGGGGCGTGGCTTAGCAAGCCACAATGGCGGCTGTGTCCTGCTGAGGCTCCGCGATCGGGCTAGCATCCTGCCCAGTACCCGAGATCGCCGGGAGCCTCAGCTTACCGAAAAAGCACCTGGGACTCCCCCACGCACTGGGGCGCCTTTCAGACGAACTTCGAAGGCTGCTGGCGTACGACACGGACTGACTCGTCTATTGCCAGAGCCGAGCGCCGCAGCTCAAAATGGCGGGCGCGGCTCCATCCTGCGGGCACGTACGCTGCCGGGAGCCGACCCGGTAACCGACGACCCCGGAGGACGGGACCAGCGGACACCTACGAAGGGTCCCGGAGCAACAGCGCGACCGGCCCCCAGGAGTACGCACCAGACGGCGCCCTCTCTCATTACAGCACCCCGACGCGCAAGATGGCGGCCGCCGCACCGGGGCTCCGCTGCACCGACACTGTTGCCCCACCAGGAGCCTGATCGATCTCCGGCATCGGCCGACCTACCACCGCGAGGTGCGGAGGGCCGGCGGACGTGCTACCAGCGCGGTGGTGTGCCATTCAGTGGCCCGCAGTCTACCATCGAGGGCGGTGAGTGCCCATCTCTTCCCCCCCTCCCCCAAGGATCTCGGCCCCGGCGGCCCCCCTACCTCCTCGGGGCTCCGTGTGAGGACGCAGCTCACGCCGCCGGCTGACCCGGGGATCCAGGGCGCTCCCACTGACTTGAGCCGCTCGGCGGACCCGAGTGCCTGACCCCAAGATGGCGCCCACAGAGGCCTGGACTCCGGGAACAGCGCGAACCTCGCCATAGGAGCAGGAGTGCCCCCCCGCGAACTCGGGACACTGCCGGTGGACGTTCGCTGCCCCGGAACCCCCTCGGATTCACACCGCCTGACCTCTGGCCCTCCCGGTCGGTATTGGCACTGTGCCACACACCGGGGGGGGGGCCCGCAAGGCCTCCTGACGCCGGGACTACCGGCCCCCGGCGGCCGTGGACCGCCTCTGACGCCCTGAACTGGTGGAAGCTTCCTGAGACGGGGGGGAGCCGCCCCGGAGCCGGGGGGGACAGGAGTGACTGGCTGACACTGAACTGCCCCTAACCCAGCTACGTCGGCCTGCTATTCCTGGAGTGCACGGAGGCCCGGTGACCCACTTGACAGCACCTATGGGGAAACCAAAGGCCTCGCAGGTGACGGCTGTCCCTGAAAACGGCCGTTGAGAAGATGCCACACACCAGGACGTGGACGCAAGCCAATGCGTCGTAAACTGACCTTACGCTGACGGCAAAATTGGACCAGGTGTTGGCGGCGATCGAAATGTCTCGTCTTTCAATGGAAGAGAGATTGGGCGCCCTGACGACGGACATTAGCTTGATCCGCGATGAACATTGTAAGCTGGCGGACAGGGTGAAGGAAGGAGAACGAACCGTGACCGAGTTACAACCCGTGGTGAAGATGCAAGAGGAAGACATGAGAGAGGTCCTACGCCGCGTGGCGGCCCTAGAGGAACGCACGGTGGACTTAGAAGGACGCTCGAGACGATGTAACATCCGCGTCCTGGGCCTGCCGGAGGGGATTGAAAATTCAGATCCTCTGACCTATATGGAATCCTGGACTAGATCGTTCACCCCGGAGAGTGAGCGATCGCCGTACTTCTCCATCGAAAGGGCCCACAGAGTCCCGGCCCGGGCACCCAAACCCGGCCTCCCTCCACGACCCATGCTAGCTAAATTCCTGCATTTCCGAGACCGGGATGCGGTGCTCCGTGCGGCCCGGACAGCGGGTCCCCTGCAGGTGGAAGATCAGCATGTCATGGTGTTTCCAGACTACGCCCGGGAGGTCCAGCAGCGGCGATCCACATTTCTGGAAGTCAAAAGGCGCCTTCGTGCTAACGATCTTCAATACTCCTTGCTGTTCCCGGCCCGCCTTAAAGTGCTGCACAATGGGAAAGCCCTCTTCTTCACTACGGCGGCGGAAGCACAAGATTGGACTGAATTCCACTGCCCACTGATCCCTAAACCCAGACCCCAGAGGACACGCAACAACGACTCCAGACGATCTAGAAGACGGGGTGCGAGCCGTGCCCGATCTGGCCGCCCCAAAAGCCAGGCGTCCTCCCCCACGGGTTCACCCGACCTCACGCAAATCATGCAAGAGCGACGAGACGCCCTACGAGCGGTGACCGAACTGCACACGTTACCCCCAGCATCAGACCTGGAAGGTCAACTGCACCTGTTCACCCCAGAGAAAGACCGAGACAGCGATGGAACGATGTCGGGATTTGGCCCAATCTCTTCCCCCCTCCTGGCGGCACCTACACTGGACGCTACCCTGGCCAGCCAACCTAACACCTCTTCATGAACAATGAACTATCAATTACTGTATCCTTCTAATGGTTGCCCACTGTATTGCGCGACGTCTAGGAGCCTAGACTGCTTTGCCTGATTACTGTATGCGCTACCGAGCGATGGACACTTCTCCTACAAGAGCCCGACCCGCGCACAGGCCCAGCAGTGACACATGCTGCCACCCCCGCAGTTACCTGTTGTATTTCTCCCCTAGTGGGACACTAGTTTGGATATGCCACCTCCGGTGATATATCCTCAGTATTGGGACTGTTGCCCACCCAAGGTTCTACTTGTTGTTAATCCCCTTAGTCTCTCCCCTACGATTGTGGAAGCTTGGCGCGCAGAAATTCACGTGACACATGCACACTGGCGGCCCTCGGGTACTGTAGGGGGGCCCTCATCCTTACCACGACACCCCAAGAATGGCAGTCCCACGCTCAGACATTAATGTCCTTACATTGAACGTACGGGGCCTACACACGCCCAGCAAACGATATTCTGTTTACTCCTACATTAGACGCATGTCAGCCAATATTGCACTTCTACAGGAGACACACATAAACGCTACCGAACTCACTCGCCTGCAGTCCAAATGGCGAGGGACCTTCTGTGCCACACAATACTCAGCGTTTGCACGCGGCGCGTTAATCTGGGACAGGCCGGGTACTCCCTTCCGGGTGCTCCGACGAGTGGTAGACAAAGAGGGCAGGTATGCGCTTCTGGAGGGAATACTGGACGGGCAGGGAATACTCCTTGGCAGCATTTACGCCCCTAACACAGACCAGGATAAATTCTGGGATCACCTCACGGGCGTTCTGGCCCAGTTCACTACAGTCCCATGGGTACTGGGAGGTGACTTTAACTGCACACTGGACCCCACCCTGGACCGCTCACATCCTCCCCCCGCACATTCCCCGGCCCCCCGGCAGGCAGAGCTCTTTAGGACATGGGTCACACATTGGGCGCTCACGGACGCATGGCGACACCTACACCCACTGGCTCGCATTTACTCCTTCCACTCGATCCCGCACAACCTCCGGGTCCGCCTGGACCGCTTCCTCTGTTCTGCACCAATTCTCCCTAAGATCACGTCTACAGACTACCTAGGCCGGATCCTTTCGGATCATGACGCTCACATTATACGTCTAACCTGGCGCCCCCCCCCACCCACCGGTCCCCACCTGGCGCCTCCCTAGGGATTGCCTGACCGACCCAGTATTCAGAGAGACACACAAAACCAGCATACAGGACTACTTCACACATAACGCGAACACTGCGTCGTCGGTACTGGTGGAGTGGGACGCGTTTAAGGTGGTGGCTAGGGGAGAATGCATCAAACAGGTGGTGGGGGTTCGCCGCACCTTGGAGCGGACACTCCTAACCTCGGAGCGGGCCCTGGCCGCACTCACTAAACGGCCTGACGACTCGGAGGAGCACGCTGTACTCACGGCCGAGGCTAAGACGGAATACCAGGCCGCCTGCGCTGACCTCCGGAAATACAATTTTAGGGCTTACGCCTCTAGAGTGCATAAGGACAGGGACAAAGCTGGGGCGCTACTGGCTTGGATGGCAAGGCAGGACACCGAAATCAAGCCAATCACGGATATTATCAACCCGGACGGTGAGCTGGTACGCTCACAGGCCGAGATTCTCCTGGCGTTCCAGCGTCATTATACACAAGTGTACGGGACCCGGACCCAGTACTCCCCATCTTCTGTAGACAATTTTTTAGACCCTCTGACATTACCCACAATATCGGACGTCGACAAGCGCTCCCTCGACGCCAAGATTGTCCCGTCTGACATCACCCAGGCGATACGGGCCATGTCTCGTAATAAAGCGCCGGGGTTGGACGGCTTCCCACTAGAGTACTACTCGACATTCTCCCCCCTAGTGGTCCCCCGTCTGTCACCGATGTTCGGGGCTGTCTCTTCATCTAGGTAGGTTACCCCAGTCACTGCGGGAGTCCGTGATCGTCACCTTTCTCAAACTCCACAGAGATCCACTTCACATGGGGTCGTATCGCCCCATCATGCTCCTGTCGGCCGACTGTAAGATCCTGGGGAAAATCCTGGCGGATCGTTATGCGCAGATCATTCGCCCATTGGTCCACCCCGACCAATGCGGCTTCGTGCCGGGGAGAAACACCTCCCAGAATCTCCGCCGAATCTTCCATGTTCAGGATCAGGTACGTGACCGATTTCCTCGCGCCGCCTGCCTCATTATGGACCTGGAAAAGGCGTTCGACACCCTCACCTGGCCCTATCTCTTTTCTGTCCTGCGGCGACTCAATATCGGCCCGACACTCATGGCGTACACGCGCCTCTTGTATACCGATCTCACCACTCGGGTTCGTATCAGGAGACGCATATCACCAGCATTTGGAGTTCGGCGGGCACAAGACAGGGGTGCCCCCTGTCGCCTCTTTTATTCGCGCTGGCAGTCGAGCCGCTGGCGGTTCGGCTGCGCCTGGAGGGTGTGGACTGGGGCATCCCTCTCGCGGATGACACACATTGCGTATCCATGTACGCGGACGATCTCCTCATATACGTCCGAGACATCGAAACGGACCTGGCCCCCATAGGGGCGACGTTGGCGGACTTTGCAGACGCCTCGGGCCTGCAGGTGAACTGGGACAAGTCCACAGTCTACCCCTTACACCCGAGCCTGCCTCCCCGGGAAGTCGAGCTCGGACCGCATAAACTCTCGTGGTCCCCGGAGGCTCCCCGGTACCTCGGTGTCCGCTTGTACCATTCTCCTGCAGCCATGTTTGAGGGTAATCACTGCGCAGTGCTTGCTAGTCTGCGCCCGACTGTCGCCTTCTGGAATAAACTCCCGCTGGCCCCGATAGGACGGATAGCCCTAGCTAAAATGGTGATGCTTCCCCGACTCCTTTACCACTTCACAAACTTGCCGGTTATACCACCCAGGTCCTTCTTCCGCGATGTCGACTCCCTCCTAGGGACCCTTATCTGGGGCGAAGGCCGCCACAGGGTCGCCCTGAAAACCCTCCAACTTCCCACGGCGCAGGGAGGACTCGGAGCTCCATCCTTCGAGGCATATTTCCTCGCGGCACAACTCCAATGGCTATCTTACTGGACGGCGGACCGTTACCCTCAGGAGACTGTCACCTCGACCGGCAGAATCGCAACCCCGGAACTCACCCGTCTCCTCCTCCCGGGCACCAAGCCACGGCGCACATACCCCCTTCAAGTGGCGATAGCGCGCCGGTGCATGATGCGGATCCACCGGTTGTCCCCCAGTAGACCTCCGTACTCCCCGCTACTACCACTGATAGGCAGCCCCAGGCAGGAGTCCTACTTCACCGCTCCACTGTTCGCCGAATGGTCACTCTGTGGCATCACGGATCTGGAATCGCTCTTCGAGGAAGGCCAGCTAAAATCGCTTGACCGCCTGGTCACTGAATACGGACTCTCCCCGGGCCAATTCCTCAGATATAGACAGCTGCTCGATGGATACCGGCCCCATTTTAATCTCTGCACTGGCGAGCCAGACACGCATCCAGTAATACATACAATCCTACATATGGGGGTGGGACGCCACTTAATCACCTGGCTATATAAATCTATCCGGGAACTCTCACATGCTCCCCTTACGACTTTGAGAGCTACATGGGAGGAGGACATAGGTCGCGCACTACACGACTCTGAATGGACTAAAGCACTTGAGGCCCCAAAACGCGTCTCTAGGAACGCCCGCTTCAAGAACATCCAATACTATATCCTACACAGGGCATACCTCACCCCAGCGCGATTGCAGAAGTTCTATCCCTCCACACCATTCCTATGCCCCAGATGCTGCCCCCCTACGGCAGATTTTCGGCACATGTTCTGGAGTTGCCCCAACCTTCATCCCTTTTGGCGGGCGGTACACGACACTCTGGCGGAACTTACAGGTCTCACTACTCTAGCCACCTGGGAGTCCAGCGCACTAGGCATCTTTCATGTTCCTAAACGAGACCCGGTGCACAGACGCTTTGTGTCCTTAGCACTCCTGTTGGCAAACAGATGTATAGCCATGCGCTTGCGATCCCCGGAGGGTCCCTCCGCTGCGGCATGGACGGGCGCGGTCGGTAAATGGGCGGCGGCGGAAGAGGATGCCCTTAGAGAGGAAGAAGCCAGGGGTGTGCGTAAAATTTCCATATCCATGGAATGGGCCATGCTCCTCCACAGCTTCCGGCAGTCCACACATGCAGAAGACCCACCTACTCCTCCCCCCCCCCCCCCCGCCCGAGAGAACCAGTAGCCTCTACCTGGTATCAACCATCCCGGGACCGTCTCCCGGTACCCCCTACATCCTGATCAAACTCTCATGTCATGCCGCCCACCTCGATACCCGCATACACGGGGTGTATCCACCCCCTGCCCATTCCTCCTCCCCCCCACCTCTCTTGGAGCGCATATCGACTGGCTCCGTGGCCCCCCCCTGACGCCCGTCACCAGTATCCCCCTGCTTAGACCCTGCTAGCGCCCACACGCTTCTCTCCCACAGTTTTGTCCCCCCCGTTCTCTGGTGCCACCACTATATGGACAGTACAGACCTCGATCCTACGCTCTCGAGGCGGGATCCTACATACCTGCTATTATCCATCGCCCTATTGGCAATGCAGATTCACTGTCTTCCGGCCTGCGGACATATTTGTACGATCTACACTGATTATTCGAGGAAATGTATATTTGCACCAGTTGTATAAAAACAAGAAAAAGTTGCACGCTTGGCTGTTCGTGGCTGAATGTTGAGGCCACGTCAGCAGATCATTTACACTGTACCTGTATACTTTGATGCAACAATAAAACAAATTTAAAAAAAAAAAAAAAAAAAAAAGAAACGTTACAGGCACGTAATTGAATCTATTTATGATTGCTTTTCCTTTCCTCCAACAGGTCTTTTTTATTACAAGCCCGCCGATTTTGGCAGGAGCTTACACCGATAGCAGACTTTTTTGCTTATCTGGTCACAAGAATCTAGTACTGGGTACACCTTCTAGGGGATGTAGACCGTCCATTTTCTTTCCCATTGGTCCTGACGAAAACCTGGTAATTTCCACACATAGGTTGAAACATGTAGACCAGACCACCTCCAGAGATACTCTTGGTCATAATTACCCTCAAAGTATCTCCACACTTCTTTTTAACATTGTCAAGTTACTTACAAATAAAAAAAAAATCATTAAGTTAAACCAGGACAATTTTTAACACACCTTTTTTTGCACTTAACATTCACAATCCAGCTCCACTGTAGTCCAGGTGTCGTAGCACACCCTGATGGCACTCTGTCATCAGGGTGGACCCCGATGATGAAGCATGTCACCACTAGGTTGGTGAGTGAGGGTTTTTTTACAAAAGGAAGAATTCTTTCCTTTTTCCTAAACACATCCCATTAAGAATCCACGATTCTCTCTGGTGATACTCCTCCTATTGTTAGTTGTTATACCTTACCCAGGGGAA
This sequence comes from Lissotriton vulgaris, assembly GCF_964263255.1. Classification (NCBI taxonomy): domain Eukaryota; kingdom Metazoa; phylum Chordata; class Amphibia; order Caudata; family Salamandridae; genus Lissotriton; species Lissotriton vulgaris. Next base: position 1,510,575,667 of record NC_141689.1, read on the forward strand.
CAGGAGTAATCCCCATTCACATTTTGTGAATACAATCCCTTACTCTCCCTTTTGTTGTTACGTGGGTGTATACCAGCCATGAGGGAGTCTATGTGTGCCGTTCTGACAACTAGAGCTGGAACTAAGAAATCAGTACAATGGAAATCTGGGCAATGCTGCGTTGTTGTTTTTTTCCTGGAAGCGTAAGCAGAGTGGGCTGGACTGACGTATGCCAGTGCTGCGTGAGGCTCTGAACCATGATTCCGGAGCTATGGGCGTGGTTACGTCATGAGCTATGTGAGAAATCAAGTAATTCGGTGTCCGTTTTGTAGTGCGGACGTCACCCGGGTCTTAAATGCATCATTATATCGGTAAAGTTCCACAGCATGGCCAACATGGAAGGTACGGGGTATCACTGATCATATATGTATCCATCAATGCACACATAAAAGATGGTGGACATGACGCATTTCTGCAATTATGAATTTGTTGTACGTTCAGTGGAGTGCAGTGGAGTGTTGTAGCTGTAGTAACGCATCCAGAACACCTCTGCATGCCTGATCTACGACATCCCCCGCTGCAGCCATATCACACCCCAGTTGAGAGTCCTGCACTGGCTCCCCATCAACAAGAGGATAACCCTCAAACTCCTCACCCACGCACACAAGGCACTCCACATACCGGACCAGCGTACCTCAACAGTCGTCTCAGCCTCTACACCCCCAACAGCCAGCTCCGCTCCGCAGACCTCGCCCTCGCCACCGTCCCCCCGCATCCGAAGAGTAACCGCTGGCGGCAGATCATTCTCTCACATCACCGCTAAGACATGGAACACCCTCCCCTTCCACCTGTGGCAGACCAAAGACCTCCTAACCTTCAGGAGACTTCTCAAGACCTGGCTCTTTGAACAGCCCCCCCCCCCCTCCCCCCAGCGCCTTGAGACCCTCAGGGGTATGTAGTACACTTTATAAATGCTATGATTGATTGAGTGATTAATACAGGGCTGTGAAAGGTTTAAGTTGCAGCTTTTGGCACATGAAAGGCAGATAATACATATAGGTATGTGGTCATTCAGGTATACTGTTAAACTTGGTGCTGGAAATCAGTGTTCGAGGCTCGGAGTTGCGTCCACATCCTGTTATTGTTGATTAATGACGTAATCTACGTGTGCCTGAAAATGTACTGTAAATACGGTGCTCATGTAAATTGCTGATATAGTTTTGGGTTGATTTTGTGCTTTATAAGTATGTTATAAAAAAAGGAGGAGGAATAGCCCAGACTTACTGTTAGAGGTAAGATAGTTGCATACGCTATTTATAGCACAATATAATATGGTAGGGCGCAGGAGCAGTATTTTACAAACATAATAAATACAGACACAGATAGATAGTTGAAGTGGGTACGTTCACGTGTGCTCGAATCCATTTTATTACGTTGCTGTTGATAAAAAGTAGAATAGTAATCATTATATCATACATAGATATTCAATCATAAACGGTTTATGACTTCTGCTTTACAAAGGTAGGAGCAATATATGTGAAATACTACACAGAAGATTCTATTGTAAAGGGTTAATGAGTTGTGGTGCACTGAGGTAGGGGTAGTTTGTGTGGAGCCTGCCATGATGTGTGGTCCAGAAAGACCGCACTGGTAAGAATGTCTTTTGGCAACTGAATTTTGCCTTAATAAGGCCATGTGGCAATTATCTATGGTGCACTGAGTAAGTGGTACGTGTGGTGCTCAGCGTGTGCTCACCCTGCGAAGATGCGTGGTTCGAACAGTCTGTACTCCAAATATTGAGTGTTGCATTCTGCTCTGCATGAATTTTGAGGTTGAAAAAAAAAACTACCATTAATGGTTATCAATTGCTCTGCAAACTAGGTCTACTGATTGCCCTCCATAACAAATTAAACGATTGCATTTCACGCAGTGCATTCTAAATTTCTTAAAATGGGGACGTATGTCTGGTGGTGATGTTGAAGTTGATACCCCAGAGGTATTTGGTATTGCCGGTGGTGGAGGTACATTTTGGCGCTGTGTTCTACTTTCTTTGTAAACCTAGTTCACAGGATGTAGGGATTAAAGGTGCTTGCACATACTAGCAGTGCCACAGGAGTATTTTTGACTGACTTAAATCAAGGCTAAATTCCCTACTGTCTCTAGTGTAGATACAAAGCTGAATTCAAGTTGTGAATCTTACTGTCCGCAGTGTACATCGAAGCCACTATTCAGCACAGTTATAGAAAAATGCTTTTTTTCCACTTATTTTAACAAAATCTCAATATATACAGTATAATTGTCTCTGCATTAAGTAAATCAAGGCTGAATTCCCTACTGTCTATAGTGTTGATACAAAGCTGAATTGAAGTTGTTAACCCTGATATCCGCAGTGTAGATCGTAGGGTGGACTGCATCCTCCGTAATCATGATTGAAGTGAAAGATGGAACATGTATGCAGCGTAAATTTTATTATTCAACAAAATCTGTAAGTGATATCAAAGAAGTTTTTAAAGGAGCATACTAAAGGGATATTGTGTAGGGTTTGATAGGTGTTATACTTAGTTTGGTTTGCACTGAGTTAGTTGTATCTGTAACAACAAGTTTCTTTGGAGAGGGCGATGATGCGCGGTCCTGGCAGGCCGTACTTATAGTAATATTTTGGCTTGTGAATTATGCCTTAGTAAGGCCACGTGATAATGATTTTGTGCACTGAGTTACTAGTAGCTTTGGCGCTTAGTGTGTACGTATCCTGCGATGATGCGTGTTCGGGGGAGCGGGGTACAGTAATTGGACTAATGTGTTTTGTAGATTGAATTTTGCATGAATTCCATTTAAAAGGGACAGTATGTCTCACTGTGACATAACACTGTTCACTCTTCTTTGCGAGGATTTATTGTGGACTGAGTTAGTAGTATCTTTGGCGCTGAGCTTGTACGTATCCTGCGATAATGCATAGTGCAAGGGGGCCGCACTGGGAGCAATGATTTTTGCCTAGTGAGTTCTGCTTTAATAGGGCTATGGGGAGATGACTTGTGGTGCAGTGAGTTAGTGGTACCGAAAGAACTCAGCGTGTGCATACCCTGCGATGATTTGTGGTTCGGGGGGGTCGCAGTGGTATAATATCTCTTGTTTACTGGGATGCATCATGTACAATCGTCATTCTACCTGAATGGTGAGCCCTCAGTGTAGATCGAAGGCAGTAGTCAGCACAGACATGGAGGATTGCTTTTTGTCACTTATTTAAACAAAATCTGAAGACCTATAGTAGAATTGTCTCTGCATTAAATAAATGAAGGCTGAATTTCCTACTGTTCATACCTTAACAAAATCTGAGGACACAGTACAATTGTCTCTGCCTTAAATAAATCGAGAATGAATTCAATGTTGTATGTAGTGCTTATGCGCTTCTGCTATCAAGTGGTGAACTCTGTTGATTGCAGTGTATGTTTGAAGGCAGTACTCAGTACTGACATTGAGGAATGTTTTTTGTCACATCATTTAACAAAATTGTCTCCGACTTCCATAAATGAGAGCTAACTTGAATGCTGTCCGTAGTGTAGATGGAAAGCTGAATTCAAGTTGTGAACCCTGCTGTCTGCAGTGTAGATCGAAGGCAGTAGTTGACACAGACCTGGAGGAATGCTTTTTGTCACTTATTTAAACATAATCTGAAAACATATAGTAGAATTGTCTCTGCATTAAATACATTAAGGCTGAATTTCCTACTGTTCATACTTTAACAAAATCTGAGGACATAGTACAATTGTCTCTGCTTTAAAGAAATTGAGACTGAATTCAATGTTCTCTGTAGTGCTGATGAGCCACTGGTACCAAGTTGTAAACTCTACTGACCGCACTGTAGATCGAAGGCAGTAGTCAGCACAGATAGCGACAAAGAATTTTTATCACTTATTTTAACAAAGTCTGATGACATAGAGTAGATTTGTCTCTGCCTTACATAAATGAAGGATAACTTCAGTGCTGTGCGTAGTGTAGATCCAAAGCTGAATTCAAGTTGTGAACCCTGCTGTCTGCAGTGTAGATCGAAGGCAGTAGTTGACACAGACATGGAGGAATGCTTTTTGTCACTTATTTAAACAAAATCTGAAGACATATAGTTGAATTGTCTCTGCATTAAATACATGAAGACTGAATTTCCTACTGTTCATGCTTTAAGAAAATTGTCTCTGCCTTACATAAATGAAGGATAACTTCAATGCTGTGCGTAGTGTAGATCCAAAGCTGAATTCAAGTTGTGAACCCTGCTGTCCGCAGTGTGGATCGTAGGCAGTAGTTGATACAGACATAAATATGCGGTGCTGTGGCGCAATGGGCCTGTGTCGAGAAGGCATGTGGTCATGGCGGCGGCCACGTGGCAGGGTGCGGACCTTCACTGTGGCGGAGTCTTTGCTCTTTGCAGAAGTGAACCACGCCCAAGACGTAGGCTAATTATTTATACGCTGACGTTGCGTACGTTGGATCAGCCCACTTCAGTTCTGATTGAAGGGGGGTAGACAACACAGCAACATGACAGAGATAGTCCCCAGAGTCCGAGATAATATGGTTGCGTCCACTGTGCAGTACACACGTATCAATGGTATATCTACACACAGAAAAGTTTTTGGTTTGTGTAGTGACTTGTGTATAGCATATCACCGGTAGTATTAGTATTGTGTACATTATTGTTGATGTGCGAGTTCCTTCCCTTATACATAGTTGATTGCCACATCTCTGAACATTGAGCTAGTGTGCTGTTGAGGGGATATGTTATTTTGGGTAGGTCCGTTGTCTTGTTTTGCGCTGCCTCTGAGGTAGGGGTCAGGAGGGGTGGTTGTAGTGGTAGTGGCGCTGGGTATTGTGATTTTGTTGGGTGTCGAAAGTGGAAAATTAGTACCTCTATCACATATTGCTCTTTTTAAATATGGGTGTGAGTTGGATGTAATTCACATAGTACATAGTCGACATCCTTACACTAGTTAAATGTTGATGGTAATTTGTTAGTGGTAAGTGGAACTATTGCCTGTTTTTTTTTTAGGTAGCATTGAAGATTTGGTGTCTTGTCAAGATATGGGGAAGTGGTCAACATTATAATTAGAAATTGTCATTTAAAAATCCTTTGAAATTCACTGAAAAACCATAGGTTTCAAGCAGGTTGTAGTTAGGAATTATCATTTAAAAAACCTTAGAAATTCACTGAAAAAAACATAGGTTTCAAGCAGATTATAGTTAGGAATTATCATTTAGCATAGGTTTCAGGGGTGTTCTAGTTAGCTGGATATTTCACTCATTCAAAACCATTGAAATTCCTCAGTTATCGTTGGTTGTAATAACTGTAACTCTCGCGCCCGCATCCACTGGTGATGATGTCACATATTACATCATTCATGACATGGTCAGTGACATCACTGATTACATCGTCCACGTGACAATCAGATACATCTCATCATACACTAGTATAACCTTTCATCTCTCACTGTAAAACACAGAGTACCATATTTGAATCCATTGACACAGCAATACAAGTTTCTAAAAACCCACTCAGTGATTCCTACATCTACAGACATCTAATCGCTTACCTATAGATTCACTCATACATGTTGTCAATGATCAATAGGACACTATCAAATATACTTATACACTTATATTGACATTACAAACCAGCACACATCCAATTCACTTATGCAGTCATCCTACTCACTTATGCAAACAATAGATCATACTTATATTTACTTAGCTACACACGTATACAAACACCACTTAATTTATTCATATAGATAGTAACTCCTATTTAGTGTGTTATAAAATTACTAATACAAGTATACACCTATCCATACAGTCTCTCCTACAGTCTTATGTATACTTATTTATATACAACAAATGTCACATACACTGCCTTTTATTTTTGTAGTTTGTTGGACATGTACCATTGAGAGATATATTTGCTCATCACCACTCCCATAAAGATATTTAGTCATCCAAACAACTGTTATAACATGTAGTCTTAACCTCCTATACCTACTAAATCAACTATTCACACATCTTTGGGCAGCCACACACCCCCTACGGAACCACACACACATTCACTCCCCCACACAAATATTCAGTTAACTAATCAATAACTAATATAGACTTTCATGTAGCTAGTAATTAGCAGGTGCAGCAGTTTACACAACAACTAACAAAATAATACAGATATTCACACAGTTTAGTCACTATCCAATATATTTAGTGAGACACTTTAAATTACTCAAGTAATCCTCCCTCAAAATAGGCATATATCCTCTGATTCTTAAATGCAGATTGATATATATATTTATAATAAATATTTAAATAACAAACCAAACCACATTCACTGGATGTCATCAGTGATGTTATTTGAGATGTCATCAGTGATGTCATCAGAGATGTCACTGACCATGTCATGAATGATGTAATATGTGACATCATCACCAGTGAATTGCGGGCGCGAGAGTTACAGTTAGTACTAACTAACTATAACTAAGGAGTTTCAATGGTTTTGTAGGAGTGAAATACCAAGCTAACTATAACACCCCTGAAACCTATGTTTTATTCAGGGAATATATATATATAAATTCAACTTTAGAAAAAAAAATCAGTTACTGGTTGTCATTTGAGATGTCATCAGTGATGTCACTGACCATGTCATGAGTGATGTAATATGTGACGTCATCAGCAGTGCATTGCGGGAGCGCAAGTTATAGATAGCTCAACTAACTGTGAGGCAGAATTTCTCTGGTTTTGTACAAATGAAATGTCAAACTAACTATAACGTTCCTGAAACCTGTAGTTATTTCAGTGAAAATATGTGTATATATATATATATATATATATATATATATATATATATATGGACTTTGGATTGCTCTGGGGAATTCTTTACCACCCACCTGCAACTGGCAAGCCCACACCAACTTGTTTCTCACTCCCCCGCGCTGCCGACCCAGGTGTATAATCACAATGCATTCTGGGAGTTGGAGTTTGGCGCATTTATCGCAACGAACAACAGGTGTGCCTATTGCATCAGGGGGAGGAGACTACGGGATTTGAAAGCATTAAGCAGCAGGACTGGTGTATTTGGGAGAAGGACTCAACACAGTGCAGGGCGCTGAGGAAGGCTTGATGCCGAAATGCATTCGCCACCACTGAAACATTCTGAATAAAGTGAGTCTCTTACCTTGGTATCCCCTCTGGCCTCTGATTTCTTCTACCAAAGGGATGTGGTGTTATATTTTCTGCACCGGCCAGAGGCGCAGTGCAGATGGCCCTGCTGCATGAAGCGACCCGGACTTTTGCTGGCATCACGCTGTTTCACGGCGTTCATTGAACTCTGGGGGATCGAGTTGTCCGGTGTCTGCCAGTTTCTCCAGGCTGTCATGGGTGGAGTGAGGTATTTTACCTCCGTTAGGGCGCTATGCTGTGCATGACTGCCCCTGCTCAATAGTGGACTTGGTGTCATTGGCGGCAGCAGTACGAGGGGACCCAAGGAGGTGGCCGTGGACTTTGGATTGCTCTGGGGAATTCTTTACCCCCCACCTGCATCTGGCAAGCCCACACCAACTTGTCTCTCACTCCCCCACGCCGCCGACCCAGGTGTATAATCACAATGCATTCTGGGAGTTAGAGTTTGGCGCATTTATCGCAACGAACAACAGGTGTGCCTATTGCATCAGGGGAAGGAGACTACGGGATTTGAAAGCATTAAGCAGCAGGACTGATGTATTTGGGAGAAGGACTCAACACAGTGCAGGGCGCTGAGGAAGGCTTGATGCTGAAATGCATTCGCCACCACTGAAACATTCTGAATAAAGCGAGTCTCTTACCTTGGTATCCCCTCTGGCCTCTGATTTCTTCTACCGAAGGGATGTGGTGTTATATGAAGCAAAATTTCTTCCCTTCTGTGGAAAGATAAAGCCACACACGCATATATATATAATCTACTGGCGGTCGCCAGTAGGTATATATAGTTAGGACCTAGTTACCATAGGAAATTCCGAACATTCTATTGGGAATAACTTTGGCGCCGATTGAGGGATCTGCCTGTAAGTTTCCTTAAATTTGCCTCCCTGCGCTCTGCTCCTTCCCTTAAAGTTTCGGGGGGATTCGTCAAGCGGGGGCCAAGAAAAAAGGGGGGGTCCCAAAACATGTTTTCCCCATGTTAATTTCCGTAGGGACATTCTGACAAGGCTACAGCTCGAACGGCTGAACGGAATTACACCAGATTTGGCAAAATGGTAGGGACTGGTATGCAGCAGTGCCTTTTGTATGTTTGGTGTAAATCCCTCCAGTAGTTCTTGAGAAAATTGAATTTGACATTTTTGAAATGGCATTTTCTATGGGACCTTTAGACACGGCTACAGCCCGAACGGCTGAACGGAATTACACCAAACTTGGCAAAATGGTAGGGACAGGTATGCAGTAGTGCCTTTTCTATATTTGGTGAAAATCCTTCCAGTAGTTGTTGAGAAAATGAATTTGAGCAAATTATATATCTATACGCGCTCAACATTCTATTGGGAATAACTTTGGCGCCGATTGAGGAATCTGTGTAATTTTCCAGAATTTTGGCCAGCTCCGCTCCGCTCCTTCCCTGAAAGTTTTGGGGGGATTCGTCAAGTGGGGGCCGAAAGGGGGGGGGTCCCAAAACGTGTTTTCCCCATGTTAATTTCCATAGGGACCTTTAGACACGGCTACAGCCCGAACGGCTGAATGGAATTACACCAAACTTGGCAAAATGGTAGGGCCTTGTATGCAGATGTGCCTTTGCTATGTTTGGTGAAAATCCCACCAGTAGTTGTTGAGAAAATTGAATTTGATCAAATTATATATCTATATGCGCTCACCGTACGCGCACCGTACGCATACGGTACGCGAGCGAGTTTGAGTGGCTGGCAGTCGACTGTCAACATTCCAAACTGTCCAAACCAGGAAGTGTTGGCCACCATCTTGTTTTTCAGGAGAACTGAGGCACAAAAGAGCCCAAAACAAGAGTGGAAAACACGAAAAGGGGGCAGGGTAGAGACCCCCCCAACCCTCTAGCCCTTCTCAGGTTGGTCCCAAAAGGACCGCCAAGAACAAAAAATAAAATAACAGGGTACGCGCACCGTACGCGTAGGTTACGCGAACTGTGCGCGTACCCCGCGATTTAAAAAAAAAAACATTTTTTGTACTTGGTGGTCCTTCTGGGACCCCCTGAGAAGGGCTAGGGGGTCAGGGGGTCTCAAACCTGCCCCCTTTTTGCGTTTTCCACTCTTGTTTTGTGCTCTCTTGTGCCTCACTTCTCCTGAGAAACAAGATGGCTGCTCAGGTGGTTCCAGAAGGATAATAACATATATAAACGTTATCCGCTAATAGAATTAGCATTTACAAAACCTTTGAAATTTATTGAAAAAAAATATAGGTTTCACACCTGTTATAGTTAGGAATTAGCATTTAAAAACCTTGCAAATTCACTGAAAAAACCATAGGTTTCAAGCCTTATATAGTTAGGAATTAGCATTTAAAAAACCTTGCAAATTCACTTAAAAAACCATAGGTTTCAGGACTTATATAGTTAGGAATTGGCATTTAAAAAACCTTGCAAATTCACTGAAAAAACCATAGGTTTCAAGCCTTATATAGTTAGGAATTAGCATTTAAGAAACCTTGCAAATTCACTTAAAAAACCATAGGTTTCAGGACTTATATAGTTAGGAATTAGCATTTAAAAAACCTTGCAAATTCACTTAAAAAACCATAGGTTTCAGGCCTTATTAGTTAGGAATTAGCATTTTAAAAACCTTGCAAATTCACTTAAAAAAACATAGGTTTCAGGCCTTATATAGTTAGGAATTAGCATTTTAAAAACCATTGAAGTTGCTCCTATATAGTTAGTTGTAATAACTATATTTCGCGCACCCGCAATCCACTGCTGATGATGTCACATATTACATCATTCATGACATGGTCAGTGACATCACTGATGACATCTCAAATGACATCACTGATAACATCACTGATATCATTCATGTGATAATACGATGCACCTCCTCACACTCTAATATAACCTTTGATACACCCAGTGTTAAATACAGACTACCATTCTTGAAACCATTGACATACCAGTACCAGTTACTACATACGCACTCACTGATTCCTAGGTCTACACACACATTCACTCATTTACCCATAGAATGACTCATACATACAGTCACTCATCAATACAACACTATCATATGCACTCATACACCTATACAGACACACACACACTGCCACTCATCCATGGAGTTACTCACACACCTAGTCAGTCATGCAAAGAATCAATCACACTTCCATTTCCTCAACTATACAGTTATACACACAACACCTTACTTATTCAAACATATACTAACACATACTTACTCTCTTATACAATCACTGATACAAGTACACAATGATCCATATAGCCAATCGCACATTCACTGGCTCTCATGTATAGTCATTTATATATGCCAACTCTCACATGCACTGTGTTTTACATATGTACTTACTTGCACATGTAGCACTGAGATATCATTCACTCACCAACACACCCATGCACACAGTCAACCGCCCATATAGATGTTTCCTCATGCACTCTTGAACTCATACACCTAGTGAATCAACTGCTCACACATCTATGCACAGAGCCACACACCTCCCAGCCACCCACACACACACATACTCAGTCTCACATTCAAATACTTGTGCAACCAATCAATAACCCATATAGCCACTCGTATAGCTACTGATCAACACATGCAGCAGCTTACACAACAGACATACTGATGCACACATTCAGACAGTTTAGTCACTAACCCATGCATTTAGTAAGACACATTTAATCACTCACTCACTCATACAGTCAGTCACGCACCTACTAAATCCTTCATCCAGACACTTATACATCCACTCATTCTTCAATATGTAAAACATATTTAAACTTTACAGAAACACACAGTCACTGGATGATGCCATCAGTGATGCCATCAGTGATGCCATCAGTGATGTCATCAGTGATGTCATCAGTGATGTCATTTGAGATGTCATCAGTGATGTCACATACCATGTCATGAATGATGTAATATGTGACATCATCAGCAGTGGATTGCGGGTGCGCGAAATATAGTTAGTACAACTAACTATATAGGAGCAATTTTAATGGTTTTTTAAATGCTAATTCCTAACTATATAAGGCCTAAAACCTATGGTTTTTTAAGTGAAAAAAAACAATATATATATATATATATATATATATATATATATATATATATATATATATATATATTCACTGAAAAAACCATCGGGTTCACACCAGTTATAGTTAGGAATTAGCATTTAAAAAAACCTATTAAATTCACTGAAAAAAACATAGGTTTCGCACCAGTTATAGTTAGCTGGAAATTTTACTGACATAAAACCATTGAAATTCCAACGTTCTAGTTAGTTGGACTCACTATAACTTGCGCGCCTGCAATGCACTGCTGATGACGTCACATATTACATCACTCATGACATGGTCAGTGACATCACTCATGACATCACTGATGACACCATCCAGTGAATGTGTGTCTTTCTGAAAAACATATATGTTTTATATATGTATTTGTAAAGGACGATGGGAGAATAAATGGTTAAATAAGTGTGTAAATGGATGTTTGTTTTTAAAAGAATTGATTGGTTAACTGCCTTATTAAGTGTATCTTAGTGAATACATATATAATCAAGTAACTTTTAAATATTGAAATGTATGTATCAGTGTTTCACTTTGTGTATAAGTGGCTGTATGGGTTGGTGACTGACTCACTGTTTGTATGTGTTTTGAAGACAGCATATGTACAGGACTGTATGGATGGATGAGTGTGTATATGTGTATTTTAGTGAGTAAACAACTGTTTCACTATTGTCTTTTTCAGTAACAACATATGTTTTAATCTAGTATATGTGAGTATTGATATATATAAGTGAGTATATGTGAGAGTGAGAGATTGTAAGAGTTCCTGTTTAAATAAGTATGTGTTTCTATAAGTGATTGTTTAAGAGAGTAAGTATGTGTAAGTTTCCTTAGAAGTAAAGTGGTAGTGTGTGTATAGCTGTATATGCAAATAAATGGATGTTCAATAGTTTTTTGCATGTGTGTGAGTAACTTTTGGATGACTGTCGGTGTGTAACAGGATGTATAGGTGTATCACTACATATGAGTGAGTATATGTATGAGTGACTATATAGAACTGTTGGTGAATGAGTGGATGTGTATATAGATTGTGGAATTACTGAATTGTTTGTTGTAACTGGTATGGGTATCTCCATTTTTTTGAAAATGTTAATTTCTATTTTTAAATATGTGTTTCAAGGCTTACATTACACTGAAAGGAGGTCTGTCACTCTGTCACAAGGATGGTGTCATCAGTGATGTCATGAGTGATGTCACTGACCATGTCATGAGTGATGTAATATGTGACGTCATCAGCAGTGCATTGCAGGCACGCAAGTTATAGTGAGTCCAACTAACTATAACGTGGGAATTTCAATGGTTTTATGTCAGTAAAATTTCCAGCTAACTATAACTGGTGTGAAACCTATGGGTTTTTCAGTGAATTTCATAGGTTTTTTAAATGCTAATTCCTTTCTATATCGAGTTTCTAACCTATGATTTTTTTTAAATTTGCTGATTTGTGTAAGTATTATTATTATTTTTTATTTTTTTTCATTTTTTCCTGGGGCGCTCTTGGTGCGCGCTCCGGTAAGCTCTCCGGAAAGCGCACCCAGAGCGCTACTTGCGTTTGTGAAAAAAAATATGAATGAAAAGTAAATAATAACGCAAGACATTTAGTACCATACATATAAAAGCAGTTTTTTTGAATAAGGAAATGAAAATGATTTTGCATTTCCGTGAAACTATCAAAACGTCACTTTGGCGCGCCACTTAAGCGCCCCCGGAAGCGCCTACGTTCGTGCCGTGTATGCGCCCCGGAAGCGCCTACGTTCGCGCCGCGGATGCGCCTACGTTCGCGCCGCGTGTGCGCCCCCGGAAGCGCCTACGTTTGCGCCGCGTATGGGCACCCGGAAGCGCCTACGTTCGCTCCGCGTATGCGCCCCCGGAAGCGCTCCGGTGCGCGCAGCGTCAAGTCATGTGACCTTAAAATAACACTTTTCATTGGTTGCTAACAGTTTTTTTTTACAAAGAATGAAATCCCCACCCATTTCCTTCACTTCTTCTTTCACTTTTGTGACTGAAAGACCTGTTTTTTGCTCTTGGATCTTTCTTGGTTTACCATGGCTGCCAGAGAATCCAGCAGTGAAGATGAGCATGAATTCATCAATGAAGAGCCTCCTCAACCAAAGGTGAAGGAGCATTTCATTTGGAAATTTTTTAAAATACCACCTAACCAGAAAAAGGTGAACGCTCCAAAAGTGGAGTGCAGGATCTGCAAACAAGTCCTGTCACGGGGTGACCCCAAGAAGAAATATTCTTTTGGGAACTTTACAATGATACGGCATGTGGAGAGGAGGCACCCCCAGAATTTTGCCCGGGAAAGTGTCAGGGCTCTGGCACAAGAGGTTCCCAGTGATGGGGCCTCTACATCCACCGGAGGAGCAACTACTTCTGGGAGGGGGCGATCGCAGGAGCTCGTGCCAAAAATTCAACCTGCTTTCAACAATGCTGTCCTGAAATGCAGATACTGCGATCAACTCCTTACCTATGGGGAGCAAAGTGTCCTGCTCATGGTTCGAGCATTGGAGAACCATCACTGCCGTTCCCATCCCTAATTTTTTTAGTTTTTTTTGCTCCTGTTGAGCAGTTTCCATTCCCTGTTTTTGTTTCTGTTCTTAAAAAAAAAAGAAGAAACAAAAAAGTTATTTTCAGAACTACCTCCAATTCTCATCAAAGAGCTATATTCTTAAAAAAATGAAAAAGAGTAAGTGAAATGGAGTGCATTGATAATGGAAAGGAAAATGAGTAAGAGAGAACAGAAAGGTATGAGAGGAGAAAGGAAGTGAAGTAGGGGGACTGAAAGAAGGTGAGTGTTGGGAAGGAAAGTAAGGAGAAGAAGAGTGAATATGGGGAATGTGGATATTCAAAGAAAATGTTGAAAAGGAACGGGGTGTGTAAGGGTAAGAAAAGATGCATTTCTGTAGTTGAAGACTGAAGGCCTCATTTATGAAGCCATGCGTCACTTTAACGCCACCAGAGCGTCACTTTTTGTGACGCATCAGTACAGTAAAAAATGCACCTTATTTAGTCATATTTACAAAGTGGCGCATCTAGGTAGATGCGTCACTTTGTAAGCCCCTGCGCCACATTATTCCTACGTCAGGTGTAATGTATGCAAAAGGGACGTATTGACGCAAGAAAGGGTCGTAGAGGTGACACAGTGAAATCTATGAGATATCACTGCGTCACTTTTATGACGCTGTTGCGTCCAAATATTACGCCTGTTTCACAGCAGACGTGCAGGCCCTTTCACATGGGGCCTGGCCCAATGTGAAAGGATGCATTGCTGGAGTTGCATTGCTGGAGTGTGTCTCAAAAATGATGCATCACTTTTGCGCTTACAGATACGTCTGAAATACTGACGTATCTGTAAGAACTTCCAACATAATACGTCATAAATTTAATATGACGCATGAGTAGAAGACTGAAGGACTCATTTATGAGGCCATGCGTCACTTTAACGCCACCAGAGCGTCACTTTTTGTGACGCACCAGTGCTGTATAAAATGCACCTTATTCAGTCATATTTACAAAGTGACGCATCTAGGTAGTTGTGTCACTTTGTAAGCCCCTGCGACACGTTATTCCTACGTCAGGTGTAATGTATGCAAAAGGGACGTATTGACGCAAGAAAGGGTCGTAGAGGTGACACAGTGAATAAACTGGGGGCCTCATTTATGAAAAGTGACGCATCGCTGCGTGAAAACAGCGATGCGTCACTTTTCAGTGCACACTCCTTACGACATTCCTGATGCGTCATATTTAATGTATGACGAATCATGTCGCAAGGAGTTAGATACGTCGGTATTTCTGACGTATCTGTAAGCGCAAAAGTGACGCATTGCTGGAGTGTGTCACAAAAGTGACGTAACTCCAGTAATGCATCCTTTCACATGGGGAAAGCCCCATGTGAAAGGGCTTGCATCAGTCTTACGCCTGCTGTGAGGCAGGCGCAAGATTTTGACGCAACAGCGTCCTAAAAGTGACGCAGTGAAATCTCATAGATTTCACTGCGTCACTATTACGAGGCTTTTTGCGGGGGAACGCCCCCTCTGCATACATTATACCTGGCGCAGGTATAATGTGGTGCAGGGGTTTAAAAAGTGACGCATCTACCTAGATGCGTCACATTTTAAATATGGCGCAACGAGGCGCATTTTTACACCGCTGGTGCGTCACAAAAAGTGACGCACCGGCGGCGCAAAACTGTCGCAAGGCCTTCATAAATAAGGCCCTGGATTTTCCCCATGCTTCACTCCCCGGTCCGCGTACCGGGCGCTCCCCCCGCGCAAATCGAATTTTATTTTTTTTTAAAATGCCCCGCGGGACCCTATTTTAGCCCCCACATCAAACCTAGGGGGTCAGGGGGGTCTACCCTGCCCCCTTATAGTCATTTCCCCCTTTTTTTATGGCACCTCGTGTGTCTCGATCCTACCGAGACACAAGATGGCGGCCGCTCCGGACTGTTTCGAATGTTTACAGACACCCGTGACCCAATCAGCTTTCCATGCGCAAGTCGCGTTGCACGCCCGGTGCGCTCCCCGGTGCGCGTACCGGGGGCGCGCCTATAGATATATATATTTTTTTGAACCTAAATTACTCAAAATCCACTGGAGCACATATCTTGAGACATAGCAAAGGCACATCGGGCTACCAGTCCCTACAATTTTGCCAAGTTTGGTGTAAATCCATTCAGCCGATCGGGCTAAAAGTGAGTTCGACCGCCCTATGAAAATTAACATGGGGAAAACGTGTTTTGGGACCCCCCTTTTATCTCGGCCCCCGCTTGACGCGTCCCCCCCCCAACTTTCACGGAAGGACCGGAGCTCGACGAGGCCATTTTGAAGAAATTTTCAGGCAGATTCGTCAACCGGCGCCAAAGTTATTCCAAATAGACTTTTGAGATTTTGCATTGAAAACAATCCTAACTATAACTACCTACTGGCGAGCGCCAGTAGGTAATATATATATATATAGTCGCTCCAGGTTGTCCACCTCTTGAGTAGCACACGAGCAGCAGCTTAATTTGTGTAGGTGAGGACGGGGATCCGCTAGTAGATGCCGCTCCGTAATGGATCTGCCCGACGCGTTTCGAAGCTCCATCTGCTTCTCTTCAGGGGCTTTAACGGAAGCGGTGTGCGCACCCGCTGACACACTTCTCCAATTTCCATATGACATGCCCGCCGATGGGAGGCTCCGATGAGACTGTGCATTATGGGAAGTGTGGTGCGGAAAGCACACAATCAAGTCCTGTATGGACCCCACAAGTCAATAACCCATATAGCCACTCATATAGCTACTGATCAACACATGCAGCAGCTTACACACAACAGACCTACTGATGCACACATTCAGACAGTTTAGTCACTAACCCATGCATTTAGTAAGACACATTTAATCACTCACTCATACAGTCAGTCACGCACATACTAAATCCTTCATCCAGACACTTATACATCCACTCTTTCTTCAATATGTAAAACATATTTAAACTTTACAGAAACACACAGTCACTGGATGATGTCATCAGTGATGTCATTTGAGATGTCATCAGTGATGTCACTGACCATGTCATGAATGATGTAATATGTGACAACATCAGCAGTGGATTGCGGGTGCGCGAAATATAGTTAGTACAACTAACTTGTAGTGTAGTTCCTAGTTTCCCACTATGCCCTGCGCATTGGAATAACATAAACAGTAGTATCGACGTAGAAGTGCGGATCTTCCAGGCCTCCACTGACTATGCTAAACTTAATTGGGTGTGTTACCAACTAGCTCAGAGGTCACTGGAAACTTTCTTCTCTGCATAGGAAGTGATCAGCTTCCCTGGCACAGACAAGAAGGGATTCAGCTTTCCAACAACCGTGCAACATGACAACTTTGCTCCTCAGATTAAGAGTCAATCTCTAGGGTCGTGTGAAACAATAGACATGTATTTCACTCAGTCAGATTAGTGCAGTTTACTTTCACGAGATGTAGAGAATAGAGAGACGGGTTTTTTGTCAATAAAGGGTTAACATTTATTGAACAGTCTTTCTTCTCGTACAAGAGAAATGTATTGCCACAATTGCAAGACTTGTTATTATAAAAAGTACGTACAGTAAGATAAGTATTGCGAAATAATACTGTAAAAGCATTGATATGGTTTCTTAGCCATACAATGGTTTAAAAGTAATAAAACATATATACAGTCATATATACATTAGGCTAAAATACTCAACTGGTGCTTCTAACTAAGCCTACCCCAGTGTGCCTGACCTAAGCCTAACACGTGGAAGGGGAGTAAGTAAGTAGCTTTAAGTTAAGTTGGTTTTGCCAAGGTTTGCTTCAAGAATTCTCATCTAAGGGTTTAGTCAACACCATACCTCTGAATAGAATGATGGAAGTCTGGTATTTCCTTCAGGAGGAACTCGGTATCCCAGTCACCCGCGAGGGCAGACTAGAAGCGCTGGAGCTGGATTTCTCTGTTCAGCGCGTCGAGGAGGAGGAGGGGGGACAGCGTCCGCGGGCAGCTTGGCATCTGCTGGGCTCTTCGCAGAGGGACAGCTGTTCAGCTCCTAAGCTCACCACACCATCGTTCGCGCTTTAGCAGCGATAATGGTATCAGTAGCTTCACCAACAGCAGCGGGGCAGCAGGCTGCAGCAGCAGGCTGCATACAGCATACAACAGCTAGCAACAGGGTAGCAGGCTGCAGCAACAGGCTATTGCTTAAGGCAACGTTGGTAATAATTATACCTGACAGGTGCCTGGTTTGACACAAGTTTGCTGGACATAAGACGTCAATTAAAGATGTCACTAGGAAGTGATAGCTATCAGTTGCTCATTAGAGTTCCATTACTAATCAAAACACAGCAAGCGGGGATTTCCAGGTTTGCTGAGTTTTTATCTTGTTGAAGAACTCGGAGTGTTAATCTAGGAATATCAGATAGTGACTTCTGCTCTGTCATTGCACTAATTGGTTGCAAAGGAAGTGGCAGAGAACTATTCTGGAATGTGGCTCTGTTCGTGTGAGGCCAGAGATGACTTTCTGAATATCGCACTTGAACGGTTATGCCAATATAGGGAATAAATGGATTTATAGCCGAATAGGGGCATAAGGTCGCAGTATCGATCAGGAACCTAGATAAACACGCAACACCCACTCCACGTTTTCATGTCCATCAAATTACTAAAACTAGAGCAATAGGACGCATGTGTAACATTGCCCACCCCAAAATACATAAATGCATTCGAAATAGGCGTATATTGTAATACGTGAAATTTAGGTACTGTACGTTTTTTGAAGCATAGAAATCATTCAAAAATTATAGCATATGGAATCAATGAACGATTATGCAAAAAGAATTACACATGAAATATCTCTGAACAGAAGAAGGGCGAGATAAATCATCACATATAAATGCATTGCAATAAATGTGCTAGAGGCTGATGTAAGTTTGTTATGTCTCTAGATGTGTTTAGAAATAGAAGTTTGAAGCTTCTGTTCTCTAAGAATAGTTTTTACCTTAAGCAAAGAATTGTTCGTGCCAAAAAAGGTCAATATTAAAAATGTCCAATTCAAAAGAATTAATGCTTGAACGGGGAAATAGAGTTCCAACGATTTTAGCAGTTTTTGTTGATCAAAACTGAAGGCCGAATTCAGAGTTCATGGGAACGCTGTGTGTCGGAAAGCTTCTCCAAAGTTATTGTTTCTGTACGGGTGAGAACATCGTATCAGACAGGCTCTCAAAGAATTGGTCTACAAAATCAGGTGACAGTTCAACCAAATTCGATAGTGTTGTAACTTGGCAGGTGTGAGAATGATTGCTGTCATCATAGTCGGGAGCAGCAATGCTCACAGATGATTGTACCTGGGTGATGTTGCTTTTGTCACTCGCTCCACTGTTACCACCTAGTCGTAGTACAGGAGTCTCAACGAATGCCGTCATCAGGATTGGTAGCCGCTGGGGACAACACAATGCGTGAGCCGTTATTGGACTGAGCAAAGTATCGACGTCCATTGGTACTGCTGATGGAAGTGAAAGACAGATGTCCAACACGCATTCATCTCCGCATAGCATACATCGAAGTACCAGTAAGATACAGTTCTGCCATATAGGTCTGAATGAAAGGAACCAGGTCATGTTTAGATCTCTCAGCCTGGCCAATCCGAGGATGTTAGTTATCCTGTCCCGGTAGCGCATTGCTAGGATTGTCTCTTCCATTCCCATGGGAGCTATGTCTGAGTTTCCGCTTGCCATAAGGAAGCAGGAGGGTCAAAAATAAAATCCCTGCTACAAGTCCCAAAAATAATGGTATGCCGCCAAAAACAGAGTGTCTTAAATATGCCTGGGATGCTTGTGGCACTAGACATGTTAAGGAGTTGGCTGAGCATTTCTACGAAATGCACGGGGCAATTTGTTGATAAAAGTTAATGAACTTCAGTAGCTGTCCTTGCAACTAGAAGATCATACGTCTCTTTTGATGACGTTATAGGCACTGTTGTCTGCAAAAGCACAGACTTCATTTTGCTTAAAGTATCAATTCGTATAGAATAGAGATTCAGACGAGGCCAGATGGGAGTCACTGTGTCTGCAGGCCCACTCGGGAACAATGCCTGCATACAGCATTTGACCATGGATGTTACGCTTACTAGATAACTTTTCCCTGGCACAAGGCCACAACATCTGTGATCCGTTCTAAGAATGTAACTCCCGTTCGCAAGTTGCATAAAGAAGGGCTCTATCTGAGTTGCAGGTGTGACTAGCTGGTGGCATGAAAGGTAGTTAGAATTTCCATCACATGCTCCGTGTAAATTAATACCCTGACACAAAAGTATACCGCTTAGTGAATGTTTACAATTTTCACCACTAAGAAATACATTTTTGTCGCTGTCACTATAGCAAGAATGTGTATGGTAATTTCCATTCTGATTTTACATATACTTTACCCAATTGTTCATACTGGCCAGTAGGTATGTATTCAAGGCACTTTTTAAATCGGAAAGTTGTTATCGGAATAGTGATAATTCCGTGTATTATCCATTCAATGACAGGACTCTCTGACATTGTCAATGGTAATCTCTCAAGTTTCTCGATGCTCAGGATTGTATAGTCTGCTCCTTTCTGTGCCAAACTGATCTGTTTATCAGTAAGGTTAAAAATGGAAAATAATAACGTTGTGTTGATTAAACGCCAAGGCACATAGCCTGAACGAAGATTTTGCAGCGTCCAGCCTAATTCTATAATAGAACGTAATTGAGATTGGCCATGTTGTAACATTAGCAAGTCTCTATCTATCACATCAAAGGCAGAGGATACAATATTGTCCAACGAATATATTCTGGAAGACAGTCATTAACCCATTGTCTACTACAGAAAGTGATTTCTCCAAATTAATACGATCAATTTCTCGTATTTTTTCAGCTGTTTCAATTTGTTTGACTTTCCAAGCCTCGTTGTACGCAGCATAGATACTGGTCGCTATGAAACGCTTTTGACGCTGTTTGCGTGGTCCAAGAATGAAATCGCGCAAATCAGCACCATCTTTTAGTAAAGACAAGTGTTGCTTAATTTCAGCCAGTGTGGATGATGTTAGCCATTCAAGGCAGAGTTTCCCTACACTGTATGTCGTTATTATCCCTGGATGTTGTCTCTGGGAATATCTCGGGTCTAGTCTGGTCATTTTTAACCCCTGTGTCTTATTCAGGAATCTATCTTGACAGTTGTTTGTGTCAGTAGGCCAGATTAACCACTTTTTCCAATCAGGATGTGTTCTGTTAAAATTAAAAATTTGTGGAACGTCTAACTCAATATCTACAGTTATATTTTCAGGTATTGGCTTTGGTATAGACGGTGTTTTAAGGTCTTTGATCTTAGCTAGGCCAAGACAGGATGTTTGGTGTATTGTGTCATTTAAAAACAACATTTGTTCTGGTATCATGCAGGTTCTAAATAGTGCTTCAAGGCCTTGTACCTGCCAATCTTTTGTACCCCAAATTGTTTTCGTTTCAATGTTATTTTTCCAATAATCAAAACCAAATGTCATCATTTTTTCATAAAATGCTTCTGAATATATCAATTTAGAATTTGTCAGCAATGTTTTCATTCCTGTTTTATCTAACAGTTTGTAATAAAACGTTTCTGCATTACTGGTGTTAAACCCTGGAAAGTATTTGAATTTCTCAAAAAATGCTTTAGAACTGCTTTTAGGTGGTGTAGCACAATGTTCCCATTGATTATACATAAAAACATTTCTAGGTTGTGCAGATTTATGCAAGTAATGATCACCATAGTGTGTGTAGCAGAATAGCTGCTCATAACTAGATGAACCTTGTAAATATTCATGATCTGTGAATCTAGCTGACATTACTAAATCAGACATCATGTCATTAATACTGTTAAAGTCCCAATCATCAGAGAATGCACTAGGTGTTACAAAGTCACTTAAGGAAACCTTCAGTTGATGAGGATATTTCGGGATTTCGACCGGACCATAGATCTCATAGTCAGTTTTCTCCCATACTACCCCACCAGCTGTTGGAATTGCTGTGACATTTACTGTTGACAGTTCTCTTTTCTTCACGTGGGATGATCTGTGTGGTTTCAGGACTAGGTTGATGTTCTGACTTGCTGTGTCCATTGTAATATATTTTCCCTCAATGAATTTTCCCAAACAAAGTACCATGATGAGCCAAAGCAGGAGGAAAAACACACCTAGACCGAACCAGAACTCTAACCATGGGGAAACAAGGTAGATTTCCTTCAGTTGATGAAAGAGTTCTGTTGCTTTTTCTTTAAAAGTCTTTTTTGTTTCTGGCATCACTTCGGGGTCGTTTTGATCTTCAGAGAAGTTGTCGAAGTTGATGAAATAACCAGAGGCAGTTCTGTCAATTGATGGGATTGTTCTTTCAATCTGTCTTTCGGTAGCATTTTCTGATGCCACATTAGTGTAGACTGGTGTTGTTTCTTGACGAACTGTTTCAATCTGTGTCTCAAGAGGCACTAGTTCCATGGCATTATTGCATAGTCCTTCACCGTGCACTGCAGGCTGATCGAATGTGATTAGTCTTTCAGTTTGAACCTCTTGGATTGTTGCAAGTTTGGGTATTCTGTTGTTTCTTGGGAGTCCACTGGGCCTACTGTTGATTATAGGCCACATGCTTGTGGTTTTACCAGGTCGATGGACACGACTCTGTTCTCCTTTTTACCAGCAAGGGGCGGTAGTACTACTGATCTTATTCCGGTGACTGCCAAGACAGGTACTGCTTTTCTGTAAGAAGGCCAAAATTCCTTCTTAACCGCGATCTTTTCTCTGACTAGATCCCCAATCTTTGGAATCCAGACAGGCCTTGCTGGGGCTGTTGCTTGTAGTGCCTCGTCAGTGGTATCTGGCTGTTGCTTTAACTTTATGTTGCTTAAGGATTTTCTTGTTTCATTCAGTTCCTGTAAAACAGCCAAACGATCCTTTACATCAAAGTCTGTTGTTTTTTCTTGTACCACTGACATCTGACTATCGAGGTCCTGAATGTTCATTCTAATTCCGAACAATAGTTCGTATGGGCTGAAACCTTTTAGAGAATTTCTTGGCAAGTTATTAAGACTAGTCTGGACACTTATTAAATGTTTGACCCACCCAGCGCCTGAACCTAATACCTTCGCCGTTATAGATCGCTTTATGTCCCGTTTTTTTCTTTCTACCACACTATTCCCTTCGGTGTGCGACGGACAAGAATACCGCAACCCAATTCCCATGGCCTCCTTATAAGCTCGAGAGCTAAAAGCAGGACCCTGGTCAGAATGGAACGTGGTAATTGCGTATATGCCGATATGGACTCGCAAATCTTTCTTATAACAGTTCTAGGCGTCAGCCGAGTGCTGGAGGCCACATTATTTAAGTGTGTTTAGCCTTAACTGTGTACAATGGGATGCGCTTCTCTTCTTTGATTGCGCAGATAGACCGCCTTATGCTGTCTAGCAGGGATCCTGAAACTACACTGGCCTGTTCATTACTGCGATCTCTGTTGCAGTTTTCACAATTATGAGCAAAACATTGAATATCTATGCTCATTCCTGGCCACCAGTACTCTGATTGTAATTCTTTCAGAGAAACCTTGATTGTTTGGTGTCTCAGACCCAACCCCATGTGTGCTTCCAGTAAGAGGAAGCCCCTCCTGCTCCTGTTTGGAATTACTCTGTCCCCCACTCCAGGGATTCGAGCAAAAGGAACGGAGTTTGCATCGATTACGTATGCATAATTGAGTGGATAGTTTACGGGTAGTGCTGCACAGTCGCCTTTTACGGTCGTTTTTACTGCCAGCATGGTTTCCCCGTCTATGTATTTTTCTGTACGCTTTTTAGTGGCTACGGAAGCCGGGTTAGTTGCTTCCGCTGTGGCTGTATTAGCCAATGAATTCCCTGCAACGTGAACGCCATCACGTTGAAGACTCTGTGCGTGAATCACGTGAGTCTTTTGTAGTTCTTTGTGTAAAAGAGCTACCTGTTTCCAGAGCAATTTATGATTTATTGTGGCACCTGTGTCATCTTTGTAATCGTTTTCAATCCAACTCTGCAGTTTATTGTTGTAAGAGTTGACGCAAAAATGAGAATCGCACACGATAAGTGTCGGGAATTCACGTTCTGCATTTTCGAGCGCCATCTTTTAACATCTGATTTCAGCTCTCTGAGCCGAACAGTTTCTCAATGATTCAGTTTTTGTTACTTTCGGTCTGAATTTACCGCACAGCCAACGACCTTTAATGATCGCACATGCTGCATTGTAGGATTTGCTCTCTACATTGAAATGCTGTACAAAGCTATCTGTATAGATTATACAGGCGTATTGTGGGAGAGGCAGAATTTCGATTGGCAGAGGATATTCTTCTTCATATTCTAAATCATTCAGTTCTTCGAATTGCGGGGCGAAATAGTATTTCACATCTTCCGCTCCTAGAGAATCTACACACTGTATCCATTTCGGATCCAGTGACACTGTAGGCAGGTTTACTGGGCTGAATAGCGCCTCGAAGGCGGATTCCGCTGTGAGGATATTAATCCTTTTGCCGTGTGCTAGTTCTCGTTCATTTGCCAATGCGATTTGCACTGCTTTCACAGTTCTTTCTGTGTGACTGAATGTTTCTTCTGCTTGTGTGTACAAGTGAGATTTAATTGAAATAGGTACCTTTTCTCCCTCATTAGAGGTTAGGTACGTGAATCCGCATCTTCCTGGGATGACTCGGATTACAAGATCGCGTGTATTGTCACGTGTATCTAATTTTGTTTTTGCTAACATGTCTGTTTGCAGTGATCTCAAAATTTCTTTGTGTTTTTGAGTCCAATTGATTTGTTTAAAATCAGGTTTAATTAGTTCGTAGAGAGGTTTAACCCTCTCTGCGTAAATTAGAATGTAAGTTCTTCCGAAATTCAGAAAACCTAGAATGGATTGTAAATTCTTCAGCGTTTTAGGAGCTTGGAGTACAGCGCACTTTTCTAAGAAGTTGTCCGCTAGGCTTTTCCCTTCACTTGATAATTCGTACCCTAAAAATAGTACTGTCAGATGGGCAATTCGGGACTTTTTAAAGTTGAATTTGTAACCCTCTGCTGCGAACCCAAGTATAATGGTGTTCACTCTTTTCAAGTGAGTATCCAAGTCGTCGTCTGTGAGATAGATATCATCTACGTAAGATAATGCCTCATCATCATATATTTGTAGTAACTCTGTTACCCTAGCTGAGAATAGTCCTGGGCTGTTCTTGAACCCCTGTGGGAGTCGACAGAATTTTTTCTGCGACCCAAATGCAGAGAAAGCGGTCAAATATCTGCTTTCCGGTGCAATGTTTTGACAAAAGAAGCCATTAGATATGTCTAATGTCGTTTTATATTTTTTCCTAACTATGTTATTCATTAGGGCTGCACTATGCGAGTTTTGTACTGCAAATGTTTTGCAACATGTATTAAGATGTCTGTAGTCCAAAACTAGACGATATGAATTGTCTGGCTTGGAGACAGGAAACAAAGGATTGTTCATTTGAGAGGTGCATGTTTCAATCACCCCCTGGTATTCAAGTTGATCTAAGATCTCCCTGACTTGTTTTTTAGCTTCTTGCTTAATGGGATACTGCCGTTGGGCAGTTGGTTCACTTTTTAATTGGATTTTGTGAGGAGTTGAGTCCTCATCCCTTCCTACGTGATTTTTATATAATGCAGGTGCCTGGGCCACTGCCCATTTCCTTGCATATGTATATTTTTTGTGAATCGGAATGTGATTCGAGAAGGCAGGCATAATCACTTCTTCACCACGAGGGCACTCCCTGACAAACTCTGGGGGCCAATCTTTTTCAGCTAACAGAATATCATAGCCTTTTGAGAGTTTATCCCAAAATAGACCCCTTATTTTCCTAGTCTTATCACCCTCTATACGCAATGTTATTTCGTATATTTTATGGGGCTCGCTAAGTCTGGTGTCGGCAGTTTCAACCTGAATGTATTCATTCATGTCCACTGTCTCCAGATGACTCATCAAGATCTTGCGCGCTATACTGATTTCTGCTGCACTGTCCAACATTGTCAATGCCCACTCCCCGTTTTTCAACTGTGTCCTCAGTATTCTCGGCATGGTTGATTATTCTAATACTGGCTACCTTCTTTTTCTGAAATTGAGATTTTTTACTCTGAGCAGGTTCCTTGTCTTTGGACTTGGTGTGCTCTCCTGGGTCTGACCGTCCTCTTCTTACCGAATTCTGTGGAAAAGATCGAGAGGGACGTGTATCAATACTTTGATATCTATCAGGTTTTTTCAGATTATCCCTATTTCTAAGGTTATATCTTTTCTCAGAGGGCTCCCTCTGGGGAGACTGGCGTTCTCGAGTCGGAGTTCTTTCCCTCCGTCGAGGAGACCTTCCTCTGGACTGGAAAACGTTTTCCTTGGGAGTGGATTGTTTATTTCCATCCCAGCTCTTTTTAGGAGTGTTTAAATTATTTTTAATAAATAATTTTTCAGGATTTTCGAGCAGTTGGGGCTTAACTGGTTTTCCACCCAAGCTGTCTCTACCTAATTCTTCATAGCATTTCTCTATGATTTTGGCAAGCTCAACAGGATCTTTTATATCTGTTTCCTTCAACTTCTGGCGGATCGCCACAGATGCTGCTTCTCCCTTTATATTGGCTAATAATATAGCCGAGACCTGCTTGAAGTCTTTCAGTAATTTCATACCAAGATTTAAAGCGGGCTCTGGACCGTATTCATTTTGAATCTGTTTTAGCACTTCTGGTATTACCGCCATAGACGGAACACCGTGTGTTTTTGTGTAAATGGAAGCAAAGACTGTACCCCAAGTGTCACAGTCCTCCACGTGTGGTGCGATTCCCATAGGAAGGCAGATTGTCAAGATTCTGTGTTTCTCTATAGGGGTAGTATCAGGAAATACTGCCTCTATTTGACTGATTTTCTGTGCTAACCAGAAAGGAATTTGTACCCGTTTTACGGGTGTTTTACCGAGACATGACTGTATGTTGTGTGGTGTAATTTTATTAGTGTTCCCCTGATGAGGGGTCAGCTGTGGTACATTAACAGCTGGCTGGACTGTTGCAGTCCGCATTACATATTGGACTAATTGCCTATGTATTTTTATTAGTGTTTTTAGCTGTACTAACAGCTCTTCCTTTGACATTTTTACAATGTCAGTATGTGGTGTGTAGCTGGCTAGAACCGGCCACGTTGCTCCTGGTCTACCTAGTGGACCGAGCCTGGTAATGTGATCATTATGTTTTAGGGCGCCATTAAACCAGAGCAGGTGCTCTTGAAATTTAAGTGGAATTTCAATCTCCTCGAAAGGAGTGTACTCTTCCGGAGGTTCCTCTATTTTGTAATAGTGAAACTCTTTTGTTGTAGCGTTTGCCGCTGGAAAGTTTATCCATGAATAGAATACCTCTGTCTGCCGATACTCGTGAGCCTCTATCACGAAAATTACTGTACCACCTTGTGGTGTCAGTCCGTTTTCTATAAGTTTTAAAGTTATAGATTTTCTTAAGTGGACCGGGATGATAATAGCACCCGGGTCTGTGTGTTCGGGACCTTGCTGAGTCGCATCTGCTGCGGCCCCAGTGGTTCAGTTTTCTCCTGGCATTGTTAAAATGCAAGGTTTGCAGAGTTGGTCTCCAAGGAGACAAAGATTAGGTGCACAATATTTTGGAACACTGTATCCTTCATCGTTGAATAAACCAGAGCTTTACATAGGAATCTCTTCCTACTAAGGTCGGGCGGATTTTAACCTGTCACCCACTCCAGACGTCTATTGGAGTATTTACGGGAGAAAGGGGTCTGTGTGAAATATGCACGACTGAGTTACTCTAACATCTTGCGTTAGTTTATCGCCTTACCAAACGTTTGGGCGCCATGTAGTGTAGTTCCTAGTTTCCCACTAGGCCCTGCGCATTGGAATAACATAAACAGTAGTATCGACGTAGAAGTGCGGATCTTCCAGGCCTCCACTGACTATGCTAAACTTAATTGGGTGTGTTACCAACTAGCTCAGAGGTCACTGGAAACTTTCTTCTCTGCATAGGAAGTGATCAGCTTCCCTGGCACAGACAAGAAGGGATTCAGCTTTCCAACAACCGTGCAACATGACAACTTTGCTCCTCAGATTAAGAGTCAATCTCTAGGGTCGTGTGAAACAATAGACATGTATTTCACTCAGTCAGATTAGTGCAGTTTACTTTCACGAGATGTAGAGAATAGAGAGACGGGCGTTTTGTCAATAAAGGGTTAACATTTATTGAACAGTCTTTCTTCTCGTACAAGAGAAATGTATTGCCACAATTGCAAGACTTGTTATTATAAAAAGTACGTACAGTAAGATAAGTATTGCGAAATAATACTGTAAAAGCATTGATATGGTTTCTTAGCCATACAATGGTTTAAAAGTAATAAAACATATATACAGTCATATATACATTAGGCTAAAATACTCAACTGGTGCTTCTAACTAAGCCTACCCCAGTGTGCCTGACCTAAGCCTAACACGTGGAAGGGGAGTAAGTAAGTAGCTTTAAGTTAAGTTGGTTTTGCCAAGGTTTGCTTCAAGAATTCTCATCTAAGGGTTTAGTCAACACCATACCTCTGAATAGAATGATGGAAGTCTGGTATTTTCTTCAGGAGGAACTCGGTATCCCAGTCACCCGCGAGTGCAGACTAGAAGCGCTGGAGCTGGATTTCTCTTTTCAGCGCGTCGAGGAGGAGGAGGAGGAGGGGGGACAGCGTCCGCGGGCAGCTTGGCATCTGCTGGGCTCTTCGCAGAGGGACGGCTGTTCAGCTCCTAAGCTCACCACACCATCGTTCATGCTTTAGCAGCGATAATGGTATCAGTAGCTTCACCAACAGCAGCGGGGCAGCAGGCTGCAGCAGCAGGCTGCATACAGCATACAACAGCTAGCAACAGGGTAGCAGGCTGCAGCAACAGGCTATTGCTTAAGGCAACGTTGGTAATATTTATACCTGACAGGTGCCTGGTTTGACGCAAGTTTGCTGGACATAAGACGTCAATTAAAGATGTCACTAGGAAGTGATAGCTATCAGTTGCTCATTAGAGTTCCATTACTAATCAAAACACAGCAAGCGGGGATTTCCAGGTTTGCTGAGTTTTTATCTTGTTGAAGAACTCGGAGTGTTAATCTAGGAATATCAGATAGTGACTTCTGCTCTGTCATTGCACTAATTGGTTGCAAAGGAAGTGGCAGAGAACTATTCTGGAATGTGGCTCTGTTCGTGTGAGGCCAGAGATGACTTTCTGAATATCGCACTTGAACGGTTATGCCAATATAGGGAATAAATGGATTTATAGCCGAATAGGGGCATAAGGTCGCAGTATCGATCAGGAACCTAGATAAACACGCAACAAACTATATAGGAGCAATTTCAATGGTTTTTTAAATGCTAATTCCTAATTATATAAGGCCTAAAACCTATGGTTTTTTAAGTGAATATATATATATATATATATATATATATATATATATATATATATATATATATATATAGCACAGCACTCCGTCACTGCTTAGCTTGCACGCTTGGACGGAAATGGACTACCATATAGTGCCAAAAGGTACGTTTTTTTTTTGCCTTCTCGGTCCTGACGAGTTTCGGCTCGGGTGAGCCTTGATCACATGACACAGATGTACAGACATTTTTCATTTTCAAAGTGATAGTGCAAAGAGACTTGTGCTCATGTGACAACATTTAAAATAGACATAGTGGACTGACTTTGTAAGCTTGTTTTGTACCTCTCGAACAGGATAAAAACATTTGCAATCAAAGCAATTATTCGTATTACATGGAATACATATAAATAATAGTAATCAGTATATTTAAAAGTATATCAGAATGCAGAAAGTTTTCATAGTTGTTAAAAAACTTAGTAATAAAAAACATAAGGTTTCCATTGTTTCCTCCTGTAATTGTTATGTCATTATTGGTTCATCATATTGCGCGATGTCCACTGCAAAATATCTGTGTACTTGAAGTGTCTAATACATTGACAGTGAAATAAAGTGCCAGTGCTTGTTCAGTGTGTCAGACAGTATGATTAAAGTAATTAAATCATAGTATTAGAGATCCCGGTTTGTATATTGCGGTGACACAGTGTACATGACTTGTTCACTTATAGTGATGTACTAGATCAACCTATGATGAATACATTGGTCATTTAAGAGTCCTATGTCACCTAACGGTTATGTCTGTAAATTTAGTTACGGTAAAATACCCGAATGCAGACCTCCCACATTGTGACTGGAAATTCAAGTTTATGGTAACTATCTTTAGGTTATTGTTCTATCCGTATATATCTTTACATTAATGCTAGGGTATTGATATTAGTGTGTGTCCTGTTTATTACAACAGGACCCTGATACCCTGCCATGCAATGTGTACTGTGCAAATTCGCAATTTATAAATATCACATGTATAATAAATATTTAAATAACATTAAATCAATAAATACTTAAAATTATTTTCCAATATTATAAGAATATCATTAATTTATTATCTTAAGAAGGATCTGTTCTAAAATCCTTCATATACATGATTTAAAAATATAATTATTGCAAAACGATATTTACATTGGTACCAACCTGTCCCTCCATACTTGAAAGACAGAAAGGTACATGATAGTCGATAGTTAGTAAAATGTTAATTAAGACTGATATTATAATATCTGGGTATCATACTATAAGACTGTTTAAAAAATGTGTGGAGCGTGTATAGAATAGTTAGAGCGTGTATAAAAATGTATCCATTTCCTATATATATCTGGCTGCCATTGCGGAGTGGATGACCACCAACTGCCTGCAGCTGAATGCCAGCAAAACTGAGGATTTGTTAGTAGGGTGGAACTCAGACGCCTGGAAACTTCACTGGCTCCCCATAGCTGCACGTATTCAATTTAAGGCATTGTGTCTGTCTTTTAAGATTCTGAAGCTGGCCACGCCTAGCTTATTGGCTAATCTTCTCTTTCCATATGCTCCCTCCCGTCAGTTGCGCTCTCAGGGGCAGCACTTGGTCACTGTCCCTCGAGTGAAATGTCTTCGTGCCGGCGGCCAGTCCTTTCGCTCTCTGGCGGCTAGACTGTGGAACTCCCTACCTGTTCGAATTTGCAGTATGGAACGCTTGCTGAAATTCAGGAAAGCCATTAAAACCTTCCTCTTCCCCTCTTGCTAGGCTCTGATTCTTCCCCTCTTTTCAGCGTTTTCTGCCTTTGGTGTCTGGCTTGTTGTTTTGATGCTGGCAGCGTCGAGACGCCCCTTTGCTGGGGGCAGCTGTGCGCTATACAAATCCGAATAACATAACATAACATTATCCATGTTGGAACTCGAGAAATGTTTCATTTAGGTTCAGACTATCATTTCTTGATTTAGTGTTTCCAGGTATCTTAGTGCACTCTCCCTATTACCGCCTCATCTACTTGGTGGTATGGTGTCATTTACGTAATATTTGAGATCTTTATTATTGGAGAGGTGACTGTCTCTAAAGTGACGGGCAACTGGATATGTATTATCCTGATTACTAATGGCCCTGAGGTGTTGCAATATGCGTTTGTGTGCTGCTAACTTTGTACTGCCTACATGAAGTTAGTAGTTAGTAGTAGACACAGCTTTATTTCGATATATTAATCATATCTTAAAAAGCATTACAGTACAGAAAAAAACATTAAAAATACAATACATTTTAGCATTTTGTTCCTTAGTTAAAAAATACAAATTAGCCACTTCTTAAAAACATATAAATTAGCTATAAGACAAGCACAGTATAGATTAAGGGAAGCTCACTTGCCAAGAGAGTCTGATAGCAGCATGAGAATTAACAATAGAACAAATACAACTTGTATTAAGGGAGACTCAGTTGCCTGGAGGATCTGACCCGCCATGCCCAACCCAAGAATTTTGCCAGGCAGCAGGCAAACAAAGGACGGGAATCAGATCTTTGGATACGTAAGGCCTCCAGGTGAGATCTAGTGCCGAGATTTCTACATAGTGGTTTCAGCCAAGCGCGTCGCGGGGCTGCATATGCTGGGCACTCAAACATTAGGTGGGCAAGTGACTCATGCCTATTGACACAAAAAGGGCAATATGGTGTAGTTTGCACCGGTGGCTTCCAGCTTGCAGTCAGCTGCCCTAATGGCAATAGACCCACCCTAAATTTAAAATATAATGCCCTGTCCCATTATTTATGAATCATATCTAAATATGGTTCTCTCAATGGCAACTCCTTGACCATCAGGAATTCTGCGGTGGATCTGCATAGTTAAGAATTACTGTTTCTCCCATCGACCACCCAAGACCAATATAGCTTCTTTAGGGTCTGTTTGGGCGGGGCAGTTCTGTTAACCCAGGCGTCTTCAAGGCCCAGGTCATAAAGAAGCCGCTTAACTTCTTTAAGCCAACGGACCTTGTGCCAGCCAGGTGTCAAGAGGAGTTCCCTTAGGCCTTCAGCGTAGCTGGACAATTCTGGTACCCTCCATATTCGTGCCCATAAGAGAAGGGGATGTAACCTCGCCTGCTCACTTATTGGGCATGTGCCCGCATCTAGAAGGAGTGGAAGAGAAGGGGTACTATGTGGTAAGCTCATGAGGTCTTTGTGGAATTTATTTTCTAAGTGCATCAGGAAGTCAACTTTCTGCACGCCCCACAATTCAGACCCATACAGAGCCGCGCTCACCGCCCTTGCCCTATAAATGTCCAATACAGCACCAATTGGTTTGAGGGACAAAGCACGTTGTTCCTTCAGCAAGGCCCCTGTCGCCCTCTTGTGGGTCAGCAAAATCTTTTGGTGGTGGGCTTTCCAGTTCATAGAGTCACAGAGGCGGATACCTAAATAATCGAACGCTTTTACCCTTTCGAGGGGGCCTGAATCCATGGAGGGGGGGATGACAGTTTTCCTTGGGGGGTTTAGGACCAGGAATTTAGTTTTACCTACATTAATAGCAAGACCCCTAGAATCACAGAAGTTCTTGAAACTGGAGAGTAAAGATTGGAGGCCTGTTGGAGTTTTGAGATCAGGAGGGTGTCGTCTGCAAATAGGAGGGTAGGGATTTTTCTGCCAGCCAGGGAAGGTGCATCTGCTGGATGTTTAAGCAGATGCTCCACCACTCCGTTAACATATAGCGAAAACAGAGTGGGGGCTAGCACACAACCCTGGCGGACACCCCTATTTACAGGGATACGTGGTGTTTTTTTACCCTGATCACCCCACCTGATCTGTGCAAAGTTACTCTCGTGTAGCTTAATAAGCATGCTAAGTAGGTAAGAGGGAAATCCCAAGGCCTCAAGGACACTCCACAGTTGGGCACGTGGGACCAGGTCAAAGGCAGTCCGTAAGTCTATAAATGCAAGGTACAGACTGCTCTTGCCCAGTACAACCACTTTCCAGTATAACATTAATAGACGGAATGTCTGTTCGATGGTCCCCGTTCCGGATCTGAAGCCAGCCTGGAAGTCTGACAGAACTTGATTTTCTTCAGCCCACTGTAAGACCCTGCCTAAGACTACCTTGCCAGCTACCTTCTGAGTGGAATCTAACAAGCTGATTGGGCGGTAGTTAGCGGGGTCGTCCCGACTTCCTTTTTGGAAAATCTGGACGACCTCCGCGCCCCTCCAGGAGTCTGGTAGACATCCACCCATCAGGGCCACATTCAGAAGTAGGGCAATAAGTCTGCTCCACACTTCTGGGTTGGCCCGTATTAAGTCACCTGGGATGCCATCAGGTCCTGCAGCCTTATTAGCAACCAGGCACTTAATTGCCCCCTCAACTTCCTTGGCGACAAAAAGGTGGTCCTCATTTAGGTGATCAACAGGCACTCGGTGTGGCAGATCCGTCAGAGTATCTGAAGAACCCCCGGGAAGGGAGTAGAGCTTGGAAAAGTGGGCAAACCACGCCTCCCCAGTGATGTTACATGTCAGAAGAGAATCGGCGGGTTTATCCCTAGCTCTCAACAGTTCCCAAAAGGCCTTCGAGTCTTTCTTGGAGCTAGCCGCCATTAGATCGTTTCAAAATTTAGTTTCGTAGGCACCCCTAGCCGTGGCTAAAGCTTTTTTATAGCCTTTCCTAGCAAGACTAATATGACCAGGAACCTTTGATTTCACTGCTATGATAAGTTCACGTTTTGCAGCGCAACAGGTAGGAGAATACCATTTTGCGCTGGTCTTAGATGTACCTCTTTTCGTGACCCTTGCTCTTACTTGCGGGACAATGAACAGCTCACCTAGTGCTTTGGTTGTTTCTATAAAAACATTAGAGACATCAGAATTACTAAATTCCGGGGAGTCTAGCCGCAGCTTCACAGTTGACATTATAGATTTTGCTAGAGCCATCCTTCCCTCATCTGCGGCAACTTTGTTCCATTTCAGCCGCCTGCCACAGTTCGAGGGGTCTAATTCGTGCGATGATTTCCATATGTGTGGTGGTGGCGTTGGGATTATGCCTTGCCAAGGGGGAGTGAGAGTCAGGGCTAGTGGGTTGTGGTCACTATCAGAAGTTGATAGGACCTCCATATCTTGAAGATATACCCAGAGCCTATGATTCAACAATATATAGTCGATCCGTGAAGTATGCCCCACCCTATTGTAAGTGTGTGCTCCCTGGGTATCAGACTTGGATCTGCCATTAGTTGCTCTAAGGTCATATTCCATACAGAGGGCATTAATGTCTATGGCACTCTGGGTCCATTTTTTAATCGGGTTTAGAGAGAGCAAGGGGATACCTCTCCTAACATCGTCTTCCCAGATGTCTAGTAAATCCTCACTGGCTAGTGGTTCAAAACAACAATTAAGGTCTCCAGCCAGTAGAACAAGGGAGTCTGCATTACAGGATCTGAGCTCCTCCTCAATTCCTGTTAGAGATAACATAGAGACACCACCCCTTGCCCCCCTTAGGTAGAGGTTAAACACTTCTAGCTTTTTCCCCCCGTGGCATTTGATTGATAGTCTCTGCAAATCAGGTGATTTTGTGGGTATGTGCCTTATAGTTAGCCCTAATGTAATACTAACCCAGACCAAAAGGCCGCCCGAAGGGCGACCTTTGCTACTAGATGGTTGGGATGCAGGCACAAAATAGGTTGTGTAACCCACCCTGTGTCGGGGTTCCAGGCACCAGGTTTCTTGCAGAAGACAAATCCCAAAGGGTTCCACAAGGGAGTTCCAATCGGGAATGTCGATGTTGCGTGCAAGTCCTGCTACATTCCAACTAAGGACCCTCAACGGTGGATTTTCTACGGCCCTCAGCCCCAGTATGGGGGCAGATGTAGGGGGGACGGAAACAGAGCTAAGCCTTCTTAACCCGTGTGGCAACACTATCGCCTCAACATCAGCCCCCAATAAAGGTTGGGTGTCCTCCCCCTTATAGGGACAGTTACCTGGGTGTCATGATTGCTAACAACATTGGTCCTTTTGCTGGGAAGCGGGACCAGTGGCTGTGATGTTAAGGAGGTCTGTGGAAGGGTGACTGTCTCATGAGCTGCTTTGGTGCTAGAAATACTCAACACCCCCGTTCTTCCGAAGCATACACAGTTAATTGGCCAGGAAGATAGGAGCTGCTTCCAATAGGTTTGATCGCCAGGGGTAAAAAGTCAGGGACCGCAGGAGACCAGAAATCCTTGGCATGATGTGAAAAACCAAGAGGCATGGGAAGTCAATCTACCTCTTCAAGGCAACCAAACCTATTGG
This sequence comes from Lissotriton vulgaris, assembly GCF_964263255.1. Lineage (NCBI taxonomy): Eukaryota > Metazoa > Chordata > Amphibia > Caudata > Salamandridae > Lissotriton > Lissotriton vulgaris. The sequence goes on from NC_141689.1 coordinate 1,510,611,071, forward strand.
ATGTTGGTGCCCCAAGCCACCTTCTATTTGGGACTTGCCATTTGTTTCTTGCCCCTCTACGAGCCTGGTAACGCACCGAAGACCATTCCCCCCATAGTTTAAGTTAGTACGAGGGGGGTAAAAGAAGGTTAAAGGCCTGGCTACAATGGATGAGTTTTCCCCATAGGTAGTCCACGAGCATATATGGTGAGCCGTATGTGGGTCCTCAAAAGACACAACGATACAGTCACCTGGAGTGGATTTACGAGTAGGACATACCCAAGGAACTCTGCGCACCATTAGGATTCTACTTGTCGTATGGTTAGGGATCGGTCTATTCAGATTCAGCCAGTGGATAACCTTTTTCTTCAGGGACCAGTGGTTTTTTTGGTGGTCACTCTCAATTTCCGGTACACCTGTCAGTACCACCACATATGGCTTTGCATCTGGGGGGAGATCTATGTAACCCCCGCGAAAATTACTTCTATGTTGTGGGCCCTGAGGGATAGAGCAATCGGCCTTGTTGTCATTCAGCCTTGGGGCAGCTCCTGCTTTGTGGTGTATAGTAGGTTGTGGGGTAGGGTGCTTTGGTGACTTTGGTGGGGGTTTGGGGGCTTTGTGATCATAGCCCTTTGTGCGTGGTTTTGGTACTGGCCTGCTTAAGGGCGGTGCTGGAGGGGTAATGGTGGGTATTGGTGCAGCTAGATTGCCATCTAGAGCGCTATTGTTTTCCTGGCCTCGCAAACTAAGAGTTGCTAGGGTTAAGATACTCTTTTCCACCTCTAAGAGATGGTTTTCAATACGTGAGAGTCTTAAGTCCAGGGGAGATAGCAGCTTTTTTAAGGTTTCCCAGACTATTTTTATAAAATCCACATCCTTTCCTTCCTGCTCCTCTAATTGTGACCCAATGTCTTCTATTACTGCGTTCTCCTTGGAAATATCCAAGGTTACGCCGTCCTCATCTGCTCCAGGAGGCATCTGCACAGGAAAAACAGTCCCACCTTCAGCACTATGCACAAGGAAATTGCTAACATTAAGATGATGGGCCCTAGCAACTTTAGCCTTCTTGCGTGAGTAGGCGGATCTTGTGTTGCGTTTTCTTTTGTGTGCTGTACCCTTAGTGTTGGTACATAGGGGATTTTCATAGGTCTCCGTGATCTGTGGTGTATTGGCATTCAATTGACCATGGTCTGGTTCAGGAATGGTCATGGGTGAGATCTGGCTGGCGTGCTGGTGGGTGGAGCACGGGGTTGGAATTGGCACAGGAGACGTAGCTAGAGTGTGATGGACGTCAACCTGCGTTGTAATGTGTCGCGGGTTGGGCAATCGCTCCAGGGTTATTGCAGACGCTATGTGGCCCAGGGATGATTTTTTGGACTTAGCAATGTCCTGAGACAATCTTCTGGCAGCCTCCAAGTCTAGGGAAACACGGTTTTGCATTTTAGTGATTTCCTTGTCTATAGCAATGTTCGTTCTCGTGATAAAATCGTCAAGGGTCCCATTTTGATTCAACCTTCCCTTAGCAGCCCTACTACGGCTTACCCGTGTGCACATATTCCTACAAGGATATACAAAACAGTTGCTACATTATAAAAAGCAGAAAGATGGTACCAGAGACACAAGAGAGGGCGAAAGGGATGGGGCCCAGTCCAGTCTCTTCAGACCTCGAACAGCCTCAAACGGCCCGCTCTTTGCCCGGTCTTCGCCCCGGGCGCTCCCGCGCGCTACCGCGCAGCGGTTTCCCCAAACTGTGAAATAGGGCTAGGGCGGGGGGCGTGACCGGCAGGGAGAGTGGCCGCAGGTGTGACACACAGGGACTCCTGGGCAATTGAGTCCCTGCTAAGCTGCTCGCAGCCCTGCCGGTGCAAAGAGGCACAGCAATGTGCGGCTCCCTTCCCAAAAAGCCCCACAGAGTCAAGAGACGCAGCGGGACCCGAGCAGCTGGTCCGGCAAGGCGTTGTGGTGTTACTCCGTCCCACAAAGATCCAACAGCGGCAATCAGCAATAGGAGGTAGGAGCCTCCGCACAGTTCTCCGAGCAATCCTCTGGACAAGGTTTCCCGCAGTCTGTAACAAGCTGTACATGAAGTAAGATGCATGGACAGGTGAGTACATATACTACATGATCCGTTTTACATGTAAATAACTTGTCAATGGTATGTTTCTTATCGCTGAACAGTGTTGTGTATTCCGTCATGGTTATTCCATGTTGACATGCTTTGCATGTTTTACAGCGAAAGAAACCCTTACGTGTTTTGAGCCAGCTAGTTGTATCAATAATTTCAGGATTAGTAGATATTAGCTGGTCTCTCATAGATGGCCCTCAACTATGTGATTGACACCCTTGACGGTAAGTCAGGCCCAATGACAGGGTCACTTAAGACTAATGGCCAATTCTTATGTACAATTGATTTTATTTGATTATGTTGATTACTATATTGTAGTATGAGCCTGAAATTATTTTCCCCAGTCTCCTCATTGCCATTGAATTCAATTGCGCACTGCTTACTGCAATTAATTGTGCCTGATTATATCGATATCGTAGCGCTTTACTGCTAGACTGCTCTTTAATTATTATTCAACTCTGCATTGCTCGCTTTCCCTGCTTTAATTATTTGTGCCTGATTGTGCCGGTGCCACTGCCCATTTAATAGCGATTATTAAGGTTGTGCCCCAATCTCGTCCTGTTTTGCTTTTGGTTTTGCTGCCATTTTGTTGTTTGTTGTTGTACCTCCCAGCCTGGCTCTCCACCCTGCTCCCGCCTCCCAGCTGCTTCTCCCTCGCTCCGCCCCCCCCACTATCCACTTATGTCAGAGCAACATACGCGCAGCGTTCACGTGCAGCGGGCGGGCCCCATGCGCGCCGAAGGTGCACCAAAGGTAAGCCCGTCTACGCCCGTCCGCGCCTGGACCGCGCCCAGCGCCAAACCCCCTGGCCCCCGCAAAATCCACTCCACCCGCATAACGTACGACGCCACCACCCTCTCAGCACTAAACCCTGGCCGTCTCCCAGACTGCTACCAAGCCGCCCCAGGACACACCCATGGATCCTTCACCTGCCACTCCTGCAAGTTCGACAGCATCAGGACCCACACCAAATCCACAAACTCCAAACAGAGCTCCGTAACTGACCACCTGAAGTGTATCCTGCTCAATACCCGCTCGGTTCACAAACACGCAACTGAACTTTGGAACCTACTAGACACCATCGCCGGACGTCCCCTTTCTTACAGAAACCTGGTTGAACGCCTCATCAGCGCCCGACATCGCCATAGCCATCCCGGACGGCTACAAGATCATCCGAAAGGACCGCATCAACCAAACAGGTGGAGGCATCGCCATCGTCCATAAGAACACCATCCGCATCACGACCAGTTCTGACTACACCCTCGCAGCTGTCGAACACCTTCACTTCCAGATTCACATCGACCCCAAGACCACACTCCGAGGCACCCTCATCTACAGACCACCTGGCCCCCGCACACAATTCAGCGAAGACATCACGGACTTCATCAGCCCACACGCCCTCCCCTCCGAGGACTACATTCTACTGGGAGACCTCAACTTCCACCTGGAAAAGAACAACGACAGCAACACCACCACCCTTCTGGACAACCTCGCCAATCTCAGACTCAAACAACTTGTAGACACCCCCACCCACTATGCCGGGCACACGCTCGACCCAATCTTCTCCTCTAGCAAGCACATCTCTTTCAACCACGCCACAGGACTCCATTGGACAGACCACAGCTGCATTCACTTCAACTACAAAAAGACCACGACCCACAACCAATCCCCCGCAGAAACTGGAATAAAATTACCACCGACCAGCTCTTCACATCGCTTCACCAAAACCCTCCTACCAAATCATTGGACCCTAACCAAGCAGCCATCAACCTCACACAATGGATCTCCCACAGCGCTGACTAATTAGCACTCTTGAAAAACCATCAAATCATACAAGGTAGCAAAAAAGCCCCCTGGTTCAATGATGACCTTAAGAAATCCAAAAAGATCTGTCGCACCCTCGAAAGCATGGCGAAAAAACCCAACCACTGACAACTTGGCCACCTTCAAGAACGCCACCCGCAAACACCACCAATTGATCAGAACCACCAAGAAATCAGCATTCAAGGATGGACTCGACAACAACGCCCACAACAGCAAGGAACTAATCAACATCGTCAAAGAGTTTACCAACCCTAATTCCGGCACCAACGACATCACTCCCTCTCAAGACCTCTACGACTCTCTAGCCTCGTTCTTCCACAACAAGATAGCTGACATACATAACAGCTTTGGCGACCAGTCCACCCCACCTACCTCCGAACAAAAACCCCCCACTAACAACCTTTGCGCCGGGAACCCAATCACCACACCATCCGCTTGATGAACTCCATCCACTCAGGATCGCCAACCGACCCATGCCCCCACCACATTTTCAACAAGGCAGACTCCATTATCGCACCCCATCTCCGAGATGTCATCAACTGCTCCCTCGATTCCGCTACCCTCCCGGAAAGCTGGAAACATGCCGAACTCAGCGCCCTCCTGAAGAAACCCACAGCATACCCCACTGAACTTAAGAACTACCGCCCCATTTCGCTCCTCCCTTTCCCTGCCAAAGTCATTGAGAAAACCGTCAACAGTCAGCTCGCCGCCTTCCTCGAATCCAACGGCTCCCTCGACCCATCACAGTCCGGCTTCCGAGCCAAACACAGCACCGAGACCGCCCTCATCGCAGCAACAGACGACATTCGAACTCTACTGGACAACGGAGAAACAGCTGCCCTCTTCCTACTTGACCTCTCCGCAGCCTTCGACAGTCTGTCATAGCACCCTTATTCAACGCCTCAGCAACGTCGGAATACAAGGAAAAGCATTGGACTAGATCACCTCGTTCCTCGCTGGAAGAACCCAGAGAGTCCGCCTCCCCCCTTTCAAATCGGAAGCCACTGAAGTCATCTGCGGCGTTCCACAAGGATCATCACTCAGTCCCACCCTCTTCAACGTATACATGAGTCCCCTCGCATATATCGCGCGCCAACACACCCTCAACATCATCTCCTACGCAGACGACACCCAGCTGATCCTCTCCCTCACCAAAGACCCAAACTACGCCAAAACCAACCTACACGATGGGATGAAAGAAGTGGCCGAGTGGATGAAGAACAGCTGTTTAAAACTGAACTCTGACAAAACGGAAGTCCTCATCTTAGGATCATCCCCCTCCGCTTGGGATGACTCATGGTGGCCACCAGCCCTGGGAAACGCACCCAAACCAACGGACCACGCACGTAACCTGGGCTTCATCCTGGACTCCTCCCTCTCGATGACCAGACAAGTCAACGCCGTCTCATCATCATGCTTCAACATCCTACGTATGCTCAAAAAAATCTTCTGTTGGATCCCCACCGAAACAAGAAAGACGTTCACCCATGCACTAGTCACAAGCCGACTGGACTACGGAAACCCCCTTTACGCCGGAACCACAGCCAAACTACAGAATAAACTCCAATGCATCCAGAACGCCTCAGCCAGACTCATCCTAGACATCCCCCGCCAAGCTCACATTTCCGGTCACCTGAAAGACCTCCACTGGCTCCCCGTCAACAAGAGAATAACGCTCCGTCTCCTCACTCACGCACACAAAGCCCTTTACGACCTAGGACCCGAATACCTCAACGCGCGCCTGACCTTTTACACCCCCACCCGCCAACTACGATCGTCCAATCAAGCCCTCGCCGCGATTCCACGCATCCAAAGATCCACCATGGGGGGAAGATCCTTCTCCTACTTAGCGGCCAAAACCTGGAATTCTCTCCCGACCCACCTCCGCCTTACACAGAACCACCTCTCCTTCAGAAAACAACCTGGATGTTCAATAAGTAACGTACCCCCCCTCCCTCAAGCGCCTTGAGACCCTCTGGGTGAGTAGTGCGCTATACAAATCTTTACCTTGAACTTGTCATCCTTTTTGTCCTGCAGTAGCTCATTCATGGTTTTGACCATAGACTTACTGATAGCTGATTCAATGATCTTAGGTGAATAGCCCCTAGCTAGAAATCTTTGTTTGCATTCCTTTTGGGCATATCTAAGGTCAACCTCATTGCTGTGCAGTTGTCTCATCCGCAGCATCTCACCATAAGGGATAATGCTGATGAGACGTTGCAGGTGCGCGCTGCCAGCATGTAGAGTTGAATTTCCTGATGTACGTTTTCTGAACAGTTTGGTTTCAATTTTGCCGTTCACAATAAAAACCTGCGTGTCAAGAAATGTAACAGATTTTTCACTTATAGTTACTGTAAAATTTAGATTGATTTCATTATCATTAATGCCCGTTACAAACTGAAGGGCTGAGTCATTGGTACCATCCCATATAACAAACAAATCATCTCTGTACCGTAGCCACGATACAACTTTGTTATTGTTTTGCATTAGAGCTTTGAGGACCAGCTCCTCCCACCTACCCATATGAAGGCAGACATAACTCTGGGAGAAGCTGGCCCCCATTGCGACTCCTCTGATTTGCTGGTTATTAAACATAAACACATTGTTTGTACGGCAAAATAAAATCATGTCTAAGATCAATTTTTATATACATAATATAAATATATAAATATATATATATATATATATATATACTGCTCAAGGGTCTGCCACACGGTAAAAGAGCACTCGAACAGTTGAAAGGTTTGACCCGTGACCTTTAAAGGTCGCGGGTCAAACCTTTCAACTGTTCGAGTGCTCTTTTACCGTGTGGCAGACCCTTGAGCAGTATATTAGCGGCAGCACAGCCGCGAAGGAGCACCACCCTGTTTAACACGGGGGCCACGAGTTGGGATGTTACCTGCCTCGTTTGTGGAAACAGCTGACCAAGATGAGAACTGCGTCGTGAGTGGGGGCTCATCGGAGCTTTGGGCTCATACAGAGTGGCAGTTAAGACAGTGCATCCATAAAGGAACATTAAGGACTTCAACTCCCACAAATCCTTGGGGGCGTGTCATGGCCCATCCGGGCAATGTGTGGGAGTGTCGCACGCAAACTTCGTCATAAAGCCTCTGAGGAAGAAAGTATCGAAACGCGTCAGGCGAGACGGAGTTTCTGCAAATCCAGCCTACGAACGTGAGCAGTTCATACTGAAAATAAAGGTCACGGGTCAAACCTTTCAACTGTTCGAGTGCTCTTTTACCGTGTGGCAGACCCTTGAGCAGTATATATATATATATATATATATATATATATATATATATATATATATATATATATATTACCTACTGGCGGTCGCCAGTAGGTAGTTATAGTTAGGATTTTTTTTAATGCAAAATCTCAAAATTCTATTTGGAATAACTTTGGCGCCGGTTGACGAATCTGCCTCAAAATTTCCTCAAAATGGCCTCGCGGCGTTCCGGTCCTTCCCCGAAAGTTTGGGGGGGATTCGTCAAGCGGGGGCTGAGATAAAAGGGGGGTCCCAAAACGCGTTTTCCCCATGTTAATTTCCATAGGGCGGTCGATTTCACTTTTAGCCCGAACGGCTGAATGGATTTCCACCAAACTTGGCAAAATTGTAGGGACTGGTAGCCCGATGTGCCTTTGCTATGTCTCAAGATATGTGCTCCAGTGGATTTTGAGTAATTAAGGTTCAAAAAAATATATATATCTATAGCCGCGCTCCGGTACGTGCACCGGGCGCGCCACGCGAGGTGCGCACGGAAAGCTGATTGGCTCTCGGGTGTCTGTAAACATTCGAAACAGTCTGGAGCGGCCGCCATCTTGTGTCTCGGTAGGATCGAGACACGAGAGGTGGCCAAAACAAAGAGGGAAATGACCATAAGGGGGCAGAGTAGACCCCCCCCCTTGACCCCCTAGGTTTGATGTGGGGGTTATAGAAGGGCCCCGCGGGGCATTTAAAATATTTTTTTTTTTCGTTTTGCGCGGGGGAAGCGCCCGGTACGCGCACCGGGGAGCGTACTATGAGGGAAAAAGATGACAGAGTTTTTAAAAAAAGAAGCCTTTATTTAGAAATTGGAGGTAGTTCTAAAAAAAACTTTTTTTTTTCTTCTTTTTGTTGTTTTATATTTTTTTGTGTTTTTTGACCATTTTGTACTTTTTTTGGCTTTTCAAAACAGTTTTATATTTTTTTTGTATTTTTTTAGGGGGAGAAACAAAAAAAGGGAATTGAAACTGGCTCAACTGGAGCAAAAAAACAAAAAACCCAAAAAATTACTTCTTTTTGGGGCACTTGTGAATATCACCTGCAAGGACGATGAGCTTTACTCTTTTTTCACCATAGGCGATAAGCTTGCCACATGCAGAACAAGTGATTTTAAAATCAGCAAATCTTGGCTGAATACAAGGCATCATATCTGATGTTTCTGGTCCCGATGAAGTGGGTTGGTTTCTTTGGGAGGTGGTCCTTGACGACTGGGGGAGGTTACTGGCCTGTTCCGTGAACTCTGCACAAGAGTAGTTGTTTGGGTGCTTTCGGGTCATATGACGAATCATGGTATAGTTACCAAATGAATATTTTTTGTTTGGGTTGCCCCGTGAAAGTTCTTCATTGCAGATTAGGCAAGTTACCTTGGCCGCATTCACTTTTTTCTTGCCCTCTGGGATTGAAAAAAACTCCCATACAATGTGTGGCTTGGGTTTGTATGGGGTATTTTCTTCAGGCAGCCATCTTCTCCTCCCCTCCTCCTCTTCCTCTTCCTCCTCCTCCTCTTCTTGACCACCAATATAATCTGGAGCTGGTCCTGTTGGTGGTGGTGGTGGTGGTGGTGGTGGTGGGGCAGATGCACCAGCTGCTGCTGCTACTGAAGCCATTATTAAGATCAAAAAGGTACAGAGATGTACAAACAGGTCTTCCTCAGTCAAAGGACAAAGTCAGAATAAGGAAAAAATGACGTCACATATTACATCACTCATGACATGGTCAGTGACATCACTCATGACATCACTGATGACACCATCCTTGTGACAGACTGATAGACCTCCTTTCAGTGTAATGTAACCATTGAAACACATATTCAAACAATAGAAACTAACATTTTCAAAAAAAATGGAGATACCCATACCAGTTACAAAAACCAATTCAGTATTTCCACCATCTATATACACATCCACTCATACACCAACAGTTTTATATAGTCACTCATACATATTCTCACTCATCATATATAGTGATACACATATACATCCTGTTACACACCGACAGTCTTACAAAAGTTACTCACACACATACTCACACATGTAAATAAACTATTGAACATCCATTTATTTGCATATACAGCTATACATACATTAGCACATTACTTCTAAGGAAACTTACACATACTTACTCTCTTAAACAATCACTTATAGAAACACATACTTATTTAAAAAGGAACTCTTTCAATCTCTCACTCTCACATATACTGACTTATATACATCAATGCTCATATATACAAGATTAAAACATATGTAGTTACTCATAAAGACACTAGTGAGACAGGCATTCACTCACTAAAACACACATATACACACTCATCCACCCATACAGTCCTGCACATATGCTGTCTTCAAAACACATACAAACAGTGAGTCAGTCACCAACCCATGCAGCCACTTATACACAAAGTGAAACACTGATACATATATTTAAATATTTAAAAATTACTCGTTAATATATGTATTCATTAAGATACACTTAATAAGGCAGTTAACCAATCAATTCTTTAAAAAAAAAAACATCCATTTACACACCTATTTAACCATTTATTCTTCCATCGTCCTTTACAAATACAAATATAAAACATATTTATTTTTCATAAAGACACACATTCACTGGATGGTGTCATCAGTGATGTCATGAGTGATGTCACTGACCATGTCATGAGTGATGTAATATGTGACGTCATCAGCAGTGCATTGCAGGCGCGCAAGTTATAGTGAGTCCAACTAACTATAACGTGGAATTTCATTGGTTTTATGTCAGTAAAATGTCCAGCTAACTATAACTGATGTGAAACCTATGGTTTTTTTAGTGAATATATATATATATATATTTTGCTGAAATTGGGTGTAAAAATGATTTGGAAAAAACGGACCCCACCGAAGGGAAAGAATCGGGACTACTGCAACTAGCATGCACTTCACTGGAGAATGCATGTGATAGGGAAATGAGCAGCAGTCCATCACCTGACTTTCCAAAAGGACCCGCCCTATGATTAAGATGCCTGTGGCATCGAAACGCGTCAGGGACTTGGAATCAATAAAGTTGCAAATTGCTGCCTCTGGAAATAAAAGGTTCTGTTGAACTCTCACTCGTGGAGTGCGTTTCTAAAAGCTTGGAGGCTTTGGTGGAGGATATATATATATATATATATTTGTTTTTCAAACAACCAGGTACGCCATACCGTAACCAAGGAAAGCACACACAAGAGGTTCAAGCAAGGTGCTTTATTTGTGCAGACCCCCCATGCACTGACAGACGCGTTTCGCCTACTGGCTTTTTCAATGTCAGTTTCTTTGTGCTAACACAGAAGTATTTAAGGTTTCATCACATGTTATTAATGAGCATTGAAGACTGACTTATGCAACATTGCTAGTAAATTCACTGAGGCCATCTTAGAATGTCCTATATACAGTTTGCGCTGTCCCTGTGAGATAATAAAGTGCAACTGTGCAAAGTTAAAATCAATTTTTGCAATTCATTCATTGTATATACAAACAAAAGGGGAACTCTATTTCAAAATTTCATGTATGGAAATATATGAAATATGTTCAATATATAAACCATATATACACGTAAACGCATGTTATCAACTGATATGGTTACTATGAAGCATTAATAAGTTCATATCTTTTGTTCAAAACTATTTACATACGCTTGCACCACTACTACCGGCTCCACAGTCCCCGGTCCACCGCCAAGCATTTGGATTGTTGTGGAGGGACAAGGGAGGAGATTTCGGGCCCCGGAAGTGATTCACTACTTCCGGGCCCATACGCCACCCAGACACTCCGACTGGGTCAGCCTCACCCTCACTGGCTACAAAACAGGAGCCTGCAAGCTGCACGGTGGACGCGCTTGTCATCAGGTACTGCATTGGGCTGAGGCGAACGCTGAATTAGGGCGCCATCGCTTTTTAAAAAACAGGAGCTCTTCAGCTTTTAATTGTATACCCTGCTATTTCTGTTATTCTTACCTTGCTATGGGTTAACTGCGCGCTTGCACCGCTACTACCGGCTCCACAGTCCCCGGTCCACCGCCAAGCATTTGAATTGTTGTGGAGGGGCAAGGGAGGAGATTTCGGGCCCCGAAAGTGATTCACTACTTCCGGGCCCATTCACCACCAGACACTCCCATCTGATTCACCCATTGGCTGTTCAGCCCTATTAAACAGATGCTCTATAAGTCGCCCAGTGGACGCGCGTAGCGGGCGCGCCGGCGGCGCGCCAAAGGCAAGCCCGTCTGCGCCCGACCGGGGCCTAGGGCCACACCCCCTGCTCATTTTGCCCCTATTTATTCTTCTGCAGAGCTAAAGACCCTCCAGGGCACCTGGCCTATCGGTAGTGAACTTCGTAACAGACTAGGCTTCACTGGGATTCTTTCCCTGCCCTCCGAGGTCCCTCCTAATATTTTCTATGATTCATCCCCCCTTCCCATCCCTGCACTTTCGAGTGCCTTTCAGACTCCCACTACTGCTACCGCTCGCCTTAAACTCACTCCCACCAAACTCTCCATCTGGTATTTAAACACCCGCTCACTAGCCAGACACCAGGGTGAGATTTTTCACTTACTCAATACCCTCAGCCCCGATATCCTATTTCTCTCTGAAACATGGCTCTCGTCTGAGTCCATGCCAGATATTCTAGCTGCTCTCCCTGGCAATTACTACATTCTCCAGGCCATTCGGCCAGATGGGAGGACTGGGGGGGGGGGGCGGGGGGGGGGGGGTTGCTGCTATCATTGTCCATCCGCACATTTTCACTTCCATTACAATTCCCCTCTCCCCTTTGGCTGATATTCTTGTCGTTACTCTGCATTCTAAACACTTCCCGCTGGCATGTGTTCTCTGTTATCGCCCACCTAACCCTTCCTCAAATTTTGTTCCATTTTTTAGCAACCTGGTTGCAGAGCTGGTTATCAACCACGCCAGGCTCATTATTATAGGCGATTTTAATTACTGGCCACATGACTTACTTGAGAGCCCCCACTCAAAGCAATTTACCGACCTACTTTCTGGGCTTAACTTCTTAGAACACATCAAAGTAGCCACCCACATTAAAGGACATATCTTGGACCAGGCCTGGAGTACCAACCTGGACATCCCCGACCTTCAGGTATCCCCCTGTGCCTGGTCCGACCATCATCTTTTCACTCTCCATCAGCCTCCCAACCACCACCGCTACATATACAGCAGTCCCTACCATGGTTAGAAACTGGAAACATGCAGATATCCCCTCCATTTGCACGAGCCTCATTTCTACCCTCCCCCCTTTTCCTGATCTTTTGGACCCCCATTGTTCACTTCACATGCAGGCTGAAGCTCTCTCTTCCTGGATGACCCAGGCGAGAGACGATTTCGCCCCTCTCAAGGCTTTAAAAACTAAAGAGACCCCATGGCGCCCAACTCTGGTTTACCAAAGATCTTAGGGATAGGAAGCTTGCTTTGAGCCAACTGGAGCGCAAGTGGAGGCTTCACTACTGCCCCCTCAAAAAAACTTTGTTTTTGAATGCCCTGCACAAGTATAAAGTGGCTATCGTGAAGGCTAAATCTGCTCATTTTTCTGCAAAAATACTTAGTTCCAGTTGCAAATCGAAAACTATCTTCTCCATTGTGGATGAACTGGTCAAACCTGACCGTGTCACTATTAAATCTCGGTCTTCACAATCTCTTTGCGACTCCCTCAACAGCTATTTTATTGAAAAAATCATAACAATCAAAACCAGCATCCCCACCAATGTTCCCTCTAATTTTTGTCCTCTGTGTGCGGCAGAGTAAGATCTCTGTGCGCTGCAGCCAAGGCTATGTGCGCCAACAACCCAACCGCGCTTGTAGACCAGGGCTTTAAGTGGGATGAAAAAACTGGGTGTCTCCCAAAGGGGCGTGAGTGATGCAATAAAAGGTGAGGCTTAAAAGCAATTAAGTTAAAAATCTGAGCTTAGCATAGTGTGCCACCCGACTGATATTTTGCTTCTTCTGTCATTGCATCCAGATATTTATTACAAGTAACATTACACCTACAAAAAGTCAGGACTGTTGTCAACGGTTGTTTGAGGCATAAAGTTGTATATAATATTGAAAATGCTTCTGCTCTTGTGGTAGAGGTTGTGGCTTAATGCTAGAGCTGCCGATTTAGGTGATGGGTTTTGAGTCTTGGGTCAGATTAACATCCTGTGATTCCATGCAAATCAATTAATCTCCCCATGAATACAAATAATGTAATAAATCATGTAAATTGCTTCAATACCTTTGGGTTGAGTTAGCACTATATAAAACTTGCTGCATTTCTTTTCTAAATGCAGGGCTGATAGTTTGCCTTTTGAAAGAATTCACGTTAAATCAGCCCATGATGGACACTGTGATCAGGGAAGCAACTACACCCAAACTTCAGGGGGGGGCTAACACTCCCAGGCAAGACTGGCCCTAGCACTGGTTGCACACTGTGCAACTGTGGTGCACCCTCCCCCATTTACTCCTACTCCATGAATTCCCTCACCAGCCCTCACAAACAATGCACCTCATCTCTCTATAGCACCTTTCTGATAAACATTTCATTTTTAATAGCGCTACTCCTAGTTTACTCACACTCAGTTCTGTGATCTGCAAGGTAAACATTTTTTTTATGGCAGGGACATTAACACTCTGCGCTGTGTGGGTCCACGGAGAGGGCGAGAGCCGCTTCGGGGAGGTCCCTCGCTGAACGCAACACAAGGGCCAGCATGTGGAGATAGTTGCACAATAAGTGCCCAGGGACAAACTCTAAACTCTGCCCTTCCACCAGAGTTTTGCCACTCTACGTTTAAACAAAAACTCTGCCTACCTCTGCGTAGCTGAATTTAGCAGAGTCTACCCCTTTTTTATGCCTACGATATTTTGGATGTATTGTACATTGACCACTAGAAAGAGCACCCAGATTGTAGAAACAATATACACTGCGTGGTTTTCAGAAGGACAGCAGAGCTGCAATGAACGCATTTAGCTGCAGGGTGAGTGACTAAGCGGAGATTACTTCATGTCTCTGAAGTCCTACCTGTCTCTGAGTAGCCAGTAGGCTGCTGTCTGGCTAGCAGTGTGCCGGCTCAGCTGCCAGGGTTAATTTTCCTATCTTGTATTATTTATACAGCTGTGAGGAGCTGATTGAGAAGCCGCTTGTGTGGAAAATTGAGGGAGGGTGTTTATGAGAACATAGTCGACCGCTGTCAACCACTGACCACCCTGTCAACAGGACATCATGATCTAGTAAACTAATGAGGCACCATCAAGGGGTTATTCTGCACAGCATCACTGTGTGCTGAAGGGGTTAAATTGTGTTTGGTCTTGAAGTTGCCATGCATTACAGGTTTGAAATGGTGTGAAAACAGTGCCGCTCACCATAAACCCACCTTATTCCTCCTCCACCCACCCCCAGGGACTAATGTACTTGCAGGGGGTTCTCCATCAAAGTCTTTGTGTGCTGTAGGGGTTAACTCTTACACTAAGGGTCTTAGAAAGCAGTGCTTTGCAACAATGGTCAATATTAACCACAGAACATCTTATCACCAGGTCCCCTGGGATTCTAATAACTATTCATGCACCGCTGCAGTTTCCCCAGCCCAGCTGACATGTGCCAACTAAAAGTGGGAGCATATCCATGGAAATATTGGAGTCTTGTTTATGTAGAACTATGTGCCAACCATCATAAAGCACTAATCAGCCTTGAAGCCAGCTGCCCACAGAGGCTTAATGAACTAATGATGCTCAAGTGATGCAAGTCTAGACTCACTGTGCTGCTGTCGGGCTAAATGTTGTCAGATAGGGAGAGGAAGATGGCAGTGCACTGCACACTTGTGGGGAGATAGATGGGGTGTATGTGTGGAAACTAGTGCCCTAGGCTTGTGCTACACCCGCCTCACCCTGCTGTGCAGAGTTTATATTTACAACAAGGGGTGGTGAGGGACAGAGTCTCTGAATTAAGCAGAATACTCTCACCCAGTCAAGAGATCAGGGCTAGATCCAACACCGTTTTTTAGCTCACTGCACCATCCCAGTTTCAGAACCTGGCTGTATGCAAATTAGTCTGTTCCTGTCCCAGTGCATGATGGGAACAGGGCAAACCAAACTACAAAAGCCAATTCTTGCACTGGGAAGGAAACAAGCTACCGGGGACCGGTTTCTGGCATTTCAGCCGTCTTCGGCCCGGCTTGCTTGAATCCTGATGGTGCAATGAGCAAGGGACTCACATCTGAGTATACCCTTCCACGCTTAGGGTGGACAAAAATATTTACAACAAGGGGTGGTGAGGGACAGAGTCTCTGAATTAAGCAGAATACTCTCACCCAGTCAAGAGATCAGGGCTAGATCCAACACCGTTTTTTAGCTCACTGCACCATCCCAGTTTCAGAACCTGGCTGTATGCAAATTAGTCTGTTCCTGTCCCAGTGCATGATGGGAACAGGGCAAACCAAACTACAAAAGCCAATTCTTGCACTGGGAAGGAAACAAGCTACCGGGGACCGGTTTCTGGCATTTCAGCCGTCTTCGGCCCGGCTTGCTTGAATCCTGATGGTGCAATGAGCAAGGGACTCACATCTGAGTATACCCTTCCACGCTTAGGGTGGACAAAAATATTTACAACAAGGGGTGGTGAGGGACAGAGTCTCTGAATTAAGCAGAATACTCTCACCCAGTCAAGAGATCAGGGCTAGATCCAACACCGTTTTTTAGCTCACTGCACCATCCCAGTTTCAGAACCTGGCTGTATGCAAATTAGTCTGTTCCTGTCCCAGTGCATGATGGGAACAGGGCAAACCAAACTACAAAAGCCAATTCTTGCACTGGGAAGGAAACAAGCTACCGGGGACCGGTTTCTGGCATTTCAGCCGTCTTCGGCCCGGCTTGCTTGAATCCTGATGGTGCAATGAGCAAGGGACTCACATCTGAGTATACCCTTTCACGCTTAGGGTGGACAAAAATATTTACAACAAGGGGTGGTGAGGGACAGAGTCTCTGAATTAAGCAGAATACTCTCACCCAGTCAAGAGATCAGGGCTAGATCCAACACCGTTTTTTAGCTCACTGCACCATCCCAGTTTCAGAACCTGGCTGTATGCAAATTAGTCTGTTCCTGTCCCAGTGCATGATGGGAACAGGGCAAACCAAACTACAAAAGCCAATTCTTGCACTGGGAAGGAAACAAGCTACCGGGGACCGGTTTCTGGCATTTCAGCCGTCTTCGGCCCGGCTTGCTTGAATCCTGATGGTGCAATGAGCAAGGGACTCACATCTGAGTATACCCTTCCACGCTTAGGGTGGACAAAAATATTTACAACAAGGGGTGGTGAGGGACAGAGTCTCTGAATTAAGCAGAATACTCTCACCCAGTCAAGAGATCAGGGCTAGATCCAACACCGTTTTTTAGCTCACTGCACCATCCCAGTTTCAGAACCTGGCTGTATGCAAATTAGTCTGTTCCTGTCCCAGTGCATGATGGGAACAGGGCAAACCAAACTACAAAAGCCAATTCTTGCACTGGGAAGGAAACAAGCTACCGGGGACCGGTTTCTGGCATTTCAGCCGTCTTCGGCCCGGCTTGCTTGAATCCTGATGGTGCAATGAGCAAGGGACTCACATCTGAGTATACCCTTCCATGCTTAGGGTGGACAAAAATATTTACAACAAGGGGTGGTGAGGGACAGAGTCTCTGAATTAAGCAGAATACTCTCACCCAGTCAAGAGATCAGGGCTAGATCCAACACCGTTTTTTAGCTCATGCTAAATGGAGGTTAACTGCTGTTCTAAAAGAACAAGGGCGTCCGTCATCCTCTGCAGACTTTTTGGGAAACAGAGGTAGTGAACACTAGGGCTCCGGTATTGGGTTACACTTGCCTCGCTCTAGTATGAAAGGATTAGCTGCTGCGCAGGGTCTAGCTTTTGTGCAGGGTTTAGCTGCTGTGCTAAAGAGAGAAGGGAACTAGTTGTGCTCAGTGGACTTGTGTGGAAAAACAGGTGGTGAAAACTAGTGCTCGGTCTTGCACTGTACCTCTCTCGCTCTGCTGTGCAGATGTGAGCTGCTGTGCTAATGGGACCAGGTTGCTAATAGCGCTCTGTAGGCTAGTGTGGAAACCGAGGTAGTGGAAAGTAGTGCTCCGGCCTTTAGCTGCACCTGCCCCACTCTATTATGTAGTACATGTGATAGCTGCTGTGCAGGAGTTAGCTGCTGTGCTAAGGAGGCCAGTGCACCAATCATGCTCTGCAGACTTGTTTGGAAACAGAGGTAGTGAAAACTAGTGCTCGGCCTTGTACTCCACCTACGCAGGAGCTGTGCTGTGGGGACCAGGCCGCGAGTCGTGCTCACAGAGGTGAGTGCTTGTGTGTCAAAAGAGAGGAGCCCAATAACCAACCACTGACCTCCTTAACCCAGCCCTTCCAGTGAACTAGAGTTGCACCTACATGTTGTGCTACTGAGTGGGGTTAACGATTGAAGCGCTTTTAGCCCTATGGGCGTTGCAGCAAGTTTAAAAGCATAACGTGTGTTTCAGGATCCAGGATCATCTGAAAGCACACATTCATGCTTTTAAACTTTCTGCATTTCTTTTCTTAATGCAGCACAACTGCGGGGCTGATTGTTGGCCTTTTGATAGTATTTATGTTATTCACAGCGCCCATCAAGGGCTGTATTTAAAATAAATTCTTTAAAAAGGCAAAAAATCAGCCCCACAGCTGCGCTCTATTTAGAAAAGAAAAGCAGCAAGTTTGAAAGCGCGAACATGTGCTTTCAGATGCTTGTTTGTAGACTTGCTGCATTTAGTTCACTGACATGGGATATCGAGTTGACAGTGTGGGTGCATAATGGTAAAGTACCAAGACGAAAATTGACGTACAAGGTTTTTGTCAGTGGGGGTTCAATGAACCATATACTCCTATAATAAAACATATTTTACTGAAAATAATATCTGAATTGAAGCACAGCCAAAAGTAATGTTTGTGACGTCGGAGCATCAAGAAATACACCATAAATATCAAGAAAACTAAACAATCAGCGATTGGTGCAAAAGAAGTAGCAATATCACTGAACATCAATGGGCTGAAGTAATTTGTACAAATGCTATTTTGGTCAATGTGTAAGTGCTTTGACAGCGGGATGTTCGAAACACAAGGGCTATTTTTAATGCGATCCATGCTCAAACTAGGGTTAGCCCTTTTATCACATATTAGAGTATTTCTGACTTTATCCTGCTTTTAGAAAAACGGGTATTTTTTTAGCCTGTTGTGGGCTACCTTTCTGTCTCTTGTTGGTCAAAATAGTTTCCACTTTCCCAATTGGGATAGCAATGTTTTATATGCGCAGTTATCAGCTGCATGTTTTTCTTGGGTTTGTTGGTCCCTGTAAATTATTCTAAAGCCTTCCTTTTGTTGCCATAATTAACCTTGTTATCAGGATAACGTTTCCTGTCTGGGCTTACACACACTATATATAAAGTTACAATTAGGAAGGGGGAAATTAATGCAAAGGGAATCACCACGTAGGTCAGGGTTAGCTAAGCATTTAATAGACCATTCCACGCTACCAGATAACACTCAAAAGAAAACCAGCGTGAAGCTATAGTTGCAGTTACCAGTAGCAAAGTCAGTTCGCTCAGAGCTCAATTCAAAGACCTAGGAGCCCATCCTCTTCCCACTAATGACCGGCAAAGATGGGTGGCCCTTGACCCGGGCTTTCTCTGGGCACGCCCGCTTTCATCCCACGCAGCGGGAGAGATGTAAGAGCTGTATAGAGCATGGTGACAGAAAAGTGTGCGACTTCTCACTCCTCTCTGGGGAGGTGGCGGGTGGGGGGCTGATTCTAAGGCAGAGTGGCGCTGCAGGGGCTCTAAAGCAGGGGAGGGGGGGACATCAACGCCTCATTAACGAGCAAAAGGTCTTTAAAAGAACTGTGAATTGGTCATTTGAGTGCACCCGCAGCCTTTTCCTTTTGTCTTTATTCACCCATCTTGATCTGGGGCTGAGTAATGCGGCCAGATCCTTGCTAATTGTTATACTTATATTTTCTCCATCAAAAGTGCCTTCTTTCCAAGAAGCTCATCAAACTTCAATCAAGTATTTCAACTCGGGTGTGGCTCGGGAAGCTGTATCATCCTGGGCTGACACAGGGGTGGGGGGGCGAAGTGCGCCTGGTTCCTCCAGTGTGAGGTTGCTTTTGAGTGACTGTTCCGGGATGTGCTGTGTGTGCGCGCTTCACACACAGCACTGCACGCTCGGGAGAACAGAGGTGCGCGGCCGCCCAGCCGCGCACCTTCCTGGGAACAGTGATCCCCACTACTGCTACTATATCACATTCCACTACGGCCCCTTCTAATCCCGTCCATTATCTTACGTTTCCCACACTCACTGAAGACACCTTCTTTTCTCTCCTAGGGAAAGTTAAGTCGGGCTCTCCTCAGGATAGCTGTCCCTCCTACATTAGCCGGGAAATCTACCTAACATTCCCACACCCCCCTCTCTCTTTGTTAAATAACTTCCTCTCCTCAGGGGTGGTCCCCCTCCCCTTCAAAACAGCGGTGGTCTCACCCATCCTGAAAGACCCCGGAGCTGACCCAGATGTTCTTTCAAATTTCTGCCCAATTTCCCTTCTCCCCTATTTGGGAAAAGTTTTGGAAGCTTATGTGGTCAGCTGCCTGAGTGCTTTCATTGAATATACCCACTTCCTTGACCCTCATCCGGCCGGCTTTAGGCCTCAGCACTCCACTGAATCTATCGCCTTGGCCGTTCATGAGGAGCTAAGAAAGGGGGCCGACCAGAACATCTCCCAGGCTTTGGTGCTCCTGGATCTGTCGGCGGCGTTCGACACCGTAGACCATAACATCCTACTTGAACGTGTCGAGCACGCCGGCATCCGGGGGCTACCACTGAAGTGGATCACCTCCTTTCTTCAGGATCGCACTCAGGCAGTGTCCCTTCCACCTTTTTCCTCTGTGGGAAAACATCTTGCCTGTGGAGTCCCGCAGGGCTCCTCACTTCCACCACTTCTTTTTAACCTTTATATCTGCCCACTCATCTCGAAGCTCAAGGAAAAATCTGTCACTATCCTTAACTACGCGGACGACCTTCAGCTTATTTTCAGTATTGATCGCTCCCCCCTCCTCTATGCAAAATGTTCATTCTGTCATGAACTTCATTAGTTCCTGGATGAACTTTAATCAGCTTAAGCTTAACCCTGATAAAACTGAGTTAGTTCTCACTGGTCCCCATGGTAATCCTTGGATTTCCACCTTTTGGCCACCCTCACTTGGCCCCTCCCCTTCCCCTGTTGATACTGTCAAGAGCTTAGGTATCACCATTTGCAAGGACCTTTCTATGGGGGCACAAATTAACTCAGTTATGTCTACCTGCTTCTATCACTTACGCCGTATTCGTAAAATCAGCAGACACCTCACTCACGAAGCTCTTGTACAGGTCATCCTGGGACTCGTTATTTCCCGCATTGATTATGCGAATGACCCATATGTGGGCATACCAGCATACCAATCCAAACGCCTTCAACTTATTCAGAATCAGGCAGCCAGGTTGGTTTATGGTCTGCCAAGATCTACTCATACCAAGCCTCTTTTAAAGAATCTTCATTGGCGCCCAGTTGCTCAGCGCGGCCACTTCAAACTCGGCTGCCTGATTCACAAAGCTCTTTCTTCCCAGGGACCTTCTTTTATTTCCTCCCTCTTACACCATTACGTCCCCCAGCGTGACCTTCGTTCTTCTAATCACAATCTTCTTACCCCTGCTTTCTTTAGGCACAAAAAACATGGTGGCCTGCGATTCTCCATTCAGGCCCCTCTCTTTTGGAACTCCTTTCCCCCTGCACTCCGCCTCCTCCCATCCTACGTTCATTTCAGAAAATCTTTGAAGACTTGGCTTTTTTTCATTAGCCTACAATTAGCCCACCTGATCTGTACTGGTTAGCCTTCCCTCCCCAGCGCCAAGAAACCGAAGGTGTACATGTGCTTCATAAGTTTCATTTATCATATCATATCATATCATACCTTGTGTATAAACCCCTTTTGTTTTGTTTATTTATCCCTGAATGGGCATAGAGCAGCTTTTCAGAGGGAGTGCAGCATAAAGTAACACACACAGATATTATAATGCTTATTAGACAATCTATCTTTCTATATTTCTGAATGTGTCACTACATGTGTACCCAAAGCACCTCATCGTTGTTTAACCCTATGGGGTCCTTGGTTTGGAGATCGATAATGTATGTCGATTCCAAAATCCGTAGCCTCCGCACCCTATCTCCCCCTCTTTCTGTTTTGTCCACTTGGTCTATACAGTGATATTTCAGAAGATCACTGTTGCGCTGATGACATTTTTCGAGATGACGAGCAACCAGATAAGTGGGGTCCTTGTGGGGGACGGAGACGGTTAGCGGTTGAAGAATATATATATATGAAGGCAAATCTTATGCCGAAATGCATTCGCCCATTCCTACAAAGAAAGAGAAGAGGCCACGTTAGGGGAGACAGTGGAGGCATCTTTATTGGAGAATACACCAAATAATGGGCGAATGCATTTCGGCATAAGATTTGCCTTCCTTCAGCGCAAGTGGTGTTTACAGGATGAAGGCGCCATCATGGATTTAAATATCCTGACCCATCCTGATCGGTGTTAGTAAGCTCTGCCCCCCAAGTAAGTACTGTTGCATTGTCCAGCTGTAGGACGCCTAGTGCGTCAATACTACAAGTCCCAGAGTTCTTTGTTTTCTTCTGGTCGGAAATGCGGGGGTAGTTAAAACAATATGCGGGAAATTAGACACCTTGCTGCTCCAACGCCGATGTCCCCTTAGCTCCCCAGACCGCATCAACCCACGAGACCCGATAATCCAATTAGCGGGGGCAAGTCTGGAAGTCCATCTCGCCCGACGTGGAGTCAATGACTCCATCACCGCCTCTTCTTCTCCCGAGCCCTGAGGTGGGCCGCGGTCCTCCCAGTCACCTGGATACACAAACACTCCACTAAAGCAGAAGCCAGCATGACCGAGGCCAACTTCGAGATGCGGGGGCCTCTTAAAGCGCGTCTCTGGCACATGCACTGCAATATCCAAATAACCTCCTCCAAAGAAAGAGAAGAGGCCACGTTAGGGGAGACAGTGTAGGTATCTTTATTGGAGAATACACCAAATAATGGGCAAATGCATTTCGGCATAAGATTTTCCTTCCTCAGTGCTAGTGGTGTTTACAGGATGAAGGCGCCTTCATGGATTTATATACCCTGCACCAACCTGATGGGTGTTAGTAAGCTCCGCCCCCCAAGTAAGTACTGTTGCATTGTCCAGCTGTAGGACGCCTAGTGCGTCAATACTACAAGTCCCAGAGTTCTTTGTTTTCTTCTGGTCGGAAATGGGTGGGTAGTTAAAACAATATGCGGGAAATTAGACACCTTGCTGCTCGAACGCCAATGTCCCCTCAGCTCCCAAGACCGCATCTATCCCCAAGACCCGGTAATCCAATTAGCGGGGGCAAGTCTGGAAGTCCATCTCGCCCGACAAGTAATTTTTATTAAGTTTTCAGATAAAGAAGAAAAAGAAAAACATAATCAAGAAAATTAACATATTTTAACAAAAATACAACAATAAGGGGAAAACATGAGCAAATAATTTAAGAGAAAAAAAGGAGAAGAAAGAAAGATAAAAGAGGAGAGCAAGAAAAGAGGTAAAACTATATGAAGTATATATAAAAATAGAAAGAGTTAAAGGAAGCTAAAAACTCAGATGCAGGTGCATATGTAGAAAGATAGGAAGTAAAGGATAACCACAGTAGGTCAGATTTAATTTTCTGTGAAAGAGAAGAGACATTATCAATTCTGTGTTTATTACAAATATAGTTCCACCAAGTTAACGTTGATAATTTAGAGTTATCTTTCGAGCAGGACAAAATCACTTTGAATGCTAGAGCAATAAAAAGATCAAACAACAAAGAAATAGGAGAAGAAACATCCAAAGTAGGTGCGGTGGAACCTAGAAAAGCATTTTGCATTGATAATGGAATATTACATTGATATTTTCAGACATTTAGACCAAATAGATTGTCAAAACTTCAATACATTAGAACATTCAAATAGTTGATAAATTAAAGTCCCAGTGGACCCAGAACAGGACCATCAAAGGGAAGAGGAAGTAGGGGAAACCTTGGATATACATGCAGGAGTAATAACAGCTCTACTACAAATAAAGTATAAGGATTGAGTAATACGGGCCGCAATAGACGTTTTAAATAACTTGAGCCATAATTTATCCCAAGAGGAAATAGAAAGCGATAAACATAAGTCTGCTTCCCAAAGTAATTTGGAAGGAGATTCAGAACATTCAGTAACAGGCAATAATAACATCTTATAAATAGAAACAGCCTTAGGCCAATGTTCCTGAGAAGCACTAAATATCGGTGTGGGTGGAATAAGTGAGGGAGAAGCTAATGGAAAATCATTAGCTGTTAAATAGGACTGCAAAGCTGTTGATATTAAGAGGTGAAAATTGCAAAAAACACAGTTGATGGACAGAATACAGAACAATGTCTTACATTCACCCCAGTACAAAGATCTGGGCCTAAATCCATCGTTTTTTTGCACTCCACATTGCATTGTCACCCCGAGTGGGATGGGTATGCTCAGACGTGAGTCCCATGCACTCCACACCACTGGATTCAAGCAAGCCGGGCTGAATACGGCTGGAATGCCAGAAACCGGTCCTCGGAAGCTTGTTTCTGGTCCTGGTAAGGCATGGCTTGGCAGTTCGGGTGGACTGTTCCCATGAGGCACAGGGTCAGACTGATTTGCATATGGCCATGTCTGAACTGGGGTGGTGTGGAGTGCAAAAAAACGATGGATTTGGGCCCAGATCTCTGTACTGGGGTGAATGTATGACATTGTTCTGCATTCTGTCCATCAACTGTGGTTTTTGCAGATATTAAGAGGTACTCGTGAAGAAATTAGTTTGGCAAGTTGTACTGCAACTGCAATTGGGGGAAGGGAATAACAGTATTATGCCGGATTAACTGATGAATAAATATAATACCCTTCTCCTTCCAATGTTTATAATAAAACGAGTTACGTCTATATTTAATACATTTATTATACCAAACAGTAGAGGACAAAAAACATTGGTATGGATCAAGACCATCAGACAAAATATTATATAATAATTTGTTGGGAATGTTTTAGAATAGGATTATCTGATATGAAAGTACAATTAGACATATATATTATGTTTCGAAAAGAAAGTTCTTTTAATAGGGAACGCTCAAAAACAATCCAACGAGGGATAGGGATATCAGCAAAATCATAGATTAAGGCAGAAAATTTATGAAATAAAAATGCAGAGTGATATGATTTAAAATCAGGAAAACGCACACCACCTTCTGTTTGCAGGAGTGTTTATTATTCCATAAAAACTTAGTACAAATGGAGTTAATTTGTGAAAAATATGAGATGGGAATCCGAAAAGGTAACATGGATAGTGTATAAAGGACATGGGGAGCGATCATTATTTTAATAGTATACAATCTACCCCACCATGACAGATGAAGAGGGGACCAAGAAAGAAGTAGTGATTGCAATTTGGTAATTAGTGCAGTAAACGTATAACTAATTGTGGTAGATAAGGTAGAGGAAAAGCAAATACCAAGTTATTTAATTTTTGTGGGACACCAGGTAAAATTAGTATTATCAAACATATATTGATAGCAGAGAGAGTTCAAGGGTAAGACTTCTGTTTTAGAGAAGTTCAACTTATATCCAGAAATGCTGATTACAGATGCCTATCCCTCCACGTCCGGCTGAACCTGAACCTGGCCTCCCCAACCTCGGGCTTAACCCTTTGGTCAGACAATTGCCCAGGGAACCAGTACTTCTGGGGGAGCACGCATGCCCCACCCCTTGAAGGTGACACATAACTAATGTGTCGTGTTACAGTCAGCCTCCCATTCCACTAGGACCTAGCAGGGCTACACTGAACCTCTTCCACCACACAGGACAGGGAGATACCAAGCCACTACTTTTGAAATCACTCCCCAATGCCCCTGCAGGCCCTCTAGCACACAGCCAGAGGTCAACCTACCTTCCAAGCTCCTTATCACCAAAAGAACTCACACCCCACTCGTCCAGTGCAACACACCACTCATTCACAAACGCCCCCTTAGACTGGTGAGTCAGTTCCTTACTGCCCCTGAATCTCAACCTGTACCCCTCTTACTGAGCACCAGGTACCATACTCTGGGAATGGGAATGGGGCTTCCTGCACTGGACTCACTTCTGCTGCCACCACTGGATCCCACCCTACTGGTGAATCCAGACAACTCACACTACACTCAGGGATAACCACTCTCCCAAGCTAGCTGTTTCTCCTCCACACTCCCTCTCTTCCGTCCTATCTACCCACACCTCTGGGGACAGGAAAAGGGATTGGGCACTGGACCCTATCTATGAGAACCTCCCCACCTACTGGCGTCCCACCCCTGCCATTTTCTCTCTTCTGCCACCAACATAAAAGCGCAGAAAACACTCTTAAGGAGAAAACAAGATCAGAAACCATAATCCCCAACATTGGACTATCTAAAATGCAGAGCCTGTAGTGCAACTAGCAGTTTATGTGGTATTGCGCAAACGCAAGTCCTACCCTCACCGTTGACATCCAATGTTAGAAATGGGATTTCTGCTTGGCTAAGGCTTGCGCCAAAGGCAGGCGGAAACCACCACTTTAGTCAGGGCAAGGGAGTTACACGCTGAAGATAACCCCAGCTCACCCCCTTGGTAGCTTGGCACTAGCAATCAGGCTTATTCCAGAGGCAATGTGTAAAGTGTTTGCACAACACACACAGCAGCAACACACTAGGCACACCACAAAAGAAACTCCATGCAAGGTTATATAAAAATAGTCTTTGTATTATCATAAACACATTAGAAACCAAATCACACATTTACACTGTGCCAGCTGGCACGTGCAATATTCACAGGGGATTATATACAGGACCGGGCCAATCGGGCCACGGTCAAAACCATCAGAATACATGTAAGTAAATGCAAACCACAACCAGTAACTACTGGTACCATAATGACCTAAGCATTATTAGACATAAACCCACATTAGGCCCAAACCTCAGTAGCCTAAACACAGTAAGCATTAGGTATCACCAGCATAAACACATTAGCGTAGATATAATGGGCCTAAATCATTCTTTTGGCAACATTCCTAGTAATAGCTACATTGCCCAACATGGTAGAGCCTGGCACTCTACCAATGTCACCAAACTGTCCCCAGGCCAACTGGCCTTCTCGAAGAGCCTGAATGCCCTATGTCCCAATATCAGGGCCGGCTGCCAATGCAGCAGAACAAAGTGCACACAGGAACTTACCTAAACGTTGCAGCTACCCATTAATTGCTGGGCAGCTGTGGAAAACTGTAGGCAGGGGCACTCCTGTGCCCGGAGTCCTCCACTGGGACTCTAAAACTCTACTGTGCCTAAACGTTGCAGCTGCCTGCAGGCTAGCAGGGCAGCTGGGGGAACAACCTCATCACTGGCACCACTGTGCCTCATGAGCCCTCCTCTGGGGCTCTACTTGACGAAACTTGCCCCAAAGAAATGGCATTGCACCCACTGTGCCATGGAAGCCCCACTCCGGGACTCCCAAAGCAAATTCTGCCAACATTGCCGCTGCCCTCTGTCTAGCAGGGCAGCTGTGAGGGAAGCGAGCACCAACAATGTGACTCGAAGCAGGCCCCAACAATGTCCGAGTGAGCCCCAAGGGCTCTTTCAGCAAAACATGCCCCCTTGTTGGAGCGGCCCGCAACGGCGGGACCGCTCAGGCGCCAACACTTTTGCCTCATACCTCACTAATCAAGCCCCACTCACCAACATCAGAGCGGCCCGCTCTCCCGCGGGTCTGCTCTGAAAACAATGCACCAACAAAAAGGGAAGCCCTTACTCACTGGGCTCTCTTTTGCCCCCTCTCCGGGACGATCGCTAGTGCGGGCTGGGCACCCTCCTGGTGTTTGCAACATGGGGGGCTCTCCCTCGCACATGGGAGCCCCGGTGAACCACCGCAACACTTCCCTGCCTTCATCCAGCCCCCTCCTAGGACCCAGGACTTCCAGTTTCCCGCCGCAGGCTCCGCCCCAGGCCAGGCACACATACCTGACTTCCTGGTTGTGCTGCTGCGGCCAGGATCCCTTTGGCGGAGATACGAGGTAGGCTCCTAATTTAATTAAAGATAATGGCAGGGTGGAAACCCGCCACAACCAGCACACAAGCGGGGTGGACACCCGCTCAAACTATGATCATAAAGCAGGGTAGGCTCCCGCTCGGCGTACACACTGCGGGGTGGGCACCCATATGTAAAGGATCACGGGGGGAATCACTAAGCTGGGGACTCCCTCTCTCTCCCTTTAAGCAGCACTGCGCTGAAAAGCCTGCACGCTCATCTTTTGGGAAAATAAAAGGAAAATGAGCACATTACTCCCAGGACGAAAAATGTAACAAGAAGTCCTGAAGGTCCTGGCATTCAAAAAGCAAAGCGCTCACAGGGCATAAAAGGTCACAGCAATTCCTTCAGGTCGATGGGACAATGCAGGGCCCAGGGAGGCAAACCCTCATGGTAGGCCCCCTGGGCTCCAGCAGCAGTGTGCCCCAGCAGGAACAGCACACCCAGACTGAACAAATCCTTATGGGGTCACAGCCCCTTCTTTTATACACCCTTTCTTCTTTGTGTCACAGCACAGGGCTTGGGGATACCAGTCAGAACTGGTTTAGGGGGGATTTGGAGCACTTTGTTTGCCAAGATCCTCTTCCCCTCTGTCAGGTGAGGGCTCGCCATCAGACACACCACAGGGGGGCGGAGCCAGCATTTACTAGGGAAGCACCATCTTTTTCAAAGTCAGGGGATTATCCCTCACACCACTCTTACTCCAGGTGTCCCATTCAGCTCAGCGCTGCCTCAACCTGCCCCTCTTGGACCCACCCACATCTCTCAGCTCCTGTCAATCACAAGCTAGACATGCAATTCACATCAGGCAGGCAGACACATAGCACAAAGAAATGCCAACTTCTAAAAGTGGCATTTCTCCACCAGTCACCATAAATCTGCGCACACTATTGTGCAGCATTTATCCTCACGAGTTCATACATACTACACTCGACCCTGCACTCCTCTCATACCAGGAATTACCATGGACACACTCATCCCCAATGCATTCCTATGGGAGGGCGGGCCAATCTCACCACACACACACACACACACAGAGAGCGCACACACTTTACACTAGACCACAGTGCTAAAGTGCTCAGCGGCCTAAAATCGAGCCGCGGTCGGTAGTGGGAGTAAATGCCGTGGGGTGACGTGGGGAGGGGGAGGGGCAGGGTAGGGGGGTAGTAAACTATGGATAACGCAGGTATACAGGTAAGTAAACATATAAATAAATAAAACGAATTTTGTTGCGTACACTGCATCCCCAAATGTGATGCTGTGTGCCCAACGAAATTTGTTTTATTTATTTATATGTTTACTTACCTGTAAACCTCCGTAATCCTTAGTTTACTACCCCCCACCCTGCCCATTCCCCTCCCCATGTCACCGCCCGGCAGGTACTCCCACTACCGACCGCGGCTGATAAAATCACCAACACCAGGTTACAGAAAAAGGCTAGGAGAATTCAAAAAGCTTCGGGGTGAACCTGCCAAAAGGGCCAAGTCCAACACCTTCGCTTCCATAGTGATCCACCTATCTTCAATTTGTTGAAGTTTCTACTTAATAGTGGACAGAAAGGAGTTCAACCCCCTCACTTCATCAAGAATAGTATCAATGACAGGATTATGCGATGACAAAATGGGTGAGGGGGTAATTTTTAACTCTCTTGGGCTTTGTACCAGAGGAAGAAGCTCTGACATGAGGAGAACTGTCACTAGCCATCGTGGAAAAACACACTTTCCTTCTCAACTGGAGACTTGGAGATGCCAGCAACAGGTTCAAAATAACAATTGGACGCTTTTATGTGGACACTGCTGAACCTTTAGTAAAGACCACAGTATGACCAGACGTTAATTAAAATTTAAGGAGGTCTCAATCTGCCCATATGTTAATTAAGCACACTGCATTAGCATATAGGAATGCAGATAAAATACTAGTCCATCAAAGAAAAGTGACATCTCAGTGTCTTGTTCCAGGGAAAAACAATTATTCAGCAGGCAGATGGAAAAGGGAAAAAAGAGAGAAAAAATCCCCTTACTTTCCCATTCTTTTTCATAGATAGCGTCAATGTAGATAGGCAAAAGTAAAATATGAGGCACTCACATGTGGGAGACAATAAATGTGAGGTGAAAAATTACAGTACATCCCAAAAAATAGCCAAAGCTGACAACACAAACGCTCAAATTGAAGAATTAGCCGTTGCCAATAGTTGAGAAACATTTTTTTTAAGGAAAAACGTTGCTGTGCGTTGCATAACAAAACGCCGGAGGAAGTGAGCCGCAAATACAAAGTGGTGGCGGCTTGCGTGATGATGAAGCAAAAGTTACCGCTGCCGCCGTTGGATCACACAGGACCGAACAGGATGTCGGAACAGCTCCAAACACTGCTCTAACATCACAGATACATCAAGAAGGCGTCTTCTCCCCTCCGATGCCAGTTAGATGGGTCAAAAACACGCAGAGAGCTCCACGTCCGAGTGGAGCTCAGCTCAAAGCCGCCATCTTGTTGCGGCGCATGTCCACGCCTCCCCATGGGTCCTACATTAGACTGAGGATTTCACTTCTTGGGGTCAAAGGGAGATCCAAGGCATTTTTTATTTAATCAAAATCAGTGTGGTTCGGAATCTCAAAGCCATTTGCTCACTCAATCAAATAGGTATGCAAATGACTTGATATACAGCTGTTAGCTCATGCATGGATTCTGAAAACATCAGTTTAAGTTAGTAAAAAGATTTACTCACACACATATGTGTGACAAAATCTCTAGTAGGTGATGAGTGACTAATCCAGGGTGCAAATTCCTCCTTAAGTATATTCACACCTTCAAAGTTACATCGCTGTTGGTATTCACAAACATTTTCATGACTTATTCACACCAGGGACAGTGTCAGAGATGTATTCCTGTCAATGGTATTAAAAAATGAATATTGGGAGGAGCTATGTGCCTGAAGAAGATGGCTGCGTGAGCTCTCGGCTCGGCCGAGTCCGTCCGCCGGCTCCAACATCCTGCACTTAATCCTGCCCTCTGAGCCCGGTATCTGCAACCGGAGAACAGGCGGAGCGCCTGGGGCCAATTTTGGAGTTCTCACGAGGCAGGGAGCCAGAGATACGCCCGCCGCAGATGTGGGCTTAGACGGAGCCGGAGACCGGGGACTGAGGTCCTTGAAGTGGCCGCTCCAGAGTGCAACAACAGCGGGGACCCGCACCGGAATCTGCCGTTCGTATCCCTCACTGTGGGAGAATTGAGAGCGGCGGCTGAGGTCTAGGGGCGTTCGCGAGAGCCGGGGGTGTCTACAGGGTGAGGTGCCCCCCCTCCCTCACACAGTGAGTAAAGGAAGCTTGGAGAGCCTCTGGGCTCACGGATTAACGGCGACCAGCGGAAGCGGCAGTGGGAGATCTTTGCCGCCATCTGGGTGAGTTGGGGATTGGGGTCGTGGTGCCTCCCCTTTCTTCTTTATTATATTATATTGCATCGTCAGCCAGCAGAGGGAGCCTGGAGCAGCGGAGGGGCAGTCCGAGTGTTGTGGCCCAGTGAATAATGAGGTTTCTCCCCCTGGGGGTTCCCCTATAGAGCCTATAACACCGGTTTAAATACCCACTGGTGTGAGCAGACTCTGACGCCGTGGGAAGACTGAAGGGAGTGGGTCCCCCACCCGAATTGCGAACTTTCGAGAGGTGGTGACGCCTGGCGCAGAGGAGTAAAGTGGGTCCTGGTGGGGGACGTCGTCAGCAAAGAGTGGGTTGGAATCCGTGACTGATGGCCTGGGTTAGAGCAGTGGTCGCCCCCTGGCAGGATCCACGCTTGATGTCCCTGGTGGGTGGGCGGACACGCCAAAGAACCCGGGGTGAGATGTTTCCTGCGACTGTTCTTTGAATCGGAGGTCGGAGCGGGAGGTGAGCTATGTTTATGATGGCTACCAAGCAAGATGGAGAGAAGCATTCCTTCATGGGTCCAAGGGGCCTGAAACCAGTACAATCGAATAAGCTGGACCGCTACACATTGCCGAGGGGTTTCCCGTCTGACTCGAGGTCCTCCGCTGCGTCCGCCGGGGACCCCTCGGGGTGGAAATCACACTGCATGATGTTATGGCAGCCATAGACGGAGTCAAACCCTGCCTGGGACAGCAAATGGTGACAATGGACACTAAGTTGGACATAGTGTCCATTGAAATCAATCTCATAAGAGCGGACCTCACCAAGGTTAATGAGAAGGTCAAGTTGCTGGATATCAAGATGGCCAGTCTGGTGGACAATGTGGTGCAGCTGCAGCATGACATGCGCAAGCTCAAATCCTCACATGAACTGGCGGAATGCAAGCTGAATGAATATGAAGGAAGGGCCCGGCGAAACAACGTCCGTATCCTGGTGGTGCCTGAGAAGTCGGAGGTCCCGGACCCTGATTTGTTTGTGGAGGACCTTGTCCTCAAACATCTCAAGCCTAAAGGACTGAGTAACTTTTTTACCATTGAGTGCGTTAACAGGGTCCCGGGGGGGAGGCGAGACCCTGGGCCCCGCTCGTCCCATGATTGCCTGGGTCCTGAACTTTAGGGATAGAGACTGAATCCTGCAGGCCGCTAGACCGGGGTCCCCTACAATACGAGAATGCCTCCCCCCTCCTTTTTCCCGCAGGCGGTACAGAAGCAGCAACGTTCTGGCAGTCAAGAAGAAACTGAGGGACAGGGGGTTGAAGTATGTCATGATGTTCCCGGCGCGATTGAGAGTGGAGGCCAATGGGAGGGCCTGGTTTTTCAACAATTCAGATACTGTGGCTGATTGGATTGATAGTCGTTCTCCCGATGGCTCGGGGGCCCGGGACCGGTCGGATTAACAGGCAAACGCGGAACAGAAATAAGACTGGCATTTGTTCTCCTGGATTGTCTGAATCTTGTCAGGTATTGGAGATGGGGGCACCTCTGAGCTGCCGCCTGGTTCTCTGGGAGATTTCATTTGTTTCGGGACTTGGGGGCTCGGAGGGGCAACAGTGGTTTTTGTTTTGGAAGGAGTTAGGTGGGCGTGGGCGGGAATGCCAAACTCTCTCCACTTTACTACCTTTAGTAGCATAGTAGTTGTAGTTATTGGGTGTAGGGCGACAGGCACTCTGCTAATTGAGGATGGGCGAACACCGTGTGCAGGGGTGCAGGGTGGGGGGGTAGGGGCTCACTTGTTTTTTGAGTTATGGTTTATATTATTTGGATGTTGGTTTTCTTCGACCAGGTGGAACAATGCTGCAGGGCTGGACACTCTTTTGCGGGGGCGGGATATCACTTAATCAGAAGAGGTCAGGGGTGAAGGTGCTTAGCTGGAATGTGAACGGTCTGGGAGATAAACTGAAGCGGTGCATGGTTAGTCAATTTATCAGGAGACATACCCCCAATAGGATCCTTTTACAGGAAACGCATTTAGTAGGAAATAGATGTATGGCGCTTCATAGGGGAGGATTTAAATTGGTGGCTCATGCAGGTTTCACATCAGGTTCGAGGGGGGTTGGCATACTGATTAAGAACTCCTTTCCCTTCACGATACAAAACACACGGGTGGACAGACGGGGGAGGTATGTCGGTGTCACCGGTCTCTGGGAGGGTAAGGTTGCTACTTTCTTCACAATATACGTTCCCCCTGGCCTACAGGCAGATACTTTTAAAGATCTCAGTGCGATATTTCTTGCGCTTCCGGAGGGGGGTTGACTTTAACTCCGTCATGTCCTGGGAGGAGGATCGGCACCCTCCGCGGACGCTACGGCCGGCTATGATATGGCTTCCTGAATTTGTTGAAACTTTGGGGCTGGTGGACAGGTGACAGCTACAAAACCCCGGGATAACGCAGTACACGCATGTATCTGGGCCCACCACAACATGTCTAGAATAGACTATATCCTGGTCCCGGGAGCACAGTCCCACGTGATTCGCGACATCCGCCATTTGGGGCGAAGGATCTCTGATCACTCCCCTGTGTGGGTCCAAATGGAATGGGACTACGTAAATGCAGGTAGGGTGGCTCCTATCAACCTGTGGTATCTTAAGGACCCCCAGACGCGCTGCAAGTTGGTCAGGGTCACGATCACTATTTTCAAGAAAATGTAGGCTCGGTGGAGTCTACCCAGATGGTATGGGAAGCCTATAAGTCGGTGATCCGAGGATAGGCGTTGTCCGCGATAGCAGGGAAGAAGAAGGAGAGAGTGGCTGACCTCGAGAATGCGGAGGAGGAAGTATTGAAGGCGGAGGAGGAACTGGCCAGAGGCATACCCCGCAGGGGCTCCATTTGGTTCGGTTAAAGCAGGAAGAGTTTCTTGGTATAGCGAGAGATGGGGAACAAGCCCATAGCAGGGAGGTTCAGGGCAGACTTTATGAACATGGGGATAAGGCAGGACGATTGGTAGCGTGGCTGGACAGGCGGGAGTGGGCGTCCCGAGTGGTACCTGAAATAGAGGGGCCGGATTCGGTTCCGGTCACAGACCCACAGGCCATAGCTGACACTTTCACGGACCATTATTGCTCCGTCTATACTGCAGCAGCCAAATATATGGAGATGGAAAATGTTGAGATACTTAGAGATGTACAGCTCCCCACACACTCCGACGAAAATAGAGTATATCTGGATTCCCCCATCACTGTTGATGAGGTGGCACAGGCAATCCGGGGCGTCAACTCGGGCAAAGCCACTGGGCCAAACAGGATTCCTATCGAGCAATACAAACTAAACTCCAACAAGTTGGCCCCCCATTTCCAGTCTATGTTGATGGAAAGCAGGGAGAAGGGGCAGCTGCCATATGACCAACGTGTGGTGAATACAGTTGCGATCCACAAAGAGGGTAAGCCAAAGATGAGCTGTGCTTCATATCGACCGATATCATTATTAAACGTGGAACCTAAGGTCCTCTCCAAACTACTGGTGACACGACTGGTCAAAGTAATTGCCTCACCGATCCAACCCGACCAGTCAGTGTTTATGCCTCATTGGAATACAGCCCTCAACCTGCGGAGGCTTCATGGGGTGATGGGGAGAGCTTCCACAATATTGGAGCCGGCAGTAATAGTGTCATTAGATGCTACAATGGCCTTCAACATGGTGGAGTGGCCCTACTTATTCGCAGTCTTAGCCAAGCTGTGCTTTGGGGAAGAATACTGTGGTTGGATTTGGCTTTTGTATTCTGATCCGATAGCCTGGGTGGTGGTTAACAACCGCAAATCCCCCAATTTTCCCCTTAGTTGGGTAACCCGGCAAGGGGCCCCCCTGTCCCCATTCCTGTTCGCCTTGGCGGTGGAGCCGCTGGCCACTTGGATACGGCAGACCAGTCTATCCGGGGTATGAGAGGGGCTCCTGGCTGTGAGGATAAGGTGTCATTGTATGGGGACGATATTCTATTGTACCTGATGAACCCCAGGGGCTCATTGATCTGCCTGTTGGATGTACTGGCAATGTATGGGAGATACTCGGGTTTCACAGTGAATTGGCTTAAGTCAGTCGCGTTTATTGTGAGTGGGGAATCGTTAGCGATAACCAGGGGTTGCCCGGTTCGAGTGGTTAAGGATGGGTTCAGTTATCTTGGAATATACATAACCCTTGATCCCGCGCTTTGGTATACAAAGAATCTTGATCCACCCTTGCAAAGGCTCAAGAGTGATGTCGCGCACTGGAAAGCTCTCCCTCTGTAGATGTTGGGAAGGGCAGTCCTGTTCATGATCATGGCGCTCCTACGCTTTCTCTATGCGTTTCAAAACATGATGGACCCTGTGCCTGCTTCCTATTTCAAGGACATTGAGGGACTCCAGAGACAACTGCTGTGGGAAGGGAGGCTGCATATTGCGTTCATCAAACTTACTCTTAATTGATATGAAGGGGGATTAGTTTGCCAGACGTGAAGAAGTATCATTGGGCGTCTCAATTGACAGCGATTAATCATGGGATCTAAGGGCGACCGGATGATCCTGGATACACAATCGATAGATGCTCCCAGGGGGGAATTACATTAGAGCGGTGTATGCGAAGCCACGCAGATTCCCTCTGACTGGACCCACGGCACATGAGGTGCATGTGTGGCACGCAGTGACCAGACACCTGCAGTGGGAACATAAATTGACGCTCGCTACGCCGCTGTGGAATTCTGAGAAATTGGGTAGCCTCTGGAAAACTAAGGGGCTTGATAAATGGGATATCATTAGGATATCTAGGATCAAGGGGAGAGGGCAGGATACATTCATTCGCGGAACCACAAGCACAATAGACATTAGCTGACACCGCACTTTTTCGCTACCTACAAATCCGACACGCATTGTCATGCCAGGTGCCGGAGGGCACGTCGCTCCCGGAAGCCTCTCCCATTGAAGACCGGGTGCTTGATGGGCATCTACCAGAGAAAACTATCTCTCTCATTTATAAAAAGCTAGTGAATAACATGGAAGACCCGTTACAGGGGTTAAGAGGGAAGTGGACTGGCGAAGGGCTGGAATTGGATGATGAGGATTGGCAAGTAGCGGTCTCCTCCCCAAGGATGGTGGCCATTCCGGCCAGGCTGCGGCTAGTACAGCTTAAAATCCTGCACCGAGTCTACGTCATGGGTCCAGGCCTGGTAGGCATGGGACGAGCGGAGAGTACCCAGTGTAGACCGGGTTGTGGGGAAGTCGCGAATAACCCTGGGCGCAAGCCTACGCTCCGCCCATGGAGTGTACGTAGTGTTGCCTACTTTGCATTTTGCAAAGTAGGCGTAGTAGGCAACACTACGCAACACTTCTTGCGAGAAATGCGCGGGCGGCGGCGCCTGCGCATTTGGATGGAGGAAGTCAGCGCGAAATAGAAGAGGGAGCCCCGGGACGCCGCGGACCAGGTAAGTGCTTTTAATGAACTTTTACTGTAGTTGTTACTTGAAAATTATGTGTGTAGAAGAGGGTGGGAGGGAGGTGGGTGGCGCGTAGTGGGGCTACGCGAAGCGTGTGAGTGGGCGTAGCATCATGCCCACTTCATGTAGCTTCGTGTAGCCCCACTACGCATACTACGCCCACCGTTAGTCGTGACATTCATGCACATACTTTGGAACTGTCAACAGATAAAACAGTATTGGGCAGATATTCATGATGAGTTGTGGTCTGTACTGGGGGTAAATCTGTGGCCGAAGGCTCGTAGGTGTTTTTTGAATGTTTGGGAACCCACAGATCTCAACGCATACACTACGCAGTGGGCGACTCTTGCTTTTATGATAGTGAAGCACCGGACTTTGTCGCTGGGTGTTTTTCTGCTGCAAGGAGGCTTGGGGAACTACAGGCACCAGGATTCCCTTAACTGCACTCACCTGGGCTGAAGCGCAATCTTGCCCAGAGCGCTTCTTCACGGCTTGCGGCCCCCGCTTCGCGGGAGCCGCTCGCAGCCGGACTTTGCCGCTGGGTGTTTTTCTGCTGCAAGGAGGCTTGGGGAACTACGGCACCAGGATTCCCTTAACTGCACTCACCTGGGCTGAAGCGCAATCTTGCCCAGAGCGCTTCTTCACGGCTTGCGGCCCCCGCTTCGCGGGAGCCGCTCGCAGCCGGACTTTGTCGCTGGGTGTTTTTCTGCTGCAAGGAGGCTTGGGGAACTACGGCACCAGGATTCCCTTAACTGCACTCACCTGGGCTGAAGCGCAATCCCGCCCACAGCGCTACTTCATGACTCGCGGCCCTCGCTTCGCGGGACGCGCGCACCGGGCGAAGCCCGGGCCAAGCGCGGGCCCGTTTGAACCCGTTCCAGAACAGTTGAGGACGGGACGTGGCTCCCCCCCTAACATTTCTACTTTAAGGTCAGTGTATGATATATTCCCTGCCAACAGCTATAGATTATGTAATTACCAATCATTATTCAAGCACTGAAAGGAGTAGGTGCTTTAATCCTCTTCGGAAATGACTACTTCGAAGGCTGGGAGAGGCAGGAAATCTATTAATGGTGGGTCAATAGTGGGCACTCTGGATCAGTTTCTCACGAGAGCATCCTCTGTCCTGGCCCACGAAATAGAGCTGACAGAAAGAAGATTATCTCTTGACCCTGCCTTCAACAAACTGTCATCAATGGGAAGTTTGGCCCAGGCATCTTTACCAAACCCCCTACTAAAGATTGATCTCACAAGACCAGATGGCAATGGTGAGCGAGAGGGTTTGCATTGTAACCCAGTATGTGAAGCCGCTATGTTAAGTACTGGAAATGCCCCTAACCCTCATACTGCGCATACTGGATCCTTGACAGTAAGTGTCAAAACAAGATCCGCTGGTAGTTCTAATTTGGGGTCGTCTGACCCGGTGGCAGGCTTAGTTTCTAAAAGGAAGCGGGGGGGCCTGGAAGGAAGGAAAGATAAAATTCAGAAATCTGATAAAGCAGAGGGCAGCACAACGCCTTTAACTCTGCATAGTCCTGCCACATGCCAGCCCATCACGGAAGAGCCTACATTGTCATCGAGCCCTGATGATGTGCTCCCCACTGAGTTGGGACTGGATTTCTGGACAAAGCTGGAACACATTTTTAAAAAGACATGTCTCCCCATTTACAACAGACTTAACTCGATTGAAAGCAGACTTGCATGTCTTGAACTATCGTTTGCTTCAGCTCAGGGTCAGGGAGGAATCGGGACAAAGGGACAACAGAAAA
This sequence comes from Lissotriton vulgaris, assembly GCF_964263255.1. Classification (NCBI taxonomy): domain Eukaryota; kingdom Metazoa; phylum Chordata; class Amphibia; order Caudata; family Salamandridae; genus Lissotriton; species Lissotriton vulgaris. The sequence continues at coordinate 1,510,649,059 of NC_141689.1, forward strand.
GCAAAAGAGATTATCTAAGCAAACTGTTGAATCTGATTTTCCTTGTACCCCATTGCCTATGAATAATGTAATTGTTATCAGTGCCCCTGATGTAATTGCCCCTAATCTTTCTCCATCTCATTCTAGAGACGTTGCAGAGACTAATCACATTGTGTTGAATGGAAGGGCGGAGATAGGAGAAGGGAGCAGGGCTATAACCGAATCACGCCAAATGAACAATACTATCCCTTACGTTCCTTCAACAAAGTGGCTACCGCGTATAGATCTTCCCCCGGAAGCCATACCGTATGTGGTGGTTCTTGTGGGGGTTCCATCTTTGAGCCAGGGTAGAAGGGAGGAGTATATGGATCTTAAGAACAAATGTATCCATTGGCTTAATTACAACAGGCCTCTACCCCCCATGGTATCTACTGAAATTTTGTTCGCAAGGCACGTAGACTGGATTGGGCCATGGAAAAAGTCTATTGAGGGAGACTGTATAATTAATAATTTTAAGGACAGAAGGGCTGCAGTGCTGAGCATATCTGTGAATGGGTTTCGGGTCACCCAGTTACATTAATACAAACTCTACCCCTGACTCGCTTTTATCCCCCTACACATATTGCCCCCAGAAATATGTCTCTAGACGGATGGAGGCAGAACTGGAATAACATAGGGGGAATCAGGATGACTAATAGATATGATGTGTTGTCAGGCTTGGAAGATTGCGATTGACGACTACCTAAGCATAGTCTGAGGACAAATGGAGTAGTGTCAAAGAAAGGCAATGTAGATATGAGGAAGAACAGATTTGTGGGAAAGGCTAGTATTCAGAATGGGGCATTAGATTCCCAGGGTAACAGAATCCAACCCAATGTAGAGAGATCAGATTCGGATTCATGGGGTTGTGAGTCACAACCGATCCAAACTCTGGGAGAAATAAACCAAATTTTACCCCTCGAGCATAGTGAAGAAAATAGTCTGTCTCATTTATTTAGTTGGTCTGATAAGGTAGATGACTTGCCCCATAATAATTGTTTAACTTCGATGTTACCCTGGAATATAGCGGGGCTGGGATCCAAACTAGTTCCGCCCGACTGGTCTGATTTTATAGAAAAATACGATATTTGTCTCTTTCAGGAGACTCGGTTGGTGGATCCTGCATTTCGGCTGGGCTATCTTAATTTTTATGTCCCAGCTGTTAAGAAGGATAAAGGTCGCTGATTGGCGGATTAGTAGTATGAGTCAGGCAGGCCTTGAGTTGTAAAGTTCGTAAAATTTTTGTATCCAACAACGATATTTTTGCAGTGAGACTCAATTTACCATCAGGCCAACATATAGACATTTACAACATCTATACAAGAGGTCATCCAGGGGGGCATAAGTCAGAAGTCATCTCAGCTTTAGATGACCTAATAACTGACTTACCTAGTAACACAGTGCCACTTATAGCGGGGGATTTTAACACGACATTTGAGCCATTAGGGCAAGAAGACCAGTGCCTCACAGAGGAGGAAGATAGTAGGTGGGGTATCCCCCATCTCGAAATGTCACCTGTAGAAAAGTGGACAGAGGTGGCCATTCAATTGAAGGTGTTATCTATGGGGAAGCCACTGAGGGCTGCTAATGGCCGAACGCCATCTGACAGGCTGGGTGCCAGAACATATGATAATGGCCTTAGGTCTAGCCGCATAGATTATTTGCTAGTGCATTTAGAACTGTGGCACTGTCTCAAGGATATGGCTATATTGGGACGTGTAGAAAGTGACCACAATCCCCTTACTTCATTATTTAATTTGAGCTTGGGTAAGGTGGTACCAGCAAAACAGGATGCAATAGCACCTGATCCTATCTTAACCAATGATATGCGCCACCTCAAATGGAGAAAAGTTGTTGAACATCCCAAAACCCTGGCTATTATAAATAAAGATGTTATTAACGGATTAGCAGAGCTGGGGTCGTGCACTAGTAACAAGGACTTTAATTCTATTATAGTTGGCACTCATATCAAACTTTTTGCTCAATTAAAATCCCATTTCTGTTTGTCAGGCCCAGTTAAGAGAAAAAATAATACGAAACCCGCAGGCTGGTATAACTAGTCATGTCGGCAAGCTCGGGCTAAGCTGGCCTTAGCACTGAGAGAAAGGAATTAAAGTAACGTTAGCTCGGCCCGGGCTGTTGTAGGAAAGTGCAGAGGGAGGCAAAAAAGCTATGGGATTAGTGTAAATGGTAGGAATTAAAACAAGCATGCAGGGCAAAGAATCCAAAATTGTTCTGGGATACTTTTAAATGGGATAGTGGAGCATGCCCGGATCGTCCCCAGAATAATGTAGCTCAACATTTATGGATTGACTACTTTAAGCCACAGTATGCAAGATGTGGTAGGGAAGGGAATAATGAAATATATCCACACATATTTTATGAGGGGGTGGTCTTCACATTTGAAGAGATTGATAAGGCCTGAGATGCAGTTACAGAGGGAAGAGCTCCGGGTATGGACTGCATTCCAGCCGATGTATTTTTAAATGATAAGCAAACATGGCTTTCTTATATTTTCATTTGGCTAATGCAATTGCACACAGAGCTGCTGTCCCCCCCCCTCTTGGAAGGGGGCAGAAATTATTCTGGTGTATAAAAAGGGAGACCAGTCGGTCGCAGGTAATTATAGGCCTGTTAGCCTAATCGACTCGATGCAGAAGGTTATGGGTAGATTAGTTTTGAGTAAGGTTCAGACATGGATGGAGGAATCTAACATCTTGACCCCACTACAGGCTGGATTTCGTACTTTAACAAGTACGACTGACCAAGTATTCCGTTTTATTACACTTTATTGGAGGACAGTGGTTTTGGGAAAAGGGGCACTGTATGCTCTGTTCGTTGATTTGAGGGCAGCTTTTGACCTAGTACCATGTAGTAAATTATGAGAAGTCTTAGAGGAGATGGGGATGGCCCCGGAGCTGCTCTCACTGATCATCCGCTTAGATGAGGATAACTTCGCCCGGGTCCGGTGGGGGTCACAGGGAGAGCTGACGGAAGCCTTTCCCGTTGATCGAGGAGTACAGCAGAGATGCGTTCTGGCGCCTACCCCGTTTTCGCCCTTCATCAACGGGGTGGCGGACCATCTTTCCCGGGCCCCCACGGATGCGCCAAAGTTGGCAGGTATTTATATCCCAATCCTCATGTTCGCGGACGATAGTTTGATCATCTCTAAAACACCAAGCGGTCTCCAGAGGCGCCCTACAAAGGTTCGAAGAATTCTGCCTCTTACGTGGACTAGAAATAAACACTGCAAGACTAAATTTGTGTCCTTCAACGAACATGGATCTTTTAGAGGCAGTGTGTATATGAACAAACTTCCCCTGAAGCAGGTTAAGGCTTTTACCTATTTAGGTGTTACTTTACAGAAGGATATGCTCTGGAAAAGCCAACTCGATCTGGCTGCTCTAAAATCCAACAGCAAGCATGGATTATTTTTCCAAAATTCAAATCCTCACTAACAAAACCGATTAGTCCCGTACTAGAAATTTATGGTACAAAGATATTAAGTCCAGCTCTATATGGTGCCGAACTGTGGGGGTTTGAAAATCTGAAGGACTTGTCCCTGTCGGAGAACGTGTTTCTCCATAAAGTTACTGGTGTCCCAAAAAGTACCCCACTTAGACCTCTTCTTTTGGATTTAGGTAGGAGATCAGTGGAAGATCTGGCCAAACTTCGACCTTTATTACTTTGGCGTAGAATATGGTGTACAGAGGAACTATCTCATTATGCTCAGGGCCTAATGGACATTATTAAAGTTGATACGTTTCATAAAATAAAATGGCTGAAAGAGATAAAATCATTGTTAGCGAGATTGGGTATGATTGAGTTATAGGATGATCCCCCTCAATGCTGACTTTCCTTCAAAAAAGATCTTGAAAGAAAGATATTGGGAAATGGCCCTTTCAGCAACTTGTTCTAAAGGGCTCTCTACCCATCTCACTGGTCGGTTTTTGGAACATAAGTCCTGGCCAGTGCTAGAAAAGTATTGGGATCTTATTCAAAATCCCTATGACCGAAAACTGTACTTCCAGCTCAGGGTGGGCAACTTACCAACAAGGTTCTTCACTGGCAAATGGGCTGGAGCTATTACTGATAAATGCCCCAGGTGCTTGGATCAGCAGTAATCAGTAAAGTCATATAATGTTTTTTTGCCCGTCATATGCCCAACCATGCCATAAGTGGATAAAACCCATTTGTAATCTGTTGGGTATTAGAAGACATGTGGAGGCTATGAGAATATTATGCTCTGATCCTTCCCCTCCACTAGCTATAGCTATGGTGAAGTTTTTGAACTGGGCATGGTCTATTAGATCAAAAATGTTACCTCTGTATAGCTAGGAGTGGGCTTTCCTTATCATTCTACAATACTATGATGTACATTTGTGATAGTGGTCATACATATTCTGTACCATAAAGGGTACATGAGGTTTTCATATCTAATGATAAATTACCAGATTCAGGGCCCGATGTAGGTAAATCTGATTTACCGACTCTAGGATACCGAATTTTACCGATTCGGTATTCTAGAATCGGTAAATCAGATGTAGGAAAAAATTCGGTAATTTGTACTGAATCTATATGATTCGGTAATTACCGAATCGATATTTACAGATTCGGTAATTGCCATTGATTCCTATGGGCCTTGAGGCCCATAGGAATCAATGTCAATTACCGAATCGGTAAATACCGATCCGGTAAAATTACCGAATTGTCAAGGGGGACAGGGTGTCACTTTGACACCCTGTTGCACCCCTGATTCTGGCTTGTGTGCCATGTGACACACACACACATGCCCTTGGGGCATGTATGTGTGCCATATGGCACAGGTGTACATGCACAGATGTGCATGTATACAGGAATTCATTATTTACCATGAAATAGTATTTCATGGTAAAAAACGAATTCTTAAGGGCCTGTGGCACTGTTTTCAGTGCCACCTACATCTAGATTTACCGATTCGGTACATTTACCGATTCGGTATTTTACTGAATCAGTAAATTTACCGAATCGGTAAATTTAAGGCCCCCTACATTTCAAAAGCCAAATACCGGTCGGTAATGGCCGAAATCGGCCGTTACCAACCGGTATTTGGTGTCCTACATGGGGCCCTCAGAAACATAATTTAAAATTGATAATGAAACACCGAAATGCGATGCGATATGAATGTTTTAATGAAGCAATCTCATTTTTAAAGAAAAAGTTAAAAAATGTATTCGATAGTTACTTATGGAATTTAATCACTTCTTGATTGTTTTGACTGTTTTTATTATTGTGCTTTTATGACTTAACTGTTGAATAAAGTTTATGATATGATAGAGAAGCGCAACATCGCAAAATTGTGGGGAGCCACTCAGCCGCCTAGGGTGGGGAAGTGGAAAGAAGACCTAGACTGGTGCATGTTCAGAGAAAAGTTGGTCTTTGTAGCAAGGGGATGCCCCGGGAAATGGGGTAGGATCTGGGGAGCATGGATCAGGTATAGAGGCGACATATGTCCCCCACAAAGTAGCCATGGTGAATTGGAGGCTCCTGAAATCCGTGATCTGTTGTATGTAACATTGGATAATTATTTTGCTGTAGTGATTTGCCTCTGTATTGGAAGTGCCAGCCTGTATGTAATCAGATTGTTGTAAAATGGTCACAATGTTTAATAAAAAGAAATATTAAAAAAATAATAATAATATTCACATTACACAATGTCAGACCATATGAGGAAGTTTTCCATTGAAGAAGCCAACAGGGGCCCCATCAAGGAAAAACTGAAAGTTAGCTCATATCTAAACGATGCAGGCATACTGAGGGTTTGGTGGACAGGATACTCAATCGCGTTTGTGACTGGTTAGAACAATAGAAAATATTTGTGAATTTTGACAACAAGCAATGAGGAAATGGAAAACGCAACAGCTAAAAATCCTGGATTTTTAATTCTGGCATTAGCAAATATCTTTTGATTTTACAAACTATATATATATATATATATATATATCCTACTTATAAGGACTATCAGACAGGCCTCTTCATCCATTGATCTGTGGATGTGTCATTCATATTTTTCCCACAGCCTACAGTTATCAGACAGTGGGTCATCTCACTGGCTAACTTCACCCAAAATGTTTTTGTTGGATTTTAGGCAATGCTTTTAGGTCTTGTCTGCCACCAGCATATGTGCTGTTGCTGCGAGGGGTATTGTTTACTATAAAAGGTTTGGAGTCTGCCCGTTGCTTGCCACTCGTTGGCATCATTGTTATTATTCACACTAAACAATGTCAGACCATATGAGGAAGTTTTCCATTGAAGAAGCCAACAGGGGCCCCATCAAGGAAAAACTGAAAGTTAGCTCATATCTAAACGATGCAGGCATACTGAGGGTTTGGTGGACAGGATACTCAATCGCGTTTGTGACTGGTTAGAACAATAGAAAATATTTGTGAATTTTGACAACAAGCAATGAGGAAATGGAAAACGCAACAGCTAAAAATCCTGGATTTTTAATTCTGGCATTAGCAAATATATTTTGATTTTACAAACTATATATCTATATATCTATATATATATATATATATATATATATATATATATATATATATATATATATATATATATATATATATCCTACTTATAAGGACTATCAGACAGGCCTCTTCATCCATTGATCTGTGGATGTGTCATTCATATTTTTCCCACAGCCTACAGTTATCAGATAGTGGGTCATCTCACTGGCTAACTTCACCCAAAATGTTTTTGTTGGATTTTAGGCAATGCTTTTAGGTCTTATCTGCCACCAGCATATGTGCTGTTGCTGCGAGGGGTATTGTTTACTATAAAAGGTTTGGAGTCTGCCTGTTGCTTGCCACTCGTTGGCATCATTGTTACTCTTTTTCTTCTTCCTAACTGAGCAGTGCGTGATGAGCGTCACTTCCTTTGCTTTCTGTGGAGCATAGACCAAGCACAGATTGGTTCATCTTAATTAGTGTCCGTCTGTTGCTCATGCTGTGTTTGAGGTACTTATTATTTTTCTCCTGCCACTCCCTTCTAAGTGGTGATTTTTCCCCCTCCCACCTAGCCTTTCTCCATGATGCTACTTCCTCTCCCACTGCAACGTCTGAGAGAGTGATCATAGTGCTCCCATTTCCAATTTTCAACTCTGGTGGAATATCTTTGGTTAAAACCGCCAACACTCTTTTCTGTTCCCTTCTCACAACATGTTGATTGTTAATCACAATCATTCTCTGTCATGACTGCATACAGAGCATGTCTGCTACTCCTGTTTGGAAAAGGCTTTTAATATTTACTGCTCGACAAAACTGCTGTGAGTTTGGCTCTATTTGTTTCTCCCCAGCCGGGTACAATACATGCTTCTCCCTCACCCAGTAGCGCCTCCCAGTCTAAAATATATTTATTTGTAAAGAAACCAGTTCTCACAGAAGCGTTGGGCATACTTGAAAGCTGCTGCATCGGACCGCAGGCATCAGATGTTTGCATATATAATAGATTGAGATCATTGGTAACATATAGTACTATAATTGCATTTTTATAGCACAAGGCATTGAAGCCTCACAGGGCAACTCTGGCAACTTCCACTACCATGCAATGCTACTCCACTCCACACCCCACCACACAATGCCACTCTACTCCACACAAGGCCACTCCACACCAGGCAATGCCCTCCACGTCGCACAATGTTACTCCACACCTTACAATAACACTCCATCACACAAAATAACACTCCACACAATGCCACTCACCACCACTGCATTCAACTTCACTCAACTCCAAATCATACAATGCGACACCACTCCATGAAACGCAATGCTATTCCACACCACACAATGGCACTCCTCAGCACACAATGCCACTCCACATTATGCCACACAAAACTTCACTCCACAAGATACCACTCCACTCCATGCCACACAATGCCCCTCCACACCACAAAAAATGCCATTCCAAACCACACAATGCCACACCACACATCATTCCTCTCAATGCGACTCCATACAATGCTTCTCCATGCCACACAATTCCACTTCCCTCAGTGTCACTCCACCCAACTCCACTCATCCCACTGCACGCCAAACAAAACCACTACACTCCATGACACATTATGCCATACCAATCCAAACCAGACTATGCAACTGCACGCCACACAATGTAACTTCATCCACACAATGCCACTCCACACATGCCACTCCAAAGAATGCCATTCCACTCAATTCAACTCAACTCCACCCCACACAATGCCACTCCACGCCACTCAGTGCCACTCCACACAACACAATGCCACACCACTTTATGCCACGCAATGCCATCCCACTCTACACAATTTGACTCCACTTTACACAATGACGTCCACTCATCTCCGCACACTACCACTCCACTCAGTGCCATTCCACTCCATTAAATGCCACTCCACTCACTCAATTGTAATTGTATTTATATTGTGCTTACTACCTCTGATGAGGTATTGTAGTGCCTTACAGCATGCCACTCCACATCACACAATTTCACTCTACTCCACGCAATGCTACTCGACACTAGGCCTCTTCACTCAATACCATCCCACTCCACTCTATACAATGCCATTCCACCCAATGCCACTCCAGTCCACACAATGCCACTCAACTTCACTTCACACAAAGCCACTCCACACTGTACAATACCACACAATGCTTTTCCATTACATGCCACATAATACCACTCCATTCCACCCAATGCCACCCCACTCTATGCCACTCCATGGCAAACAAAGCTACTCCACTCCAACAAAGCGAACATATCTTACATAGGTGAGACCTATTGGCTTTGCCAATGCTTAATAATATTGGCAAAGGCTCAGCAGCTCCCCCAACAATTACATTTTAAAAAATAAATGCCAAAACTAGCATTAACAAGACTAAGGCTGGCAGCAAACAACTGACCTATTGGCTTTGTTATGTTTAGACGCAGGGTGTTAAACCTGACATCCTTGGTGTGGTTTCCCTAACTGTTTGCCTTCGCACCTCCTGTCTTTGCTGACTTCATTTTTGCTGACCTTAGGATTTTGCACACCTTACCACTGCTAACCAGTGCTAAAGTGCTTGTGCTCTTTCCCTAAAATGTGCTAACATTGGCTTATACACAATTGTCATATTTAATTTAAGTCCCTAGTAATGTTCCCAGGGCCTGTAATTAAATGCTTCTAGTGGGCCTGCAGCACTGATTGCGCCACCCACGTAAGTAGCCCGTTAAACATGTCTCAGACCTACCCTTGTAGAGCCTGTGTGTGCTGTGTTAAATTGCCATGTCGACCTTGTGAGTTAAGCATCTTGCCAGGCCCAAACCATCCTTTTTAATACATATAAGGCACCCCTAGGGTAGGCCCTGAAGGTGCAATGTAATAAAAAAGCAGGACATGAATTTTTAAGTTTTGTATGAACTGGTAGTGAAAAATGAATTTTTCACTACTGCAAGGTCTGTCTTCGACATAGTAACATTGAAGTTGCATTATTATATTTTAGAAGTGTAATTTCCAAATGGGAAGCGATGACCCCTTCAAGTTTGGTATCTCTGGAATAAAATTTTTAAATCCTATCTTATGGTGAACTCAGATTTTAAATTGCAATTCTGAAGAAGTCACTTTTAGATAGTTGCCATTTTCTTACTTCAGCCATTTGGTGTCCACAGTCTGTCTCTGATCACGTGTCTGGGGTAGGCGACAGCTAGGTTTTGTGTATTTCTCCTAGACAGCCACACACCATGGGAGCTTAGGTGTGACTTGATGTGTCATCCTGGCAGGATGAAAGGGAGAAGCTGGACCCAGACTCACTTATACCTGAATAGGCTGTATACTGTTCCCACACAAAGGACTCCATGCCCCCCTGTCATGAGTTTAGAGCCAAGGCATGAAGGGCAGGGCACCTGTACACTTCAAAGGCTTGTCTTTGAAGTCTCCCCCACTTTAAAGGCACCACTGGGTATAAGTACTGGACTTCAGACACAACCACTTCAGTATTCCTTTGGACCTGTGGATACTCTGCCAAGAAGCAGGACTGCCGTGCTGCTGAAAGGATTGCCACTCTTCTGGACTGCTACGCTGCTTGACTCATGCTTTGCTGGGCTGACCTGATGCCCTCTTGCCTAGTTGAGAGACTGGACCTGCATTCCTTGAACCCAGAACCCAGAGTTACTCCAAGGGCTAGTTGACTGACCTCCTGATCTGAAGCCTCAGGAACATAACAGGCTTCCAACAACCTTGCATTTGCACCTGGACTCTGCCATCTGTGAGTCTTCCCTACCAAGTGATGCCACCCCAGTCCTGGACCCTTGGAAGTGGGTCTAAGGTGCTTGTCAACCGAACTGGCACACCTTCTCTACTGAGCGGTGCATTCTCCAGCCAAACCAAAGCATCTCCTCAGCTGAGCGGTGTATCCTCGAGCAGAACCGATGTATTGCTGTTGTTGCGTGGATTGGGCCCAGCGCAAAAGGTCTGCTTCACCCTCCCATCTCTTTGGAACCTACGCATTGCTGATGGTGCAGTGCATCTCCGACCCAGGTCCTTGCATCTCTCACCAATGGCAGCTTGACCACTAAGTAGGCCTCCACATCACAGCCTTGCAGCTTCTTAAAACCGACACAACGCCTCAGCTGTGTGCTGCATACTTAACACCTGGACTTCACATCGCAAGCCAGTCAATGGGATCCTCAAAGACAATGCACAGGACTTCACACTGCACCCTCACCACACCTCAGAACCGATGCATCGATTTGACTGCGTGATGCTTCTTGCCTCAGATCCAGGCAACGCACCGCAAACTTTGATCAGCGGGCCTAACCTGGTCCATGTTTTGGCCCAAACTTGGTCCCTGTTGCGGCCCTCGCTTCATCGCAGTTGGCCTGAACTTGTGACTTTATCCTGATCCGGCTTGACCAAATATCCTTTTTTTGATGCTATTTTACCCTGAAACTTTGAAATTCAATATCTCAAGTTCGACTGTAATTGGGTTGTTGTCGTTTTGCTTCAGTTTTATTTAATAAATTGTAAAAATATATACTATTTTTCTAAACCTGATGTGGGATCTTTTTGTGGGGTGTTTTCACTGTCTTGCTGTTTGAAGTGATTTACAAATACTTTACACATTGCCTCACAGTTAAGCCTGGCTGCTCTGTGCCAAAGTACCAAAGAGTGAGCACAGGTTAATTTGGGATTTGTTTGTGCCTTAACCTAATGAAAATTGTTTTTGCTGCTTGACCAGGGCTCACACCCCAGTCAACCAACAACCCAATTTTGAAAACACTGGGGTAAAAACATTGGTGAAGCCGCGGAAGGACGTATTACTAGTCAGCTTTCGGGAAAACTTTAGTAACACTTTTCCTATAGATTATCCTTCTTTTATCATAATCTGTGTTTGGATATTTTTCCTCATTGTAGCTGCAATTTAGCTGCTCATGAAATTGCTGAAACTTCTTTTTATCTCATATTTTAAAAATACTCCTTTCCTCCGCAACATAATCAAGATATAAGTGAGGTATTTGCTAAGAAACTGGTGATGATACCAACATCCTCTCCAATTGTGGAAATGGTGATGTCTTTGAGATATTTTGTGGGGATGTTTGTGCACTGCTTAAACTGATGTGCTTCTAATTCTCTTGAACAGGAAGGGGAAGAGTATTTTTTCGATCTTCTGCACAGTCAAGAATCTGGACTCTGCCCACATTGAGATCTACAGTGGATTTTTAAATCAACATCAAAGAGACCAAGATTCTTTTTGTGTTCAGGCCTCAATTAGCTACAAATATACAATTGTGAAATTGGTCCTAATCCTAACCTCTCTCCGATTACAAACCGAGTGTTACATGGGGTTCTTCAATAAGCCAATGAAGATGTAATAAGAATGGAAGTCTTCTTTATTGAAAGTTCATCACAGCATCTTCCCAACACACCAGCCTGGATCAGAGAATCGACGCAACTGCCAAGCCTCGAATCCAGCTCTCAGAATCCCCCCCAACATTCTAAATACCAAAGAGACATAGGAATACCAACTAAAGCACCTACATTCTAAATCAAAGAAACCATAAAATACAACACACCTTCCCCTTTTCCACAGAAAAAACCCACACATTTCTGACAATTCATTGCATATAATCCTTAAGGTAATAGGGGGCATTAGTTTATGTTAGCTCTTCCAAGAAAGACTTGATACATCATTAGAGACAGTATCAACAGCAGAAGAATCATTGTTCTCCATTGAAAATGAAGGTGTAATAATTTCCTGAGAAGAAGTCACATCACCACCACCAGTGTGTTGAAAAGAGTCGCCTGTTGAAGAAGAACTGGGGTACTGACAGTCTGGCAATGGACAACCTGAGTAATTGTAACTCATATAAGATTGAAAATTCTCCTGAGAATTCTTTTTTACTAAAACAACATTCCTTTTGCTCCACCATTTACCATTTTCAACAAGAACTGCATGTTTGGAAACTTTTACAATCCTTGTCATAGAATAAAACTTCGATTTATGACTTTTGTCTCTAAATGGTCTTAACTTTTACAACATCCCCAACATTAAATTGTAGATCTTTTGTTTTTATTTTACTATCATAAATGTCTTTCATTTTAAATTGATTCTTTTCAACATTGACACGTATTTGTTCAATATCAGGTAACTTTTCTGGACATTTTGTTTGATCCAAAACCCAATTCGGACTGAGTTTAGAAGATCCATAACGTTTCTTAAGTAAAACGAAAGGAGTGGCACCAGTCGTGGAGTGTGGGTTGTTATGATAACTCCAAAATCTTTCTTGGACAGCTTTTTGAAGATTTGCCCTGAGTAGAAGCTAATTGAATAGTGTCTTTTAACATTTTATGCACTCCCTCAACCATGCCATTTCCTTGAGGAATATACAGAGCCACTGTCATGTGCTTGATGTCCAAATTGGTTAAAAATGGTCGCATGGCATGAGATTTGAATTGTACACCATTGTCTGAAATTATAAACTTTGGAATTCCTTCTCTACAAAACAAAACATTTAACAAGTTAATCACAGAAACAGTGGAAGGTTCAGAAATAAATTTACATTCCACCCATTTTGAAAAATAATCAACAACGACCAAAGCAAATCTCATGTTAGGCTTTAAATTGTACATTGGTCGAACAAAATCTATTCCTAATTTCTCCCATGGTCCTTTGGGAAAACCAACTGGATGAAGAGGTGTATTACGAACCTTCAAGGACTTATCTGCTTCAGAACAACTCTTGCAACGCTTTACAAAATCCTCTACATCAACATCCATCCCTGGCCACCAATAATACAGTCTTAGCCTCTTCTTTGTACCAGTCATACCAAGATGGCCTTGATGGGCTAAATTTAACAATTTCAACTTAAGTTCATCCGAGGAATTAATAGATTTCCTCTCATAACAAAATCATTTTCAACAGTGAGTTCGTCCTTAATTTTGTAAAACTGACGCAAACCTTCATCCAAATTCCTTTCATCAGGCCATGTACTAATGATGTGGGTTTTAATTAGATTTTGAACACTGTCACATTTGACACAGTCCAACCACTCTGAACTGCTGATTGCACCTTCCAAAATGACCAAACCATCAACCATACCAACAACACATTCAGTGTCATCATTGTAAGAAATAAAATTCTCTTCATGTAAGGGACATCTAGATAGAAAATCAGCACTTGCGTTTTTTCCACCAGGAATATGCTTGATAATGGAATTAAATTCAAACATTCTTGAAAGTAGTCCTATCAGCCTTGGACTAACTTTATCATGATCTTTCCTGGATAATAAAAAAACTAATGGCTTATGGTCCGTGACTAAAACAAACTTTCTGCCCCAAAGAAAAGTTTCAAAATGCATAGTAGCCCACAGACCAGCTAGAGCCTCTCTTTCAATGGTGCTATATTGTCGTCCTGTTTGAGACAAAGATCTAGATGCAAAACCTACTGTGTACTCAACACCATCCACTAATAGAACAAGTACGGCACCAAGCCCAACACCACTAGCATCAACAGTAACAATTGATTGAATGTCATCTCTGAAAGGATGTAAAGCCGGCGCATTCACAATAAGATTTTTTAAATTGTTGAATGCCTTATTCTCAGACTCTTCCCAAATGAATTGCTCACCTTTTTGGAGCAATTTTCTCAAAGGTTATGTTTGCAAGGCAAAGCTATCAATGAATCTTGAATAATACTCACATATCCCAAGAAAAGATCTTAATTGGTCTTTGTTCACAGGGGATGGACTATCGACAATTGCTTTGAAAAGGTCTTGTTTAGGAGAAATTCCAGCCTCAGAAATGTGATGACCAAGATAATAAATTTCATTCACCATAAATTAGCATTTCTCCTTTCTGACTGTGAAACCCTTTGATTCAAGAATATCTAAAACATCAGATAACTTTTTAATATGTTCATCAGTATTTTTTTAATATATCAGGATATCATCCTGATAAACCAGAACATTACTACAGTCTCCAGATAATTTGAACACTACTTTCTGTAAGACAGAGGCAGCTGATGCAAGTCCGAAAGGCATTCTTAAAAATCTGAAAGCACCAAACGGAGTGTTAAAAGATGTTAAAGAGCGAGAGTCTTCCGTAAGTTCCACCTGATGATAAGCGGATTTTAAATCAAGACAAGAAAATATTTTGGCACCTCCTAATTGAGCTAACCTATCTTGAATTTTGGATAACGGGAAACAGTCAATTAAAATATTCTTATTTAAAGATCTTAGATCAATACAGAGCCTGATGTCCTTAGAACCCTTTTTCTTCGCGACAACAATCGAAGTAACCCATTCAGATGAGTTAATTGGTTCTATGACTTTATCCAAACAAACTTTCTCCAGATGTTGTTTAAGTTGATCCCTAATGCAAAGTGGTACATTACTTACTTTATGGATGACAGCATCCTTTTTGAAAATAATTTTACGTTCAAAAGTGTGCACCAACCCCAATTTGTCATTGAATAAAGAATCATGCTTGAGAAGAAGCTGTTGTAAAGAAAAATTTGTAACTGGTATATTTACTAATGAAAGGTGACATGAAGTACCAGGTCTCAATACCATGCCAAATTTCCCTTGAAAAAAATCCTAGCATATCAATGTTATGACCTCCAAAAGAAATGGTACGAATGTCAGGAGGAGAAAGTTGCACAGTATTCCAATGTTTATCAAACAACACATCAGTTACAAAAGTGACTGGAGAACCAGAATCAACAGGTACTTGGATTTCAACCTCACCGATGGTCACGTCACATAAGGGACCACCATCATCTAAATCAGAATCATTTGAAAGAACAATTTTCTTGAAACTTTTAACTGTGCAAATGTTGTTTTCAGAAGAATCCTCCACATTTTCAATTGAGTTAACTTTGTGAGGATTCTTATTACACATTCGTGTAAAATGTCCATGCTTTTTACAATTAATACAAAGTTTACCAAGAGCAGGACAATTCTTAGCATTAGCTAAATGTGATGGGGAGCCACATCTATAACAAGCGCTTTGCTTTTTTGTGTCTTTAAAATTCTCTGTTTTTGTTAAAATTAGTTTTGAGTTTGATGCTCAGAGCATTGATGAACTCACAAACCGTATCCGTTTTGGCCTTATTTAATTCTTTCTGAGATACAACTGATCGCCAGTTCAAGTGTTTCTTTCAATGAAGGATCTCTACAACAAAGAAGCCTTTCTTGTACTTTTTTGTTGTAACAATTAACAATTAATTGATCCCTAAGGTAAGAGTCTATGTACCCATCAAATTCACATGTGGCAATTAAAACTCTTAATTCTGTTAAAAAGGTATCAATGGATTCAAATTCGTACTGACGTCTGGTGTAAACTATGTCTTTCGACATCAACACTTATCTCATCAATAAAATAATTAGCAAGTCTAGAGACTGCTTCTTTATAAACATCTCAGTCAGTTTCATTAGTTTGAGTAGCTGAAGGTAAATGATCAAAAATACGTTGTCCTGCGGCACCTAAGTTGTTGTAAAGAAGCGCTAATTTTCTAACCGGTTCAAATTTTGCTCCATCTAACGCTATAATGTAGCTAGCGAAACATTTAAACCATTGCTTTCATTTAGTTTTAGGAACACATGGCTCTGGTAAGAAATGTGGGGGAGTAGAAATATTTTGCGTCATGCTAAAATAAATATAAAGAGTACATTTTAAAGAATTTTAAAACATGCTAAAATTGGTATTTAAATAAATAAATACACACACAGAAACTTATTTAAATAAGGTTGAACCACAAAGAGGAGCAATGAATAAAATGTCTTGAAGGTGTGCACATCACCGATTTATATGAATGATCCTGAATGACTTCGGGTGTGCATAATGTAAGTAAAAGTGAAGGGTGTGCACATCACTGAAAACGAGGCTGAATCACAAAAAGAACAATGAGGATGTTCGCAATCAATACATTTAAATGCTCGGGTGCGCGATGACAATTAAAGATGTGCACATCACCGAAAGCTTGAAAAACAAGCAACTTGGAAGGTGAGCGTATCACCGTACAGCACGCTATAAATTTGGTGCCTGACTCAAAGATGGAGACACATTGCACTGGAATTACGTGAAGCGTAGGTCACGTGAGCGTGACGCTTAATGTAGGCAGAGGCTGGGCTTCGGGAGAGGAGATTGGCCGTCGAACTTCAGGAACAGAAGATTCTGGGCTGCACGTGCAGGTAAGTTTGAGCGCTCGCGACACGAATGGCAGTTAGGTAGGCAGGCCAAAGTAATAATGAAATTCATACTACCTGAACAACCACTTGATGGCCAAAATCGATACGCTTCAGCACTCAAGTCGTGCAAGATGTATCCGTTGAAGTGTCCGTTCACGAAGTTCAATAGGTGAAGGAAACCTCCCTGTAGGTCGGAAAGATGCTAGGTAGAGAGAAAATGATCCAGATCGTCGCCAAATGTTACATGGGGTGCTTCAATAAGCCAATGAAGACGTAATAAGAATGGAAGTCTTCTTTATTGAAAGTTCATCACAGCATCTTCCCAACACATCAGCCTGGATGAGAGAATCGGCGCAACTGCCAAGCCTCGAATCCAACTCTCAGAATCCCCCCAAGCATTCTAAATACCAAAGAGGCATAAGAATACCAACTAGAGCACCTACATTCTAAATAAAAAAAAACATAGAATACAACACCAAGCTTTAAGATATTTCTCTAATGCTAAGGAAGGGGAAGAGGTCCAACACAGAAGAGGGATAGTCGATATCTTCTAAAAAGCCTATACACATATGACATATTTAGACGATCTACACAGTTGGGGAGGAGGAACATTTTATACTGTAATGTTGATATGAGTGAGGGGCTTGGACAACTGGCACCTCTGTCTGCTATGGAATCTTGATCGGTTTTGCATGAGCTGGAGTTGTGTGAAGTCACCATGCTCTAGGAGCTGATTGTTAGATGGTTGTGGGCTAGCACAGGAGGCTTGATGACACAGGTTGTCACCTAAAAAAGGACTTTACTGAACCTACTTGATTTGGTGTAAGAACTGGGGTGGGTGTAACTCGTGTAATCTCGGGTAGCCAGCCCTGCCAACTACCACGCATAAGGCATTAGACGTACGCATTTCAGTGTGGTGGTCCTCATCACCTCACTGAAATGCAAAGTCACACATTTATAGCCCCTTCTCAGCTGTCGGGAGTGCTCTTTCCAGTGTGTAACTGAGCAAGCTAGTGGCAGCGCACAGTCTGCGCTGCTTGCAGCAGGCTTGGTGGCTGGCTCAGCTGAGCTCGCTTTGGCTTAGTCTATGATGTAACCCATTCACCCGACACCATTGTGGCAACACCACTGACGTCACAAGAGCCAGTATAATTTTGCCCTGTGAAACAACAAGGACAGCCTCATGTGTCACACAGAAAGACAACTATAGATGGGCAGGCCGCCCGCAGTGCACTGCCATGCACAAGTTTCACACAGCACAGGTAGCTCACGCCGTGCGATGTAAGTACTACTACTTTCAGACCCACCTGCATCCGCGACCTGGCCACCGCCGGAGTTGTGCCTCAACTGAGTCTGCATTGCACAGCCATTATGCCACCGCAGTTGAGTCCTGGACCATCTGTGGCCCGTGCACTGCCCGGCCAGGGGGAAGTCTGTCTTTGTGGCTGGCTCGCTAGAAGCAACACAGACCAGTAAGTATGACTGTCAAGTCACTGGTATCTTAAGTTACTTTTGTGTGTGCAGCGCCTGCCTCAGCCTCTAAGTTTCTCTCCTAAGGTGCGGCCTGCCCAGTGCTGCGGTAAACTATGCAGCCACCGCACTCCGTGTCAGTCCGAATCATAGTTTAATTTACTTTTGTTGTGTGCACAGCAGGCTCAGCCTCTCACTTGCCATGTACTGCAGGCGTGCTCCGAGTCACAATTCTGTCAGCTGTTGTGACGGTCTGCCCCAAAGGAAACTCCTGCTCAAGAGCTGCACAGAGGCACCGCAACCTCCTCACACTAGAGTTTCTTCACACAAGACCAGAGGTGCAGTAGGTAAACTGTACCTGCTAAAACACAGATATGGCCAAAGCCACATACTGCACCTATCGCTAATTTCATTTATGTGTTTTACTCTGCTACACTTACATGACTTACCTCATGTGTCTCTTGCATGCTTCAGAGTATTTGCCAGCTGCATTTTTCAGCCCATGTTATTTGCATGTTTCAATCTGTGTGGTGTGCCTGTGAGAAGTTTGCCTGGCATATGCTTTCCACTAATTAAATGTGGGCATCTTGCACCAGTCCTAATAACTCTTATGGTGATTTCAAAGGTGAAAGCTAACCGTAGAAAGCTATCCAAGTGGTGGTTGTGGAGAGCAGCCTTCAGGCTTAGTCTAGAAGGAATGTTAAGCAGCTTGTTTTACGAGAATGCAACCTTATAGTATTGGTTAAATGAAAGGAGAATCACATAGTAGTTATAAAAATATGTATTTATTAATATAACACTCTCTAGTATGACGCAGTGTCTGCTACACGCAGATGATCACAAAGCAAACAATACTGTAGCATAGAAACCAGGGGCAGCTGGCCCATAGAGGGCGTTGGAGCGCAGCCCCACTAACTTAATCACAAAAACCCGAAAAGGTTGCTTTTAACAGCTGCGGCAGCAGAAATGAAAACAGACAAAACTGACACACCTGTCATTTTGAATGCTTTCATTTCTGTTGTCTGTGTGCTATCAGGGCCAGGTGTCAACAGGAAAAAGTAAAGTACAATTAGGAGCGTTGTTGCAGAGGCCGCCGCACCCTCCCACAGAGGGGGGGGAGGCTTGAAGGCCGGCGCCATAACCCACGCGGTGCCAGCAGTGGGGGTGAACTGGTTCCGGGCGGCTAAAAGCGCCCAGGAACCAGCGGAAGCGGGGTGCGCACCAGCCACCCCGACCGAAAGTGACCCGTGACCCGGGCGCCCCCAAGGGGCAGCCAATGGTCAACCGAGAGTTGTTTGAACCCCCCAATCAGGGGGGCTCACCTGAGACCCCATGGAGGGTTCGTGAGGATTTAAGTGCCGCCGCTCCCCAGCAGAAGCACAATGTCTTCGAGGAGCTGGGAGAGCGGCGCAACAACAACGACGACTGAAGCCCACCCACCCACACCTAAGGAACAGCAGAGTCGCAGTGCTGGACAATGGGAGGGGCGTTTGCGGAAATCCTACAATGGTTGGCTAAGGAAACACACCGGCGGGCGGTGTGTAGGAGGAGGGCCACTCACTTTTGAATGCCGCATGGCAGGGTGACGTGGCCGCACAAAGGAGGGGAGTAACAGGAGGAGACGGCACTCGCGGCCCAGACCCGGGTGGACGACAGGGCGCAAATGGTAGCAAGCTGGGGACCTAACTCCAGACAGATAAGCTCCCCTCCACGACACGCAGAAGGCGTGGGCAACCAACCACTGGAACACCAATAGACTGACAAGGAACTGGTTGTGTACAAGTGCCATTTACGAACTGAGGAGTGCACAAAAGACTGACACCTGTTATCACAAGATGGTGTCATAATCTGTAATTTGACGTGTATGATTGATGGGTACAGTTCGCAAATGGAAGATTACATAATCAGTATGTGTTTTAATATGTGATTTTAATATTAATAAATCTGCGGCCAACAACGACGGTTATTGCGCATGTTTGAGGGGCGTTTTACATCTCCACTACCTTCAAACATTTGCAAGCCATAGACATGCTGCGCATGCCCAAATCAGCATGGCATGTCTGAAGAATGAAGCCTGCTCGGGCGGAGGGACATTTACGTACGCTATCCAAGCACCCTATCAGAAGACTGGTTAAAGCGGGGAGAAGCAGGTTGAGACCCAGGCCTTTACTGAATTCCGATTGGGAGTCAGTTCAACAGAGTCAGACCCGCTTGGCGCTTGCAGTTGGATAGAAGCACGCAGCTCAGCCTGCCAGATACCTAAATATAGCTGTGGAGTTCCAGAAAGCAACAAGGTAAGCAAATCGAGACACTTGTCGGCCGTATATTATAAAAGCATTGGATCTCCAGTGCACCTCGTTCCCTGTAACTGCTTAGGTGCCTTTCGATGTTTCACTCCACATTCGCTCCCGAAAATCATGTTTTCATTGTTATCATTCACTAATCGTGGGACATACACATACGCCGACTTTCAAATCGTAAGACACCGATTTTAATTCTTGCACTCCACTTACCTAAATTCTATGATTCCAGGCAAATACTCTGCTTCAAGTTCCATGTCTGCTACTGAACACTGATAGGCGGTTTATTTTGCACTGACAAGAAACATGAGTAGTTTAATTTAATTTGATTGTGGAGCGTTTTTAGACGATATTTCCAAAATCCAAATTGATGGGCTCTTTCCAAGCAGACTTGTCTTCACATTAGTAGCGCTTCTCTATTCCTCCTGCCACCGCTGCACAATCCCTTCTTAGCCCTCTTTCAGCAAGAAACAGAAAACACATTTAATTTGTCAGAGCAGTATTTTCACAAATTTGTCAGTGCAGTGAACCCTTTGGTGTTTACATGCTCTGTCAAAAAACCTAAATTAAATAATATAAAAACATAATATTAAAAAGCAACACCCAGGCTGGGATTAGATGTTCAAAAATAGACTTCCATTGAGATTTGTATACATATCTGACCTAATGGCTCCAGAGTTACATACTTTTAGAGTACTTGTTCCAAATCACAGGAAAGGGCAGTGATGTCATGCCAGTGACATATTATACACTATAAAAATGGTAACAACGAAATAACTACAAATGCAAACAAGGGAACATGCTCAGGTGTTACTACTTGGTAAAACTAGTTGCAATAACATAAGTTTTTGTAGCTCATAACGGTCAACCTCTAGGGCCTCTCAGCCTAATGAATGTCAACATGTTGTTTGTTACCTTCTTCAAAGAAAATCGATCTTTGAAAGATGAAAGGCTGAGTGGATGGGCAGAATCAACAGATTTGTCTTGCTTCTGCATAGTCCACCAAGCTACAAGGCCCTACTTGTGCACTAAAGAACTATAGTGTCCACTTAAAAGAATAAAAACTGTAATTACAGGTGAAACCTTTTAAAATCATCCTTTCACTATTGAAATATCCTAAAACATAATTGTGCGCTTCAGTTGTTCTAAAAGAAGGAGAAAACACCCGACAGCTCTCAAAAACGCCATCCACAACCACCACCACCTCATCAGGACCACCAAGAAAGCCGCCTTCAAGAACCGCCTCGACAACAACGCACATAACAGCAAGGAGCTCTTCAACATCGTGAAGGAACTCTCCAACCCCAAATCCTGCCACAAAGACATCCTCCGTCACAAGCCCTGTGCGACGCCCTCGCTGCCTTCTTCCACCGCAAGGTTACCGACATCCACAACCGCTTCAATCCCCAGACGGACCCCGCCAACCTCACCACCTCGGCCCCACCGATACCCACCGACCACAACCACCTCACCGCTTGGACCAGCGTAACCACCGAGGACACGAGCAAAAGAATGAGCTCCATCTACTCATGCGCCCCGTCCGACCCTCTTCCCCGCCACATCATCAACAAGGCCGACTGCGCCATCGCTCCCCAACTGTGCAATATCATCAACCTCTCATTCAAGACCGCGACCTTCCCTGAGAGCTGGAAACACGTCGAGATTAACGCCTTACTGAAGAAACCCAAGGCGGACCCGAGCGACCTTAAGAACTTCCGGCCCATCTCCCTTCTTCCGTTCCCGGCTAAGGTCATCGAAAAGATCGTCAACACCCAGCTCACACGCTACCTAGAAAACAACAACATCCTCGACTCCTCCCAGTCGGGCTTCCGCAAGAACCACAGCACCGAGACCACCCTCATTGCCGCCACAGACAACATCAGACTCCTGCTCGACAACGGTGAGACAGCGGCCATCATCCTCCTGGACCTCTCCGCTGCCTTCAACACCATCTGCCATCACACACTACGCACACGCCTCTATGACGTAGGGATCCATGACAAGGCCCTGGACTGGATCACCTCCTTCCTCTCCGACAGAACCCAAAGAGTCCGCCTCCCCCCGTTCCTCTCCAGAATCAGCAAGATGATCTGCGGTGTCCGGCAAGGATAATCCCTCAGCCTGACGCTCTTCAACATCTACATGGCCCCACTTGCACGCATCGCCAGACTCCACAACCTCAACATTATCTCCAGATGATCCTCTCCCTCACCAACGAACCCCGCACCACCAAGCCAACCTCCACCGCTGCATAAAGGCGGTCGCCGACTGGATGGAAGAAAGCCGGCTCAAACTTAACACGGACAAGACAGAGATCCTCATCCTCGGACCCAAACCCTCAGCCTGGGACGACTCCTGATGGCCCACTTCCCTAGGCACCGCCCCTACACCAACCAACCACGCACGCAACCTGGGAGTCATCCTCGACTCGAAACTCACCATGACCAACCAGATTGACGCAGTCTCCTCACCCTCTGCATGCTCCGCAAGATCTACAAATGGATCCCTACCGGCACACAAAAGACCATCACACACGCCCTCATCAGCAGCAGGCTCGACTACGGCAACGCGCTCTACGCCGGAGCCCCAGCCAAACTCCTCAGCAGACTTCAAAGAATCCAGAACGCCTCTGCACGCCTGATCCTCGACGTCCCCCGCCGAGACCACATCACCCCCCACCTGAGAAACCTGCACTGGCTCCCCATCGACAGAAGAATCACCTTCAAGCTCCTTATCCACAAATACAAGGCACTCCACAACACCGGCCCGGCATACCTCAACAACCGACTTTCATTCTACACACCCAACAGGAGACTCCGCTCCGCCGACCTCTCCCTGGCCGCCATCCCACGCATCCACAGAACCACCTCCGGAGGCCGGTCCTTCTCCTACCGCACCGCCAAGACATGGAACTCCCTCCCTCTCCACCTACGGCAGACAGAAGACCCTCAGACTTTGAGGAGACTACTCAAGACCTGGCTCTTCGACCACTAGCTGCAGCCCCCCTCCCCCCAGCGCCTTGGGACCCTCGCGGGTATGTAGCACGCTCTATAAATTGTTTGATTGATAAAAGGCAACCTACTGCTACACTGTTGGGACAGGGAGTTTTAACAACTCGAAACATCATGCACTCAATGTACTGCTAGTGCAAAGCTTGGTTTACCACCTCAAAAAGCTGGCCTATGGTTGCACATCTAGTGTAAAAAGTTTTTACCAATTCAAAAATATTTCCAGGCCCAGGCTGTTTTCAAAGTTTCTAGAAGGAAGGCCCTATGAATCACTTTCAAGGACATGAGTATTGTTCACTTTGCTTACTAAATTGGATCTAAGACTTGTACTTTCGCCTCACCACTTTCCAAGTTTACCAGCCACCACTGATAGAAACAATAGTAAATAGCACTAATACACATTGGGCTCCAGGGGGAGACCAGACCATATACTAAAACAATGGTGTAAGAACCACGACTCGAGTCAAGACAGTGTCTAGAGGATGTAGAATCCCTGGGACCCCAAGGAACCATCCAAGGTGAGTAAATAGGGACCCCAGAGAGGACGGGTGCAGGGTGGGAACACGACCGCGTGCTCCATACAATTCTATAGGGAAGTAGGAGTTGAAGTTTTAAAGTTTAAGGACCCTTCCCAGTGGACTTCAAAGAAACCCCATGAAACTTAGAAGGTTGGAGAGCCACCTCACCCGTGGATACCATAGTACCAGAGTTACCTATCCCAGGGAAGCTGGGTGCATAGGTCTGAAGTGGCTTCGGAAACCGCTGTCGATCTCTATGGAGGACTTCGAAGAAGAGCCACTTCTGGAAGGGGGATCCTTGATGAAGGGTACCTGAAAGCAGAGGGGACAGAGCCTGGGTCACTCTGGAGTGACCAGGGGTCCAGTAGCCGAATGCATTTTTTTTAAACAGTCTTTATTGATGTTTTTCATTAAACAAACAACCCAACCCCCCACCCCCACCCCACCCTGACACAGGCATGCTAATTAAATGAATATATAAGCATAAATATAATTATAAACATTGTCAGAATAAACAAATAATTATACAAAAGTATAGTTTGCTCAGATCTAATAAAGAGGTAGTTTCATCCTATACATCCTTATTTAACCCGTATGTTCAATCCATTGTGCTAAGGGTGTCCAGATTTCAAGTCCTAGCTTCTTCCTATTTCGGCCCTTTCGCTTATATATTGCAGTTTCCAAACTATAAGTTGCCACTAAGCGTGTTTGCCACTGTTGGAATGTAGGTG
This sequence comes from Lissotriton vulgaris, assembly GCF_964263255.1. Lineage (NCBI taxonomy): Eukaryota > Metazoa > Chordata > Amphibia > Caudata > Salamandridae > Lissotriton > Lissotriton vulgaris. The sequence continues at coordinate 1,510,673,781 of NC_141689.1, forward strand.
GATATACATCAAGCCAGGCTGATGCAAGACAAATTCTAAATAAAGCCTTTGCCACATATATCAAGCCCCTTATGTGCAGTGGTCTTGTATCAACACTTGCCCCAATTACAATTTCGAGAGTGGTTATCTCTATCTTATCTTTAAAAATTTTAGAGCGAAAAGTGGATATCTCCTGTTTTATGATAAAGAGTTCCCTGCAAGTGGCTAACATGTGTATTAAATCAGCTACCGGTAATGAGCATCTAGGACATTGAGTCCCCTTGCCTGTACTCCACTTAGCTATTTTTTAAGGCGTATAATAGAGTTAGAAAAAAGTCTTGTAATATTGTGCCTGTAATTTGGTTGAGATTAAGATTGATTGACAATGATCGAAACCCATCTGAATAGAGGATTCTGGAATATCTAATTGATCCTGCCAAATTTGGATATGTTTATCTAAATCGTCAGGCAACATGGTAATCAGATTGGTATATATTTCCCCAATTTTAATTTTATTATTTTGTGTAATCGTTTCAATTAATTGTATTTTCCGAAATGCGGAGTTGCCACCACCCTTTTTTTAAATAAAATCTCTAATTTGTAGATATTTAAAGAAATCACGATGATTCAAACCAAATCTGTTTTTCAAGAGATCAAATGTGCTAAACCCTATTGAATTATGAAATTAACCAAGTGTCGTGATACCGAGCCTGACCCACCGTTCCATTCATGCATCGTAAAAGGTCTCTGGGAGGTTACGATTTCGATATATAGTTGTATAGTGCGAGAATCTACCAATCCCGAGGATTTTACATATATTACCCCATGCAGTATAGATAACCTTTAAAGTTTTAAACCGAACTTTTTTAAAGTGGCAATCATATGTCAAACGCCAAAAAAGATTTTTAGCAGCCGAATGCAAACATGGTCCAGGAGACTCCCGAAACACTGGGGAGTCAGGGCAAGCCTGGAGCAGCCAGGCGAGCCCAAGAAACGCAGTGTTGATCCTCAAGAGGACCCACAGGCCGGAGGCAAAAGAGTCGCGAGGGGACCTTAAGCAATTTCACAAAGTAGCAGTCCACGGAGCACTCGGTGTGAGGAGGGTAAAGTTCTTTGTAGGAAATGGTGCCAGAGGTTGGGGCTACTTGGAGCCTAGCGCACTTGATCGGGAAACACCAACAAGCATATGCATTTGCAAATAACGCGGTGCACAGGGGTACACGTATTGCAGCCCCCACGGGGGATTCTGGCCTCAAGCTTAGTGAGAGGGCAGCTCGGATCTCTGGGGACTTGGAAACCTACATCCTGTGTTGCTGGAGTCTTCGGAGTCCATAGGACTTAGGAGCAGCAGACCGGTCAGTTGAGATGTGGTGTCTGCGATTGCAAAGGAGTGACTCCTTCACTCCAAGGGAGAAACCTTTGGTTGTCCTTAATGTTCCACTGGTCCTGCACGGAGCCTGAATGGGGCATGGGCACAGACGATGCTTCAGTCTGAGAGGGAGGCGAAGTCGGGCCCAAACGAAGTCCAGCAAAGTCTAGAGTGTCCAAACGGTCGAAGTTCAGTGGTTTCTGGTTCAGAATATTGTCCACGTCGAATCTAGGGTCCTACAGCCAGGTAAGCCCTTTTGTACCCACGGGAGAGGGTTGGACAGATTCAGGGGACCCTCCAAGGGGAGGGTCTGTACAGTGGGGAGATAACTCTCATGTCCTTTGTACAGTTACGCGCCAGAGCAGGAGCCAACGGATCCCAGCACCGGTTTGAACAGGACAATGCACAGGGACACCAAATGTGCCCCCCATGAAGACTTTTGGTTGCTGGCAAGCGCACCCACCAAGGCCTAATACCCTAAATCCTGTCTGGGAGGTGGTCGCACCTCCCTGTGACAGGAAGCCTATTGTTCCATCTTCCACTGCTCGAGCTTAGCTCAGCAGGAGGAGGGCAGAAATGTGTCTCTGGTCGGAAGCAACCATTTCGGGCTGCCTGGGACTAAAAGGCTGGTATTGGGAGCACCAGGGGCCCAACGAAGCTCGCTTTTGCGGAGTGGAATCATACCTCCCACACCGGTTACCGGTATGCAGGTATGATTCCACAATGTTTGACACCAAACATGATAGGGTTACTTTCAGCCATTTTAGAGTTGGTCATCAGACTGTCGCATAATGCCGCTCTATGTGTTGTAAAATGCTGATACACTGACAACCTGGGAGAATGGACTCTGTAGACTGCAGGGGTGTTCTGCTCATGCAGTGGCACCCTCACCAGTGGCGTAACGAAACTTGAGGGGGCCCCCCTGCAAACTATATGGAAGGGGCCCCCTCCCATTCTCCGTTCCAGTCTAGAGCTCTCAGGCCAGCGACCCGCCATACTGCAGGGGATGCGGGGCTATTGTTACGCCACTGTCACCAATCCAGCCGTTGCAACTAGTAACACTGGATGGTGGAGTTAAAGGTTGAGCTTAGTCTGCCAGCAGGCTATCATAGGTGGCTGTCCATTCATTACAGTGTCCCTGCCATCAGTACGTCGGGGACGTTTGTCCAATTTTAGGTGGGTTTCCTGATGCAGACTCCTGCCATGATATACAACATCGGGCCCACTCACCGTTCAGTTTTGACAAAAGTGCATCCACTGCTCGTTCTTGTTTCCGTTTTAAAACATTAGACAATGCGGCAATGCAGTATTTCAAAAGCAGATGTAACTACAAAGAGCACATTTTGATAATACATTTTTGCTAGTAGACAATAGCAATCTTAAGAGACATTGCATAGCTTCATACACACTGTGACCCCAATTCCATCACATTCTCTCTCTCTCTCTCTCTCTCTCTCTCTCTCTCTCTCTCTCTCTCTCTCTCTCTCTCTCTCTCTCTCAGTGAGTCAGTCTCTCTCTCTCTGTCACTGTCATTCAGTCTCTCTCAGTCAGTCAGTCTGTCAGTCAGTCTGTCAGTCTCTCTCTCTCTCTCTCTCTCTCTCTCTCTGTCAGTCTCTCCATCTCTCTCTTTCTGTCAGTCAATCAGTCTCTCTCTCTCTCTCAATCAGTCAGTCTCTCTCCCAGTCAGTTTCTCAGCCAGTCAGTCTCGCGGTCAGTCAGTATTCAGTCTGTGAGTCAGTCAGTCTCTACTCTCTCTCCACTCATCTCTCTCTCTCTCAACTCTGCCCACTCTATCTCCACTGTCTCTCTCTCCACTCTTTCTCCACTGTCTCTCTCTCCACTGTCTCTCTCTCCACTTTCTCTCTCTCTACTCTCTCTCCTCTCTCTCTCTCTCTCTCTCTCTCCACTCTCCACTCTCTGTCCACTGTCTCCATCCACTGTCTCCCTCCACTCTCTCTATTCTCCCTTTCTCCCTTCTCTCTCTACTCTCTCTCCACTCTCTCTCTCTCCACTCGCTCTCTCCACTCTCTCTCGCTCACTTTCTCCACTGTCCCTCCACGCTCTCTCCACTCGCTCTCTCTCCACTGTCTATCTCCACTCTCTCTCCACTCTCTCTCTCTACTCTCTCTCCACTCGCTCTCTCTCCACTCTCTCTCTCTCCACTGTCTCTCTACTCTCTCTCTACTCTCTCTCTACTCTCCACTCTCTCTCCACTCTCCCTCCACTCTCTCCTCTCTCCATTCTCTCTCTCCACTCTCTCCGCTCTCTCTCTCGCCACTCCACTCTCTCTCTCTCAACTGTCTTCCTCCACTCTCTCTCCACTCTCTCTCCACCCTCTCTCTCCTCTCTCTCCACTCTATCTCTCTCCACTCTCTCACTCCACTCTCTCTCACAAAGTAGTGTGCGTTGCCATGGGAGTCCGCAGGAATGTTTCCAGAGGCGGCACATTTTTAACTTCATCACCATCCCTCTTGCACCCTTCTTCCCTCCGCCTTGCACCCTTCTCGGTCTCCCCCGTGCAGCCTTCTCCCCTTCCCCTTGCACCCTTCTCCCCCTCCGCCTTGCACCCTTTTCTACCTTGCTCCATTCTTTCCTCTCTGTTCTGCTCTGTTGAGACATGGCTCGTGTCTCGGGCAGAAAGCGCCCGCGGGGTCCTTGTGCCGACCGCGTTCATAAGGTTGGAGTCGCCAGCCCTGTATTTTAACTCCAATTATGAAATGATTATTGTCCCTGACGAGGCGCTTTAGGCGGGGCAGTGCTGCTCTGGAAGCAATAAACAATGAACTGGCCTTGGGTATGTCTAAATCTGCACCCCGTGACGTAGGGGGGGCAGCCACTCATGGGGATACAATGGTTCTCAGAACACCGGCCTCAAGCGCTCTGACTGAAGAGAAACAATTTAACTTGATACATTGTTTCTCTTCAGTCAGAGGAAGGGGCGAGGGGCTCAGAGTTCAAAGCGGGTTGCAGACAGCCTGCACCTGCTTTGGAGGGAGAGAGGCTTGGCAAGCCTCTCTCACTGAAGAGCTGAGGGGGGCCCGGCCCCCTTAATTATCTGTAGAGAGTGGGGCCGACGCACTGCGGGGGCGTTTGTTACGCCCCTGACCCTCACACTTAGAACCAGGCACCCTGCCTTCAGGATTGTTAAGGCCTGCTATAAGGGTGACTGATAGGTTTTAAGTTCTGTGCCCCTTAGATATAGTAAACCTATATCTAAAGTAAGAGGTACATGCACCATCTTACACAGGCTGCAATGGCAGGCTTGTGGTTCCATTTTGCATGGCCTCTCATGTTTGGCATAATACATGCTTCAGCCAATGGGAGTTGTCTGGGGTAACTATGCCCTGGGCACATGGGTACCATATACTAGGGAATATCAAGCGTACCCCAGTATCCAATCTGGAGTGTACCTAAGTACGGAGAAAGGAGATAGACTGGGGCCTGATTAGCAGGCTCAATGGATGACATTCATGTTTCAATATATGAGGCATTCGCATTTCAGTACATGCCTTACGTAGGTTTAGTTGTATGCCATTCTGGTTTCAATGCATGGCATTCATGTGTTTCTTTCATTTACTCTCCACTCAGAAGCGTTGCTAGACCTATTGCCGTCCTGCGGATCCTGAATTTCCCGCCTGGTGCAGGTAAGAGCGGGGTTGTTCGACAGATGACTTTTTCTCGGGGGTGGGTGGGGGTAGTCAACAGATGACTTGTTCACCCCCGCTGCCCAGCTACGCCACTGGCTCCACTGTATTTCAACCATGTGTTTAGGGCATGTCATTAACATGAGGCAAGTGGATCTCATGTTCACGTTTCAGTGCAGCAAATCTTGAAAGTCAGTCGCCTGCATTTCGGAAGTATTTCAATTACTGCACTTACTTTTTTTAGTTGCATGACATGTTTACCTTACAGTGCATTTTAACTAAAAGTTTCTGTTTTCATAGCTGTCATAATGACAAAATATGAGCATATTATGTAAATTTGCATAGCACTGTATTGGCATTAGCATGGTGTTAGCCTTGTACTCCGGTCTGTTGATTCAATGGACTAACGTTTTCCTCTTGAGAAGTCAGTAAATGATTATTATAATTTATTTTCAGACTGAGAAACCTGGGATCTGTGCTGGGGCCTCTCACATCCTGTTTGAGTTTGGTTACAGTCAGTTGGGTCCCATTTGGAGATCCTGGATAGACTCTTTGTGTGTCATGATGCTGCATTAATTTAATTGATTACCAGGGAGGAGCCAGGTGGCCCAGTCAGCACAGGCTGGCCAAGGCAGGATCAGTTTAATTGTTTTGGTTACACATTTGTTTAACAGTACGATCAGGTTACAAGGGCATTAGGTAAGTGCTCTTCCGTTTCTGGTGTTTTGCAGAAGTGTAAGATCTTCTTAGTGTTTCTCATTACTCAAATGAGTGTATTTTTAAAATATTTTTCTGTTTCCCTCATCTACATTGCTTGATTTTTGATTGCGATAAAGTGTCACTCATAGTCGTTAAATGTCTCATAATTACACTGAAATTATGAAAATGTCACACATAAGCAATCTGAAACCTTGGCAGCTATGGGTAGTGTAATTTAGTGAACATACCAAAAAAATTACACGGAGTTACGCCAAATGCATCTCGCACTGAAATATTTACTCAACCGTTCCATTCAAAGTAAAAATTGAACTCCAAAATGTAATTTCAAGTTTATTTACATTTGCTAGCGTTCAAAACACCGAAGCTTGCATTTAAATTTGCAGTTCTGTGTTTCAAAAAGTACCTGCCCAGTCTGCTTGGGTAATAAAAAGATCTACCTGAAATGTTTGCTAAAAACCCACATTAAAGGATCTGCCACTCAAGTTCAAAACACTGCAGCACACATTCAAACTTGAACTTTTGTCCTAAAAATGACCTGGTCTTCTCAGGTAAAATATCTACCTGAAGTGTTGCTCAAGTTAAAAATGTACCCAAACGGTACATCTCCCGTTAAACTTTCTCTCCGAAATTATGGAGTAATTGTGTAATCAGCATTCATGACAAACCATACACACAAAAGAGTGAATTCATGTGCTAGGGAGGCGACGCCAGACAGATCTCAAAATGACTCTGACTTCAGGGGAAAAACTACTAGTATCACTAGTGGAGGATGATGTAAGTTGATCATGGTGCGAAAGATTTAAAGATGTGTTTAATGATAAGTTATCGTTAAGCCAAATGGGTTGACCCAGTATCCCACAGAACCTGGGAAGTCAATTGGTATGAAAAACAATTTGTTCTGTAGGGTATTTCACTCTCATAAATGTAGTTCCTTGTTCAATTTTGGCTCACCACCTGTTTGACAAATTTTAAAATAAATTATTTACTTGTAGATAAATCCACAGATATACGTATATAACGAGTTATTGACACCTGAAACCGTTAAAAAATCTGGAGGTATTTTAACATTCACATACCATGAGTGCTTACACTAGCCCACAGGGCCATTGGTTGCATATATACAAAGAGTGCACAACCAGAATTGGGTACAAAATACACAATGGGCGCAGAGTGTCACAAATACACACATTTAAATCCACAAGACATTACATATGTTACACAACAGTATAAAAGAAAAAATTAAATGATGGTGTCCAGAGGTAGGTCAAGGAGATTCAAGCTTATGTCCGTATTGCTAGGCTGTGAGGTATGCTTGATTGCAATACGGAGCACCAGTAGCAATCGTCGACTTTTCAAGTCATGTGCTCATAACTAGCATCACCACGGGTCTTCATCAGGACCAAAGAATTTGAAAGAATGGCCTGTGTGGCAAAGAATAATAGGTGTCAATGAGATGGGTGTTATAATAAATATGCCTAGTAGTGTGACAATAGGGACCTTTAAAGATCTCCCCTTAAGTAAATGGCATCTGATTTGAATCCAGTGTAAATCGAAAGTGTGGCCTCTCTGTAATGAGGGCCCTACGATAGGTTACCTTGATAGAGCGCGCAGGTCACCCAGCTAGGACATTTTTACTAATACTCACCTGGGCCCATATTATTCACACACCTCAACACTTTATTTAGGTAACTCACGCTCTACTATCAGTATAACTTGATATTTCTATACTTCTGATTCCTATATCTATAACCTAGCAATATAGATACTAGGAACCTAAACTCACAGGATCAGGGAGTTGAGTCAAGGAAAAGTATTCAAGAACATTTATAACCATTTCAGAAAAACGAAATAACCACAGACTCTGGGTAGGTTCAAAGTTTTATCTAATCATCATCATCATCATATGTCATGAGCAGAAAAGTAATGAGACTATAATCAAGATCATAAAAAGTGTATAGCTATGCAGAAGATAAAGAATAATAATCATTTATAAACTTGAATTAAAGGGAAGGAAAAAACAAGGAACATGCTATTTGATTACAGACTTTCGCAACTTGATTAAAGGAGGGTAAAGAAAGGGAACATACTAAATCCAACAGACTTTCATAATTCAGATGACAGTTTTAATAAGAAATGATATTTATGCAATTCGGGTATTCAGGTTTAGCTTAATCACTATAGGGAAGGTAAGATTTGGAACATACTATTAAATTCAGCTTATTCCCTAAAGGGAAGGTAAGAAAAGGTAACATATACTATATAGAAACGCTTTTGCATTTGACTAAAGGTTGGTAGAGATTTGGAACACACTAGAAATCAATAACACACTTGGAAGTCTCATTTATCAAGGAACGGGGAAAGAAAAGGAACATATGCAATGTAAACAGACTTTGCAAAATAGGGTAGGGTAAGAGATAGGAACACAAGATAATATCAACACCCACACAGACTTATATTTACTTAGGATAGAGTGAAGACCAACCCTGGCCACGGATCAGTTAGAAAGACGGGAACAACCCCAAGGACGTAGGTGCCAGTAGGCGAGCAGGTGCAGCTCATGGACAGTCAGGAGAGGATAACCCCAGAAATTGGATCAGGACCAGTTCACCAAAGGTTACGACTAACACCTGCAGCTTCGGTTGCAAAGCCTGCACTACTCCCTCTCTGCAAGGAATCTGCCAAAACCCCGATTGGGTTCTCGAACCTTTCAGCAAAGTGCTTCGCCAGCACTTTCACTTCCCAAAACCCCGAATGGGTTTCTCGAACCTCTCAACAGAGTGCTCCGCAGCTCTCTGTATCAGTCACCTATGGAGTGCATTGGGTCAGTAACAGGTCAGCAATTCGGACAAGTCGGACAATTTCTCTAGCTAAACCTATGCTAGTTATACTGTTTTTCGGGTCAGTGTACCACCCCCCAATGTTGCAAGTGTCCACAAGTAAGTACCTCGCATCGAGGACAGGATTTGCAAGTTTTGGTACACGCCCGCATTGCGTGATTATTTACCCGCTTTTTCGCGTTTGTTCACAGTTAACCTGCAGCGGTTTATAGCTCACCGCGTACGTACCTTTTTAAATACCCTAAAACCATGCATGCTATTGACACCCCACTTCCGGTTGTTCTCTGACACAATGCACCTGAACTCATTTACGTTCGAGCACCATGTATCACCTTTTGCGCACAGAATGATACTTTCCTTATTTTCTTGACCCGGAGCATCACTGCGGCACGAGCACCAGTTGTATTGTTGTCAAGTCGTTATTCCTACTTTGAACACGCTTTTCACTCTATTTTGCTCTCAACCACCTTCCAGCTGGATTTTTTTTTTTTTGAGGCACCCCTTTGATTTTGGCATGTGGAACACGGATTTGCTTGCCTGTGAGTTTTTTTATCATCCCTATCAGTAGAGCCAGATCTTGATGATTTTTCTTTCTTTATTTTTAGAATTAACCCCTGAAGAAGGGCGCCTTGATCGCCCGAAATGCATTGGGCAAATATGTTTCGGTGAACTTTGTATGTTGGAAAATACATTTGATCATCCAGAGATTGGATATTGAAAAAGGATTTCAGATCATGATACGAATGATCATTAAAAACTGGAACTGAAGAATTATCTGTTCAACTTATTGATTTGAACATTTGAGACGATTAGAAGCATTCCTGTTTCCTTAAAAGCTGTGCACAGAGGGTCAATCTCAATCTTGAGGTTGCAGTGCAGAAGACGGGAAGAACCCCAAGGGGTTCACCAAAGGATACGACTAACACCTGCAGCTTCGGTTGCAACGCCTGCGCTACTCCCTCTCTGCAAGGAATCTACCAAAACCCTGATTGGGTTCTCGAACCTTTCAGCAAAGTGCTTCGCCAGCACTTTCACTTCCCAAAACCCCAAATGGGTTTCTCGAACCTCTCAACAGAGTGCTCCGCAGCTCTCTGTATCAGTCACCTATGGAGTGCATTGGGTCAGTGACAGGTCAGCTATTCGGACAAGTCGGACAATTTCTCTAGCTAAACCTACGCTAGTTATACTGTTTTTCTGGTCAGTGTACCACCCCCCAATGTTGCAAGTGTAAGGATCCCCAATTTTGATTGGACAAGGAAAGAGGACAGGTCATCGCTCCACCTAAAATTTAGACTTTCCAGGCTTAAAATTCAATTTTTTTGTACCCTCCCCACAAATTCCAGGTCCTCATGACATATGCCTTTCGTATAACAATGGTGAATATAACAGTAAATACAAATGTATCAAATCCTAATACAGTTCAGCTTCTTCTCGCTAGGTCGCAGGTCAGGTTCCCAGGAGCATCTTGGCTGTGATTGCCAGCAGGCTGGGTTCCACTGCTGCAGAGTTCTTTTCCCTCTGCAACATGACTTGCGCAGTAAGGACTTTCAAAATGGAGTAGTAAGCACCTCCCAGGCCCAATGAATACGATGCATGAAAAGCAAGAGAAAACAATTTAGAACACAGTAATAAATGATTACACTGTATACCATGAATTTCTGTACTACACCCATTACTTTATAATAACTAAAGCATTATGTTTTAAGCAGAACAAACACCTTAGCGAAAGCGGCGATGCAAGCTTTGAGCATGTGAGAACACAGAGCAGCCATTTTAGCTTCATTGCTCATTTACAATTATTTTCCCACCAAGACATTGAATACGTCACGTCACATGGGTATGACCGACGCATGTGCAGTCTAAATTCCCGCGTAGCAGCGGCCATTTTAATATGCAAGCGTATTACGGTTTAATAGACACATAAGCAAGCGTCACTAGGACACCCAAATGTCGAACAAGGGGTAAATTACTAAGACAAAACAGATTGATTATATAGTTAGGGTTATTCGAGGTTCATGAATACAAGTAAGTCACTTAACGTGCGAATCCTTGCTCCATCAACCTAAGTAGAAGAGTAAAAATCTTATGCCATGCTTGAGAGTTTGATTGTATTTCTAATGTTACTCTTTTGCTCTCTGATGCTAATTTGATTTTTCTCCCTGTTTTTCCTACATAATGTTTCCCAGAAGGACATTATAATGCGTAAATGACGTTTTTGGTATCACTGTTAGCTGAGTGTCATAAATGGATAGTGTTTCCTTTGGAGGGATGCGTTACTGTGTTCCCTGGAATGACCTTGTTGCAATGAACACAATTTAAACACCTTTGCATGTCTTTGTGGTTTTTCTCCTGCTTTTGTTTCTTGGCAGACAAACATGGGTTTGTCAGAAAATGATCCTTGTAAATCCGGCTCATTCTGCAAGATTTCCCATCTTTTGTTCATGATGTTTTTTAGCACCAGCTTTGAGGAATATTTCAATACACATACTATTCTTTTAGTTTCCTTCTTTTTTGTTTTGGTCAACAAATTATTTCCTTTCATGCAATCCACCCTGCTTAAAGACTGTTCCAATTTTTCAAGTGGATAACCTCGATGTTTAAAACGGGGGCACCATTGAACTCTGAATGCATGAGTTGAGAACGGAGTATGGCATTGTTTTCGCACAAACAAAACAACACTTTGGATAGAGGGTCTAAGGGAAAAGTTTAGAGACCTGCGCGAATAAATTCCCCAACAACAATAATCTAACAAACCAGAAAAACCCACGGGTCTAACTCAACTGAGGTGAGGTGTGCACCTGTACATTTACGGGTAAGCATGGACTTCTTTACTAAATTAATTGTATTAACATTAACAATTAATTGTTTTCTCTTTAACAAGTGTCGTCTATACTCCTGTGATATCTTCTCAAAATTTGAAGCCACAGGACTGTGTAGGTTGTATCTATTCCAACCACATATACTGAATCATTTAGACACATAAGCAAGCGTCACTAGGACACCCAAATGTCGAACAAGGGGTAAATTAGTAAGACAAAACAGATTGATTATATAGTTAGGGTTATTCGAGGTTCATGAATACAAGCAAGTCGCTTAACGTGCGAATCCTTGCTCCATCAACCTAAGTAGAAGAGTAAAAATCTTATGCCATGCTTGAGAGTTTGATTGTATTTCTAATGTTACTCTTTTGCTCTGTGATGCTAATTTGATTTTTCTCTCCGTTTTTCCTACATAATGTTTCCCAGAAGGACATTTTAATGCGCAAATGACGTTTTTGGTATCACTGTTAGCTGAGTGTCATAAATGGATAGTGTTTCCTTTGGAGGGATGTGTTACTGTGTTCCCTGGAATGACCTTGTTGCAATGAACACAATTTAAACACCTTTGCATGTCTTTGTGGTTTTTCTCCTGCTTTTGTTTTTTGGCAGACAAACATGGGTTTGTCAGAAAATAATCCTTGTAAATCCGGCTCATTCTGCAAGATTTCCCATCTTTTGTTCATGATGTTTTTTAGCACCAGCTTTGAGGAATATTTCAATACACATACTATTCTTTTAGTTTCCTTCCTTTTTGTTTTCGTCAACAAATTATTTCCTTTCATGCAAGCCACCCTGCTTAATTTTTCAAGTTGATAACCTCGATGTTTAAAACGGGGGCACCATTGAACTCTGAATGCATGAGTTGAGAATGGAGTATGGCATTGTTTTCGCACAAACAAAACAACACTTTGGATAGAGGGTCTAAGGGAAAAGTTTAGAGACCTGCGCAAATAGATTCCCCAACAACAATAATCTAACAAACCAGAAAAACCCACGGGCCTAACTCAGCTGAGGTGAGGTGTGCACCTGTACATCTACAGGTAAGCATGGACTTCTTTACTAAATACATTGTATTAACATTAACAATTAATTGTTTTCTCTTTTACAAGTGTCGTCTATACTCCTGTGATATCTTCTCAAAATTTGAAGCCACAGGACTGTGTAGGTTGTATCTATTCCAACCACATATACTGAATCATTTAACACTTGTAGTATTATTTTATATCTTTTTTTGCAGTAGCGATAAAATATCTACGTCCTGAGGAGGGACAAGATCAGAACTTGATCAATATGGCCGAAACAAGTAGACCTGCGTTTTGGACTGGTGCAGTTATTATTTCCTAAGCTGCACATGCACTGTTTTTATGTTTGACACTAAGAGTTACTTAATAAAGGTTTTTTTCTCCTGGTAGTCAATTTTAGATCACTTTTCACTTGATCACTGCATGCACTGCAACCATTACCCTATAAAGATCTATATTGCTTCGCTTTTTGTGGATTTTAGTAGATCCTAGTCTTGATCACTTAAAACTAAGCATGGGCGGAAAATCCGTTTCGCTCGCGGATTTTGCGGATTTTCGGGAAATTCGCAATCCGCGAGATTCGCGAATCTCCCGCAAAATCCGCAAATCCGCGAGCAGCGGATTTTGCTCGCACTGCTCGCACTGTTCGCGTGAGTTCGCGGCTTCCCAGTACAACTTCGCGCCCCGCGAATAAGTGTTAAATTGCAGAAATACGATCTTAGCAAAACTGAAACTACTTACCAGGTTCAAAAGTTCAGGCTCATCATTAGTAGCCATTTCCTGTAGTGCTTCCTGAGGGGCCCCTCCAGAGTTCAGTTGCCAGTTGCAACTATTATGTGACCCTGCTCTGAACCTCAGAATAGTTACACATATGCCACAAAGGTCCTGAATTACAGCTAAGGGAGACAAGCAGGAGCCAGGCTGGAAGTTAAAATCCATTAATCAGCCCCTAATTCTTTATTGTCAGTTGGGGCAGGGCAGGTGTTGTAACTAATTTTGCAACAATGAAAGCACTTAGCAAGTGCAAAAGATCACTAATCAGGGCGCACTAAGGAAGCAGGTGCCAGCTAAAAAAATATTCTGTGACACATTAATCAGCCCCAAATTAATTCAGGTCACTTAAGGTGTGCTTTGCTTTGCCGAAAATAATGTACACTGGACAACCAGAGGGTGTGGTGATGAAACAGAGGGTGGCATGGGTGGGCCAGAGGGTGGCATGAGTAGTCAGAGAGTGGCAGTGGTGACAGAGAGTGGCAGTGATGAAGAAGAGTGTCCCAAACAGGCTGGACACGTAGAAACAACAAGTTCGCAAAACTTGCGACCCGACAGGTAAGTTCGCAAATTGCGAAATTGTAAAAACCCTCGCGAACTGGCAGAAACACGGGCGAACACAAAAAAAAAAAAATCCGCAAATTCGCGGGAATTAGCGGATTTTGCGGATTGCGAGTTCGCAAATCCGCAAAATTCGCGAACGCGAGATTCGCAAAATTCGCCCATGCTTACTTAAAACATCCCTGAGCTCCTCCCTCGCAGTGAGGGGGTTGTAGCCCTTGGTTGCACTAGATTTTGCAACCAAAAGGAGATCCCAGATGATGAAGCATGCCACCTCGGTGGGTGATGGCATTCCGTCCTCTATAAAGGACTCCTCTCAGATTTTAACTGCACAGGTGTATCACTGTTTTGACTCATGACGTGTAGCACAATGAATGCACGGGATCAGGTGTTTTCTTAATTTTTTTTTCATTTTCACTCGTGGTTATGTTTGAAGGATTTGATGCACACGATATTTTATATAACGCATGATCACAAGCCTGACCACGGGTCCACTCATCACATTGTTGAATACCTGTACATTTGTTAATTGATGTGGCACTCTGCATTCGGTGCAGAAAAGACTTATAGGACCTTTCATGATTATTTACACAGACCCCTAAAGAAGGGACCCATGACTCGAAATTCATTGGGTAAATTGAATACATTGGCATACAGGAGAAGTTGACTGTGTTGGATGATGATGATAAATATGAATGCATGAGATACTGAGTACAATTCAACCAGGAAGGTTCAGAGCGAAGTGAGACCATGGCAGGCAAGTGGGGATCCACTACCGGCACGTTGTTGTTTCAGTCGTGATATAAGTGCAACACAGAGACATTGCACATATCTGGTCAGCACAGAGTGATAACAGTGATAACAAGAAGTAACACATTAAAAAAGAGCACACAGTTGGAACATAATGAGTTAATTCAACAGCATTACCACACTGTTCAAAATGTTTTGGAAATTTTACTTGAGAAAGGTGTCACATTAAGAGGAGATAAGTATACCTTTCATGTAAAAGACTTTGAAAATTTGGGTCTTGGCTTGTCATGTGAGGTTGTCAAGCCTAGACCTGGACTAATGGAATCCATACTTAAAGCCCCATCTACCCTAAAGACTAGTTACGCTACTTCAGATGCGTAAATTGTATGAGAAATGTGTAAAGGGTTTTGCAAAGAGCTCTTGAGACCTTTACTAAAGAAATACAACATATGTGAATGGAATAAAGGATGTGAATTAGCTTTTGATGATATAAAAGAAGAAGCTTCCCCAAACTCCTTCATCCCATCCATTTGTAAAAGAATGTATGTCTCACATTACTGTTGATACCAGCGTATATGCTTTAGGGGCTGTTTTGAGCCAAGTTGATGGTTAAAAGTGAAAACTGTAGGCTTTGCTTTAAGGACATCAGCTCCCACAAGGCATCACTGTATGAAACTGGGCTTCTGTTGCAGAAACCCCCCCTCACTTTCTGCCAGACTACTGGTGCACTTTGACTTGATGTGCCCTGGGTCCCTGCCAATCAGGTTCCTGGGCCTGTGTTCTTTCCCAAAACTGTACAGTGTACCCCCAATTGGCACCTCTCTGGCCACATGTCAGTTCCTTGTAGGCTGCGTGTTTTGGTGCAGAACAAAGAGTCAACATGGCACACAACCCTGTGTGCCATTCCTACAGCCCACTGCCCTGGCATAGGTCAGTCACTACTCTAGCTGGGTGCTACCAGTGGTGAGGGTACAGGTGCATGAGCCCTGAACCCCTACAATGTCGAACCAATTCTTAGACATTGTAAGTGCAGTAATGCCATTAAGAGTATTTGGTGCTGGAAGTTTGTCATTATGAACTCCACAGCACTATAATGGCTTTACTGAAAACTGGGAAGTTTGGCATCAAACTTCTCAGCACATGAAACCCACACTGATGCCAGTGTGGAATTTCATGAAAAATGCACTCAGAGGGCAACTTAGAGATGCCCCCTGAAAAACGACCAGCCTCTGGTGGGTTCCCTGACTGGTACACACCAGCCTGCAACCACGAGACATGTTTCTGGACCCCTAGGGTGGGAGCTTTCCCTCCCTGAGCCCAGAAACAAAGCCTTTAATGGGCAGAGGTGGTCATACCTCCCTCAGGCCAGGAAGAGCCATCTGTGGCAGGGGAGCTTCAAAGGCCTTGGCGCCTTTGTAATGCGACCCAGAGCCTGTCCTGCTATCAGAAGCAGGACCCTTCCCGTCTCCTCTTCGATGGGAGGACAGGTGTGAAAAATTAGCACAGCCCAGAAGGTGTGCCCACCTCTGCAGCCCCACCCCTCAGGTGGGGGAGGTGAGGTGAAGCCCACTCTTCAGTGCCCGCGATCTTGCAGATGGCAGGACTCTCCAATCTGGATTGGGGATTGTGTTCACTCCTGCGTGGGGTGAGCACACTAAGGGTGTAGTCACCCTAAGGTCAGTAGCACATTGGCTACTGACCTCAAGACCCCTAAAATGCCCCCAAAATACAGTACTTATGGGGCAGCCCTCAACCAAGAAGACAGATTCCTGCAACTTAAGAAGAAGGACGAAAGAAGACGCCTAGGAGAGGAGATTGCAAAGAAGAATTGACTTGGCCCCAGCACTACTGGCAGTTTCCAGAGATCCTGCACCAAAAGTCGCCTTGTTCTGCAGTCAGAGTGCGAGTCCACCATGGTTTGACCCCTCCAGGACTCCCCAACGACGCCTGCAGCCTCTGCACGGAGACCCCCCAACCATGAGTGACCCGGTAAGGTGAAATCAGACCTCAAAACACCCCTGCATCCAGCTTCCCGGCGCCCTGGAGAAAAAAACCCGAGGTGCACCTACGTCTTGAGCCTTCCAACTTACCTGCCCAGCTGTTGGTTCCTCCAGGAACTCTTCCTGGACCGCACCTGCAGCTAAAAACCAAAACCGGAAATCTCCATTGAAAACAACAGGCCACCCAACGTCAAAACAGCACCCTGTACCCGGCGGCCTATGTGGGTGCACTTTGTGTGCTAAACTGGATCCCCCTTTGCCCTGAGACTAATTCCAGGAGCTTTTCTTCCACAACCTTGTGGCTAGCTCGTGAGCAGCCACCAACCGGAGATCCCTTATCCTCCATTGGGCCTCAGCACTCTGCACCCAGCCAACATAGTGCCGCTGAGGGTACTTTGAGAGAGCATCCTTGACCCTGTGGGAACCCTGGCTCTAACCCCAGACTACCAACTCCCACAAACTTGTACTTACCTGCAAACTGATAACTGATAGCTGGTTTCTATGGAACATTCAAAAACTGTCTAGGTACTAAACGTGAATTACTTACCTTTTGTCTAGGAAATGTCTCAGAGTGATATCTAGGCATATCACACTGAATAGCAAAAGTAATCTGAAAAGTAATTTAAAAGTAACGTACATAGCAATCTGAAAAGTAACTGAAAAGTAATTTTGAAATAGTGACTTACTTCAAATTAATTCAACTGCATTTGAACCTGTGTTCAATTGTAAAACATTGCATACATTTTGCAAAGCATTTATTTCACTTATCTGCACCAAGCTTGGGTTGGTTTTAGAATTAAAATAAGTTAATATTTTTTATACAAACAAATTGGTCTGATTTCATTCTTTGAGTATGTGACATCATTTGCTGCCTGAGTGTGTACAACAAATTCTTAACATTACCCTCTGATAAAGCCTTACTGCTTGCCCACACTACTACAAATAGAGATTAAGATGCTATCTACTTTTACCTCTGCCTACCTTTGGGGTGCCTCTGGACTCTGTGCACACTATAGCTTACTTTGGTATAATACATAGAGAGCCAGCTTCCTACCATCACTACTTCATCAAAAGAGAAATATTGTGTGTGGGGAAACTAAAAGTTTAATGCGTATGTATGGGAAATACCACCTGTGTTAAAATCTGATTACAGACCACTGATAGATAGTTAAAGAGTCTACAGATAGACTATCTAAATGCACGACAAAAACATTAGGGGTTAATTTTAAATTCAAGT
Organism: Lissotriton vulgaris; assembly: GCF_964263255.1. Lineage (NCBI taxonomy): Eukaryota > Metazoa > Chordata > Amphibia > Caudata > Salamandridae > Lissotriton > Lissotriton vulgaris. The sequence continues at coordinate 1,510,691,490 of NC_141689.1, forward strand.
ACATTGCAGGTTCTCAAAATATGCAAGCAGAGTGCTTGTCCAGATTATCTATTGAAAGGAAAAATGATGAATTTGCTTTGCTATTGAAGAATGTTTCTATGCTACCTGTGATTTTAGTGATTTTGGAAGTGAAAAACAATAAAAGTTGGAAGTGAGTTGTGATCCTCTTTTACAAGTTCTGAAATATTTAGTATTTGTAAGAAGGAAGAGTGGTCCAGAAATCCTGGGTCTGGATATGAATCCCTAAGGTTTCAGAGGGGTTATGCTCGAGGCTCTGGACCTGTCGAGCCTCAAAAGGAAGAAATGAGGAAAGAGTTTTTTGAGCATTTGTTCCTCCTTTTCAAATACATATATTCTCCCCCATGAATGGGTCAATCTTCTATTTTATTATTTTGACAACAGCACAATACAAATTGGTTGGAATGAGGATAGTTCTTTTTATTTATGTTTTACACTTCATTTCATCCATTTCACTCATTTGTCATTTTTCCATGTTAAATGTTTTTAATGAGACAGAGAAGGACAGCCGACACGTGTTTCGCCCTGTTTGGCAAGTGGAGCAAGGTCTTTCTCAAGGCTAGTTGAAATCATCCAATTGTACAGTGTATCAGCATCACTTTCTTGCATTTTCACATGTTTGGTCGAATTATTATCAACATATATCCAAATTTGAGATATGATCAAAGAAGAGTAGCACTTCGTGTCTACGGGTAAATCCGTTGAAATACTTAGTGAAAGGTTGGCCTAGGGAAAGCGCTTTATCAATGGACGTGCAGCCCTTTTGTAAGTTAGGAAACAAAGGGGCATATTTTCAAGGAGCTATCGCCGAGTTATTGGCCCTTTATCGCAGCCAAAGTCCAGATAAATTTAACTCCCCATTCACAAGCAGATGTTAACAGCCCATATCACCAGTTTACCTGCGATAGCAGCCGCAACAAACATTGCCACAGATGACATTGGCAACTATCGCTAATGAGATGCAGAGTAGGCATTCCCGTGCAAAATGCCACGACAAAACCATGTCGCAACATTCTCAACGACCAGCCAGATCTGCGATAAGATCACAAAACAGGCGATAAAGCACGTTAGCAGCAGGAAATTAAAACCTGCTCTGACCTGGTGCTAAGTCAGACTACAACCTGCACCAGAAAAGGGAGCCCAGCCCAGAGCCACACCTGAAGAACAACAGATGCCATGGAGCCACCGATCATGCAGCGCGGACACCCAAGAGGGCCACAACCCCACCGCCACCACCCATGGACCACCCCCCCCACCAGGCCCTACTCCGGGCATCCCCCACCTCCACCGGACCAAGATATTGCACATCAATGTCACAAAATCACGAACAGAAGCATTCACCTGATGTCGCAGCTTTACCACAATTAACATACAAGTGAGTACAGAAAATCTGATTCATTCATTCGCCATTGAAGGTCCCAAAAAAATATCACACCAAGGGTGTAGTCACCCTAAGGTCAGTAGCACATTGGCTACTGACCTCAAGACCCCTAAAATGCCCCCAAAATACAGTATTTAGGGGCAGCCCTCAACCAAGAAGACAGATTCCTGACACCTAAGAAGAAGGATGAAAGAAGACGCCCAGGAGAGGAGATTGCAGAGAAGAATTAACTTGGCCCCAGCACTACTGGCAGTTTCCAGAGATCCTGCACCAAAAGTCGCCTTGTTCTGCAGTCAGAGTATGAGTCCACCATAGGTTGACCGCTCCAGGACTCCCCGGTGTCGCCTGCTGCCTCTGCATGGAGACCACCCCCCAACCGTGAGTGACCCGGTAAGGTGAAATCCGACCTCAAAAGACACCCCTTCATCCAGCTGCCCTGCGCCCTGGAGAAAAGAACCTGAGGTGCACCTACGTCCCGAGCCTTCTTACTTACCTGCCTAGCTGTTGGTTCCTCCTGGAAGGCTTCCTGGACCAAACCTTCAGCTAAAAACCAAAACAGGCATTCTCCATTGAAAAGAATAGGGCACCCAACGCCAAAACAGCACCCTGAACCCGGCCGCCTATGTGGGTGCACTTTGTGTGCTACACCGGAACCCCCTTTGCCCTGTGCCTAATTCTAGGAGCTTTGCTTCCACAATCTTGTGGCCAGTTTGTGAGCAGCCACCAACCGGAGATCCCCTATCCCCGATTGGATAACATTGGGCTTCAGCACTCTGCACCCAGCCAACATAATGCAGCTGAGGGTAATTTGAGAGAGCATCCTTGACCCTGTGGGAACCCTGGTTCTAACCCCAGAATACCAACTCTCCAACCAACAATTTAGAAGAGTCATGGCATGGGCATCCCTGGACAATCTGTAAGTCACAGCCTGCAAGACAATATCAAAGATAAGAAGGTGTGTCAGGTACTCATCAAAGGAGAGAGAGAGAAAGAGAGAGAGAGAGAGAGATAAAGAGAGAGACTGAACAAGGAGCGCAAGGCCAATCGGGCCCTTGGATCATTCATACATGCCAACTGGTGCGTGTGTTCGCAATTTGTGCACCTCAGATCTAAGGTCTGGCATCAATGTCAGCGCGAATGCCACATCACATTCAATCAGTAGTTAGACTAAAATTAGGTATGAAAGCTCCTTTGTCTCAATACACAAGGCCAACCAAACCCCCAACCTTCGTCTTGAATGCGGCTGGCACACCCTGCGTGATATACCATACGAGACTCCAGCGAAACCCACACCACGAATTACACTAATGAAAGACCAACGTGTCCACACCCCACACACTTGTCCCTGCCCAAGCTACACCTGCAAGAGCTGCCCTTGACACATTGGTAAAAACAACCCATACTTCCAAACGTTGCACACACATATGACTCATTGCCCAGAGCGGTGGCATATTGTCCACAGAACTGCCGCCGGTTTGACAATTGCCTGTGCTACTGGACCAACAAACGCAATGGTAGCCCATCCCGGGCACATGCACAACCCCTGTCACGTGGAACTGTACCGTGCACAAATGCTGCATCTGTTGGGATCACTGCCAATAGCAGTGTTGCGAATCAGTTTCCGTCTGAGTTTCCGTCTTACCTACGTCACATGCAACCAGCCTTGGTTCCACTGTCGATCATTCACATTCGAGTGTCCCATGGAGGTCTTCCTATCCAACACATTGGTAGCAGAATTGGATTATGACTTGAATGTGCGCCCCTTGTTGGCCCACAAACAGGAGTGTCACCGGGATATCCGTGCATGGGATGCCTTGATCTTCGGCGTTTGTGCAGGCAGTTGTGCATGAGAGATTGCACAACTCCTCATGTGCAGTGACCACATCGAGACGCTCCCCTATTGGTCTGTGTTGCAGATTGGTGAAACGGCGTGGACGGAGCACATCTGCCCGGACCAGTTAATGGATTGGCTCTCCCTCGTGTTCCTTGAACTCGACAACGACGTACTCTTGGAACAGATTGCCCATGAAGCTGCGGTTGCATTCATGGACGAGTAACTACGTTCCTGCAGCCACATCTGATTGTCACCCACAGCACAGGTCCCCACATCTTGTTGCGTCTTGGGAATGCTCACATAACCCACCACAACAGTGGACTTGTATGCCTTCACCTGTACTCAGAATGCATGTGTGTGGAACTAAGCTTGTGTATACACACCTGTGCAAGGTGATGCAGTCCCATAGGCGGAGCTGCACAGTGCTGTTTGGAAACTTTCCCAATTCGGACATACTGCTGGGAGGATCAATTTTTTTTCTCGTGGACAACTATATTAGAAAAAATACGACCAAAGTTACCCACGCCCCAGAACACCTCTCTGATTATTCCGCAGTTATCCTAGAGATTATGCTAAAAACAAGACTACTCTCTAGTACGTGGACTGTAAATAGATCCCTACTCTTAGATAATTTGATAGTAGAAAAATTGAAAAATGCCACAAAATAATTATTTTTGTTTAATATGGATTCAGCCCCACTTGATATTGTCTGGCATACTTATAAGGCCTATATAAGAGGCATGATAATGTCCCTATCGATTGAGCACAACAAAAAAGTTAAGGCTGAGATAGATACATTAGAAAATAAAATTCAAAGTTCTCAAGCAGAAATTTAACAAAATTCAGGAGATTTAAATATGGTACATTTACAGAATAAGTTGCAAGAAGCAAAATTGGAGTTAGCTGACTATCTTGAGACAATTGTAAGGAAAAAATGGGAAGCTAGCATAATGTCGAACCACGATTATGGAGAGGGATGCAGCACATTGCTAGCATGGAAGGCAAAAGCTAGCCAGACAAGAAATCAAATTACGGACCTCCGATGTCAATCCTCTGGTGCCTTAATTTTCAACGAAGAAGAGATTGAGGATGCATTTGTCTCTTTTTTTCAAGACCTCTACAAGGAAAATACTAAAGTTGATGATAAAAAAATCGAGGACTTTGTCCAAGACATGGAACTCCCTTCTTTGCAAGAATCGGAAAAAGAGAGACTAAATAGACCTTTTAGTCTTAATGAGATTCTTCTTATCATTAGGGGTTTAAAAAAGGGAATAGCAGAGGGTCCGGATGCTCTTCCAAACGAGTTCTATATTTTGCTTAACGAGGAACTTGCCCCGTTACTGCTACGTTGTTAAATTCCGTTTTTTTGGGTAGATAGAATCTCCCGTCGTCTTGAGATATGGCCACTATAACTATACTCTTAAAACCAAATAAAAATCTGAGGGCATGTGAATCATATATGCCAATTTCTCTCCTTAACAGTGACTACATAATTTTCACTCAGGCTTTCACAAAAAGATTGGATAAGGTGATGGGATCTTTAATCCACATCGACCACAAAGGTTTCATAAGAGGGAGGCAACTTTATGAGTTAATCCCACATTCAAGGGTGATCGAGGACTGGCCCACATTCAAGGGTGATCGAGGACTTTACCAAACTTGGTACTGACAGGAGGGTTTTAATTATTGAACAAACTTCCCAGGTCGAAAAAGAATCAAGGTGGTTTGACCATGAGTGTTCGGAGGCAAATAGGAATTTACGTAAGGCTCTAACCTCCAAACCAAGGAGCATCGCAGAAGTAAGAACAGCTAGGAACAGGTATAACATTGTGATAAGCGAGCAGAAGGGTGTTCTTCTTAGTAATCGCTGGGAAGTATTATCGTAGTCAGCTGGCCTAAAGAAGGGCAACATATTTTGGTCCGCTGTTATGGATCTGCGCAATATGGGTCAGCTACTAACACCGGTTAGCTGTACTATTTCCAGTGAGTCATGGGAGAGTCATTTTTCCAAAATTTATGCCACCCGCCACATGGATCAGATCAATAAGAACTTGGTTATTTATCCTGTTTGCAAATTACATTGTCAGAGGTGGAAGAGGAAATTGAACAGAGCTTTGGCAACAAAGCCCCCGGCCCAGATGGGCTTCCCAAAGATTTAATCAAATGGAAACCCGAGTTCTGGGCCCCACTCCTCCTGAATGTTTTTAATAATGTACCCCATGCTCCTATGCCAAGTACCTGGGCGATGAGCATCATTGTCCCAATTTTTAAAAAAGGGGATAGATCGGAGCCTATTAACTACAGACCTATTTCTTTGCGCGACAATACTTTAAAGATATTGGGCCAAGATATATATATATATAATAGGGTCCTAAAATGGACAGATGAGAGCTGCATATTAGAGCCATGTCAACTGGGTTTTCGAAGTAAGGTTGGGACGACCTAACAGTGTTTAAATCTTAATTTGGTCATTGGTAATAATACCATTGCCCGATCTTCCCCAGTTTATTTGGCTTTTATGGATTTATCATCTGCTTTTAATTTAGTTGATAGGGCCAAGCTCTGGTCTATTTTATTGGATTATGGTTTGGATGAGCCTTTGGTAAATTTTTTGGCACATCTCCATACAAATCTTAAGGCTCAGGTTAGGATCGGCAGGGGTGGTGAGGTCTCGGGAGCTATCGGGGTGGGCAGGGGAGTCAGACAAGGATGTGTTCTAGCACCCCTGCTTTTTATCATTTATATTAATGGTCTGAGCAAATCCCTGAAATTGTCAACCCCAGGCGTCCCTATAGTTAATGGTAAATTGTTACCATTACATGCAGATGATGAGGTCCTCATAGGCCGAACGCCAAACTCTCTGCGTATTTTGGTCAAGACTTTTGTCGAATATATGGACAGCCTGGACCTACGTGTTAATTTAAAAAAATCTTTGATTGGGTCATGTGGACTAGGGAAACGCCAGCTTAATTCAATATCTGTGGGGAATGATAAATTAACGTCCACCAGCACCTTTCCCTATCTTGGGATGGTCTTTGCTGCGAACAGCTCGTGGACTGGGCACTTGGCCCACTCCACGAGCAAGTTTTCAAAGGCCATCAATTCCATTATTAGTCTCCCCCGCCCAAAGAAAACAGGTGTTATCTTAGCAATTAATTTTTTTTTAAATTACAATGCATTCCAGTTGCCACATATGGGGCTGAGATATGGGGGATTGTGAACAGTCACTGTATCCAGCAGGAAGAAAATAGGTTTTGAAGAAAGCTGCTGGGTGTTCCAATCTCTACCTCCCAATATATCTGTCATAGGGAACTTAACTTAAATTTTATTAGCGATTTTATTAATGCTCGCCCTACTCTATTTTGGTTATCGGTTTGGAGGAAATAATCCGCATCTCTATCGAGAGAAATCATAAGCGACTGTCTCAAATGTGAGAAAGGAATGGATATTCCCTGGCTCTCAGGGATCTATCAGAGTCTATGTACTATCGACAAAGGCAGCCTGTTTTTAGACCCGTCAACATAGTTCATAAGGAGTTAAAAAATTCATTTTTATACACTTTATAATTCAGAAAGGATTACTATGGAATATAAGAAATCCTCCGTACTAAGTTATAGGAGTACTGAATTGTACAGGCATCCCCTACCAATATATCTCACATTGCCTATAACTTATTGGGAAAGGAGTCTCTTATTTAGTTTAAGAGCAGGAACCATAAAATCTCAAATATACACTATGCCCCTGTGACGGGGTGAGCATACAAACTGATTTGCATTTCTTTTTCTTTTTGTAACTACTATTTAAAATATGTGAAGTGGTTTTTAACTCCGTTTTTTTTAAAAACAGAGACCTGTTCTCCTGGACAAAGCCCATCAGATGTTGCTCTCTTTAGAAAACAAAGAATTAGTTTTCCGCACTTGCACTTTCTTGAAAATCGCCACCCAAGCCCGTAAGCGAATGTCCAACTCCTGAATTTTTAACTCTGTATGAAAAAGTTGCTAAATTAACTGATGAACTGTATATATGGTGTGTGAAATGAACTGTCTAATACATATATATTTTTTTTATATGGATTTTGTTTTGTTGTAAAAGTTGTTGATTGTGCTTTTATGGATTCCTGGAATCCGAATAAAGTTATTTTGAATTTTGAGTTAATCCATGAGCTAATTGCAACCATAGATCTGGCGAAGATGAGCGGGAATCCCCTTACAGTGATGACACTAGAGGCTGCTAAGGCCTTTAACAAGGTTAGCTGGGCATTTTTGTACAAAATGATAGAACGCTTCAACCTTGGAGAAAAATTCTTATTAGCAATTAAAGCAGTGTATGAAAATCCAATGGCAATTCTGTCTAAACTAATAAAAATTGAGAGAGGGACTAGACAGGATTGTTCCCTCTCCCTCCAATATTTATATCGAACCTCTGGCTAGTAAACTAAGGGCAAACCAAAATATCCAACCTTTTACTTGTAATGGATGGTCAAAAAAATGGGTCTATACGCCGACGATCTAATGATCTTCACAGGCGATTTTACCAACTCTCTCGGCTATTTGGGAAACATTAGATCACTTTGCAGACGTATCTGGTTATTCTGTAAATCAACAAAAAACAGAGTTGATGCAATGTCATACACAACACTGTAGCAATTTGATAAGGCAAGGAATACGTTCTTATCTAAACAGGAGGGGTAATTTTTAGCTCTAAGTGCATCTGGCATACTATAGTATTGGTGATTATTCCAGTATACGATTATTATTTTGTTTTGGTTAGTATTCCTGTACATGATTATTGTATTTTCTGCCCTTAAGTCATTATGTTACTTCGTCTTGCCCATTCTTCGTTCACCCAGGTGTATAAATGATCTATTAGATGTTCACCACTTGATTCAATGCCTATTAAATGCCCCATTTGACTCATGTTTAGATTTTTTTTGTTATTGGTTATTGGTTTTTATAAATTAGCTGTTTGTGTGCACTATTTGATTCAATGCCTATTATACTCCCCATGTTAGAGTCATGTTTTGATTTGTTACCTTCCCCTATAATTGTAAAGCGCTCTGATATCTTTCGGGATCAAGTATGCGCTTTATAAAACTTTATAAATAAATAAAAAAGAAAGAAAGAAATAAAATACTTGGGAGTACAAATCGTTCATAATCTGGAGAAACTAGCTCAGATAAACTTTGATGAGCAAGTTGTATCAGCTAGAAAACAACTGCAGGCTTGGGGAGCAATGCCATTGTCCTTCCTTGGTAGATCTAATCTTTTAAAGATGTCGGTGGTTTCAAAGTTTTCTTTTCTTTTTAACACTATTCCCCTAGAATTTAACAAAGTATGGTTTAAAAAAATACAAGGAGAGTTCACCAGTTTCATTTGGGGAAATAAAAATGTCCTAGAATTGCCCTAACAAAACTGCGCAGGAAGAAAGAGCATGGCGGTATAGCCACTTCATATTTATACCAATACTATTGAGGTTTTAATTTAAAGAACTTTCGTCAGCTTTTAAAGGATAGCTCTAGCTTAGCCCCTTATTTAAAGGCACTAGTAAAGGATTCTCCAACTCAGTCATAATTCTTTCTCTTCAAATTTGGTCACCCTAATTTTTTTTTTAAAAGTTAAACTAAAAATCCTGCAGAATGCAGCCAAGATCTGGTACTACATACGATTGTCATTGCAAATTGCATACTACTGTGACTCCGCTCCTATTTGGGACTCTCCGGGCACCCCGACTTGTCTCCTGGACTCATTAGCAACCCCGCTACGAGAGAGTGGGATTAACTATTGGGGTCAACTCTTGGAAAACTCTAAATTAATTTCATTGCAGAGATTGTCTAAGGCTTCCAATAACTCAGTTTCTAAATTCAAATATTATCAATTAGCCAGTTGGGTAAATACACTGAATGAAAAGGGTGAGGGGAACTCCGAGGCCGAATCTAGGCTAAAACTACGACCCAAGTTACAGAAAGAAATCGCAGAGTGGTACTGGCTGTGTATTCAGGCAGAAGAAGGGGCTCAGAATTAATTGACGGAACGTTGGAAGAGGGAACTGCCGGATAAGGATCATGAATTATTATGACAAGTATCTATGGTTTACTTATGGAGCTATGTGAGATCTGCCCCATTAAGAAAAAAACATCTCTTTACTGTCCATAAGGCATATTGGACACCTCGGAGGTTATCGAAGATGGGAAGCCAGACAGTAAGAAAATGCCCCAAATGTGGTGTAGATAATGCGAATGAAGCACATATGTTCTGGAAGTGCCCCTTGATCCAATCCTTCTGGGAGAAAGTGGGTAAGATTCTATCAGAGGTCTTAGGCCAAGAATTAGAGGTGAGCTTGGATATTGTCATTTTCGGAGTTTTAACAGGAGCGTCAGATAATGGCAATTATACTAATACACAAAAAAACATTATTTTTGTTTTAATATTGCTGGCAAGAAGGATATTGTGTATTAAATGGATACTTCAATGTTCTCCCACAGAGGTAGAATGAATTCATTCAGTACAAAGGGTGGCAACTCTCGATCGAGCTACTAGGGTAAGTAAGAAAACAAAATGTTGGGAACTATGGGACATATGGTTAGAAGCATGTAGAAATTAGTTAATCTTAATTCAATATACGTTTATTACTTCTTAGAATTTAGTCTTGTATTCTGGTTGTTTTGCTTTCCTTTGCTTTCTGTTGCTTTTCTGTTTCTTCCCTTTTCCTTTTTCTAATAACTTGGTCCTATGATTAGTAATATGTGTCACAGGTTTGGGCTTATCTGTGTCAGAGCCATTATTTTTTTTACCTGTTTCAGTGAAGTTAGTCCTTTTGACCGGGCAGGGGGGTATATCATCCTTAATAACCTGGGATGTGTATAATATCTCCTCTTTATGGAGAGACCGGGTTCCCCTGTCCCAGTGAAAATTGACCCCTTTTCTGATATGGTCTTGCATATTGACAAATGAGGACAAATACAAATAAAAAAAATTACTGCTGGGGGGAGAGTATACACATGGCAATGTATTACGACATGTGACCTTGTAGGGCCTTTTCACCTGCTCACTGTCAGCATAAACTCATGGGCTGTGAGTCGTGTCTCCTGACACGGGGTACTGAGTGTATGCCACTCAACATATGACTCGTCCAGCAAGGCAAGGTGGGCTGAGACCATTGCCCTCCATAATAATTTGTGTTAATTTTCGCCTACCCATTTCTTGCACCTCAACATGTTCCTATGCTGCCCGTAAGTGTCTTAAGCATGTGCAATGGAGATGGGTCCCTTTTGACAGCTCCACCTCTGTGAATCAGACATTGTGTTTGGTATAGTTGCTGGCAGACCTGTGCACTTACGTGTCTTCAGTAATGTGAGTATGGTGTCCAACTTCTGGCCATGTGGAGCAATGTTATCCATCAAAACAGACCGTGTCCATAAAGATGTGTGTGAGTAGGCATGCGAAGAGACGTTCTGTTGTCACATGTTATGGGGGACACCACTTCTGGCCTGCTACCGATTATGTCATTTCTACACACAGCCCTATTTAATACATGCATGTGGGGCTACGTGTGGGGGTTGCAAGATTGTTATTCATGTGCAATGAAGCCACAGCTAGTTCACACCTTCACAGTCATCTAATTGGCCATGTGGCTCAGGGTCAAACATGCCCATTGATATCATTTACCAGGGTGTACCTTTCAGTGCAATCAATGTCCCTTCATTTATCCATACTTTTATACTTGAGTGAACATAGACTTAACACATCTGTGTGATTGTGTACGTTTAATTCACATTCTGGGGAATTCCGAAGCTGGAGCAGTACATGGCCATGCCAAGCCAGCATCACAGTTTTGCCCAATGGTGGGCCAAGCAGAGTCCTTTGGGGAATGAAAAGTGAATTGGAAGAGGAAGAGTTCAGTCCGCAGGCCATTTGCTGTGTCATTGGTAACCAGAGCAGATATGGCAGTCCATGTCGGGGTCCAGGTGAATGTCGCAGAGTGTTCCAGGGGACAGTGGGAGGTGTTGTCCCAGGGCATGATGCATAGGGCTGAACCAGAAAGGGACAGCCCATATGGCGGGGATGAATGCTACTACCTCCTTCCTTACACAGTCATTACCTTCCACATCTTACTCCTCTGATACATCTTCTGTGTCCGGTGTGTAAGGTGTGTGTGGTGGCGTATTGGCTGCATCACTGTGTGCCACGGACACATCTAGGGTCAGAGATGGGTGTCTCGAAGTTCCTGCAGCAGTTATCTGGGACAGGCTCAGTGGCAGCAATGGCAAGATGAGGAACTGAGAGGCATGGAAGATCCCGGCTACATCTCGCTGGTGCTCTGCCGTGGCAGCCTTACTTCCAGCCTGCGTCGGGTCCATGGTCCCCATTGTCCTGCGCATCTGTGCCAACTCTGTGCCATCGTCGTCGGTGCCTGTCTAATTAGACATTTCTTGTATCCAAGTAATGGCCCCAAACATGTCTGCCAAGGATTGTCGGAGTGCATGGTGCAGACAGTGGGTGTCCGTTATGGACTGTAAGTGGTCCCTGATGGGACTCAGACACCCACGTATGGCATTGACTTTGACTGCCACAAGGTCGAAACCCACCCGCAGCTGATCAGCCATCTCCTCCTGGCAACCCAACATACGGCATTAGAATTCCATGTATTGGTCGTGGGGTCCTGTGCTCCAGCTGTGGTGGTGTGGGCTTCCTGCTGTGTGGTCTGTGCCGGAGGTGGGGTCGCCACAAGGCAGCTGGGCTGCCCTGCTTCTGGGGGTGGGGAGCGGAGGCTGTCCATTAGCCATTGGAGGGTGTCTGAGCATATGGGGGGGTTGTCCTCTTCATCATCACTGATGAGATGCATGGTCTGCTCTACAGGAGGTGTTGATTGTCCCTGTGCAATGTTAAGGGGAGATGCAGGTTAACAGTGTCCCATGTATGTTGGCACTTTGTAGTTGTTTACATACAGACTGCATGACAATGTACATTGTGACTGTTTTGGTGGAGCTGGGTATTTGATAGGAGACAGTGGACATTTCGACTACATGACGGATGTGTGGTTGTACTCGTACAGATGTGAGTGACCAGTTACTACACACAAGCGCCACCAGTTGTGTCCTCTGTCCTGTGGTGTAAGTGTTGCACTTTGTACCAAATTGCCGTCAATGTTGATATGCTGTGATTGCTATGTATGTGTGCTGCATTGTGGGCGAGTCGCCCCTGCAGCTGATTTAGCGGCCCTTTATCCCTTTGAGGCGGTGTGCCTTTGACTTGTGTGATTTGCGGGTGCTGGGGTGTTTGCGACTTGGGTCATTTGTGCTCATGGATAGATTTTATACTCTTGTGCATGGTTTGTCTGCAGATGTGTTATTGACGTCATGGGTTGTAGGTGCACGTGGATGTGTCAGTGTGACCTGCTCCTCTACAGATGTGATCCACACTGGGCCACCTCAATGTCGACTCGTGCACCATGTCAATTATTTTGACTGCAGACATACTATCGGTCATGCAGTGTCACTTGCATTGTCAGTGTGGTTCGCAGAGCCGCTGCTTTTCTGGATTCTGCACATGTGCATGGGTAGGTTATGGCATTGTTGATATGGAGGGGGCCCATTAGTGCACATTGTGGACGTGGGCCTACTTGGTGTTTCTATGTGTGCTGGATTGTGCCAAGGGTATCAGAGACATGTTCCACTATCATTGTACGTGTGCAGTGTGCTATACATGATTGTGCATGTGTGCCATTGTGCCCATCTCCCTCCGACCACCCAGTCCCTGGTAGTTGCTCACCCTGTTGCTGTTGGGTCAGGTCATTTCGAGCTGTGTCCAGGCCCCCAACTCCTTGCACTGTCTCCACACTGATGACTGTGGCCACCATTTCCACAAGCTCCTCCTGTGGCGTAGGACTCCCACCTCCAGTCGCCTTTGCTTCCTTCCTGTTGGCAGCGAGTTTCTGTTTGGTTTGGCTTTGCACATCATGCCAGCACCTCTTGGTCTCCTCCATTGACCTCCTTGACACTCCGACTGGATTGACGTTGTTGACGATGGATTTCCATATTTCCGTTTGTGTTGTCAATGATGCAGAGGAGTTGACAAACAGTTGTTGGTAGTGTTCTATCACCTCCGTGACGATGATCCACTCTTCCTGCAGACTGAACCCAGTCTTCCTCTTCCGCTTCTTGGAGTGGAGAAGTGTGGCTCAATGCTTAGAGCGGCAGACCTTGATGCAGAACGCTGGCCAGGGACCAGGGTTCGATTCCCGCCTCGGCGGGTTTTGGGCTTAAATCCCTCTGACTGGATATTCTCGCCTCAGTGCCGATTCTAAGCATGGGTCCCACGCTGCAACTCTGGGCAATAGCTTGCTTAGTCTCCACAAAGGCCCCCGATACACAAGGGATGCCTGGTTTCACCATGGGATGCCCAGGAGTGGACACCCCACAAGGAAAAGCCAGGAGGGGTTCCCTTGTGGTAGGAGTACAAGCGCCGGGATGCCTCCGGGTCACTGTTCGCGCTATACAAATACGCCACATGTACATTTACATTCTTCTTGCCCTTCCCCGTACACTGGGTTGCTGGCTGGTCCTCCGTGGGGCTGTGGGGTCCTCTGCACTCAGTCTGGGTGCATCCATGGCGCTACGCAGTAAGCTTTGGTGAGATTTTTTCTGTAGCTTTTCTAGTGCATTTTCATGCATGACGCGTTGTAATTGCAGGTCTGTCACTGGTTTTCGCTGATTTTTGTATCGCGATTTGGCGCATCGCACCTTTTTTCACATTCATTTCACATTTTTTCAGGGTGGTGTTACTTTTTGGGCGGTCCTTTGGCACGTTATCCTACTACTATCGCATGTTGCCGCCGGGTTGGGAATACAACAATAACACAGTGTTATTTTGTCGCGATAGACTGCGATGTGCAAAGTTGCGTTAAGTTAATTTAGCAATGGTTATCACACATTCTTGAGAATATCCTCCAAAGTGTCTGGGATTAGTAGAATTTTATTCCATTGTGTAAAACTGGTTTGACTAATGTTTTTGGGGAAAAACAATGGGAAACTGAGCATTGCAGTCATCTCGGTTCAACCCTAAGTCGTGCATTAGAGAAGAGTACTGCTGGTCTAGAATGCTGATGGAGCAAGGTCTCGTGAAAAAGGAGAATTGCTCGGATGCAATCTTCTCATGTAACCGCTAACCCCATATTAATATTTGTTTGTGAAAATAACATGCATTTACATGACACTTGAGTATAAGACGGAACTTTGCTATGTGTTTTACTTACCAGTAACTCGAGAGTGATGCTAAGATGGCCGCTAACTGAAATTCTTTAGTGCGCATGCGTCTACTGCACCTATGTAGTGTGACGTATCTATGCTTGGAGGGAAACTTTCTGCACTTGCGCAGTAGCTAACAAGATGTCTGCTTGAAACTCACATGCTTGCCACCTGCTTGCTGAAAAAATAATTCCAGCTACTTTACTAATGCTAATGTGGGAAGAATAATATTAAGTAAATGGGATTAGGATAGAGTTGAGTGGTATACAGTGAAACCATTTATTTTTAATTTTAACATTTGTCTTTTTGACTCTTTCAATAGTGCTTACTATGGGCCTGCAGTTGTAAGCCACATTCTATTTCCTCTCGTTCTGCTACGCATGTGTGATACAACCTAGATGGAAGACGCTATGTTAACTTGAACATCGGTCAAGGCTGAAAATTGTTACTTTCATGGGAACCGGAACGACAGTCCACTGAAATGCCTGACAACTACTGTTTTTACCCCCTAAAATTGTGACAATTACATTGTAAATAAGGTGGGAATAAAGAATGATGTATAAAACTTAAGAGGTGGGATTTTAAACAAAGAACTGAAAGTAATAATGAGAAAATAGGCATGGTGTGATGATCACCTCCCTTGCCTGTCCAATCAGAGTTAGGAGTTTCATAAATTTTAAACATTAATGGGTGGTACTAGCATACAGAAAGGTATAATTGAGGTAGCATTAGTTAGTTAGTCAGACTAGAGAAGCTAGAGACCGGGATGCTGTCCGGGAGCACATAGAAGTTCCAGACTGAGATGCTGAAGAAGAATCGAATTACTGAAACAATTATCTTAAGCAAATGAATTTAGAAGTAGATTGCGGAAGAATCTGGAGGAGGAAGAGAGTGTCAGAGTGGGGTGCTACGCAAGAGTCGGAGATAGAGAGGTCATCTGTCCTGAATCCTGTCCAGAAGCCTTTGATCGCCAGTCATTTCCTGGGGGACCCTTTCCAATTCCTAGACCTGGGAGTTGGTTTCCACACCATACTTGGCAACTTTATCATACCTGTATTTGCACGTATGTGCTTTTCTCTCTATCCTCTCCCTTTCATGCAGTGTCATTGCAGAATATAAATTAACGTATCTTGATTGTTTATTTCAGTTTTCTTTCCTGTGAAAGACTGAGTTTATTCTTTACTATGTAAGTG
This sequence comes from Lissotriton vulgaris, assembly GCF_964263255.1. Lineage (NCBI taxonomy): Eukaryota > Metazoa > Chordata > Amphibia > Caudata > Salamandridae > Lissotriton > Lissotriton vulgaris. Next base: position 1,510,707,158 of record NC_141689.1, read on the forward strand.
GTTCACGGGAATTTTACTCAGATACCATTTTAAAAGACATCCAGACTCTGTGATCATTTCCAATGTGTCATTATATTGAAATCCTCTGGCATTTCACCAACAACTAATTCCAACTAATTGTCCATTGACCAGAGGAAATAACTTTTAATAAGTGAAAGATTAGTTAGGGACTAGAAATAACTCATCTTGAGGATTATAAAAACATGACCCCAGCGGTTATTGCCAATGTGTGTGAATGAATTTATGGGCCCAGGTGAGTATGTGGTGTTAGATTACCTGTTGCAGGTAACCCCCTGAATCAGTTATCTGGTAGCAGAGCTATGGTTATTATGGACTAGTTTGGTGATAAGTATTGATTTTTGAGTATTGAATATGTTACGTTTTGTTTTATGTTGTTCAGAATTCTCTGGAAATTGAATAGCGGGTGGCGATAGAAACCACACTTCAGTGAGGTTAACAGTCTGTTGGAATAACACTGAGAAGCTAGGTAGGGCTGGCAGTGTTGAACTAGGGATTATTTTGTGTGAAAATCAGAGTGATTGATAGCAGAGAGTTCGCTGGTGAATCTTTGTGTTATATCACCTATTAAGGGTAACACTGAAGGAGTAACAGGTTCTTCCGAGCTTGATTGAAAAGTAAACCGGAACATTTTACTTGCAGTATATGAAAAGTAAACGGAAGGTCTTCTTTCAAAAGAAGACTGAGCGGAAGGTTTTACTTGCAGTAGAGAAAAAGTTAACTATCCTTTGATTAAGTGAAACAGAGTAGCGAATGTTTATATGTTGTTTTTAATTAATGTCTTTTTATGAAAATACAGGAAAAGAAGTTTACGCATTACCTTGTGAAGGGAGGGTCAGTTGCCGGAGTCGCACTGATGTCACAGTGAGCAGCGCTGGGATTGGTGGAATCAGCGGGTGTGTGACAAACGCAGATTGTAAGGGGGGGGTTAGTAGTAGGGAGTAGAACTGACGTCATTCAAAAGGCCGCGCTTGCATTGTTCAGATTATGAGGGTGACCTGAAGCCTGAATAAGACCTACATTTTGATTGAATAGTGAAAAATGTGTATGCTCAATTCTCATTTTACTCTTGGTGTGAGAAGTCCTGTCAGGGAAAATCGAGTTTTTGCGCATTATTGTTTTATTCACCGAGTGCCTAGAAAAATGTATGGAGAAAAGAAGAAAAAGTCATTCATTCAGAAGATTAAGTATTTCTTTAAGAAAGACAAACCCGTATTAACTAGGGAGGGAATTCCTATTCCGCCCCCTAAAACGCCTGCTTCATTTATGATGACGGAGAGAGGTTATCATACGTGTGTATGGATGGAGAATTGGATAGAATACACAAAAGATGATGGTGTCTTAGCTATTCCAGAGCATGGTACTTTTAATGGAAGAATGTAACAGAATTTGAGGATGTGGATGTATGTATTAGAACCAAGCCCAAGATTAATACAGTATGATGCATTAGAAGAATGGGAGACCGAGTCATTTGAGAGAGAAAAGGGTAGAAGAGGAAGATTTCCAGGATATTATACTAGAGGTTTGCATGGCACACGTGAAGAACAAGTGAAACAGTGGAGAAAAACGATGGTATCATAAGGGTTGTATCCTGTATTAATGGCTGAGGAGCAAATGGGGAGTAAGTGTAAAGAAAAAACATTTGAGTGCGACTGGATATGGAGAATCAGAGGATGAGTTATTAGAGGACGTTTTGAATAAAAACCTTCCACTGTATCAAGAAGGACCAAGTAAAGTTATCTCAAGTGCTCAAGTTTTAGGAACTCCATTGATTCCACAGATTGTACATGACCCAACAGTTAATAGAGTACTGTATGACAAGGAAAAATAAGCTTTGAATAAAAATAGGAAAGAATTAATACAGAAAAGTTCCCAATTAAATGTAAATCCTGAAGCATTGACAATACCTGTAACTATAGGTCCTGTGGTCCTTTGTATGGAGATAAAGTACATTGTCTAAAAAGACCAGCTACAATAATGCCTTTAAATAATCCCAGAAAAGAAATCATAATAACTGATGACTAGTGAGTGTGATTCAGTAATTTCATTAATGGATTTACTGATAAGAGATAATGTGACTCAAACCCCAAAAAGAGTTTTACCCTGCAGTTCAAAGGAAGGAAGGATAGTAACATCCTCAGGAATAAAGAGTGCCACATCAGTAACCCCAGAAGATTTAGAGAGATGGGCACAAGGAATTGAAAAACAGAGTTCACCTCCTAAAATATTAGATATTTATAAATTAAAAGTAGAATTGGAAGTATTGATTGCTGGAAATGTCGGAATAGATAGACTGAACACCCATGATGAAGAATTGTTGTTTGTATGGAGGAGTATAACAAGAAATGCAAGGTTGTTAAACGAGAAATTGACTGAACTATCCTCTGAGATGGGAATAGATATAGGGAGATCAAAGGCATTACAGAAGCCTTATAGAGTAGAGTTTACTGACAAGGATTTGGAAAATATGAATGTGTCAGGAAAAAAATAGCAATTGAAAGAATTGTTGAATATTTTGCAGAAATGGGGAGACATTGATAAGTGGAGAGTGAGATGGCAAAGGAAAAAGGAAGCAGCACAGGCAAAGGACGCATGTACTGCATATCTAATGAAAAAACAGGGAAAGTAGAAAGATTGTGCCCTATGAGAGAGGTACTTGGTGGAGGATACATACATGTTCCTTGGACTCAACAAGATATTTTGTCATTCACAAATGAGTTCCCAAAGTTGAAAGAGAAACCAGTTGAACGGTATAGGCAAGTTGAAAGATTTGAGAAAGTATCGAAGGTTTTGTTTGGAAGATTTAGATGGTTTATTTGATATAGTGGTGCCTGCAGACTTATGGACAGAATGTAAGATCACAGTTGATTCAAGAGATTCAAAAACAGGAACACCTTCAGATGACGTAATGAAGAAATACCATCAAGTAATTACATTTTTGAAAGGAAAGATACCCCCAAAAGAAACAGATTAGATAAAAATAGATAGAACTACTCAAGAGCCAAATGAAACTGATAATGCCTATTACGAAAGGTTATTGCAGGTATTCAAGCAGTATAGTGGATTCAAGAGTGTTGGAGATAAGACGATGGGACATTTTGTGTAGTGATTTGTTACAGTACTGAATTCTGAGATTAGTCAGATGATTCAATAGCATAAGATTTGTTGGCAGATAAGACCATAGATGAGATATTAAAGTATGCTAAGTATTGTGGTGATGACATTGAGGATAGGCATAAGAAGCTGAAAGAAAAGATGATGTGGGCACAAGTGTAATTGGCAGAGCAGCAAGGAATAAATCTAGATGTTCAAACAAGCGGGCAGACAAAGGAACAGAGTCAGAGTGATAATGCGGCAAGTAGTGGTAAACAAAAGGCATGAATGAGCAGAGAGGATGCAAAGAAAAAGTTTCCTTGTAACGGATGCGGAAAGCTTTGACATTGGAAAAACAAGTGTAAAAATATCCAGAATAATAAAACTTAAATCCACAGACGCAGAATGAGGGATTTGTGAATCAACCACTGCAGGTAGTTAATCAGAAGTATCAGTTCCACATGCCCCTATGCAGAATTGTGTGAATCAGGCACAGTACAGTGTAAATGCTAGATTTCTAGGAAGCGGTACGAAAAACTCAGTGGCATCACAATATTTTTTACAGAATAATTCTGAAAAAGATGTGTATATGCAATAACGGTGCCTGAGGGGGGGAGGATAAGGAATGCGTACTTGGCGCATCCTCAGACAGGTCCATTTGTAGATTGGAAGGTAATTACATCACTTTTCTATTGGACACTCGTGCTACCTGTTCTACTGTGAGAACAGCAGACATCCCAAACGTACCCCTCTCGGGAGACTGTATCCAAGTTGTTGGAGTGGCTAATCAGCAGATCAGAACCCCAATTTCAAAGCCCATGGAGGTACAAATTGGAATCTTTAAAGATATGCATAAGTTTGTAGTCTGTTATTCAAGTCTAGTGAATCTGTTAGGTAAAGACCTTTTGTGCAAAATGAACTGCACCATTTATTGTACACCAGATGGTGTTGGTTTTCAAACCCCTGACGAAGACATGATTTACAAAATTATGCTAGCTAAGCAAGGAACTGAAGTTGATGAAATGTATTCATTGATGACAGAAAATGACTTACCAGAAGAGTTTAAGAATAGAGTAAATCCAGTGGGGCAAGATGGCCGCTAGTGCATTGTAGGGAGTAGTCGCATTTTACTCCCTCTCCTGTCCCAGGCTTGGAGCAGGATTTCAGTAACGAAAGTGATGTTGTGAACCCATGTGGCTATGTGGCTAATACACTGGGCAGTTCTGAGGCTCTGGAGAGCGGCACAGATTAAACGCTGGAGAGGCGATTGCAGCGGGGAGAAGAGAAGAATGTCGGCGCGTTCAAAGGAGGTCAGCGGGCCGGGGGCCATCCCGAAAGTCCCGCTACCAGGCAGGAAAACTACTCCAGCATTAAGCGCAACTCAGAAGGCGCAGCAACGGAAGATTGAGAGAGAGAAGAAGGCAGAACTGAAGGCACAGGCTGGAACGACACGAAGTGAACCGCTGCGAGGAGAAGCATTAAACTCAGCAGTTGGTAGAGAGAGCAAAGAGAGCACCAAAAATGTTGGTTTATCGAGCAAAGACAAGGACAAGGACGCGGCGCTGAGACAGCCTACCTTGTCAGAAGCGATTGCTAAGAGATCCATGGCGGCTCTGTCTGGCGGACCTGCTAAGGGCACCGGAGCGAGCTCTGCTGACATCACCGAGGAGCAGCGGCTGATAGGAGTGAAGGGCGGAGTCGGCGGCAGCAGGAAGAGCTCTGCCGGAGGTGATGTAGAGCAGACTGTAGAGCAGACTGCGGAGCGGACCGACGGACCTCCAGGGAGCAATGGCGTGTGCTCCGCCGGGAGCAGGGCGGAGCAGGCCGTCCTCATGGAGAGTAACATCAGGGTTGCTGAGCAACCAGGGAGGCTCGCAGGAGAGAGCACGCCCAGCACGGAGCAGAGCGGAGTGCCGAGGAAGACGGTTGCGGATCGAGCAGCTGAGGCGGCTCCTGCTACAGCACCATGCACGGGGGAGAAGAAACCCCAAGAAGTGAAAGAAAATGGAGGGCCAACGCAAAAGGAGTCTAGGACCACCACCACAATAAGCGGCGGAGTTGACGCGGAGGTGGAAGGGATGAATAATGCCCTAATGATGGATGCCTTGTTACAGGTAGAGGCTGAGATCAGTAATGATTTGAAAATGAAACCGGACGCGAATTGGGGAAGTCTGGCGAGCCTAGACTCACAGAGGGAACGTGAAGGGGACAAATTCTTCTCAGTTAATGAGGGGACAGGCTCATCCAGTGAGGGAGAAGAGTTGGGGACAACGGATTCATCATCGGAGGAAGAAAGCACCGACTCTGGGGCAATAAATGCACAGAAGAAGAAAAAGTCAGCTGCGAAACGTTGTTCCTTCGCAAAAACAAACAAAAAAACTTCTATGGGATTATTCTGCCACAGCAGATACTTTTCAAGAGGGTATGCAAGGGCAACTTGGGAAGGATTTTGCAAGTGAGGAGGATGGGATGGGGAATCATGCAACATTGGATTTATTAGTCAATATGCTAAAGCAAATACAGGTACGAGGAAGTGGAGGGGAGAGTGGAGCTGGTAGAGGAAAGGACGGGAAGATTGGAGGATGAAGTAACAGACTGGCAAAAATTAAGATGGAACAGACAAAGATTGTGGAAGATCTGCAATGGAAAGTGGAGGACTTTGAGAACCGTCAGACGGAATAATGTGAGGCTTTTGGGGCTGGAGGAAGGGGTGGAAGGGCAGGACGCAAGGGGATACGTGATTAGGCTACTAAGGGGCGCCTTCCCGGAGGCTAAGTGGCAATGGGAAGAGGAGGTACAAAGGGCCCATAGGTTCCCATTGACAATTAAAAGAAGGCAAGGAGGGAACCAGGATACTCTGCCCAGGGCGATGCTGGTGTTTTTTGGCAACTTTCTGACAAGGCAGGAGGTGATGGAAAAAGCCAGGCCGGACTCTAAGAGAACAGTTGAGGGGGGTTACATTTTTTGCGAGGCCTGACTTTTGTCATGTTACTGTAGAGAGGCGCTGGTGCAAGACAATTAATTGCCCCTTTTCAGCGACAAGGCGCAGAAGCATATTTGATGTTCCCGGCGAAACTTAAGATCATTAACGGTAGCCGCACGAGGATGTTTTTCTCTGAGGTAAAAGCAGGGGAGTACCTCGAAGAGCTAACGGAGCAACGTAGGGGGAAGTAAGGAAGATTAGTAATGCTGTAGGACAAGAGTAGCCACGTGGAACTGGATAAGGATTATGGATTATGGACTATGTACTATGGACAGCTGGGAGGGAGAGGGAGGGCGACACTACAATGCAAGCAGCAACACATAGGTCAGGATTGACCTATTTGCCTGTGTAAGGGGGGGGAGGGGTAGTTGTGGGTGGAAGGGGGTGGGGGGAGGGGGGGGAAGGACTTGGTAAGTCGGGAAAAACAGCACAAAAGGACAAATTGGAAGGAGATGTTGAAGCTTCTAAGATATGAAACAGAACGGAATAAGTGGGCAAAGTGCATGGGAAAAACCTACAACGGAATATGGCGTTAAGGGTGGCGACAGTGAATATATGTGGGTTAAATGATGGAGGAAAAAGGCAGAAGGCGGCATCCCTGTTCAGATTGCTAAGATTAGATGTGATTTGTCTACAGGAGACGCATATTATGGGAAAAGAAAAATTTAGACTGGAACAGATGGGATACGAGCTATTGGCTAACACAAGTCAGGATACAAGAACGAAAGGAGTGGCTATTTTAGCGAAGAGAGGGGTTATTAAACTCAGAAAAAAAAGAGGACCCTGAGGGGAGATGGATTATAGTGGAAGTGGAAACTAATGCTGCCAATTTATCAATTGTATCTGTATATGGCCCAAATGATGATAACCCTGAAATGTTTGAATGGCTAGATCAGGAACTTGCACTCTGGATAGAGCCGGTAATTTTCTGTGGCGATTTTAATATTAATGGACTGTACGGGCTGGGGAAAATAGGAGGGGGGAGATATGATGGGCGGAAAAGGAAAATGCGTAATGCAGTAAATAATTTGATGCTGAATAATGCTCTGTCAGATGTATGGGCTAAATATAATCCATTTGGGTCAGGGAGCACCACACAGAACGGTTGCTAGGCTAGATTATGTCCTAGTGTCTAACGATAAAATAAACGGGACCCAGATAGAACGGTTGCCTAGACTGATCTCGGATCACAATATATTGGTACTGACACTGCCGAGGGTGAATAGAGAGAGGCCCAATCCCTATATCTGGTCATTTGAGAGAAGATTGCTGAAAGAAGAAGGGTATATCAACAGGATGAATGAATGGATTGTACAGTTTTGGGAAATTAATAGAGGCTCTGCTCCAGCTAACACGGTTTGGGACACATTTAAGGCTGGGATAAGGGGGGAAACCCTGAGCTACACTCTAAAGAGGAGCAAGAGGGAGAGAACAATACTGGATAGTTGGATAAAAGAAATTGACATTTTAGAAGAGCAACTGAATATGGCAGTGGCAAAACAAAATGCAATAGACATAGAGAGGCTTTTATTGGAGATTGAAGTTAAGAAAGCAGAGGCAGGGGAAACTTTGGTGGAGAAGGCAGCAGGGAATTATCTTGTTAAGAAGGACAAGTGCTATGAGTATAGCGAGAGGGTAAGACACCTACTGGCTATCAGAATTAGACAAAACCTGGCAGCAGGCGAAATTAAAGAAATCAGAAATAGTGCAGGGGAAATCGTCAATAAAACAGAGGAGGTCCAGGCTGAAATATATGCCAAAGCATTAGCACAAAGACTGAGTAGAGTTATTGAGGGGCTAGTTAGTAAGACACAGCATGGCTTTATCCCCGGGAAAGGGACTACCAGCACACTAGACAACTCATCACTATAATGGATGCTGCTGAGGTAGCAGGAGACCCTGTCGTGGCCATAATCCTCGATGCTGAGAAGGCATTCGACAGGGTCTCCTAGGAGTTCTTGTGGAATGTTATGGAGTGGTTCGGCATAGGCAAAGGGTATATTAGCGCCATACAGGTATTATATGAGCAGCCGACGGCAAGGGTGAAAATAAATAAGACCTTCACTAAACTGGTGCGGATAAGAGGCGGAACTAGGCAGGGTTGCCCGGCATCACCCCTACTCTTTGCCTTATATTTAGATCCGCTGCTCAGGAGGTTAAATGGTAACAATAATATCTTGCCGGTTACGCTGCAAGATGTAGAATACAAATAATTTGCCTATGCAGACGACGTGGGATTGATAACTATGGAACCAGGGAGGGCTATAAGAGAAATAGAGCAGGAGGCAGCAGATTTCGGGGGTCTGTCAGGGTATTCGATAAATAAGGGGAAAACCCAGATTATCTTGAATAAATATACAGCCTATTCAGATCCCAGAGTGGTGAAGGAGGCAGTGTATCTGGGGGTAAGGGTGACGGCGGACTTGGAGGAATTAGTGAAGATAAACATGGAACCATTATTAGTTAAGGTAAAAAACAACACAGAAAGAATCCACAATATACATTTGACGTTAATGGGGTGCATAAACGTAATTAAAATGGTTACAATCCCGAAATTTCTTTACCTGTTTAGGGCCATCCCTCTTTTCTTTGAACAATTTTGGTTCACTAAGTTAGAAGCAACTCTTAATAGACTGGTGTGGGCACAAGGGAAAACTAGGAGGGCTTACAGGCATATGACACTTACACGAGAAAAAGGGGTTGGGGTGCACCGGATTTTAAACTTTATTATTGGGCTGCAGCTTTGCAATACTTTCAGGGATTAATAGGTGGTGGGACTGGCTTTACAAATGTGTATAGAACTGCGCTGGGGAGGCCGCGGTTGACGGGTTTTTTAATACCATAGATTATAGACTTCTTAAACATACTAGGTTTAAAACCCTAAAAGCTGCATATAGGATTTGGAAGGGGGTAGGGAAAAACTGGGAGTTGGCAGATTTAGCAGATACACTAGATTATTATCTAATGAAACACTCCCGGGGGATAGCTTTAGGGATGGAACCATGAGGATATGGAACGCCAGGGGCATCAGGAACATAGGAGACCTCTTGGATACAGAAGGGGGGGGGTAATACAATTCGAGGAACTACAAAGGAGATTTGAAATATCCACTAACACTTTTTTAAGTATTTACAGGTGAGGAGTTACCTGAGGGATAAAAAGGGACGCCCGCTAGGATTTAAACATTGCAGGTTATTGGATTACGTAGAACAAAGTAAACATTGTACGATTCGTCAGCTGCATGCAGAACTGTATGTTTTCAAAAAGGATGATAGAGAAAAATTCTCAAAGAAGTAGGTAGAAAAAGTGGGGACCACCCCGGATGGATTTCAGAAGTCTCTAGACTTAGGAAGGTCAGTGTTGTGTTCCGCGACGCTGCAGTCACAGCATTATAAAACACTATTCTGCCTCTACCATACGCCGGCAAGAATAGCGCAGTGGGGCGGGGTGGAAGGTATAACTTGCCCTAGATGTAATACAACTGAAGCTGACATAGAACATATGTTTGCACAATGCCCACAACTGTACACCTTGAAAAGGGCCATTGAAGACTTTTTGGAGAGTTCATTGGACATTAAGACTAAACTAAGTGATGAATTGATACTGCTGGGGGTTAAGACTGAGGGTGAAGATGGCCCAACAGAGTTTCTGTTTTTGGTGGCAGCTGTATTTCGAATTAGCATTGCACGGGCATGGCTAGACAAGATACCCCCAACATTTCAAACTTGGATAGCAAGGTTACTAGCCTCATCTAATCTGGAGAAAGCGATATATGAGAGGAAGGGTAGTAGGGCGAAAATATTGGGTGGGGAGATGTGCCAACCCATCACGCGATGGAAAGCCGGGCAAATCACGGCAAATCAGTGAAGGTGTTGGGTAAACAGCAGTACGATGTAGGGGTTGATTTGCAGTGCCATTTTTTCTTTTTCCTTTTTCTTTTTTCTACAGTGTTCTATTGTAAGAATGTATTTGTTTTGTACAGTATTGGTTTATGTAATTTTTTTTACTTTGTGCTGAAAGTTTGACTAATAATTTGGGGGGTAAAAAATGCTATGAAAAATTATAGTAAAAATATTTAAAAAAAAAAGAATAGAGTAAATCCAGAAGTATGGGATTTCATCGGAAAAGAAGTAGGTCTAATGGGAAATGTAAACCCAGTGAAAGTGACTGTGAAAAAAGGTGCAGTTTATCCAAACACCGACAATACAAAATGAGCCCAGAAGTTAAAGCAGGAGTATCTTCTGAAATTGATCGAATGATTGAGCAAGACATTCTACAAGAAATAATGAGTAGTCCTTGTAATTCGCCTATAATAGGTCTCAAAAAGCCTAATGGGAAGTACAGGATAGTGCAAGATTTAAGGAAAATCAATAAAAGTGTAGTACCTTGTTGTCCAGTGTTGCCAAATCCAGCAGTGATTTTATATCAGATACCCTGGAATGCTGGCTGGTTCAGTGTTATTGATTTGTGTCAAGTCTTTTTCTCGATTCCTTTACATCCTGAAAGCCAGTACCTATTTGCGTTAAAATTTGAGGATCGTAATTTAGCATGGAATCGTGTTCCTCAAGGGTATACTGAAAGTCATTCTATTTTTAATCAGATTTTGAAAAAGTTAGTTATGCCCTGGAATTCAGTCTTAGTGCAGTACATTGATGACCTGCTTGTAGCATTACAATACAAAGATGATTGTGTCACTGATTCAATTGCACTATTGAATCATTTGGCTGACGGAGGACAAAAAGGTATCTCCAGAAAAATTGCAGTTTTGCAAACAAGGAGTGAAATATTTGGGACATCAAATTGAAAGAGGAATGAGAAAAGTAACCACAGAGAGAATCAGAATAATTAGACAAATGCAACTACCACAAATACAGAGAGAGAGATCAGGATGTTTCTGGGAGGGGTGGGATACTGTAGACAATGGAGTGTTGAGTTTTCCTTACTGGCGAAGCCTTTAATCCAAATGACACGGAAAAGAACAAAAGATCCAACAGTTTGGGATGATAAAAGTGTAGAAGCCTTTGTGAAATTGCAAAGTTGTTTATGTGAGGCCCCAGCCCTAGGAATGCCAGATTATTCAAAAGAATTTGCCCTGTTCTGTTGAGAGAGAGAAGGTTGTTTGCTCTCAGTTTTAACACAAAGACATGGATTAAGCCGACGTCCAGTAGCCTATTTTTCAGCTACTTTGGATCCTTTGGCTTCAGCTTTACCAGGTTGCTTAAAAGCAGTTGCTGCCGCCTGTATGAGCATAGAAGAGAGTGAGTCAATTGTGATGGGACATCCATTAAAGGTATTTGTTTCACACTCAGTAGAGATTTTGTTAACGAGAACTCGAACCTAGCACCTTACCCCTAGTCGGATGATTAAGTATGAAAGAATGATTTTAGGAGCAAATAATGTGACCGTGATCAGATGTAAGATAATGAACCCCGCTACCCTATTGCAAGACCCAACATGTGAAGAAGTGAGGGATGATACTCAACATGACTGCTTAGATGTTACAGAAATGTGCACTAAGCCATGTCCTGACATACAGGAAGAACCACTGAAAGAACCAGAAAACAAATTATTTGTTGATGGCTTGTGTATAAGAGTTAAAGAAGGTGGACTGAGTGCAGCTTATGCTGTATGCAAATTGACTGGGGTTGTTGAAGCTTCCTAGTTACCTGGAGTCAAATCTGCACAATTAGCCAAATTGATCGCTTTCATTAAAGATTGAAAAATTGGGAAAAATTGGAAAGTAACCATATATACTGATAGCCAAAATGGTTACAGGGTTGTGCATGATTATGGCCAGATGTGGTCACAAAGGAGATACATGCCTTCTTCAGGATCCCCTATTAGAAATGGAAAATGTGTTAAGGAATTATTGGAAGCAATACAATTGCCAAAAGAACTAACAGTGGTCAAGTGTGCTGCTCACCAGTCAAGAAATGACAAAGTGACAGCTGGTAATCGTTACGCTGGCCAAATTGCTCAGTATTGTGCTAAAAGCAAAATTTCACTAAACACGAAAATGGAAACAAGTGGAATCAGCTGCCAACTTATGTCCTTTTCAGTTCTTGAAACATGGGAAGAGGTGAGACAGTTGCAGGAAGAAGTGGAGAAAGTGAAAATTAGATAAGCCAAGATTGTGAACAAAGGGAAGCAGGTGGTGTATGGCTGTGCCATGATGGCAGCAATTGAAAACAAGGGTTCCCTTGGCCATGTACCACTATTTCGTGCACTACTTCTATGTTGACTCAAGTTTCCTAATCGATGCCTATGGGACTCATCAAGCATTCACATCTATCAAACACGAGTGTCAGGGTTATTCTGAAGGTGGCACCACAAAAAGCACTTACAAACTACTTGGGGTCAGTTATATAAACAAGATAAAATCTCCAACTTTTATTTTCATATAAACAAAGAACCGCATATAATTCATACTTGGTCAATACATCACCTTATTATGCAGTTTGCTAACACAGTTTAAAAACGATATGGTCACTTATCATATAATGCTGGACTCTACTGCATGTAGTATTTCACCATATGTAGGGAGAGCACATAGTTAAAAACAAACAATATTCAAAAACTCTATGAAAGTACATATAAATGATGGCAGACCAGCTATGCCAGATTGCTTGCTTTCACAAATTGCAAGGATGTATCATGGATACGCACATGTAAGCAGGGACGCAATGATACGACTATTCAGACAAGATTGGTACTATCCAAGATTTAGGGCGGTCGCAGAGAGTGTTTGCCAGAGATGTTTAATATGCCAGCAAATAAATCCAGGAAGAAAAATAGTGGTCAGTAGGGGAAAAATTGGGAATGCAGAGGGACCATTTGTGAGGCTACATTTAGATTTCATAGCACTACCACCATGCAAAGGGTTGAGGTACGTCCTAGTGATTGTATGTTTGTTTTCACGGTGGGTAGAGGCATACCCCACAAGAAGAAACAACAGCATAACTATTGTTGAGGGAACTCATCCCTAGATATGGTTTTCCAGTAACTTTGGAATCAGATAGAGGAACTCACTTTAACAATAAAATAGTTTGAATAATCGGTGAATCATTCAAAATCAAACAGAAACTGCACTGTGCATACCACCCACAGGCTTCTGGAGTGGTAGAACAATTGAACGGCACAATAAAGTTGAGATTGGCAAAGATGTGTACATTGACTTCAATGAAATGGCCAGATGCTTTGCCTTTTGTTCTGTTGGGACTCAGAAGTATTCCTGACAGGAACACAGGATTAAGTCCCCATGAAATCATCATGGGAAGAACAATGAGACAGGCATTTATACCACGACATAGATTGCTGAATATAACTGATGATCTGGTATTGGACTATTGCAAAAGATTTGCTGACCTAGTGCGTTCTATCTCTCACCAGATTGGAGAAGACACCGTGACCAGGCAGCCGGATCAAACTCATGATTTGAATCCTGGAGTTTGGGTAGTGATAAAGGACCACACCAGAGAGTTGTGCTTAGCACCAAGTTGGGATGAGTCATGACAAGTCAAACTGGTCACTACAACAGCAGTGAAGTGTGCAGGCCTACCAAACTGGGTACATGCTAGTCATACAAAAAGGGTGCCAGCTCCTGATGAGGAAAGACCACAACAAACGCAAACAGTTGAAGCTGCTGAAGGTTGTACAGTCGAGAAGCCTGGAGCCAGAGACTCTAGAGAGTTTGACAACGAACAACCGAGCACAAGTCAGGAGGACTGGGTGCCCATAGTTGACATACCTGAAGTCTTCATCAAAACACAGAGTAGGGCAAAGTTAGAAGAACAGGAGAATAGTGAGTATCAGACAGGTATAGAAGAACATGCTCAGGAAGAATTGAATAAAAAAACTGAAGATTCTGAGCAGGATCAGATAAGGACAGAAGAACATACTCAGGCAAACGAAGAAGTCATAAGACCTGAACAGGACCAGTTAGGTGCAGAAGAACAAGTTCAGGGAGAAAAAGAACAACTAGACAGAATAACTGAACACGAACAGGTAGAAACAGAGGAACGACCTCAGGCAGAAAAACCAACACAGACAAGTCCTGAACAAGGAAAGGTAGAAAGGAACTCAGAAAATGAAGAAAATCAAGTTGTGCCACAATGTAAAGAAAACAAGAGATCTCAAAAGAGATCAATAAGGTGAAACAGCAGTGCAAGTTAAAAGGGTCAGAAAAAGTGACAATTGGCCAAGTGGGGTCAAAATATTAAGATATTGCTTAAAAACAATAAATGAAGATCCAGAACAAGTAAAAAAGTTACAAGTCCAACTCAGGGTGAACAGTCAATTGCTAAAAACATTCGTAGAAGTTCAAGATTGAAAATATTAAACAATAAATTCAAAGGACTTGAATGGACCTATGTGATTCTAGAAGAGTTTGAGAATCTAGACATAAATGAAGAATCTGAAGAAGAAGCAAACGTAGAACAGATTGACAAAGGGGAAGTGAGAACTCCTTGAAGTACTTAAAAGATTTTGATTCCAAATGAAAAGAAAGAGAAATCTTCTTGAAATCAAAATGGCTGAGACCAGAGTTACAGAAAGACCAAAAATAAATTGTATAAAAAGATGTTGTAGGGTTTGTATATGTAGTTTGTTATTAGTGATACTAGTTTGGCTATTTTTAACTATAGCAGTTCCTTATCTTATGATACGATAAAAAGAATGACACTAACCTAACTCGAAAAGACCGCTAACATGAAAGGAGATTGAGTAGAATTAGAAGCATCAGATGAGATAGATTTACACCACATAGTAACTGACAATGATACCTCATTAAACATATACACAAAGCTGTTATTTCAATATGTAGACACAATGGATATTAGTGATTGTTATGTTTGTATGAAATTACCTACATCAGTAACTGGAGTAACAGAACACCATTTACCGTTACCTTATGGCATTTCTTGTAGTGTATTGTAAAGTTTATTTTATAGAACAGGGAAATTACAATATTAATATTCTAATATAGATGTAGTGTTTACACAAATTCCTATTTGAAAGAATATGAACCAAGTAAAAAGTAGTTTAGACGCACAGTTTATGGGCAAATTTTTCCTAACAATGAAGTCACTAGATATAGAAAAAGCACATAAAGATAATCTAACATGTTAATTGTGTGATGAAGAGAAAGTGTTTTTGAATTTAGTTAAAGAGAGGAGGCAGAAATTTCAAAGAAAAGCTGCAGAACAGAAACATCATATTCCATCATGGGCAGAAAAAGAAGGAATTTATACAGCTGGCAAAGAACATGCTGCGATAGCTCTAGATTTTGTGAAGGCAGGGAAAATATGCCTCCCTAGATTGAAGACCTTTTATAATAACGTATTTATTGGTTCAAGTGAATGTGAACATAACTTCCAAATTTTGTGAGGTTGGGGACTAAAAGGGAGAACTGATCCAGTCTTTCCTGGCATTTATTATGTGTGTGGGAATAAAGCTAATTATAAGCTGCCATCCAGGTAGTATGGGAGTTGCTAATTTGTAAATGTTTTTCCAAAAATCTATCAAAAGGATCACTGGAAGCAATGAAAACACTAATGAACTAACACGTACAAAGAGAGCTAGTTTTTCAGAAATAATAGCCGACACATTAAGTGCATTGATACCTTCAGTGGGAGTCATACTAAATTCACATAGAATCTGTCAATTGTCAACAGTAATTGATCGTCTATCGACTGATAGTGCTGGAGGCTTCTTGATGATTAATACAGAAATGGTTGCGATTAGGTCTATGGTTTTGTAAAACCGACTTGCGCTTGATAGACTCTTAGCTAAAGAGGGCGGAGTCTGTAAAATGTTGAAAGCGCAACACTGTATATATTATTTATAATCTATCTATATATATATATAAAAACAAATGTATGTCCGTCTGTCTATCTGTCTGTTTGTCCTTTATGCATTACTACACCATTCATCCAATCGCCATGAAACTTTGGGAAGTTGATGAGTACACTCCCGCGAAGGTTTCTGGCATACATTTTTTTTAAATATCGGCCCCCCCATGGCCCTCATAATCTTTCGAATACTGATGTACACACAAGATGGAAAAACTAAAAATTGTGTATCCACAAGCACTCGAATAAATAAATAGAATTAAAACAGCATTCATCCGATCTCCAGGAAACTTTGGGAAGTTGTTGAGTACACTCTCGCGAAGGTTTCTGGCATAACATTTTTTTATATATCGGCCCCCCAGGGCCCTCATAACCTTTAGAATAGATGTACGCATCAGACGGAAAAACAAAAAAGCGTGTATCCACAAGCACACGAATAAATAAATAGAATAGAATTCAAACGACAATGTTTTCCATATTAAAATGAATACGTTTCAATAAAAATGACAATGTAAATTGATA
Source organism: Lissotriton vulgaris (assembly GCF_964263255.1). NCBI lineage: Eukaryota > Metazoa > Chordata > Amphibia > Caudata > Salamandridae > Lissotriton > Lissotriton vulgaris. The sequence continues at coordinate 1,510,723,622 of NC_141689.1, forward strand.
ACGAGTTTCCTTTCTTCGGAGATCGCAGCAACGCGCGACGGGTAAGCTAGTATCAGATAAAAGCACAGAAGTCAAAGGATACATAAACTATATTACAAAAATGCAAGAAGAATTGAAACCACTCGAATTTGATAATGTATGGGAAAAAGTATTTCTTCAGTAGGGAATTGTTTTTCCAAAATAGGGAAAAGTTTACTAGGACAAATACTATTCCCTATAGTAGGTATAGCACTAACAGTGTTATCAATAATAATATGGTGTAAGTGATGCACTAATAAACTGAGGAGGGGATATGAAATAAATGAAAAGGCAAACTAAAGACATTATGAAGAAATACAGTTAAAAGAGATGAAAGGCAAGTTATATGAGCAAATGAAAGGATGAAAGAACAAAGATAAGTGCAAGGACAGAAAAGGAAGTGAAATTGAGAAGTTCTTAAGTTGGCATCTGATGAGGGATGAGTAATTTTGTGATTGCTTTAAAATGCCATCAGAGAGGGGATTGATGGAGCAAGGCCTCGTGCAAAAGGAGACTTGCTCGGATGCAATCTTCTCATGTAACCTCTAACCCCGTATTAAAACTTGTTTGTAGAAATAACATGCATTTACACAACACTTGAGTATAAGACTGAAGCTTGCCTTTGTGTTTTACTAACCAGTAACTCGAGGGTGATGCTAACTGAAATTCTTTAGTGTGCATGTGTCTACTGCACCTACATAGTATGACGTATCTATGCTTGGAGGGAAACTTTCTGCACTTGCGCAGTAGCTAACAAGATGGCCGCTTGAAACTCACGTGCTTGCTGAAAAATTAATTCCAGCTATTTTACTAATGTCAATTTGGGCAGAATAATATTAAGTTAATGGGATTAGAGTAGAGGTAGGTGGTATGCAGTGAAACCATTTATTTTTGATTTTAACAATTGTCTTTTTGACTCTTTCAATAGTGCTTATTATGGGCCTGCAGTTGTAAGCCACAGTCTTTTCCCGCTCATTCTGCTACGCATGCGTGATGCAACCTAGATGGAAGACGCCATGTTAACTTGAACATCGGTCAAGGCTGAAAATTGTTACTTTCATGGGAACCGGAACAACAGTCCACTGAAATGCCTGAGAACTACTGGTTTTTTTCCTAAAATTGTGACAATTACATTGTGAATACGGGTGGGAATAAAGACTGACGTATAAAACTTAGGGGTGGGATTTTAAACAAAGCACTGAAAGAAATAATGAGAAAATAAGCATGGTGTGATGATCACCTCCCCTTGCCTGTCCAATCAGAGTTAGGAGTTTCATAAATTAGACACATTAAAGGGTGGTACTTGCATACAGAAAGGTATAATTGAGGTAGCATTAGTTAGTTAGTCAGACTAGAGAAGCTAGAGACCGGGATGCTGTCCGAGAGCACAGAGAAGTCCCAGACTGAGATGCTGAAGAAGAATCGAATTACTGAGCCAATTATCTTAAGCAAGTTAATTTAGAACATCGCTGAAGAATCTCGAGGAAGAGTGTGTCAGAGAGGGGTGCTACGCAAGCTTCGGCGATAGAGAGGTCATCTGTCCTGTCCTGAAGCTTTTGTTCACCAGTCCTTTCCTGGGGGACCCTTTCCAATTCCTAGGCCTGGGAGTTGGTTTCCACACCATACTTGGCAACTTTATCATACCTGTATTTGCACGTATGTGCTTTTCTCTCTATCCTCTCCCTTTCATGCAGTGGCATTGCATAGTATAAATGAACATATCTTGATTGATTATTTAAGCCTTCTTTCCTGTGAGAGACTGAGTTTATTCTGTGCTGTGTAAGTGGTTCACATGAATTTTACTCTAAGATAACATTTTAAAAGACATTCCGACCCTGTGATCACTTCCAATGTGTCATTATATTGAAATCTTAAGTCATTTCACCATCAACTAGTTCCAACTAATGGTCCATTGACCAGAGGAAAGAACTTTTGATAAGTGAAAGATTAGTTAGGGACTAGAAATAACTAATTTTGAGGATTATAAAAACATGGCTCCAGCGGTTATTGCCAATGTGTTGTGAATGCATTTAAGGGCCCAGGTGAGTATGTGGTGTTAGATTACCTGTTGCTGGTAACCTGCTGGATCAATGCATACTAATAAAGAAATTTTTATTAACTAATGTACTCAGTGCTTTAGTAGTGATAGGGGGCTAGTAACTGTAACACCTACAGAAACTGTGCAGTGTGCAATTGTAAAAGCCTGGTAAAAGGGACTAGATGTTCTGGGTCCAGAACAGAATGGCATATGGTTGGTCCTTGTCCGTGGTGGTACAGTGGGCAAAAGGAACAATAGAATGTAATGTGTCCCATGCATTTGTAAGGGGTTATGATTAATTCATACATTCCATCCATCACTTGTTTCGCCCCTTGTTTTTCAATCCCATTGGCCTGAATATGTGGGACAAGCTGGAGTTTCCCCCTTCAAAGTTCTTGTATGTGGGGCTAGCCCATTGAGAGGTAGGCGACTTAGATTTGGGCCTGTGTGGTTGTTTCTGGTCTAAGTGTATCTAGGGGCTTTGTTCACAGATCTCCACGCTAGTGTGTGGTGGTAAGAGTACCTCACATGAGGGTTCAGAAACTCTGAAATAGGCTGGCAGTTGAAATGGTACAGAGAGGGATGAAATGTAAGCAGCACAGTCCTAACCTTTGGATGCTGCTGAACAAAGATATATAATGGCGCTTTGACTAAACTCTTAGTAAAACCAGGCTAAAGTACAAACCGCTGTGCACAGTCACTTTGAAGCTCAGCAAAACTATCAGTTGTGGCAAAGAAAATCAGTCATTCAGATGCCAGGTATGTGACAGGCACACAGGTATACACGAGAATGCTCTGAATTTTTTATAGTAATTAGTAGTGAAGAAAGAATAACTTCCCGGTTCAGCCTCACCTGACACTCCCAAAATTCCTTGCTTTCATAGGCAGCATTTTCATGCCAAAAGACATGATATATTTCTAGGGCGTAATGGCACATGAGAAATGCAAGTGCACATCTCAACTGTGCCTGAAGAATCTGGAATGGACCCAGGGGCAGCTTCAGGGGATTTTTGGGTGTTATACAGGGCTTAACTTGGTCAGTAAGACTTTGGGGAAAGTGAGGGGGGATCGAAATTCGGATTTTCCAACAATCACACTGGCATATAATGTTAAAATACATTATTCAGTAAGCAGGGAGTTTGAGAGGGGCTAAAGTTGTTGTGGAAAGGGAGACGAATATGGATAGATAGGGGACTCAGTGAGAGAAAATACAATATTTTGTGAAATAACCAACTTTTTTAAGACTTTGAAAACAGGGAGGGAGAAAGTGTACACTTTTTTGCCTGTTTGTATGTAAAATTCCTGGTGAAATCCAACAGAACCCTCACATTACCCAACTGAAAGCCCCTGTACCCAACTATTTACCAGAAAATACATTTATTAGGGGGGGGGTAACACCAGTGCTTAATTTGTAATAAAATATATGCCAGGGCACTCGCCAGGAGGCCACTTCAGCTTTAACCACCCACTGCCTTGCCAGCACTGCCAACGACAATACCTATGCAACTACCAACCAAACACTCCTACAAGTGTGATTATTTAGATTATTTCAGGCCCCCAAAGCTATAAGAATGGCTTGGTTGTCAGGACTTAATCGTTTTTAATGTAGAATGAATTAATAAAAAGCTGTTGTTCTGCTCATCTCTAAATTACAGAGCAAATGCCACCATGTGGCAGACTATCATAGTGCCAGTGTTCGAATTAAGCACTAGTTTTGGTCATGCCTCAAAAGGGCCAATCTAGTGTAAGCTGCTGGGCCATTGGCCCAGTGAACAGCTTCACTTTCAGTCCCAGGCGCATATTTTGGCCTTATTGTACCTCATCAGTGGGGCGATGCTCGAGTCCCTTAGCAAAACAAGCTGCACCTGGACTCACATCTGATACTGTTGCCATTCACACAGAAAAATAGAACAAGATGGATACCATATCCTCTTTTTGAGGCTGAGGCCAAGACGGCTAAGCATACAGTTGTCAGTCTCCACAAATGGCACAGCAAGCCTCCTAGTTCTGCAAACAGAAAAGTTTAAAGAGCTAGTGATGATACATGTAGCGCACAAACATCGTGGTCCTAGGGTGAGTGCCTGCAGAGAACAGTTTTTTAACAGCAGTCATGTTGTCCGAGTGACTAGCTTAATGAAAGATGAGGGGCCCAATGTGCATATAACTGGTCGCAATTTGCAACCAGTATGGTAATTTGCAAAGCGATTTATGTACTAACAGGTCGTTTTGCAAATTACGGACTCATAGTGGGTCGCAATTCGACCTACCTCCTGAATATTAATGAGGTAGGGCGCAAATTGTGACCCACTAGGAATTGCAAGCCATCACAGGAATGGTGGCCTGCTGAGGTCAGATGACCACTATGTCTGTGATTGCTTTTAAATAAAGCATTTTTTTTAATGAAACTGATTTGCTAAAAAGAAAACGAGATGCACTTAAATAAATTAAAAGTGCAATTTTGATTGTTTAAGAGCTTAAAAAATATTGTGTTTAATGTTCACAAAGGGGGAGGGATCTCTTGGGGACCATTTGCGAAGGCTTTACCACCTCCTTTGACTACAATATGGAATTTGGAAGTAACACCCTGTGAGAAGTTGGCCTGATATATGATGTCTCCAATTCTGGGGGCACCTTGTATCAGTCCAAACAATCCCTTATGGTGGTGATTGTAAGTCAACCATATAGACAAGCTCTCCTAGGGGTAGCATGGACTAAGCAGCATTCAGGCTAAACTCAAGAGGGCATGTGAAGCCAGCTGTTTTACCACACACAATCTGTAATATCAAATAAAAGGACACCACACAAGTTACATATTATAAAAATATATGTATTTATTACTAGAATAATCCTCTGTACTCTTTATAGTATAGAAGCACAAGCTTTTAAACAAAAGCACAGTAAAACATATGAAAGTTGCACAATTTGGATGAGGCCAGGGGCCACTCAAACCATATACTAAATAAGTGGTATAAGTATCCCTAATCGAACAGTGGTAAGGCCTAGGGCCTTGGGGATCGCTAGGACTAATCGGGACTAGCAGTGATGAAGTCGGGAAAAGCCCGCGGGATTCGGGTGCAGTGCTTAAAGCACCCGCATGCACCAATGCAAAGTCAATGGTGCATAAAAGTTATCGAGTTACAGTTTTAGGAGTCTTCCGACTGGACTAGAAGTACAAAACTTTAGACTTAGACACTAGAGGTGTAAACCACTACAGGAGCACCGGCGTTCAAGAGTTACCTCACCCACAGGAAGTGGGTGCACAGGTGCAAAGTCGTGTCGGCTTTCGTCGTGTAGATCTATGGAGCCTGGAGATGAAGATGCTGCAGGCGGCCAGAGGAGAAGTGTCCGGTGCGATCCAAGGGTGGATTGAAGATGTAGAGTACTTGAAAGCAGAGGGGACAGAGTCTGGGTCACTCAGCAGTGACCAGGGTGGAGCCAGGAAGGAACCAGGCAATGTCGGGCGCATTCAGGTGGTTGTCGAGAAGCTCGTCTCCGCTGCCACGTGGACTCTGGGGCACCGAGGATGTCCAGGAGTGGACAACGAGCTGTCCCACAAAGGCTCTCGCTGTCGGCGGTGTCGGCTTCCAGATTGGAGTAAACAAACCTTGGCAAGTGCAACCCACGCAGGATTCAAAGATCGCTTCTTACTCGGACCAGCAAGGTCAGAGCGGGTGCTCCTTTTCAGGGGAGTGAGGGCCAGTCTGGAGCCACCAGACTAACAGAGCAAATTCAAAGGTTTGTCGGTACTGGAGCCGCTAGGCAACGGGCAAGCGCCAGACCAACATGTCGAGCAGAAAGATGCAAAAGGGGTCCCACGCAGCACTCGGTAGGTATGGTGGAGAGAGCTTTGGTGCAAAAGCTGCTCGGGGCTGGGGCTTCTCAAACCCCAATGCACAGTGTCGAGGGAGCCTCGGGAGCTGCACGGTCAGCACTTTGTGGTTTTTCCAAGATGGCCAGCCCCACGCTTCAGGTCGCCTCCACGGGTCTCACACTTGCTGGGACTGTGGATCGGGCTGTTGGAAGGCGGGAACGCTGGGTCTTGTCGATCTCTGTCACTCGAGTTCCGGCGGGAACTGCAACAAAGCAAACAGTGAGGACGCTGGATGGTGCCTGTTTGCACAGGGTGGTCACTCCTTGACCACAAGGGAGATTCTTCAGTCGAGTAGGATGTCGAAGGGTCCAGAGTTTTGTTTCATAAGTTTCAGTCAGGATAATCTGATGCGCACAGCTCCTACCTTTGTTCCAAATCAAGGGGCTGGATTACCTGCTAGGTCCCTCCTATGGGTGGGACCCAGGAAGGGGGTGGTTACACCCCTTTCCCTTTGTCCAGTTTCGTGCCAGAGCTGGGACTGGAGGGTCACAGCACCGGTTTGAACTGGACTATGCATGGGAAGCCTTGTGCTCCCCATGCAGTATCTAGTTTCATTCAACCCTCCCTGCTACAATCCACTATCTCCTGTCTGGGGTGGTGTGACACCTCCCTGTGACAGGATATCTATTGTCCAGGCCTCCCCTGCCGGAGTTTCGGTCGGCAGCAGGAGTTCAGACTCGTGGCTGTGGCAGCAGCATCCATTTTGTGATGCTGGGGCTTTGGTTAGATTTAACCGCGTTTAAGCAAAGTAACATGTCTTCTCCCTCTAGAGGGGTGGAATGCTACCCCCGTCGCCAGGACTGGCGAGGGGGTAGTATTCCAAAGCGTATGACACCTTACACAACATGTTTTGATAAAGCCAAACCAAAGTTAGCAAGTAACCGCGAGGATTATAATGCACTTAACAGTATATGGTATGGCAATATCCCGGAACAGCTAAGGGAATTGGTCCCGACAGCTGCAGACAGGCTCAGCTCATGCTAGAGCACCATCTCACATTAAACCAAGCACTCTGCCTCCAGGATTGTTAAGGCCTGCCATAGGAGTGACTTATAGGTATATATGTGTCCAGATATAGGTTTAGATATAGGAATAATATATCCAAGCAAGGGATGATTACACGACCTTGCCCCAGCTGAGTGATCAGCCAGTTGTGTCAGTTTGGATAGCCAGCCAGGGGTGGCAAAAGATATGCTGCAGCCCCTGGTAGGCCTTGCATGCACCTATTCCCTGGGCACCTATAGTGCACTGTTCAGGGGCTGATAAGGTGAACCCATGTCCAATTGGGTATGTACCTAAAGTACATGGATCCATTATAAAGAGAGAGCAGATAGCCTGGGGCCCTGATTAGCAGGAGCCCAGGCCAACTAAGTCTTCCAAATCCCAAATTGGTATTTGGTCACAAACCCAAATTGCCATTTGTTAACAAGCTACCAAATTGCAATTTGGCGTTTGCACATTTAAAAAAGCATTTTTGGGCCGTTAACAACCAAGAAGATGCATTGTACATCTAAATACATCTAGCCCTAGATTTGGAAAATTTGAAAACTGGACAGAAACAGACAAGTCAACAGAGAAGTAAATGAGTTCAACCATTGGATTACAAGATATTTTAAATGGTGAACTGCTTTACTACTTAGACCACAATGCTGTAAGACGTCACTGTAATTACTGCAATGTTTTCCAAATATATCCACGAGAATGCGAAATATGGGTAATCTATTATCTTCGACTAATCCTTACTTGTACCGCTTAACAACAGAATGGGGTGGTAATGGCACACAGAAATAGTACTGCTAGGGCAGCCAATTACAACCATGTTTCTCAATTGGTGGGTTTCAAAGAAACCAGTCACAAAGGTTTTACCGCTTGACGATGTTACATATTCATATCCGTTGCTTTCTTCTGCCATCTAATTGTAATTGGAAATTGCATCTTAAATGTGAAACATATTCTTTGAGCTCTTTGTTGTGTTGCATCATGTTGGAGCAACACCTGTAGTGTAGTTCCTATTTTCCCTATAGGCCCTGCGCATTGGAATAACATAAACAGCAGTTTGGACGTAGAAGTGCGGTCTTACAGGTCTCTACTGACTATGCTAAACTTAATTGGGTTTGTACCAACTAGCTCAGAGGTCACTGGAAACTTTCTTGACTGAATAGGAAGTGATCAGCTTCCCTGGCCCAGACAAGAAGGGATTCAGTTTTCCAACAACCGCATAAACATGACACCTTTGCTCCTTAGAATAAGAGTCAATCTCTAGAGTCGTGTGAAACAATAGACAATTATTTTACGCAGTCAGTTGTGCAGATTACTTTCACCAAGATGCAGAGAATAGAGAGACGGGCGTTTTCAATAAGAGGTATTATTTATTGAACAGTCTTTCTTCTCATGCAAGAGAAGTGAATTGCCACAATTGCAAGACTTGTTATTATAAAAAGTGAGTACAGTAAAAGGAGGATTGCGAAATAATACTGTAAAAGCATTGATATGGTTTCTTAGCCATACAATGGTTAAAATGAATAAAATATATACATTCATATATACATTTAGCTAACGTGCTCAACTGGTGCTTCTAACTACGCCTACCCCAGTGTACCTGACCTAAGCCTAATACTCGGGAGGGAGTAAGTAGCAGTTTAAGTTAAGTTGGTTTTGCCAAGGTTTGCTTCAAGAATTCTCTCTAAGGGTTTAGTCAACACCATACCTCTGAAATAGAATGTTGGAGGTCTTGTATCTCCTTTCAGGACTCGATATCCCAGTCACTCGCAAGAGTAGGCTGGAAACGCCGGAGCTGGATTTTCTCGGCAAGAGAAAAGACAGCGTCTCTCTCAGCGCGTCAAGGAGGAGGAGGGGCAGCGTCCGTGGGCTGCTTGCATCTGCTGGGCTCTGCAAGGGACAGCTGTTCTGCTCCTGTATTCACCACACCATCGTTATCGTAGTCGCATTTGCTTAAGGCAACGTTGGTAATATTTATACCTGAAAGGTGCCTTGTTTGACGTACGTTTTTGGACATAAGACGTCAATAAAGATGTCACTAGGAAGTGATCGTCCTTTCAGTGCTCATTAGAGTACTATTACTAATCAAATAAGTAAGCGTGACCCTAACTTGGGTGACGTCCCCTAGTCACAGCGGAGTCCCAATACATTGGGTTGTAAAGTTCATTTGCTCAATTTCACTAATAGTCTTTCAAAATAAATTCAAAAATTTTCAGATTTCTTTATTCTTTCTCTTTGATTTTTTGTTCAAATCTTCAGATTAATTAAAAAAAACGGTCATTGGCATCCAGTATTATATCCAGTATTACATTGTCCAATGCATTTCGGCTATAAAATAGCCTTCATCGGGGACAGGATACTAGAAAATCAAAAAAATTACGATCATGTATGAGAATATCTCAGAGTATGTGCAATTAATGCTAATATCATAGAAGAAAGGTGCCCTCTCTTAGTTATATCAGATGACACATAAAAAAACGGGTGAATTAACGAAGTTTGAACGTGTCTAAATGCAGTGATAGAAAGTAATCCAGTGCAGCCCGAAGTTAATGAGAACATCAAAATTGCTTGCATGAAAAATAGTGACAAAAGTCTGTGCATCCGGGTGTGGTAGTAAAGACCGATCAAGTGGAGCCCAACATTCAAAAGGAAATTTAATGAAAACGCCGAAACGTGGTTGTGTAAAGCATCGTGAAAACATAGTCTCCGGTTCTAACTGTTTAAAGTATCTTATTACTCATTGACATGAGCATGTCGAAAAACGCATGCCCATTCCCCGAAATTAACCACAAGTCCCATGTACTTACGTTAGAAGCCACTAGTACCGGACGTTCATTACTGCCGGTCGGGAAAATTGTTAACTACAGGGTTAGCGTTCTTGTAATCTATAAAATGCTGTGGGGTTAGTAGACAGAAAAGATGGACTCCAATCTTAGAGATTTCATGGTCGCCATCTTGAATAAGTATGAAATGAAGGTATCAAAGTAAAGTAAACATGAAAATAACACGAACGATCAGTCTGATATTGGAGCAAGAAAATGGGGCAAAATATTAAAAATATGAATCTAGGCAATGTAAGAGGAAGAATGCGCATCATATTCAAATTAAATGTATCATGACATTAATTACAGGTAACAACTGAATTCTGTTCGATCATTCATCCCAATGGGTTTCAAAGTTTCCAATTTAAAAATCCAAAAGTTCTCTCGTTTTAGCAAGTTCTTGTTATTATCAACCCCTTCTCTTTTAGCCACAATTTCTAGGATGATGAATCTCAATTGACTGACGTTGTGTTGTGGGAAGCCTCACAGAAGTGAGCTGCTACTGTAGATTTCCCAGGAGGGGCAAAGGGAAAAGAAAAAGATCCACCAATTACTCGGAGTATAGCAGCAGAGAAGAAGAAAGACAAACCCAAGAAAGGCACGACCTAAAAAATTTAGTCATCAACATCTCTGACATAACACTGGATTGTATTTCTATTGAGACATTACAGAAAGGAACATCTTTCGTTCCAACCACTGAAACAGACAGACTTGAACTGGAAGTTAGTTTTTACAAATTAATGAGGAAACTACGCCTCAGGCACTTCTTTGACAATATTGTAAAGGATAAAAGCGATACCAAAGAGGACCAACTACTGGGATTATCACCACACAGTACCTATGTGGCACCAATGTCACATAAAACGTTGGATACGTTTGAGAATCTGGTGAAACTGGAGTTATCCAAATTGAGCTTCAAGAAGAAATCCCGACGACATAACCTTACACAAAAACAGATGGATGCTCTTTGAAAAATAGCTAACAACCCAAACATCATATGTCAGATGTTGGACAGGCCTCATGAAGGGGGCCGCTCCCGCCCTGCATAGCAAAGACCGCACACCGGCCCTCCCGGTGCCACCCGAAGAACCACCCCGGCAACCCACAGAAGCAACCCGCAACCCGTCCCCAACGGGACGCCTGCTCCCGAACACCGCGACATCGGCCGGCCGGGCCCCCATCAGCAGCATTGCCCCGGCCCAGCCGCCATCTTGGACCCTGCACCACGAGGCCGCGTGGCCTCAGCTTGACCCCAACCCTGGGCCTGGCCAGGCCCCGGCATCGAGGCACCACCATCCACCCAGGAGGTGAACGGACCACTTGGCAGGTCAATGGGAGAGAGGAGTGTCGATGGCTCTCCCCCGCCAGGTGCCGATCGCCCCCAGCCTCCCCGGGCGCTGGCTCCACCCCCCTGCTGGGTGTCTGGACTCCCTCATCCCGGACCTCCCGACCTCCAAGCGCGAGGGTCCGGACATCAAAGGAGGCCAGACCTATAACTGGGGCAGCTCCAGAGCAGGAAGGCAGTTGTATCCTGGAGTTGAGAGACACCGAGAAGAACTCATCCTTGACGGACTGCTGGCGCTGCCGCAGCCCTGCCTGGTGAATCATCGTTCCTGCCTGCTGGCGCTGCCCCGGCCCTCTGCAACCTACACCTTTGTCGGGACCTGCTGGCGCTGCCGCGGCCCATCCTCGTGAACCATCGTTCCTGCCTGCTGGCGCTGCCGCGGCCCTCTGTAACCTACATCCTCGTCGGGACCTGCTGGCGCTGCCGCGGCCCATCCTTGTGAACCATCGTTCCTGCCTGCTGGCGCTGCCGCGGCCCTCTGCAACCTACATCTTCGTCGGGACCTGCTGGCGCTGCCGCGGCCCATCCTTGTGTGAACCATCGCCTTTGCCCGTTGGCGCTGCCACGGCCCTTCTCAAGTGAGACTTATCATCCTAGCCTGCTGGCGCTGCCGCGGCCCGACCGTCCAGAACTCCGAGCTCGAGGATTGTGAGCTACCCATCTTGCCACCTCAGTACCAGACCGGTACCAAGACTGTCCCGCTACCCTTTCCCCTTCAAGAGACTAGAATTGAGAGGACCCTCGTGTCCCAACCTCACTGTATCGCTGATAACCTTTCTTCAAACATCGTATATAAAGAGTGTTGACCTTATCCTTGTGTGGTGTCCATCTGTGGGGGGGGAAGTTACTTGTCTGTACGATCGCTGGAGACGGTCCTCACCGGAGGCCTCTCCCCTGTACTCGGCCGACCCTCTGGGTCTCCGTCTAACATTGGTGGCCAGCGGCGCGATCCGAACCAACGCGTAATCGTACAGAGAGTAACTCACCCCACGACTCAACCACAATGACAACCAAAGAGAGCGGATCCACAGAAAAATTCCAGATGGAGAAATTAGAAGAGTACAACCACCGAGAGCTAAAACAATTTTGCATAGAACTAGGCATTGCTACCACAGGACTAAGCACGAAAGAAGACTTCAAACAGGCCCTAGAGGCTTGGGCGGAAACGGGCACGTCCGTACCCCAGAACCAAAACCTCGAAGCACCAGAAACAAGCACCACTCCGACAGAAGGAAGGAGATCGGGTCTCTCCCCGGAGGAGAACCGAGAACGAGAGAAAAGCAGACTCCATGAATTAGAGCTGGCTCGACTTCGGTTGGACGGAGAACTGAAGTTGGCGGAACAAAAGATAACATTGGAACACTTGCGGCTCCGAGAGGAGCGGGAAGAAAAGCAAAAACAAAGGGAGTTAGAAGAGAAAAAACTGGCCTACGAACATGAGCGCAATCTAGCAGAAATAGAGCTTCGGAAGCAGAATAAAGAGCTCGGGGTGCCCGAGCGCCCGACCATTCCTGGCACTACAGACCCTAAAGTCCACATCCCCAAGGATGTCGTCAGACAGTATTATCGAAACGACGATATCCAGCAATGGTTCAAGGCCTACGAGATAGCCATGACCTCCCACCGGATTTCGCGAAGTGACTGGGGAGCCGGGTTATGGGGGAGGTTCGTCAACGAAGGGCGCGACGCCCTGCTGCAACTCCCGGACCATCAGATGACCTCCTACGACCACATGAAGGCCGCCCTCCTCACTCGATACGGACTCATGCCCGAAATGTACCACCAGCGGTTCCGCGACTGCAAACGGATCCCGGGTACAACTTGGGTGGAGTACGTGAACTTTTTCAGCAGAGCATTCGAGGGGTGGATCAAGGGCAGCCAGGTAACCACCTACGAACAACTCTTTAACCTCATTGTGTGGGAGCACCTCTCCAACAATTGCTTCGTCGAGCTCAGGCAGCACCTCCTCGACAGTAAACTGACTGAACCTCGGCAACTCGCCGCAGAAGCTGACCGATGGGAAAGCACTCGAGTTGCCCGAAGCGGACCCGGCGAGCCTAACAGAACCAACCAAGGTCCCCATCGCCCCCGAGGAGGAGGAGGCCAGGGGCGGGGCAGAGACGCCGTCCCGGCGGCTCCCGCCAGCATCCCCCCGCCCCCCGGCCGGCAGGGGAAACCCCCCGATGCGTCCGGGGTTCCGAGCCAACGTTACTTGCCACCGGTGCCAGCGGACCGGCCACTATGCCAACGACCCTAATTGCCGAAGAACCAGAATCCTCTACCCCGCCAGGTCGCTGCCGCCGCCCTGGGAGAAGAGCAAGCCCAAGAGGGTTACGAAGAATACGAGCAGGAACAGCCCGAGTGGGAACCAGCCGCCATGTCCCTGGTCTGCCTAGGGGAAAGAGACATGATTCCGCGGGCTCCCCTACCCGCCAATACGAGAAAATACAGCCAATGGGTAAACATAAATGGGCGCAAGGCTGAAGCCCTACGCGACACCGGGGCCAGTGTGACGGCAGTCCGCTGTCATCTGGTAACCCCGGAGCAGATCTTGCCAAACGTCCTTTGCCCCGTCCGATCAGCCGACAACTCCGAAAGCCTGTGTCGGATGGCCTGCGTCCCCTTCGAGTGGGGAGGAGTATCCGGAATGCTGAAAGTGACTGTCCGCGATGATGCCCCAGTGGACTGCCTCCTGGGAAACGACCTCGAAAGTTCCCCCTGGGCAGCCGTTGAAAGAAGAGAGCACCTGGGGATGTTGGGCCTCCCTGAATGGGCCTGCATAACGACCCGGTCCATGGTCGCCTGCGCCATCTCCAGTCCCGAAGAATCCGAATGGCCAGAACCTCCTCCCCCGGTCGTCCCGGAGGGAGACGCCCTCAGCACCAATCCACCAGAACTGAACGAAGAAGGGTCCGTTCAACTCCAGGACCTTCCCGAACTGGCCCAGTGGCGTCAAGAAGGTGGTCCCACCCAGGAACAATTCCGACAAGAACAGAAAACCTGTCCCTCCCTCGAGGGACTCCGGCAGCAAGCCATCGCCCAGGGCGCAGGAGACACCGCAGGGGCCCACTGGATTTATTGGGACAATGACCTGCTCTACAGCGAGCAAAGAATTGCTGAGCTGGGGGCCAGTCGGGTGCTGGTGGTGCCCCTCCGCTTCAGAGACTTCCTTTTGAACTTAGCGCACGATGTCCCCCTTGCTGGACACTTGGGACAAGATAAAACATACAACCGCCTGGTAACACACTTTTACTGGCCCAAAATGCGAAATGATGTCTCCAACCACTGCCGGGCCTGCCCCACCTGCCAGGCCAGGGGGAAGAGTGGCCGAAAGATCAAAGCACCCTTGCAACCCTTTCCTGTCATCACCACCCCGTTCGAACGGGTGGGAATAGACATTGTGGGGCCCCTAGACCCCCGAACGGCCCAGGGGCACCGGTTCATCCTAGTCCTGGTGGACCACGCCACCCGGTACCCCGAGGCCATTCCTCTTCGGACCGTGACAGCACCCGTGGTAGGCCGAGCCCTGATGGGGATCTTCTCTCGAGTGGGCTTCCCCCGGGAGGTCGTCAGCGACAGGGGCACAAACTTTATCTCAAAGTATATGAGGTCTCTCTGGCAGCAGTGCGGGGTCTCCTACCGGTTCACGACCCCTTAGCACCCACAAGGAAACGGACTGGTCGAGCGGTTTAACCGTACTCTCAAGGGAATGATCATGGGCCTGGAAGAACCCCTACGCCGCCAATGGGACGTGCTGCTCCCGTGCCTCCTCTTCGCCTATCGAGAAGTTCCCCAGAAATCCCTCGGTTTCAGCCCCTTCGAGCTCCTGTACGGCCACCCCGTCCGGGGGCCCCCTCAGCCTGGTTAAGGAAGGATGGGAGATGGCCCCCCAAAAGACCCCGCCGGACGTGTATAAGTATCTCCTGACCCTCCGCAACCAGACCCGGCGATTCAGGGAACTCGCCAAAGCAACCTTGAGGCCAGTCAGGAGGACATGAAGAAATGGTACGATCAGCATGCCTCCTCCATCGAGTTCGAACCAGCCCAGCAAGTATGGGTGATGTCTCCAGTCGAACCTTGTGCCCTGCAGGACAAATGGACAGGACCCTTCAAGGTGATAGAGCGCAAGGACCCTGTCACCTACCTAATAGACATGGAGTCCCCCCGGAACCCACTCCGAGTCCTCCACGCCAACAGACTCAAACCCCACTTCGTACGCTCGGAGCTCAGCCTACTAATGGCAACAGATAGTGGAATGGAAGAAGACTCCGAGCCCCTCCCTGACCTACTGAGGACCCGTGAAAAAGATGGCTCAGTGGAAGGGGTCAGACTCTCCAAGGCCTTGTCCCCGGAACAACGCCAAGACTGCCGGGCTCTCCTGCTACAATTTGCGGATTTGTTCTCCCTCACCCCAGGGGTCACCCCCTGGTGCCTTCACGACGTGGACACTGGGGATAGTCCACCTATTCGACACAGGGCGTACAGAGTGCCAGATCGGGTGCGCACCTGCATCCAGGACGAAGTCTCCAAAATGCTGGCTCTAGGAGTTATCGAGCCATCCGACAGCCCCTGGGCCAGCCCAGTCGTACTGGTCCCCAAGGCTACCGCCCCGGGCGTCGCCCCCGAGCTTCGGTTCTGTGTAGACTATCGGGGCCTGAACGCTGTTACCCGAACCGACCCTCACCCCATCCCCCGGGCGGATGAGCTGGTTGACCGCATGGGGGCTGCCCGCTATCTGAGCATCTTCGATCTAACAGCAGGCTACTGGCAAATCGGCCTCACCCCCAGGGCCCAAGAACGATCCGCCTTCTCTACCCCGGATGGCCACTACCACTTCAAAGTGATGCCATTCGGCATGAAAAACGCTCCAGCTACCTTCCAGCGACTCGTGAACCAGGTATTGGCGGGCCTCGAAGAATTCAGCGCCGCCTACCTGGACGATATCGCTGTGTACAGTCATCACTGGGCAGACCACCTTCACCATCTCCGAGAAGTCCTGCACGCCCTCCAGCAGGCTGGCCTCACCATCAAAGCCAGCAAATGTCAGGTTGGCCAGGGGTCCGTGACCTATCTCGGACACCAAGTGGGGAGCGGTCTGGTGGCCCCCCTTCAGCTCAAGATCGCTGCCATCCAGTCCTGGCAACCTCCGGTCACCCAAACCGAGGTCCGAGCCTTCCTAGGGTTCACCGGATATTACCGGCGGTTTGTAAAGGATTATGGCAGCATTGTGGGGCCCCTCACAGAACTCACATCCAAGAAGAACCCCAAAACAGTCAACTGGACTCCGGACTGTCAAGCGGCCTTCAAGAAGTTGAAGGCCGCCATGTGCACCGCCCCCGTGCTCCAGGCTCCCGACTACAGCCAGGAATTCATCGTCCAGACGGACGCCTCAGATCATGGCGTTGGGGCAGTACTCTCTCAACTAAATGCCGAGGGAGTCGATCAACCAGTGGCCTTCATCAGCCGGCGCCTGCTGGCCCGAGAGCAGCGCTGGAGCACTATCGAGCGAGAAGCCTTCGCAGTGGTATGGGCCCTCAAGAAACTCCGGCCCTACCTCTTTGGTACCCATTTCAGGGTACAAACAGACCATAGGCCCCTGCAATGGCTGATGCAGATGCGGGGGGAGAACCCAAAGCTGTTGCGATGGTCCATCTCCTTGCAGGGGATGGACTTCACTGTGGAGCATCGCCCTGGCCAAGACCACGCCAACGCGGACGGCCTGTCACGCTTTTTCCGCCTCGGCGAAGAGAGTACCCAAGAAGATGGGTGACTCTCCCTGCCTTCAGCTGGGGGGGACGCATGTTGGACAGGCCTCATGAAGGGGGCCGCTCCCGCCCTGCATAGCAAAGACCGCACACCGGCCCTCCCGGTGCCACCCGAAGAACCACCCCGGCAACCCACAGAAGCAACCTGCAACCTGTCCCCAACGGGACGCCTGCTCCCGAACACCCCGGCATCAGCCGGCTGGGCCCCCATCAGCAGCATTGCCCCGGCCCAGCCGCCATCTTGGACCCTGCACCACGAGGCCGCGTGGCCTCAGCTCGACCCCAACCCTGGGCCTGGCCAGGCCCCGGCATCGAGGCACCACCATCCACCCAGGAGGTGAACGGACCACTTGGCAGGTCAATGGGAGAGAGGAGTGTCGATGGCTCTCCCCCGCCAGGTGCCGATCGCCCCCATCCTCCCCGGGCGCTGGCTCCACCCCCCTGCTGGGTGTCTGGACTCCCTCATCCCGGACCTCCCGACCTCCAAGCGCGAGGGTCCGGACATCAAAGGAGGCCAGACCTATAACTGGGGCAGCTCCAGAGCAGGAAGGCAGTTGTATCCTGGAGTCGAGAGACACCGAGAAGAACTCATCCTTGACGGACTGCTGGCGCTGCCGCAGCCCTGCCTTGTGAATCATCGTTCCTGCCTGCTGGCGCTGCCGCGGCCACTGCAACCTACACCTTCGTCGGGACCTGCTGGCGCTGCCGCGGCCCATCCTCGTGAACCATCTTTCCTGCCTGCTGGCGCTGCCGCGGCCCTCTGTAACCTACATCCTCGTCGGGACCTGCTGGCGCTGCCACGGCCCATCCTTGTGAACCATCGCTCCTGCCTGCTGGCGCTGCCGCGGCCCTCTGCAACCTACATCTTCGTCGGGACCTGCTGGCGCTGCCGCGGCCCATCCTTGTGTGAACCATCGCCTTTGCCCGTTGGCGCTGCCACGGCCCTTCTCAAGTGAGACTTATCATCCTAGCCTGCTGGCGCTGCCGCGGCCCGACCAGAACTCCGAGCTCGAGGATTGTGAGCTACCCATCTTGCCACCTCAGTACCAGACCGGTACCAAGACTGTCCCGCTACCCTTTCCCCTTCAAGAGACTAGAATTGAGAGGACCCTCGTGTCCCGACCTCACTGTATCGCTGATAACCTTTCTTCAAACATCGTATATAAAGAGTGTTGACCTTATCCTTGTGTGGTGTCCATCTGTGGGGGGGAAGTTACTTGTCTGTACGATTGTTGGAGACGGTCCTCACCGGAGGCCTCTCCCCTGACCTCGGCCGACCCTCCAGGTCCCCGTCTAACATCAGAAAGCCGACAAAGGAGGTGCTATAGTAATCATGAATACCTCACATTATGAACAAGAGGTGGAAAAACACCTAGGAGACAAACAAGTCTATCTACCCATGGATTACAATCCAACAGAACAATTGTCTAAAACCCTGGAGAATATCATCAACAAAGCATACAATGATGGGGTAATCAATGAAAGAACTAAGAAATTTCTGACTACGAACTATCCCAAAAGTCCCACAATACACATGCTACCTAAGATACATAAGGATCTGACCAATCCTCCTTTTCGACCGATAGTATCAACAATTGGAAGCATACACCAATCCATAGGTCAACTACTTGACAAGTATTTACAACCAAGCGTGATGAGGATGAAGACATTTGTAAAGGACACGACCCACTTTCTGGAGAAATGAAGCACAGTTGAAATAACAAAGGATGAATAGCTACTATTATGCAGCATGGATGTAAAATCTTTATATACATCCATACCACATCAAGATGGAATTGAAGCCATTGAGCATACACTACTAAACACAGAACTTGACTTGGACTTCAAAGTTTTTTTAATGGAACTACTACATTTCACCCTTTTCCATAGCTATTTCAAAAGGAAAGATCAATACTACTTACAACAAACCGGAACTGCCATGGGAAATTCGGCAGCTCCCGTCTATGCGAATTTGTACATGGAACAATTTGAAACAGAGCACATTTTAACTCAAGAACCATGGAGTCTGACACTAAGCTGATACTAAGATACATAGATGATATGTTCATTATATGGACTGGCACAGAAACAAAACTCAAGGAGGCTATTACAGAGCTTAACACATGTGATGAACGTATTCAATTCACATCAGAGATCAGTGACACTAATATTGCATTTCTAGATGTACAAGTTCATAGGGAAGGTTCTCGTTTCGAGACTGATATCTATCGCAAACCAACAGACAGGAACAAGATGTTACACCATAACAGCTTCCATAACAATCCTTTGAAGAAACATCTACCATACTCGCAAATGCTAAGGGTCAAAAGAATAGTATCAATACCAGAGACATCAGAAATCAGAATTAACGAGATGGAATCAAGGTTTAGGGATAGAGGATATCCCCTAAATATATTGAATGATGCAAAACTGAGATGCGCTCAAAAAGACAGAAAAGACTTATTAATAAAAACAACCAAGAAAGAGAACACCAGAGTGGTGATAGTATCTAAATATTCAACTAAAAGCAAAGCGTTCAAAAGCATCATCAAAAGAAACTAGATAATACTATCTCAAGAGGCAGAGTTCAATAACATTTTTTGTGAGCTACCTTTATTCGCCTATGAAAGGGCACAGAATCTGGGAAATATGATTAAACCTAGAAAGATAGAAATGACGGAAACCTTTCATGGTACACTACCATGTCATAATTGCAGTCACTGCAATAATATCATAAGAGGAAACATCATTACTCACCCCAGTAAGGGACTTAACATCAAATTACGTGTGTCAGCCACTTGCGATTCAATGAATGTTATCTATTTGCTGAAATGCCCCTGCGGACGTGGGTAGGTGGGGAAAACGGAGAGAAAAATGAAAACCAGACTGAACGAACATAAATCGAACATTCGTAACAAACAAATGAAATCTACAGTAGCAGCTCACTTCTGTGAGGCTTCCCACAACGTCAGTCAATTGAGATTCATCATCCTAGAAATTGTGGCTAAAAGAGAAGGGGTTGATAATAACAAGAACTTGCTAAAACGAGAGAACTTTTGGATTTTTAAATTGGAAACTTTGAAACCCATTGGGATGAATGATCAAACAGAATTCAGTTGTTACCTGTAATTAATGTCATGATACATTTAATTTGAATATAATGCGCATGCTTCCTCTTACATTGCCTAGATTCATGTTTTTAATATTTTGCCCCATTTTCTTGCTCCAATATCAGACTGATCGTTCGTGTTATTTTCATGTTTACTTTACTTTGATACCTTCATTTCATACTTATTCAAGATGGCGACCATGAAATCTCTAAGATTGGAGTCCATCTTTTCTGTCTACTAACCCCACGGCATTTTATAGATTACAAGCACGCTAACCCTGTAGTTAACAATTTTCCCGACCGGCAGTAACGAATGTCCTGTACTAGTGGCTTCTAACGTAAGTACATGGGACTTGTGGTTAATTTCGGGGAATGGGCATGCGTTTTTCGACATGCTCATGTCAATGAGTAATAAGATACTTTAAACAGTTAGAACCGGAGACTATGTTTTCACGATGCTTTACACAACCACGTTTCGGCGTTTTCATTAATTTTCCTTTTGAATGTTGGGCTCCACTTGATCGGTCTTTACTACCACACCCGGATGCACAGACTTTTGTCACGATTTTTCATGCAAGCAATTTTGATGTTCTCATTAACTTCGGGCTGCACTGGATTACTTTCTATCACTGCATTTAGACACGTTCACAACTTCGTTAATTCACCCATTTTTTTATGTGTCATCTGATATAACTAAGAGAGGGCATCTTTCTTCTATGATATTAGCATTAATTGCACATACTCTGAGATGAAGGCTATTTTATAGCCGAAATGCATTGGACAATGTAATACTGGATATAATACTGGATGCCAATGACCCTTTTTTTTAATTAATCTGAAGATTTGAACAAAAAATCTAAGAGAAAGAATAAAAAAATCTGAAAATAGAAACTTTTTGAATTTATTTTGAAAGACTATTAGTGAAATTGAGCAAATGAACTTTACAACCCAATGTATTGGGACTCGGCTGTGACTAGGGGACGTCACCCAAGTTAGGGTCACGCTTACTTATTTTCTTGTTTATCAGTACTCCTAGACGGAGAGTACACCCTAGAGCACGCAACAACGGATCAAACCCTAATGAATTCCAGTGTGCAAGCGTGACACAACATTTTTCCCTGGTATAAGGCCACAACAGCTGTGATCCGTTATTAGAATGTAACTCCCGTTCGAGAGTTGCTTAAAGAAAGGCTCTATCTGCGTTGCAGGTGTGACATGTTGGTGGCATGAAAGGTTGTTTGAATTTCCTTCACAGGCCCCGTGTAAATTAATACCTTGGCACAAAAGTATACCGCTTAGTGAATGTTTGCAGTTTTCACCACTAAGAAATACATTTTTGTTGCTGTCACTATAGCATGTGTGTGTGTATGGTAATTTCCATGCTGACTTAATGTACCCTTTACCCAAACGTTCATACTGGCCAGTCGGTATGTATTCAAGGCAATTTTTAAATCGGAAAGTTGTTATCGGAATTGTGATAATCCCGTGTATTATCCATTCAATGACAGGACTTTCTGACATTGTCAATAGTAATCTCTCAAGTTTTTCGATGCTCAGGATTGTATAGTCTGCTCCTTTCTGTGCCAAGCTGATTTGTTTATCAGTAAGGTTAAAGATGGAAAACAATGACATTGTGTTGATTAAACGCCAAGGCACATAGCCTGAACGAAGATTTTGCAGCGTCCAGCCTAACTGTACAATAGAACGCAATTGCGACTGGCCATGCTGTAACATTAGCAAGTCTTTATCTATTATATCTATGCCAGATGATACAATACTATCCAGTGAATATATTCTGGAGGACAGAGTCATTAACCCATTGTCCACAACAGAAAGTGATTTTTCCAAATGAATACGATCAATTTCTCGTATTTTTTCAGCTGTTTCAATTTGTGTTACTTACCAAGCCTCGTTGTAAGCTGCATATATACTGGTCGCTATGAAACGCTTTTGACGCTGTTTGCGTGGTCCAAGAATGAAATCGCGCAAATCAGCACCATCTTTAAGTAAAGATAAGTGTTGCTTAATTTCTGCCAGTGTGGATGATTCTAGCCATTCAAGGCACAGCTTCCTTACACTGTATGTTGTTACTATCCCTGGATGCTGTCTCTGGGAGTATCTAGGGTCTGGTCATTGTTAACCCCTGTGTTTTATTCAGGAATCTATCTTGACAGTTATTCGTGTCCGTAGGCCAGATTAACCACTTTTTCCAATCAGGATGTGTTCTGTTTAGATGTAAAATTTTTGATACGTCTATTTCAATATCTGTAGTTGCATTATCAGGTATTGGCTTTGGAATAGACGGTTTGTTAAGGTCTTTAATCTTAGCTAGGCCAAGACAGGTTGTTTGGTGAATTGTGTCATTTAAGAACATTATTTGTTCTGGGCTCATGCAGGCTCGAAATAATGCTTCTAGGTCTTGTACCTGCCAATCTTTTGTACCCCAGATTGTTTTTGTTTCAATGTTATTTTTCCAGAAATCAAAACCAAATGTCATCATTTTTTCATAAAATGCTTCTGAATATATCAATTTAGTATTTGTCAGCATTGTTTTCAACCCTGTTTTATCTAACAGTTTATAATAAAAAGTTTCTGCATCACTTGTGTTAAACCCTGAGAAGTACTGGAATTTCTCATAGAATGTTTTAGAACTGCTTTTAGGTGGAGTAGCACAATGTTCCCATTGGTTATATTTAAAAACATTTCTAGGTTGTGCAGATTTATGTAAGTAATGGTCTCCGTAATGTGAGAAGCAATACATTTGTTCATAATTAGACGAACCATGTAAATAATCATGTTCTGTAAATCTCGCTGACAACACTAAATCAGACATCATATTATTAATACTTTCAAAATCCCAATCATCAGAAAATGTACTTGGTTTTACAAAGTCATTTAAGGAAACCTTGAACTGGTGAGGATATTTCAGGATTTCAACCGGACCATATATTTCATAGTCAGTTTTGTCCCATACTACCCCGCCGGGTATTGGAATGGCTGTGACATTTACTGTTGATAGTTCTCTTTTCTTCACGTGGGATGATTTGTGTGGTTTTAGGACTAAGTTGATGTTCTGACTTGCTGTGTCCATTGAACTGTATTTTCCCTCAATGAATTTTCCCAAACAAAGTACCACTATGAGCCAAAGCAGGAGGAAAAATACACCTAGTCCAAACCAGAACTCTAACCATGGAGAAATATGGTAAATTTCCTTGAGTTGATGAAAGAGTTCTGTTGCTTTTTCTTTAAAAGTCTTTGTTTCTGGCATCACTTCGGGGTCGTTTTGATCTTCAGAAAAGTTGTCAAAATTGATGAAGTAGCCAGAGGCAGTTCTGTCAATTGCTGGAATTGTTTTCTCAATTTGTCTTTCGGTAGCACATTCTGATGCCACATCATTGTAGACTGGTGTTTCTTGACGAACGGATTCAATCTGTGTTCCAAGTGGTACGATTTCCATGGCATTATTGCATAGTCCCTCTCTGTGCACTGCAGGTTTATCAAATGTGATTAGTCTTTCAGTTTGAACCTCTTGGATTGTTGCCAATTTGGGTATTCTGTTGTTTCTTGGGAGTCCACTGGGCCTACTGTTGATTATAGGCCACATGCATGTGGTTTTACCAGGTCGATTGATACAACTCTGTTCTCCTTTTTACCAGCAAGGGGCGGTAGTACTACTGATCTTGTTCCGTTGATTGCCAAGACAGGTACTGCTTTTCTCTAAGAAGGCCCAAATTCCTTCTTCACCGCTATTTTTTCTCTGACTAGATCCCCAATCTTTGGAATCCAGACAGGCCTTGCTGGGGCTGGTGGTGCCTCTTCAGTGGTAGTTGGCTGTTGCTTTAACTTTATGTTGCTTAAGGATTTTCTTGTTTCATTCAAGTCCTGTAAAACAGCCAAACGATCTTTGATGTCAAAGTCTTTATTCCTATCTTCTACCACTGATACCTGACTATCTAAGTCCTGAATCTGCATTCTAGTTCCGAACAATAGTTTGTATGGGCTGAAACCTTTTAGAGAATTTCTTGGCAAATTGTTTAGACTGAGTTGGACACTTATTAAATGTTTGACCCACCCAACACCCGAACCTAATACCTTTGCTGTTATAGATTGCTTTATGTCCCGGTTTTTTCTTTCCACTACACTGTTCCCTTCGGGGTGTGATGGACAAGAGTATCGCAACCCAACGCCCATACTGGCCATGGCGTCCTTATAAGCTCGAGAGCTGAAAGCAGGACCCTGGTCAGAATGGAACATGGCAATTGCGTATGTGCCGATAAAGACTCGCAGATCTTTTATGACAGTTTTTGCGTCAGCCGAGCGCTGGGGCCACATTTTTTAAGTGAATTTTAGTCTTAATAATTAATAGGACGCAGGATGGCATATAGACAGCATTACCCTGTCTATAAACGGTAACTGGGCAACAGACTGGACCGGTTCATTACTGCGATCCCTGTCACAGTCGGGACAGTTCTTCACATATATTTGATGTTGCACGCTCATCCCTAGCCACCAGTATACTGATTGTAATTCAGTCAGAGATTCCTTGATCTTTTTGTGCCTCGGACCCAATCCCATGTGTGCGTCTGCTATTAAAAAGATTCTCCTATTCATGTTTGGAATTACCCTATCCCCCACTCCAAGGATTCGAGCAAAAGGAACGGAGTTTGCATCAATTACGTATGCATAATTGAGTGGTTAGTTCACGGGTAGTGCTGCACAGTTGCCTTATAAGGACATTTTTACTGCCAGTATGGTTTCCCCGTCTATGTATTTTCCTGAACGCTTTTTTGTGGCAACGGAAGCCGGTTTATTTGCTTCCGCTGTGGCTGTATTAGCCAATGAATTCCCTGCAACGTGAACGCCATCACGTTGATGACTCAGAGTGTGTATCACGTGAGTCTTTTGTAGTTCTTTCTGTAAAAGGACTACCTGTTTCCAAAGCATTTTATGCTTGATTGTGGCACCTGTGTCATCTTTGTAATCATTTTGAATCCAGCTCTGCAACTTATTGTTGACGCAGAAATGCGAATCGCACACGATTAGTGTCGGGAATTCACGTTCTGCATTTTAAAGCGCCATCTTTAAAGATCTGATTTCAGCTCGCTGAGCCGAACAGTTTCTTACTGATTCAGTTTTTGTTATTTTTGGTCTGAATTTACCACACAGCCAACGACCTTTAACAATCGCGCAGGCTGCATCGTAGGATTTGTTCTCTACGTTGTAATGCTGTACAAATCTGTCTGTATAGATTATACAAGAGTATTGTTGGAGAGGCAGAATTTCGATTGGCAGAGGATATTCTTTTTTTTTTTTTTAAATTTTTGAAAACCTTTATTTGAGAAAATGGATGCGTACAAATACGGGCCTACAACCCGGAGGCCGGCCACGGAGCAAATCTGGAAAGCACCATCATCAATTAAAGGCACAGAGTGGTTAGATGATATTACCTAACGCTGCAAGTCAATGTTATCAGCTAACTAAAACCACTCGACACAGGATTAGAGGAGGTTAATTTTATATATTAAAGAAGAAAGGATCGGTCGTATAGGTAGCAACCTGGAGTACATGGCGGGGAATAATCCAACTGTTTCGTTGCAGTACAACAAAAGAGCAGTAATCAGAAAGGTCAATAGCATGCAAAACATAGGTTCGCTTATAATTCCTCAATGGTAGTTTCCACGCCCAACCACATGTACCCAGAGACTAACTGAACAGCGATTCCGCAGTAATAAAAACCCATCAGGGAAACAGATAGGCTGCAATCACTATACATCCCAACCCCAGAAATAAGAAAACGAGAAAACCAAAGAAGAAAAGAAGTAGGGGGACTCCGCGTTATTGTACCCGCCCCTCAGTGATAATAGCGAGCAATAATACAAATAGCGAACGTGCTTGGGGGCGGAGCGATAAATTCAGGAGAAACAGTGCCATGAGTATCATGTGACGTAAAATACCTATTCCTCCCCTCACAGTAACTCACCCCACGGGGTTACACACAGTCGTGGAGACCCAAGGAAAGGATACAAAAGAGCCATAGAAAGAAAGAACAGCCTAATAGACCCTACTCCACCCATCCCACCCTGCACCCCTGCAGAAGGCTACGGCCTACCCCCCCCCAGCAGCGTGCCTGTCGCCATAATGATGAACCCGAAATATAGAAAAAGAGAATATAGAGAAACGGAAAAGGAAAGGGAGAAAGAAAAAAAGGGCCTGGGGAGAGGAACCATTAGCAAATGGTACGGCCCCCGCCCCCCGCCCACCTACGCCATGAGTAATGCCCAAAGCGAAACTGGCAAGTATTCAGCAACACGCAAATACGAAGGAATCAACAAAGTATCACAATGCAGGGCAGTCCATACCTCCATTCACCAATCAGTAGTCCTCCGAAAAGAACCGGGTTCATCCTAGTCCCTTCTTAGCCAACGTCGCTATATGCGTAGATCCAGTGGGCATAGGACATGGCGATGAAGAAAGGCCATGGAAAAGTTGCTGGATTATCAACGGAAGCAGCCAATAGGACTCCCTCTCCCGAGGGCGATGCAGAAACTGTTCACAGCAGCCGTATATATCAATGTCAATGAACTCCAGCGGTTCCACCCGTTCATGAGTCGGACCATCGCCACC
Organism: Lissotriton vulgaris; assembly: GCF_964263255.1. NCBI lineage: Eukaryota > Metazoa > Chordata > Amphibia > Caudata > Salamandridae > Lissotriton > Lissotriton vulgaris. The sequence goes on from NC_141689.1 coordinate 1,510,750,213, forward strand.
CCAACCGAAAAGCGGGGAACAATCAACGACCGCACCGGACCCATCCGCGTCCTCAAAAGCTGGCATGGGAGGAATGGCGGCCATTACATCCCTCTGCACACAAGAATCCCGGACCATGGTCGACCTCCAGGACCTCAAGGCTTGCAGGACGTCGCCCACCGTGGGTTCGAGCTCACCAGTACAGGCCCAAGCGGATTGCAAGGGCGAGAAATCCGCATCCTGGGTCCCAGCACGGAACATGGCAGCAGCCGCCATTTTGCGACAATTACGCCGTTTCTCCGGATTCGTCTCCAGGGGTGAGCTCAACAGCAGAACCCCGGCGGGACCCACCTCCAGCGCACAAGCAGCACCCACAGCGCTGAAATAGTGGTCACAAGGGAGGGGGACCCGCCAGTAACACCGCTCCACCAAAATACCTCTTCGCCACCAAGTGAAGGAGCCCGGTATGGCCGGACGGCAGCAAAGGGGGGAGCCACCAGGCACGGCGTCCCCAACCCACAACTTGCCACACACCACCCCTGGAGCACCGGACGAGTGTCCCAGGCGCGTTCATTTGCCTCCGGGCTCTTCGCATATCGGCATCTTCCGGCCGGCCCCAGACCTCCACCCGAGGCCGCCGCCGACACCGTCTCGCCGGCAACTCGCTAAGGGCGAGGCCCCGGTCTCAACCCCGGGGAGGCCGCACTTTCCGGGAGGGCACCGCTGTGGATCCACTGAACACCGGACCCACCGGGATGGATGGTAAGTTACTGCAAAGCTCTGCATATAAGTTGTTGTCCGTTTTGGGCAGGGTAATCGACAGGATATTAGATTGTAGGCAGGTAGGGTGGCGGAGCCGAGCTAACATGCGGCCATCTCGTTGTCGAGCTTGGCTCCTCCCCCGGCAGAGGATATTCTTGTTCATATTTTAAATCATTCAGTTTTTCGAACTGCGGAGCAAAATAGTATTTCACGTCGTCCGCAGCAAGAGAATTTTCCCACTGTATCCATTTCGGATCCAGTGACACTGTAGGCAGGTTTACTGGTCTGAATAGCGCCTCGAAGGCGGATTCCGCTGTGAGGACATTGATCCTTTTGCCGTGTGCTAGTTCTCGTTCATTAGCTATTGCAGTTGGTACTGCTTTCACAGTATTTTCTGTGAGACTGAATGTTTTTTCTGCTTGTGTGTACAAGTGAGATTTGTAAGCAATTGGTACCTTTTCTCCCTCATTAGAGGTCAGGTGCGTGAATCCGCATCTTCCTGTGATGACTCGGATTACAAGGTTGCGTGTATTGTCACTTGTGTCTAATTTTGTTTTTGCCAACATGTCTGTTTGCAGTGATCTCAAAATTTCTGTGTGTTTTTGAGTCCAGTTGATTGGTTTAAAATTAGGTTTAATTAGTTCGTAGAGTGGTTTAACCCTCTCCGCATAATTTAGGATGTAAATTCTTCCGAAATTCAGGAAACCTTGAATCGATTGTAAGTTCTTCAGCGTTTTTGGTGCTTGGAGTACAGCGCACTTCTCTAAGAAGTTGTCTGCTATGCTTTTTCCTTCACTTGATAATTCGTATCCTAAAAATAATACTGTCAGATGGGCAATTCGAGACTTTTTAACACCTTGGCTGCTAGAGGTTTTCCCCTCCTGTGCTGCAAACCAAGATTTACCATTGTTCATGACGAGCTCAGCTCGTCATAAGCACAGCTCCACTGTGCCTCATGACGAGCTGAGCTCGTCATGAGCAGGGAAGGGGTTAAAGTTGAATTTGTAACCCTCTGCAGCGAACCCAAGTATAATGGTGTTCACTCTTTTCAAGTGAGTCTCCAAGTTGTCGTCTGTGAGATAGATATCATCTACATAAGATAATGCCTCATCATCATACATTTGTAGTAACTCTGTTACTCTTGCTGAAAATAGTCCTGGGCTGTTCTTGAATCCCTGTGGGAGCCTACAGAAATTTTTCTGTGACCCCATTACTGAGAAAGCGGTCAAGTATCTGCTTTCTGGTGCAATATTTTGACAAAAGAAACCATTAGATATGTCTAATGTCGTTTTATATTTTTTTCTAACTATGTTATTCATTAGTGCAGTACTATGCGAATTTTGTACTGCAAATGTTTTGCAACATGAGTTAAGGTGTCTGTAGTCCAATACTAGACGATATGAATCGTCCGGTTTGGAGACAGGAAACAACGGATTGTTCATTTGAGAGGTGCGTGTTTCAATCACCCCTTGGTATTCAAGTTGATCTAAAATCTCCCTGACTTGTTTTTTAGCTTCTTGCTTAATGGGATACTGCCTTTGTGCAGTTGGTTGACTTTGTAACTGGATTTTGTGAGGAGGAGAGACCTCATCCCATCCTACATGATTTTTATACAATGCTGGTGCCTGGGCCACTGCCCATTTCCTTGCATATATATATTTAGTGTGAATCGGAATGTGATTCGAGAAGGCAGGCATCATTTCTTCGCTACGAGGGCACTCCCTGACAAACTCTGGGGCCAATCTTTTTCAGCTAAGAGGATGTCCCAGCCTTTTGAGAGTTTATCCCAAAATAGACCCCTTATTTTCCTAGTCTTATCACCCTCTATACGCAATGTTATTTCGTATATTTTATGGGGCTCGCTAACTCTGGTGTCGGCAGTTTCTACTTGAATGTATTCATTCGTGTCCACTATCTCCAGATGACTCATCAGGATCTTGCGACCTATTGTGATTTCTGCTGCACTGTCTAGCATTGTCTGTGCCCACTCCCCATTTTTCAACTGTGTCCTCAGTATTCTCGGCATGTTCGATTACTCTAATACTGGCTATTTTCTTTCTTGGAAATTGTAACTTTTTACTTTGAGCAGGTTCCTTGTCTTTGGACTTGGTGTGCTCTCCTGAGTCTGACCGTCCTCTTCTTTCCGATTTCTGCGAAAAAAATCGAGAGGGACGTGTATCAATACTTTGATATCTGTCAGGCTTCTTCAAATTATCCCTATTTCTAAGGTTATATCTTTTCTCAGAGAGCTCCCTCTGGGGAGACTGCTATTCTCGAGTCGGAGTTATTTTCCTCCGTCGAGGAGACCTTCCTCTGGACTGGAAAACTTTTTCCTTGGGAGTGGATTGTTTCTTTCCATCCCAGCTCTTTTTAAGAGTGTTTGAATTATTTTTAATAAATAATTTTTCAGGATTTTCGAGTAGTTGGGGTTTCACTGGTTTCCCACCCAAGCTGTCTCTACCTAATTCTTCATCACATTTTTCTATAATTCTGGCAAGCTCAATTGGTTGATCTGTTATATCTGTTTCCTTCAACTTCTGGCGGATCGCCACAGATGCTGCTTCTCCTTTTATATTAGAAAAGGGGGTGGTGATGAACAGAGTGTCTGAGTTAAACAGACCACTCTTACCCAGTCCAAAGATCAGGGCTTGATCCATCACCGTTATTTATCTCACTGCCCCATCCCAGCTCAGAACCTGGCTATATGCAAATCAGTCTGTCCCTGGCCCAGTGCATCATGGGAACAGGGCAGACTAAACTACCAAGCCAATTCTTCACCAGAAAGGAGACAAGCTACCGGGGACTGGTTTCTGGCATTTCAGCCTTCTTCGGCCCGGCTTGCTTGAATCCTGATGGAGCAGTGAGAAAGGGACTCATGTCTGAGTATACCCTGCCACACCTATAGTGGCCAAAAACGATTTAGAAAAGGGGGTGGTGATGAACAGAGTGTCTGAGTTAAACAGAACACTCTTACCCAGTCCAAAGATCAGGGCTTGATCCATCACCGTTATTTATCTCACTGCCCCATCCCAGCTCAGAACCTGGCTATATGCAAATCAGTCTGTCCCTGGCCCAGTGCATCATGGGAACAGGGCAGACTAAACTACCAAGCCAATTCTTCACCAGAAAGGAGACAAGCTACCGGGGACCGGTTTCTGGCATTTCAGCCTTCTTCGGCCCGGCTTGCTTGAATCCTGATGGAGCAGTGAGAAAGGGACTCATGTCTGAGTATACCCTGCCACACCTATAGTGGCCAAAAACGATTTAGAAAAGGGGGTGGTGATGAACCCTGATCTCTTGACTGGGTGAGAGCTTTCTGCTTAATTCAGAGACTCTGTCCCTCACCACCCCTTGTTGTAAATATTTTTGTCCACCCTAAGCGTGGAAGGGTATTCTCAGATGTGAGACCCTTGCTCATTGCACCATCAGGATTCAAGCAAACTGGGCCGAAGACGGCTGTAATGCCAGAAACCGGTCCCCGGGAGCTTGTTTCCTTCCCAGTGTAAGAATTGGCTTTTGTAGTTTGGTTTGCCCTGTTCCCATCATACACTGGGACAGGAACAGACTAATTTGCATACAGCCAGGTTCTGAAACTGGGATGGTGCAGTGAGCTAAAAAACGGTGTTGGATCTAGCCCTGATCTCTTGACTGGGTGAGAGCTTTCTGCTTAATTCAGAGACTCTGTCCCTCACCACCCCTTGTTGTAAATATTTTTGTCCACCCTAAGTGTGGAAGGGTATTCTCAGATGTGAGACCCTTGCTCATTGCACCATCAGGATTCAAGCAAACTGGGCCGAAGACGGCTGTAATGCCAGAAACCGGTCCCCGGGAGCTTGTTTCCTTCCCAGTGTAAGAATTGGCTTTTGTAGTTTGGTTTGCCCTGTTCCCATCCTACACTGGGACAGGAACAGACTAATTTGCATACAGCCAGGTTCTGAAACTGGGATGGTGCAGTGAGCTATAAAACGGTGTTGGATCTAGCCCTGATCTCTTGACTGGGTGAGAGCTTTCTGCTTAATTCAGAGACTCTGTCCCTCACCACCCCTTGTTGTAAATATTTTTGTCCACCCTAAGCGTGGAAGGGTATTCTCAGATGTGAGACCCTTGCTCATTGCACCATCAGGATTCAAGCAAACTGGGCCGAAGACGGCTGTAATGCCAGAAACCGGTCCCCGGGAGCTTGTTTCCTTCCCAGTGTAAGAATTGGCTTTTGTAGTTTGGTTTGCCCTGTTCCCATCATACACTGGGACAGGAACAGACTAATTTGCATACAGCCAGGTTCTGAAACTGGGATGGTGCAGTGAGCTAAAAAACGGTGTTGGATCTAGCCCTGATCTCTTGACTGGGTGAGAGCGTTCTGCTTAATTCAGAGACCCTGTCCCTCACCACCCCTTGTTGTAAATATTTTTGTCCACCCTAAGCGTGGAAGGGTATTCTCAGATGTGAGACCCTTGCTCATTGCACCATCAGGATTCAAGCAAACTGGGCCGAAGACGGCTGTAATGCCAGAAACCGGTCCCCGGGAGCTTGTTTCCTTCCCAGTGTAAGAATTGGCTTTTGTAGTTTGGTTTGCCCTGTTCCCATCATACACTGGGACAGGAACAGACTAATTTGCATACAGCCAGGTTCTGAAACTGGGATGGTGCAGTGAGCTAAAAAACGGTGTTGGATCTAGCCCTGATCTCTTGACTGGGTGAGAGCTTTCTGCTTAATTCAGAGACTCTGTCCCTCACCACCCCTTGTTGTAAATATTTTTGTCCACCCTAAGCGTGGAAGGGTATTCTCAGATGTGAGACCCTTGCTCATTGCACCATCAGGATTCAAGCAAACTGGGCCGAAGACGGCTGTAATGCCAGAAACCGGTCCCCGGGAGCTTGTTTCCTTCCCAGTGTAAGAATTGGCTTTTGTAGTTTGGTTTGCCCTGTTCCCATCATACACTGGGACAGGAACAGACTAATTTGCATACAGCCAGGTTCTGAAACTGGGATGGTGCAGTGAGCTAAAAAACGGTGTTGGATCTAGCCCTGATCTCTTGACTGGGTGAGAGCTTTCTGCTTAATTCAGAGACTCTGTCCCTCACCACCCCTTGTTGTAAATATTTTTGTCCACCCTAAGCGTGGAAGGGTATTCTCAGATGTGAGACCCTTGCTCATTGCACCATCAGGATTCAAGCAAACTGGGCCGAAGACGGCTGTAATGCCAGAAACCGGTCCCCGGGAGCTTGTTTCCTTCCCAGTGTAAGAATTGGCTTTTGTAGTTTGGTTTGCCCTGTTCCCATCATACACTGGGACAGGAACAGACTAATTTGCATACAGCCAGGTTCTGAAACTGGGATGGTGCAGTGAGCTAAAAAACGGTGTTGGATCTAGCCCTGATCTCTTGACTGGGTGAGAGCTTTCTGCTTAATTCAGAGACTCTGTCCCTCACCACCCCTTGTTGTAAATATTTTTGTCCACCCTAAGCGTGGAAGGGTATTCTCAGATGTGAGACCCTTGCTCATTGCACCATCAGGATTCAAGCAAACTGGGCCGAAGACGGCTGTAATGCCAGAAACCGGTCCCCGGGAGCTTGTTTCCTTCCCAGTGTAAGAATTGGCTTTTGTAGTTTGGTTTGCCCTGTTCCCATCATACACTGGGACAGGAACAGACTAATTTGCATACAGCCAGGTTCTGAAACTGGGATGGTGCAGTGAGCTAAAAAACGGTGTTGGATCTAGCCCTGATCTCTTGACTGGGTGAGAGCTTTCTGCTTAATTCAGAGACTCTGTCCCTCACCACCCCTTGTTGTAAATATTTTTGTCCACCCTAAGCGTGGAAGGGTATTCTCAGATGTGAGACCCTTGCTCATTGCACCATCAGGATTCAAGCAAACTGGGCCGAAGACGGCTGTAATGCCAGAAACCGGTCCCCGGGAGCTTGTTTCCTTCCCAGTGTAAGAATTGGCTTTTGTAGTTTGGTTTGCCCTGTTCCCATCCTACACTGGGACAGGAACAGACTAATTTGCATACAGCCAGGTTCTGAAACTGGGATGGTGCAGTGAGCTAAAAAACGGTGTTGGATCTAGCCCTGATCTCTTGACTGGGTGAGAGCTTTCTGCTTAATTCAGAGACCCTGTCCCTCACCACCCCTTGTTGTAAATATTTTTGTCCACCCTAAGCGTGGAAGGGTATTCTCAGATGTGAGACCCTTGCTCATTGCACCATCAGGATTCAAGCAAACTGGGCCGAAGACGGCTGTAATGCCAGAAACCGGTCCCCGGGAGCTTGTTTCCTTCCCAGTGTAAGAATTGGCTTTTGTAGTTTGGTTTGCCCTGTTCCCATCATACACTGGGACAGGAACAGACTAATTTGCATACAGCCAGGTTCTGAAACTGGGATGGTGCAGTGAGCTAAAAAACGGTGTTGGATCTAGCCCTGATCTCTTGACTGGGTGAGAGCTTTCTGCTTAATTCAGAGACTCTGTCCCTCACCACCCCTTGTTGTAAATATTTTTGTCCACCCTAAGCGTGGAAGGGTATTCTCAGATGTGAGACCCTTGCTCATTGCACCATCAGGATTCAAGCAAACTGGGCCGAAGACGGCTGTAATGCCAGAAACCGGTCCCCGGGAGCTTGTTTCCTTCCCAGTGTAAGAATTGGCTTTTGTAGTTTGGTTTGCCCTGTTCCCATCATACACTGGGACAGGAACAGACTAATTTGCATACAGCCAGGTTCTGAAACTGGGATGGTGCAGTGAGCTAAAAAACGGTGTTGGATCTAGCCCTGATCTCTTGACTGGGTGAGAGCTTTCTGCTTAATTCAGAGACTCTGTCCCTCACCACCCCTTGTTGTAAATATTTTTGTCCACCCTAAGCGTGGAAGGGTATTCTCAGATGTGAGACCCTTGCTCATTGCACCATCAGGATTCAAGCAAACTGGGCCGAAGACGGCTGTAATGCCAGAAACCGGTCCCCGGGAGCTTGTTTCCTTCCCAGTGTAAGAATTGGCTTTTGTAGTTTGGTTTGCCCTGTTCCCATCATACACTGGGACAGGAACAGACTAATTTGCATACAGCCAGGTTCTGAAACTGGGATGGTGCAGTGAGCTAAAAAACGGTGTTGGATCTAGCCCTGATCTCTTGACTGGGTGAGAGCTTTCTGCTTAATTCAGAGACTCTGTCCCTCACCACCCCTTGTTGTAAATATTTTTGTCCACCCTAAGCGTGGAAGGGTATTCTCAGATGTGAGACCCTTGCTCATTGCACCATTAGGATTCAAGCAAACTGGGCCGAAGACGGCTGTAATGCCAGAAACCGGTCCCCGGGAGCTTGTTTCCTTCCCAGTGTAAGAATTGGCTTTTGTAGTTTGGTTTGCCTTGTTCCCATCATACACTGGGACAGGAACAGACTAATTTGCATACAGCCAGGTTCTGAAACTGGGATGGTGCAGTGAGCTAAAAAACGGTGTTGGATCTAGCCCTGATCTCTTGACTGGGTGAGAGCTTTCTGCTTAATTCAGAGACTCTGTCCCTCACCACCCCTTGTTGTAAATATTTTTGTCCACCCTAAGCGTGGAAGGGTATTCTCAGATGTGAGACCCTTGCTCATTGCACCATCAGGATTCAAGCAAACTGGGCCGAAAACGGCTGTAATGCCAGAAACCGGTCCCCGGGAGCTTGTTTCCTTCCCAGTGTAAGAATTGGCTTTTGTAGTTTGGTTTGCCCTGTTCCCATCATACACTGGGACAGGAACAGACTAATTTGCATACAGCCAGGTTCTGAAACTGGGATGGTGCAGTGAGCTAAAAAACGGTGTTGGATCTAGCCCTGATCTCTTGACTGGGTGAGAGCTTTCTGCTTAATTCAGAGACTCTGTCCCTCACCACCCCTTGTTGTAAATATTTTTGTCCACCCTAAGCGTGGAAGGGTATTCTCAGATGTGAGACCCTTGCTCATTGCACCATCAGGATTCAAGCAAACTGGGCCGAAGACGGCTGTAATGCCAGAAACCGGTCCCCGGGAGCTTGTTTCCTTCCCAGTGTAAGAATTGGCTTTTGTAGTTTGGTTTGCCCTGTTCCCATCATACACTGGGACAGGAACAGACTAATTTGCATACAGCCAGGTTCTGAAACTGGGATGGTGCAGTGAGCTAAAAAACGGTGTTGGATCTAGCCCTGATCTCTTGACTGGGTGAGAGCTTTCTGCTTAATTCAGAGACTCTGTCCCTCACCACCCCTTGTTGTAAATATTTTTGTCCACCCTAAGCGTGGAAGGGTATTCTCAGATGTGAGACCCTTGCTCATTGCACCATCAGGATTCAAGCAAACTGGGCCGAAGACGGCTGTAATGCCAGAAACCGGTCCCCGGGAGCTTGTTTCCTTCCCAGTGTAAGAATTGGCTTTTGTAGTTTGGTTTGCCCTGTTCCCATCATACACTGGGACAGGAACAGACTAATTTGCATACAGCCAGGTTCTGAAACTGGGATGGTGCAGTGAGCTAAAAAACGGTGTTGGATCTAGCCCTGATCTCTTGACTGGGTGAGAGCTTTCTGCTTAATTCAGAGACTCTGTCCCTCACCACCCCTTGTTGTAAATATTTTTGTCCACCCTAAGCGTGGAAGGGTATTCTCAGATGTGAGACCCTTGCTCATTGCACCATCAGGATTCAAGCAAACTGGGCCGAAGACGGCTGTAATGCCAGAAACCGGTCCCCGGGAGCTTGTTTCCTTCCCAGTGTAAGAATTGGCTTTTGTAGTTTGGTTTGCCCTGTTCCCATCATACACTGGGACAGGAACAGACTAATTTGCATACAGCCAGGTTCTGAAACTGGGATGGTGCAGTGAGCTAAAAAACGGTGTTGGATCTAGCCCTGATCTCTTGACTGGGTGAGAGCTTTCTGCTTAATTCAGAGACTCTGTCCCTCACCACCCCTTGTTGTAAATATTTTTGTCCACCCTAAGCGTGGAAGGGTATTCTCAGATGTGAGACCCTTGCTCATTGCACCATCAGGATTCAAGCAAACTGGGCCGAAGACGGCTGTAATGCCAGAAACCGGTCCCCGGGAGCTTGTTTCCTTCCCAGTGTAAGAATTGGCTTTTGTAGTTTGGTTTGCCCTGTTCCCATCATACACTGGGACAGGAACAGACTAATTTGCATACAGCCAGGTTCTGAAACTGGGATGGTGCAGTGAGCTAAAAAACGGTGTTGGATCTAGCCCTGATCTCTTGACTGGGTGAGAGCTTTCTGCTTAATTCAGAGACTCTGTCCCTCACCACCCCTTGTTGTAAATATTCTCCTTTTATATTGGCTAGTAATATAGCCGAGACCTGCTTGAAGTCTTTCAGTAATTTCATACCAAGAGTTAAAGCAGGTTCTGGACCGTATTCATTCTGAATCTGTTTTAGCACATCTGATATTACCGCCATTGACAGAACTCCATGTGTTTTCGTGTAAATGGAAGCAAAGACTGTACCCCAAGTGTCACAGTCCTCCATGTGTGGTGCGACCCCCATTGGAAGGCAGATGGTCAGAATTCTGTGTTTCTCAATAGGGGTAGTATTCGGAAATACTGCCTCTATTTGAGTAATTTTCTGCGCTAACCAGAAAGGAATTTGTTCCCGTTTTATGGGTGTTTTACCAAGACATGATTGTATGTTCTGTGGTGTAATTTTATTTGTGTTCCCCTGATGAGGGGTCAGCTGTGGGACATTAGCAGCTGTTTGGACTGTTGCAGTCCGCATTACATATTGGACTAACTGTCTATGTATTTTAATTAAGGTTTTAGCTGTGCTAACAGCTCTTCTTTCGACATTTTTGCAATGTCCGGATGTGGTGTGTAGCTGGCTAGAACCGGCCACGTTGCTCCTGGTCTACCTAATGGACCGAGCCTGGTAATATGATCATTGTGTTTTAGGGCGCCTTTGAACCAGAGCAGGTGCTCTTGGTATTTTAATGGGATTTCAATCTCCTCGAAAGGAGCGTACTCTTCCGGTGGATCCCCTATTTTGTAATAGTGGAACTCGTGTGTTGCAGCGTTTGCCGCTGGAAATTTTATCCAAGAATAGAATACCTCCGTCTGCCGATATTCATGTGCCTCTATCACGAAGACGACTGTGCTACCTTGTGTGGTCAGTCCATTTTCTATAAGTTTTGACGTTATAGTTTTTCTTATGTTGACCGGGATGATTTTCGCATCTGGTGGGTAAATCCCTGTTTCATCTGAAGCCTGCTGAGTCGCATTTACTGCGGCATCAACGGTTCCGTTCTCTAAGTCTGACATTGTATGAAATGCAGCTTTTTTGCAGAGCAGGTCTCCAAGGAGACAAAGATTAGGTGCACAATATTTTGGAACACTGTATCCATCAACGTTGAATAAACCAGAAGATTTACATAGGAGTCTCTTCCTACTAAGTTCGGGCAGATTTTAACCTTTCACCCACTCCAGACGTCTATTGGAGTATTTACGGGAGAAAGGGTCTGTGTGAAAAATGCACGACTGAGTTACTCTAACGTCTTGCGTTAGTTTTTATCGCCTTACCAAACGTTGGGCGCCATGTAGTGTAGTTCCTATTTTCCCTATAGGCCCTGCGCATTGGAATAACATAAACAGCAGTTTGGACATAGAAGTGCGGTCTTCCAGGTCTCTACTGACTATGCTAAACTTAATTGGGTTTGTACCAACTAGCTCAGAGGGCACTGGAAACTTTCTTGACTGAATAGGAAGTGATCAGCTTCCCTGGCTCAGACAAGAAGGGATTCAGTTTTCCAACAACCGCATAAACATGACAACTTTGCTCCTTAGAATAAGAGTCAATCTCTAGAGTCGTGTGAAACAATAGACAGTTATTTTACTCAGTCAGTTGTGCAGATTACTTTCACCAAGATGCAGAGAATAGAGAGACGGGCGTTTTCAATTAAAGGTATTATTTATTGAACAGTCTTTCTTCTCATGCAAGAGAAATGAATTGCCACAATTGCAAGACTTGTTATTATAAAAAGTGCGTACAGTAAAAGGAGGATTGCGAAATAATACTGTAAAAGCATTGATATGGTTTCTTAGCCATACAATGGTTAAAATGAATAAAATATATACATTTATATATACATTTAGCTAACGTGCTCAACTGGTGCTTCTAACTACGCCTACCCCAGTGTACCTGACCTAAGCCTAATACTCGGGAGGGAGTAAGTAGCAGTTTAAGTTAAGTTGGTTTTGCCAAGGTTTGCTTCAAGAATTCTCTCTAAGGGTTTAGTCAACACCATACCTCTGAAATAGAATGTTGGAGGTCTTGTATCTCCTTTCAGGACTCGATATCCCAGTCACTCGCAAAAGTAGGCTGGAAACGCCGGAGCTGGATTTTCTCGGCAGGAGAAAAGACAGCGTCTTTCTCAGCGCGTCAAGGAGGAGGAGGGGCAGCGTCCGTGGGCTGCTTGCATCTGCTGGGCTCTGCAAGGGACTGCTGTTCTGCTCCTGTATTCACCACACCGTCGTTATCGTAGTCACATTTGCTTAAGGCAACGTTGGTAATATTTATACCTGAAAGGTGCCTTGTTTGACGTAAGTTTTTGGACATAAGACGTCAATAAAGATGTCACTAGGAAGTGATCGTCCTTTCAATGTTCATTAGAGTTCTATTACTAATCAAAACATAGCAAGCGGGGCTTTCCCAGGTTGCTGGGTTTTATCTTGTTGAAGAACTCGGAGTGTAATCTAGGAATCTAAGATAGTGGCTTCTGCTGTGTCATCTACTGTAATGAGCTGCAGAGGCGAGTTTCAGAAATAAGGCTGAAATATGGCTCTGATCGTTTATGCCATTATAGGGGTATGAATGGATTATAGCCGTATAGGGGCATAAGGTCATAGTATTGATCGGGGTCCTAGATTAGAACACGACACACCATGTGGGATGCCCAAGGGAGTGGGGTTTTCAAGTATTACCCTGTGTGTATGCTTTCAATGGTTTATCTTTGCTGCAGGCACCCAGGAGTTAATAAATATATTTCATTGAATGGGTGGTATCAGTTAAGTGCCCACGAGTCACATGCAACCTGGTGTCCATGTCGTTAGTGCAGCAAGCGTGCACGCGACACTACATTGACGACGAGGCCGTACAGAAGCTCCATGCATGCAGACACCCGGCTGACGAGCCAACTCTGCTATGTTCAGTGCGGCACCCAGCTCTCCTAACCATGGCTCACCACCAGGCCCCATCATCAGTGCACTGCAGAGGCCGGAAACCCACGCAAACCCTATCTATTGCCTCACCGCTGAGGACCAGAATGCCCACAGCCTACCAGTCTCCAGTCCACCAACCTCGCACAGAGGACCGGGAAGCCTGCCTGTTTCCCCCGGCAGCCTACTTCTGAGGCATGTGTTTCTGGGCCCTGGCCCACTGCAACCTAACGGCAAGCTCGCCCACCAGCTTCTCGCTTGTCCTGGAAGCCATCTGCGGCTCGTTTTGGTTGGACCGCCTACCAGACCTGACCTGACGGTACGACCTACTATTCTGCCAGTGTTCTGCCGCTCTACAGCCACAGCTTGCGGCGTCACCAGTGCAGATGGCCTCAGCTCTGCAGTGCCACGCCTAATTTCTGCAGCACTTCTACCTGCGACCCAATGCCTGCCCTGCAATGCTGTGAGCATTGCCTGGCAGCCTGGAAGTGCCTGAGGCCACTGTGCTGTCTGCCAGAGCATTCCTCCTGAGGGAGAATTGCATCTACATTGAAACCTGAGGGTGCCTGCACCAGTCCGTTGCTGCAATCCATTAGTCCCTGCCATAGCATGGCGTCCAAACTGGCCCTGGAACCCTTTGTCATCACCGGACCCCAGCCGACACAGACAGCTTGATGGAAGGCCTGAGTGGGACTCCTGGAGACCAACTTTGAGGCCATGGACATTGAGGATGGCAGGAAACAGCCGATGCTTCTACACCTGGGCAGCGCCAATGTGCACAAGATCTCCAAATCTGCGGCGGAAGCAGGCCTGCCGCACACGTACACTACACTTAGGAACTCCATCTAGGTGCAGTTTTGCAAACTCTGACTTAGAGAGTTTTCTTCTCTGCCAGGTGTGTCAGAAGCCTGCCAGTTGGTGGCTAAGTTCCATGACCGTTTGAAGGAGCTGGCGAGCACCTGCACCCTGCCAGATGAAGACGATGAGTTCATTCAAGGTTGCACCTCAGTGAAACTAAGAAAACACATCTTACAGAAGCCCGACATATCAATGAGGGACATCCTGTCCCTACGGCGGTCCAAAGAACTATCCAAAGCAAAATCTGCCCACATTGGCTCAGCAACGAATATGCCCATCAAGGAGGAGCCTGTCAATGCTATCTACAAAGAGACAGTGAAGCTGAAGCCTGAGGAACCCAACCAAAGGAAACATCCAACCCTGTAGATGGGGCATAGGTCCCTACCGTCACTGAGGCAAATGCCAGCGCAAGAAAAAACATATAGTGCATGCAGGAAACTGAATAATTTTCGGAAAGTATGCTGCTCTGCCGAGAGGCAAGCACCAACCCAGACAAAGAAGGATGCCCGCTCTGTTGATGAACACCCGATGCACTTGCACATGGGGACATGGATGAAGACAAGCAAGAAGTGTCCACTTAGTGTAGACTGTCGGACGCATCACGCAACAACCCAGGTTAGTTCCACATGCCTCCTCAAACTCCAGGACCAGCCGGTCACCACTCTAATCGACACTGGAGCTTCCATTAACTTCATGACTGCAAATTTGTACCACAACCTGCTGTCCCCGTCCTGCCCTTCGTCTCACCAAAGTCAAGGTCACGCCTTCGGTAACCGTTTGCCTCTGCAGCTGGCAGGAGTCTTCGATGTCGAGGTCACCCATCACACTAAGTCCGGAAAAGCACGAGTCCATGTCTTATAAAAAGGTGCTGGCTTCCATCTCGAGTTGCTAAACTGCGTAAGATCTGAAGCTAGTACGTTTTGCTTTCAGTGTTCATGCAAACAGAATCTACAGACTTACGCAAGAGTTTGATCTCTATTTGATGGCATTGGATGCTTGGAAGAAAAGACCATTGGCCTGCACATTGACAAGTCGATTACACTTGTAGCACTCCGCCACCGCCGAATAGCTTTCCAACACTTCCCCAAAGTAGAGAAGGAATTGAGGCTCCTTGAAAAGCCAGGATTATTGAAAGCATGTCTGGCTTGTCACAAATTGTTTCCCCTATTGCAGTTGCAAAGAAAATGAAACAGCCTGACGCCGTCCTTCGCCTCCGTGTGAGCTGAATGTGGTGCTATCTAGATTGATGAAGGAGCCTTTTGAGCCTATTCATAAGGCTTCTCTGCAGCTCTTATCCTGGAAGGCAGATTTCCTTATGGCTATAACTTCGGCTCGCAGGGTGAGTGAGATCCAGGCCTTGTGTTGCCAAGAGCCCTACACTGTGTTTCATACATCTACGGTTGTCATGAGGACTCATCCAAAGTTTCTCCCTAAGGTGATCTCTGATTTTTAGGTGAACCAAACAATCACTTTACAAATGTTTTTTCAACATCCTTCCTCTCCGGCGGAGAGGTCCTTTCATTCTCTTGATGTGAGAAGGGTGTTGAAATTCTACTTTACATAGAAATAAAAGAGCACTCCTGAGGCGGAAAGCCGGGAGTTAGGCAACCCACCCTATTTTAATCGCCTATTTTGCACATACACCGGTTTAAAAAAAAAATTGTTGTCGTAGTGTCTAATTGCACTGTTGCACTTACTTTGCCTGGGACAGTTGGGGGCTCAATTGTACCCGCGTCAGGCATACCGAGGGCCGACTTAGGGCCACACTCGGACTCAGAGAGGCTTTCCGGAGGGCGACGATTGTGGCCGCCATTTCTGGGGAAAAGCACGGTTAGCGCTCTAGGGGTCGGGCGAATTACGGCCCGGGCGCTTTAAAAGCAATCGACAGAGCAAGGAGCATCGCTATACTTTACATAGAAATAACAGAGCACTCCTGAGGCGGAAAGCCGGGAGTTAGGCAACCCACCCTATTTTAATCGCCTATTTTGCACATACACCGGTTTTAAAAAAAAATTGTTGTCGTAGTGTCTAATTGCACTGTTGCACTTACTTTGCCTGGGACAGTTGGGGGCTCAATTGTACCCGCGTCAGGCATACCGAGGGCCGACTTAGAGCCACACTCGGACTCAGAGAGGCTTTGCGGAGGGCGACGATTGTGGCCGCCATTTCTGGGGAAAAGCACAGTTAGCGCTCTAGCGGTCGGGCGAATTACGGCCCGGGCGCTTTAAAAGCAATCGACAGAGCGAGGAGCATCGCTATACTTTACATAGAAATAACAGAGCACTCCTGAGGCGGAAAGCCGGGAGTTAGACAACCCACCCAATTTTAATCTCCTATTTTGCACATACACCGGTTTTTAAAAAAAATTGTTGTCGTAGTGTCTAATTGCACTGTTGCACTTACTTTGCCTGGGACAGTTGGGGGCTCAATTGTACCCGCGTCAGGCATACCGAGGGCCGACTTAGGGCCACACTCGGACTCAGAGAGGCTTTCCGGAGGGCGACGATTGTGGCCGCCATTTCTGGGGAAAAGCAGGGTTAGTGCTCTAGCGGTCGGGCGAATTACGGCCCGGGCGTTTTAAAAGCATTCGACAGAGCGAGGAGCATCGCTATACTTTACATAGAAATAACAGAGCACTCCTGAGGCGGAAAGCCGGGAGTTAGGCAACCCACCCTATTTGAATCGCCTATTTTGCACATACACCGGTTTTTAAAAAAAATTGTTGTCGTAGTGTCTAATTGCACTGTTGCACTTACTTTGCCTGGGACAGTTGGGGGCTCAATTGTACCCGCGTCAGGCATACCGAGGGCCGACTTAGGACCACACTCGGACTCAGAGAGGCTTTCCGGAGGGCGACGATTGTGGCCGCCATTTCTGGGGAAAAGCACGGTTAGCGCTCTAGCGGTCGGGCGAATTACGGCCCGGGCGCTACAAAATGAAGTCTGTTTTCCGTTCGCGCAGCGGGCGGGCGCAGCGGGCACGCCGATGGCGCGCCAGAGGCAAGCCCGTCTGGGCCCGTCCACTATGCCCGTGGCTCCTCCGGGACCCACGAGACTCTAGAGGGAGGAACTCTTGGCGCTACGGCATTTTGGGGACCTGGGATGTCATCAGCGGGTCTGGACTAACCCCCCATTCTGCCGTTGCCAAGCCTGCCCTGACCCTATCCCCGGGAAGACAAACGGCAAGAAGGCTGGTCGAGTATTGAAGATGGCGTTACTTAACTGCAGATCTCTGCCAAAGCATGCGGTAGAGATTAACTTGCTGATTAAAGAAGGTAATCTTGACCTGCTCTTCCTTACGGAGACATGGCTATCTTCTAACACAGATTTTGACATTATCTCTGCACTTCCAAGCGGCTTTAATATCCAGTATCAGAATAGGGACAAAGGGAAGGGCGGGGGTCTTGCTATAATTCATAAGGAGTCCCTGACCTGTAGACTTGATGAGGGCGGAATCTTAGACTCAGAAAGTGCATGCTTTAGTATCCAGCTTTCACCTACTTATTCCCTCTCAGGTTTCCTTATCGATCGCCTGCCGGCAAGTCTAAAACATTTCTGAGACTCCCTACTAGAAGCTACCGTAGAAGCAGCAGCCCGGGCCTCCAACTTTCTGGTTCTGGGAGACCTGAACCTGCATTTTGACGATCTCAATGATAAATTAGCTGCCGATCTAATTTCAAACCTTAAAACCTTTGACCTTGATCTGGCAAACAAGGAAGCTACCCATAATAAAGGCCACTTTTTGGACCCTATCTTTTCGAACAACCCCCAGCTTGTAGTCAAACCCCCTTCAATGGTCGGACCATTTTGTAGTGCCTTTCTCCTGGGAAATCCATCCTGAAAAGATCATGGCCTCTTGTCCCCGTATACTTCAAAGACCCTGGCCGAGGCTATCGGTAGAAAACCTGAAAACTGCCCTCGAACAATCGGTTCCCCCTGCAGAATCCGATGTCCTGCAAGCAGATATAAACTTCCACAATTGGCTTACTAATTCCCTGGACACTGTTCTGCCCCTTAAAGTGACCACAAAAAAGAGCAGTACCTTCAAATCCCCTTGGTTTACGCCCGAACTAAGAGAGCTCAGAAAAGCCTGTAAAAAATCTGAGCGTATGTGGCGGAAAGACTGGGCACTCAATAGTAAAACCTCCTACCAGGATGCCCTGAGACTCTATAAAGCCGCACGGCAGAAATCCAAGGCAGACTTTTTCGAGGAGAAAATTATACGGTCAGCCAACTCCTCTAGGGAAACGTTCAAAATTGTCAATCAGCTTCTTAAAATTCCAGCCCAAACAATCGCACACAATGACCCCGAACTAAAACACGACCAGCTAGCAGAGTTCTTTGACGGAAAAATACAGAAAATCCTTGATAGCCTCCCTCAATCACCTGCCACACTACCCACTGAAGCCCCTTTCCCTGTTTCTACTAGCCCCCAACTTGAGGCGTTCAGCTGTATTACCAGGGAAGACTTTTGCAACACTTTATCTAATATAAAAAGTGGTTCTCCTTCTGACCCAGTCCCGATGCATATTCTTAAACAAATTATGAGCACCATCGCCCCTTTAGCCACAGAGTTGCTAAACACGTCATTCACCACAGGCACAGTGCCCCCGAGCTGGAAACAGGCCAAAATCAAAACGCTTCTAAAGAAACCGGGATTAGACACATCCGATTTGGCCAATTTTCGCCCTATCTCCCTTCTACCTGGACTGGGAAAAGTGGCCGAAAAGGTAGTGAATAGGCAGCTCTCAGAGTTCTTGGAGACTAATGGCCTTTTGAGCGACTCCCAAACGGGTTTTCGTCCAGGTCAGGGCACTGACACCGCCCTCATAGCAGTGGCGTAAGAGGCAAGATTCATCTTAGATTCAGGGGGATCAGCGGCCCTGATCCTCCTGGATCTAAGCGCTACATTCGACAACTTTGGTTCAACGTCTTGCCAAGTTGGGCATCACAGGGTCAGCCCTCAGATGGCTGCAATCTTTCCTGGACAAACGATCCTTTAGGATATGGGAAAATGGATCTATGTCCAAATCCACTCCCCTCCAGTGTGGGGTTCCTCAGGGCTCCTCCCTGAGCCCCACACTGTTTAATGTTTATATGGCCCCGTTAGAGGTGGTAGTAGCCCCCTTTGGGATCAAATCCATCAGCTACGCAGACGACACCCAACTTGTCATCTCGCTGTCGCAACAAGGGGGATGCCCAGATGACCTCCCGAGATGCCTAACTGCAATTTCCTCCTGGATGTCTGACTCAAAGCTCAAACTGAATGGAACTAAGACCGAGATCATGGTTCTGGGCCACCAATTTACATCCCTGCCCTCTGAGCTGTGGCCCCCCTGCATGGGGGATTTACCCCCTCCCAAGGAGAAAATTAAAAGCCTTGGGGTTTGGTTTGAACCCCAATTAACATTCAAGACCCATGCGCAGAAAGTCGCAGGAGGCTGTTTTGGCTTGTTACGGGCAGTTCGGAAGGTCCTCCCCCTCCTGCCCTTTCAATCGAGAAAGCTACTAATCCAGGGCCTAATTCTGTCCAGATTGGATTATGGCAACGCTCTCCTCCTGGCCGCGCCTCTGGCCTCTATTAATATCCTCCAGCGAGTACAGAACGCTGCAGCCAGGTTGCTCATGGGGGCGCCTAGACGGGCGTCAGCCAAACCACTGTTAAAAGCCCTTCACTGGCTCCCAATCCAGGAGCGAATTACTTTTAAGTCACTCTGTATCGCTCATAAAACACTGCATGGTAAAGGCCCGCCGGCCTTGAGAGGTTTGATTCGCCCCTACAAATCGGCCCGGGCCCTTCGGTCCGACAGAGAAAACCTGGCCTTCACACCGAGAGTAAGGAAAGCTCGTACCGGAGGCCGCCGGTTCTCGCTGAATGCGGCAAATAAGTGGAACACACTTCCCAGGGATCTCCGGATGGAACCCGCCTACCTTAAATTTAGAAAAGCACTTAAAACCTTTCTCTTCCCTATCACTTCTTAAAACCTTCCCTTCTTGAGTTCTTTGTTATTAGTTTACCAGCGCTGGGACGCTTCAGGGCAGCCATGCGCTTTATAAACCCAATTTCATTTCATTTCACTTAGACAAACCAAGGAGATTCGCAGATCGGATCAGTTATTTGTTAATTATGGATCGGTCAGGACTGGTCTTGCCACCTCTAAACAGTCCCTTTCTAGATGGATTGTGTCCTGTATCCAACTATGTTACCAGAAGGCTAAGAAGACTCTAGGGGGTAAGCCTAAGGCTCACTCAACCAGAGGCAAACATGCTACAGCGGCTTTGCTGCGTAATGTTCCCATTGCAGACATCTTTAGAGCTGCCACTTGGAAGTCCGTCCGTAGTTTTGCTAAGCATTACTGCCTGGACTCTGACGCCAGAGCAGATGCTCAGGTTGGGCAGGCTTCGATGAGGAATTTATTTGCACAGTAGTGGTTTTGTATGTTTCTTCCACCGCTGGGTTAGTTGTTTAAGATGGGCTTGCCATTCTATTCACAGATTATGACTATACACAGAGATCCCCTACTACAGAAGGAGTAGTTTCTTACCTGTAATTCCAGTTTTGTAGTAGGGAATCTCTGTTCTAGTCATAAGCGACCCGCCCTCCTCCCTGTTGGGTGAAACAATGATATCCTGAATGCTACAGGCCTGGCTTATTACACCTTCTAAAAGAACTGAAAGTAACTTGCCTTTGGCTGTGCATCATGGGATACCGAGGGTCTCTGCAGGGTTCCTTAAAGGCACGGTATTCCTTTTCCAGACACATAATAGTAGCCTATGGGGCTTGTCTGTCCAACTTTTCCTCTCTATCATGACAAAGGATTTTAGTGAAGGGGAGTTTCTCTATGTGTGAAACTTAGCAAAATGTGTAAATTGTAATATTTTCTGGCTATCCTTTTCACTTCAGGATGAAGTGCTGGCCAGTGTAGCCTTGTTAATTGCAAGATGCATTATTTGTCTTTGATTTTCTCTTAAGTGTCTATGCAGGACTGCAGAAGAGGACATGGGCACCAGGGATTGTAGAGCGTGCTGAGACAGACGGATCCTGTCCTCCCAGCTCCCACGTTTCTGGTCCCACTGATCCTCCAGACATTCCTACAGCGGCCTCATGTGGACGCGTGCATGTGGAGTGAGAATGATACACAAGGCCATCGACCCCAGGAGAGAGGATACCGTTCTGACCGTTGTCTTTGGAACGGCCATGAGAGTCTGAGCCTTCCGAAGGATCGATAAGCGTCGCTTCTCCGAAGGACACACGCTTGCCTTCAGAGTATTGATGGAGGCTCCCAAGTACTGCAGACACTGAACAGGAGTCAGGACAGATTTGGATATGCTGATGTGCAGATCCAATTGGTTCAACAGAACAACCGTCCTGTTGAAATGTAATTTCGCTTCCTGGAACGTGGATGCTTTGATCAGCCAGTCGTCCAGGTACGGATAAACAAACACCCTGTTCTTTCTCAGGTGCGCTGCAACCACGGCCATGCATTTTGAAAAAGTCCTGAGCGCAGACTTCAAGCCGAACAGAAGTAATGTGTACTGATATTAGTTGGTGCCGACTAGGAACCGTAGGAACCCCCGATGCTTCTTTGCAATAGGGACATGGAAGTACTCGTCCTTCAGATCTATGGCGCAAAGCCAGTCTCCTCGATGCAGCTGAGGATAAATCTGATGCAAGGACAGCATACTGAACTTTTCTCTGCGAATCCATTTGTTTGCTTGTCGCGAATCCAGAATGGGCCTGAACTCGTTTTTGTCCTTTTTGCGCACAAGAAAGAACCTGAAGTATAGACCCTTTCCCCTTTGAGACTGAGGAACAGGTTCTATCGCCCTTTTTTCTTAATAGGGTATTGGCCTCCGTTTGGATTTTGAGTAGCAGGTATTGTGAGCGAACTGATGGAATAGCTGGAGGAGGGCTGACAAACCATAGACTGCATCCATTGCAAACAATATTCAGTACCCACTTGTCCCGAGTTATTTTTCTCCACTCAGCCAAGTAGTTCTGAATGCTTCCCCCCACCGGAGTGGGTAACAGAAGAGGGGGGAAGTAATCCCTCAGGGCTTAGACCCAGCTGAGCCTCTGGTCCCCGAGGTGGACTGTTGATTGCCTCTGCCCCTTTGACGTCTCTGGAAGGGCTGTCGCTAAAACTGCTGTTGTTGCTGCTGACCAGCCTGATGACACTGTCCACCCTGGAAACGCTGGGAAGAAAAGTGTAGTTGGTAGGGACGGAAAGTTTTGCGCTGTTCTTTAGGCTTCTCTAAACCAAAAGCCTTGAGCGTTTCAACTTCCGCCTTCATGCAAGCTATTTCCTCGTCTGCATGGGCACTGAAGAGCGTGGAACCCGAAAAGGGCAGGTTAGCAATCCGTTGCTGTGCCTCCAGTTTCAGAGAGGTAAGCCGCAACCAGGAGTGGCACCTCAGAGTCACACTGTGACAGTATCCATGGGCTGCCAGGAGAGAGGTGTCCGCAGCTGCACTGATGATCTGATTTGATACCATCATGCCCTCATTAAGAACCTCCTGAAAGTCTTTGCGCTTGTCCCTAGGGAGGAGGTCAATGAAATGCTGGAGAGTCTCCCATAAGGAGCGGTCATATCAGCCCAAGAGAGCAGTCAAGCTTGCTGTCTTCATGGAAGTGGTTGCCGTCAGGGCTTTAAGTGGGCCGGGTCTCAAGGGGTCTGAGCACCGGCAGTTTTTTAAAAGGGGCCTCGAAACGGGTCTCTATCGGGCTCTGTTTTGTGCCCTGGCACAGGCGGTCTGTTGTTTTTCAGACTTCAGTGACAGCAGGCACCATGTGCGCTGCTCACACTGCTCACTTCTCACTAGTGGAGAAGTTACGGCACCACCTAAAGGGAAGGGAAATCCTTGCTTTTTACATCTCTTGTGTCTACTTTTTTAAACACACGACTCCGAGCCCTGGTGCGAGTAAGGGAGCCCTATTGAACAGCGCATATTGCCACTTATCTTTTTGAAGGTCAGGAATAGCAACATTGTTGTGGTGTCACCAGGGTTTTAAGTGGAAGCTTTTTCACTTTCTATGCAAGCCTAGTTGCTGCTTATTTGTCTTATGCAACTAACAACCATTGACAAAGACGATAGTCCTGACTTGTTGTAGGTATTTTGTTACTTGTATCTTATATCTAGATGTAATGACAGAAACAGAAAAATACAAGTCGGACTGCACACTATGCTAACCACAGACTTTTTAAGCGTATGTGTTAAGCCACGCCCCTAATTACATTGGCCACGCCCCTTTGAGAGACCCCCCAGTTTTTTCATCCCACTTAAAGCCCTGGCTGCCGTGCTGCAGACCTTCCTTCCCGCCGAATCAATTCTGCGGCTTCCTTTGTCTGGTGGAAAAATGGACGATTGAGCCGTAGAGTGCTGTTTCTTAGCCGGCACCACTATTACTGAATCTGGAGGAGGATCCGTTCGAAGGAATGCAGGATCCGAGTCCGGGGGCCTGTACTTCTTTTGAAGTCTCTATGGAGCCAGCTTCACATAGACAGGCGTCAAACAGTTCCATAGCCGGTTCCTCCAAACCAAGCACTAACGGAAGTAGAGGACGAGACAGTTGCTTCCGTTGTAGCGTTTCGAAGATTACGGAGGTGGAAGGGGCAGGTACAGCCAGTGAGATCCCCAGTTTTGCTGCTCCTCGCAACAGCACGTCTTGAAACGTGGGGATGTCATCGACTGGTGAAACCCTCATAGGTGGGGAGTCTGACAGGGTCGGCGAATATCTGCCACCACTAGTGGAATCCATGTCCCTAGTGTAGCTGGACCGCAACCGGTCATGACGGTGACAATGTCGAGATCTAGTCAAGGATCTGTGCCGGCTGCTGGAGTGATGCCTCGTACGAGAGCGAGATCTCGGCCTTCTGGGCATAGCCGGAATCACCGGCACAGGCTGAGGTTGAGGTGGTGGAGGTGGAGCCAAAGGAGGCGGCGGCGGTGGAGGAGGAGGAGCAGGAGAGGGCTTCGTCGTCCAAGGCCGTGGAGGCGACAGACGAGGGACCACAGGTTGGGTTGTCTCCGGAGACCTAGATGGTGAATAGGTCCTGGAGTAGTCAGAGTCACGAATCACTCGCCTCCTCCTGTGGGCAGGCCTTGAGGAGGGCGCTCCCAATGGCGACCGCCGTTGACGCCGTGATCTAGGACTGTCAGAAGTGGAAATGCTGACCACCGAGGGCGACAGGCTTCTTGACGACGAGCTCCTTCTAGACGTCGACTTGCACCTCGACGTCGACTTCCTCGACGTCTACTTCTTCCCTCTCGATGTCGACTTGCTCCTGGACGGCGTCGATCGTCTTCTTGACAGCGATCTACGTGTCGACATTGATGGCGAACGGCGGTGTCGCCTCGACGGCGAGCGCCGGTGTCTTCGGGACTCAGACCGACGACAATGATGTGTCGACGACGTCTGCGAGGACCTCGTCCGAGATCTCGACGTCCTTTCGCTCTACACCGCTTAGACCCAGAGCCCTGGGTTGAAGGGGAGCATATCGTCGTCATACCTTTCGACGCCGACGTTGTTGCGAAGTCGACGTTGACTGGGACCGGTGCCGTTTCTGGGCCTTCTTGTTACTGGAGAGCCCCCCAGAGGTCGATGCATAGGTAGTGGAAGTTGAAAGAGTCCCTCCATGCCCAACTGCATCCAGATGTCTCCTCTTCTCCAGGCCTTGAAGACGGATCTTCAACCTGTCACGCAGGGTCCTCCTGGAGAAAGACTTGCAGATGGAACAGGAGTCAGGAAAATGCGTATATGGAAAACAGGGTATGCACACCCTGTGTGAGTCTGATTTGGCCTTCTTCCTGCCACACTCCGGGCACTTGTCAAATAAAGCTGACATTTTGAAAAGAAATAGGTGGCTTAGCTGCTCAAAAAAGACAGCAAATGCAAGAGAAAGGTCCCAGACGTCGAATGAAACAATAAAACGTTCAAAAAGTCTCCATAAATTGAAAAAATACCAATAAAGGTGGAGTCCAATGCTCCTGCTAGCAGGAGCCGGAAAAAAGAACTGAAAGTAACTTGCCTTTGGCTGTGCATTATGGGATACCAAGGGTCTACGGAAGGTTCCTTAAAGGCACGGTATCCCATTTCCAGATACATAATGGCAGTCTATGGGGCTTGTCTGTCCAACCCTTCCTCTCTATCATGACAAAGGATTTTTGTGAAGGGGAGTTTCTCTATGTGTGAAACTTAGCAAAATGTGTAAATTGTAATATTATTTGGCTAGCCTTTGCACTTCAAGATGAAGTGCTGGCCAGTGTAGCCTTGTTAATTGCAGGCTGCATTATTTGTCTTTGATTTTCTCTTAAGTGTCTATGCAGGACTGCAGAAGAGGAGAACTTAAGAGACTATTTCGATTGCTTCCGGGGTCCACGCACATGGGCGGGACTATTCACAGATTGTGACTATACACTACTACAGGAAGGGACTTTCCTGTCTGCCAAGTGACCAGCCAGCCAGACTCCTCCACACCCGTCATCACTGAGGAAAGACCCGCCGCCAGGTGGTAGCATGTGAGCGCAGATTTTGACAGTTTACCAGAAGGCTCACATGCTCATCCTCGTAGCTTACTTCTCCCAATATCCTGAAGTAGAGATCGTACCACCATATCAGCATCAAAAGTCATCCCAAAAGTTGAGAAATTCATGGCTACCATGGGATGCTCGGAGAGATCTGCACCGACAAAAGCCCCCTGTTCAACAGTCATGAGCGGGCTGAATATCTCCATTCCCGGATTACCAAATGTAATTGAATCACACCAAAGTTGCCCCAGGCCAATGGAGAAGTAGAGAGGTTTGTGAAGACCCTGACAAAAGTCATCTGCATTGCTGTTGCGGAAGCCAAGAATGTGAAAACCTCCATCAATGTGCTTTCATGAAATTACAGGTTAATGCCACATTCCACAACAGGCAATGTCCTGAGCCAACTGCGTTTTTGATGGGCAATAACAGATACCATTCCACATTACCCCATCTGGGCAGATCAAAACCACCCCATGAATTGCTCTGACATTCGACAAGCACTCAACAATACGCCTCACGCTGGTAACATACCAAGGGTCACACCTTTCATGTAGGAGACAAAGTGTTGGGCAAGGACCAACACCTGACGAGGAAAGTTCCACCTACAATTTGAAGCGGGAACATGGACAATTACTCACATCAAAGGCACCATGAAAACTACCAAGAAGGAAGTAGAAACTGTCACAAGGAACATTTCCCACTTCACAAAAGTGTCCATAGTACACAATTGTGACCTCTCAGACAGTGACACCAGGGTCTGTACACCTATGGACGACCTGCTCCACCCCAATAAGACAGCAGAGAAGAGATCGAATGGCACCTCAGCTACTGATGGGTCACCTTTGGCATCAACAATCCTTACTCTACCAGTCGCTGTGCCACCTCCAAGGCGAGCACAGCCTCAGGTGCATGCAGACCTCCTGAGGCTGTTGAGGTCACCAAGAATCAACCAAGAGGATTGTCAGTGAAAGGTATCACCTGAGATCCAACGCAGACTTTTTGGCTGGCTAAAAGAGGGTGAACGAGTGCTGCTACTCTTGTAATCAAAGAAGTGCCTCCACCCACTATCTGCGTTACTTCTACTGTCCAGTAACTGCTTAATGAATGTTCTGTTTTTGTTCTTTAGTTTCCTCTACTACGTGTTAAGGGAGGGATGTAGTCTTTTGTCATGTTGGACCAAAACCATGTGAGATGCCCAAGGGAGGGGGGTTTCAAGTATTCCCCTGTGTGCATGCTTCCAGTGGTTTATCCTGGAGTCAGGCACTCAGGAGTTAATAAATATAGCCCTTAAGTGGGCACAAGTTACATTTAACCTGGTGTCCGTGTTGTTACTACAGCAAGAGCGCATGTGACATACCACAGTCTTCTACAAAGGTATGTCTGTAACAAAGTACACCCTCGCCTTCGGGCTAGTTGGAAAAGGATGAAACAATGTTGTTAGGAATTCTCAGAATTGTCTTATCAGTATCAAAGTTAACAAATTGCATTAAGTGAGTCATACGCTAAAACACCTTGCATTTAAGGTTACAGACTGGTCCCACGTTTTTCTGCTTTTAATGATGTGTGGTACAAAAGTGTCAGAACGAATGAAGTATGGCTCTCACGTTTGAATGTAACGTTAGTATGAATGGAATGTCGGGTGGCTGTTGAATAATACATTTGAATTATATATTATGTAACACAGTTTCTGTGCATTACAAATTTAAGGATGACAGCACATGAATATGCTTCCCTACATTGAAAAATATGTATGTTATATAAAAAAGGAACTCTTGAATTAATAAATAAGTTTATCTGCGGATTTGTTGTGCCAAGTGTATATATTGAAATTTACCTATTTGAAAAGTTTTATATAGCGCTGGCTTGACCCGGAGGTATCAGAGCGTGTTACCATAGTTACCATATTTACTTTTTCATTTAAAACCCTTGCTTAAAAAGAAATTTATGCTCAAGGTTCGGAATTTATCCAACCAAAGACGGAACCCTTAAGTGGGAGTACAAATGGTCATCAAACGTCTGTAGGCTGTGCGACTGTTTGAGGAAACGTTGCTGCACATTGTTACACTATGCTCAAAAATGTGTCAGGAAAGGAAGCTAATTTTAAAACCTATTTTTAAAGAATTAGGAGTTAGAACTTGTAGATCTGCATTAATATCCTGCTTAAGTGGCGTTAATGTCTATAATACACAGCAATTTGTACAATTTATCTTTAAAGCTGAAAAGAAATTATGTAAGGCTGATTCCTAAAGTAATTGATAAATTTGCTGGGTGCGAAGTAATGATTTTATAGTTTTTAGGGAGTATGTGGGCAATTTTAAGGCACTTTTAAATCATTCTAAAACCTTGCGATATTTTAATGTTGTTTTGTAACTTTTGTAGCTATGATCGATTCAATGGTTTTAAATATTTGAGTATGGTGCTATAATGTACAGATCAGTTTTCAAATGTATTAGTAACTATGTTATTGTCAGCACGCAGCACTTTAGTTTTGTCAGTGGAAAATGTATTGTATTCTTTAGTTGCTGATGAAAGCACAGGCCACCTTAGTATTGATGTCGGGATACTATTGTATCACTGTTGCTAATAGTTATTGTCATTTTAGAAATCTAGTTATATTGGTTGCTTGTTTTTAGTATTTTTATCATGTGAGCTCATTGCATTTTAACTGGAAATTATAAGCTGCTATCATATGTACTTATGCACTTTACCTCCAAAACGGGAAAACGGTTAATTTGATGTCAGGCAAGTTATATTTTAACTGGAAATTATAAGCTGCTATCATATGTACTTATGCACTTTACCTCCAAAACTGGAAAACGGTTAATCTGATGTCGGGAAAGTTATATTTTAACTGGAAATTATAAGCTGCTATCACATGTACTTATGCACTTTATCTCCAAAACTGGAAAACGGTTAATCCGATGTCGGGCATGTTATATCTTGGCATTGTATTCATATTAGTCCAATCAGACTTTGTCCTTCTTATGTATTTGTTTTTGTAATGATTTTAATTAAATCAAGAAATACAGTACTTCATTCATTCAGAGCGTGTTACATGATAAAGGACATTGTTTTAGAACATTGTTACATAGTTGCATCAGTTACAGTTAACAGTATATGCTTAGGAGAAAAACGTAATCTTAGACAATATTATAAGATATTAGCAATACTTCTAATTGTAATTGTAATTGTAATTGTAAGGTAGTTTTTGTAAAGCGCATACTATCGCTCCAAGGAGCATCTTGGCGCTGTAATTCCGTAGCCTAGAATGGCGGGCCGGAAATACTACTCACATCAGTTTCAAAATACCTGGAGGTTTATTTGAGCCTAGACTAACTGTTTACTAACCGTGTCTGGTAGATTAAAAATCCAGGTTTTAAGGGCTTTCCTGAATTAGATTTCAGTAGGGGTTTGCCGTAGGCTTTGTGGGAGTTTATTCCAGGCTTTAATACCAAGGACGGCAAGAGATCTTCTGGGGACTGTTAGAAGACACATGTCTGATGACCTCAAGTTCCGACTTGGTATGTACGGCTTGAACCGTGGGAGCAGATATTTAGGCCCTTTTTTGTGGTATGCTCTAAAGGTAATTACCAGTATCTTAAAGAGCACTCGCTTATGTATGGGGAGCCAGTGTAGCTGTCTTAAGGCAGCAGAAGCAGAAGATCTCCTTGGAAGATTAAGCACCAGGCGTGCAGCAGCATTTTGGACAAGCTGCAACCTGTGCAGGGTAGATCTATTCACTCCTGCGTATATGCTGTTGCAGTTGTCTAAAAGTGATGCAATTAGTGCCACTGCAACTGTCTTTTTTGCTTCCAAAGGGATAAAGTTGAAAAACTTTCGAAGACCACGTATGATGTTGAAACAGGATCCTGCCACTGCATTCACTTGTTGTTTAAAGCAGAGTTTTTCATCAAATCTGACTCCCAGGTTACGTGCGGATAGTACTGTTTTTGGTGGAATTTCCTCATTAGAGGGCCACCATAGCTGGGGGGAAAACAGATTTTGGGGACCCACAGGGAGAATTTCAGTCTTGCCCGTGTTGCATTTCAGATGGTTTGTCTTCATCCAGTTAAAGGTTGCGGTGAGGCATTTTCCAAGATTCTCCTCCGCTCTTGTAGATTTGCTGTCTAATACTAAGATGAGCTGAGTATCATCTGCGTATGATACTGTATTGATGTTAAATGATGTTATTAGCTCAATTAGAGGTGTCATATATAGATTAAACAGCACCGGGCTCAGCCTTGATCCCTGGGGTACACCTGTTGGATTAGATTTTTTTGCAGATAGATATTGTCCCAGGACAGTAGTCTGTTTCCTGTCCGCAAGGAGATTTTCCATCCATGCCAAGGCCGTGCCCCCTATGCCCACCGTAGCTAAACGGTTGATCAGTATCTCATGCGAGATCGTGTCGAAGGCCGCCGACAGATCCAGAAGAACAAGGACTGCCCTGTCCCCCTGGTCCATGGCGGCCCTCAGTGTCTCCGTTGTGTAGAGGAGAGCTGATTCCGTTGAGTGGGCGGCTCTGAAACCCGATTGGTTGTGGTGTAACAGATCCTCATCCTCCAGAAATTTGGTCAGTTGTTTGTTTACAACTGCCTCGGTGAGTTTGAAGAGAAACGGTAGTAATGAGATTGGCCGTAAGTTTGATAGAGTGGTGGGATCGGCCATCGCTTTCTTCTGTAGGGGTTTGACCGCCGCTAACTTCCATTCCTGAGGGATTTTGGCTGATGTAAGAGAGGAATTTATTATGTTATTGATAATCGGGTTAGATCAATCAAAGAGTGTAGTATCTTGGGGGGGGGCATGGATCAAAAGGTGAACCGGATCTACCAGTCAAGATTGCCTGGCGGCTGTCTTCCAGACTAATTGGCAGAAATTCATTCAGCTCCGCCTTTCTGGTATCTGGGTCTGATGTTCCTATTTTATATCCCAACAATGGTGTGGGGAAGGCTTTTGTGAGATCCTGGACCTTTGCCTCAAAATAGTTCGCAATGGAGTCACAGAGGGTCTGAGAGGGGGGGATGTCTTGTCTGGTAATCTTTGGATTTAGGAAGTCATCCACTATTTTAAAGATCTCCTTCTGCTTATTTTCTGCCGACAAAATTGCTTCAGAGAAGAATGCTTTTTTGGCGTTTTTAATCAGTACATGGTACTGATTTCTTGCTTCTTTGTAAATTTGTCGTTCTTCTATTGTGTATGAGTGTCTCCATTTCCTTTCCAATAGTCTGACCTCAACACGCTTCTCTCTAAGAGATTGTGAGAACCAGGGTGCTATTTTTTTCTTTTTCTTAGACATGTTCTTAGAATTTTTAGTGCTAATTTGTTCTAGGCTAGTCGTAATCCAGTGATTAAAGGTCTCATTGTCTACCTCAGTGTCTCCCGTCAGGGTGGGTTTGCCCTGTTTCATAAGATCCTGAAAGTCTGCAATATTATCTTGTGGGGTTGGTAGTGTTAATTGCATATGTAGAGCCTTTCCCTGTTTTTGCCACACCAATATCCGGTTTTCAGGAGCCCTCATTTGTTTAGTAAAACATCAGCTTCCACCTCGTTGGCCTGAGAAGAGGTTTCCTTAAAGAATCCAGTACATAAAAAAGTGGAGAGTTTTCTGACAAGATTCTTTGAAGCCTCGAACTTCACTCAAAATGAAGGTGAATATGCTGCTTAGGAGGCGTAAATATTGTAAAATGGCCTCCAGGTCCTCTTGTATGTCATGTAGAAAGGAAATTTGCTCTCCCAGTTTCATTAAACATTCTCAGGACATTCCAAAGAGTACTATGGGAGTAGTACTGGCAGCCTTATATGTGCATCATTCATGTTTTCAAATGGATTGTACTGAAGTTCAAGGGTTGTACGACCGAACAACGCAGAGAAATACATCACATGCGTTAAGAATGCATTTTTTACGCAGCATTCTTTTATTTACAACGTATGCCTTTACCACGCTTTGTTTATATACATATAAACAATGTATCAGTGGGGGGAGATGAACCCCCAACTTACCTAAATGCATGGTAAAGGCATAAGTTATTAGAACACACATGTGGTAAAAACATATGTGCTAAAAAATGCGTGGTAAAGGCACAACATAGTAAAAACCTGGTTGTAAAGGCTGTTTCCCGTTGAGATCTTCTGGCCTTTTGCCATGCCTCCATGCATATTTTAGCCAGCTTGTGGTACCCAAACAACTGCCTTTACTAGCTAAGCTGCTAACATCACTGATTATGGATTCACCAGGCCAATGGTTCTTCTGTTTCACAGCAAGATGCCCGAAATGGCTTGCAACTTTTTGTGTGGGCCGTAAACATCTGCACCACCTGTCAGAAATATGTCTGTTCCGTTCATGTCGGTGCAAACATCGGCCTTGGCATTTGCGTCTTCTCCCTGACCTCATGTAAGAGTATAATTGTCAGAAAATAGTACTGACATGCCTTGTACCAGCAAATCCCACAGGCCATTATCGACTGATCAGTTTTATCGGTACTTATGTGCTTACTTTTGCCACTTTGTGTTTTTGCTCCAAAATGGTTATATTTGCAGTGTTCCACATTGACAAATTAGCTCCATGGTAACATGTTTGTGTCTATCTCTTTAAAGTTGCAGCTTAGAGAATCTCCCACCTTGCTTTCTATCCTTGGGACATGTTGTGCTGTCAGACTGATCTGTCTTTGCAATGCCCAGAGTCATATTTTGTGTTGTGATCACGGGGTGAACACATCCAGCTTTCTTCCAGAAAATAATGTATTGATCTAAACCATTTGTTCTAGGAGTGCCTGAAACAAACATCAGTGCTGAACTCAGGCTTCAGTCCCAGAACATTTATGTGCAAGCGTGTCGGCAGCAATCTGTGCTGGTAGTCCCTCTGTGTGCTCCCCCCATCCATTCAGGATTGCATCTGTCATGTTGACCACTTTAGGCTCAGGAGACTTCCAAATGTGCCATTTTTGGAAATTCAGCATACTCTGTGAATCAACCACTTGAACCCAGAGCAATCTCTGCCTGTGGTGATCAGTTTTGTCACCCTTGGAACTGTAACGTCATATAAAATCTGGATTGGAGAAGTAGGTGGCTGCATAATAACATTATCCCCAGTAACTTCTTCAACTCCATCACAGCCAGATTGTGAGGATTGGTAGAAATAAATATTGTTCAGGAAGGAAGCTATCTTCTATGTGGAAATCACCACCAACTGCTCAGTTGTCCATAGAGTCTCACAGAAGGGTCTGCATCGTGCTGGTGTGAGATGTGATTTATTTATTCCACTGTAAACACCTGATGATGTAATAATTGCACCATCTGTGTATTTCCAGCATTTCTCTGACCAGCCAATCTTCAAATTAAGAACAAATATGAACACACACTATGCAGAGATGAGCTATCTCATACCAGCATTTCGTGAACACTCTTGGTGAAAATGCAATGCAAAAGGATAAAGGTATGACCCAACACAGTTTCAGATTTACACTGAACTGTGGAAGTCTTCAGCTTCTGTATACTGGTTTATGCTTCAAGTCTTTCACTGCCATGAAGTCTTACTAGCAATATAGATGTCAATCCATCCTGTAGAAACGGCGATAAAGAGGTTTTTGGTGCAACTTCCTGTAAACTGAACTTGCTCTAAAGCAATCATAATACTGTTCTTATGAGTAACTTCATGTCAATTTTTTTTATGCAGTTTTGAAACTGTTATTTGAATTCTCAAGCTAAACTGTTCCAATGAAAACTAATATTTTGCAGAACAAATCTGTCCTTATGTAAAGTGCTCAGACAGGCACTGGGGGCCTCATTTAAAAACCCAGAGCACGAGGGGTATGTCACTGTTTTTGGTGCATCAGCGGCACAATGGGCTTGCACATATTTACAAGGCCACATAAAGTCACCCTGCGTGACTTTCCAGGGCCTTGTAAATATGGGATTATTTCCAGCATTACTGTGTGAGAAATAGGCGTTCCATAGGTGTTGCTATGGGTGATCCCACGCAAAATCCATAGAACCTGACATATTCCCAGATTTCACAAGGGGAACGTAGGAATGGCGCAACAAAGATTGAATATGCTACTTACCAGTATGCATCTGTTCTTGGCATAGAGGGCTGCAGAGTGCTACATTATGAATAGATCGCCATCTGGTGTTGGGCTCGGATGATTGCACTTGTTTTTCTCTTGGAGAAGTCTTTTGTAGTCAGGAGGCTGGTGACTCCTCCCTTGGGTGATAGTGCGCATGGGCATCGGCTCCATCCTTAGATTGTTTTGCCATAGTAGGGTTAGATGGAGTAGTATGATAGAATACAGAAAGAGATGCCCATGTAAGTGTATCTAAATAAGATAATGTTGGAACAGACACAGGTTTCCGGGGAGGCAGGGAGGGCATGTACCACTCTGCAGCCCTCTATGCCAAGAACAGATGCATACTGGTAAGTAGATATTGTTTAACTCGGTTTGGTTGCAGGTGGGATTTTATGTAGTTCACCGTAAACCCTAGCTGGTGCAGCAGTTGAATTGTCTTTTGTGTGTTTTGAAGACATTCTTCTTGTGACGTGGCCTTTATTAGCCAGTCGTCCAAGTAAGGGAAGACATGTATTTGCTATCTTCTTAGGTGTGCTGCAACCACTGCTAGGCATTTTGTGAACACCCTTGGTGCTGTTGTGACTCCAAACGGAAGAACTTTGAATTGATAATGTCGTCCTTCTATTACAAATCTGAGGTATTTTCTGTGAGCTTTGTGAATTGGGATATGAAAGTAGGAGTCTTTTAGATCCAGTGTAGAAAGAAAGTCCCCTTTCTTCAGTAAAGGAAGTACTTGTTGGAGCGTGACCATGTGGAAAGGCCCGAATTTATGTATGCATTGAGAGGTCTGAGGTCTAGCATAGGCCTTAGAGATCCGTCTTTTTTAGGAATTAGGAAGTATAGAGAGTATACTCCTGTTCCTTGTTGATGTTGTGAAACCTCCTCTATCGCGTTCTTTTGTAGCAGCGATAGTACCTCCTGTTTTAATAATGTCTGAGGATCTTGACTCATTGGACGCTGTCTGGGGGTGATGTTTGGTGGGGTAGCAGTGAGATCTAGGCAATAACCGTGTTGGATAATTTGTCTCACCCACCTGTCTGATGTGATGTTTTCCCAGACAGGCAGGAACTGTGATAGGTGTCCCCCGACCGGTGTTACATCGTCTGGGGGGAGCTGTATGAAGTCACTGTTTTGGGGTAGGAGATTTGCGGTTATTGTTGTTTCTGCGACCTCTACCCTTGTTGTTGTTACCTCTGTAACTACCTCTTGAATTACCTTTAGGTGATGTTGGTGTAAAAGAGGTTGACTATTGGGTTGTGCCTGTATTTTTTGATCCGCCTCTATAGGTGGATCTACGAAAGGAACCTCTCTGAGATGACTGTTGCAATGCTCCCATTGACTTAGCCATTTCCGTGTCCTTTTTCATTTTCTCTAACGCCTCATCTGTGCTTGAGCCGAAGAGCGCTTTCCCATCAAAAGGCTGGTTCAATAAAGAAGTTTGTACCTCCTGTTTGAACCCTGAGACCCTAAGCCATGCATGTCTTCTTAACATAATACTGGTGTTGATGGATCTTGCTGCAGTGTCTGCTGCGTCTAAGGCGCACTTAATGGAAGTGTTGGTTATTATCTTCCCTTCTTGTATCAGCTGCTCTGCCCTTTTTTGATGTTCTTTAGGGAGATGTGTATTGAGTTTCTCTAACTCATCATAATGAGCTCTATCATAGCGTGAAAGTAGCGCCTGAGTATTTGCTATGCGCCAGCTGTTTGCTGCTTGAGATGCTACTCTCTTGCCAGAGGCATCTATTGACTTAGACTCCTTGTCAGGAGGAGGAGCTTCTCCTGTTGTTAGTGAGTTCGCCCTCTTACGAGCATTTGAGACTACTAATGAGTCTAGAGGTATTTGGCCCTTAATAAATACTGGGTCTTTTGGGGCTGCCTTATATTTCTTGTCAATCCTTGGGTTTAACACCCTAGCCCTCACAGGATCTTTAAATATATCTGATGTGTGAGTGAGGAGACCTTTAAGCATTGGTAGGGTCCCTCAAGATTTTTGTGCAGCTGGTAGTGTTTCTAAAAGAAAATCTTCTACCTGAGGTTCAGTATGTAAATCTACCTTGTGATATTTTGCTGCCTATTAATTAATTGTGCAAAACCCGAATTATCATCAGGTGGGGAGGATTTTGAGGGATACAGATCTGGGTCATTATTATCTGTTACTGCATCATAATCTTCCATGGGTCTGTGTCCTCTGGGATAGTATTGTTATCATCCCCAGGAAGGTCCCCATCCCCTGTGTCACTTTCTACATCTGTTTGAGGTGTAGATGGGCGTGGTGTAAAAGGTCGAGGGATAGCTGGTAGAGTATGAGGAAGAGGAGAAGAGGGCGTGTCAGGCTGTGGAGAAAGGGGAGGAGTTGTATTTTTCCCCATTGTTCTCTTCTTAGGAGGAGCTTTCCCCTCCAACGGTTGAGTCTTCCTCTTTTTAGGTGGTTTTGCCACCACCTTGCCAGTCTGTGGATCAATGAACAAAGTCTTTTGTTTTGGATCCATCTCCTGCTCCTGTGTCGGTACCGAAGCCTTTGGGTCTGATAGGTGCTTTTGCTTCTGTGTCTCGGTGTTATGTGTTTTCGGCACCGAGAGTTTGCTCGAGTTCGATTTTTTCGGTGTCGAGGGAGTCTTCGACGTCGAAGCATGTTTCGGTTTCGACATGGAATGTCTCGACTTCGAGCTCTCCTTGGTGTGGAGCTTCGGTGTCGATGTCGACCATTTCTCGGATCTGACATAGTGAGGGACCGAGTGTTTCGGTTTCGTTGCCGAGCCAGAAGGCGGGGCGTCGGAAACTCTTTTCGGTTGTCTGACCGGGCTCGAAGGCGGGGTCGACACCAATCGGGGTCGGTTTTTTGGCAAAGGGACGTCGTCACTCACGGTTTGATGAACGTCGACTTCTTCGACATCAGACTCGTCCGCTTCCGACCCGTCCTCATCTTCTTCCTCCTCAGAGTGTTCGACCTCGAACAGTTCTGGGATTGCATTTGACTCCATCCTTGATATCTCGTGTCTTCGGGCTTGACGATTTCTAATCGTCGACTTGGAGGAGAAAGCTGCACAGGCTTCACAATCCCTGGATTTGTGGTCAGGTGACAAACAGAGGTTGCACACCTCGTGTAGGTCCTTGTGTGGGAATTTAGCACCACACGTTGGACATTTCTTGAATGGAGTCCTTTCCATGGACTCTGGGCTGGACTACGTCGAAATAGGCCTCACGGTCCCGTCGACGTAGAGTTAGAAATCTTTGGTGTTGACGTTGACGCGCGTCGAAATGGTAATGAACTCGCGCTCGATAAACAATACCGTTGAATTGGAAAGGGAATACGCGCCGAAATATAACTTTTTCTCGAAGTTGATCCGGAGTGCTTTGATCCTCATCCGAACTCGATGGCGGAAAAAAATAATCTAAGGATGGAGCCGATGCCCATGCGCACTATCACCCAAGGGAGGAGTCACCAGCCTTGTGACTACAAAAGACGTCTCCAAGAGAAAAACAAATGCAATCATCGGAGCCCAACACCAGATGGCGATCTATTCATAATGTACCATCTGCAGCCCATATGCCTCGAACACTTTTTTCCCCTCTTTCTATGCGCAAGAGGAAAATGCTATCAAAGCTTGTTTTTGTGCAGGAAGGTGTTCCTGCACAAAACAATCAGCCCTTGCAACGACACAAGGGTGTCTGCATTGGCACACGGCTGCTGTTTGTGTGCCGGCACAGGGGAGGACAGGAATGAGCCATATCTTGTACATACGGCACATTCCTGCATTTTATCAAGGCGCACGGAGGTGGAGCAGGAAGACTTGCTGCATTGCTGTGTGTCAAAATATAGTAAATGAGGGTCCACCAGTATTTTCAGTCAAAGTCTCCTGGGTCTTGGACTCCTCAAAGGTTTCCTCAATTAAACTTAGTACATCCCTTCTACATGTGGTACACTATGCAGCACAGTATCTTCTATGTTTCCAATGCCAGAGCTTCCTTCTGAAATATGATCTACCGGGCCCAAATCGGAGCTCGAACTGTGCTAGCTCAGAGTTTGCTGTAAGCCTTATATGGATACTCCTGATAATTCCTGGTGGGCAGCGAATACCATGTGCTCATTTGTCCAACAAATATTGGATTATACGTCAAAAATTTAAAAGGTGCATTTTTTTCTATTTCTATCAAAGACTTACGTCACAATGCAGTTCCTAAATCTTGCATGCATTCTCATATGTACTCTTCCTGGTCAACTTAAAAATAAAATAAGGCATTGCGCTGCCACTTGGTGTGAATGTTGATGCCGCAGATTAATTTCCTTTTCTTTTTGTTTCTTGTCTTTCTTTGCTTTGCGTTTCCTTCACTCCATGTAGCTGTTACCCACCCAGAAGTGGAAAACTGTTTTCAGCAAGAACAAAGGCAAAGTGATATCCTTGTTACAGAAGAGCATTTTTGCAGACACTCCTTGGCTGAAACCCACTTCGAACATATGTTTTTTCAAATAAAAGCACTTAAAGAATCCCAGAACCAACAACTGATGTCCAAACAAAGCAGGTTTGTGAATCAATAGCAGGTTTGTGAATCAATACCAGATTCAAGCTTCAAAACACTAACAACTGCAAGGAATGCAAGAAACTGAGAACAGTTGATGTACCCACGTGCTGCATCTGTGTATGTTGAGGATCAAACGTGTAGCGAGTCAATTCAATCTTTTTTTTTATTAAGCTTCTCATATAATGCGTTTGAGGACTTTACAGACTACCAACCATTACCTGTAACTATGTGTACAATTAAAAAGAACATTTGTTAAAAATGTCACTAAACAACCAGTGTATCTTAAAATGCTGTGTACCACTTAAAATGATTGTACGTGTTGAAAAACTGAGGTGTAATAGACAATCTGCCAGCTCTATCCGTAATGCTCACAGGCATGTACACAACACAACCCCACACAAACTGTAAATAAGGTCACAGAATACAACATATATAATCCTTAATTTACATGTATGCAATCTTTATTAGGAAGTAAAGTGCTCCGTATAACAGAACTATAAACCATTGTTCATCATGGAAAACTCAAGCAGTTACATACTTCTTAATAAGAATGACAAAGCAAAACACTACATAGGTGGTGGATACAATGAAAATGATTGCGTCGTCCCTATGCATTACAGTGTAGCAGTGCTATAGAAGTCTAGATGTGTACACATTCCTTAATGAAACTTTACTCGTGTGACCCTGCACTTTGCAGGGCACATTTGTCACCACATGGTATACTCCATGTATCATAATTGCACTTCAAGATGAAGTTTGTTTAAAAAACACAGTAACGACACGCTACAGACATAGAAAAAATATACCTAAGGATATATACGTTTTGGTTTCTTTTGCTATGGAGATTATGGTGTTAAAACAGCAAGAAGTGTGCACGGCAAATCAAGGTTGATCAGCAGAGCCAAACGAAACAAGTAACTGAACATTTTTAGATGGCATTACACAACAAAAACTATATGTGGAAGCAGAAGCAGCTGGCCAACAGCTTGCGAAGCCGAAAGAATGTTTTAAAATTGATAATATTGGATTATGTGGTGGAAAGTGCAAAATAAGAGTGCTGATTAAGCAAAGATAAACCCAGAGACCTAGTAGCAGATTCCTATTAAGTCCATACATGATGTGGGAGACTGGATGCGCTCAGTGGTACTTCTACAACCTGCATTTTTGAGCTTTGCTGTTCCTAAACCCTTTTGCCTGTACAAAAACATGGATTCAATATTCCAATTTACACAGCAAACCTACTTATGTGGCTTGGTGATTCTCAACTGCTGGATTGAGGGTTTAGGTAGACTATGTGCAATTGTAGTACATTTATACGTGATTTTTGCACCACGAGATCCATTTCAGTTCAGGTTGAAAGTTTACGTTCCATATTAAAACAAGCACTGGCGTTGCCAATAGGTCTCGCAGTAGGAAAGTTGGAGCTATTGGTTTTGTAAATGACAAAGCCCTTTATGTTTTTAAAATGAAAACAATAATAAAAGGCATTGTTATTTGCAATTGTAATAGCTCCAACTTTCCTACTGCGAGACCTATTGGCAACGCCAGTGCTTGTTTGAACAGTGCTCACCCCGAAATCGTGCGCTTGATGGGACGGTCATATGTGATAATACAAAGGCGGCTTGGTGAGACAAAAAATTCCCTGGATCACATACATTGGTGAAGCAGGGGTGACGGGATTAATCTCAGATTTTTTAATTTCACACTGCAATTCAGTCATGTTCATTTATATTGTGGTTTCACTTAAATACAAGAGCATAACACATGATGAAAAACGTTGTTCTAATTAGCAGTATTAGTATCTATACATTGCTTCCTCCGCATGAATAATAAGTGTTAAAAAGCAGACAGTAGTAGCAGGAATGCGTCTCCTACACTTTTAAACAGTACGTTTGCGTGGTTGTGTGAGCCAGCCATTGTTTTTGCAGCTTTACAGGGCGATTGTACATATTTTGGGTAGAAATGTTCGGCTTAGAGGTTTTCTGTGTTCTGATTACACGTCCACACAGGGACAATTTGGGTTTCTGGATTCGTTTGTTGGGTGTTGTTGTATAGTGTCACCTGTCCGGAGGCTGATCGGATTTTTTCCTATCTGTCTTTGAACCCCAGAGCTGTGTGTCTGCACGTGTTTTTATCCATTAACTCGGAGCCGAGTTGTTGTGTTTCTTGGAAGACACGTAAGGAGGTCAGGCAAAAAGAGGCATAATGTCCTTATCCCCTCTGACATCGTGCCATGATGATGTTTTATATCATGCGTGTTATTTTTTTAAGGAGTTACTGAGCTGGACTTATAGTGTGTGCGAACAGAGGCACAAAATTCTGACCTGTGTGGTGGGGGCGCCCAGTCCATTTTCAAAATATTTCCCCAAGAGAGGGCGAGCAGTTAATGAGAAACTGCGCAAAGTTGGACTGGCCTGTAAGGAGAGGGTAAGGTTTCACAATAGGCAGCAACCTCTGACACGCCAAGGGAGCGCGTGCATTTCTGAAAACACCGACGAGTGCTTCTTTCTCGTGCTTAGTATAATGAAAACATGCAAGCATTTAAGCGGAAATATGTCAAAGCGAAACTTGAGACACATGGCTCTTGAAAGACGTGACAGTAAATAGCGCTGGGAGGGGGGCTGGGCAAGCATGCCATCATTCAAGAGCAGATGGTCAACGGTGACACAGTTACTGTGTGTTAAACAATTAAACAAAGCAGTTGAGTTAACGAGTGGGGACTGTGTTTAAATCAAAGAAAGACACACGAAAGAAAGAGAAAAGGAACGACAGAACAGTGGGATAGGAAAGATTACCTATGAAAAAGGGAGACACAAAGGAAAATAAAGGAATGTAACGAAAAAGAAGAAAAACTATACGTGAGAATTGCAGCGGAAAGAGGATACAAGAGAAAATACAGCGATAAAGGAAACAAGCCGGATAGGGGCGGGAGAGCCTGGTGGGGGGGGGGCGGGAATGCGAGGGAGGAGAAGTGTGGCAGGCGGAATGCCTGTGTGCGAAAGCGCGATGCGCTTGGAGAGAGGCCGGATGGGGGCGGGAGAAACTGAAAGTACGAGTAGGAGGGAGGCTGATGCGCGTGCTTGTTTGGTCACGTAAAAGGCCAGAGTTCTTTGCTTCCTTCCACTCTGAATGTAGTTTGCCTGAGTGGGGCCCTCCACGGTAGTGCCCGTTCTCAGCTCACGGTCTCTTCCAGGCACTCCTGCTTTAATGCATTTGCTCAGAACTTCTATAAGATACTCCTGAATGGGGCATGCCCATCCAATAACCAGGCAAGTATCATACAACATCCCTCTAAGTTGTGGGCCCTCACTCATGTCAGCCACCCAAGGGGTGGACATTAGTGATGAACGCAAAGGTCCAGTGTAGCCTTTGCATTCTGATGACACTGCATCCCACACTCTGGTGCAGACAACATTCCACGTGCAACAGTAGCAAGGACAGTTCTGATTGTAATAGAAACCAAAAGCATTGAAAGCGCTTAAACAATGTGCCTGCAAGCTGGAAAAAATGGGTTTTGGTTAAAGTCGTATTCTGTTTGGTTTCAAATATTTACGCACAAACAAGAACCAAAAAAAAACGAGGTCATTGAAACCAAAGCGGTCATTCGTCTGCAGGTGATCAGATGACTCAAGGGATCTGTTTTTCATTTGTGGCTCTTTTTGACTGTTATTCAAAGAGACTGGCTCTTTCTGTGCAGTTGGCTCGGCGCTTCGTACATCTGCAGTTAATGAAGTCCCTGCGACCACATCAGTTGTGTGTGCTGCAAAAACTCTTTGATCTGAAAATGCTAGTTCTGGCAGCAGTGCAACAGCGAGCAACCAGCACAGCACTGAGTTTATAGCATTCAGAACAAGAACAAGTCGGGTTGGGGCGGGAGAGTGAGAGAGTGGGAGGGAAGAGCTGGAAAAGCCCAGGCTCGGCAGTGCGGCATGGCTGTGATTGCGTGGAGAGAGAGGGGAGGTGCTGGTGTGGGAGGGGGAGGCTGTGATTGCGTGGAGAGAGAGGGGAGGTGCTGGTGTGGGAGGGGGAGGCTGTGATTGCGTGGAAAGAGAGGGGAGGTGCTGGTGTGGGAGGGGGGAGGTGCTGGTGTGGGAGGGGGAGGCTGTGATTGCGTGGAGAGAGAGGGGAGGTGCTGGTGTGGGAGGGGGGAGTTGCTGGTGTGGGAGGAGTGCCGCTAGGGGAGGAGAAGCCTGATGCCGGATGGGGGCGGGAGAGGCTGGGCTTGCATGCGATGCGCGTGCATGTTTACGTGAACTTCATGAAAACCGCGGGGCTGAAAGCCCTTTGGTTTGAAGATGTTTTCGCCACATGAATTCTCGCTCCGCTCGATGCGCTTGCGCACATCGATAGGTCGCGAGACCTAAAAAAATACAAACTCTTCCAAGGGTCTCCCTCCCCCACAAGTCTTTGAGACTTGACCTTTTAACTTTGTATTTTTGGCTGAAGTGGCAGGATTGGTTAATGGTGCTACACATAGCACTAAACCTCTTGGCAGCAATGAAAGCAGTTTGTGCGCAAGTCACATTTGTCCTCTGTAAGATTATACATTCAGTATTCTATGTGCTCTACCTCCAAGCAATATCTTCACTTTAAAAAAAAGTATTATCTAAATTTTTAGTACAAGATATTGGCAATGCTAATTGTTTATCATTCATGAAGACCGTAGGAAATGATCATGCACGATAATCAGTTTTGATTTATGCAGCGTAGGGTACCAGAAAAGGCAATATTGGCTTAGTTATGAATGGCGTATTTAACTCTCCTATAAGGCCATATTATATAATGTAGAAGCTACACCCGTGTCATGGGAACTTAAATGTCACCTGTGACTGTAGCACATATTGTGCCATCCACTAATGTGACAAGGAAAACATGGCTTCAGGCCTAGTCTTGAAGTCTGACTGCTACAGTTTAAATCTGCGGCCTGACCAGTCAAAATAAACATTTTAACAAGGGGAACACCTTCCTTTTGAAAAATAAGCCACGTCTGTGGAGGCCTTTTAGTAGACAAGCTAGAGTGCACAATGTTTAAAAGTTGACTGGTAAAAATATAATTTTATGATGGCCCTAGAGTGACATGGCCCCAGAAGATATTTCCACTGAGGAAAGGCCCTGGCTGTAATGTGAGAAAACTGCAGTACAGGTTAAACTTATTATCGTGTGGGGACCAGCTAGCAAAATAATTCAACCACTCTTTTTAGTATTTATTAAAAACCCAATTCAATGGGGACATAAATTTTTTTATAAATATTTAGGTAAATAAGTTTAAGAAAATTACCTTTTACCTGCTTGATAATCTTGAAAGCTAATCTGCATTTGCTTTCAAGCAGCTCTCAATGAAGCACACAAAATTAATGGTATGTGAAAACTGTTCCCATAGCTGAGACAATTTTACAGGGGAGTGTGAAGGTGTTTTCTTTCCCGGAAAGGAAGACCAGTTGGTGTGGGCCCAGGAACTTAATTAACTTCAAAAGGTCCTTCCTTGCCACAAGTAAATGCCAATTCACACCTGGAAAGGTTCCAGCCTTTGTCCGACAGAGTCAGGCTGGGTCCAAACTCAGTAGCAGGAAAGCTACCCCAGAACCAGTTTTGAGTGACCACAAAGAAGTGGACAACTTATTAAACTGGCCATGCCTCTGGGTGGGCACACAAGCACCGCATAAGGGGGAAGGGTTCCCTATTTTGGAAATAAAGCGCACTGTGGGATTATTTGGAGTAGGGGAAATAGGAACCGATGCAAAAGGGGTAGAGTTGGCCCTGAGAACTTTCACACTATTGGTTAGGGAACAGAGAGTAGTTACCCTCAACCACTACCTGGTGCCAAGCATAAATGTGGCACCCCAAGGCATCCTCTTCAGACACTCTCTGGACCTGTAGGAGAACAGATGAAGGACTACACCTTCTGTTTAAGACCAGTGGGGGAGACCTGAATGGCCTGACCTCTCCCTCTTGTACCCAGAATAAAGAAGTGGATTCCAAGGCTCAGTTGGCAGACGTCCTGTGTGGCTACAGGGATGCAAGAAGCTTCAAAGGCCCTTTTTATGAAGTGCCCAGCTGATCAACAGCAATTGGATACGAACTGGACCCTGCTGTTGGGCTCTAGCTGACACCATGCAAATCTCTAAGTGCATCTCTTGCGGTCCTGGGGGCCTTAGAAGTGCACTCTTATGGTTGTTTGGGAACCAGAAGAAAGTATGGAAAGTTTTGAAATATTTCCTCCAGAGGTTCAACGGGAATCACCAGAAAAAGTATCTGACTCTCCACAGCTTTGGATTAGATTTCAGCTGCATTCCTTCAAAAACCTCTGCAACTCCGAAAAAACAACTAAGTCCCATTCTGCATTGGGACTAGAACATTTTCAGTAAGAAATCTCCAAAGCATCAGCAGGACCAACCTGCTTCAGGTATCCAGACTTCGCTTCCATTGAGGTGGAAGGATTTTTCTTCTCAAAAAGTGACTAAGTCCTTTTCTGAAGTGGGACTCACACTTTTATGACTAATTGATTTTCAGACTTCCACCAGGACCATTTCATTTGGTGTATCTGACCCAGGCTCCATTGCGGTGAGCGTGAAATTACACCTTGGTATTGGTCTACTGTGACCATTGACACTTTATTTTTCTTGCCATGTTTTGCTTATAACTTCAAGAACTCATATCTTCGGTTTCCCTTTTTGTATTTTTGTGAATTCGGTGTCATTTTCCTGATTACATTTGTCTCTCTCTATATATATATATATATATATATATATATATATATGTAAATTGGGGTGGGATTTCTTTT
The DNA here is from genome assembly GCF_964263255.1 of Lissotriton vulgaris. Classification (NCBI taxonomy): domain Eukaryota; kingdom Metazoa; phylum Chordata; class Amphibia; order Caudata; family Salamandridae; genus Lissotriton; species Lissotriton vulgaris. Next base: position 1,510,794,849 of record NC_141689.1, read on the forward strand.
GTGTTGTGTTTTTGACAAACTATTTTGGTACTTATAAATGATTTGCACATTTTTCCAATTTGGGTCAGTCTGCTCTGTGCCATAGCTATAGGGGTTGAACTCTGGGTTAAATTGCTGAAACCTTTTTCTGCCCTTAATGTGTTAGTGAATTTATTACTGTATAATTCACTTTGTTTCATATTTATAAAACTTTCAAAAACAGTTTAACTATGCAGAATTCTGATCCTGGGATAGTCCTCTTTTTCATATAGTGGAAAGAGGATATCTTTAAAAAAGAGCTAGTAGTGGTTGTGAATGAATCAATATCCTAAATTAGTCTTTGTGAGATATCTGTGGGAGAGCCATTAAATTGCGAAGAATACCTAGGTGGCGATTGGTTCATTTCACTATTATAAGTACCACTGGGCAGAGAGAGTTTCAATACTTCACTACTCTCAGGCTGTGTTCTGGATAGATATAAACAATTTTCCTTCCTGCCATACCCATATGACATGGTTAGACCTCTACCGGTGAAGTGTGTCATTTACAGAGTTGTTTTAGGAATATGTTTGTAAATAATATGTGCCAGTGACTCGTAACACTGTTAAACATGGATATGCATACATTAAGGAAAGATATTGAGTTATAAGGAAGGCATATGATCTAAAATAAAACAGAAAAATATGTGAATACTATCAACTCTCAAGGCTCCAGTGCATAAAATGATGTCTACTTATCTTTTGTCTAAGACTTTATTTTCATCGCCATATTTTTTTTTTAATTTGCTTCGACTAGGAATGGGTTTATCAAAGGGCAACTGTGAACTGCAGAAAGCAGAGATTTGAGGCCACAGTTTTTTTCTTGAATAGAATACGTGTGCCTCTTTAAACACAGTTATTGACTTTGCAACTACAAGCCATGATCATCAATGCTTGTTTACCCCTTTGAGCTATGTTTTTGTCTGAACATTTGTGGAACATGAATCCCAAATATGAATTTGTGAATTATCTCAACAACAAAGGTTACCAATTAATCATGTACACACACTTGCATAAACATAGTGATCTATAACCTGTCCGATTCTCTTATGGGCACATTATCTAAGCACCGTTTCTTGAAGGGATAAATATTCATGATCACTGGGCTGTGAAAACTGGAAACAAAAATAAATTACATCTGAGAAGACTACAGACAGGTGATGTTTGGTCACTGCAACCAGAAGACTGATTTTGACACATAAATAGGGTATTTACAGCTTACGTTAAGCACTTTCCTTTGTTTACATAATGTGTAAGAGCCATTGGTTACACGTGGCTGCCTCCCCCATTTCCTCCAGCACTTCCTCTTCCGCCTGCCCCTCCTCCATCAATGCCTTCCGTGGACTGAGGTGAGGGAGGGCGTGAGCTCCTTGGACGGGGCTGGCCATTGATTCCAAGCGGTGTCCCCAAGCGATGGCTCATCTGGGAGGCGGTGTCATCAGATTCCCAGCGCTCTAACTCCTCCCTCACCAACCGCTCCATTTGGTCACGGTGGATTTCATTGTCACGACCAAGCCTTTCATCCTGAAATTCAGAGACATGCTCATGTTTACATACAAAAGGGGCCTTTGAGAATCTGGAAATAATAAAGTACTATTACCCAATCAATATGCACAATAAATATCTTCATAAAAGTGTTCAAAGCAAAATGTTTACAAAGCGTGACACAGCAAACATACACATACATTTGGATGAAGAATTCTTGTTGCATACATTTAAAAAAGTATATTTCAAGTGGTTTCAATTTCTCCATCTCTAGTGGCACTCTACAGAGACACCACATATTGCTTCACTCTATTTGTGTTACCTGGAGACCGCCCCTTAATAGTTTACTTTTTAAATTAGGACACCTCTAATCATGAATGTAGATGCAACAAATTAACATTTCTGTTATTGCAAATGATGTGACTTTTTGTAATACTTCTTCAGCAGTGGTCCATCCCCTAAAGAATGGGTCGTTTTGGGATTAGGAGGTAGAGTCTAGGTGTTATTTCAACACTGATGATTATCAGAGAAATAGCCCCACAATGCTAAAGGTGTAGATCTGGTAGAACAGTAAGGGACTAACATTACAAGAACATTATGGGCTCTTAGGTTATTTGCAAGACACATTAAACCAGAGACAGTGCGTATAGATATTTAGGAAATGTTCCACTTTAGCTTATTGGCAGGATATATATGATAATAAGACAAAGTAAGGGCTTCATTGAACAGAAGCATGGTCTCCGAGAAGGCTGGCCCAGGTTGCAAAACGTCCTTGTAGACATTTGTCTTGAGTTCACCATAAGGCAGTTGAAGGTCTAGGACCTCAGTCGCTCGTTGTATTACCACAGCAAATGGGGCACTCTCCTTCGTTAGAGGCGCAAAAGGTGATTTCAGCCCTTTATTAGGGGAACTATCAAGCCTGTTGCCCTCCTCTAAGTCCATGTAAAGTTTGTCATTATATAGAAAGGAAAGGGCAGGGGGCAGAGTAAATCATCCCCATCCCCATCATCTTAAACTCCAATAGGCAACTAACTCTGGTTAGAGTTGGAATAAAAAGACAATGGAGCCGCTGAGGGTGTCTCTGCAGTAGTGGAGGTATGGGAGAAGACTCCGGTAGTGTGGGGACTAGGTGCGCATAGCAGATTTGTAGCACAACCGTAGATGGGACGAAGTGATAGTGTTATTTGATTCTCCTCCTGTGTCAGCACCGGTGTTGGACAGACAGCAGTTACTCGTGCATAAACGCTCAGTCAACCAGGAGGGACCAACGTGGGTCTTGCACACGTATGGAAGTCTGCACCAGAGTCAGTGATGAACTCGCTGGGGATTCAAACCACACAGAGGATGGATCCACTGGTGACAATTCAACTGCGTTTCCTGGTGCGGGAAGGTACATCAGAGGAAACTGAAAGAGTGCCAAAGATATGCAGCAAGGCCTTGACCTGCTGCACTGCCAACTGTACAGGCAACTTGGGACATATTGAGATCAGCTGTGGAATTGGCAGATATAGAGCGGAGGGATGGGGGTCTAATCCCGCTTCGTCAGCTTATGTTTCTGCATGAACTTAGACATACTGGAAGACTTCGACAACAAAGAAGACTTCTTATGGAGAAGTGGACTTGGCAGCAGAGATGGGTCTGGACCTTTGACCCGTAGCAACAGCAGGACTTACTCGAGGCATGTGACTGCTTTCTGTGGTTTGTGATGTACAGCTGTACGATTCTGGATCGCCTATGAGTGCATGAGGGCCCACTCATCCCAAGACTTGGAGTAATGCCAAAAGCCCAAACACCAAAGATACCTGGAGTAGGTCAGAAACTGACACAGTTTTCTGCAGTCAGAACTTGGTTTGAAGCCTGTAGTTTCTGGAGAAGACATTGTTCCCATGCACATTCGATTTCGTTTTTAAACCAGTCAAAAGAGTTAGAAATAATTTTGTGCTGTGCAACTGCAGAACGCTTTGCTGGGTCTTTGTTACTCGCTGCACCTATATTTTTGCCCGGTTTTCTGTACAAACATCTTTGCAATGCATGAGTAGAAGGATGTGTGCCCTCGGGATTGAGAAATAACAAGCATAAAACGTAGCACAATATATATTTTTTAGTTTTACTGTTTTTTCTGCACCGATTCCATCAGCCAGCCATGCTAAATGCACTTTACTAAAACGCGATGTTTGGCTCAAGGTATTAAATATGACTCTGGAGTGCTTGGCTGTTAATGGCTACTAAAAGCATCACTAAAAAGTAAGTACATACAAAAATATTTTGAAACACTGGCTAAAAAGTGCTGCATAACCAGTCATATTTTTCACCAGTTTTTTCTTTTTTTTTTTTACATAGTGCCACGTCTGATGTCGGTAAGGTAAAATATTCTTGTTTTATTCACGCCCAGCTAGGCAATTAAATGGTAAATTGTTTGCGCACATGTGGTAAAACAAATGTAACTAACACAAGAGTAGAAAAGTACAAGTAATTCCCAATATTCCTACAGAGAGCACGCAACCTGTGTGCAGATTTTGCCTTCTAAGGAGAATATCACTGGAAGTTTATACAGTTTAAAGACAAAAAAAGTGAAAATTAAATTCATAATAACTATAATAGACATGTCTGTCAGTTAGCAACTTATGGCCAACATACTGTGTAACTCTGAGCCACAGACCATCTGAAAATGGACAAATGGTAAGGTATTTTATATTTGTAGAGCAAGTACCTGCCCTTCAGCAAAAGTCAGTGATGGGAGATAGGTCACTGGAAGAGTATGTTGAGTGCAAAGTCACATGGAATACAGGGGACAGAATACTAAGCTGAAAGGGAGGGTAAAAGTCAACTGATTAACTGAAAATGTATGCGCAGTTTGCAGCTGTCTGTTTAACACCTGGACATTTTTTTCTCAAGATGACGCGCTCCATACCGTTGTTGTGGCCACCTCATGAACCTGTTTTAAGGAGTCTGTGAAGCAGATAAACAGATTTGGGTGTAAAGATCTGCACTTCCACTAGATAAACTGAGACTCTCACCTCTGTCACCCCATCAAGCAGTCTGCCCAGCACATCTCTCCTTTTCAGCTTGGCCCTCTCCATTGCTTCCAATTTTACAATCACAGCATCTATTTTGGAGACGATACTTCCAATAGAGTGCTCCATGCGATCCACCCGTCTGACGAGACTGCAAGGTAAAAAACCAAAGACCTGCTTCAAAATAAATATTTGTGTAGCATCTTTCAGGAGAGGACTATGAACAAGACTCCCCATACAGAAAGCAGCTTCCTGAAATGTTTTTGTTCTGGTGACTGTGAAGGAAGATGTTGAAATAGGAGTTGACCTTGACCTTTCCCTCAAAGAGGTCACCGACAATCCCCCCTATGACACCATGCTTGCACCCCAGGTAAACGAGCTGTTCATTTTACATAAGCTTATGAATAAGTCTGGTCCCAAAACACACCTGTGTCCAAGGCCTCGCCACAAGTATCAATTTATGGTTAAGATATATTGAACCGACTTGTTACTATTTAGAACACCCTATTGCTATTGTTAGTGCATGAGTGCTCTGTACGACTGCTACATAAATAAATAAAATCCACTGTGCGCAAAGGGAACAGCCTCTTTTTATTGGAACCTTCTTTGAGTGTCTTCTGTCGGCATGGAATTAAGATTTTGGCTCCCAGTGTTTTTATTTTCTCAGTAATTAAATGGTCTTCTTGAATATCCCAGCTGTGAGGAATTTTCCCTCACGACTATTATGCAGGTCAGGTTTCCAGTTGGTCTCTTATTTGGGTGTCATATTTCCCATTACCAATCTTACTGTCACCACATTATGTCTCCCCTCAAATTTGTTTTATTCAGTTTCATGATTCTGTCCTCCACATTTACGTAATCTACCTTATTTTTCTCCTACTGAGCAGTTGTTTGCTAAAGGTGTTTATAGTTATGGTCTTCTTGAACATTGCAGGCCTAATCATGAATGCGTTGTTTTGGAAGATACTTCATAGAAAGCCTGCTGCATCCACAAACACACACAATACACTGCATTTACCTCAGCTGTTTTTGTTTAGACTACGTTTCGGCTTGGAATTGTGATAGCTGTGTGCTCCATTTTTAGGTCGAATGCTGTAGCAGGGTATGCTGTGGAAAGCCTCGTCCACTCTCCACTCATATTTGTCATTGGCTTTGTGTCATTGTCCTTCTTAAATGCTGGCTTCTGATTGGTAAATAGATTTTTAAGTCCCTCCTTGTCTCCATTTGTTACCGCCTATAAGGACTGGACCGTTTACAGGTCATGGCACACAGTCTGTTTTATCATGGCTAACAGCACTATTTGTTTATTTTTATTTTTTTATTTGCAGCGCGGTCCGCTTTAACTTTTGAGGCTGCACTTGTTTATTTAATAAATTAGCCGCGCGGTCTGCTCTCTTTAGCAGCCTTGCTTGGTTATTTAATTAATTTGCTGTTTTCTTCTGAATGAGGGGTACAGCGGGGCTACAGCCAGGCACGTCAAGCGAGGCTTGGTTCTGTTGTGGTGAAAGGCAGGCACTTTTACCTAAATAAGCATTTGCAATGCAATAGGTATACCATTTACGCGTGTTTGAGCTACTGACATTTCAAATGACCATGCCTTCTATTTTAGTTTTAGTTTTTAAAACATAAATAAAAAGCATTGTCATTTACAATGCCAAAAGCTTAAACTCGTGTAAATGCAAGACCTATTGCATTGCAAATGCCTGTTTTTAATGCCATCCAAAACTCATTTTGAATCCCTGCTGTTTCATAGGAAAGTTTGAAAAATATGACAACGGGTGATGTGGATTATTATGGTATGGAAATGTGGAGGTGATTCAAGCTAAACTACAAAGCCAACGTAAACATTTTCTTTAACTCCTCCACTGCTGGTGACGGAACCACTCCGTCATCAGCCGCGGTCGCGCTGTGCTGATGACTGAGCGGTTCCATCACGGCCCCGTCGGAACGCCTGCGCGGCGCGGATTCAGCGCTTGCGCTGAACGTTCTATTGAGCGGGAGGGGCCGTGACGGAACCGCTCCGTCATAAGCACAGCGCAACCGCGGCTGGTGACGGAGCTGTTCCGTCACCAACATGCGCCCGCCGCTCTTCGCTCCGCCCCCTTAGCACTGCGGCGGAATAGCTGCCGCAGTGAAGGGGTTAAATGTGGTTTCTCTAGTAGGGAAATTTAGAGTATATGGAACTGTTTCCTCTGAAGTACTGTTAAGCGTCCACCTGGTGGTTATGCACTTTACCCACTTATGTAAAGACAGAAAAGAAAATATGGCCAGACTACAGCATTTTTTTACTGCCACACTTTACTGAGCCAAAATGTACTCATCTTTAAAGCACAGCAACTGTTCTGTGCAGTTTTTATAGAGCTCAATGTCCAGTCTTGTACATGGGTGGTGATTGCCAACCCGAGGTCTAGGTAGAGGAGGTCTTCCCAGCAGTGCAAACCCTGTACAAATGTTGGGGTTTGAGACCCACAATACCTGTAAGTGTGCCTTTTAAGATGTGTTGATCCCGGGCCTTTCAGTTTGACTGCTCCCTGTCCCAGAGTCTCCCCTTGTCAAGAGTCATCTTCATTCTGAAACAAGGTATTTTGCATAACTTGAGGTCGTTTTCGAGTTTGGCATGAGCTTCCTCGACTCGACAGCAAAAGCAAAAATTATTCATTTACGCTCATGTTTTCAGTCCCATGAGGTCGGAGCATAGCTGTTTCTTGATTTGACTCAAACAACTATTACTTTCACATTGGTTTGGAAAAGTATCTAGATAAGATTGGAGAATGCAAACATTTACAGAGGAAAGCTTGTAATGGTACCTCCACACTTGTGGAAAGTGGGATTACTGTTTCCCCTGCTAATTCTCTCGACTTGATTGGGTCCTTGAAATGCTTCATCCCTCTTGAGGATTCGGAGGAACTGCTCCCACAAGGAAGAATACTTCAGAGAATCTGAGGACCTCATCAACCGACTGGTGGAGCGTGATTATCCTAGGAGGATGGTTAAACGTGCTAGAAAAAGAGCATGGTTTAACCAGAGAGAATCCCTATTGACACCCAAGCAAGGCCCTACGGACACCTTTGACAGGATGATATGCGTCACAACATTCAGCACTTGCAGCAATGAGATTAAACAAATCATTAACGGACACTGGAAACTCATCTCCGATGATCTGGAGATACCCAACCTCCCTATGCACTCCTTCAAAAAGGGTAAGAATGTAAAATACGATGTAGTACGAGTACTCCTCGAGGTACCTCCCCAACCTACTATCCAAACAGTGTGGCACCTAACAGAGATTGTTGGACATTTTAAGTGTGGGCATTGCAAAGCCCTTAAACGGACTATCGAAACCAAACAGTTCCGTTTTAAACAACACACGATTGACCTACATGCACATACCAACTGTAATATTACAGGCGTGATTTACGCTATCCTATGCCCATGTGAGAAGATATATGTAGGTCAGACACGACAGAAAGAAAAAGGCACGGATATTACAGCACTGTAGTAGGATCAGATGTGGCACAGTGGGGGCACCCCTGGTAGATCACTTTCAGACACTAGGACACCAACCCGAATCAATCAAGTGGGTGGTATTAGAAAAGGTTACCCTGTGAATCAGGGGTGGTGATTTGATGGGCTGAACGAACTAGACACTACAAATGAACAACTATCATGTCTGAGCAATGAGTAGCCACTGTAACCTTTGTTTTGGGCTACACACTATCAGTCTGTGTACAGGGTACAGCAAAAAGATGAGCGATCTTGCTATCATTGTAACAACATCATGCATAATCGCATTTGCCTTAATACTGCTCTCAACCAACTTGATTTGGGCCCGTTCCTAGCATACGAAAACGGTTTCTCCATAATACAATTTTCCACATGCAATGCTTTTACTCTCCAATTGTCATTGTTACTGCACTGTCCGTTATCAATTAGACATAAAATGGGCCACATTTATATTGATCGTACCCAAGGGATAGTTTGAGTAATACAGACTTACGGCCAAACTGTTTCTTCATAAAGCAACTTTGCATACACTATGTTTTTCTTTCCAGCTGCCATTGTAAATGCGTTTTCAATACTAGTGTATGTAAAATATGCAATCCACAGGAACAGCACACTATATACTGAAAAGGACGGGCTCACCCCGCCCCACCTCTTAATCGATTAGACACTAAATGTCCAAGACTTGTATTGATTGATTGGTAATTGAGAAAAGAAGTCAGTCAGACTCGTTGTTTCATTAGATCCATGTATGCACTCCTATCACATCTAGCCACGTTTCCAGTAATAGCCTTCGATTTATTGCTACAAATGCTCCCATGACGAGGACACACCTTACGTTGCCCCACTTGAGGTGCATAGCTTTTCCTGTCATCCGTTCCCATCAAGGATTTACAATGTCACCATGTGCACATCCATGGCTAAGTTCTCAAATCTTTTCTTCTTAAGATCTCAAGGATCCCTGCAATATTGATGCAGTTTTCGCCTACCCACGTCTTGCTTAGGTCTGAGTTTTCCGATACATAATGGGTCAGTACTAGTGACTACTCACTACGCGCACGTCGCATGAACGTTATGGAGCCCGTCCTTATCTAGGCAACGTTACTCGGGCCAGGCTGTCATTTCGCTGAGTCAAGCGCGTACAGGTATGTGTTGATTAAGATGCGGGTCGAATCCGCACTTGGATATTGGGAGATTTTCTTAAACTGGGTTATTGTACCTTTCCCCTTGGATTTTCATTATACGTTTAGCTCATTGTTTGCCTTATGAATACGTGATTCAACAGGGATGCGGACATCTTTTTTAATGTTAATTTATGTATTTGGCATGGGCGCCACGTCCCACACTGTGAGTCTCACTTGCATAGAGACAGCATGGACATGTCTGCCCTCATATACTTACCTTAGGACACGTCTTATTTTTCGGATATCCGCTATTTATCAAGTTGACACCTTTCCAACGTCCAGCCACCACAGCCCGAGGTGCGGACGTAGGGTTAACTACTGGGCCGATGTCCCATTTTGCTTGCAGGATTTATCAAGCACACCTTCCCTCCTTCACTCATTTGTGGCATCGCAGTCCAGACTCATTTTTTGGATGTTATTTTACCACGTGCAGTTGCATTTAGGGTCTTCAAGACGAGCCACGTTTTACATGCCATATAGTCTGAGTGTTTGCAACACAGTCCTGCTTGAAACAGACTTCCAGGCCTATGCTAGGACGTTCTGGTTCGTGCCACGTTCCGACTGGATTAATGGCCTTGCCCTACACCTTTGAGATATGTGAACCACGCAGGTCTTATTCACTCATAAGTAGTCGTTTCAATATTCATTGCATGTCCCTGTGGTACTAGCATACTCAGACTGTTTGTTCTCTTAGAAGGCTACTGATCAACCTTGGTCCGGGTGTGTGGAAGTAAAGATCCACCTACCTATGTATTGTGAGGATTCGAAGCCCACAATCAAAGTTTGTTTGTGATCCAATTTCACATCTTCAAGTAAGTGCCTTCAGCACCCCGGAGGGTTGCATACTTTCCCCCTCCCCCTCATGATCTGCCTGATGCGACAGGAGCCTAATGTGTATCTCCCTTCTTTGTCGTTCTCCCTGACCTAGGAGCCCAAGGGCCCACCGCTTCACAGTCTGTGGCCTGATTTGTCTTGTTGCATGAAATCGGTAACCATTTACTGCTATCTCCCCCTTTCATTTTCTATGAGTTATTTACCCAATCACCTGACTAATATCAAATATTTGATTGCTTTTAGGTGCTTTTTTTCTCCCCCATTCCTCCAGTCTTTGGTCCTGATTAAGACCCCAGGATAAGGATCAAATTACCTTTATTGTATATAGGGGTTGAAACGTCGACAGTCCTGCACTAACTTTCAAGCATAGACGACAGAGATGAAATAATTGAGCCTATTATTTGCTATGTTTGTGTCATATTAATTTGCCATCATCTGGCTGGATAGGTTTCAGCTGTATCTGTTGTATATATTCCACATTGCCTTTCCTCTCTTACAACCCTCACTAGCACATATTTCCCACAGAGCACTCTATTCCCTTTTCTGAGCACCATTTAAAAAAAATTTACAGACAATATTGCTGTCGTGAATAATCATGTAATGATGGAGAATAAAATCATATTTATCTGAATATATCATGGCGATGTTTGAATAACCTAAAACTACGTATATTGTAAAATTTTAATTCCACTGCGACCATTTTTGTTGTACTGCATGCTACCAGGGTCCAGTCGTATTTCGGGTCACCCCATTGTTACATAACTCTGGGCAGTATAACAGCTATCTATGATGTGATTGCCTGCTAATCTCTAGGAGGTTTGGGTGGACTTTCTCTGCCATTTACTGCCCGAGGGGTCTCCTTGGTTACCTTCATGTTCCCTTGCTCTGAGTAATGTTTGCTAGGAAGCATCAGAATCCTGCAGTCAGCACGGCCTGTCTCATAGGTATGGGTAAGAACCATCTTATTACCAGTGACACATGTAGAAAGGATGCTCTGCAGTAAGCAGAGGATTCTGGTATGTGAGCACCAGGTGTCTGGTCCACTGAGTGCCAATGTGGCATCAGCTGCTACACTATACGCTTTACTGGGAAAGCGGACAGCCATAAAGGGCATATCATGGCCTACTCTTTGCTGGTGCATACTTATTACTGGAACAGGCAGAAGATTTTCAACTAGGAACTACTTATGGTCCTTTGTTATTCCGGATACTAGTTAAAAGTCACTCTTCCACTATGTTGAAACATTACTGCACTCTCCAAAGCACTATCCTATATCGCACCCTATACCTGTCTCAATATATCTTCTACCTCTACTCTCTCATTCATCCCAAACTCCATAACACTATGTTCCCACAAAATAACACTTCGTAGACTATTCCCTCATTTACCCCTTCTTGCATCATCTCATACCTCTTTTACTATTCAGATCTCCCAAACAAACCTTTCTAAACCCTTCCCTCTGACTCTTCTCCCTCCTTCTCCCATTTACTCATCCCAAACCTCCTCCTACTGCTATGAACTACCCCCCCCAAAAAAAAAACTTTCTAGACCCTTCCCTCTTCTATCTTTCCACTATTCCTTTTCAATCCAAATAACAGACTAACATGTCCAATGCTCAAATTAATTTCATATTTCCCAATACTAATTCCCCCACTAATCCTGTTTGGGTTCTGGAGAAGCGTTCTACATGCCAAAAAGCGCTTCAACACCTCATCAGGGGTAGCAAGCGCTATATAAATGCAAACCTTTTCCCTCTTCTATCCCTCTACTATCCTTCTCAATCCAAATAACAGAATCATCCACCGCTCAAATTAATTTCATATTTCACTACACTAATTCAGCACTAATCCTTTATGGGTTCCGGAGTAGCGTGCTACTTGCCGTAAAAGCGCTTCATCGCCTCATCAGGGCTATATAAATACAATTGCAATTCATTACAATTACAATACCCTATCTAACGGAATATTCCTCACCTTGCACATTGCTTCTGGTGCCAGACAGAATGATTAAACTCTTGCAATACTTCCAAGGCACCACCAGGTGGACCCATTTGCCTTCCTTCAACTCCGTCCCACCTCCAGTCAGGTCAACATGAAAATGCATATAGGTTCCATGCCTACGCACGGATGTTAGTTATTTTTTTTTGTTCCCTTGGGCACACAGCGTGGATGAGAGATTAAAATGAGCTGACACTGCAAGTTTAACTAGGAGGAACTTTACTAATTTCTGAAATTCCGCACCACGAGAGTGAGGAGGAAGTTGGATGTTGAGGATTTTGCAGTTAGGTACAGTACCAAGCAGAAAGAGTGTTATCAAATGTAATCATCTTGTTCTTCTGATGGATACTTCTGACCACAGATTCTTACCTTTGAATCGCTACAGACGTTTTGCCAAAAAACCTAGAAGACCAAGTGGGAAAAATCACCCTGGACGGAGGCCCATTTGGCTGCCTGGCAGATGCCCAAAACACAAGCAACCCCAAGTCAGTGATAGCATCACAGCTTTTGCCCTCGTTGAATGAGGTCACGAGAAGGATAAGACACAACATACTTTGATGAAAAAGACAATCCTTACGAGAAGGCTTGTTTCTCGACCGCTTTTTATTTCTTCGCACCACCGAATCCAAAAAAGACTTATCACACACCTAGTACTCCCTAGTCCTACCTATGTAACAACTTAAGGTCCTGATCAGTTCTTACTGTTTAGTTTCTCTTCTTCCTTGAAGGGATGTGGCAAAGTGTAGAATGTGGGGAGTGTGAAGGACTGCTCCACAAGAAAAACTGGCAGAGCTTTGGAAGAAAGGACGGAAGAGTCAGGAAAAAAGGCAGTATACAGAAAAAGAGGTAAGCCGCCGCCACTAAGCATACTGATGCAGCACACAGACGTGCTGATAGTGAGAAACATAGTTTTCAGAGTTAAAAGTCTAGGCTCCAGCTGTGTAGAGGCTAAACAGGAGCACACACCAAGGACAGAACATTAATAAAGGGAGAAGGGGGAAACGTGAAAACCCCTTAAGAAATGAACTCACAAACAACAACTTGAATAATCTGGGTTGATTAGGTAAATTAAGAAATGCCGAAAAGGTCGATATGTAACCTTCAACAGCGCCTACATCAAAACCTTGCTGGGCCAAAGACAAGACTAAAAACAGAACATCAAGCAAGTTTTGTCTGTAGGGATCAACGTACGAATAGTTTGTTACCTGTCGGTGTAGTTTTGCAGCTTGAAGATCTTTCTGGATTCACTATGCTGTGCATATTCCGCAATCTGGTGGTTGGGTCCGGAATCGCAGTCTTTTTTCTCTTTTTTTTGTAGCCCAGGTGGGCGTCGACGTCCCACCTTCTGGTGTACCTTCGGTGACGTCGGCATGCTTCCGGCGGAAGCTACCACCCTTGGGCGCCATCTTTGGATTCTTTTTTCTGTCTCTTTTTGTCTTTTCTGCTTGTAGTGAATCCATGGCTATGTATGTTAATCCTTTTTTTTTTTTTAATGTGATTCTTTTCACATATCTTGCAAGCTTCAACTTTCTTTCCTTTTCTATGCATTTCCACCTTCTTTTCCAGCCTCATCTTTCTGGCGGAGGTGGGTGGGTTTGCTAGTGAATCCAGAAAGATCTTCAAGCTGCAAAACTACACCGACCGGTAAGAAACTATTCGTTTTTCAGCGTGAATCTTTCTGGATTCACTATGCTGTGCATAGATTTTGTAGCGGTTTTTTACTTTTGTGGCGGCTGGGTGGAAGATGAGTGTTGGTTGTTGAAAATATGTTGAAGCACCTTTTGTCCTACTTGTGCTTCCTTGTTCATTTGAACATCCATGCAATAGTGCTTAGTGAACGTGTGCGCTGAAGCCCATGTTGCCGCCAGGCATATGTCCTGAATTGGTGTGTTGGCCAGAAAGGCAATTGTTGCTCCTTTCTTCCTGGTTGAGTGGGCCTGTGCTCCTACTGTTAGCTCCTGGCCCGCTTGCTTGTGGCAGAATTGTATAGTCTGTGAGATCCATCAAGCTATGGTGTTTTTTGTCACTGGTTTACCCATGTAACTGTTTGCGAAGGATACGAAGAACTGTTTTGTCTTCCTGTGTCCTTTCGTCCTTTCAATGTAGTGCATCACTGCCCTTCTTGCGTCTAGAGTGCTCTCTCAGCGCATGTAGTGGGGTTTTGGAAGAAGCTAGGGATCTGAATACTTTGATACATGTGGAACCTTGACGCCACCTTCGGCATGAAGTGCGGGTCCGTTCTCATTACGACCCTGTCACTGTGTATCTGAATGTAGGGTTCCTGTAGTGTTAGAGCCTGCAGGTCGCTCACTCTCCTTAGCGATGTGATTGCTACCAGAATGGCTGTTTCCATAGTCAGCATTTGCAGTGATGCTTTGTGGATAGGTTCGAAAGGTGCTTTCATGAGCTCTGTCAGTACTAAATTTAGGTTCCAAGCTGGTGGTGGCATTCTTTTTGGTGGCGCTATTCTTTTAGCCCCTTCCAAGAATCTTTTCACGACCTGAAATGTGAAAAAGCTTCTCCCTGTTTCTCCTCTTGTGTAAGCCACAATCGCCGCCAGGTGTACCCTTAGCGAGGATGAGCTTAGTTTAGCCTTTATTAGGTGCGTGAGGTACCTTAGCACCGTAGATTCCATTGTCAGTTTTCGGTGTAGTTTTTTCTTGCGACACCACTGAGTGAATCTTTTCCATTTTGCCACATAGCATTTGTGTGTGCTGGGCCTTCTTGCCTCTCGCAGCACTCTCAGGGTGATCTCTGGTAGTTTTAGATGTGCGAACTCTAAGTCCTCAGGAGCCAGGCTGAGAGGTTGAGGCTCTCCGGCTCTGGGTGTAGAACTTCTCCGTTTTCCATAGAGAGTAGGTCTCTTCTTTTTGAGAACTTGTGGGGGGGGGGCCCCTGCGCCATCTCCATTATCTGAGAGTACCAGGTCTGCCTGGCCCATTGTGGTGCCGCCAGGATCAGCGTCATGTTGCTTGTCATGCATTTGTTCAGAACCCTGGGGATCAGTGGTATCGGGGGAAAAGCTTAAGCAAATGTCTTTCACCAGCTTATCCATAGGGCATTCCCCTGTGATAGTGCTCCTGGTTGCCTGGATGCAAAGTATTGGCATTTTGCATTCCGGCGTGTTGCAAATAGGTCTATTGTCGGAGTGCCCCACCTCCTGAATAGTTTCTCTGTCTCCTGTATATTGAGTTCCCACTCGTGGGATGCTGAAGTCTGCCTGCTGAGCCAATCCGCTTCTACGTTGTCCTTCCCTGGCAGGTGTATGGCTAGCAGGTCTATTTTGAGTGGTATTGCCCATCTCCAGATTTCCTGAGCCAAGCTTGACAGGGGGAATGATTGAGTTTCCCCTAGTTTGTTTATGTAAAACATCGTTGTGGTGTTGTCTGTTTGTATCAGCACCTTCTGGCTGTACAGGTGTTTCTGGGAGGCCTTGAGTGCTAGCAACACTGTTTTCAGTTCCAGGTAATTGATGTGTCTGACCGCATCTGTAGGGCTCCACAGGCCTCTCACTCTGAGCTTGTTCATGTGTGCGCCCCACCCCTTCTGGGATGAGTCTGTGGTAATGGTCACTGTTGGGTCCGGTGGTGTTAGAGGTTTCCCTACTGTTATCTTTTCCTTGGTCCACCACCTTATTTCTTCCTGCACCCTGTGCGTTACAACCACTAGATCCTCCCAACTTCCTGTAGCTTGTGACCATTGCTGTTGTAGCCACTCTTGGAACGGTCTCATCTGTAGGCGTACATTGGGGACCAGGTGTATACACAACGCCATCATCCCCAAGATCTTGCTCACTGTCCTCACTGTCAGAGCTCGCCCCTTCTGGTAGTGACGTTTCTCTCTCAGTAGGCTGAGTGTTCTCTTTTCGCTGGGTGACACCCTGTATTGGACGGTGTCGATTTGAGCACCCAAGAAGATCTTCACCTGCTCCGGTTCCATTGAGCATTTTCCCCAGTGTATGGAGAAACCCAGGCCTGTTAGCGTTCTCGTGACTTGCTGTGCGTGATCTTTGCATGTCCTCTTCGAGCTTGCCTTTACGAGCCAGTCATCTAGGTAGGGGTACACGTGTATCCCCTCCTTTCGCAGATGCGCGGCCACTGCCACGGGGCATTTGGTTAACACCCTTGGTGCGGATTTTAGACCGAAGGCCAGGGTTGTGAACTGGTAGTGGTCGTTCACTGTGAACCTTAGCATGTGCTTGTGCTGCCTGTTCATGGGGATGTGCAGGTACGCATCCTTGAGGTCTATGGTGGACAAGAAGTCCCCGGCCTTTATCTGTGGGAGGACTTCTTGCAGGGACGTCATCTTGAATTTTTGGGTCTTTACATATTTGTTTAGGAACCGTAAGTCCTGGATGGGTCTTAGGCTTTCATCCACTTTCGGTACCAGGAAGTAGTTTGAGTACACTCCTCTGTTCCGTTCTTTGAATGGGACTGTTTCGATGGCCTCTTTGAGGAGTAGTTCTTGGGCTTCCTTTTGGAGCAGTCGCAGCTCTGTTCCCGAGTGCTCTCTTCTCTTAGGCTTTCTGTTTGGTGGATTCTTTAGCAGCTCTATGCAGTATCCGAACTGCATGATGTTCAGTATCCACTTGTCTGTGGTGATTTTTCTCCACTCCTGGAGAAAAAATCTTAGCCTGCCTCCTACTGGAGTTATATGATCTTTTGTGTATCCCTCTCCTCTTTGTTTTTCCGTGCTCTTCCCCCGGAGGGTTCAGGTGGGTGAGCACCTTTTCTCGTGAGCAGTCACTTAGAGGGGGGTTGTTCACCGTCTCTTCTTCTTTGTCCTCGTCCGTTTCCTCTTGATCGAAAGGACTGGCCCCTGTTCTGGTAGTTCCAGTTTTGCCTCTGCTGGCCCTGGTGACTTTGGTTGTCACTCTGTTGTCCCTGGTGGAACGCCTGGTGTGATTCTCCTCGCTGGTTTCCACTTCTGCCGTTTGGCCTCCGCGTAGGAGTGCCCCTTCTCATCCCCCTGAATTGCAGGGCCCCCATGGACCTTGCTGTCTCGTTGTCCTTCTTCAGTTGTGTGAGCTTCTGATCAACTGGGGCTCCGAACAGTGTTTCACCATTGAAGGGAGTGTTCAGGATGTTGTTCTGCACCTCAGCCTTGAAACCGGAGATCCTGAGCCAGACTTGCCTTCTCTATGTGCTGCCTATAGCCATCAATCTGCTGGATGTTTCAGCCCCATCCAAGGCTCTCTTCAGGCACGAGTTTGCAATGCTTTTCCCTTCTTCCACAAGGTGTGATGCCCTCTCACGGTATTGTTCCGGGAGGTGCTTGAGCAATTGCCCCATCTCATCCCAGTGTTGGTATTGATGTCTGTTTAGGAGGGCGTTTGAGTTCGCCATCCGCCAGTGCGTTGCGGCGTTTCTCTCTATTTTCCTCCCAGTTAGGTCCATCCTCCTGCTTTTTTTGTCAGGTGGAGGCCCAGATGTTGTTGGGACGTTGGCCCTTCTTCTGGCCGTCGCAGCGATAATAGAATCTGCTATGACGGACCCCTTGAAATAAGCCGGGTCCTGTGAGGAGAATTTGTATTTCTTTTCCGCCCTTGGCGTCACTGATCTGCATGTAGCCGGGTCCTTGAAGGCTTCCTTCTCCTGGTCGGTGATACTTTTCAGCATGGGAAGGAATTGGCTTCTTGTCTGTGTGGGGAGCAATGTTTCTAGCAGGAAATCTGCTTTTGGCTTTTCCTCCTCTAGCTTAACCCCATAAGCTGCTGCTGCCTTCCTGACGACCTCGTTGTATGCCCCGATGTCATACGGTGGTGAAGGCCTCGACGGATATGTCTCCACCTCCTCCTCCGGGTTTTCGGCCTCGATGTCCTGCCACTCCTGGTCTTGGGCCGTCGAGGAGCCAGAGCCGTAGCTTGACTGCTGGTCCCCGTAATCACCTTCATTATAATAGAGGTCCTCTTCCTCTTCATAGCTCCGAGAGCTCCGGAGTTTTCAGCGGCTCTTCGACGTCGAACTCCTCCTGTTCTGTCACCTCAGCGACAGACGTTGCCGGCCTCGAGGGAATCTTGTAACTTCTCATTTTTTCGTCGAAGTCTTTCTTTCTCTGGAGGATGTTCTCCATTTCGGCCTCGAGCCTCATTTTCTTTCTCAGCATCTCCGCGGCCTGGTCGTCGTCGAGCGTTTCGGCCGCTCTCTTTGGCGGCGGCGTCGACGTCGAAGCTTTCTTCAGCTCCTTTTCCTTCGAAGTCGAAGACCCTTTGTCTGGGGCTTGCTTCGCCGACCTTTGCTTTTCGCCGGTCTTGTGCCTCCGGGAGTCTCTGTCGAAGGATACGCTGGGCTCTTTTTCAGGGGATGCAGCTTCGGCCGTCGAACTTTTCGGCGCCGGTGCTCCTTTCGAGGCCTTGGACTTTGCCTTTCGAGGGTCCGACCTGGCTTTCGAGGCCCTGAGGGAGTTTTCAGGGTCGTAGACTCTCCTACCTTGTCAGGCGTTTTCTTATCGGTCTCTGCAACCGTGAAGTCATCTGGATCTTCGGCGATGTTGTCCTCGTCGTCGGAGAGGCCCAGTTCGTAAAGCGTCGGGGCCTGGCCCTTGCCTTGCATCGTGTGATGAGCTGTCCTCTGCTTCTCTCGAACTCGGAGTGTCTTTGGCTTGAAGACGGAGCAGGCGTTGCAGTCTCTGCTCTCGTGGTCGATAGGCAGGCAGAGGTTGCAGACCGGGTGTTGGTCATTCTGCGCGAACTTGTGGTGGCAGTTTTTGCAGAATTTAAATGGAGTCTTGTACATCCCTGCGCTCAGGGGGCCCCCTGTATGCGCATTCCTCCAAGGACGTCGAATATCTCGATGTTCTTCTCTTTCTTCGTCGTCTCCTCTCTGATGGTCTTCTCCCAATCTTTTCCGGTCTTTACTGTCGAATAGTAGTTGTATTTTCTCCTTTTTTCCTCCAAAACTTCTGGAGCTTCACGCGACGATCCAGACCCAACGGCGGAAAAAAGAATCTGAAGATGGCGCCCAAGGGTGGTAGCTTCCGCCGGAAGCATGCCGACGTCACCGAAGGTACACCAGAAGGTGGGACGTCGACGCCCACCTGGGCTACAAAAAAAAAAAAAAGAGAGAAAAAAAGACTACGATTCCGGACCCAACCACCAGAATGCGGAATATGCACAGCATAGTGAATCCAGAAAGATTCACGCTGCAAAACTTCTCTTCACACTACACAACTAATTTGGCGGCCTGAATATCTAGTCTTGGTAGATGCGTGTCGAGCAGCCACAATGACACTCATCACTTCTGACAGAAGATCTTAATCTCTCGTTTGGTTCCCTTCAATCTCCACACACAAGGCTGTAGATTTTGGTGAAAGTAGAAGCTTTGCTATTGGGACAGCAGGTCTTCCCAAAGAGGCGGCTAAGTTGAGGGCATATGTTCAGTCAGGATTTTGAAACACCAAACTCTCTGATACCTGTCTAGTATTATCAGGATGAGCTGTGCTCAGTCCTGCCTGACCTTCTTCAGGATCCACAAAACAGCAGAGGTGGAAATACATAGAAGAGACTGGAGATTTGTTAATGGCAGAACACATCTCCTAGAGACCCAGGAAGAGCAAACTCTAGCTAGAGAGAAGGCGGCTAGACAGTGGGAATTTTCAGAGGTAGCAAAGAGATCAAGGGAAAGCCCTCACTGAGAGAGGATATTTTGATCCACCTCTGGTTGCTGCTTGTGGTGGGCAAGATGATGCTTGCTGGCGTCATCTCCCATGAAGTTGAAGAATTCCGACACAGGGTGTCAATCAGAGAAGTGAGTGTAGTATCAACCATTGCCCACCAAAGCCTCGGACAATCCTGAGAGTGCAAGACCTCCACCTCCCCTCCCCCCTCCCCCACTTGTTGCAATACTACAGGGCGGTTGTCTTGTTCATCATCACCAGGATCGTCTTTCACTTGGTGGAGGGCAAAATGGCTTTCATGGCCATCTGGATGGCTCATAGCTCCAGAATGTTTATATGAGGACACTGCTTCATCTGTGACGAGACCCTTGAACTCCACCTCACACAGGTGACCACGCCAGCCTAGAGTTGATGTGTATCACCACTGTGAGTTTTGGAAGGTGTAAGGATATAGGATAATATAGGGCTGCCATAATGATATCTGACATCTGACATCCACCACTGAGGACTCTGTGCTGCATTGTCAGAAATGTAGAAAGGCATTCCCTCTACGAGGCCCACTGATGATGCAAATCCCACTGGAGGGCCAGCATATGCCAAGGAGGCACCAGCAGGATGCACAATGTCAACAGCCCAAGAGGTCTCGGAGCTATTAGACGCTGCAACACATGATTTTGTTCAAAAGACTGTGATCAAAGCCTGAATGCACCAGCCGCAGTGGGGTGGGGGGATGAGGGTGTAAAGCCCTTCAAAGTCACTGTTTCAAGAATAGCCCCTACACAGGGAATCCTCTAGAAAGGATGGAGAATCCCACAGTGGACAATAATGAAACCATAGTCTGTGTGAGGTCCAAGACCAGTTGTGGTTAGCCCAGAGCCACTTGCTTGAGGTACAGGAATGTGTGTATCCACAACCTACAAATATGAGATGCAAACACCACCACAACCTCTGTGAACCCTCAAAAGGCTGATGTAAGGCTGGAGGGCAGAAAGGTGAATTGAAAATTGTTTGGAACACTTTATAATGAATATATTCTTTCTGGGGGACTGAAGAATTTGTACATGAAAGTACACATCCAATAGGTACATGGATACCATCCAGTCAACCGGGTCCAAGGCCAACAGAACCTCTGTTTGAAAAACAAAGTCCAGCAACCTGAGGTCCCTAATCAGTCCCAGGCCCTGTTTTTCTGGAGAACCAAGAGTAACATCCCATTCTACTGCCAATCTCGGGTACCAAATACATTGCACCCTTGTCTAGTACTTTCCTTGAGAGAATATTGGCATGACCTGCTGATGTTTGGGCGAAGGCTAATGGAATTCTGGGGTGGGGGGTGGAGGTGGGAGGAGAACCAGAAACGCAGAAGGGCACTATCAAAGTGAATGATCTGAAGTATTCATTGGTCCAATGTAATTGAGAGTCGGCAGGGCAAGCAATGCTGTAGCCTGTCCTCAAATGGTTGATGGAGAATTGAAGAGGTTTAGAGGAAGGAAAGGAGAACCAATCCTGCTGCTGTCTTATCCTCTGCAACCAGCTCTGCCCTTGAAGCCTTGAAAAGTTGAGTAGGCTGTGATGACTCTGGGAACAGACAAGTCCTCTCAAAGATCAACAAAACCTCCTATACTGCTGATGGAAATGGCAAGCAGGGGAAAGTAATCCCAGAGAACAAACCGCAGCTCTGATGCTCTTAAAGGGTTTGAGCGGGCCTCTGCTTTCTCGCCAAAACTATCTAGCTCCATCAGAGGGCATGTTCATAAGTGAGTCTCGAATGTTCCCAGAAAAACCAGTGGCGAGCATCTATATATGGCTTTGGATGAAAAAACAGGTGCTCAAAGTACGAGCAACAGAATCAGAGGTATCTAGGCCAGACTGTAAAATATATTATGCTATGCCCTGTCCACCCTGCACCGTCTGAGATAAGAAATGTAAAAAGTCTTCCACCAAAGCCTCTCTCGCATTGCCCCAAGTTGTGAGAATGTAGAAACCTAGGTAACAAACCACATTTAAGGTATGAACAGGTATGGTGGCCAATGAGCAGTTCTTCTTTCGACCTAGCATCTATTTTTCAAAATTCTTTTTCCAGTGGGGCAGCAGGAAACTTGTTTGAGTTAACTTCTACTCATGGAAACCTGAACTATAAGAATCACAGGACTAAGATGCTGTGTAAGCTCATCTGGAGAGCTATGCAGTCTTTCACCAGGGCGAGGTTGAGCAATGCTTCAACAAGGCTACAATGATGGACTCAGTAAGGGTAGTGTTGAAAGGCAGCAATGATTCTTAAGTCAAAGGACCTGGCTGCAACATTTCAATTAGCTAGTTATCCATCGCAAATTCAGTGCATCTGCTGCCCTATAGACCACCATCACAAAATAAGCACTGTATTGTACTAGGAGGCTAGTGGGGAATCCTATTCTGTCTCTTTGGAAGCATCCAAGCCACTGGTATTTTGTATATCATGGTATAAGTTGGCATTAGGTAGATGAGGAGGGATCAAGTAATCAGCCTCCCCATCATCATTGTCTTCAATATGGAGAGCATGCTCAATTCACCAGAATCTGAGCAAGAAAGATCCTCCATTGTTCAGAAATATTGCATGCGAAGGGTACTGGAGAAGAACCATTCTCAACTAGAGGTTGGGCTCTGTTCATAGTAATAAATGACTTTGGGTCAGCCCTTGCCAAAGCCAGTTTCGAAAGCGGTGTTGGAGTTGGAACTGGCACCTGTGTTGCTCAAGTTGGGGGGTTGCACTGACAAAGACAGAACGAGAGAAGGGGGTAGCACTGGAGTGGAGGTATTGCCCAATACTGAACGTGGAGTGGGCTGACTACATCCAGGGTCAATCGGCAGTGGGACAGCGCCCACCAGCGAAAGTATGAATGAAGGCTCTGAAAGATCTGTGGTACATGAAGGCACCTTAGGTGCATCCTGAACTATCTTTTTTTGTTTTGTTTCTTTTTATTGAAAATATAAACAAGCAAGGCATGAAACATGTTATACAAAGTGCCAGTTCAATCGAGGAAGGAAAAGAAAATACAATGAGCAGTAATAAACCTAAGGAAAGGGAGGGGGGGGGTGGGACAGGGGCCAAACTCAAAGATGCAATGAAATCGTCAGAATGCGGGGTCAGGGGGAAGGTGGGACATCAATGTTAACTACTGCAGGCGGTGTACATATGTCTCCATGATAACTATTCCTAGGTCCCCACACTCTACACCACTTCCGGGGACGGCCCCGGGCCAGATACACCGTCTTTTCCCTGAACATACACCAGTCCATGTTTTCCTTCCATAATTCCACTGTAGGAGGCATCTGGGACCCCCACAACTGAGCAATATCTCGCTTATCAATCATGGCCCCCAGGGACGTCCACTGAGTCTGGGCTACATTATAATCCGTGGGTTCCCAAACATTCAACTAGCAGCGTCTGGCCTCCGGCAAGAGAGCAATACCCGTCCCTTCCTTCATTACCTCATGGACCTCGCTCCAGAAAGCAGCAACCTCACAACACTCCCAAATAATATGGAGAAAAGTCGCTACCTGCCCACACCCTCGCTTGCATAGTCCCTCCTCAGAAAAGCCCATTCCGACCAAACGGGGGCCTGTGACGTAAATCCTGTGGAGGATCTTAAGTTGTACCAGTCGGAGTCGAGCTGGAATCGCGACCTCCTTGGGAGAGGATATCGCAGACTGCCAGTCCTCGTCATCCAATTCGAGGCCGTCAAGGGTCCACAAGTCCCGAAGATGTAACAGGAGGTCTGACCTATTATTAATCAATTTCTTGTAAACAAAGGAGATAGTATTGTCGGGCACATGGCCATCCAATAGTCTATCTTCAAGCGGGGACGACTCCGGAATTACCTCACCCAAAGGGAAGACCGACATTAAGGCATGGCGAACCTGAACATAGCGGAAGTACTCTGTGTCACCCAATTCACACCCCGTCTTTAACATCTCAAACGATTTCACCTGGCCCTTAACCCAGAGGTCTCACACCTACTGATACCGATGAGGTCCCCCTTATCGAATCCCTTGGTCTTCCACAGCTTACCAAGCTTGTCCGAGCCGAAAAGCGGGGTCGCTAGAGTCAAGCGGTCTTTCCACCCCATGGAACTAGTAGCGTCCTGCCACGTACGCACTGCTGTCCTCATAAGCCCCGACAGATTCTTGACCATCGATTTGGAGTACAGCGCCCTATAATAATTACCCCCGGGCAACAGCCATCTATCCATAGCAAAAGCAGGGTTCAATTCAGGACCATACATACCATGATTAATGGCCCCCAATTGAGAAGCCCAATAATAACGTTTGATGTCAGGGAGAGCAATACCCCCGTCATACCACGGGAGCGTCAATTTGGCAAGAGCAATACGAGGCCTACCGTCCCATATCAACTTCCTCTGAAGGTCTTCAACCGCACGAAAATAGCTAGCCGGAACTATATCAAGAGTGTTCTGGAGAGCATACAAGAAACGAGGCAGTGACATCATTTTAAACAGGGCCGCACGACCGAGCGGCGGAAGCGGAAGTTTACGCCAACCCGCGACGTTCTGTTTCAATCTAGCCAAGGGTGGGAGAAGATTCTGTTCATACCGGGCCACAGTATCCAACGAAATATAGATACTGAGGTATTTAAACCCCGTCAAAGTCACCTGAATAGGGCAGGTACGTGGAAGAAGAGGGACGTCACCAGAAAGAATGTATAGGTAGGATTTTGCCCAATTAATAATCAAGCCTCAGTTCCTACCGAAGGAGGCCAAAACATCGCACAATACCATCAATGACTTCCGGGGTGAGGTCAAATACAGTAAGATATCATCTGCGTAGAGCGAGATGCGATCTTCAAAATCAGGAGACCACTGACTGCCCTTCATCGAGGGTTCCCATTGGATCCATGCAGCAAGGGGTTCTAGGGCTAGGGCAAACAGTAGCGGCGACAAGGGACAACCCTGACGAGAACCTCTCCCAAGACTAAACGGAATAGAAACACGACCATTCACGACAATGTGCGCAAGGGGGTCCTCATAGAGAAGCCGCACCCAGCCAATAAAACCGGTCCAAACCCAAATTTAGCCAACGCAGCCCATAAGTATGGCCATTCCATGGTATCAAAAGCCATTGTGGCATCCAACGACGCCAAGATGGCCGGCTCACGCAATGTCGCAGCTCACGCGAGAACGCCATGCAGACGCCTTAGATTCAGGGCAGTGTTTCTATGCGGGATGAAACCGGATTGATCCGGATGTATGAACTCACTAATAACGGTGATCAAGCGGTTAGCCAGCAATTTTGCGAGGATCTTAGGTTCGGCGTTCAAAAGAGAAATCGGCCTGTATGATGTACACCTATCCCTCGGTTTCCCCTCCTTATGAATCACCACAATGGTCGCAAGACGTTGATCACCAGGGAGCGAACCACACTCACGAGACTCCAAAAACATATCCCTTAAATAGGGTGCTCTCTTGTCAGGCCGCAACTTGTAAAGTTCAATAGGCAGACCGTTGGGACCCATAGCTTTTCCCGAATGCAGGGAGCGAATCGCAACAGCCAGCTCGTCTGCGGTTATTGGAGCATCTATTTGTTCCCTGTCCACATCGAAAGATGTGGTAAAGCAATATCACACAACAATAGATGCGAGTCCTCCTTCTGCCTCTCCGACACAGAGGAGTACACTGTCTGAAAGTGATCCGCAAAGCACTGAACAATCTCCTCAGGGTCAGTAACACGACCACCACTCGCCGTCTCAATCACAGGTACCACACAACTAGCCCTATCCTTCTTATCCAGCCACGCTATCAGTTTGCCTGTTTTATCTCCCACATCATATAGCCGTCCCTGTTCTCTACTCATGGCCTTAGCCGCTTCAGTAACCAACGCCCTATATTCCAACTGGTTAAGTCGCAAAACATGCGTCTTGGCACGGGTAAGCTCCCGCTCCAGGCCGAGCTCAAGGTCCGCTATCTCCGCTTCGATCTTAACCACCTCCTCATCCCTCCGTTTCTTAACGCCTGCGATTAACGACAGGGCCTGGCCCCTAAGGACGGCCCTGAAAGCCTCCCAGAGTGACACCGCAGACGACACCGAACCCTCGTTCTCAAGAAAATATTGGTAGAGAGATTTTACCAGGTCGGCACGAGTTTTAGGGTTCTGGAGATACCAGGGGTTAATCAGGGCTACCCGACCCTCTGTCCCAGAATTGAACTCCATTCGAAGCCATAGTGGAGAGTGATCAGAGATCCCCGAGCCAGATGCTTAACCTCAGTAACAGAAAGCGCCTGTGCAGCCAGCACCAAAACATAATCAATCCTCGAGAGACTACCGTGGGCGCCCAAATGAAATGTGTACTGCCGCTGAGCGGGATGCAACAATCTCCAGCAATCCACCAAGCCCAGAGTATCAATGAAATCGTGAAGCCAGTTCTGCGCCCCCTTAAGATCCCTAGGTGGATGTCGATCAGCCATACCAGAAACCAAAGCGTTAAAATCACCACCCAATAGCAATGATCCCTCGGGGAGAGCAAGGACGACTCGCCCCAAGTCCACAAAAGTAGTTGACTGTAGGCCAGGGGGGACAGACAGAAACCAGGGAAAGAGTCCAGCCCTCCCACCTACCAGTTAGAGCGACATAGCCCCCCCCTATCATCGAGGACCGTAGCGTCGATCTCCAGTGGGAGAGAAGTCTTAAGTAGGATACCAACCCCCCTGGAGCCGGAGAAGAACCCGGCATGGGCGACCAAACGATACCCCTTCCTGTTCATGGCATGAAAAGTATTACCTATCAAGTGCGTCTCCTGAAGAAGGACCACATCAGGGGAGAGACGTTTCAATAATTGCAGCACTACCCCACGTTTAATCCTATCCCCCAACCCATTCACATTCCAGCTCATCAGTTTCAGCCCCCTAACCCCCATCCGAAAGTGAAAGAAGATCCAACCCCAGTAAGAATCCAGCACTTCGATCAGAAGGTCTAACAATACATTGCCTTGCAGAAAAACAAACACACACCCCAACAGGAACCCTCCAATCCCCCCACCAACCCCCCGTTACAAACCCCCCCACCCTTCACCCCTGCGTAAGACTAGAAAGTCACCCCAACTTGCAGTGTGCCTGTCGCCCCCACATCTAACTAAGCTACAAAAAGTTCCTGTTCCATCGGTCCGCCCTCCGCCCCTCCAGATTGTTCCTCTTGTGCATGATGGTTCGCGTAGTGTCAAGCCAGTCAGCCACCGCCTCCGGCCGATCGAAAAAATAAGTGCGCTCCACGTGTTCGATCCTCAACTTGGCCGGAAAAAGCATAGCGTACTTAAGGCCCATATCACGCAGTCTCCTCTTTATCCCCAGGAAGCCAAGTCTCTGCTTTTGAACAGATTGGGTAAAGTCAGGGTAGAAGCTGATGGTAGTGTTTTCGAACTTCATAGGACCACTCATCCGCGAGGCCTGCAGGATAGCGTCTCTATCACGGAAATTAAAAATCCTTGTGATCATAGGCCGCGATGGGGCACCCACCTTTGGCTTACCACCCCGAACTCTATGAGCCTGCTCAACCGTGAAAAATGTACTCAGTCCCTTGGGTGCAAGATGGTTAACAACAAGATTTTCGATGAAGAGGTCTGCTGCAGAATCTTCCGCCTTCTCCGGGACCCCGATGATATGGACATTGTTCCGCCAAGCCCTCCCTTTAAAATCCTCCAGACGACGCACAAAGAGATCATTGGAGGCCTTCAAGTTGCGGACCTCCGTCTGCAAGTCAGCAACGTCACCCGTCAAACTGGAAGTCTTGATGTACAACGACTTGACTTTCTCGTTCGTTTTCGTCAAGTCCGTGCGGATCAGATTGACATCGATCGCCACAGTTTCAAGTTTATGGGCGAGGGTCTCCATTTGTTGCCCAAGGGAGGATTTGATCCCATCTATAGCGGCCATAACGTCTTGCAGGGTCAGCTCAGTTGCCGAAGTCGGAGCATCTCTCGTGTCCTCCAGCAACCTGCCCGATCCGCTGGGAGATCCCTTAGTCTGGGCATAACGATCCAGGTTGTTAGTCTGGGTATAGCAACCCCGCCGAGTTGTCTTGAGCTTCTGCTTTTCCCCTCCGGTTTTCCCGCCATTGCGGAATGCAGACCGATGTGAGGCAGGCAGACTAAGTAGGAAGATGGCGGCTCCAGGGACCCCCAGGCGGAGGTCCAACCTCAGCCAGAGGGCACAGGCCAGGTATCCTCCCAAAACTCGCAAAGCAGTGAGGAGGTACTCTCGGGTGCAGCGTAATATAGCTGCCCTCGGCACGGGGGGCCGATCCCAGTCGGAAATCCCTCTGGAAAAACAAATCGAAAGTGAAAGTACATCAGACCGGTCGACCCTGCCACCTCAGGCCGATGTTGTTCAACTACAGCTCGGGCACCATGCCACCTCCACAGCCGGGCATCACGGAGACTTAGGCCGCAATCTTCTGAGCACCACAACACCGGTTCCCGGGGCCCGATTCGGAATCGGAATACAGGTCTCGCCTCACCCGTGGTTCGTCTTCACGAAGACATCAATGAAGGACAGAATAAACGACAGGATAGACGTGGGAGGTTACGAGGGTCTCGGGGGCCCTGTGCTCACGCGGCCATCTTTGTTGCACGCGAAGCTCCTCCATCCTGAACTAGCTTAAACAGATGTAGCACAGCCTCTTTGAGGTCTATAATTTGCGTCCGAGTTAGCAATGGCCCAAGAACTCAGGGGATCATTGGTTTGGAATCATTAATGGATCTGAGTCAGACTTAGAAGCTGTTGTTGGCTTACTTGAATGCGGAGCTCTCCTCGCAGAAGGAGCAACTGGGCATTGAAGAGTTTAGTTTGTTACTCCTACTTGTGTTTTTCTTTCAACTTCGCCCTCAACTTCGATGTGGATTTTCTCGAGGAGGGTGAACCAGACTTGGAGTGCCTTCGTAACCTGGAGAGAGACTGACCCAGTTTCTTCTGCTCATTGACTTAGTGTGAATTGTTGCTCCCTGATAGCCTTCAGATGCATCAGGGAGCATTTGTTGCAGAACTTAGCAATATGCCTGATACCAATATGTCCCCTAAGTATAATGACTATGTAGATTCACTTTAGCTAAAATATGTTGTATATTCTTGGTATAAAAAATATAAATGTTTCTAATCAACAACTCATATATCAATATATATGCTTGCTTTTATTGGGCCTATTTGTATAGTTTTACTTTAAAATGAATCTAATAGTTTACCTTAAAGATCGTAAGCAATGTTGATTCAAAATCCCCCTCTTGCTGGGCTTAGCTATCAGGTTTTCTCATTCCTTGTAGGTGGCAACTGGATCACCAGTTTCCTTGGCTTGATCTCTGAAAAACCTTATGATTAGGGCAGAATATAACTTCTGCATGAACTGCGTTGAGCTCCTGCAGTGCAGCCAGCCTGCGGTTTAATGGCTGTGTATTGTTTAACAGCACCTGCCAAACAGGAGAGGCCCTAAGCCAAGAGGATCCCAGGGCCACATGTACAAAATTTAGGAATTGCTGTTTCCTAATTGCGATTCTTAGCTAATCACAACTTGGAAATCTCAACTCTTAATGTATGTAAACGTTAACGTTTACAATAGCAATTCCGAATGGGTTACAAATCGACCTACCTCATGAATATTAATGAGGTAGGTCACAATTTGAGATCCATTGGGAATGATAGCCATCACAGGGACGGTGGTCTGCAGTTGTCAGCACACACCAAGTCTGTGATTGTTTTTTAGTAAAGCAGACTTTTTTTAAAAAATGCAGCCCGTTTTCCTTAAAGGAAAACAGGATGTGTTTAAAAAGGAAACAATGACACTTTAAAGCTTCATTTTTTAAGAGTAGGCAATGGTCCATGGGACCATTGCCGGCTCTTAAAAATATATATTTTTACATTCTCAAAAAGGAATGCGTCCTGTGGGGACACCTTCCCATTTGCGAATGGTTACCACTAACTTTTAGTAGTCGATAAAAAAATTAATCTTTTGCAACCATAACTTGGTCGCAAAACATTCATAAATAGCACTGCAATTTCGTATTTGGAATAAAAGCCCTAGACATGCCCCTTCCAAATAGCGAATCTCTAAACCAAATTGTGATACGGTATCAAAAGCATTTTTGCAGTCGGAAACGGCATGATCTGGCCTAGTCTCCTGCTCAGATAAAGAGTAATGGACTCTCCAAGCGCGTGCCTTACACTATTTTGCTATTTTGAGTACTTAAACCACATATAGCTTCATTATCTCGATGACAATGCGCTCCCATGTGTTTCCTCTATGTAGGTTTTGTTAAAATTTAATTTCACTCGTATAAAATAATAGATTATCTCAAAACCTTTACCTTACCCCAAATGTATATCATGTTGACTGTCCTTGATCGCATGTACATGCTGTGGTTTCTCACCTGTGTGCATTAAAACAACTTACTTCTTAACTTAAAATCAAGAAAGGTGCTCTAAGACTCCTAAGGAGATGCACAATATTAAGAACATACATTTTCCAGTGGGCTCCACTAATATACGAAAATTGCAATTCTGCCTTTTATTTCCAGGCTATCTATATAGGTCTGCTGCAGACATCTTTCATGGTTTTGCTTTTGGATTCAAAAGGTTCTTTCCAAATAATTAGGCTTCATCATTTTTAGTTTCATTATTAATTAATTGGGGGGTGGGTTGTACGGGCTGGAGCCACCCGTGCACCTTGAAGTCTCCAGTTGTGATTATCTACTAGTGTTTGATATCTACACACATGAGACCCTGTGGGCATGTTTCTCAATTAAACCAAAAGTGGATTCCTGAAAAGTCCAGAGTAATTCTAAAGTATTCAACAGGCACTGGATTACCTTTCCCCCCTTACCAGTTGTCCAGACATGAGCCAATCCACACATGCTTGCCTCAAAGAACTCCCTCATTCTTCTCTCATTTCTCGACAGAATGTATAAATACTGATTTGAAGGGCCATCAGTTCCTATTCTATATTCTGATTTTTCACCATGCTAATTTTTGTGCCCTTTGGGGGTTGCTAATATACCCATTACCTCAAACGAGTTCACTTTTTTTGTTAGTACTGTGGTGTGGAGGTAGCTTTTGCAAGGTGGGTTTGAAATGTTCTTATTGGCTACTCTTGCACCTACTGCGGTAGTCCAGGAGGTCGCCTTTGGCATTCACCCCCTTGTTTATATCACTTAGTTACATTTTGCGGGGATGGGGAGAGATGCACGATAATAGGAAGTTACAGTTGTCAGCCCGGATACGGTCATAAGAAGACATGGGATAAAAGCACTTTAGATCACAGAATGAGCTGACCGCATAGTCTTACATTCACTTTTCACCCCTTCCTTTCCCACGTTCCGCAGTAGTCTCATGACGCCCTCTACTGATTCCCAGAATACGAGAAGACTAAAATCTTAAACAACCAAAATTGCACCCTTTAAGCCAACTACTATGGTGCTTGAGGTATTTATCAGTGCTCAAATAGTATCTATTTAACTAGCTTGCTGAGCTCTATGGATCTTCAAAAGCAACAATTTGCTTCAAACCGTCTCCTCCTTCACTCTCAGTCGCTCAAGGGCCTTGGGTCACAGCTGACAACTGGTCTTGGTTTAGTCACTAACTTGTTTGAAGAGAGACAGGTCAATAAAGGCTCACAGGAAAACATATGGGGGGGGGCGGGGGGACTTCAGAGTTATATATATATATATCCCTAGAAAGAAGACGATGGATGGGGTCAGTCCACTGGTTGGCAGGCAATACACAATTCATAAAATTCAAACCTCAAAAATATTAGTGAACTTACACTTGGAATTCTTCATAAGAAACTCCACTGGAGCTGCTACCTCTTCTTCGGGAACTGTGCCCACTGTCCTCGTCATCATCCTCCTCAGAGTCATCCAGACTGCGAGGGAAACTACGGCCACTCATTGGTCGTGGTAGCGAGGTGCGGTCTAGCTCAAGATCCTCCTTGAGTGAATTTGAGAAAAGTTGCATTATTAAGGTCCCTAGTGCTGAGAAGTACTACGAACAGTAAAAACTAATGCCCTATACAAACTAAATGAAAAGAGACAAAACAACTGCTGTCTTTCGTTAGACAAGGATAGCTACGGAAATACATTACAACTAATCTTGTACAATGACTATTTATTATGCGATCATTAAAAAACTCACTTTTGTGTAAAATGTAATGCCCATTGAATGTGCCCACCTCCCACCTGGGGAGTTTCTTTGACAGATATTTGAGTGGCAATGATGCATAACTCATTTTGAGGAAGTACATGTCTGTTATTAGTTACGCTAATAATGAAATTCAAAAGGTAATGTGGCAAATGACACCCTTGAAAACCCATTTGCTGCTGGTTTGGTACTTTCCTGGAAA
The DNA here is from genome assembly GCF_964263255.1 of Lissotriton vulgaris. NCBI lineage: Eukaryota > Metazoa > Chordata > Amphibia > Caudata > Salamandridae > Lissotriton > Lissotriton vulgaris. Next base: position 1,510,826,864 of record NC_141689.1, read on the forward strand.
CAAATCATGCCTTGTGACTCAACACCTGAAGAAGGGAATTCATAATGTTACTCAAAGACCTGAAAGGTAATGGCCACTGATTCATTCTGTATTTTGGTATACTGAAGTGCTTTTGAGTCAGTGGTAGGTCTGGGGCATCATTCTCATCAGTGGAGTAGCAAGTCATTCAGATACATATAAAGATATGCGTCCCTAACCTCACATTCTCCACAACCACTGACATGACCTTGGTATATGTCTCTTAACAGGTCTGATGCCCTACTTAAAGAATTGGAATAGATAATGGATTTGCTAACTAGAAACCATGATAAATTGTTCTAGGGCTGGTGCTAAATTGAAATGTGGATAGGGTCTGGGAACATACATGAAAACGGATTTGGCTTCAAACTCCCAGAAAGGGGTCTCCCTCTAGGATAAATAAATGCACTTTAAATAATGGGACGGGATTTGCACCCATTCAAGGACATTCCTACTCAAGCAAAATAAAGTAAAATTGCAGCACTCTCATGGACACACACAATGCACACAGCATGGTGTGCTTTAACAAATTATCTGTGCTCATTTTTGGGGTTTTTACAAACTCCATTGCAGCGTAGGACTCAAATCACTGGCAGATGCCAGTCGTCTGTGTGTAAGTAGCAGTAGGATAAACAAGCATTGAAAATGCAATAGGTCTCACCTTTGATTAAGGGAAAGCCATTTGCTTTGCTAATGGTGTTGTATAGCAAAGCAAATGGCTTTAACTTAATGAAAGGCGAGACCTATTGCATTTTTAATGCTTGTTTCGTATTGCTATTAAGACAACAGATTTCAACGGGTGACTTCTGTCACTCTGTCCCTCAGGGCTATTCATTAATGACAGAGTTCTCCGTCTGGTTTGTAAAGGCGCATTGTCATACTTTGCAGACTATCGTTTTCATTAATAACCAGAAGCATGTCTGTAGATTATTTTTATAATTACTTCACATAAAAATAACTGTTGTGAATGATTACGCTTGTGTTTGTTTTCTATCGCAAGCTTGCGTGGTTAATGGTAGATGTTTGAAGTTCTTGACTTCAGCAGTTTATCTAATGTTCCGAAAGGGTTCCAACATCTTGGCCGACCCCAGGGAAGTCGAGCTAATGAACCCACTCCGCCAACAACTAGCGTGCCACGAGGAAGGGAAGCCTTACAAATGTCATCCAGTTTCATAATAACACTGGTGGGGACGGAGACATCATCAGGTTTTTTTTTTAACATAACGCACATTTGTGAAAAAATGAAGAGCGTTCTGTAAATTGTAAAATACCTAATTAATCAATGTGTCTTGTTGTGATCAATAATACAGGGGGCAGCAGACACTTCCGGACTCCTCCCGCTCAGAGCGAACGTAGACATTTTATATGGGCATCTTTGCGTGTAAGAGGAGGAAGGGAAAAAGTGTTGGAGCCGGTTGATAGTTTGGAGACGGCGACGTGGGCAGCGCTGGGGGGCAGATCGAGCGCACATGGGACAGAAGAGAGGGTTGGGGCAGAGGATATGCTGAGAGTAAACAGGTGGGAGAAAACAGCGAGTGGACAGGGCGATGGGCTGGTCGAGGATTGTGAGGTCAGGAGGAGAAATGAAAATAATGTTTGTAGGGGGATGATGGCGGACGGACAGGAAGCATGAAAAGTTTGAGAGTGGCCGGAGCGAGGGACTGTGTAGGAGGATCTGAGTTGCTTGGGGTAGGCGTGGAGAGGAAGGGTGAAACAGATGGCTGGCTTGCAAACGTTGTCTGGCTGCATGCACAGCGGCGGGCACAGGCAGGGCAGCATGGTGCTTCACACGCAGAGACCCACACAGACCCCTCACCCTCCATCCGCGGCGAGCAGTGTAGCCCCCCTTACCTGCTGGGACATCCTGAAGAGCAGGTTGGCCTCACCGGGCTGCCATGTGCCTATGAAGGCGGGCTCGCTACTGGGCGTCCTGGTGCCGTAGTGCATGGGGCTGCCGGTCCAGGGAACGCGGACTTCACAAGCACATGGCAGTGTGCGCTGTGCCAGGCCAGAGCAAGGGACTGTGGAGGAGGATCAGAGAGACACTGTGTGGGCGTGGAGAGGAAGGGAGGGCTGACTTCATGAGTGCATGAAGCAAGAAATGTTTTTAGGAAAAGATCGGGAGAGCCGCAGGGAGGAGTGAGAGTGGCCCGAGCGAGGGACTGTGTAGGAGGATCAGAGAGGCATGGGGTGGGCGTGGAGAGGAAGGGTGAAACAGTTGGCCGGCTTGCAAACTTTGTATGGCTGCAAGCACAGCGGCGGGCACAGGCAGGGCAGCGTGGGGCTTCACACGCTGAGACCCACACAGACCTCCCACTTTCCCACCGCAGAGAGGAGCATGTTGGCCTCATCGGGCTGCCATGTGCCCATGAAGGCGGGCTCGCTGCTGGGCGTCCTGGTGCCGTAGTGCTGGGGCATGCCGGTCCTGGGAGGGCCGACTTCACGAGTGCATGGCAGTGTGCGCTGTGCCAGGCCGGAGTAGGTACTGTGTCAGAAACAAAGGTGGCGTCTGTCTGTCCACACGGGCGTCCTAAAAGTGGACAAGGCGGTAACCGAGAAGTCTGCTTTCCAATCACGTGCCATCTTTTAACAAACTATGACGTAAGCCAATGGATAGAGGGGTGGGCTTCAAGTATACTTCTGGAATCGTACCCATTCCAAAAGGCACTTGCATGGCGAGAGCAGCGCATGACCGATTTTGTCACGGCCGAGGGAGGGAATATAGCATGGGGCTAGAAGCACAATGCCCCTCTGCCACCAGCCTTGGGAAACGTACAAGATCACACATCACATGAGCGATGTACTTGCATGAAAATGGACTGTCCTAAACCTAGCCAGGGGCTTAGCTACCATTCGTGCAGCGGGTGCCCACTGAACCAATCAATCAATCAGGGGGTTTGAAAAGTGCGCTACTCACCAGTGAGGGTCTCAAGGTCAAGGGTGGGGAGCCCCTCTGGATCAGTCAAACAGCCAGGTCTTGAGGTCCTTTCTGAACGTGTGCAGGGTCGGGGCATGTCTGATGTTCAGAGGTAGATCGTTCCAGGTCTTGGCCGCGATGTAGGAAAAAGGTATTACCCCACTTCTTTTCCTGCAGATTCGTGGGACCTCTACCAGGGCGAATTCGGTGGAGCGGAGGTCCCTCTTGGGTACGTGGAAGGATACTCTGTCGTTCAGGTATTTGGGCCCAATGTTGTGGACACTGACACTGCTGTATTTTGCTGCCCAAAGTTACACGAAGGAACATAAGCTCTCAGTTCTCAGTACTATGTCTGCTATCGAGGACATACCAAAGGAATAACACAAAGCAATCACAGAAATCTCAAAGAAATGCAACCGACCACAGTCAACAGGTCACATAACTCCATCACATTGGTAACACATGAAGGAGACCGAAATAACAGACCACACCAAGACAAAAATAATAACCATTAGTCTGTGACGCAACAATAATCAGGATTCAGTGGGCCCCACTGCCACTGCACCTGCTGCACCCATTGACGCTACGATCTCGGGTAAAATCGCAGAACTGACAGGTGCGACACATAGCAAAAATGCCTTGGCAGTTCTGAAAGAAGCTGATGAGGCGCCTACCTCTGCGTCGAGTGAGTCTGTTTACCCCACTCTGCAGAGGGCGTGGCTGCCTCATCACCGGAGGGCGCGGGCCCATGCAACACAGGTCAGAACATCCTGAGCTTGGCGCAGCCTGGCCGCATCCTATTGCAGAGTGTTCATTAAACAAGGGTACTGAAACAACAAACAATTCTGGTAGGCAAATACTGGAGCGAGGAGTGAGATCCAATACATTTCACAAGAAGATATGAGGTACTGCGATGACTTGCGAAGCAATAGATCATTACTGTACCGCAATGTTCCTAAAAGTGAGTCATACCAAACAAGCACGTTGGCTTTTCAAAGACAACATACTGTCTTTCTATCTTCCTGACAGAATACCACACGAATGCATGCTTAAATTATACAGCTGGTGAGGTAAGCAGTGAGACGCGAACATTAATTAGGGAAGCTCGGGATGTATCCAGTGGGGGATGATCAGACAGGCACGGGGTGGGCGTGGAGAGGAAGGGAGGGAGGGCTGACTTCATGAGCTCATGGCAGTGTGCGCTTTTCCAGAAACAAAGATGGCATCGGCCTGTCCACATGGGCAATCCTAAAAGTGGACAAGGCAGTAAACGAGAAGCCTGCTTACAATCACGCGTCATCGTTTAACAAACTATGACGCACGACAATGAAAAGAGGGGCGGGGCTTCAAGTATACTTCTGAAATCGTATTGAATACAAAAGGCACTAGCATGTCGAGTGCAGCGCATGACCGAGTTTGCCGCAGCCGGGGGACGGAATGTAACTTGGGGATAGTAGCACAATGCCGCTCTGCTACCAACCAGGGGAAATGTACAAGATCAAAAGTCACATGAGCAATGTTCTTCCGTGAAAACGGACTGTCCTAAACCTAGCAAGGGGCTTAGCTACCATTGGTGCAGCAGGTGTAGTGGCACCAGGGCCCAATGAACCATGAAACTGCTGTATTTTGCTGCCCCCCAACAGCAGTCAAAGGGCCCATTTTCCTTGTTTGCGCCATGGCCCGAGGGATCCTTTCTTCGCAAATGAACCTTGTCACATAGATCGCATGGCATGCACTCTGTCACCAGCAGGGTCACAGCTCGGTGACACCATACCTTGCACAAAGTTACACGAAGGAACATCAGCTCCCAGTTCTCAGTACTATGTCTGCTATCGAGGACATACCAAAGGCATAATACAAAGCAATCACGGGAAACTTAAAGAAATGCAACCGACCACAGTCAATAGGTCACACACTCAATCACATTTATTTATAAAGTTTATTTATAACGTTTTATATAGCACGAACTTGATCCCGAAGGATATCAGAGCGCTTTACAATTTGAGGCAAAGGTAACAAATCAGAACATTAGTCTAACATGGGGATTCTAATGGGCATTGAATCAACTAGTACAAACATAACAGCTCAATATAACCTGAGTGCACGAGTAGGAATGGGCTATGCGATGGAGGATAGAGAGATAAGGGGAGTACATACAATAATCATATACAGGAATAATAACCAGTACCCAAAACAATAATCAAAACAACAGACAAATGGGGAGTCTAAAAGGCATTGAATCAAATGTATAACGGAAAGAACTCAAACTTCAACAATAATGTACACAACTGGTAACACAAAGGATACCGAAATAACAGAGCACACCAAAAAAAAAAAAAAAATAACCATCAGTCTGTGACACAACAATATTCAGGATTCAGTGGGCCCCACTGCCACTGCACCTGCTGCACCCATTGACGCTACGATCTCGGGTAAAATCGCAGAACTGACAGGTGCGACACATAGCAAAAATGCCTTGGCAGTTCTGAAAGAAGCTGATGAGGCGCCTACCTCTGCGTCGAGTGAGTCTGTTTACCCCACTCTGCAGAGGGCGTGGCTGCCTCATCACCGGAGGGCGCGGGCCCATGCAACACAGGTCAGAACATCCTGAGCTTGGCGCAGCCTGGCCGCATCCTATTGCAGAGTGTTCATTAAACAAGGGTACTGAAACAACAAACAATTCTGGTAGGCAAATACTGGAGCGAGGAGTGAGATCCAATACATTTCACAAGAAGATATGAGGTACTGCGATGACTTGCGAAGCAATAGATCATTACTGTACCGCAATGTTCCTAAAAGTGAGTCATACCAAACAAGCACGTTGGCTTTTCAAAGACAACATACTGTCTTTCTATCTTCCTGACAGAATACCACACGAATGCATGCTTAAATTATACAGCTGGTGAGGTAAGCAGTGAGACGCGAACATTAATTAGGGAAGCTCGGGATGTATCCTGTGGGGGATGATCAGACAGGCACGGGGTGGGCGTGGAGAGGAAGGGAGGGAGGGCTGACTTCACGAGCTCATGGCAGTGTGCGCTTTTCCAGAAACAAAGATGGCATCGGCCTGTCCACATGGGCAATCCTAAAAGTGGACAAGGCAGTAAACGAGAAGCCTGCTTACAATCACGCGTCATCGTTTAACAAACTATGACGCACGACAATGAAAAGAGGGGCGGGGCTTCAAGTATACTTCTGAAATCGTATTGAATACAAAAGGCACTAGCATGTCGAGTGCAGCGCATGACCGAGTTTGCCGCAGCCGGGGGACGGAATGTAACTTGGGGATAGTAGCACAATGCCGCTCTGCTACCAACCAGGGGAAATGTACAAGATCAAAAGTCACATGAGCAATGTTCTTGCGTGAAAACGGACTGTCCTAAACCTAGCAAGGGGCTTAGCTACCATTGGTGCAGCAGGTGTAGTGGCACCAGGGCCCAATGAACCATGAAACTGCTGTATTTTGCTGCCCCCCAACAGCAGTCAAAGGGCCCATTTTCCTTGTTTGCGCCATGGCCCGAGGGATCCTTTCTTCGCAAATGAACCTTGTCACATAGATCGCATGGCATGCACTCTGTCACCAGCAGGGTCACAGCTCGGTGACACCATACCTTGCACAAAGTTACACGAAGGAACATCAGCTCCCAGTTCTCAGTACTATGTCTGCTATCGAGGACATACCAAAGGCATAATACAAAGCAATCACGGGAAACTTAAAGAAATGCAACCGACCACAGTCAATAGGTCACACACTCAATCACATTTATTTATAAAGTTTATTTATAACGTTTTATATAGCACGAACTTGATCCCGAAGGATATCAGAGCGCTTTACAATTTGAGGCAAAGGTAACAAATCAGAACATTAGTCTAACATGGGGATTCTAATGGGCATTGAATCAACTAGTACAAACATAACAGCTCAATATAACCTGAGTGCACGAGTAGGAATGGGCTATGCGATGGAGGATAGAGAGATAAGGGGAGTACATACAATAATCATATACAGGAATAATAACCAGTACCCAAAACAATAATCGAAACAACAGACAAATGGGGAGTCTAAAAGGCATTGAATCAAATGTATAACGGAAAGAACTCAAACTTCAACAATAATGTACACAACTGGTAACACAAAGGATACCGAAATAACAGAGCACACCAAAAAAAAAAAAAAAATAACCATCAGTCTGTGACACAACAATATTCAGGATTCAGTGGGCCCCGCGGCCACTGCACCTGCTGCACTCATTGACGCTACGATCTCGGGTAAAATCTCAGAACTGACAGGTGCGACACATAGCAAAAATGCCTTGGCAGTTATAAAAGGTGCTGATGAGGCGCCTACCTTGGCGTCGCGTGAGTCTGTTTACCCCACTCTGCAGAGGGTGTGGCTGCCTCATCACCGGAGGGCGCGGGCCCATGCAACACAGCCCAGAACATCCTGAGCTTGGCGCAGCCTGGCCGCCTCCTATTGCACAGAGTGTTCGTTAAACAAAGGTACTGAAACAAACAATTCTGGTAGGCAAATACTGGAGCGAGGAGTGAGATCCGATACATTTCGCAAGAAGATGTGAGGTACTGCGATGACTTGCGAAGCAATAGATCATTACTGTACCGTAATGTTCCTAAAAGTGAGTCACACCAAATAAGCACTTTGGCTTTTTAAAGACAACAGACTGTATTTCTATCTTCCTGACCGAGTATTCCGTGGCCGGTGGACGGAATGTAATTTGGGGATAGTAGCACAATGTCCCTCTGCCACCAGCCTGGGGAAATGTACAAGATCACACATCACATGAGCGATGTTCTTGCGTGAAAACGGACTGTCCTAAACCTAGCCAGGGTCTTAGCTACCATTGGTGCAGCGGGTGTAGTGGTACCGGGGCCCACTGAATTATGACACTGCTGTATTTTGCTGCCCTCAACAGCAGTCAAAGGGCCAATTTTCCTTGCTTGCGCCATGGCATGAGGGATCCTTTCTATGTAAATGAACCTTGTCACATAGATTGCATTGCATGCACTCTGTCACCAGCAGTGTTACAGCTCGGTGACACCGCGCCTCGCACAAAGTTACATGAAGGAACATCAGCTCCTAGTTCTCAGTACCATGTCTGCTATCAGGGTCATATCAAAGGCATAACACAAAGCAATCACAGGAAACTCAAAGAAATGCAACAGACCATAGTCAACAGGTCACACACTCCATCACAGAACTGACAGGTGCGACACTTAACAAAAATACCTAGGCAGTTCTGAAACGTGCTGATGAGGTGCCTACCTCGGCGCCCCATGAGTCTGTTTACCCCACTCTGCAGAGGGCGTGGCTGCCTCATCACCGGAGGGTGCGGGCCCATGCAACACAGGCCAGAACACCCTGAGCTTGGCGCAACCTGGGCGCCTCCTATTGCACAGAGTGTTCATTAAACAAGGGTACTGAGACAACAAACAATTCTGGTAGGCAAATACTGGAGCGAGAAGGAGTGAGATCCGATACATTTCACAAGAAGATGTGAGGTACTGCGATGACTTGCGAAGCAATAGATCATTACTGTACCGCAATGTTCTTAAAAGTGAATCACACCAAACAAGCACTTTGGCCTTTCAAAGACAACATACTGTATTTATTTCTTCCTGACAGAATACCGCACAAATGCATGCTTAAATAATACAGCTGGTGAGGTAAGCAGTGAGGCGCAAACATTAATTAGGGCAGCTAAAGATGTATCCTGTGGAGGAGGATCAGAGGCACAGTCTGGGCGTGAGGGAGGAAGGGAGGGCTGGCTTCACGAGCACATAGCAGTGTGCGCTGTGCCAGAAACAAAGATGGCGTCGGCCTGTCCACATCGGCCATCCTAAAAGTGGACAAGGCGGTAACCGAGAAGCCCGCTTTCCAATCACGCGCCATCGTTTAACATAAACGATGACTCTACCCAATGAAAAGAGGGGCGGGGCTTCAAGTATACTTCTGGAATCATATTGATTCCAGAAGGCACTCGCATAGCGAGAGCAGCTCATGCGCGCTGCCAAAGCCAGCCGAGACCTAAAAACATTCATGACATTTTTCGGACAGCACGTCCTCGGACATTACCTGGCATCTGACACCACTGGAATTCAATACACCAAGTTCAGAGAATCATCATTGGACCAACGTTCAGAAACGTCCAAACATCATGGTCCAATGTAGAGGCATTAGAACTGAGTGTTTCTTTACAAAGCGTACTACTGAGAGATACTCTAGCGATAGAGCTGCCTCTTGTGAGCATGCATGCAATGAAGTGCTTTGACAGAGTACTTATTTGCAACACCTACATCACCTTTTACAGCCTCAGATCTCCTAATACAATTATAAATTTAACAACTTTGCTTTTATTCAGACATATCATCAGGTGTGATGTTCCACACCAAAACAATCTTAACTAATGGTTCAACCTAACTGCAGGTGTCATGTTGAGCTAACTAGTGCTGATCAACCCATTCCTGTGACTGGGTACACCATCCTACAACCTTCTCCATACACAGTCAATGTAGGAAAGAGCCCATTCTTGACATTGTCAACCCCACTTTTTGCCTGGTAATTGATGCAATTCTGTCAGAAGTGCACTGGGTTCCTGCTAACCAGATCCCCAGTGCCAGATCTATTTCCCGCAAACTGGACAATTGTTCCCCCAATTGGTAATTGTAGGAAGCTGTCTCTTTATATAGTAACCAAAAAGAGGTATGCTGAGTAAAGAGTCCAGGTATCCCTAATAAGTGGGCAGGGACTTGCTCTAGCAATCCTGAGGTGCTCTCTTAGGGGGTGGTGTGGTTGAGCAGCCTTAGGCTTATCAGGGGAGAGTGTTCGGCATCTGCAACTCAACCAGTCAATAAATGATGCAAACAACTCAATAAGGAGATACACACCAATTTATAAAAATAAAATGTATCTATATATAATATTTGGCACCAAGATCATTATGAGCAGGTAGGTACATTTCGAGATAGACTTACTTATAGTTTTCAAAAGTTGACACTTGAAGCAATTTTTTGGAGGTAGCAATGTTAGCCTATGGAGGAAAAACAAATACTGCATGCAGTTACTTCATAGTGACTTATGGGACCAATCTCCTGGACTTAAGGCGAGTAAAGGGCAAGGTCCAAGGCAGCACCAAGGGGTCCCACAGGCGGCACTGAGGCAGCCAGGTGCAGAGGTGCAATACAGCGTTGGGTGGGGTTGGAAAGATGCTGCCGGTTTGGACTTGGAGGCCAGTTGATCTGAACCAAAAGGGTGGCTCAGGTCTCACGATACTCAGCGACGGGCGGACAACTTTGGTCCACTTCCACTTGGGCCCTACAGCACACCTTACAGCCTGAAGGCAGGGTTCATTATATTCAATGTGAGGACATATCTGCATGAGCAAATATGCCCCCTGTGATGTCCAAGGCGAATCTTGAGTATATGTACTGGCCACTGGGGATTACAAGTTCCCCAGCTACATGATGACTTCAACGAAACCAAAGATGTTTGGTATCAAACATATTTTATTAATAAACCCACACTGATTCCAGTGATTCCAGTGATGGATTTATTGACACACGCAGCCAGTGGGTACTTTAGAGGTACTCCCTGAAAAACTAGTAGTCCACTAGTGTGCTGGCTGACTGGTCCAGTTAAGCCTCCGACCACAGATGCATTTCAGAACCCTTAGGAGGCGAAAGCCCTGCTCTGACAGATCAAGAACAATGCAAGCTCTGGCAGGAGGTGTTTGTACCACCTCCAAACTGGATGATGAGCATCCAGCCTCAAAGCCATGCCGCCTTTAATATTCAATCCAGCATCCCCCAGAACTGGGAGAGGTTACCCATTGCCCTGAGGTCCATTTGGAACCATGTCCGGTGGGAATTAGGAATGCAAAGTATGCGTTTAGCACACCCAGGACAGTCACACCCCTATGAGGAGTTGCCTTATGTGGTGCCATCAAGGCAAAATCCACCATCTTGGTAATGACAGAGTTTATGAAACTGGGACAGGGATATGCCCACTTCCCACAGGAAGTGGTTGTGTAGGGGTAATAGTGACCCCAAGCATGGCTAGCCTATTTGGTACTACTCTTCACTCCAAGCCTGAGGATGACAAGACCTCCGCAAGTACTACTGCACCAATACCTGAGGTGCCGGACCCTTGCCGTGACCAACGGTTGCTGAAAGTCCAGTCCAAACTACAATGACATCACTGATAATCAGCCCCCGAAGGATGTCAGCACTGAGAGTGGCCCAGCTGTATGGTTTTGTTACCAGTGAGTGCCTTGACACTTGAGAGCCAGCCGACCACAAACACTCTGCACCCGAGCATCCCGGCTGTGGCCTGAAGAAACAGATTGCTCCCCGTGCCCCCAGGACCCTCACGTTCCGAGCCACCCACTGGGAGCTCCCGGACTTGTCTCCAAGTCCCCCCTTGTAGCCTATTTCCAGGGGCTACCAACCCATCCAGCACCTCTGCACCAGGACTCACAAGGGAAGATACAAACAATCTGCTGGAACTTTGGTACTTGACGCCTAGAGCCCCCACCCTACCCCTCCGTCCCCCCTAATCACGTCATGACCAAAAGGGGTCCCACAGAAACGCCTCACAAGTATATGTTTGCATTAAATGTTCTTTCTTCTATAGGAAAGCATTACGCGTAAAAGAGCACTGTTAGTTAACTGTGCTAAAACTGTAAAAAATTTATCTCGAAGAAGCACTTACCTGATAAAGTTCTTTGGTTCAAAATATATACAAAAATACTTGGTATGTTTCTAACTTTGTGTGGATCTCCTTCTTGAGTGTGTGCAACAAATATCTAACACTCCACTCTGACACGCTTAAGGCTGCTCAACCACACTACCCTCTAATAGAGCACTCTGGGATTGCTAGAGCAAGCCCCAGTCCACCTATGAGATACCTGAACACTTTACACAGCATACCTCATTTTGGTAAACAATATAAAGAGCCATCTACCTATAGTGAATGGGTAAGGAGCTGCTGAACATGCAGCCTACATGGGGAAAATGGCCTCCCCATAGGCGCCTGGCTGGTCGGCTGCCATTGCAGCATTATGATTGGCTTAGGGGAGGGAAGCTGCCTGCTTCCTGTTTCTCCCCCTCCCCCCCTCCCCCTTCCGAACTCCCGCGAGACCCTCCACCTGCGAGTTATGCCGGCTGCGACTGGAAGATACATGCAAATTAGAGGGGCCTCACATCTTCTTTCGCCTGGGGCCCCTGGAGTTCTAGGACCGGCCCTGACTTTGAAAAGAAAAATCTTTTCTCAGTGAGTGCTATTGAAGCAAATGCATACTTAGGCGGGAGACAGCTAAAATGCATTAATTTTTGGGTTAAAAAATTGGAGTGCGGAGGGACTTCTGCTTTAAGAGATGGGCATTTTTTATTTTCTGGGCTTTTAAATCACTTTCGTTATCATGCAGCATGGCCCTTGTATTTCGGCCTTAGGCGGTATTGTGTTTAGTAAAGATCCACGTTCAGTTCCTGCTGGTGTGTGTGTGTGGGGGGGGGGGGGGGCACACGCTGTGACAGGGTGCGTCCTGGCTGCAGGAGCATGGGCCGGGTCTCACTGGCGCCCATGCCCGGTGCATTCAGTGGAAACCGACCCACGTGCACGAGAGCTGGCTGCGTTGCACAGAGATGGAATGCGCGTGCGGCCTTTCAAACATGAAAATATGTGCAGGCAATGTAATGCTTATGGATATAATACGCGCACTGCACCACCATTCTTAAAGATCAGTGCACTGATATACCCTCGAAATAAACCTTGCACCGCATTTCTAATGGAATGGAATGTGTTCGAAGTGTTGCTGTTATCAGTCTCACTGAAACGTGTGGGATGAATCACTGTTCCTTGAAATAAAATTTGTGCAGTGGACCACCAGGCCTACACAACGAAATATGTACAGTGCACTGTTATAGCAATGACATGTCTGCACTTGTAATTGTATTTATATGGCGCTTTCTACCCCTGACGAGGCATTGAAAAGCACCACTATCACCAATAAAACGTGCAACACCCTGAAATTAGCACTAATAAAAAAAACGAGTGCAACGAATACCTTATTCCCAAAAAATAAACTGAGTGCTTTGCAACACTATCCACGCCAAGGACGTGTGAATGACACGTTTCCTAAAATGAAATATGTTGAAATCCTTGGCGTACGCTGCTAGTCCCATAAAAGAACTGTGCGCAATGGGCCTTTGTTCTTATCAATGACGTGCACCAAGAGCTGCAGGTATAAGTGAAATGTGCAGTGCACGCCTACTCCAAAAAATGATATATGTTCAGAAGGCGCATAGATTCCTAAAACATGAAATGTGTGTAGCGCCCCACCGGGCCAGAAAGTAAGCCGCGCACTGCTGCTGCCGTCAATAACATGTGTTCTGTATATGGCGATTCACAGCAGTGAAATGTGTCCCAGACACTATTGATCACAATACTTGGGTGAGCAGGGTTCACTAAATTCCTTATGCATAACGTCTCACTATTTATTGCAATCCCATTTGTGCAGCGCATCACTATGCGTAACACTAAAACAGTGTGCTCGGCACTATCCTTTCTAAAACTGAAGTACGTGCAATGCACCGCGGTTAACTGCAATGCAATATCTGTCAAGCAACACTTTTAAAATAATAAAAATATGTTGAATGCATCACGATTCATAAAAAGGAAAACAGGTTCAGAGCACCCCAGTCGTATTCATTAAATGTGTGCAATGTCTGTCAAGCAACACTTTTAAAATAATAAAAATGTTGAATGCATCACGATGCATAAAAAAAGAAAACAGGTTCAGAGCACCCCAGTCGTATTCCTTAAATGTCCCACGAGTCCTCTAATGAAAAGTATACAATGCACGACCATGTAAATTAATTGAATGTGATCCATGCACCACTATTCCTCCAAATAAAATGTGTTCAATCGACTTAGAATGAAATGTATGCATTGTACTACTATTTCGAAAACTGCAATACGTGCAATATTTCACTATTCAAGTACATTGAATATAGCCAGTACACCACTAATACCAAAATAGAAATAGTGCACTACTATTACTAACAAGCATTGCCATAGACAATAGGTCTCGCCTTTGGGACCTGCTGCATAACTAAATACGTATATGGTCCCAACGGCGAGACCTATTGGCTATGCCAATGCTTGTTCACTATGGCAATGCTAGGCTCCCATAGCCTAACACTGTGTTACCTTATTACATTTAATAAGTAGGAACTTCAATTTAGGAAGAGCTAAAGTAATACTTCTTCTACTCATTTGAATTGTAATTTAAAATCTCCTTTAATGGCAAATTCTGATTTTAAATTACTAATTTGAAAAGTTCACTTTAAGAAACTTGCCATTTCTTCTGCCTAAACCAAATGTACCTTTCTGCCAGTGTAGTGGGTTACATGACTGCTAATGCTCACCTGTGTTGTGATGTGTATTACTTCCAGATAGTGGACAAAAGTGCCTTGGGTTTGGGAAAGGGTGTTCTACTGCTGAGCAGAATAGGCTGGGGTTGTACCCAGCCCTTTCTGAGATTCAAACTGGTAGCATGGGGGCTGTACCCAACCCTTTCCTGACTGCAGAAGATTCCTACCCTGTCACTAGAAAATGCAGCCCACACCTGGGCCGTCATCCCTGTGTTCCACTTGCCAGGTTTGAACTAGACCCGGGGAATGGGAAGAACTGGCCAGAACCAGTTTAGAGTTCGACAAAGGGGGTGGCCGGACGATGTAGGGCCACACATCGCATCACGGTGAAGTCCCTAATCGGCAGCTTCAATAGATCCGACATAGAGCCAAATTTCAGCATTGCGCAATTCTTGATCAGTGACTACATGGACCCAATGCAGTGCAATGCGGAGCCTTGAATCACAGAACTGTGTAGCCCTCACCACCAACTCCCAGTTGGCCAAACTTGGTCCAGTGCCCGAACGGCTTTCCATTGCGTTTGGCTTGAACTTGGGACTGTCCAGGTCCATCGTAACCAGATACCCACAGGTGGCGCCTCGCACCTTTTAGCCCTATTTTTACCTTACACTTTACAAACTCAAACTCCATTTCTACTGATTAAAGTTTTTTTGTTTTGGTGTCATTTGATTTATTCAAATATTCTCTATTTTTCTAAATTGGTTTGGGATTCTTCTTGTGTTGAGTGTTCACTTTATTATTGTTTAAGTGCTGCATAAACACTTTTCACATTACCTCAAAGTGAAGCCTGACTGCTTTTGTGCCAAGCCACCAGAGGGTTAATCACAGGTTTTTTAGTGAAGTTTTGTGGTTCACCTAGATTGTGAATATTACTTGAAGTAAGTTCTCACCACATTCAACCAATAGTCCAATTTCTTATGAAGCACTCTTTTACCCTTCTAATAGAGGAACTTGTCCAGTGGCTGGTTTCAAATTACCTATTTGTGCCCATGTCCTACTTGGAACACCATTTTAGGCATGCAGGCTATAGCCGGAACAAAGTCTCATGTCTTGGTGAATGGAAGCTTAAGAGTCAAAAGACATATGAAAGACCCCAGGGTGCTCCATAATAGGCCACAGCCACTGACAAAACGTGTGTATCACACATTTTGCTCCTTATATCATTGATATAATATACCCAGCGCTTAAATGCTAAACCATTCATTGCAGCGCACTGGAAAAACAGCTTATGCCAACACAGGTCAACACAAGCATTACTTACCCTTTCCTTCTCAAGATCATCTCTCATCTGCTGGTGCTCATGCTCCGTCAGTTCCTGGTCCCCGTCCTGGTCATACTTGGCAAAGATTGCCTCGATCTCTGCATCAGTGTGGCCTTTTCTTTAATACAATTGAAACAAAAAGCCTTTATTAGACTTTTACTAGAAAAAACAATTGCATTATATTCTTCATAAAAAGGTTTGTGTTACCAGTATCCAAGAGAATAGGAAAGAGAACACTAAGCTTAAAACACAGATAAAGTCAACACCTTGTGGAGAATAAATCCCTGATGCAAGATCACTGGACACTACCTTGAAGGAAACATCTAGAGGATAGCTTACATTATGGAAGGTATTCTTTTTCGGGAGACAATTCCAAATAGACTGAGATTGTATTTATTTACTTACTTGATTTACAGTTAGTGAATAGTTAATAATGCTCCAATGTCTAAAATCCTTTCTCAAAGACCATGGTTAAAACTCTCTGTTATGCAATACACATCTGCCTTAACACAGTGTTTCATGACTACAGAGCGATTGAAAACACATTGCTACAGGAGCAGAATCGAAGTCAATGGCAAAAAAGTAAAATATAGAACTTTTAGAAAGGTGGATTACTGTCCGAGATCAACAAATAAAACAATTTCACTAACTGTGACAATCAAACAATCCTCTCTGAAAGCTTTGTGTTAGGATGAACAGCTGCACACATACCCTTTGAGATCCTGCCGCAGTTCATCAAAGTTTAACTTGCCTCCACCCTGCCGGAGACTTTCTGAAATGTCATCCACTGTTGTCTTTTTGAGTTTCAGTTTGATCATGGCCTTGCTGCAGCCCTAAAGAGTCAACACCAAATTGTGTAATTACTACATCATCTCTGGTCATAGTTGATGGAATGGAAAGGTGCAAACAATTTCGAAAATATTAGTGGAGTACTTCACAGATTTCCTTTTGCATGAATAAACCCGAAGATTCCAATTATACTCGCTCTTGAGCAGACATTTGCAACAATTCACAAAAGCTTGTTTAAGTATGTGAAATAGTATTTCAGTAGTACTACTTCACTTATTACTAAATCACATGGACTAAGGTGCAGCTGGAGATTTCTGCCTATGGCTATTCTCTAGTTTGGGACCAAATAAAATAGGCCTGACATACAATGATTTACTCGATTAGTACACATACATGTTAGAAGTGTTGATAGTACATGAGAAGTGGAGAAGTGTGGCTCAGGGGTTAGAGGCGGCAGACCCGGAAGCTGAGATCGGCCCTGGACCAGGGTTCAATTCCCCGCCTCGACGGGGCTTGGGCTCAATAATTCCACAGACTCGATAATTCTCGCTCCGGTGCCTACTCGACTCACGGGTTCACACTCTGCGACTCTGGGAAATAGCTTGCTTAATCTCCACAACGGCCCCTCGCGGCGGGATGCCTGGCTTTCACCTTGTGGATACCCTGCCGGGGTTATCTCACAGGGGAATACCAGGACGGGTTCCCTAAGCAAGCGCTTAGATGCCTGCGATGTGGGCGGTTTGCGCTATATAAATACATGTACATTTACATTTACATGAAGTTGTACTACTGGAGCATTACTTGATGTACTCAAAATTGTCTTTGTGACCTGGCACCAAAAACAAACAAAAGGTTGCCAGTTTCAATTCACTTAAGTGCACCATTTTTGATCTACTCACTCTACAGCAGAAACAGGCTCAAATCTACTTCGGCTGTTCCTTGGACTATGTCACCACACTACATATGGCAACTCAAAGCTACTACAAAGGAATCCCATACAAATCAAGAGAAGCAGATAACACTACCAAAGAATAAAAATAAATACAAGACAACATTGTCATACTTGCAGACACCCATGTGTACCATCTAATAAAAATGTAAAATAAAAAAACATAGTAATACATTTCAACACTGCATCCATGCATGTTCATCACACAGCAAACATATTAAAAATAAAGTATTTTAACTAATAAAACATTTTTTTAAATGTAAAAAGACATTACTGCAAACACTGCAGACAGACAACACAAGGTCGAAGGTACCCCTTAGGGGATGCTTTACATGGTCTAGGAGAAAAGGGGAATCATACAGCAATAATATATAAGGAACATCCCACTCGATTATGTATGATTTGCACTGTATATTTTAACACAATAAGTTTATGGTTCGCATTTTTAAAAAAAATATAAAGGAAAAATGGTTTCTAAGTAGTGCAACTAAATTACAAAAAGTCAAAATAAAAGGAGTCATTTCATATAAGAAGTTATGAACTGTAAGTGTTTTAGTTACGTTACTACAAAGGGATAGCCCGCTTGAGCAATAATTTTTAGCCATTGTTAAAACATTTGTTGGTCGAGTGGGAGGTTCTACACAACACACATTATAAAAAGTAAATGTAGCAGATGGAAATACATAGAAAATTAAAAATACAGAATTGTTAATGAATTTAAAAAAAACACACGATTCATCTCACACCTAATCCTACTCTTCACACACTCAAACAAATATAACATATTGCATGTTCCAAGCAAACACACACAGTTTGAATTGTTTGTTTTACTCCTAACTCCTCTAAAACTCTCACTTTTTGATTTCCGTGGATTGGCGTCATCATGCTAATTATTGTTAACATAGTATGTTGAGCTGTAAAAGAATAAACATGCTCCAAATATCCTCCAGGGCAGTGGTTCTTAACCCGTGGTCTGAGGACCCTTTGGTCTCAGGGGGTCTGCAACTGTTTATCAAAATTAAATAATACTAGAAATATTAAATTAAAATGAAAGTATGTACCAATAATGAAGTAAAATTGAAAACTTTCTATATTTGAGCATTTATTTGCTGTATACTTGTTTTTGTATTTTTGTGTATTGTTTTGAGGTTCTAATCACAGAAATTCCTTAGGCTGGGGATCCCCACTTCCAATAAGGACTCAATGGGGGTCCCGGAATCCCAGTAATGATTCAGTGAACATATACAAGTCAAAAGGTTAAGAACCGTTGCTCCAGGGCATTTGCAGTTCATGAGAGGACCCGGACTTACCTTTCTTATCAGGTCAGTAAGTTCCATTTCATTCTTCTGTTGCGCCATGTCAGATTTGACCTCCGAATAGGTGTCATTAATGATAGCCAAGAACATGTTCTGGTCATAAAAATAAACAATTCCTACTTTAGTCATACATAGACAATGCCTAACAAATATAGGGCAGCCAAGAGATACAATGTTAAGTATCAGTGATGGGTTTAGATTATGTACAGGAAGTGATCGCGCTCTAGCGTGTACGATAAGAGTTTAGATCATAGTTCAGGAGAACACGGTGCAAACAGGCCAGGGAGAACAAACCCAGGTAAGAAACAACCCCTGAAATAGTATGGGTCAAGACCCACACGACACATATAAATCAAAGTCCTGTGCAAAACCAAATTAATGAAACAATGTTTTTAGAAGAAGTAATGAAGGTCGACATCCAGAGTTTCATGCAAAATAAATTTATATTTCAATTCCGATCAGTACATAAGAAACAAACCAGCCAACACGTGTTTAGTCACAAGGAGGTAAAGATGTGACTCTTCAGGGCAGAAGGTTTGATGAAAGGTAGGGAAATCGCAAAACCTGTGTTAATCCCAACCCGGTTGCGGCATGGGTGAATGTTCAAGTGAAAAGTCGGGGAAGTCAACTTCAAAATCCCCTATAGTCTCTGAATCAAGAGACAAGATGGCACAGGAAGGGTGCGTCCAATGAGATTTGGAGATCTAGGCTCCCGTATCAGAGTGTGGCGTGAGCGTTCTGTCGATCCATGCCGCAACCCGGTAGGAATTAACACCAGTTTTGCGATTTTCCGACCTTTCATCAAACCTTCAGCCCTGAAGTGTCACATCTTTACCAAACTAAACACGTCGGCTGGTTTGTTTCTTTTTTACTGATCGGAATTAAAATATAAATCTATTCTGCATGAAACTCTGGATGTCGACCTTCGTTACTTTTTCTAGAAACATTGTTTCATTAATTTGGTTTTGACACCAAAACCCAGTATCCTGAAGAGATACAATGTTGTTCATCTGAGAGCAACATAAACAACGGTATGGGGCACATCAAGTACATCACAAACATGGTTGAGAACTGTTAAGGAATTAAAAAAGCATGGGTTGAATGTGAAAGTGTGGTGAATAAAGCAACATTCTCAGCAAAATGGGGGTGACTGACTAGAGGGGAAGGCTTCTTGATAAATGAATCACAAAGCGGTAGTCACAAGTCAACATCTGAGCAAAGTACTTGGCCATGCTCTTCGCTTCTGAGATGTATAAACGAGGCCAGATATTTGTGAAAAACAACATGAATACATTTCAATAAGATCTTGTTGAGTGCCAATGCTTATGACCTTATCAGCCAAGAATGGAGTTGTTTCGTCTATAGATTAGTTATATCTTAAATGAACATAAAATCCAATGTTTTCCAGTGAACCCTAAACAGAGATCTAAAAAATAGGTGACTGATCAGAATATCAAACTTCATGTGCACCTCAGCAGATCACTTAACGCAATCTTTTTACCTGGAAGCAAGGATAGACTAAACTTTATCATGACCAGCCCCAACTTTTTTATTATCACTTGTCCCAGGCCATAAACATATGTGCCCAATTGGTCACTGGTTATACTCTTCAACCAATAATATGAACTATGTCAGTGGATAGTCTGGCCTTCTCCGGTATCTAACATATAGGACTCTAAGGAACCCACCCTTGTAAAAGACATTGTAAGGGTACCCAGGTATACTTGTATCTCCTTGATCCATGGTCTCAGCATGGAGCAATATGAGACCTTGCACTGGCTGCCAAGAGGTGGCTTTTGTATGTACTGCTTTTGGCCCCAACAATGGCCTCCCTTCGAATCAAAATTATTAACAGCTCAAAAATAAGACTATGTACAAGGATGAACAAAATGCATATATTTAATAAATAGGAACCAAAACTTCACAGCCTCCAGCCAAGCAAGATTTAACAAAGAGCCTGAAACGGAAGCAATAGTAAGTATTGCACTCTGATAATATTAGAAGAATTCTAAAAATGTTAATGGTTTCCACAATCAGAATTTACTAGTCGCAAAAGTCTATTCACTTCGGACACTGTTGCCACATACATTTAAAATGGCATGCTATTATTTATTAGGCACAACATGAATGGCACAAGTAGCACTTACGTACACCACAAACTTGCATTGGAAATAAAGCCAAAGAGTAAGGCTGAGACGCTGCATCAGAGCCAACAGTGTACTGGATAGTTAATGAAATGGAAATAAAATAAATTTAAAAAAATGAACAAAGTACATACCAAAAGAATGAAGAACATAAAGAACACAAAAGAAGTGAAATAAATTGGTCCCAAAATTCGATTGGCTTCTTCAACTTCAGTAAAATTGAAATCCCCCAAAATGATGCGGAACTGAGTAAAACTAAAAAAAGAAAGTGGAAAAAATAAATTCACATAAAATTTATCTTGGAAATGTACACCTGTATTTACTGTAATTTTGCAGGGGGACCAAGTCAGCAACAGACATAACCTACTTCTATAGGAAATTACAGAAAGTAGATGAAAACATGTGTGGCATTCTTCTACCTCACTTCTTCATTATGCTTTACATATGAATAACCTAACAAAGGAGCATTTGCCCAATGCTTACAATATCACAAAAACATAATACTCTTAATCGCTCAAGCTACTGTAGTAGGATTATCTGCAAAAGAAAAATATTGAACTATAATGCAGTTACACAATGAAAGACTCAAGAATTATTAGGGATACCTTCCGCCACTAAGGTAATCAGGACTCAAGTACATACCCTCCCCAACAAACATTTTGTGCTACAGCAACACTGCTTACATGCAATCCTGGAAAGTGCTGAAGTCATCTATCTGCGTTCCAAACACGAGGAAGGCCAGCTGGGCATACGCTAAGAAAATTATGAAAAACATAATGGCGAAGCCGAGAATGTCTTTGGCACAGCGCGACATGGTGGTAGAAAGCTGGCTCATCGTTCTGTTAAAATTGATGAATTTGAAGAGCTGGCAGAGAAAGAAGTTACATTTAGCAAAAAAGTTTCTGGAACCTCAGATCTATATTTAAGTGAGAGAACAGGCCTGCAAGTTATTGCATGCAAAAGCAAAATCATAAGCAGTCTCTTCTTTTGGGGCATGGGACACACTACCCAATACAATTGTTACATGTGTACACAAGTCAAATAAAAGAATGCGGCATATCCCGTATAACACTTTAGGTGGACTGACAATATGCACAGATACTGGTAGGGTTGTTCCTTCACACTTTAGGCTCACACATCTGCTTTGCCGATCTTTCCTACTGATACCCAAACAATCCAATATAATTTTCTCAAAGATAAAATACAATATATTGCTTTTGGACCACCACCTCATGTAGGTACCCCCTTAGTTTGTTGACTTTTTTGTCAGAATTGAAGATGAGAGATTGAATCCAAAAAGACTGAGCCTAGCTCAATATCAGATTTCGGAGGTCAGTCTAGGGAACTTCCTGTTAAGTATATTAGGCTCAAGGAACTACTTTTGGTGAGGTAATTGCTAAGGCTCTATTAATCTTGGTACTGGAGATGTAGATTCATAGAGGGTACTACAAAAACTGAGGAGCTGTCAAAGTAGTCTGGGCGTGGAATGGTCACATTAAGACACTACACAACCGTTGATGTAGAAGCGGACCAAAACTGGGATGGAGCTGGAGTTTTCGGGCATTTACAATGAGACTGGGATAACCTGTCATTCTACCTTCAGTGAGAAGTATATGTTTGGGTAGGTACAGTGGGTCAGCTGAGGATGAGGATCAGTTCTCATCTGATACCTTCCAGAGTATAGCACCTGGTTTCATTTGGCACTTAGCAAGGATGTTAGGTAAATTAGAAATGCCCAATGGTACCTAATGGGTGAAGAGGTCATTTGGAACATCATTGATGATAATAAGAAACCTAAAAGGTTACACATGACATCAATGTAAAATAGGCTCTGTCTTTAGCAAACCATTTTTGCGCAGGAGTGAACTGCAAGTACAAGCTGGTCGGGGATGTACAGGTGACTCATTACAAATCGGAATTCTTAAATTTCTTCTCTTCATTTTACCAAAGAAAGCTCAAATCTCTGTTCACAAGCTGGCATTCTATTCCTTTCGAATAGGTCTGTATCGGACAATTCAACCCATCCTTTTGAGGGCAGTGGTCAAACTAGGATAAACATCCTGATGTGATAATAAGGTTATTGTAGTGAAGAAGTGTTGCATTATCCCTTTCAGCCTATATGCGGGTCATCTTGACAATCCCATTCCTTAATTTCTTTTTTCTATCTGCACTGGGGTTGTGCAGAAAGTGGACAGAAACCAGAAGAGAGATGGCTTCCCTGCACTGTCTCTATGGCGTTAATGGGGAATTAATTTTCGAGCCCAAAGAAAAGGCTATTGGGTGCTGTAGAATCTCCCCTTCATGTCCTCATTTGTAGGTGCGCTATGCTTTATAGGTGGTTCCTCTTATAATAGGGGATTAAAAAAGTTTAAATGAGATAATGGTCTAGTGACCTGTAGAGAGATTGTAGGGAGACTAGCACCGACCCCGTGTACTTCTACCACAGCCCCTCCAGACACATGCAAAGATCACAGGGTAGCAAGATGCCTTTTTTAGGTCTCGCCTGAGCCAGCGCATGCGATGCGCTGGCAAAACTTTTAGTAAGTGGGCTTCAGAAAATGCTACCACACACTTTTGTGGCCTAGAGCTTGCAGTCACACGCGAAGGCGCACGCTTACGAGGAGAGGAGTCATCTGGCTTTCTTCTCGTCAGCGCGCGCACCACTCGCAGGCTCACCTCTTGCTCCCCGTCTCACAAGCTATTTGCAAGCTCGCCATGCTTTTACTATAGCAGCGCGTGCCGGCGCTCGCTTACAAGCAGAGGCGCTTGTGTTTTAGCGCTTGTTATACAGGGCGTGTGTACCGTGACCCTCGCCAATGTGTGCATATTTGGATTTTCCGCAGAACGCCTGTCCGTCCATGGCGCTACAAAAGACCCCACCTGTAGAGACTACCACTCAATGCTTTAGTATCTTTGGTTCGTTCCCAAACTACGTTCACCAAAAAAGCGGAATAAAAACAGGTTAAATGCCACCAGAACTTGTGAAAAGTCGTTAAACAGTGGCGGCTGGTGACATTTAAAAGTGGCGGGGCGTAAAAAGACAGGCCTATGACATCATCCTGGCAGCCCTCCATCAGTGACCTCAGACGCGTCGGCGTCCTTCGTCGGCCGCGCGCGGCGTCCCTCGGCGGGCCTGGAAGCACACAGTAATGACATTTCCCAGTGCCCGTCGTCCCGTCTGAAACCTATAGTTGGGAAGCCGCGGGCACAGGGCCCCCCGTGCGCCGGCCTCTATTGAACCCGAGCTGCCGGGGGCTGTGGGCACATCAGCTTCGCATACATACACCATACCCTGACGACAGATGGACGTGTCAGAAAGGTAATGGCCCACCCTCGACCAGAGCAGCAAACCACCAGGTCTACAGGCGGCGTGAAGTCACCCTGCACCCCAATACTCTCTACTCACACTGTGCACGGCCTGCTGTGGGAGGGGGGGTGGGGGGGGAGTCAGTCGTGCCTGGTCATTTCTACCTAGGTACCGGTACCTTTAAATAATAAATAGGCTCAGAAACGACAAGCCTACAGTATGAAACGCGGTATTAAAAAGTTATCACTAACAGTACTGGTAGGTATCACAGAATCATGGCTCCGCTCCGGCCTCTGAGCGCAATATCAAATGATTATTAATTAAAATAAGAATTGAGAGCATAAGCGGCTCTGCTGGAGTCGCGAGCTGCCTGGTGATTCCTGAACTCGAGGGGTCTCTCTAACCGCATGACTCCCCCGACAGACACGGGACACGGTATGCGCAGCGCGGTGTGGATTGGTGCGGCGTGTATTGCCGTGAACAGGTACTTTATATACTGCACTAATAGGTTATGCAATGGATTGCAAAGAGCGGTTGTGCTATTGCATGTTAAAGTACTGTATAAAGATTTGTGCTAGTGGTATGGTCCGATATGGTGTGTACTGTCATGTATGACTATGCTATGGCATGTCATTCGTTAAGTGCAGGTACCCACCACCCTTCTGCAGCTCTCTGTTTGCCCCACCCCAGGATCTTACTGCCCCTCTGTCCTCTCTGCTTGAAACGGGCACGAGCACATGGCACTTCCATGAACAAGGTTCACTAGAGCCACAAATGGACCAAAAACACACGCGCGCTCCTGGTGCAGCGCAAATGTCTACAATAGACCCCGTCAGAAATATTTACATATTGTTGCTGTTGTAGTGAAGAATCTGGGGGGGGGGGGCCCATTACAGGTGCCAAAGGCATTCTGTACGTTAACCCAGTGATCCGGGGCCCTGCACTTACCTTAGACTCCGCTTCCCGCCTTCAGGTCCTGACTCCCGCGGCGCCGTCCTGTTTGAAATTCCGTGGTGTTGACTCGTCGTGACGCAGCAGGAAGGCTGCAGGCAGCCTCCCCTCCCCTCCACAACAGCACAGCGCTGTGATAGGTTCGTCCGGCTGCCCCCTACTGACGTCATTTCTCTCTGTATGCTGCAGCACAGCAGCATACAGAGAGCAGGGAGAGTGGGAGGGGTTACGCGAGGGCAGGGGGGAGCGGCTTGCCTACTGTGTAAATACTGTCTGTTTGGGTAGCCTCTCAGGCAGCCCAAACAGACAGTATTACGAACAGTGGGCAAGCCGCTCCCCCCTGCCCTCGCGTAACACCTCCCACACAGGAACTTCTGTTTTCTCGTCATGCGGAGAAGGCAAGGCAGAAACAAATGGTAGTTATTATCATTGGTAATAACTACCTTTGTTTGCCTTCCCGCACGGCGAGAAAACAGGGGGGGCGGCGCCCAAACGCCCCCATGGACCAGCCGCCACTGTCGTTAAACATTTTTTTGCTGCAATAAAAGTGTAAACAAATATTAAAAATGCTTTTGCGAATGCAAGACGACAAAAGTTACTGAAAAAATTATTAGGTTTACAATGATATCTGCTTCGTGGCTCAGAATTTCTTGCTATTCACTTAAGGAATTAGAATAAAATATATAAAAAAAAAAAAGTGAGATCTTACCAAGATTTGCAGCTAGCCCTGATCGTCCCTGGTTTTTACTTGTATTTCTTATTATGACTAAGAGTCCCTTGTATTTACCATCACTCTCTCTCTCCACTTGCTTTCTACCCCTTCGTATCCTTCTTAGCTGGTTTCTGGTTCCAGTTTTCTCCAAGAAAAACTGCTCTCCCCTCAAAGGCTCTGCGTTCTTCCGGCTCGCCGAACACGCAAAGGCGTTGATAGGCCTGCTCGGCCCGCCAGTCACAACTCGCGCGACTTGGCACTGAATGCTTATTTATGTCCATCTTCTTTTGACAACTCTCTGACCGCAGCTGGTGACGAATCCCCCGTCACTATTACTCCCTTTTCACCAGAACAAATAATTTTCCCCCCGCAAATGTGGGGGTTTCCTGCCACTTGCTCTTTCTTTGAAAAGCAATGTAGGTGAATCTCACTTGGGCCCCCTACTGTGTACGCGAATCTGAGAGGAATTTATCAATTGTATGTTCCTGCTCTTTCTGTTGGCAGTGGAGAAACATTTAACAGCACTGGAGAAGCTTAGTGTGAATCCTTATCCTTTTCCATATTTACATGGGATTTCAGCCCTATAATTGTTTTCTGTCCACCTTGACCACCTGTTCCCACCAGTGTACTCCACATTACCACCATGCCCTCCTTTGCTATCCAGTCACCCAGTGGGTGAAGCTTGGCGTTCAGCTCAGATCTGACAACAGTGGTGTCCCACTGGCTAGGTGGAGGAGAGAGGGTACTGCGCGAGAAGTGAGGAAGATCTCGCCATTTTGTTCACACATTGGGTGAGAGGCAGCTGTGGAAGCTGTGAACAGCGTGCGCCTGGCAGATGCCGCCGCTTTCATCGCCCCAGGGCCAGGTCATACCCTGCACAAAAGCCGATGACAACACAAATTATTAAAGTGCCAATAGGTAGTTCTGTTTGTAGCGCAGGACTTAATATGCTGAATATCATGCAGGTATGGCATGGAAATGTAGCTCATCTCCACTGGCTTCAATGCATTGGAAGAGCTCACGTGCCGCTCCCTCTTGAAATAACTGTCTCCCCTTCTGCTCCCACACCCTTGCGCATGCACACACGTACCCCAGAGACTCGTGCAGTGCACCAGGATGGATGCGACAACCTTTCCCGTTCCAAGACACACTCTGCAGAATAGATAATGGGTGGCAAACAGCAGGGCTGTACCTATCAACAGTGCAGCCGAGCCCAATCCAACGACAGAAGTGTGTTTTTCTAAAAGACTGAGGGTGGGTCATTTTCCTTCACTGCATTAGGGCACATGGCACCTATACCAGTGCCACTGGCAACTAGCAGTGAAAATACGCCATGGACATTACCTCTGTCCCTGTTGACATTCACTGCAGGGCAGGTGTGGAGATGGTGTGCAGCTGAAGTGTATCTAACACAGTCACACCGAAGCGTCGCTGTAGATGCAGGTGCGCTTTTCTTATAAGATAGTTGACAAGATGCAAACAAAGTTTCTTAGCATTAATTAAAGAGGAGGGGGAGTGGGTTGAGAGATCAAATACACAGCTAAAGACTTACTATGGTCTTTAGAGTAAAACAGGCAATATGATGTGCAGTATGTACACTGCAGGCAGCGCATTCCTGCCACAGCGCACTCCAAACAGATTAAGGGTGCCCTGTGCTATCCAAAAAGATCTAATGATGTTTTTCCAGACTCATAAATAAACATTCTGTTCTATCTTTGTTGGTGCACGCCAGTAGTCATCCATTGCTTCTTTCAACAGTAACTTTCCTGCCCCCCCCCGAGTAATTTCAAACACATGCCAGGGGCAGGAACTTAGCTCGCAGATCGCCAGGGGGATGATTGCAGCACCGATGCCATCAAATACCTCAGAGTGGCGCTTTGGTTAACTTCCTCCATGTGGCGAGGCCGTTGATGTCACATTTGCAGGTAGAAGTGTGCCAACTAACTAACTAAATAACTGACTGAATGACCTTCACCCTCCTGTTATTTATGCACCCCATAACAAAACAAGCAGTAGCATAGCCAATAGGTCTTGCCTTTCGGACATTATAAGTATTTAGCCATGCAGCAGTTGAGGCTATTGTACCAATGATATTGTGCTGCATAACTAAATCCTTATACAGTCCCAAAAGCGAGACTTATTGGAGAGCCTGGCGCAGGGACCCAACACCAGACAACATGACCACCCTCAAGCTCGCCACTCGAAAACACCACCAACTGATCCACACCACTAAGAAAACCGCATCCAAGGAACGACTGGACAACAACGCCCACAACAGCAAGGAACTCTTCAACATCGTCAAAGAGCTCTCCAACCCCAGCGCCGGAAACAACGACATCACAAGACCTCTGCAACTCCCTCGCCTCCTACTTCCACAACAAGATCGCGGACATACACAACAGCTTCAGCACACAGCCATCGCACCCTACGACAGCACCTGCACCCCCCACCACCACCCTCTGCGCCTGGACCCCGATCAACACAGAGGAAACCCTACGAACGATGAACTCCATCCACTCCGGATCTCCAACCGACCCCTGCCCTCACCACGTCTTCAACAAGGCCGACTCCGTCATCGCGCTCCACCTGCGGAACATCATCAACACCTCCTTCGACACCGCCACCTTCCCGGAGAGCTGGAAGCATGCCGAACTCAGCGCCCTACTGAAGAAACCATCAGTGGACCCCACCGAACTAAAAAACTACCGCCCCATCTCACTCCTCCCATTTCCGGCCAAAGTCATCGAGAAGACCGTCAACAAGCAGCTGGCCGCCTTCCTCGAGACTAATGGATCCCTCGACCGCTCGCAGTCTGGCTTCCGGGCCAACCACAGCACCGAAACTGTTCTCATCGCAGCCACTGATGACATCCGAGCCCTGCTCGACAACGGGGAAACAGCGGCCCTCATCCTCCTGGACCTCTCCGCGGCATTCAACACTGTCTGCCACCGCACAATAGTGCAGCGCCTCAGCAACGTCGGAATCCAAAAGAAGGCACTAGAATGGATCATCTCCTTCCTCGCCGGAAGGACAGAAGCCACCGAAGTCATCTGCGACGTTCCCCAAGGCTCCTCGCTCAGCCCCACCCTCTTCAATGTCAACATGAGCCCCCTGGCGGCCATCGCACGCCAACGCAACCTCAACATCATCTCTTACGCCGACGACACCCAGCTGATCCTCTCCCTCACCAGCGACCCCGCCACCGCCAGAGCCAACCTACACGAAGGGATGAAAGACGTAGCCGAGTGGATGATTAACAGCCATCTGAAACTGAACTCAGATAAGACGGAAGTCCTCATCCTGGGATCGTCGCCCTCCGCCTGGGACGACTCCTGGTGGCCCCCCGCCCTGGGCAGCGCACCCAAACCAACAGACCACGCACGCAACCTGGGCTTCATCCTGGACTCCTCCCTCTCCATGACCAGACAAGTCAACGCCGTCTCCTCGTCGTGCTTCAATATCCTGCGCATGCTACGGAAGATCTTCCGGGGGATCCCCACCGAGACCAGGAAGACGGTCACCCAGGCCCTCGTCACCAGCCGACTGTACTACGGCAACTCCCTCTACGCCGGAACCACTGCTAAACTCCAGAAGAGACTACAGCGGATCCAGAACGCCTCAGCAAGACTCATCCTGGACATCCCCCGACACAGCCACATCTCCGGACACCTGAGAGACCTGCACCGGCTCCCGGTCAACAAGAGAATCACGTTCGACTCCTCACCCACGCCCACAAAGCCCTACACAACCAAGGCCCAAGATACCTCAACAACCGCCTCAACTTCTACACTCCCACACGCCAGCTACGATCAACTAACCACGCCCTCGCCGCCGTTCCCCCGCATACGCAGAGCCACCACAGGAGGAAGGTCCTTCTCCTACCTGGCCGCCAAGACGTGGAACTCCCTACCCACCCACCTCCGCCTGACCCAAGACCACCTCGCCTTCAGGAAGCAACTCAAGACCTGGCTGTTCGAGCAGTAACGGACCCCCCCTCCCCAAGCGCCTTGAGACCCTCCGGGTGAGTAGCACGCTATATAAATGCCTTGATTGATTGATTGATTGTTAAGTTATCTGGTCAGCTTATGAAAGACAGGGGCGGACCTTTAGGCAACGCCCTCCTCTGATCCCCACACAAAAGTGAAGTCTCATTTAGAGTACAGGTCTGTGAGACATGGCTATGGCCCGATGCCTCCTCATTTCATCCTCCTCTTACCTTCCCAGCCCCCTAGGAAGTAAGAAACAAGTCTTGGTCGGATCACATGCTTATCCCCTTTAGGTGGGCGATACCGACCATCTCTCCTCCTAACCAACCTCCCGGCAGACCGGCTCGTCCCTGGGCCAAACTAGACACCGAAAAATGGAAGCAGGTCCTGGAACTCTCCAAGCCTAACCATGAAACTGACCCCGTAATAGCGGATGCGGAGTTTTCTTCCTGGATCGAAAATTCTCTCAACACGATCCTCCCAAAAAAAACGTACCTGAAATCCCATTAAAAAAAACCCTCTCCATGGTTTACCCAGGAGATTCGCCTTCTGAAAAAGCTCTGTAAAATGGCGGAAAGAGTGTGGCGGAAAGATTTCGACCCTAATAGTAAGAGGGATTATAGACTGGCTATTCTAAATAACAAAAAAGCCCTGAAAAATTCCCAAACAGCTTTTTTCCAGGATAAAATTAGTGCTGCATCTTGCTCGTCTAGGGAGACTTTCCGAATTGTAAAACAACTTTTAAAAACGCCAGAGCCCATATGCTCGAATGACCTTTCGGACAACCGTTGTAATGAGCTGGCCACTTATTTTGATCAAAAGATTCAAAATATCCTTCAGCAACTTCCCCCGCTCACCCCTACGGACCCCTCTAGGTCCCTAATGCAGGTCCAGAACCTCAATACGGGATTTGACACATTTACTCCCATAAGTAAGGACACTTTGTCCCCCATTCTCCAATCACTTAAGAGTGGCTCACCGTCTGACCCCGCCCCAGTTAAAATCTTAAAGCAGGTAGCATCTACCATTCTTGCGCCAATGGTAAACTTAATTAATTCCTCTCTAGCAGATGGAATAGTGCCCCCTAGCTGGAAGAAGGCGAAGGTTAGGGCCCTACTTAAAAAACCCAATCTAGACCCCCTCAATCTATCCAATTTTAGGCCTACCTCTCTCCTTCCGTGTATTAGTAAGATGACAGAAAAATTCATCAACGCCCAGTTGTCTAATTACCTGGAATCGAACGAACTACTTAAACCTTCACAGACAGGCTTTCGCCCTGGCCAGGGTACTAAAACAGCGATGGTGACGGTGATCGAAGAGGCCAGGAAGATCATGGATGCAGGAGGATCAGTGGCAGTGATCCTCCTGGACCTAAGCGCGGCCTTCGACACGGTCAACCACCACATCCTGGCCCAGCGGCTTAGAGATCTTGGAATCACAGGTGTCGCCCTGTCCTGGTTGAAATCCTTTCTTCATTGCCGCTCATTCCAGGTGATAGAGGGTAGTTACATCTCTAAAGAGACCCCTATACGTTGTGGAGTGCCACAGGGCTCGTCCTTGAGCCCCACGCTCTTCAACGTTTATATGTCCCCTCTGGAAAAGATTGTCACCCCATATGGTATCAAACTTCTGAAGTATACGGATGACACCCAGCTGGTTGTCTCTCTTAGTCAGCAGGAAAATCCTACTATCGACCTGCATTCCTGCCTGAGAGACATAGCCAGCTGGATGAACAGATCTCATTTGAAACTTAATAGTGACAAGATTGAGATACTGGTGATGGGGAATCAGTCCCACTTTCGTCCAGACTCTCTCTGGCCCCCATGCATGGGCAGGCCTCCAACCCCCAAATCCGAGATTAAAAGCCTCGGACTATGGCTGGACCAAAATCTTACTGAAGTAGTGTGGCTCACTGGTTAGAGGCGGCAGACCCGAGAGCAGAGGACGGCCCGGGACCAGGGTTCGATTCCAGGCGCGGCAGGTTTCTGGACCAGGGTCAGCGGACTCGATAATTCTCTCGCCTCGGTGCCCACTCTGATCAGCGATCACACTCGGCAACTCTGGGCATTAGCTTGCTTCATCTTCACTAACGGCCCCACCAGACCGCCGGGGATGCCTGGTCTCACCCTGGAGATACCCATTAAGGGACCATCTCTCAGGGAAGCCAGGAAGGGTTTCGCAGCGGTCGAAGCGCCTTGGGACCCTACGGGTAAGTAGTGCGCTATATAAATGCCAATACATACATTTACATTTACTATGCACACCCAAGCAAGGAAAACGGCTAGAGTCTGTTATGGTCTCTTGCGCTCCGCCCAGAAGATTCTACCGCTGCTCCCTTTCCAATCGAGGAAACTCCTGATCCAGGGCCTCATTCTGTCAAGGTTGGATTATGGAAACGCACTGTACCTTGGCGCACCCCGGAAAGTAACAACTAAACTCCAGGTAGTGCAGAATGCAGCCGCACGGATTCTTACCAACACCAAGAGTCGTTGCTCGGCCAAGCCGGCCATTAGAGCGCTGCACTGGCTGCCCGTCTTGGAAAGAGTGCAGTTTAAGGCGCTCTGTCTAACGCACAAAATTCTCAACGGGAAAGCCCCCCCTATCCTTAAAGATCTGGTTACTCCATACACCACATCCAGATCCCTCCGATCTTCTAACGCCTACCTAACTCTGCCACCTAGGATCAAGAGGGCACGATCGGGAGGTCGGCGTTTCTCTTACAACGCCTCCAAATTGTGGAACTCCCTCCCCCCTGATCTCCGCGCACAACCTAATCTTCTGGCATTCCGAAAATTTCTGAAGACCTGGCTGTTCCCGTAAGCTTCCCCTCTTGACTCCGCCTGTACTTCTGTTCAGCGCTGGGACGCTTACGGGCAGCCATGCGCTCTAGAAATCTTCTAAAATTAACATTAACATTGAAGAAAACATCTCAGCTACAAGGTGAACCCAAAAATGTGCAGACAGCTGAGTAACATGCAAGTTAAGCAAGCAAAACACATTCCAAGTCATATTTATTTCCTACCATTTCTACTGGGTAATGCTCTATAAACGTAAGAGAATAAAAATAAAAAATAACAAAACTGTTGCTGACTAATTTAGTCGAACAGCACTCGCAAATGAGTCACCCGCTAAAACACAGAAAAAAGCAGAAAACAATGAATTATACATGATGACACAATTTGGGAACATCTAAACTAGATATTGCTACAAAAAAAACATACCTTAACCCATGCAAAGAAAACAGTAACTGCTGCAACATTGTTGAATTGAATTTGCCAATATGCCAGTGGTTCAAAATTGGGGAAGGTGTTCTGCTCCTCCAACAGATTTTTCAGAAGTCCACTGATGGTCGACACTCGGTGGATGTTGATTGCTATGGCTACCACAGAGAGCTGCAGTACAAGGAAACATTTACAGAGAAGGATTTAAAGAATGTTCTATAGGTTATCCGAGTGGCTTTGTTACGGTTAAATAACTAAGGGACATGTAATAAAAGACTGGAAAAATTGGAAGCAAAATGCACACACGTTTTGTGACTAGCCTTTAATTTTGTATTGCGACATATGTACTAATACGACTCACTGAAAAATCTCCAGTCGCAGCACCACTAGCATAATCAATATTAATTAGGCAGGACACTATCTGTGACATTGTGTGATTGGAAAAAAAGTGTTTCCTGTTTTAGAAAACTAGGGAGGCTGGTGAGGTAAATAGTCAACGAGGTAGAAGAGGAGAAAAGCCATTTGGCAACGTTCCGAACTGACATAGAACATACCATATGGGTAGACAACGAGGGAGACGGAGGTGAGGACATAAAATTATATTGGAACAATAAGGTTAACAAGCATTTGCAAAGCAACAGGACTCACATTTACGCAAGACCTATTGCATTGCAAACGATAGTCATCACAGACAATGGGATGGCGGGGGGAGAAGGCATGGACAACGGGAGTGTGGGTGGGAGGAGAAGGCACGAACAACGTGAATGTGGGTGGCGAGGGGGAGAAGGGGGCGAGAAGGCATGGACAATGGGAGGCAGGGGGAGTAGAGAAGGCAGTAGGAAAACCTCATTAAAGAAAATAGTGCTCATAGTCTAAATAACACACACAGTGTAAGGGGCCAGTAGCCATGGGAGGAAACAAATGACGACATGACCGTAACAAGGAGGGACTAACAAGCCTATAAACAAGTCTGAAGGCAGCATTTACGAAGGACAAAGAAACAAGCCAATGAAAAATATGGGCGGGGAGTGGGCGGGGCTTCCCTCACGTATTGAACTACAGCAGATCTTCACCAGAGCAGAGCTTGTGCGCTGACTCTAGGCTCCACCTTAAACAGAATCATAAACTTAAGGGAAAACCACAATTTTACACAGATTATAACAGCTGGACCAATGGCTGCACCCTCAGAGGATGCAGGCACAATTCACAAAGGGGAAGGTTTTCTGAGAGGGGCACTATTGTCTTTTCGAATCAGATAAACTGCTCCTTTGAGGTGCCGGCAACTGATCAATGGTTTATGACCTCAAAGGAGTTGAAAACCATTAATTCATACCATAACGAATCAGAAATTTTACCCCCCACCCCCTCGTAAGTACGTATCGGTTTGCATCGGTGAACCTGTGTTGTGAGTTGGAAATGTTTTTAAGACTCACAAAATAGATTTAATATTTACTCAAAAAACATTTTTTTGATCCCTAACCAGGTGGTTTTGCGAATTGCACAATTTGGAACTGTAAATGGCTTTGTACATCTGGTTCTAAGCTCTACAAACAGTGTCATGCCATTAACAGGACTGCTCTGATCACAATACCTAATGCAAATGAGAACACATTTCCTAATCATTCTTTCCTGCTTCGAAACTGCACTGAAACAAGATGCTAAAGAGTTGGGGCATAAAATGGGTGCCAGAAGCCCCTGTGGCTGCAAGAACCGCCACCGTCTAGCCTGGCTACCCTTCAGGTGGGGGCAATCCGCCCGCCATCCATCCATGATTCACCCCCCACCACATTAGGATAGCTGTGGGGTCTGCGACGGGCGGGAAGACGGTCCGCTGCTTTTCCAACGGTCGACACGTCGACCATGCAGAAAACTGCCACAATATGGTGGCGGTGTCTGTAAGACACTGCCATCCATAATATGACGAGGGC
Source organism: Lissotriton vulgaris (assembly GCF_964263255.1). Lineage (NCBI taxonomy): Eukaryota > Metazoa > Chordata > Amphibia > Caudata > Salamandridae > Lissotriton > Lissotriton vulgaris. The sequence goes on from NC_141689.1 coordinate 1,510,861,811, forward strand.
AGAGATGAGCCTTTCAATGGCGGTGTTGCCGCCATGGAAAGTCATGCCGTCTTTGCTGTTGGGTGGGGGGGGGGGGGGTACCTATGGCGCCCCTCTGCATTGGCATGGACATGGCATGGACAAGGTGGCAGGCACCATGCGGTGCCTGTCACCTTGTGCATGCCAATGCACAATGAACATTCCCAGCATTGCGGCCACAATGCTCGGAATGGGGGATGCCACTGCCACAGTGGCATCCTAATTGCAGATGCGGGACCGCCGCACCCCTGGCGGACGGTCCCGCATCCCATTACATTGGCGGGCAGACTTTGTCCGCCCGCCATCGTAATGGCCCCCTAAGTGTTCCCCACAAATATCCTCGGTAGAATTAATGAAAAAAAAATAATGCTTCGACTTTGGTCCTAATTTATGGTTATGGAAATAATACTATTAATAAGCTGATAGCAATATTAAAATATGTTGCCAATTCCAGTCCAAGATATACTACAGCCCAATAATACAGATGGTTAATATTTACTGTGTGCACCACATCTGTATTCTGGTTGGAAAAACAATGTGGACTAAAGGAAAAATGCTTACAATAGGCTACAAAAAGAAACCCTCAAAATAACTAGTTTCTTCTAATCTTTCCCAACTTAAGAATAGCTTCACTGTCTCTTCATCCTTCCTGTGTGTCCACTCCAGATCAGGGGTGCAGTGGTGGACAGGATCATGTCATTCGAGAACATATTCAAAGAATTGCAGCAAATCAGCAGGGTAAGCCAATATCACACAGAGAAGTACAACACACACAGTTGATATACAAGTATTACAATCTTCCTTCCTCGACATTATCAACCACCCGCCTTCATTCTACGGGATAATTTATGTTGGATCAGCTACACTCTACAGCACTGCCTAATCTCAGACTGTATGCATGCTGCATTTCTTGCACATATGAGGTATGTATCCAATTCCAGTACAGTGTGTCCCTGTCCTTAAGGGAAACACTCCCAGTAACATAGTTAAAGAAATAAAATGAGCTTCATCACACATTTAAAGCAGTGTAACATGCTCCTCAAGATGACTTCAGCTGCAAATTTAACTTTGAGGATTATATGAGTGAGAATCAATCTTTCCCCACAAGGATAGATAACGGTCCAAGGTTTCACACATGCCTTACATGGCAGAAAAAAAACCTTTTTACAAGGAGGTTTGGGAATACATTCCATAATATGTTTTATTACTACTCAACATCATGGATTCAAAATGGTTGGACGGCAAAGTCCAAGAGAGGCTTGTGAAAAATAAATTAAAGCCCTTAAAAAATGTGACCATAGAAATTAATGAATACTGGTTTTTACTGAGAAGCTATCACAACAGCAGCCATTATCCAACAGATCCAGACGGAGCCTCTCCCAAGTGATGAAGCGAGTTTCAGAAATCAATTATGTTTTTGACTTGTGAAGTTAAACTTCCATAATAATTAATCATTTTAATGAGTTTATGCACGAAAATATACTAATCAACTTCAATTAAGATGCATCCACGACATATGGGTTTAACATTATGTGCTCTTTGTTGCATTTGCAAGTACGTTGAAAAATAATGAACTAACTTTGTCTATTTGTTTTGTCAACATTAATTGTGGCTGATTAATTAATGGCAATGTGCTTATTTTAAATGTGCTTTTGTCTAGGTCATGTCTTATATGTGGCAAAGGCTCGTGGAGAAATCCTGGAGACCTATAAGAAGAAGGTTTTCATAATGCTGCATTCATGTGCTTAAAGCTAGATAACAAACTAATGGGTTAATATTTAGCAAGGGGGCGGGTAACAGAATAATCTTCATTACTCGAATTAATTAATGTTTTGTGTTTCTTTGCATACTAACTTTCAAGAAAGTGGCCTGAGGCCTAACTTTTAAAAGGGTGTTTGGAATCATGTCGTGATGAGCCGAGCACAGCTAAGAAAGTGTGGAAAAGTTTTGCCACAAAGATATCAGTCAGTAAATAAATAAATGGAACTGTGCAAGATGTGCTCTGAGTTGAATAACCTCAAGGACAGGAAGCGGCAGAACAGCCAAGCTGAGGAAGCAGCGAACTGTTATTTAATAAGATGTTGCAAAATCCTCGGAAGCTAATGTCGCCTGTGGACAAAGGACAAGGACGTTTTAGAAAGGCACAACTTTGGATTGAAAAGGTTATGATCTCACATGAACTGACAGTTGTCAGCCAATAGAAATGCTGAATGACGGAGAAAAAGTATTCTTTTAGTGTAGATTAGTAAGTTTTAGCTAGAGAAAAGGTATAAAACCTGACCCCTTGGGAGGAGGGTTGTTCGCTCGTTCCTGAATCCTGAAGGGCGTGAAGTGCTGTTGGACTTTTGACTCAAGTAAGGATAACAGAACTAATTACTTTTCCTTTAGGTTTAATCGAGTTAGGTCAAGGAAATAGAATTTAAGGAATGAAACCTTTGCTGCTTTAATTCTTTGCAAGCTGATCTGTTTGAAGTGTCAGTCTAATGTGCCTTTACTATGATTAATTGATGCTTTCAAAATTGCTAATAAAAGATTTCTGATACTAAAGAATGTTCTTTGATTGAAAATAAAATTAATAAAATAGATTTTGAAATGACAAGCTGGTCTTGTTTATTCTTAGTCTAGTTACCATTAGTTGATCCATTACCTAAGTGACTTAATTAAATGTTTCTGTTATATTTTCATGATAATAAAAATGACAAACTGCAGTTGTATATAATATGTAAATAGTTTGTGAATAGTTCAGATTAATTAGGTCACATGATTCAGTTGCCCAATATTTGTCTCGGTTATTTATGGGTCTTGTGAGAATTTATGATTAATGGTGAGTATCATGGTGTTGGGTTGTGTTGTTGAGACAGATTTTCTATAGGGGCGCTGGATCACAAGCAATGTAGTCCAATTGCGAGTTCTCAACCTGCAAAAGACAACAGCCAGGAAACTGTAAAGATGTGATATCATTTAATTCCTCAACGCATATAGGCCTTGCAAATCAAATCTTCAAATGAGGGGGATCCCTTTTCAGGGCTGAAAGGATACCAAGTCCTTTACTCAATGATCATCTTTTGGTTTGTTGGCTTCCACAACCCAATAATCAGAGCAAAGTTTTTAAAAGAAGAGGGGAGTCAAGGTCCATCCTTACTATGCAAACTAAGCAGGATGCAAAAGTTATACGTCTTTATGTTCATAATACCGGTGTAGAGTACCCATCCTCACAATACCTGTGTAGAGTACCTATGTAGAGTACCTATCCTCACAATACCTGGGTAGAGTACCTATCCTCACAATGCCAATATGTAGTAGCTAGCCCTTCGACATGGCAGAAGCAGATCAGCCTATATTTATTTAGCTTGCGTATTTCCTATGTGGTGTGTTGTGATCGGTGGGCCATCCACACTCAGGTGATTGTTTATCAGAGGGCAGCAAATACTCACCACAATGATGACAACATCCAGACAATTCCACACGCCCCGGAAGTAATGCAACTGGTGGGTGCGGATTTCCAGAATTTCTTCCACTATGTAGTATGCAACGAAGAGGCAGAAAGTAATTTCGCAGATTGCCAGGACAATATCGAAAGGGGAGATGTAATGGATCAGCTTGACCGTCTGAAACTTCCAGGACGTGAGCAGGCCACCAGTGGCTGGGAACTCAACTAACAACCTGTGGAGAAGACAACACAATTCTAAATTGCAGCAAGAAATGTTTAATCAGTTCCAAGCAATAGCAAGACGCGTCCTAATAACCACACTCTTATTACCTATTTTGAAAGACATCAATTTAAGCACTAGCACAAGTCCTGTCGAACCACAAGCATCCAGTAGGCTATTTCCAGAGGATCCAGCTGTGGAATGCAGACCACAGAGTGTTTGCTTCCAATAATCTGGGCATCGAACAAACATTTTCTTAACTTATTCATAGCTTCCAAATGGCACCATGTCAAGTGTGACAGATCCAGTCACTGCCTACACATGCTAAGAACAGTAGCCCAATACTGATGGTACCAGAAAGCATAGTGTCATTGGTGAAAAAGCCAGCATTGCTTAGAGATGAGACCTAACCAAACACACCAACATGCAGCATATATTTAAGTCTGCTCCGGCCAATTCTATAACAAATTATGAATTCCAGGTTACCTCTGTAGGTCAGCTTAGTTAGTGGCACGTTTTTTGTGGATGAGTTGGGAAATTAAACTCCATTTCCAGCACTTACCGCCTATACCACTATGGGAAATGCGGGTATCCGGTGGTGGCAACAGGCTTGGTTTGGGAAGCTCGCGATGCTTAAGGGTAATCCAAGATCGCGGCCGCAATCAGGTTCACAATTTACTGAGCGTCAAAGGAATCACCGGAAGTTCCGCCCCCCCTCCGGCCGGCCACGCGCGATTACTTAGAAGCCAGTTTCTAACATGACGAAACACTGCCCAGACCGGCTGTATGAGGGTAGGACAACTACCAACCTGATTCCAGAGGAACCGTGAGTAACTAGAGTACTGTGTCCCTGAGCACATCATCCTTGCTCGTGCTCCATTTGCTACTGGCATCCTGCCGATCCAGTAGAGAGGAGCACGGTTCAATGTGGTGGGTTAATACTGGCCTCGATGCTTTCCTCCCCCCTTTCCGGTCAACATACCTTGGAATAAACGCACTGGGGCAGCACTGGCCTCCATTGATCCGCGTATTTCGTACCGTGTTTCCAATTTCTCTACACTGGGTTTGTTTGTATACTGTTGAGTTTCATGTGTACTTCGTTGGTTGTGGGGTCCCGTCATGTGCGCTGGATGCAGACATGTCTCCACCCTGGTGAGTGTCAGGTGGGCTACTTGGCGCGCTGACTGGGGTTCCCGCCGCATTGCACAGTCTCTCGGCAGAATAAACAATATGGTATGTCCCCAATTGGAGATTGATTATTGTTGCATGGAGAGTTGCATACAGGGAAGTCCTGTTGGGTGCCTTTGTCCATTGTATGGCTGTCTCCTCCTCCAGGCCAATGCACCTGGGAGACGTTGTCTCATCCCCTTAACACCCATTTCATTTCTCTTCTTACTCACCAGGACACCACACATTCGTGTCTACACCAGCCGGTACTGATGCCGTGCAACCTTGACCCTAATGGGGTGAGTTTTTATGATGAATGCTTTCCTCAGCTGCTTAGTTTTAATATGTTTTTAACATTCCAAGTGATACTGACTGCTCACATCACTTATGCCACTAGTCACTTGTGTTTAGCATGCATGAGCTGCATCATGAACACTGTTTGATGCCTTTCGTCTCCATCTCAATCAGAATATCGTGAAATGATACATTAATGTTGTTATTTTGTCTTGCTTTGCAGGTGTGTGTTTAGATCTACAGGTACCACTTTTTAGGGTGCTGTAAAGGTGGTCACTTCCTCACTTCACTTTATTGTGGACCACCAGCAAAAAGTGTTGGTAGATCCTATTTGGTCCTGAAGAATTGCCGTCTAATAGATTAATGGTCAAGAAACATGTTGACATTTTCTACAAGCGAATAAACTTCACATCTTTAGAGTGGAGATGCGTGCCTTTTTTAACTTTTAACTAGGGTAAAACTAGGATTTCATTAAAATTATTTTGAGTGGACCACCTCCCTTATTTTACCCCACATCCCTTCACATCACTATCACCTACACTGATCTAGGGCCCTCACACGCACTTCATCCATCGGCATATGGAATAAAGATCTCCGCCAAGAAGGCCCCATCTCGGGTGCCGATCGGGTATTGCAGCCCCGACCTGATCAGGAGCAGACCTGATGATGAAGCAAGACACCTAGCTGGCTGGGTGTGTGAGGGTCTTTTTCCGAAAGGAGAGGATTCTTCTCTCTACTTCTTTGACTCCACACCACAATGTGGAGCTCATGATTACACACTACCTCCTGCTTTAGACATTAGGAACTGCATACCACTTTTGTAGAGCTTAACTAACGGACATGTATGCTGGACCCGGATAAAAAAATAGCCCGTATCTCCCTCCCTTTGATTCACTAACAAGAAAAATAACCAAGAAATACTTTTGTGAAATGACATGTTATATCCCTATATGCTAATGACTCCCTGATACACCTCCTGAATATGGCTAGCAATTTGTAGTTACCGGTGGACTCTTTGGATGAGTTTGGAGGGATTTTGGGACTTAAAATAAATTGGGACAAACTCTGTAATGCACAACTTCACGTATTACCCTTGGTGGGCATTCAATGGCGGGTTCAAAAGCTTAAAGACTTTGGGAGTGAATATTATCCATGAAGAACAGGGCTTAGTCGATAGCAGCTTTAGGCAAGTGATAACAGCAAGCAGCCAGGCAATCACTCCAGTTTTAGGCTTTGCTTCCTAGGTCACCCATGGGTCATGTTCCAACATCATAAATGGTACGGCCTAGAATACTATATTTCTTCCGTGCACTGCCGACTGTACTTATATAGACCTTTTTCAAGGATCTGCACTCCATCCTAATTTCTCTGATATGGGGCGCAAGAAGACGTGGAGTCTGTATCATAACGGATTATGCCCCCCTTTGCTGGGGATGGACTAGGGACCCCCAACTAGGAGTTATATTATGCGGAAGCCCAGCTTCAGTGGCTTTATTTTTATTTATTTATTTATTTATGCAGTTTTATATAGCGCGGACTTTACCCGAAGGCGTCAGAGCGCTTTACAATAGGAACAGAAATGATACAAACTTAGAACATTACACGAACAGCAGATTGCAAAAGCATACGTTACGTTACATACGGTAAAGTGATCATTGTGACCAAACAAAAATACATGAGGTAGTAAAAATTGTGAGCAACCAAAAATACATGAGGTAGACAAGGTAATAGTGACACTTCTGAGCAAACAAAATACATGAGGTAGTAAAAATGTGAGCTACCAAAAATACATGAGGTAGTAAAAAGTGCACAGGAGGAAAAAGTGACAAGTGTGCAGGCTACAAGAGAAAATAGAGTATAATTTGAGGTATAATACTGCAATATATGCTAGACACTCAAGCACAAGAACAAACGTTACGTAGGCGAAGGTGGCACTTGTGCAAGTATCCAAGGTAAAAAACATGTGAGAGGAAGTAAACCGTGTGTTACAGGGGCAAAGTGGTGAGTGCAAGTTGCAAGAGGGTACCAAACACAAGTACATGGATAATACTGCAATAAAAGGCAAACACTCAAACCACAAGAACACACTGGGAAGGCACTTCCATGGACATGAAAAGTAGAAATTTTCCGTAGTGGGAGGTCTTCCTTTATATAAAAGAGAGGACGTGAATTACTTTTGGAGGTGTCTCTGGAGGAGGAGAACTTTGAGGTCCCTTTTAAAGGCCTGGGAGGAGGCGGTGGTCCGGAGCTGAGGCGGGAATGAGTTCCAGATTCTCACTGAGGTGGGTGGATGTCTTAAGAACAGAGTCCCGCGCAAGATGTTGTAATGATGGGCCTGGGAGACATTTTATTAGTTGACTGGCTGATGGACAAAGGACAAGAGATACTCCTCAGGAAACCTGCTAATGAGGGTAGCAAAAAGTTGCTGGGACACCTATGAACAATCGAAAAGTAGACCGACGCACTCTGAATTGCCATTGTGGTCATTACCAAGTTGCCTCAAGTTAAATGTTAATCACAACGTTCACCCATGGTTGGAGGCAGGAATACTGAGATGGGGGTAACCTTTTTGATAAACAAGTTCTTCATTCATTTGATGTCTTATGTGGGGTGTATTATTGAGGGAAAATATAATTTTCTGTTATGTAATGCTACTACACACTAGCTGACCAATATCTATAGTTCTGTTCATGTGTGTATATATATATATATATATATATATATATATATATATATATATATATATATATATAACACTTTAATCAGTTAATTATTAACTAAATTCTAAGATAGTCAACATTAACAAAAGCCATAAATTAGGCAAATAACATGTTATAAAGGACTAGGAGCAGGTTTTCAATGGAGAAACAATTCCAGCACTGCAGCACATTTCAGTTCAGAATGCCAGCTACGAATTAACATTTTTCAGGGGCACTACATGTGAGATGCCCATTACATCATTAATAATATAAATTGTACTAACAGATCGAAATAACTTAAAGCCGTCGCAAACCTATATGTTATACTGTTGCAACAACGTGACAAGCTAATAACACCACTCAAAACATGGCGGATTTGAAACTATCGAAATACAAGTTGCTGAGGTGCTTGAGCAAGGGTAAGTTAGTGTCAAAAATGCTAGACCAAATTATAAGCAATTACATTTCTTACATTTCACCAACTTGACCTAGATGTGAATATGACATATGTATAAATGGGCCTCTAGCGTGTGCCCTACGTGTCCAGCAACTGAAGATGACTTATCACATAGTGTGGCGGTGTCTAGCCTAATACTGGGGAGAAACATAAAAAACATTCGACTAAGTTATGATAGTATTGCCCTTAACGAGGTAATGTACTGTCTTTCAAACTACATACAAAAGACTAAAAATGTGAATGCTTTTCTGCACCTAGCATAAGTACTAAAGAAAAGTCGTATTGATATGAACCTGGAAAGCTTCCGCAGTCCCTTTGATATCGGACTAGATGCGAGGGCTTGAAAAATGTGTATACGCTGAAATTGAAGTCTTAACTAAATCACAAGCAGTAGGTATGAAAATAAGCAATACGAACTGTGGAATAACTACCAAGAGAAAATAGAAGCAGAATCCTATGTGGTCAGCCATAAACTACTTGACTGGAATTAAATGGCCCTCAAACGTGCAGTATGCTTATCATGGAGGATGGAGAGGTTATGTTGGTATAGGCTAGGAGGCCGGTAGGAGTGAGCTGCTGAATATATGAATCTTATTTAAAGATTTGGGGAAATGGATATATGCTAATGATGATTTGTTGCTCTGAAACCTATGAACAATACAATATGTGCAAGAAGTCTGACATTTACATGACTTTATCTGGAATTTGATTTTAGTTTGTTCAACTGTTTACAAAAGCTGTTGTCATTAAACATAAAAGAAAAAGCTCTTGAACAGCCTGTTAGAAGTTGTAGAAGCAACATATGTACACTGAATTGCTTGTATGTACCAAGGGCAATTGGCTGAGATTTCAATTCTTTCTTTATTGCAATATGCTGCTGCATCTTTATTCTATGGAACTATGTTTTAAATATGGAACTCAACCAAAATAAGCAAAGAAAAATAAATACTTTTGTGAATGCCTTAGATTCTATGTACAATAGCCCATGGACTATCCGCGCTAGGCTGAGCTATTTCAAGGTTTATGCGAGAAGCATTTTCCTATCAAATACTTCATAGATAGAAATAGCTGGGCATTAACAGAAATGTAATAACTTCCATGTTTTGGCTCATTTCAGTGTTTTGCTTTCACAACAAACAAACAAAATCTGGAAAAATAATGATTACCTCCACTCCCTTGTCCAAATACCCTACTACCTCTGGCAAAAAGTCCACAACTTGAAATCAAAACAGCCGCCTACCTTTGGCAAAAACCACAGCCTTACCTGCTCCTCTGCTTTCTAACCATCCAATAAGATGGTCAGTGTTCTGCTTGCTTTACCTGATGATACAGAAGAGGTTGATGTTGGCATTGTACACTGAGAAGTCCAAGAAGACTGCTCTGGTCCCTCTGTCCAGCCACAGGTTCTTCTTCAGGGTGGCGATCTGTGCGGCTGTCGCCTCTCTGGTTTTGGAAAGGTCCAGGTAGTAACCAGCCCCACTATATGTAGCGATGAAGCCCCAGTGACTGCTTCCATTCAGCTGCTTTTCAGTAGCATACATCCAGCTGTTAGTGCAGAAAACAATATTAAAGCATTAGTCAGGAAAGTGGATAATTATCAATAGAAGCAAACTATATATACGGATTCATATTTTAAATTCAGATTTTAAAAGGCTAATATCAATAGTTCTGTTCATGTATATATTTTACACTTTAATCAGTTAATTATTTACTAAATTCTAAGATAGTCCAAATTAACAACAACCATAAATTAGGCAAATAACATGTTAGAAAGGACTAGGAGCAGGTTTTCAATGGAGAAACAATTCCAGCATGGCAGCACATTTCAGTTCAGAATGCCAGCTACGAATAAATATATAAACAAAGTGACAATCAACAACACGGTATGACAGAAACAAGTATTGAAAAAACCAAAAGTTCTGAACTTAGCAATCCTGAGTTATTTTTAGGTTTTGCATACACATGCAATAAACATTACAAGCTAAAAGTAACAAAAAGTAAAACATGACAATAACCAAGTGTTGTGCATATCTTTGAAATAACAAAAAAAGTTTTTTAAAAAGGCACTGCCAGAAGAAAAAAAGACATGAAAATCAAATGGAGGCTGGCCTAGGGTTCCTAGCACTGAAATAGACTACATTTCAGGTAAATGTGTACACGCACAAGAACACAATGCCATCACTCACAGTGAAGAGAGCCAATGGCTGAAGTGGGTTGACCCATTGCCATATGCTGTATGCTGTGACAGGCGAAGCAAAATGTGAATGACACTAGACCAAACCAGTGGATGAAGATGTGGGGCCGAAAGTCCTTCTATGTACATATAGGTGTGTGTGTGTATTTATATGAACTTTTTGGAAAACATGAGGCTGCGAGACAGCAAGGCGTCTCATGTTCAGACCTAAAAAGAGCCAAAGCAATAGCAAAACAGTAATTGGCAAAGCCCATAGGTCTCGCCTATGCGAGAGCTATTGACTTTGGCAACATTTTTCAGCCATGTTATACACCAGTGTGGTTGCTGTGCAGCATGGCTAAAAGTTAGGGGGGTGGGGTGGGGTAGATTTGGGTAGAGTGGAATGGGGTTGTTTGGTGTAGGCTGGAGTGGGGTAGAACTGGGGTAGGGTGGTTTAGAGTACCGTGGGGTTGATTGGGGTAACATGGAGTGGAATGGATAGGTTTGGAGTGGAGTAAATTGTAGTGGGGTATATTGGGGTAGAGTGAGATAGATTGTAGTGCTGTAGAGTGGGGTAGATTGAGTAGAGAAGAGTGGGGAAGATTGGAGTAGAGTAGAGTGGGGTAGAATGTAGTGGAGTGGCCAGACTGTAGTGGAGTGTGGGTAGATTGGAGTGGGGTATATTGGGGTGGAGTGGGGTGAGGTAGACAGGAGTACATTTGGGTGGATTTCAGTAGATAGAAGTTCAGTAGATCGGGGAAGAGTGGAGTGAGGTATATTGGGGTAGACAGGAATGGGTAGATTGGGTAGAGTGAAGTCGAGTGCATTGGGGTAGAGTCAAGTGGGCCATATTGGAGTGAGTAGTTTGAAGAGGGGTAGATTAGGTGTATTAGAGTAGGGTAGTTTGGAGAGAAGTGGGATAGATTGGAGTGGAGCAGGGTACTTGCGTAGGATAGATTGGGTGGATTAGAGTAGGGTAGATTGGAATGGAGTGAGGTAGATTGGGGTACACTGGAGTGAGGTAGTTTGAAGTGGGGTAGATTGGAGTAGGTTAGGCTTTGGTGTAGTGGGGTACAGTGGAGTGCAGTAGATTGAAGCAAAGTAGTTTGTAGTGCAGTATATTGGGCTAGAGTGGAGTGGGGTAGATTTGGGTGGAGTGGGTTAGATTAGAGTGCACTGTGGTAGACTGGAGTGTTCTAGGTTTGAGTGGAGCATGGTATATTGGGGTAGAGTTGGCTAGATTAGAGTGGGGCAGATTGGGTGAATTGGAGTAGGATAATGTGGAGTGGTAGGATTGCAGTAGAGTCAAGTAGAGTGGGGTAGATTAGAGTGGAGTACATTGGAGTGGAGTAGATTGGGTGGATTAGGGCATGGTAGACTGGAGTTGGGAAAACTGTAGTGAAGTGGAGTGATGTATATTGGAGTGGGGTAGATTGAGTTGGGGTCGGGTAGAGTGGGGTGGGGTAGAGTGGGGTGGGGTAGAGTGGGGTGGGGTAGAGTGGGGTGGGGTAGAGTGGGGTGGGGTAGAGTGGGGTGGGGTAGAGTGGGGTGGGGTAGTGTAGCAGGGTTTCCGTTCTCCCACAGAACTGTGCATAGAGATCTAGAACCTCAGTGAGTTAGGATGATCCAAAACTCATCTCAGTGTCAGAAATCTCCTTACCTAGCTAGCTACAGTGTCTCATGGCTCATTATGGAATGATCCATGTCTTAGACAAACCAGAACATGAACTTTAGAATACCTCAGGAATCGTGGAACACATGAACACTCTTTCGTTATATAATCATTTCAAACCAAAACTGAGAGTCAAAGAACACAAGTGCAAGTTTGAAATATTTATTATTCAATGCAAAGTTCTCAAACGCAGTATCTTGTATAATACCAAAATGCAGATTATAAAAATCAGAGTCAGCAGCATAATCACTAATCCATAGTAAGCAAAGGGTGATAGCATGTTACAATGCAAAATCTATAGAAATCTATATCACCTATATTTCGCGCACCCTATTTTAGCATATTATTTTATATCTAAGAAGGTCTCATTCGGGCTTTAGCAGGGCGAACCCATACCTCTAAATGTCAGTAGGAGTAGATCACATCAACAGCTACCAGCTCTCTTCATGCGCAGCACCAAGTGTCTACGTTCATTCCGTGTAACTCTATCTTAAACCCGCGTAGAGCCCAAAATGTTGGCATCAACATTATTTGTGTTATGTCTAATGTGGTGCGAGGATCAGGCCTCCCAGCAACCTTGTGTTAGGTTAATTTTAGAGTGTGCAGCTCTCAGTGTGCAGACAGTTGTACCAAGTGTACCAGGCAAAGCTGATAGCATAGAAATAACATATTATTCTCAAATAAACCACCTCACCGCTTCTAGGGTGAAAGCGACAACAACAAGTATGTGTTGTGTGCAAAACTGAAGCCGAAGGAAAAAAGGCTGTTTAAACATGTAATGCACTCATGCTAACTTAACGCAATATATGTAACGAAGTATCCATATGACACCCCCCCATTGGTCCGAGCACCGTCAAACATAAGGGAGAAGGCAATACTAAATCAGATACAAAAATTGAAAGCAAAGTTCAATAATCTTGAGCTAAAATAAGCTAAAAATATGTATGAATGAATATGTATGAATGCCTACAGTGGCCTCAAGTCTAAAAATAAAAACAAAATTTTCGAACCAAAAGTTATCCGCCAGGTCTCAAAAATATGAAATGTAGGACCAGGCCGCATCAATTCAAATGTCTGTAAGAGAAAAAACAAGGCACTTATCCGATATCCAAAGTCATGTGCCACATCGACGTTATCCTCAGCGACATCACGTGATTGAACTCTCCATCAGCTGAACACAATCCATCCCTCCAATTCAGCGAGGGGAAAGTCATATATCACAACAAAGCACTCCTCCCAGGCATGTCATGATTGGAAAGTATATGCAAAGAAAGTTGCAACAGCCTCCAGTATGAAATCACTGCCATCATCCGAAAATAGTTCAGCAATCCAATTCAGCAATGGGAAAGAACAAACGTGCTCCTCCAGCATCGGATCCTCCTGTAACGTCAGAGGACAACTCGGTGGGTTCACCAGATCGCTGTGTGCCAGAAAGTCATCCGCCGCTGCAGAGATCTCCCATTGGCCCAGAACTCCATTTATCGCTGCCAAGGCCATAACTCTTTCGCCAGAACAGATCAGCTCGTGAGCCACCACGGGACGCATTAGCTGATCAAAATCGACGTCAGGAGCAGTCCTCAAGCATAGGCACAAATCAATGGCCCAATCGAACTCGCAGCTCAGGCAGTGAAACACAGGTTGGACACACGTGAAGTCGGTGAACCGAAATGACAATCTATAGGCCGTGCTTAATGCTGCAAGCGGCAAAGTTCCATAGTAATTGAGCATCCGATTACGGCACAGTGTCAGGAGGCGTTGAACGGCTTCTTGCGCAGGATGGGCATCCATGTTTTATGAAGAAAAACACCAACAAAACGCCAGCGGCTACAGCCAGCAACACAGGTAGTCCGCCAAACAAACTCGAAAAAATAGAGTGGAAAAACGTGGGAATGATACCAAAAACTTTTTCAAACGTAGTCACGAGGCCACTGCTTACCAATTTAAAAAAATGTGCGAGCCCAGTCGTGGAAGAAGCATTAAAAATCTGGTGCACTAGCTCACAGAAATGAAACGGCAAATCAGTATTTAAAAGCGCCTGCACCTCTGTGCGGGTGTTAGCTATGTGAAGGACATAAGTTTCCCGGGCCGAACTCAGGGTCACTTGTTTTTGAGACAAAAGGGCCCTTATTCTGCTTAAACCATTGAACTTCGCTTCCAAGGTTGGAATCCGTGGCCAGATGGAGACATCTGAAGACCCATGCGTGGGTGGGTATAGAACATTCTTGCAACACACCACACGCTCTGATACAGTTACCACATAAGCCACACCAATTAATAACCCACAACATAACTCGTTGTTTAAAAGCAAATAACTACCATTAGCCAATAATGTAAATGTGGGAACCACTGCCGGAACTGGCGTGCCTTTCAAAACACATGCTAAATTTGGGCGGTCCTGATTACAAGAACCGTGTAACTGAATATGTCTGCATATTAATGAATGGTCAGGTGACTGTGTGCATTCCTCACCATTAAGATTCACTTCTTTTCCATCCTTCAGACATCTGTATGTGTATGGTAAGGACCATGCCTCATGTAGGAATGCATTGCCTAGTGGTTCATATCGTCCTATAGCAATATACCGCATACAGTTAGTAAATTTATATAAGGGAAATGGTAATGTAATTAATCCATGAATAAGCCACGTGGCAGCAGTGGTTTCAGCAACAGAGAAAGGTAAGGATTCTAGCTTCTCAATATGTAACATAGAAAATGAAGCATCACGCATTGAAAGCATGCGTTGTTTTTCAGTCAAATTAAAAGGGGCGAAAAGGGATGAAACGTTCAATGAGGTCCAGGGAACCCGACCAGCCTTAAGTGTCTGTAGGGTCCAGGCAAACTGCATTACAGAGCGTAATTGATTCTGACCATGGTATAACGTGGACACTTCATCATGTACAATATCAACAACAGAAGAAACAATATTATCCAATGTGTAAATTCTGGAAGAAAGCATGTTAATACTGTTATCGACCACTGCAAGCACTTTTTCCAAATTTGCTTGATCAATAGCCCTCAGGCGTTTAGCTGCCTCAACTTGTGAAAATTTCCAAATTTCATTGTATACAGCATAAAGAAAGCGTTTAGATCTACCCCTAGCCGGGCCTTTTATAAAATCATTCAGTTCTATATTCTCATTCAAACGTGACAGATGCAGTTTTACTGCAGCCAAAGTGGAATGTTGTAACCAGTTCTGACACAATTTGCCTACTGAATAAGTAGTAACCGTGTGATCTGTTTCAAAACGGGGATCCGGCCTGATGTGTTTAAAACCTTCAGACAAACCCAAAAAACGACGTTGGCAAGAATCAGAGCTTCTTTGCCACAAAAGCCACCCCTCTGGATCAAAACTGGAAATATTAAAGGAGGAATTGTGCAATAGGTCTCGCATCTCACTTATGGACAATGTAGTGAAATTATTCCAACCTAAATATTCTTCCAAATCAGGGATGGTTGGTGCATTTAATTTTTTAGATGTAGCCAATCCAAAACATGTTGTCTGGGAAATAGTAGAATTTAAAAACAACATGTGATTCGGGATGAGACATGCACGATGCAAAGCCTCAGTGCCTTGTACCTGCCAATCTTTGGTACCCCAAACCGATTTAAGGTCAATAGCCTCCTTCCACAACTCATAGCCATCTACAGCTAACCTGTCAAGAAAGGACTTTGAATACAGCAATTTTGTATCGGTAAGTCTGACTTTGGACATGAATTTCTGTTTCACTTTAAAATAAAACGACTCAGGATTTGATTGATTAAAATCTGTAAAATATAAGTATTTTCCCAGAAATGTACTCGAGCTTCCTTGTAAAGGCGCAGGACAATGTTCCCACTGTGTGTAGTTCACCGGAACCCTCCCGGAACTCGTTTTGTGTAAGAAATGATTTCCATAATGTTGATAGCAAAACAAATCACCATAATTAACAGAATCCAAGTACAAATCCTCAGCATCAAAGGCCGCATAATATTTCAAATCAGAGAACAATGCTTCTACGGCCTGAAGATCCCAATCATCAGAACGAATATTTTGCTTAATCACATCTCCCATGTTTACTCTAAGCACATTAGGAACATTAATAACTTCTGTGGGGCCATGTATCTGAAACCTAACCGCATCCCACACAATCCCATCAAGGACAGGCCAAGCAGTAATCTCTACTGTATTTAAGTCTCTTTTTAGTCTGTGTGCTGAATGTGAGGAGGAAAGAGGGGCCAATGTTCCATTAAGGTACCGAATTCCTGTTCTTTCTTTCACATAATGGCCATCGATCAGGCGAAAAAAATAAAACACAAAACCAATTGACATAAAAAGATAAAATGAAAATAGTATCAGCCAAATGTATGTCCAAGGCGGAATCAGAAAATGTTTTTTAAACAACGTGGCATATTTTGCAATAGTCGATGGTTTCTTTGAAAGTTCCGAATCAGAGTCAAAAGAGAATCTGGACTGGTTAGCCAAACGTGCTTGTAAATCGGACATAGCTAAATCAGCAGGTTCTGCATAGGTAAGCTCATCAATGTTAGTAACAGGAATAGTATTTAATAAAGGACTGGATATAGCAGGCATCTCGAGGGACACCTCCTGATCTGCACCAGATGTAATAGCCAGCACAGAGTGCCTCACCATGGAAGGACAGGATACAGCCGGTGTCATGCTATGAAGAATCGGCCACCCTGTGTGTCTTGACATTGTCAATAGAAATAAATCTGTTTTCTTTACGACCTGGAAGTGGTGGTAAAATGACTGTTCTTGTGCCCTTCACTCCAAGGACTCGAACCGGTGCTCGAGATGAGGGACCAAATTCTTTCTTGTTATCGATCTTCTCTCGAACCAGTTCTCCAACTTGGGGTAGCCAGCCAACTACCGGGATCTGCAACGCATCATCCGACGTGGAGGGCAAGTGTTCCTTAGCAAGACTGTCTCTGGTCTTTTGTAGATCCTGTAAAACATTGCAATGTTCATCTACGTCAAAGGCCGCGGCCTGGGCCTGGCAGTCTGCACCATCGAGGTCAGGGACGTACATCTTGATACCAAAGAGCATTTCGTATGGGGTCCGCCCACCCAGAGACCTTCTAGGGAGATTATTAAGCGCACGCTGCACGCCATAGAGGTGGGTCAGCCAGTTTCTACCAGTGCCTATAACTCGGGCTGTCAAAGATTGCTTTAAGTCGCGGTTCATTCTTTCTACTACAGAATTGCCCTCAGGCCTGTAGGGACTTGAAAACTTCACCTGTACTCCCAACGACACCATAGCATCCTTATACGCCTTAGAGGCGAAAGCCGGACCCTGGTCCGAATGGAAAGCACCACAAGCAAAGATTCCCACAAAGACACGCAAATCCTTAATGACAGTTCGCGAATCAGCGCTTCGATGCGGCCATACCCACACAAAGCGTGTGCATGAGTCAACTGCTACTAAGATGTATTTATACGCAGTATCAGAAGAAAAAGGACCGCAGTGATCCAAATAAACACAACCAAGTGGTTTATTAGAGATGTACAACTGTGTCTGAGGCGGACGCGCAGCAGTAGAAGGCTTGATCTGCTGACAAATGTCACACATAAGGACATAATCGCGCGTCTGTTTGTACAGTCCCCGCCACCAGAACCTCTGTTGTAGCTGAGATACAGTGGCTGAGACGCCCGCATGCGCAAACGCCACACCTTCATGAGCCGCTGTAATCAGAGAAGCTCTGCGATCCGAGTTGGGAACTAGACGCTCTCCAACATCAGGAATTTTCACATAAGGAACCTTATCGGGACTTAAGTGGTATGTGTACTTCGAAGGGAACCCCGTAGGATATTTACCTCCCTTCTCCGTGGCAGCAACAGCCGCCAAGATGTCATCATCTATTTTGCTCTTGGACCTTGTGACTGCCGCGACCAAGTATTTTGATACCGCTGACTTCGCTGCTTCATCAGCAAGCGAGTTGCCAACAGCGTGGACCCCCACGCGCTGGTGGCCGAGAGTATGAATCACAAACACGAGCGGCAGTTTCTCTTTAAGTTCCGCCACTCGGACCCAGATCATTTTATGTTTTATTGTGCTACCCTTGGAATCACGAAAATCATTCTGAATCCAAAAGAACAAGTTCTCATTATAAGACTGGACACAGTAGTAAGAATCACTTACGATTAAAGTCGTCACACAAGGATCAGCGTACTCCAATGCGAGCATAAGAGCACGAAGCTCTGCTAATTGTGCGGTGCAGTCCCCTAGTGTTTGCGTGTGCACAACACTGGACTTGAACTCATCGTTCACCATGGCACCGACTACAATGGCGCAAGCGGAAACGTAGGCATGTTTAGAGCCATGCGCAACCTGCGCCGAACCATCAGTGTAAATGATACAATGGAAATCGTCCAACGGCCGCATCGCTAAAGGAGCAGGATGAACAAATTCATACTGTAAATACTCCTGCGACCGTAAAGCGGCGTCAAAAATAAACGTGACACCCTGGGATGTCAAGGATGTAGCCCACTGAATCCACCGAGGGTGCAAAGCTTTAGAATTCGGTACACTGGCTTTCGTGACCGCCTCCAAGGCAGGACACGGGGTAACAACCAACATGCGCTTTCCCTGCGACAGGGCACGTTCCTTAAGAATTGCCATCTGCACAGCCGTTAAAACTTTCTCCACAGTGGAAAAACGCAGTTCAGCCGAAGTGTACAAGTGTGACTTGTAAGCAATAGGTACAGTATCCCCTTCATTAAAAGTCAGGTACGTGAAACCCACCGTCCCAGGGATAATTCTTATCACCAGGTTGGTCTGGTTATCACGAGTCTGTAAGTAGTCAGAAGCGAGCAAATCAGCCTGCAAAGACTGCAGAATGGCTGAATGCTCAGGCAGCCAGCATGATTTGGAAAAAGATGGTTGTACCAAGGCATATAGAGGCTTGATACGTTGGGCATATTCCGGAATGTATGTCCTTCCGAAATTTAAAAAACCCAGTAAAGACTGTAATTTTTTCAGTGTTGTCGGAGAGCGCAACTGCGCGCATTTCTCCAGGAAGTGAGGAGCCAACCCCTTTCCTTCGTGGTTAAGTTCATAACCCAGAAACAACACTGTGTACTCCGCAATGTGTGATTTTGCAAAGTTAAACTTGTAACCCATGTCTGCAAAGTTACAAATTATGCTATTTACTCGACACAGATGCACCCAAAGTTCGTCGTCTGTGAGATAAATGTCATCCACATACGAACATGCAACTGGATCGAAGCTCTCCAAAAGAGAGACTATGCGGGCAGAAAACACTCCAGGACTATTCTTATATCCCATTGGGAGTCGTTTAAACATTTTTTGTACGCCGCCGCACGTAAAACTGGTCCATTGGGAACTTAGACCATCTAATCTATGTGCATAAAAACCATTGGAAATGTCAAGCGTGGTTTTGAACCATTTGCGCTCAAGACTATTCACTAGGGCAGAGCCGTGAGTATTCTGTACCGCACAGTTACGGCAATGCGAGTTCAAATGCCGGTAATCCAAAACCAGACGATATGAGCCGTCCGGCTTGTTAACAGTAAAAAGGGGATTATTCATTGGTGACACACACGTTTCAATTACACCTTGATATTCCAATTGTTCAAGGATAGCCGCGACCGAAGCTTTAGCTTCACGCCGTATGGGATACTGGGGTTGTGGCTGCGGCTGTGACCGTAAAGGAATCTCATGGCTAGGGGACAATTTATCCCAGCCACACTGATTTCGGTACACAGCCGGCGCAAGCGCCAGAGCCCACTCTTCTGCAAAATGCAGCGCTTCCACTCTCGATACAGTGTGCGCGAAACTGGGGAGGATCACCTCCTCCCCTCGCGGAGCTGCGAGAACAAAAGGTGGGGGCCAGTCAGCCTCCGAAAGCAAAATGTCATACGTATCCGAAAGATTTTCCCAAAATACCCCTTTTACAGTTCGCTGCATGTCACCTTCAATTAACAGGACAATTTCAAAAAGCCTTTCAGGGGGAGCAACATGTGTATCAGCCGTTTCAATCACAATAAAAGTTTCAGTCGCTGTCACCTTCAACAGTGGACGGAGGGCCTCTCTCACTATGGTAATCTCCGCCGCGCTGTCCAGCAAGGTCAGAGCCCACGTCAGATTCCGAAGCCGCGTTCTCACTATCTGGGGCTTATCGATGCGCCGTTAAGGCTGCGACTTTCTTCTTGGCAAACTGCGGTCTCTTTGGCGTAGAGTCGTCCCGCTGATCCCCTTCACTTCGCGTGCGGGGCTGGCCACGTCTTTGCTGGCCACCCCTGCCCCTGCCGCCCCCTCCACCACCGGTTGACGGAGCCGATGAGTCCTGAAAGGAACGAGGAGAGCGTTGGTCAGAAGCCTGAAATCTCTCAGGCGATTTAATCGTCGCGCGATCGCGCAAATCATAAACTCGATCTGACTGCGCAGGCTGCGAAGGCGTAGGACTAGAAACCTGTGTCTGCTGTTGTTGTTGCTTACCCTGATTCTGCTTTTTAGGCCAATTTTGTTTTTTGGACTTGGGTTGTCCACCCGTTTCCGAAGACTGTCCCTGGGGCTGCTTCTTCTCTTTTTCAGAAAAAGCCTTTAAACCCTTAGAAGTGCAGCCAACCATTTTATAAGCCGCCACAATAATTCTTGCCAGCTGACGGGGTTTCTCGGCATCGGGAATTAACGCCAGAGCATTGGCCACCTGAAAGTTCACTGCATCCCCCTTGACATTTGCAAGGATAAGACCGCAAACCGTCTCAAACGAGCCGCTCAGGCGCATACCCAATTCAACCGCCGACTCTGGTCCGTGGTCATCCTGAACACGTTTAAGGACCGCAGAAAGGTTTGACACAGACGGGGTGCCATAGCACCTCGAGTAAACCGCTGCAAAAGTCTTACCCCATGTTTCACAGTCAGCAAGTTCAGGGGCTAAATCTTTCGGCAAACTAAGCGTAAGAATCCGGTGTTTTTCACCCGGAGTCGTATTAGGAAACACAGCTTCCAGCTGGTCGAATTTCTCGGCAAGCCAGTAAGGAAAATCATCCTTATTGTCTGGCTTTCTGCCCATAACGGAATTCACCAAGACAGGACTGATTTTCAAACCAGCCTGTTCTGCCCGAAGCTGCGCACCTGCGGGGGCTGCGCCATGAATATTACGACCAATGTAATGAACAAGCGCTCTAATCACTCCAACCGCGACATCATGAAGACGCCGCAGGTCACCCACATTACAAGTGGCGCGATTAGGATGAGGAGTAAATCCACCCAAAGCGGGCCAATTTGTGCCCGGAATGGACAAAGGACCTAACCTCGGAGCCGTCAAAGAATGGGGTAGGGCGCCACCAAACCAAACTCCGTGCTGCCAAGCGTCGATAGGTACTTCCAGTGCCCTGTACGGAGCATAAGCCGCCGGTACATCCGA
Source organism: Lissotriton vulgaris (assembly GCF_964263255.1). NCBI lineage: Eukaryota > Metazoa > Chordata > Amphibia > Caudata > Salamandridae > Lissotriton > Lissotriton vulgaris. The sequence goes on from NC_141689.1 coordinate 1,510,883,328, forward strand.
GGCAGTGTATGAATGGAAGACACCCGAATTAGCGTCCACTGCCGGAAATGTCACCCAGGAATAAAACAATTCGTACGGGTTCGCATGTTCCGCACTCACCACCAGAACCACAGCCAAGCCTTCCGCCGGGACATTATATGCCCGCAAGTGGTCGCGAACCGCGACTCGGCTATGCTGCGCTATGTCCACGGCCATGGTAGCACAGGAAGAGAAAAAAGACAAAGAACACTTTGTAGCACAACTGGGTAGTAATTCAAAGAAACCGTTTTTAGAAGAATTCAAGCTTGAAAAGACCTATTTAAAAAATAGGTAGGTTTTTCCGACACCACCGTTTACCGGAAACGGGAATGAAGGTGTCAAGGTTTGAATGATATACTACTCGAGTGTCATGTTTAAGGCCAACCAACGTATGGGCGCCATGTAGCAGGGTTTCCGTTCTCCCACAGAACTGTGCATAGAGATCTAGAACCTCAGTGAGTTAGGATGATCCAAAACTCATCTCAGTGTCAGAAATCTCCTTACCTAGCTAGCTACAGTGTCTCATGGCTCATTATGGAATGATCCATGTCTTAGACAAACCAGAACATGAACTTTAGAATACCTCAGGAATCGTGGAACACATGAACACTCTTTCGTTATATAATCATTTCAAACCAAAACTGAGAGTCAAAGAACACAAGTGCAAGTTTGAAATATTTATTATTCAATGCAAAGTTCTCAAACGCAGTATCTTGTATAATACCAAAATGCAGATTATAAAAATCAGAGTCAGCAGCATAATCACTAATCCATAGTAAGCAAAGGGTGATAGCATGTTACAATGCAAAATCTATAGAAATCTATATCACCTATATTTCGCGCACCCTATTTTAGCATATTATTTTATATCTAAGAAGGTCTCATTCGGGCTTTAGCAGGGCGAACCCATACCTCTAAATGTCAGTAGGAGTAGATCACATCAACAGCTACCAGCTCTCTTCATGCGCAGCACCAAGTGTCTACGTTCATTCCGTGTAACTCTATCTTAAACCCGCGTAGAGCCCAAAATGTTGGCATCAACATTATTTGTGTTATGTCTAATGTGGTGCGAGGATCAGGCCTCCCAGCAACCTTGTGTTAGGTTAATTTTAGAGTGTGCAGCTCTCAGTGTGCAGACAGTTGTACCAAGTGTACCAGGCAAAGCTGATAGCATAGAAATAACATATTATTCTCAAATAAACCACCTCACCGCTTCTAGGGTGAAAGCGACAACAACAAGTATGTGTTGTGTGCAAAACTGAAGCCGAAGGAAAAAAGGCTGTTTAAACATGTAATGCACTCATGCTAACTTAACGCAATATATGTAACGAAGTATCCATATGACAGTAGAGTGGAGTGGGGTAGAGTGGAGTGGGGTAGAGTGGAGTGGGGTAGAGTGGAGTGGGGTAGAGTGGAGTGGGGTGGAGTGGGGTAGAGTGGAGGGGCGTAGAGAGGAGGGGCCTAGAGAGGCGGGACGAACCGTGTCGTAGAGTGTCTTACAGTGAAGTGGCATGGCCTGGCAGAGTGGAAGGGCATAGAGTGCTGCAGTGTTGTAGAGTGAAGTGGTGTAGAGAGGAGTAGTGTAAAGTGGAGTGGCGTAGTATGGAGTATGCATGGTGTGATAGTGAACTGCCATTACAGACAACACATTTCCAATTGAAAATGGCCATTACTTTTGCATAGACATACTGTTTTACTGCACACAAATAATGTGTGGAAATGTCATCACCAAGTGTATTAATTTGTTTTTATTGTATTTAAATATTTGTTTCCACTACTTTTCAGAATTACTAAAATTCATTTGATTCATTTCTACTGTTCTCATTCTGTTGTATTCTGAACACCAAGTTCTCTCGGAAAACAAAGCTTGGCATTTGACCTCTGTCTTTGATGCACAGCAAATTAGACAAGATAAGAACAAGATTTAAAGGCCTGTGTGCAGATAGTGAGTACTCACCGGAGAGATAAAGTGAAGCTGGACAGTCTAAAACAACAAGCAAGTGACAGAGCCAGCTAGGAAATATGCACTCTTTAGAGTGGCTAAACAAAAATAAAAAAAATAGGTCCCAAAAGTATGACCAATGTAAGGACACAAGTACTTGGGCCATGCTCTAGGGGAGGGTCACATGCAAGAAGTGGGAAGTGCCAACCACAGAAATGACCAGCAGTTAACAAGCAATTGAGAGTAGCTTTGAAGCCTACCAATTGTAACTAATGGAAGGGCTTCAAGCCCACTAACAATAAACAAAATGTCTCAAAGAGACAGCACAAGCACTTTCTACACAAGCCCTAAAAACACATAATGGTAGAAATGGTTGTAAATGGAGAATTAAATAATTAAGACAGCAAAACAGACAGTAAATAAAAAAGTAAAATAAATACAAAAACTTACAAAAAATGAAACAATTAAATGGTATAGCAGAAAGAAGCAAAGAAAATAATAAAGGTAAGGAGGCAAGAAAAAACAGACAATAAAAAAGAAAACAAACAAGATTAATAGGAATGAAAAGGAGAAGTGTAGGGGTCATTGATTGTGCTATCTAATTTTCAGTTTGGTACTATATTGAAATTGATGAGAATAAGACAGATCCATGTGTTATGTACCCAACGTTGAATTTGACTTTGTCTTGCATTCTTTAGTAGCAAATTCAAGGTTGGGCGCATAACACAGAGTTCTGTCTTATTCTGATCAATTTTAATATAGTACCAAACTGAAAATTGGATAGCACCACCAATGACTCATACAGAAATACTACAACATTTCTTCTGGTCATTCACAAAGGATGAGGTAATACCGCACATAGAATTACCACTGTATAGGATGTGGTAAGTCCTGGGTGCTGTACTAGTGAATAAGTTTGAATTTTAAACCTCGTAATGAGACTTAACCAAGGGGACCTGGGTTTGCGGACTGATTTCTGCATCATTTGATCACTTTTCCCATAAAAAACATAATGGTTGCTAGTTATAAGTGAAATATGTCCCATCATTTCATTTTCATTCCTATTCAAGCATGTCAACCACTCACCCTGAAGAGGCATAAAACAGGATGAAAGGTATCAATTTATTTACATTTTTGACAGATGTCTGTCTGGCAGAGTCAGTTTTAAAAAGACATGCTTTTTTGAACATGAAGTAGGTCTGGCAACCTACTTAGACTCACTGAAGCAAAAACAGTGACCATTCTTGAGTGGAAATGTGTTCACAAGCACCTTCTGCAAGTCTCTAGGGTATTCACTAGATCCCTCGATGAGGGACTGGTGCCATTTTTCTTGATAAAACGTGTCCAGAAAAAATAATTCTGGTTTACTTTAGAATTATTCTCCCCATTAGGGATTGACACTATCTGCAAGTATATATATATATATATATATCCATCTAATGCCAAATAAGCTATTTTTTTACCCACTACTATGTTATTGCAGTTATGTATATGTGTGATCAAGACCCATCAGGTACACCTATATACCTTGTGTGTTTGTTTCCAACTGGATAGCTGCACTGGGGAGACAGCCCAGTAATACTGGTTTATCTCTGTAGGTCAGTGGAGTGTATGTTAGTAAGTCTTTACTTACTAACGCCTGTTCCAGCTAATGGCTGGAACAGGAGTTATATAAAAATATCCAATAAGAATTTCTAGATATCTTCCCAATATACCGGATTGTGACTGCAGTTGTATAGCATGTGGGGCAAATAACCCTCGGCGGATTAACAATGTTGGCATGCAGGTGTCGATAGGCTTAATCTGTGCATTTTCTCGGGGGTCCATAGTACCCTTTGAAAAATTATTGCTAATATTGCTGTTTAGAAGCGAGTAGCGCTGATGTGAGTTTCTTTCATGAACTCTTTTGTGCACTCAGATGAAGAACCTATAGTTGAACAGAACAGACCAGTATGCAGATTCCTAAACTGGGATCTCTTTAGATGGGAGAGACCATACCACAGAATGGGGAGGTGGGAGAGCGATGAGAAATTTGCGGTTAGAGTATCCACCAGAAAGAGCATTACCGAAGGTCTGCATCTTACTCTTCTGTTTGATACTTCTAACTGCAGACTCCTCAACTTGTTTATAGCTACCGAAGCAGTACTTTCCATGGTATGGACCTCATCCAGGTGTGGCGTCGAAACACCACGCTGGCTCCCATAGTCCTACCCATCCGCGATGTCCAGGCCTGAGTGGATGACAAATCTTGCCACATCCCGACCATCTTGAACGGTTTGAGCTAAGGAAGCCCATAAGTCTTCTGGGACCGCAGGTAAGCTCTCACCCACCATGTCTCATTGCGTGAGTGTAGGGTCTACGTAATCAGCTTGTGTTAACCAACCTCAAGGCTAGGATGGGAGAGGAGAACATGCACTTGCCAAATGTATCTACGCATTTTGGTTGGAAAGGCATTAGGGTTCACTCACCTGGTGAACGCCTGTACCACCAGACTTTAAGGGGATGGACGCTTTGTTAAGAATTACGGGTCTCCTGGAGCAGGTAAACAGTGGCCAGCGACATGTTGGTTCACTGGGGGACAAGAAAAGGCTTTAGCCCTACTGCTCAGCAGTGTGTCAGTGAGGGCTTTATTGAAGGGCAAAAGAGGTTCGGTGTGTGTCTGGCTAGGCTCTAGGCCCTCTCTCAATACATTTGTCTATACCTCCATAATGGGGATGTGGAGGTCAAGATTCTCAGCAGCCCTCCCAACCACTGTGTGCTTTCTTCTGTTGTGGAGCTGGGTGGGGAGAGGCAGGGGCTTGGAGAGGGTAAGGTGTAATGTCCGTGCACGACTGCGCAGCAGTAGAATCTTGTCTCAGTCAGATGGATTCAGTTGAGTCTGCGGCACATCAAGATCTGGACATGGCCTCAGTTGAGGGTGCCATGATGCCGGCTCAAAGTCGGACACCACAATGGGTTGTGCTTTTTTCTCTAGCACCAATGGTGTCGTTGCAGGTGCCAAAGCTTGACGGACAGGTGCAGATTTCGGCAACAGCCCCCCCTTCACCGATACAGAACTCAAAGCAGGTTTATGGAGCCCTGACTGAGCCGAGGGTGAACCCGCCAGCAGTCATCCGATTGGAAGCCCCTGCGGAAGGGTGGGCCCCAAAGGCACACCAAAGGGAGCCAGAAGTGTGGCAAAGATTCACAGCATGGATTCTTAAAAAGTTCGACCTTAAGCAATGGCACTGATGGACCTGAGAACTCTGGGTGTCTCAGGACCAGGGATAGAATAGTTTCCTCTGTGGAATAGGAAGAAGACCTGGAGGTTCGGTGACAACCTTGTGCCTTTTTAGGAGAACAAGAGTGGCAGGAAGGGGCAGAGTGCCACATGGATTCTTTTGTTTCTTCTTTGACTTACCCGAAGGCTTTGACAGGGAAGAAGATTTCCCTCAGGAATTACTTTCAGAGAACAAGACCAGGAGAATTTCTAGATGGCTGTAGATTTCATATAGGCACATCTGTTTCAGGCTTTGGAGTTGTGCACAACCTGAGTAGAAGAGGCACACCTCACAGATTTATGTTTGAGACATCCCCTACATGGCATAAACACTGTCATTTTAGAGGTGCCATCCCTTCCATACTGGGAACATTTGGAAGAAAATCCCTTCTTAGAGTGAAGGAGAAGAGCTCCGGATTCATGTCTGATGCATCTAAATAAAGGAACTGATGTCAGCATGCATGGGTGGCGATTATAGGCATCTCAGTCTGGCTCTTCCAAGGCGGACACCATTAACACGTAGTTGAATGGCAACATCTACCGATGCGCAGGAGCCCTGCTTTTGAGGGTTTTTTTAATGCAGTCTGCCATCTGGGGAAATTCACAAGGTGAAGAATATGAGGTTAGAAGAACAAGTTAGTTACCTTCGGCAATGCTCTTTCTGGTAGAGACTATTTAACCACAGAGTCCTCACCTTTTGACTATTCCCCAGATGTCAGACGAGAATAATAAACTTTTCCCTAGTACCTCTGCGCACCGGACGATGGCAAAGTGTGGCTTTGTATTAACGTCATTACACTCTGGAAATGACATTTGAGGCTTTTATAGGTGCCACTTCCGTTCTGACTACGTTGCTTGGGAGACGGCACTTCCAGACATGCAAATTGGTAGACAGTGAGCAGATTGCTAGATTCGGGATCTTATTATATGGTAGAGTCGCCCCACAGAATGGGAAGGATGGAAGGCTCAGTGAGGAATCTGTGGCTAAATAGAGTCTTTACCAGAAAAGTGTAAGCAAAGATAAGTAACTTGTTCTTTTGTTCAGACTTCTAGCCACATATTCTTCAGCTTTTGTATAGATACTAAAGCGGAACCCAATGGGAAAAGACCTGTGGATGAGCTCAAAACATAAAGTCCTGTAAGACCGAGTGAGCAAACTGCCCCTCAGCGGGCTTGGCTGCCAGACATTAGTGCTTTGTGAACGTATGGAGGGATGCCCACATAGCTGCCTGGATGATGTCTAGGACAGGGACTCTGCATGCTAATGCAGTGGTAGCATCTTTGGCCATGGTGGAAAATGCTAGCAGTCCTTCTAGAGGCTGCTTCCCTGCAATGTGTAGCAGATCTTAATGTACAGCACAATCCAGTGTGAGATGGTACACTTCTGTTCTGCCCTGCCTTTTTTTTGCCTTGCGAACCCAACACAGAGTGTATCATGCACCATGTTCCTTGGTGCGATCGAAGGAAGCAGAGTGCTCTTTTGGGGTCAAAATGATAGAGCCTCTTTAGAAGGGTGAGGTGGAGCATAGAACGCCGGTATAGTGGTAGTCTGACTGACGTGGAACAGTGTCACAATTTTCAGGAGAAAGGATAGGTAGTTCACAGAATCAGCTTTTCGGGGAAGAAGGTGGTGTATGATGGTATTTACACACAGCCCCTGAAGCTCAATCACATGCCGTGCCGTGGTGATGGCAATTAGAAACACAGTTTTGATGGTGAGGAGCCCGAAGGGACAGTTGTGAAGCAGCTCAAACATGTTACAATTGGGGCATCACAAAAGGGGGAAGGAGATGTAGAAGCCCTTTAAAAAAAACCTGTAAAAACTGGCGATTTAAACACAAAGGCTGATCAGGCAAGAAGGCTGAAAGAGAACCTTTAGCAGTGCACAAAGCAAGGCCTTGCTGGGCAAGAGACAAAACAGGAAAATAACAACCGCCATGGCCTGAAGAGAGTCCATCTGGTATGAGCCGCACTAAATGACAAATTTGTCCCAAAAACAGGCGTATACAGTTCTCGGTAAGTAATGCCTTGCTGCCAAGATGACCTAAACCACCTCAAGGAAGGTTGAAGGTGCTTAGGTGCCATCGCTGAATTTCCAATCATAAAGGGAGGAGATTGCGAAGGCAAACGTGCAGGACCACGCCCTGTTGCTGCAACAGATATTTTGCTCTGCCCTCTGATATCTGGACATGGTCTGAGAGGTCCCCTTGATGTTGGGTCCACTGAAACTTCAGATCCTACTGCAGTTTGCATGCGCCCTCTGGCGTGCTCAACCAGCAGGATGGCGTGCTCAACCAGCAGGATGCAGGAAGCCATAAGTCCCAGCAACCTCAGAGTCAATGTCACTGAAATCCAGGACCAAGGCTGAAAGATCAGAATCTAAGCCTGAATGTCCTGGACTCTCTTTCCTTGGGTACAGGCAATAGACATAACCATGTCCATGAGACTGAGTCAGGTGTGTCTTCAGCATGTTGATCGTGACCCCAATCATGAGAGGAGGGTCGCCGTGGTCATGAGGTCCCTGATGGCTGCCCGGGGCGAGTCTGCCTTCATCAGCCAGTCATCTAGATAGGAGAAGACTGGCACTCCGGACCACCGAAGGTGTGCTGCCACCACTTTCATGAACACCAGGAGGGACGCCAGTGAGATCAAAGGGGAGCACAGCATACCGAATATGCTCCTCTCCCACCACAAGCTGCAGGTAGCGCTAATGGGCTTGAAAGAACAGGATTAGGAAAATAGGTGCCCTGCAGGTCCAGAGCCACCAACCAGTCTCCAGTATCTAGGGCAGACAACCTGGGACTAGGTGAGAATTTTGAATGTACCCTTCCGGAGGAAGTCATTGAGTGGTCACAGATCTAGAATAGGTCAAAGACCTACACCCTTCTTGGGCATCAGAAAGTAGCATGAGAAACAGCCACGTCCTTCTGGCACTGGCACCCTCTCAAAAGCCCCTTTGTCAAAAGGGCTTGCTCTTGCTGCACCAAAAAGGAGAAGTGGTCTTCGGTCAGTCGCTGGGTGGATGGTGGGATGTAGGGAGGGACAGGAAGTGTAAGGCACAACCTTTGCAGACAATATACAGAGTCTACCTGTCCTATGTGATTGATAACTTGCCAACCCGGATAGAAATTGGTGGATTCTGTCTCCAACTGGTGGTTGTGACCTTGGAAAGGGGGGGGGGGGGTATGTGGACTGAGTGGCACGCTGACCTAGGCCACTTGAAAAACTGCTTGGTTTCCTGTTGGGGCTGGATAGATTGGTGGTAAGGAATGCCCAGTCCAAAGTCACAAAAGGAACGGGAATTGGTGAGGCTAGGCAGAGAGGCCAGAAGACTGAGCAAAAGCCCTACTCCACTAAACATTTTCAAAGGCATGGTTAGTCATGTCACTAAACAAGCAAGGCCCATTGAATGGCATCTCCATCAGGGAGGACTGGATGTTGCCTGAGAACACAATCAATCGCAGCCACACATGACAACGAATGACAATGTTGGGGCCTATAGCCCACCCAGCAGAGTCGGTGGTATCCAAACCAAAACGAACAGTGAACTTGGCAGCATCATGACCATCTTGGATCACCTGCAACAGAACACAGCAAAGTTCTACCAGTTCACCAGGGAGGACTTGTGGCACAGAGTCCCAAGGGGCAGGAGTGTAAAGGCCTAACAAAAAGGAGGCATCGAATGAGTACAGAGCCAAACTGGCGGATAAGAATAGGCATTTTTGGGGTTGGGCCAGCTTTTGGAGGCTTGCATCACGAGGTTCTCTGGAGAAAGGTGTTGCAACAAAAATGCCAGGTCACATTGACCAGGACGATGCCTTGCGATCTGCCTGTTAACTGGCGGGCTAGTAAAGCCCCCAGGGGGGTATCGGTCAGTTCTCACTAAAGGGAAGGAGGGGCTCAGAAGCGCTCTGGCTTGGCCATAGGACCTCCATCAGAGTGTTCTTTTTCAAGTCTATGGTGGGGAGGTGGAGGTCAAGGACTTCAGCAGCTCTACACACAAGTATAAGATTCTTCCGTGGCAGGGCCCCGGAGGGGAGAAAAGGTCTGTCTCATGGAAGGTATCAAGTCCACTAACATCTTGCAAAACCTCATACCAATTGTTCGCAGCATGGGGTTGATCAAACACATCACTCTGGTCATATTCATTATCATAATCTGTCCAAAAAAGGGAATTCAAAGAAAGTTGCAAACCCAGTGGTAAGCAAATGCCGAAATGGGTGCCTTGGCCAGATTTGGGCACCACATTTGTCGCATTCGGACTGGTGTTGAGTCTGCATCAGAGAGGACAATCAGGGCCACCACATCAGGCAGCGAGGTAAGCATATTCATCGCCATAACCAGGTCTGGCATAGTTGTGGGCATTGAGGGCAGTGTCAGAATTGCAATTGAAGTTCGAAAGTAGGGGGACAGAAGGTCCAGCTGGCAATGAGGGCAAACCTGTTGTCTTGGCATCATGCCCAACCATAAACATCCAGGCAAACCTGGTGGGGATCTGTAACAGACATCTGCTTGTGACAAGTCATTACAGGGTTTAAAACTTGTCGTCTTAGGTGGTGACATTCCTTGTACACTGAAAAAAATGTTTTGGAGAATAAAAAAAAAGAAAATTGCTGGAGAAACGTTCACTGAGAGACGAGAGAAGCTCTGGATCCACGTCAGGAGGCATGGAAAAAAAAGAAGCTGCAGTGAGCATGCAAGAGTAGCGCCTATACAGGTCCCGCACATTATTTCCAGAGTGGAACAGTGTCAGTGTGGAGCCGCACGACACCACGTTCTGGCACGCAGAGGTACTATGGAAAGGTTTCTGGATCTAGTCTGATGCCTGGGGAATGTCCAAAAGGTGAGGAGTCCGAGTCTAGAAATCTCTATCAGAAGTATTTAACAAAAAAAGAGTATATCTTTATTGGTAGCAACCATCAGCACTATAAAATTATAAAATTCAACAGTTAGGAGTTTATATTCCAGCATTACCGGTCTAAAGATCTGGGGTACATTTTGTCAAGAATCCGACTTTACTACCTAGATACTTCCCAATCTGTCCCAGCAAGACATTTCCCATCATTTTTAAGCCTCTCATTATTCTTCATGGAAATACATTTGGATTATGGTGTCTTGTTCTTGGATTAGACATCTGCACCCAACAGGTCTCTAAAATTACAGAAATGTGGGTTTTTCTGTTCATTGGACTGTGTTAAGCTTTTTTTCTTCTCACTATAGATACATCCATGGTACACCCAAACCATCCACATCCTCCTTCTGACCAGTGAGCAATGTCTTTTCCCACATATTCCTTTTCACATTTTCTCTCTTCACACAGTCTGCATTGCAATGTCCAGCAGCTTACAATCTTTACTGCGCGTTTTTGGATTGAGCCTAACAGACAGCACAGTTGTTTTGGTTGTGAAAGATAGATTGTGGGCTAATCAATAACGGAGGGGCTTGCAGCCCACCCATTGCCTGCCCTTGGTTGGATTTACTGTCACTCATTTGCCAGCTTGTTATTCAATGGCTTGCCTTGACCATCTTGGGTCTATCCTTCAACCAAAGCATGTACAGTTTACTCGTGACCTCCCCCTGCTCACCTTTCGTGAATTAATTTTTTCTTATGTCATAAACAATCAGAGTGCATGTGTCTTTCAGCTGCTCCCTAGTGTGCTTCTGACCCCCTGTGATCTGTGTTGTTCTCTCTGGCTTGTGTGCTTCTCCCCCCACCCCGTTGGTGACGCACCAGCACGTTTCTCCCCCTCCATTGCTTTCTTGCATGTGTGCTTTTCCCCACCAGCTCCATGCCGCTCTTTCTCCCATCCATCTGCTCTTCTCCACCTCCCACAGCTGGACTGAGAACCGAAACCTACTTACCAGTATGCATCTGTTCTTGGCATGTAGAGCTGCAGAGTGACACACTGTGCATAGATAGCCACCTAGTGTTGGGCCCGGATGGTTGCAGTTTGTTTTTGTTCTGGAAAGTCTTTGGAAGTCACAGGATAGGTGACTCCTCCTTTGGATCATACTGCGCATGGGCATCGGCTCCATCCCCAGATTGTTTTTCGCCATTAGGGAAGTGATGGAGTTGTACAAGAAAAGTATTGATGTCCATGTAGTTTGTATCTACTTAAGATAATACTGGAATAGATAAAGGTAGCCGGGGAGGCGGGTTGGCGTGTGTAACTCTGCAGCTCTACATGCCAAGAACAGATGCATACTGGTAAGTAGCATTTTCCATTCGAGACATAGGAGTTGCAGATTACACACTGTGCATAGATTGTATAGCAGTACCCACCTTTAGCGGCGACCACCAGTATCTGTTGCAGCTGTTTAAAACAGAGTTTTTAGTACAGCCTGGCCCACAGTGGCTTGTTTAGTTTACATATCTACACAATAGTGTTTTGTGAATGTGTGCGGTGTAGACCATGTAGCTGCTTTGCATATATCGTCTAGGGGAATGTTCCCCAAAAATGCCATTGAAGCCCCTATGTTCCCTGTAGAATGAGCTTTAGGAGGAATAGATGACGTACGTTTAGCTTTGTGGTAACACATTTGTATGCATTTGACAATCCACCTAGCTATCCCAGATTTTGATATGGGGTTACCTTTATGTGGTGGTGAAAAAGACACAAAAAGTTGTTTAGTTTTAAGAAAAGTTGGTGTCCTTTCAATGTAATAAAGCAATGCTCTTTTGAAATCTACGGTGTGAAGAGCTCTTTCTGCGACTGTTTGTGGCTGCGAGAAAAATACGGCAAGCTCAATAGATTGATTTAGATGGAAGGGTGAAATGACTTTTGGAAGGAATTTAGGATTAGTACGGAGAACCACTTTATTATGGTGCATTTGCAGAAAGGGTTCTTGAATGGTGAATGCTTGTAGTTCACTAACTCTTCTGAGAGAAGTAATAGCTACTAGGAAATCTATTTTCCAAGTTAGGAATTGCAATTTACATTTATGTAACGGTCAAAGGGAGGTCCCATTAACCATGTGAGAAGAATGTTTAGGTTCCACACTGGTGAATGTGGTGTTCTGGGAGGGATTATTCTTTTGAGTACTTCCATAAAAGCCTTTATGGCAGGCAGTCTAAAAAGAGATAGATGTTGTCTATTTTGTAAGTATGCTGCAATGGCAGCAAGGTGCAGTCTAATAGACGTGTGCGCTAAATTACACTTTTGAAGGTGTAATAGGTATCCTATGATGTGTTGAATCGACACATCTAAAGGATTGATGTGGTTGTTTTGACAGAATATTACAAACCGTTTCCCGTTAGCTGCAAAACATGCTCCAGAGGTGGGACGTCTATCTACTTTAATAACATTCATACAATGTGGAGGGAGGTTAAGGTAAGCAAACTCTATGACTTCAGGTGTCAGATCGCTAGGTTGCGCTGAGCCGGTCCGGGTGTCTGATTTCTCCATGGTTCTGCATGAATAAGCGTGGAGAGTTGCAGCAGCGTGGTGTACCACGGTTGTCTGGCCCAAGTTGGAGCAACTAGAATGAGTCTTAGGGAATGTTGCTGTAGTTTGCGTATAACTAACGGAAGTAGTGGGAGAGGAGGAAAAGCGTACGCAAATTTTCCGGACCAGTTCATCCATATCGCATTGCCTTTGGACAGCGGATGTGGATATCTGGCGGCGATGCTTGGGCATTTTGCGTTTTCGTAGGTGGCGAAGAGGTCTATCTCAGGTTGTCCCCACAGTTGAAATAACGGTTGAAGAACTTGCGGATGAAGTTCCCATTCGTGGATCAGCTGTGTCTGTCGACTTAGCAGATCTGCTATGGTGTTTTGTACTCCTGGACGATGTTGGGCTAAGAGGAAGATGTTTAGTGGTATAGCCCATCTCCATATCTGCTGCGCTAACAGAGAGCTGCAGAGAGTGTGTCCCTCCTTGTTTGTTTATGTAGTACATGGCGGTCATATTGTCTGTGCGGACTAAGACTGCTTTGCCTGATACTTGCTTTTGGAATGCTTTTAGGGCTAGAAATACAGCTAGTAACTCCAAGTGGTTGATGTGGAGTAACTTTTGTTGCGGTGTTCACCTGCCTTGCATGGTGTGATGCAGTAGGTCAGCTCCCCAGCCGGAAAGCAATGCGTCCGCTGTTATGACTATTTGAGGAACTGGCTCTAGAAACAGTCTGCCTTTTGAAAGGTTTTTGGTTCTCCACCATTGCAGAGAGCGAGGAGTCCGACTGTCTACCAAACACTAGGTCTGCTAATTGACCGTGAGCCTGGTTCCATTGTCGTGTTAAGCACTCTTGAAGTGGACACATTTGTAATCTTGCGTAAGGTACTATGAATATGCAAGATGCCATCATTCCTATGAGCTGCATGAACACTCGAGCTGGAAGAGTGTTGCGGTTTGAATTTTGTTAGGAGAGTTTATACACTTGTTATCCTGGCTGGAGAGGGATAGGTTAGTGTTAATTCGGTGTTTATTGTAGCTCCGAGATATTGTTGTACATGCGACGGTTGCAGATGTGACTTGGTGTGATTTACTGTGAATCCAAAGTTGTGGAGCAGTTGAATTGTGGCGTGAGTGTGTTGTATACACTGACTGTATGAGCTGGCTTTTATGAGCCAGTCATCTAGATATGGGAAGACGTGGATATGCTGTCTTCTTAAGTGTGCTGCTACTACTGCTAGGCATTTGGTAAACACCCTTGGTGCTGTTGTGACTCCGAATGGGAGTACCTTGAATAGGTAGTGCGGACCGTCTAGTACAAATCTGAGATATTTTCTGTGTGCTGTGTGGATAGGAATGTGGAAGTAGGCGTCCTTGAGATGTAGAGTGAAAAGGAAGTCCTTTTTTAAAAGGAGTGGAAGTGTGACCATATGAAAGTGGTCTGATTGTATGTACAGGTTTAGGGGTCTGAGGTCTAGAATAGGCCTTAGAGATCCATCCTTCTTTAGAATTAAGAAATACAGGGAGTATACTCCTTTGTTTTGCTGATGCAGTGGAACTATTTCTATTGCCTTTTTCTGCAGGAGGGATATAACCTCCTGTCTGAGCAGTATCAAATGTTCTCGTGACATTGGACGCTGTTTGGGTGGTATGTTGGGGCGGGGGGGGGGGGTAGATGTTATTTCGAGACAGTAATCGGACTGAATTATTTTTAGCACCCACCTATTTGATGTGATGTTTTCCCAGGCTGGTAGGTATTGTTGTAGTCTTCCCCCGACAGGAGTGGAATGGGGCAGGGGAGGGGAGTCATTGGGCAGGGGTGGAGGCAGAGCGGGAGTTGTTGTTTTTACCTCTGCCCTTATTGTTGTTACCTCTGTAATCACCCTTTGGTAGCCCCTACTATAGGTGGACTGTGTGGGGGCTTTGTAAGAGGTAGAGGGTGTATCTGAAGAGTATGCCCTGGTGGCACCTCTGTAAGATGAGCGGCGAAATGAGCATCTAGGAGCCTGCGACTGCAAGGCTCCCATAGATTTGGCTGTATCTGTATCCTTTTTCATCTTTTGTTTAGGAAGTAGGGGACCCCTATATAAGAATGCACTACCTATACATAGGGAAAACTTACTGGCTTGGAAAGGTCTATAGCTAGTGAATTATTGAATAAACCTAACTCAATAAGTACATTTATAAGTTATAATTTATAGCCCACTACAACAAATACTTTTCACCAACTACGTGAATGGGTTTTTCAGTTTTATTATTGAAAGACAATTTTTTTTATATATATAGTAGTTTTTTTTTATAAAGGTATAAATATAAACTTTTTTGGTACAATCTGATATTTTTCAAATAGTTTAGTATTTTTGTGACATTATATTCAGATTAATTCATAAAAAAACATATAACACACACACAAATGAGCATAAGACAAGAAAGACGATGGAGGCAAAGCGGTAGATGACACACTACGCGCGTTTCAGCTTGGCAGCCTTCATCAGGTGACCCGTCTTTTGCACTATAATTTAAAAACATAGGTGAAAGTCAGATATACAAAACAAGGAAAAAAGCATGTAGTGGGCATATACATTTATATCTATTTCTGATTTTATATATCTTAATGTAGAACAATTTAGTTATTAGCGGTTTGAAAAATGTAGTATCACATGTCCATGTCTCGTAATATAATGTTTGCATAGCCACATATAATTAAATATGTACAGCACAGATTCATTTCAAAATAAGAGGAAGAAAAAACATTAATTTATAGGTTCCTGACCATATAGACACAGCCCTTGTATAAGTATGTCTTCTATACAGGTAGCTGCAATAAAGACATTCATCTGCTTCATCTGGACTGTGAATAAGAAATAAACAAAGAATGGAACACAAACGAAACTTGGTGACCTTTACCAAGAATGGAAGGGTGTCAGGGTGAAATATCAGATAGGGAGACCAACCTATAGAGGAGGGGGTAACTGTGACTGGTCGCCCAAGGGTCAGTGGGAAATGTGCATAGTAAAGCCATAAGCCACAAGATATAGTAGGTATTCCATAAAGTGATGGTTGTTCTATAGACTATATAATTCATACTTACCAATTAACGAGGTTTGTAACATATATTGTGGGTTTAGGCGATAATGATATAGAAGATGGAATACCTACTATATCTTGTGCGTTCGTTCGTGTTCCATTCTTTGTTTATTTCTTATTCACATACAGGGATACGAAGCTCTGATGAAATATATGTTTTTAAGCCAATTTTCCTCACATCTTGAGCTATCCATGTAAGTATGTTAATGTTGTACTATACATATCTACACCATAGTATAATCAGCCATCTGTGAAGATGGAGCGATGTGTATATGTTTCCATCCAAACAGAATTATCCTTAGGTGGTTACTTTATACTGTATATATCGCCCTCTCCATGTACGCATTTGATTGAGTGTATCTTGTTAATAATTTTGAAAAAGTATTAAAACATGAATGATGAAAATGAGGTGTATGTCCAATATAATATGTCTAATATAACCTCAGTCCAGATGAAGCAGATGAATGTCTTTATTGGCGCTACCTGTATAGAAGACATACTTATACAAAGGCTGTGTCTATATGGTCAGGAACCTATGAATTAATGTTTTTTTTCCTCTTATTTTGAAATGAATCGGTGCTGTACGTATTTAATTATATGTGGCTATGCAAACATTATATTACGAGACATGGACATGTGATACTACATTTTTCAAACCGCTAATAACTAAATTGTTCTACATTAAGATATATAAAATCAGAAATAGATATAAATGTATATGCCCACTACATGCTTTTTTCCTTGTTTTGTATATCTGACTTTCACCTATGTTTTTAAATTATAGTGCAAAAGACGGGTCACCTGATGAAGGCTGCCAAGCCGAAACGCGCGTAGTGTGTCATCTACCGCTTTGCCTCCATCGTCTTTCTTGTCTTATGCTCATTTGCGTGTGTGTTATATGCTTTTTATGAATTATTCTGAATATAATGTCACAAAAATACTAAACTATTTGAAAAATATATCAGATTGTACCAAAAAAGTTTATATTTATACCTTATAAAAAAAACTACCATATATATAAAAAAATGTGTGTCTTTAAATAATAAAACTGAAAAACCCATTCACGTAGTTGGTGAAAAGTATTTGTTGTAGTGGGCTATAAATTATAACTTATAAATGTACATATTGAGTTAGGTTTATTCAATAATTCACTAGCTATAGACCTTTCCAAACCATGTCCTTTTTCATCTTTTCAAGGGATATGTCTACATTAGGCCTGAATCAGTGTTGCTCATCAAAGGGCTGATTAAGTATGGCAATTTGGACTTCAGGTTTGAACCCTGACATGCGTAGCCATGCTTGTCTACGCAACAGAACACTGGTATTAATTGCCCTGGAGGCAGTGTCTGCTGCATCTAGTGCACAACGAATAGAGGTGTTTGCAATATTATTCCCTTCTTGGATATGCTCATTTGCTCTGTCTTTATATCTATCGGGGAGGTGCTGCATTATTGATTCTAATTCATTGTAATGTACCCTGTCATATCTTGCCAATAATGCTTGTGTATTGGCAATGCGCCACATGTTTGCTGCCTGAGAGGCAGTTCTTTTACCAGATGCGTCAAGGAGCTCAGACTTTATCCTGTGAGGGGGCTTCACCTGATGTTTGTGAATTCGCTCTTTTGCGTGCATTAGAGACCACAAGAGAGTCTAATGGTGCTGGGCCTTTAATATACGCTGGATCTGAAGGGGCAGCTTTATATTTTTTCTCTATTCGTGGGTTGATGATTTGAGTTCTAACTGGGTCTTTGAAGACTTCTGGAGCATGCTTAATAACTCCCTTAAGCATGGGTAAAATTGTGGAGGACCTTTGTGCATTATCAAAGGTATCCATTAGGAAGTCTTCTTCTGCAGGATCAGTATGTAGGTCAACCCCATGCTATTGTGCAGCCCTGTCTACTAATTGATTAACTCCCTTAGTGTCTTCTGGTGGGGAAAACCTTGAGGGATATATGTCGTCTTGAGGGACGTTAGGGACGTCTGGGGTATTGTAATCATTACAAGGGTCAGGTGAGCCCGGAGGAATAGAGTGATCTAGTGGCTCACTATCTGCACCACCCCTTGTGTCGTCAGAGCTATCATCCCTGTTGTCATCATGTGGTATGATAGAATATGTAGGGGAGTTCAGTGGCAGGGGATGAGGCGGTGATGGAGGATGGGGAGGATGAGGAGAAGTAATCCTTAGAGGAGAGGTAGCAATGTCCTTCTTTGGATGAGGAGCCGGTGTAGGTGTATCCTGTCGTTTTTTTTAAATTGAGAGTTAGTTGACCAGTGGTTGGATCCTTAACAAGAGTTTTTTGTGCAGGGTCTGGATGAAGTAAGTCCTCTGCAGGAGGCAGATCTTTTATTGCGGAGCGCTTTCTCGGCACCGAGCTGGGAGCTTCTTTTGTCTTTGAAGCTTGTTGTTTGGCAGTGTCTTTAGCCGGAAGTATGAGCCTTCTTCGGCTCCAATGGTTTTGTTGGCTCCGATGGTTTTGTTGGCTCCGATGGTTTTTTCGGCTCGGATGGTTTTTTCGGACCCAATGGTTTTTTCGGACCCAATGGGTTTTTCGGATCGGATGATCTTTTCGCCTCCGAAGTGGGTCCGATCTTGGTTTCGGTGCCGAGGGACTAACACTGGGCTTCGGCGCAGATTGTTTAGATGCCGGCACGGAGGCCGATGATGATGTCTTTTTCGGTGCCGGTAGGTGTGCGCCGACACCGTGGGCAGACAGACTCGAGCCAGAGTCGACGGAAGGCTTAGTGAGCTTCTTAGCAGAGCCCAAAGGTGGGGCAGTGGAAGCAGTGTCCCCGTGTGCACCCAAGGGCGAGGGTGTGACCAAAGCCTTTTTTGAATGTGTCGAGGAAGGGTCGGGGTCAACGGTCTTACTTACGACCCGCTGTGCTGGAGTGATGTCCTCAACTGCGGAATCTTCGTCCTCGGAGTTGCTGACGACGCCGTGATGTTGTTCTGGGACGTCGACGCCCTCTTGGAAGATGTCGTCTGGAATCGTAGCTGATGAATGAGCCATTGTTCTCCTAGCTTTTCGGTCCTGGATCGTCTTCTTGGAGCGGAAAGAGGCACAAGCGGAACAGTCTTTGGCCTCGTGCTCCGGTGAGAGGCAAAGGTTACACACCTCATGTAGGTCTGTGTGGGGAAACTTCGACCCACATTGAGGACACTTTTTAAATGGCGTCTTCTCCATGAGCTGGAAGTTGAGGCCTAGGTAGGCCCGAAGGCCTTCGTCGACGAGCGGAATCGAAGAGTTCGGAGTTGAAGAGTAGCATTGACTGTAAACGCTTCGAAACTATACCGTCGAAGCTGGTGAGGATTGCGCACCAAAGGAAATCGGTTCCAACACGGAGCACTGGAAACACATCCGAGCCCAGTGGCGGAGGAGTCACCTATCCTTTGACTGGCAAAGACTTTCCAGAAAAGAAAAAAAACCTGCAAACATCCGGGCCCAACACTAGGTGGCCATCTATGCACAGTGTGTAATCTGCAGCTCATATGCCTCAAACACATATTTATAACTTTAAAGCATGTTGATCTGCTGTACAACACCTTCCAAAACATACAAAGCATTACGTACGCTGTTCCGGTTTGCAATCCAAATGGAGAGGTGTCTTCATTGCCGGGCGAGTACACATCGTAACACTCTTTGATATCGTCTTGAAGGTCTTCAGGGATGGAACAAGAACCATTCCTCACTTTCAATTGTCTTATCCGAGGCACCCCTAGCAGCAGGTTCTCGTAGTAGATAAAACTCTGATTTTCCGCCATGGTCTTGTTGTTGTACCACACGTCCCAGTAGAGGCCATCTAAAAGCGGGCCCTCTGTGTACTACCAATAAAAGACACATTTTAGGTTCTGAAAATAGTTATGCTCTAAGCATTCAAGCCAGAAACAAATTAAACCATAACATAGAAATAAATAAACCACATTTTAAACTGTGATTGACTGAACACTGCCTTCCTCTACAAGCCTACGGTCATTGTCGGGACCTGTTGCATCATATGCAGTGCCATAATGAACTGTGTCACACCCTACTTGTGGAAAACATTCCATGCCATTAGATTAATGGAAAATAAGGACCCACGTTACAAAACAAAATGCGTAATTGGCAGACAACAGAAGCTATGTCTTTTTAATTTATGTGGAAATAAAAACCTCTGCACTTAAATATGGCAATGTTCCGCCCTCAGGTCAAATAGGACCTGTAGGAAGCTGGCTCTATCAGAGGACAGTGTTAAGCATTTGTTGTGCACACGCAGCAAATTAATTCACACACAAGACTGAACTTCAGAACAATTCTTTTTGTATAAAAATATTCTTTTCGTTATTTTATTTCCTGGAACCAAGCAAGCCTGGCACAGGTAAGTGTTAAGTACATTGCAGTAAATATACAGATTGTAACACAGTTTAGATTGCAATTGTAAATGTACTTTAATTTGATTACAGTCGAGTTACTGATAATCTAAGGCTTTTCAGAATACAGTACATATACTTTGATAGGATTTTGAGAAAAATTACAGGTAAATTACTTTTAGGATTATGAGGAAATAGAAATTTTATGTGGCCAGTGTGTCCCCCACTCGCACCCTATCCATGTACCTATGCCCCTGTATGTCCATGTTACCATGTAATTCCCATCTCGTGCCTGTAATAATAATGCCCCTGCATTTCCGTCCAATGTTAACATGTCAGTTATTAGGCCTTCCATGAATGAAACGTTAATTCTGCACTGAGGCCTACGTTGCCAATGCATTTACATGGTACACGTTTACAAGTCGAGAAGCACACGTTTTTGTGGCCCCGCCGAGCCAGGCCCTGAATTCAGGCTCCGAGCCTCTTCTGACTCTGAAAGCTGCAGTTTAGGTATGCATCCCTGACCTCTCCCTTACTCCCTGCTCAGCCGAGAGGTGCCCGGCCTGCCTGCCAAGACGGAATTTTGCCTACAGTTATCTGCTCAGCTCCGCAAAAACACATTCCAGTCTAGTAAAAGGGGTAAACATATTCCGCCTGCAGAGCATAGGGCCTAGCCTTCCTGCCTCCATTCAAGTGATTTACTGAACCCGTTGCCATAGAAAGCCCATGGCCCCTATGAAATGCACGAAGAAATATATGTACACACTAGCATTTAGTGATGAACAGCTTCTGCTCGAGAGACCTTTACTTCAGACAATACATCCTCCAAACACAAGATATCAGATGTTTGATTTAATTTGATTTGATTTATGCATTTGTAAAGCGCGCAATTGCCCATAGGCGTCTTGGCGTTGTGATTCAGCTCTGACTCTTGAAGATGTTGATTTAGGGATATGCTGAGAACAGCCACGTTTTAACTTGCTTTCTGAATGATTTCAGTGATGGACTGGTTTTTATATCTAGCGGTAGTTGGTTCCAGATTCTCGCTGTGTGTACCAGATGTGCCAAAGGTGCAGGTCGTTCTGACATCCCAGACTCCTCTACTGGTGCTAAAGTCAGCTCCCCCCAGCTCTCCCCAGTTACACGTCAATTCCACGTCATGACCAGTTTTGCGCGCACAAGTAGGGTAAAGGTTTCTGCTGACCCTGCAGACCTCCTCTATGCATCCACCCACCTATGACACACCTATGACTCATCAAGTGAACACCCACGTGTACGCCTCATAACACGCCTTCTTTTCACGCCCATGTGTTCTTATCTCTCTCTCTTTCACTTGCTCCGCCTGGAGCGTTCCGCCTTCTTTATTCATTGCAATTGTATGGCTTTACTATATATAATGTGTTATGTGAATAAAACGTCAGATGACGACCCTTCCTGAACCTTGGTGGTGATGGAACCCGATTCTCCATTGACTCGAGTCATTGTATTAAAGCCCTTTTGACTCGGACACCACGGACTCTGCCTCTCATTTTATGAGCTATCCTTATTCCTTATTAATGTATAGAAATTATGACAGGGTAATGTTTTATTTACCACATAAATCTGGCGCCCGAACAGGGACGAGTCCCCTTCCCCACGCGCCGGCGATGTAAGCGCAGCCCCCTGACCCCTTCTATAGCCGTGACGGACTTCTAGTGTACACATCAGCGGGATTTCCTGCCAACTCCCTCAGGCCCACGGAGGAGACGGAGACTGCGACCAGGCATCCACACGAGGCGGTGAGGATTGCGGACTATCCCGACTAGAGCCCAAGCCGAGAGAGCAAGGTCCGAGGTATCCCGAGGCCCACCTGTTCCGAGGCGCATGCGCAGCAAGCAGCAGTAGCAGTACCAGAAGCCGTAGCAGTCCAGTCCAGTATCGAGTTTCCGAGGCCTTCAGTTTTGCTTCCCGGTGAGTACCGTTGTTGGGAACGCATAGAGACAGGTTCATTTATTTGAGCCCGGTCAAGACGGGTCTGGGTACACAGATCCGGTACAGACGTGTCCATTTAGGTGGATGCGGTAAAGACGTGTCTCTTTATGAGACCGGTATGACTGTACTGTTCTAGCAGTGCATACAGTAAACGAGGTTATTTTAGGACTGTGTTTTTCTATGTACTAACTAGTATCTGTTTCTAATGTTTTAATGTCGTGGTATGAATGATTGTTTCCAGTCTATTATTGTGCTTATTGTGTTTTCGTTCAAGTTAGTTCAAACATGCCGCTGTTCCCGAAATTACGTCAGATAGGAACCAGGAAAGGGATACTCGAAGAGGCAGTTCCCGTCCCGCCTAGGGACACTCCTGGACATTTTATGTACCAGAAGCATGGCCTAGATGCCATACTGTACTTAGATTTATGGGTAGATTACACGAAGGATCTGGAAGAGAAATATAGATGGCCTGTCTCAGGGACATGGGATGCTGATTGCATCATGAGAGTAGAGGAAGCACTGTGGAAAAAGAAAGCTAGACAATCCCAGAAAGACGCCATAGAGTTGTGGCGTAAAGAAGCGCATAGAAGAACAGAGAAAGAAATCCATAAAGCAGAGAGAAGTAGAGAAGCATCAGAAAAAGCCAAAGAAAAAGAGCTAAAGGAAGAAGGTGAACGGGTTAAAGCAGAACAATTTGATAGACAAAGAAATGCCCTTATTAAAGGCATGTATCCCATCCTCGCCGAGGGCCTACCTAAAGTGACCCCGGAAGTACCCAGTAACTTGCCGCCACCACTGATCCCGACTAAACTCCATAGTCATAAACAGACAACAGCGGACATTTTTCTTTCCTCCTATTTAGACGACGCTGCTCCGGAGTATGTAAATACAGATTTTCCTCCTCCCAACCCTACCAATCCTCCTGTTAACATCCCTACTAATCCTTTTCGCCGACCATCCGTACCACAAGATCAACCCGCACCAGTAGTGTCACTGACGATGAAAGACGACTCAAGACAAGGCAACTCAAGTCTAGGGGCATCGGGAGGGGGGCCTACTGGAGACATACCACACACACCGAACACCCCACCACCATTAACACGAACACTACGAGAATTAGCACTACAACGCACTCCAAAAACGACAATGACAACAGCATCTCTTAGACAATCTCTTTCCCATTGTATATATGATCCAGTACCAGGTGTGGGCTCAATGCTCACATTCTCAATACGTTTACGACGCGTTGCAGACTATTTGGTCACTTTGCCAGACATGAAGGAACATTTAGGACAGAATATACCACTTCGTTAGAACGGGGGAGGGACCAGAAAGTATACATGAGGCCATGGCAAATAGAAAGGTGGAGCTTCAAAGCATGCTTTTACGATTTTTGATTAATTGTTTGATCAGGGAACAAGACCAGCCAGATAAAGAAGTAACTAATGGTATGATTACTTGGAGTGACAATATAGCTATTGGTAAACATGATACACAGAACAAAATAGAATGCATGTGCAGGAAAATTCGTAAAGAAATTCTGAATATACACAGGAAAGAGCAAGCCGAGAAAGGGGACGACGAACTCTCAGAGGAGGATGATACAGTAACAGAGGATATAAATAAAATGAATTACGTAGGTAGGGCAAGACCGTTTGACAGACCCATAGGCCTAGATTACAATAAACGTCCCCTCCCTCCAATACCAGAAAGATATTCCCTCGGACACCTATTCCAAGCTACTGAACATGCACTGAAAAAACGGGTAGGGAGCAGTGAACTTTGTACTATGCATGAACAGGAACTAGCCCGGTCAGCAGTTCAATGGGCTTGTAATTCTAACATATATAAGGATGACATAGTAGCGCAGACATTTTTGAGCCTTCCTCCGGAAGAACAACGTTTAGCTGGTATTTACATGGTTCAACATCTCATCACCTTGTATGAGAGTCAGCATTCTGATCCAGGTCCCTTGTATAAATTACTGGACGATTTACTCCTAGAGAGATGGAGAGGCCTAGGTGCCGAATTAATTAATGTCATTCTAGATCAACGACATAAGTACTTGACTTTTCTGACCCCGCACTTGATTCCTGCCCCACATCGAGAAAGAAAGACCTTTCACATAGACAGACCGAATCCCCTACGAGAGGTTCATCCCGTTAAAACTGCAGGGGGTGCGCTTCAACGAGTATACGTTTACACACCCTTGACGAAAATGGAATTATTGGAAATGAAAAAATTACTGCCCTGTCATGATAAAGACCCAGGGGGGTTCCACCGTGAATTAAAAGACATGCTCCGCATGGGGGATTATACATACGCTGATACCATTAAATTATTGAAAGTACTGTTACCAGCAGGCATTTACGAAAAGCTTAAAGAAAAAGATTGGGAGGTGGGTGAGAAAAAGATCAGCTGGACAGAATTAGAAGACGAGGATAAACTCCGAGGCCCGGGTGTTGGTCTTGGGGACAAAGCTAAAGAACTACCCGAACTATTAATACAGGTTATGCCGAGATTATTGACTACCAAAAAGGAAGATTGGGATGCTATTTCAGCCTGCAAACAGAAACAAGATGAAGACACAAGTGATTTTTTTTCTAGATTCGAAAAATGTTTTATTATTAACAGTGGCCTGAAGACAAGTAGTGAATCATACCCCCATCTTTTTGTGAGCAAGTTAGTAGAGAATTCCTTACCCTCGATCAAAAATAGAGTACTGAAGGTTGAGAGTACCTGGCAAGCAAATAGCCCTTCCCAAATGTTACAAATGTTACAGTATCACCAGAACCGAATTAGAGAAGAACAGGAACACGAAAAGAGACGCATGAAAGATACGAAAATGAAAGTACTATTTGCTCAATCAGTTCCAGCTGATGGCCATAAAAAGGGCGCGGCACCTGTCAAAGGGAACTGTAATTACTGCAAACAGCCAGGTCACTATATAAATGAATGTGCTGTCCTGAAGCACAATATAGCTACAGGCAAGACGAAAGAAAGACCGCGTCCTCCTAGACAGGATAACATCCCGCAGAACACGCAAACGCCACAGAACACGCAACAGACAGTAGCTGTACCTCAACCCATTGCTGCCACACAACATGTCACGCAACAAATGTACCAGTATGCCCAGTCAGACTACCCAGATTATCAACAGTACTCATGAAACAGCCTAGAGAGGGAGGTTGGCTTGCCCCTTATTGAGGTTCCTGTAGATCAAGAGGGTCCCTATGTACATAGTCGTGTATTGGGAAAAGACAGAAAATTTCTGATCGACACAGGGGCGAGCAGAACTACCATCAGTCATGACGAGGTTCCAGGGGCACCCCTCTCAGGCTCACAGAATATTTCCCTGGGATTTTCAGGAAAGCCTATTGTTAACGAAGTGTCAAAGCCAGTTTCCCTAGAAGTCGGTCCATTGTCCCGCACTACAGACTTGTTGCTTACGAAATCATGTCCAGAAAACTTGCTTGGTATAAAGACATTAAAAGAACTAGGAGCAGTGATTTGTTGTTCTCCGGAAGGAGTGAGATTGTTTTTACGTGATTTTAAAGGACATTATGTGTTGAGAGATTTTGACCCCAGACTCCAGAATGTACCACAGCATTTATGGGCGCAAGGTCCGACTGATGTAGGTTATATGCACATTACACCACACCGTGTCACACTCAAGCAAGGAGTTGTGCTGCCACGAATACGACAATACAAGTTGCCACCTGATGCTGTAGTTGCATTACTGAAAATTGTTGACGAACTCATTGCACAGGGAGTGGTTGTAGAAACTGACTCCAATGTATGTAATTCTCCTATCATTCCGATTCTTAAACGAACTGACCCAAATGCACCACCGGTTTACAGACTAGTGATTGACCTCCGAGAATTGAACAAATGCATAATACCGCAGTACCCAGTGGTCCCAGATATTTCTTCACTATTGACTGCAATTGATTCCGAAGCGACGTTCTTCACTGTCATAGACCTCAAGAACGCCTTCTTTAGTGTCCCGATCCATCCAGAGAGCCAATACCTCTTCGGATTCTGTTTAAATGGACGAAGCTTCAAATTTACGAGGGCTCCTCAAGGGTTCACAGAAAGTCCTAGTATTTACAGTCAAGCATTGAAGAGACAACTAGACAGTATTCACATGCCTACTGACACTGCACTGCTCCAATATGTTGACGATCTTTTGATCACAGCACGAACAGAACGAGACTGTGAACGTGCATCACTGACAGTCTTATACTTCCTGGCAGAGAAGGGGCACAAAGTGTCCCCTTCGAAGTTAAAATTCTGTGCCCAGCAAGTGGTGTACCTTGGACACTTGCTGTCCAAGAGGGGTAGACAGTTGACACCTGACCGCATTCAGTTAATTGCACATCTTCCACAGCCCAAGACACAAAAGGAAGTACGGGCCTTCATTGGCCTCACGTCTTACTGCAGACAATGGATTCCTCAGTACGCATATCTAGCCCAACCACTCATACAGTTGACAACACAGGAGGCAGCGTCTTCGACTGTCCTCCCTTGGACTCAGGAACATACACTTGCATTTGATGAATTGAAGAAAGCTCTATGTCAAGCACCAGTTTTAGCGACTCCATGTTACAGCAAATCTTTTACACTTTTTGTCACTGAACGCGAAGGCACAGCATTATCTGTCCTTACACAAGATCAAGCAGGAAAACACAAGCCTTGTGCTTACTTTTCTAGTACATTGGATCCGGTGGCCCAGGCTCTGCCTGCGTGCCTAAAATCAGTTGCAGCAACAGCTCTAGCAATCAGACAAAGCGATTCCATCGTGTTAGGACACCCCCTGACAGTACAGGTTCCACACTCAGTGGAATTTCTCTTGAACAGGACACAGACACAACACCTGACTATAGCACGACTGACAGGATATGAACTGACATTGTTCCAGCCACACATAGAGATCAGACGATGTTATGTTATGTTATAACAATTTATTATGCGCACAGCGACTCCAGCGAAGGAGCATCCTGGCGCAGAGACACGGAGCAAACATAACACAACAAGGAGATAATGCCACAGAAAAGTGCAAGAACAGACTAAAAACAGGAGGCTAGAACAGGAAGGTCTTTATGGCTCTACGGAAAGACAGCAAGTCCTCAAGTAGCCGAATTTCAACTGGGAGGGTGTTCCAGATTAACGCGGCTCTCACCCTAAAGGAGCGGCCCCCCATCCTGCTGAGCCTAAATCTGGGGACAACAGCAAGGGCCTGACCTTGAGATCGAAGATTGCGGGTAGGGACATAAAAAGAAATAGAGTTGGCCAGAATCTCAGGGCCTATGCCTCTCAAGATTTTGAAGGTCAGACACAAAACCTTGAAAAGAATACGCTTCCTGACCGGGAGCCAGTGCAGGGAGCGGAGGACATGAGACACCGGGCAGAACTTAGGTAGTCCAACAATGGCTCTCGCCGCGGCGTTCTGCACCCGCTGCAGACGGGTTAACTCAGCCTGGTTCGCCCCAGCCAGCAAAGAGCTGGCGTAGTCTAGACGAGAGATGATGGTTGCCTGGACCACAAGCTGTCTGGTAGGGGCATCGAAGAACTTAAGCACCGGCCTTAAACCTCTTAAGAGTCCAAAGCAACAGGCTGCGATTTTTTTGGTGTGCCCTATAAAAGTGAGACCAGCGTCTAACCAGACCCCTAGATTCTTCACCTCCGGCACCGGGGTCGGAGTGGGGCCCAACTCCGAAGGCCACCACTGATCGCCCCAAAGCTCCACTCCCTTCCCGACAACCATAACCTCTGTTTTTGTGGCATTGAGCTGGAGACAGTTACCTGTCAACCAGCTGGCCACCGCCTTCAGTCCAGACTGAAACCTGGGGGCATCCTGTTCCGCATCCCCGCTGAGAGTAACCGCCAGCTGTGTGTCGTCGGCATATGAGACCATGGTTAGGCCCCACTGCCTTGCGACATCAGCCAGCGGTCTCACGTAGAGGTTGAACAACGTGGGACTCAGCGAGGACCCCTGCGGAACCCTCATGGCCAGAGGCTGGAACCTGGACTTGAAGGGAGGGATGGCAACACAGAAGGAGCGGTTGTCTAGGAAGGAGCGGAACCATTGCAGCGCCTGGCCACCGATACCAATCTCCTCGAGCCGCTGAAGGAGGATGCTGTGCGATACAGTATCGAAGGCGGCGCTGAGGTCTAACAAAATCAGCGCCGCCGTCTGACCAGCATCCAACCTTGCACGGAGATGTTCCACCATCACAAGAAGGGCGGTCTCCGTGCTGAGACGATGCAATACTCTGAACCCTGCTACACTTTTACCCTCGAGCACAGTAGACCCTGCACCGCATGACTGTGTGGAAGTAATTAATACAGTGACGAAGCCAAGACAAGACTTGACAGACATTGCACTGCCAGATCCAGACCTGACACTTTATGTGGATGGTTCATGCATGAGAACAAGCACAGGAGAGTTAGTGGCCGCATATGCAGTGACCACTGATACTGAAGTCATAGAGACACATCGTATTGACACCCTGTCAGCCCAAGCAGCAGAGCTCATCGCTCTGACCCAAGCCTGTATACGAGCCAAGAACTTGAAAGTAAACATATACACAGATTCACAGTATGCCTTCGGAGTCGTACACGACTTTGGAGTCCTTTGGCAGGAGAGAGGTTTTCTGACCTCTCATGGGGCCAAAATACATCACGGTCCCCTCATTCAAGCTCTGTTAGATGCAATACACTTGCCTACAGCCATAGCCATCATGAAGTGCAAAGCACATATGAAAGTCACTGACGCTATTTCCCAGGGTAACGACCTGGCAGATCGAACAGCTAAACTTACAGCTCAGACTCAAGCCGACATTCCAACTGACACGACAAAGACAGAAGTA
This sequence comes from Lissotriton vulgaris, assembly GCF_964263255.1. Classification (NCBI taxonomy): domain Eukaryota; kingdom Metazoa; phylum Chordata; class Amphibia; order Caudata; family Salamandridae; genus Lissotriton; species Lissotriton vulgaris. The sequence goes on from NC_141689.1 coordinate 1,510,912,216, forward strand.
CCATCGCTGACGAATTGCATGACAGTCAGGGATCCCTCACAAGATATACTCGACATACAGACACATGCCACTCCAGACGAAATCAAGAAATGGACTGAACAAGGAGGGGTCCAGACAGATCAGGGATGGATGACAAAGGGCAAAGCCACGTGGTTCCTCCCGACTCCATGGTTCAAGCTATCATAAACACAGCACATAGTCCAGCACACTTAGGGGAAAAAGCCATGTTAGACAGTTTACAGAACATCTGGTTCAACAAGCATTTACGTGCAGCAGCAAAACAGAAAGTGCGTACCTGCATGATCTGTTGTCAGTTCAATCCAGGCAAAGGCATTCCCGTGGAACAAGGTGGATTCCATCCTCCTGACCACCCTTTTGAAGTCCTCCAGATGGATTATATTCAGATGGACAGATGTCGAGGATTCAAGTATGTCCTCGTAGTTGGATGTGCCCTATCCAGATGGACAGAAGCGTACTCAGTCCCAGATTACACTGCTGTGACCACTGCCAAACAGTTGGTCTGAGAATTCTTCCCGCGATATGGCTTGCCCCGTGTCGTGTACTCAGATAATGGGCAGCCATTCTCTTCTGAACTGATGAAACAAGTATCTCTTCTGTTAGGGTACCAGTGGAAATTCCATTGCGTACGACACCCAGAGGCAGCAGGTCTCGTAGAGAGACACAACCAGACTCTCAAAACCAAGTTAGCGAAGGTCTGTGCAGAAAAAGGCGTGGATTGGATGGTAGCCTTGCCGGTTGCCCTCTTTTACATGCGTATGGTAGCTCATTCCAGAACCGGACTATCCCCGTACGAGGTGGTTTTTGGTAGACCGCCGAATATGTGGGGTACGCCTATGCCGAGAAAAATAACAGATGTCGACAGTACTATGCTGACAGATTACCTGGCTTCCTTGATGTCTGCACTCCTTTCTTGTCGTTCACAGGTTGCAGCTGCCTTCCCAGACAACACCCAGGTGAAAACTCATGCAATTGTTCCGGGAGATCTGGTGTTTGTCCGCAACTTCGACCGTTCAAGCCCTCTGGAGCCCCGCTGGCTCGCTCCCAAGTTGGTGTTGTTAACAACGAGGACCGCCGTCAAGGTCGAAGGGAGAAAAGGCTGGCTCCATGCCCACCACGTGAAACGCTTCCATGGACTTGGTTCAGTAAAAGACTCTAAGGACTAACCCGAAAACATTGACTCTAAACTCCCTTTGCTAGAAAAGACTCCGCAACAAGAATATAGACAGAAACTACGGTCTAGTAAGTCAGACAGCGTTTAATTGTTTAAGTCCCCCTCGGGTGAAGCGGTTAGACAGGTTCCTGACATGTATAAGATCGTAGACCCAAATAGCCAGAGAGATAGGCAGAAAGAGATGAAAAAGAAGTACTGCAAAGCCTTACGCAGCAGATGCATAGTAACTCTGATCATTATGTTTTTTCTAAGTATATCGATTATATGTATAAGCTTGACGCTACATGTTTTCTTTCCTCCTCTTGGTTCACATATACATTCTTCCTTCAATGACACTGTAGAACACACATTCAGTGATCTGCCACCCCATGAATTGTCATATCGACTAGCCCTGCGCAACAATACCTTTATTCGTATGTTACACCATTCTCACCAGACCAGCAATGTAACGAATTGCTGGGTATGTGGCCGACTCCCACCTTATCAGAAAATGAAGGGAGTTCTGCCCCTCTTTCCTTATCACAATGGTTATAACAATGGTTCGTGCGGAGCTTGGTTTGCTTTAATGTCATCAACACAGGACAGACAGTTCACAAATTCCCAGAGTGAATGGATTTGGGGGGACCTGAATATAGTAATGAATAAGGCATGTTTTCCCGATAAAGATGGTTTTCCCCAAAGGAAAGGAACAGATCTAGAAAATGAAGTGTACGAATTAGGAAATGTTTCCCTTAGTCTTATGATTCTGAACGTCCAGTCCGAGACAAATACAGGTTCACCGTTTAGAACAGTCTTACCAGTAAAAGGTGAATTATGTGTTAAAAAGAATGGTTCAGTGCACCTAGGACACAGTGATTGTAATACTGTGATCGAATTCAATGATAAAGGAAAGTCTACTTTCAAAGCTTCCCGCCATTCCTATTTCATTTGCGGTCAGACTGGGGTGGAACGTGTTATATTGCGTTCCTACTGCCACCTGTTTTTCTAGCCCCATCCCATTATCATCGAGATTCCCGACTTGTACATGTTAGACATAAGAGGGACCTCCCCCCAGTCATCGATCAGACTGAGTCAGCATGGGACCAGTATAAGGATTATATTAGAGGTTATTTCTGGTTCGTAGGTCCCGTCCAAAATAGTAAATTAATACGCAGGTTAACAAGAACACTGGAAGCAGTAGTGAACAAGACTACTTTTGCCTTAGGTAACTTGACCGAGGAGCAGTCTGCTATGAGATTTGTTGTTCTTCAAAACCGCCTTGTTCTTGACGTCATCCTAGCCGATAGGGGCGGAGCTTGTAGAGTGATCGGCTCCAGTTGTTGTGTGTTTATTCCAAATAATGCACCATCAGTGTATGCAGCAATAACCAGACTCCATAAGATAGCCCGTGATATGCATCAGGACTCATGGTCTTGGTCCGGCTGGCACTGGAGTGTAATAGCAGGATGGGGTTGGTCAGTACTGTCATTCCTAGGAATAATACTGCTCATAGTATTTAGTTGCTGTCTCTGTCTGCAATGTGGCCCAGCGATTTGCGGCTTGTGTGCCACTGCCTGTATTCCCCGTCCACGTTCACGTTCCCGTGCACAAATGAAAAAGGATGAGCAAATGATGCTATATGAACAAATAGATGGTCTCATGAATATAAATGTGTCCTAAAGGGCGCAGTAGGGGACAAGGAGGGAATGAGGAAATAGAAATTGTATGTGGCCAGTGTGTCCCCCACTCGCACCCTATCCATGTACCTATGCCCCTGTATGTCCATGTTACCATGTAATTCCCATCTCGTGCCTGTAATAATAATGCCCCTGCATTTCCGTCCAATGTTAACATGTCAGTTATTAGGCCTTCCATGAATGAAACGTTAATTCTGCACTGAGGCCTACGTTGCCAATGCATTTACATGGTACACGTTTACAAGTCGAGAAGCACACGTTTTTGTGGCCCAGCCGAGCCAGGCCCTGAATTCAGGCTCCGAGCCTCTTCTGACTCTGAAAGCTGCAGTTTAGGTATGCATCCCTGACCTCTCCCTTACTCCCTGCTCAGCCGAGAGGTGCCCGGCCTGCCTGCCAAGACGGTATTTTGCCTACAGTTATCTGCTCAGCTCCGCAAAAACACATTCCAGTCTAGTAAAAGGGGTAAACATATTCCGCCTGCAGAGCATAGGGCCTAGCCTTCCTGCCTCCATTCAAGTGATTTACTGAACCCGTTGCCATAGAAAGCCCATGGCCCCTATGAAATGCACGAAGAAATATATGCACACACTAGCATTTAGTGATGAACAGCTTCTGCTCGAGAGACCTTTACTTCAGACAATACATCCTCCAAACACAAGATATCAGATGTGCCAAAGGTGCAGGTCGTTCTGACATCCCAGACTCCTCTACTGGTGCTAAAGTCAGCTCCCCCCAGCTCTCCCCAGTTACACGTCAATTCCACGTCATGACCAGTTTTGCGCGCACAAGTAGGGTAAAGGTTTCTGCTGACCCTGCAGACCTCCTTTATGCATCCACCCACCTATGACACACCTATGACTCGGCAAGTGAACACCCACGTGTACGCCTCCTTACACGCCCATGTGTTATTATCTCTCTCTCTTTCACTTGCTCCGCCTGGAGCGTTCCGCCTTCTCTATTCATTGCAATTGTATGGCTTTACTATATATAATGTGTTATGTGAATAAAACGTCAGATGACGACCCTTCCTGAACCTTAGTGGTGATGGAACCCGATTCTCCATTGACTCGAGTCATTGTATTAAAGCCCTTTTGACTCGGACACCACGGACTCTGCCTCTCATTTTAGGAGCTATCCTTATTCCTTATTAATGTATAGAAATTATGACAGGGTAATGTTTTATTTACCACAATTACTTTTCTTAAATGATGTAGTATACCTGGATACTACACTGGGGCATTTTCAACAGGTAAGTAAAATTGTGTTGGTTAGTTAGTACAATTTTGAAGAATTTCTTTAGGTTTTGAAACTCCACACAGAAACCTTTCCAAGAAAAACAGTCAATGTCATCCTATGGAGAAAATAGTGTTATCGGTTTTAGGGTAAGTATTCAGTAGTGCGGGTTGAGGTTCTGGGGGTAAACTCAGGGGTCCCCCAGGGTCAGGGATGCACTCTTGTTACACTCTCAGTGGCACTTGGGCAGCCGGGTGCAGAGTGCTGCCAATGGGCTACTGAACTCAGGGTGACTACACCCTTGGTGTGCTCATCCCACATGAGGGTGTGAGCACAACCCCTAATGCCGATTGGGGAGTGCCTGCCATCTGCAAGATGGTGGCCACTGAACAGTGGGCTTCACCTCGCCTCCCTCACCTGAGATGTGGAGTTGGCAGAGGTGAGCACACCTTCTGGGCTGGCTAATTTTTCCCATCCGGTCTTCCCGCCGAAAAGAAGGGGAGACAGGAAGGTGGCCTGCTCCTGATAGCAGGAGAGGCTGGGGGTAGCATTACAAAAGCTGCAAGGCCTTTGAAGCTCCCCTGCAACAGATGGCTCTTCCTGGCCTGGGCGAGGTGTATACACCTCGCCCAGGAAAGGCTTTGTTTCTGGGCTCAGGAAGTGAAGACTCCCACCCCAGGGTCCAGAAACATGTCTTGTGGTGGCAGGCTGGTGTGTACCAGTCAGGGAATCCTCCACTAACTGTTGGTTTTTCAGGGGGAATATCGAAGATGCCCTCTGATTACATTTTTCATTAAACCCCACACTGGCAATAGTGTGGGTTTAATATGCTGAGAAGTTTGATACCAAACTTCTCAGTGTTCAGTGCAGCCATTATGGTACTGTGGAGTTCGTTATGACAAACTCCCAGCACCATATACTCTTAATGGCAGCACTGCACTTGCAATGTCTAAGAATTGACTTAGACACTGTAGGGGTACAGGGTTCATGCACCTGTACCCTCACCACTTGTATAGTTCACCCAGCTAGATGGGTGACCGAGCCATGCCAGGACAGGGGGTTGTAGGCATGGCCCACAGAGATGTGTGCCATGTCGACTTTTCACTTTGTTCTGCAACAAAACACGCAGCCAGCTAAGGCAGTATGTGAGTGTAATGGTACAGAGCCTCTAAGGGTGACACAATAAGTACTGCAGCCCTTAGAGGTTTTTCCTGGTCACTGTGCCCTGGGTAGCTGTGGTACCATTTACCAGGGCTGGCCTGTGGCCAGAGATGCCAATTGGGTTTTGTTTTGGGGAAAGAACGCTGGCCCTGGGAACATGATTGTCAGGAACCCAGGGCACATCAAGCCACAGTGCATCAGTAGTCTGGCAAAAAGTGGGGGGGGGTTACTGCAACAGAAACCCAGCTTCTCACAGGACCAGAGAAACCATCTCCTCCAGTGGCACAACATCCAACATAGGTGATAATTAATGTAATTAATTTTCCTGCTACTGTGCCCTAAAAGGCTCTTCTAACCTCATTACAGTTCATCTTAAATCACCTCCTCGTTTCCCACATTACGTGCAGAGACCTCACACGTTATTGTGCCCTTGTTCTGGATACTCCTGCTTGGAGACAGCATGACTGCCCCTTGCTATGAGGGCCATCACCTTGTGCAAAGGCTGTGTCAGAGAAGCAGGCAGAAAATCCCTTTTGAAAGAGAACCAACTCACACTGGTCCTAAAACCCCTGTCTGGGATTTCGTTGTGATTAACTGTACTAAAAAGACATGCACTGGGCTGAACAGCATGCTATTGTATCTACTGGTTGAGTGTGTAGCTCTTGCCTGAACAGAGAGGTTTTAGAGCCATAGTAGGACAGACCCCGGGACAACTGTGACCCACAGCCAACATGGTTGGGGCCCAGTGGCCAGTCTGCCCTGCGGCCCTCATGAGGAGGGGTGGCAGTGTGTTAGAGTAGGGTTGGTTTAGGCAAAGTTAAGGTGCTGGTCAACCTCCTTTGGGTGAAGTGTTAGTGCATACAGTGGGAACTGTTGCAGGCATGGAACTGCACTTTATTACAAGGACAACCATTCATGAAAACAACAAAATGTCCAGACAATCCACAGACGGGTCATTGAAAATGCAGGACAATCTCAGCTTTCATTTTTTTTGAATAAAGACTGTATTGCTGCATTCGGGCAACACTGACAGCAAAAACATGTAATTACACTGTCACCAAGTGGCAGCTTGAGGGAATAACACCTCTTCCACCTCGTAGGGCCGGGGGAAAACACTTTAGAACTGATTAACCTCAGAGATTCTGGAAGCCCAGAAGCACCCCCTCCTGTTTCGAGCTGTTCACGTGTTTCCATACTTGACAGACCACAAGGCGCAGCAGAAACATAACAGTTTTACGTCTCTTAGCAACAACACCCCGTGTGGTAAAGTGGGGGCATCTACATTCCAGAGCGTTGAACTCAATGACTGTTCCGCTTCCTCGTAGTTTAAGGCGGGCTGCAAGTGTCAGGTGGGGCTTCTCTGGGCGCGGTTAGGATGGGGACGACGACAAATGTTGGGGGGGGGGGGGGGGGGGGGGGGGGGATGAGTGAGATGGAGGGGGTACGCCCTCACTGGATGGACTCCGTGTTAGGAGTGCAGACAAATGAGCACACCCCCTGCACGCTTGGATGGCATCACTTGCAGTTAATATTTGAAAAGTGATAACTGCGCAAGAAAGTAATACGGTCCACCCCCGGCTTTAAGTTAGGCGGGTCCTGCCAGGATTTTGAAACGGGCTCCTACCAGGCCCTATGTTTGCCACATAAGCAAAAACATGAGGTTGCTGGTAATCCATGCAAGTCGATCAGTCCCTGGGTATATTGTAAATGTTTCACTTTGTCTTTAGTCATTCCCTACGAGTATTTGCTTTTTACAGACGTTGTTTGCGCAGCTTGTTTTTCACGCAACATCCGTCTCTTGCATTCTCCATACTGGGAACTGAGTCGTCTCCAAATGTTAGGGTAAATTCGGTTTTGGGGTGGGTGTTCATGCCATGACGTGCCCGAGAGCTCTGGTGTTGAGACTCAAGGCAGTGTGGGTTTCCCACAGCACCTGTCAGTGAGTTACAAGGTGCTCAGAATATGTGCTCATCCACTCCTTGGCTTCTCAGAAGAGTGCACACAGGGATAGTCACAAACATGCCAATTCTAGAGACTACTCTATGGGCAAGTGTGTAAAGCAGGTACACACAGATGCTGAAATATTGTCAGCACCAACGGAAAAAAAACGATGTGTTTACAGGTAAGGAGAGGGTGTGTGGGTGAACGTGAGGGAAAGAATGTGCACTAGGGGAAGGTGACGTGATAAGTGTACACAGATGGACAGAGTGAAAGGAAATGGAATGTAAACCATGCAGATTAATGAATTACAGAATAAAATGTGGGATGAAAAATGTTATTAACTGAGACCAGAGAGGAATGTGATGTGCCAGCCAGAGTTCAGGATTAACTCAGACAATCTGAACACCCCTCCCCACTTCAACAAGAGACTAATATGAAATAACGGTCTACTATTTCCAGATTTGAAACATTTTAGGTCTAATTGCTCATAACTATAATGTGCTGTTACTCCTTTATCGTGTACTTTAAAAAAAAATCAGTGCGGACAAGCATTGGCAAAGCAATAAGTCCGTCTTGGGGTATTTTACATTTGTTAATTCATATACCTAGATGTAGTAACAGTACACTCACAGAGAAACGTCCAAATACTGGTCAGGTGGACAGCTGTGTCCAGCACATAACTTAGTTCACGTTTTGTGCTATGTTGTTAATTACAGAGGCTACACCACGCATGAAGGACTGCTCGTTTTGCCTCTTTGGGCACACTCTTTAGCAGACCGCCCCCTCAGTTTTTGTGGCGTGCTCGTCAATGTTTTACCATTTCTTCAGAAAGATGGATGGCAGCGCCAACAGCAAACAACAGCTTCGGCCACACGAAATCAGGGGAGCCAAAATAAAATGATCTAGCGCATAACCAGTTTCTAAGCACTAGAGGTGGGTATTCACTATTCAGAAAAGTTATGGGAAGAGCGGAGCCAGGGGTTTGACTTGGCTCTAAATGCCCAAGTACGAGATGTTTAAAGGGACTCGCAGGTGTCTAGCACTCCAATATTTTGTCATACGAAGATTGGTTAAAAATATTGCAAAATCAATTGAATATGGGGAGGATAGTGTTCCATGGAGGATAAAAGGGGTATATATCAGTCAGCCTTCACTGGAGGTGGGGTGATCAGTGGAGAGGGTGTTCGAAAAATCTGTTTTTAGATTTAGCATCTGTAGAGAAGGAGCGGTGACGCGAATGGGAAAGACTGATTTTGGGGATGATTAGTCCCCTGTAGGAGGTCGATCAAGAGGCTCAGAACATTCAAATATATGAATGATGTCCTGATTTTTACTAAATTCTAGAATAGGACCAAAGGGAAGTAAGTGTTCAAATTTCCAATCAATACATTATGAGACTGCGGCAACAGAATTTGAGAATTCTCTTCCTGACCCTTCCCTGAAAGTTGAAAGATATGGTTATTTTTAGCCTCTGTTATATTCACCTCAAGTATTTTATTTTCACTGCTTTAATTACTTCCACATTTTTTATTTAACTGAGAGGCAATATTGTTCCCCTGTAACAATTTCCCCTTATTGAATCAGTAAATTTTACTCATACACCGCTTTTACTTTTTGCCTTTATTGGCTGCTGCGTTGCCTCTATATAAATATTTCCTCGTGATTTATATTTTTGGGTCATCTTTGCTATTGGATGGTACATTACCGCTGGCCAATATTTGCTATGTAAAACGCCCTAATGCCACTTGGGCCTACTTAGCGCAATATTAAACTACAAAAGTAAATACAATAGCTTTCATTCTTACGGACGCCTTTGCATCCGCTGTAGTGCTTGAATGTCTAGAGCTTAGAGGTTTGTGTAGTGTGCCTTTAGAATGACAGATAAATGCTTCAGTTTCACTGTTCTTGGGGAAGGAAAGATTTGGGGCCAGATGTACGAAGATTACATTTTGCGAGTCTACAATAGCGAATTTTACCGATACTCTATTATAGACTTGCAAAAAGCAATGTATGAAGGTTTTTGCAAACATTTTGGGATTCCTACATATTCCTCAATAGAGAGTCACAAATTGCGATTCGGTATTAAGGAATGCCTAACCATTCATTACTATGGGTCTAGAGGCCCATAGGAATGAATGGGAAGAGGATGTATGACGTTACCACGCATACCATTACCACGCATACCATTACAACGCGGTATTTACAACGCATACCGTTACAACGCATAGCGCTTTGAGGTGCTGGATAGTGGTAAGTATAATTTTATATTCCAACTCCAGTCCCCGTGGATACTAGGGAAGGTGTTGGATATAAAATTAAACTTATTCCCTATCCTAGAGCGCCCCCCAGCGCAATGCGTTGTAATGGTATGCGTGGTAATGCCTGCGTTGTAAGTGTAGTGCGTGGTAAAAAATGCGTGGTAACAGTTGTGCACCATGGGGGAGCACCCCAAGACATTCGCAATTTAAGAGTACCAAATAGGTACTCGGAAATTACGCATGCAATTTCATGGGTGCAATGGGGCCAAAAGGGGATGTATGACGTTATGCACCCCTGAAATATGCATGTGTGCACATGTGGCGTACATTCATGCCCTAAGGGCATGTATGTGCGCCACATGGCACTTAGAAAAATGCAAAAAAGTGAATTTTTCTAGGAATTTGCAAATTACCACCAACTAGAAGTTTGTGGTTATTTGTGATTCCTTGATGCCAAGTCGCAATTTGCGATAGCTATAGGAATTAAAATTGCAAATTAAGATTCCCTAACTGCATTCACAATTTAGGTAATCGGAGATATTGCGAATTAAAAATGTCTCATACACTGCACACTGTATTTTTGCAATCGCAAATGGCCTGACTCTTTGGGATCGCAAAAAGCGTTGATACATCTGGCCCTTGGTTCTTAGAGTAGTCAGATAACACTGAGTAGGATTAAAGAGTAAAGTAAATGAAAATAGATTTCCCCAAAAATCATGTGGGCTAAAGAAAGGGGGATAGCAATAATTAGCAATTTGCAAGAGCACATTAGTCTGTGTGAATTGAGGTTTGGCATCAAGGACCAGCCTTGACACCCTCACGGTTGACAAGTAGCGCTCTACAAATCTACGGTTTGATTGATTGTGTCTTTGTGCAGTTCAGACAGTCCTAGTGTGGATGTTAGCTAACCCCACAAGTTGTGTATGCTATTCGTGCCACCCACACAAAGGAAGAAGGGCATGTCCATGGCATTTGTTTTAAATACCGGCGACTGCCCTGGATCAGTGCACCAGGTGGCATGCAAACGCATCGACTGCTTTTAAATGCTTTGTGGTGAACTCTTTCTGGTCACCTTCTGGTAATCACTTGCCTGGTCTGATGAGTGGGGAATGAAAAATCCCTCAGCTGGGCTCCACCACCAAAGCACATGAGCTCTTGCGAACAACAAGGAGAATGTTGTGGTCTAGTGCGTTGAAAGCCAATATTTCAAGAAGTAAGAGGACAACCATCCAAGTTTTCTTGGAGACAATGAGCCCAGATATGTCAGAGCGACATTGGTTTGGTGCTTTGTTGGGGTACTTATGTCTGAAAAGGGTCCAGAAGCTTACTACAAAGTATAAACTGTTTCATTATTTTTAAAAAGTCCACCATTTTTATAAATTCCTCAACGAAGGGAAGGATGGAGACAGAAAGAAGTTCGAAATAGTAGCTGAGACAATTTTAGGTTCCTTATACCCAGCATAATCTGTACTTGCTTTAAAGCGACAGAAGTTTCTCTATTTTATATATTTTATAAAAGTGTCCTTGGTTGTTCACACTCTACCATCTGTTCAAGTTCGTACATTTCCCAGTTGCCGCTGATGTGCTGCAAGAAAATGGAAGAGGAACACTTGTCTTTCATGTCTGGAGGACTAGGACCAATATGAATGGTAGCGTTGCACACCTTCTTGTACTCGTGATTGTTCTTTATACTCCTCGTAGCAATGTTGCGGCGTGCTGAATGATAGCGTGCTCTGCCCCAAAAAGCACGCATGAATGATTGTCAATATGTAAGGCACGACCTTGCATGCCAAAATCAGACGCACAGCCTGGAAACGAAATCACATTCTTAACAATAAACCAATGTTCATCCGATAATCTGTGTTTAATCCATTAATTTATTTTGTATTTTCAAGTTTATCCATAGTTTATCCATTCACTCGCAAGGCAGCGTTATTCCCCATTTTTTCGCAAGCCACTGGCATGCCCATCCAGGCGTTATCAATGAAACGTATGGATTAATTGATTCATCATGTTTAACCTCACATGTTTTTCACCCAATGGATTTCGGCTCTACAGCCCTTCGTCAGGGGTGACTTTCGTGTCGTGACCGGCAACATGATAATCTCATTCAGAATCCCTGCAGCCAGCAAAGTACTCCTTCCCGTTGTTTTACCTTCTACTAGGACCACGTCCACTTAGATTAGACAATAATAATTCATCAATATTCCCAAGATTGTTTATCAGAGTAAATCAGCTCTGAAATTAGTGACATCATATGTAAATAAAACAGCATTCAGGACTTTGTCTATGGCAAATGTCTATTAAAAAGTAGACCGGTCTGGTGAAGATCTTTAATCAGTAGGACAGTTAAGAAATGTATAAACTTAAAGACATCTTGTAAAAAACAGCAATTTGTCTTTTGTTACCAGACAAAGCTTCAGTTTGCAAGCATGATGCTGGCCATATGTATTTTCTACTACCCACTCCCAACTGCTCCAAAAATAAGAAAGTCAGAAAGGCGAATACATATACCTTCCAAAAGTCCTCCATAGTCGACAAAGTTTTGAAGTTGGTCGCCTCTCTCTTTGATATGGGTGTTTCCAAGAACAGTTGCGACATCACTTTTGTATAGTAGTACGTGTTCGAACTCGCCATTCCGTAGGTCACTGTGAAAATAAGATGTAGACAAAAACAGGTGTAAAAGCTATGGAAACAAGTCTTCCTCAAAACTTGTGGGAATGTGTAAAGAACGGGCACCTGGACAATTTCAGGGCATGTGTTTAAGAGAAAGTGCACAATATTGTCAAGGACATGAGAAACTAGCAGCCAAAGTAGAGACATTAGTGGAGAAGAGTCTTTACCGTTGAGTTAGTATGTAAGAAGCAGAAATGTTAGTCACCCTTTGTAACTGAATTTGGCAGGTGTCTTCATCTGAAAAACAAACCACTTTATTGGGATCCGCAATCCTTCAGCCCACTGGAGTCGAGCATAGGTGCGAGAGGGCCAAATCTAAGTCAGGTTTTCAGGATAACCGCTGACAATGTAATAGATTTGTTGTTTCGACTATATGTATTTGCCTTATATGTATATCCCACATACTGCATGGATCAAGCGGGTGTGGACATAAATAGACCACATTGGCTTCCACAAAAGCCCAAGGTGAAACTACGTTTCAATGATCTGCTCAGGCTTGTTCAACATCACACACTGTAGTTAATGCAAACAGTGTCTCCTTCCGGAGGTACACTTACATGCACTTAAATGGGTAATTAAAGAATCACAGAGTTATTGAGTGCCATTCAATAAGACATTTATGTATAATACAAGAGTCATAGTACATAGTCTGAAATATTGGACTGTGTCTCACTCAATGACTTGACCACCAAACAACTGTATTGATGCATAGAGACACAAGGGCTCTTCCCACTGTCTGGCAGCCATTTTGATATAGTATCGATCTGTTTTTGCACACTTCTCACTGCGCTCTGCGGTTTACTTTATTCAGCCTCGTAGCACCTTGTTTTACCAGTTACGTTTATTAAAAATACATGTTTTGTATGTTTAAATCAATGAGAATATATTTGTAACCATGCATACTGAGGCCGCTGTATTGAAGGGTCTCTTGTATGGTACCTAAATATTTATCAGTGCACTGATCATGTCTCTCAATGAGTCGTCAGCTATCCTACAAGTTTATGTATGGGTACATCCCTGAAAAAATCACTGTATTCATAGCTTTATTGCACAGGGTTAATGTGCCAGCCCCATCTCTGTGTGTTGTCCTACATACACAAACACTGAATGCGGTAGCACGCAGACAAAGCAGCAGCGGCTTATGTTAGCGGGGAGGGAGGATTTGTTGATCTACAGGGCTTCTCATTCAGAAACAATTCGGTTCTCTCACTATGTTGTGTGATCATTAAGTACAAGCTACCCACCCTAATGACTACTTCAGGTAGTGCTTATTTCCGCTACCTCCAGACTTATGGGGTGCCCTGGCTGAAGTAAAGTGCTACGAAAACAAATGATGGACGGAATGCTGAAGAAATCACCCATTCACCCCCAGTCAAGAGATCAGGGTTAAATCCATTGTTCTTTTGCTCACTATGCCACCTCAGTTTGGACCCAGCCATATGCAAATTGCGTAGCACTTTTCGACCTAAGTGGGATGGGCATGACCAGAAATGGGTCCCTTGCTCACTCTGCCACTGGATTCAAGCTAACCTAGCTGATGAGGGGTGACATCCCGAAGGGAAACACCCATCGCAACGAAGTGATCGCTTCCCGAACACAATACAACGCAATTAACACATCGCAGTAACGTTTACATCGCATGCCATAGCAACGCTTCGACGTTTACATCGAAAGGCATTGCAACGTAAGCAACAACAATGCAATTTGCAAACGAGCGCGATGTAACCATGTTGAATGTCAATCAAACTTGGCCCGTTTATATTTTGAAAGTTATAAAATGTGACTCAAACTTGAAGTGAAGCCCGTCATAAAATGTCAAGCCCGTTTAGACCGCTTACATTTGGGGAGTCATAAAATGTCAATGTCAAGCCCACAGGGCCGGTCCTAGGCATGGGCGGTATGGGCAGCTGCCCAGGGCCTCGCGCTCAGGGGGCCCCCTGCCGGCCCCGCAGAGTAGGGAAAAGCGCACTTGCGCAGGCAGTAAGGCACTTAGAGGGGCCTCACATCTTCCCTTTCGCCCGGGGCCTCAGAAGGCCTCAGAAGGCCTAGGACCGGCTCTGCAAGCCCATGTCAATGTCAAAGCCCGTTTCAATTTTGCAATCGCATGTTGAATGTCACTCAAACTTGGCCCGTTTATATTTTGAAAGTCATAAAATGTGACTCAAACTTGAAGTGAAGCCCGTCATAAAATGTCAAGCCCGTTTAGACCGCTTACATTTGGGGAGTCATAAAATGTCAATGTCAAGCCCATGTCAATGTCGAAGCCCGTTTCAATTTTGCAATCGCATGTTGAATGTCAATCAAACTTGGCCCGTTTATATTTTGAAAGTCATAAAATGTGACTCAAACTTGAAGTGAAGCCCGTCATAAAATGTCAAGCCCGTTTAGACCGCTTACATTTGGGGAGTCATAAAATGTCAATGTCAAGCCCATGTCAATGTCGAAGCCCGTTTCAATTTTGCAATCGCATGTTGAATGTCACTCAAACTAGGAACGTTTACATTTGGAAAGTCTTAAAATGTCAAGCCCGTCGACCGCGATGTTACTCAAACTGGAAGATTGTTCAGCGCGATGTAATAAATAAAAACGTGGAAGTTTACATTTTACATTTTCAAAGTCATACGCGCGATGCCAGTCAAACATGCAGCTAGATGAAATAAAAACGTGGGGATCTTAAAAAGTGATGCCCATCTAGCGCGATGTCACTCAAACTTGAAGCTTGATGAGCGCAATGTAATCATGTGGAAAGTCATAAATGTCAAGCCTGTTTCTATCTTGAAATCGCAATGTAATCAACGCAATGTCACTCACACTTGAACCTTGATGGAATAAAAACATTGAATAGGGGTTGGGTGGATGAATGATGAATGGGTGGATTGATGTAGGTTCCAAAAGGTGGGTGGATGAATGAAGAATGGGTGGACGGATGGATTAAAGTAGGGATGTAAGGGTGGATGGATGATAGGGCTGATGGGTGAAGAATGGGTAGATGGATGTAGGTGCAAAAAATGTGAGTGGATGAACGTGTGTGTAATAGAAATAACCAATAACAAACGATAACGTATCCATTGATTTGTAAGTTTGCCTCATAAAGCATTCAAGGGCTGGGTCAGCTCCCCGGGGATCAGGATATTATGGTCGCCCCTCCAAGCCAAGGTCTACTCGGGAGTTTTGCACGTTCTTATGTCCTATATTTTCCCTTCTTAATTTTCATTGCTGTACGTTTTTATTGTGGACTGAAACCTTCTGATTCCATCAAATAATTCACGTGATCTAAAATGTATATTCAAACATAGGCAACTGTTCATACCACGAATAGTATCACAAAGCGGCACTTATACGACATTAATTAGCCTTTAATCGGTGTCACAGGGCAGATCAAAGGCTGCTCCTGACAGGACCGCTAGCATCCTTTTAAAAAAAAAAAGAATATAGCGCGAAGGAATTGGAGAGCTTCACATGAGCACCAGTTACATTACACATTCATTTTTTGGTAGAAACAAGGAGATGTGCTTTGCCCAGAATAACAGGATCCCGAGAGGTCGCCGAGACTCGAACCTGGTTTCCCACCAGGGCCGGACTGGGAACTTCAAGCAGCCCTGGCAAAAATTATAAATTCAGCCTCTATTTACACCAAGTCGGTCCTTCACACACGCTGGTGAATTAAACAAAGCTTCCTGCACGCACCTAAAAGACGCAGAGAAGAGAAATGCTTCTCTCCAAAAATAAAGGGAAATACACTTCAATCCTATGCCTGCTGCTCCTCTCATGAAAACAAAACACTCGCAGATCCATCGTAACTTATCGTCTTTTAGGTGCGGGCAGGCAGCTTTGTTTAATTTACCAGCGTGTGTGAACGTTGCTGCAGGGCTGTGTAACTCATCACCACTTCCGTTGAGTGAAACCGGCCTCCTGGGGACCGAAACCGGCCTCCAAGGGTCCAGCCTACCGGGGGATTGCCCGCTTGCCCAGCTGGCCAGTCCGGCATTGTTTCCCACCACCAAAGTCGGCAGCTTTGCCCGTTTAGCCCACATCTTCATCCATATCTTTAGCAACACCTACCACTAGGAGAAGGATGAAGTGGTTTTGCCACAATCACAAGAATATATTTTAGGAGCTGCAAGCGGGAGGAATGTGCTAGTGCAAACTAGCTCCTAAGAAGAGGACATGCATTTTTAAATTAACTAATTAAGCACTGCCATCACCAACTCTCTATCACAAAACAAGTATCGCGCACACTATGTCTCACACACTCACTCTGCCATACAGTCTCACGCCCTTTTATACCCCCCATACGTTTTTGCCAAAATTGAATGGTAGCATTTTAATAATTCAGTAATTTCTAGTGCACAATATATTGCCAAAAAATAAAAAAATAAAAATAAAAAAGGGAAATAGAAAGGGAAGAATTATCGGACCCAGGAGGGGGGGGGGGAGGGGGGGGGGGGGGGTCGTGGGTGCACGGCTTTAGAGGCGGGATCAGGCATTCCGACAAAAGAAAGCAAAAACTGGGGTAGGACAACACAAATGGCGTTGTAAAGGAGTGAGATTTCGGAGCCTGCGGAGTAAAGTACTAACCCATACACATGAACGCATTTGCGAGGCAACAACGTCCGATGTCAAAGTTGCCGATGTTGTAGATATTACGAAGTAATAACCACATGGTAAATGCAAGCGATGAAATGGTGCGCAATGTGGCGACATACAACCCATCCCGAAACCAGGCCCAGGATGCTGGTTTCTGGTCCAGGAAGGACCTGGCTTGCCAGTTCGGGCTGGACTGATCCCAGGGGGAGCAGTGTCAAGACTGATTTGCATATGGCCAGGTCAAAACTGGGGTGGCAGGATGAGCAAAATAACGATGGATTTAAGCCAGATCTCTTGACTGGGGGTGAATGATTAATTTGCTCTGCATTCCGTCCATCATTTGTTTGTGTACCACTGGCTGAAGAAAAGGACATCTTTTACACTTCAAGTGTTAAGCGTTTGTGGGCGCAAGGGAGGATGTGCATACATAAATCCCAACACTTTATGCAGATAGATGTTCTACACAACTGCTTTCTTGTCTTTCAGTCTACAATGTAAACTTTTACGTAACCCATACCTTGAGAAAAAACATGTTTTTGGAAGCCTAGACAAACATCAACCTCAACGTACACGCTTTAACGTATTTTTAAACAGTAAGTACGTTACTTTAGATAAGGATCTAGCTGTTATCCTCCATCTAGGTAATGTTTTTTCCAGGTCATGTTTGAAGCCTTAAAAAATAAAGTGAAAAAGATTCGAAGCTGATGGTGGATTAGAAGCCGAGCCCACATGATGGAAATATGCTCGAGACCACGCGTTGGCATCTGCCAGCTAGGAACCAACAGTGTAGCTTCTAATGCAGATTGCAAAACTCTCGGAAGGCAAGCAAAGTTGAAGCATTTGGCGAGGCAGTGAAAATTAAGTCATCAAGGAACCTTCGAAAGAACAGAGCTCTTATTTTAATCTTGACGGATATTGAAGGCCAACCCAGACTTCTTCACAGACTCCAAACATGGCTACAGCTAGAGATCCTTAATTGGTCTACTATGGACTGCTTGGACCCTTAAAATGAAGTACTATGAAATATCCAAATACACAGCCATTCCATAAAACAGCTTGAGCGAGCGCTTATCTCCGTTTAATGTCTAACAGAGGACAAGTCTTGGAGAAGTTGTCAAGACAGTAAGGAGTTGTTTTCTCTACTGTTAGGACGTGTCAGTAAAAGACAGTTCAACGTCAAAATGTATATCTACTGAAAATGTCCCAACAAGAGTTTGCAAATTGCACTGGCCAAGACTAAATTCCAAACTTCGGTGTTTCCAGCATTTAGACACTGTTTTTTGCCATCCATTTCTTGGCAGTGATTGAGTACATTGATGTGGTGCTCCTATCTGAAACTTCATGACTCTGGTTGCGCAAATACAGCTATCGTTGGCGTACATCTGGCAGCGATAACCTTGAACGAGCAGGATGCCCCACTAGAGAACAATGTAGGTTTGCGAAAAGAGTGTCAGAAAGCCTGGGGTACACCACATTTCTAAGACAAATGTTTAGAAGTATAGTGATTTAGGTGCACTTATTGCTGACAATTTATCAGTAAAGAGAGTAACAACTCCAGAGCCCTATCTCTTACGTCCAAGTTCTACACAAGGCAACCATGGAGGAACACATGGCCAATGGGGCAAAATGGAGCTCAGAGACCCAAGAGGATCAAAACAGCTGTGTGCCCCCTTTCTCAATGCCACGAGTTGTTCCCGAATATCCTAAGTGTTACAGATATGAGTGTGTTGTAATCAAATATATGAAGGACTACTCAGTGCAAGAGCTACAGTTGTGACTAATATGAGTTGCATTTACTCGCAGGTAAAGTACCCCAGATTCTCAGCAAGGTTAATAAGCAGTACATTTTTAGGGGGCAGGGCGGCCTACATAAAACAATTCAGTCAGGCAGGCTCTTAAGAAGAGTCTAGCCAAACTGAGAATAGGTCTAAAGTTCACGTTCATAGCTTAGTGTGTACAGAACATATGCAGACGTCTGTAGCAGAGTGATGGATGTCGTCCATCATCCTTACAGTTGGTGAACGAATTCTACCCTAAGGAGCGGAAGAAGCAACCCGGTAGTATTCAAACATGCACGAAACTGCCAAACCTATATCTCAATCCTTCTCATCCTCCCATAATTCTCATAGTCTATCTAAGCCGCACATGGCTTTTCCTCTCAGCATTTGAGGTATCTGTTTAGAAATGCACAATTGAGAGCCTTTCAGCATAATTGAAGGGGTTTGAAAGAAAGCAATATGCATCATCTTTTGATTTCTTCTGAATTCTTAGGAAATGTCACTTTCAGGTGGCTGAGAAACCATTCTTTTTCTCCACTATATTCCACTTTGTGTAGGGTCGCTAAGGGTTCATCCGAGTCCCAGACTGTTTAATGTTTACATTTGGCCAGTAGCTGACATTGCGGTTTCCTTCGGACTATCATTGATGTCATATGCGGATGACACTCAGTTGGTCATCTCGCTTTCTCCCAATGAAGGGAAGAATGCAGATCGGCAAATGAATGGCGTAACAGTAGTTGCCAACTGGATGGATGCTAGCTGTTCAAAACTAAATTGGGACAAGACAGAGATGATGACTGTTGGGGCTCCTGAATGGTGGAGTGAGATGCTGGGTATGCTACCAGCTCCCAAACCTATTGTATTTGGCTGGCTCAAAATCTGACAATGAATTATCATGTGAAAAAAACATCAGACTGCTATTTTGGCCTAATTAGGAGTCCTAATAAAATGTTGGAACATTTACAAAATTCCACACAGAAAACAGGGTTCAAGATAGTATAGCCTCTCGTCTACATGATGTCAATTTTCTCTACCTTGGAATTTCGCAAAACCTAAGAAAAAAAAGGCAACAGACAGTTCAGAATGAGGCACCACGCCTATTACTAAGAATTCCAATATTTGCATCAGTTTGCTCTCATCTGACTCAACTGCATTGGATGGCGATTATTAAGAGAATTTAACTGAAAGATTTGTGCCTCATCTTTAAGGCATTCTCTGACCCTTGTTTAATGTCCATCCAAAAATTGATTCAACCTTATTTCCCACCAAGGGCTTTAAGACCAGCAGATCTTAGACTAGCTTGTGTCCCTTGGTTGACGAAGGTCCAGCCAGTTGGTGTCTTAGTTAGGGTTTTAGCTGCTCAACTTTGGAACTCACTTTCAACTGCCCTGCGTCTATGGTCATCGGAGACCATTTTCAGTAAGAAATTTAAGACCTGGCTCTTCTAATTTAGTGCACTTTTGCTTTCAGACTGCTCGTTTGGGAACCATTGGGAAGCCCAGGTTGGCCAACCAAGCACTCTATAAATGCTTCAAACATAACCATAAATATTTAATTTAAATATCCTAAAGATGTTATGGCAGGAACAACAGTGAGTAAAGAGGTATATCTAATCTTTATGAGACCCCCATCTAATGCTTTCAGCAAGACAAAACATGCACCTCACAGAGCCTCAATTCTGCATCTCCTGATCACACTACAGAAGGACCTGCACGCCTCAGCCGGGCTCCACATGCAAACCAAGTGGGAGACAGAGGACAGAATGCCATCCAGTATATAACACAATTGGGCTGCTCATCATAGCCCAAGTCCAATGGTAAAAACTCAGCTACGTGTTCTTATATTGGGCCTGGAGGGATCTCCAGTGGACTTCTTTTAAAGCATCTATATTAGCATTTGAAATCCCCAAGTTGCTGTAGGTTAAGTCTTTGTCAACCAGGCTTAGGTTACTCTGTAACCAAGCTATACCTGGCTGATGAACCCTAATCAGTGCTAGGTTGCTTGTGTTCTGGTTCAGGGAGGACCTGGACTGCAGTTCGGGCTGGTCTGTTCCCATTGGTGCAGGCTCAAGATTGAGCTGCATATGGCTGAGTTCAAACTCAGGTGGCATATGTGGAAAATAACTTGGGACCGGGTTGCGTCCCGAGAAATTACTAGTGGCTGAGATTAATCCATCACTTTTTGCATACTTAAAATTGGAAGGAAGTCACAACTTTCAGTAAGAAGGTCAACCGAGTCCTTGACACCAGTTTGTCAGAAAGAAGGTGGTATAGGGTGGTTGCACTGAAAGTGCCTGCAGTTCTCTCACTCGACAAGTTAACTTAATCGCAATGAGGAAGATAGTTTTCAGAGTAAAGAACAGCACTGAGCAACTATGCAAAGGCCTCAAGGGTGTACACATAAGAAACGCCAAGCTAAGGTCCCTCTAGACCTTCACAAACAGGTTGGGAGGAACATGTGTTTCAAACCTTTAATAACCTGAATCATGACAGCTGCTTCAAACAAGGACGGCTGTTTCAGCAACCTTAGAAAGGCCGACAAATAACCATTTCTATTCCCCACTGCAGCGCCTTGCTACTCAAAAGACAGAACAAACAAGACTGTCCAAAAGCCTAGCCTGTAAGTGTTCTCTATAACAAACAATAGCCTGTAAGTGGTCACACAACAGAACTTCTTCCAGTGCCCAGTGTAGATGGATTTAATGAAAGGGCATCTTTAAGCAAGAATTACATCCAGCACCTTAGATGACAAGTCAAAAGCAGTCAACTGCCGCTGCTCAATATTCATTCATGAAGGGGTTTCGAATGAAGGACCATGCTCTGTGGTGGAGACAGGAGGTCCTCCCGAGGTGTTAAGTCTAGAGCTCAGATGTTCGTCCTCAGGAGTTCCAGGTATCTCACTCTCCTAACCAAGTCTGGGGCAATTAGGATGACTTGGGAGCAGTCGTTGTTGATCTTATTCAAAATTAGGGCGGGAGTGTTAGTGGTGGGAAGATATTTAGGAGTCCCTTGTTTCAGTCCAATCATAATGTAACAACACCTGAGCCAGGGGCAGCATCTTGAAGTATAAGCAGAAACCAGTTCATGTTATTTAGATCTGAGATGAGACCACCATCCCTTTTCAGGACCAGGAAGTACCAGGAGTAGCATCCCTTGCTCTCTTCTGGTCCGGCATCAATTCCACAGCAGACTGGAGTAAGATCTCTAACTCCTGCAGAAGGATGGATAGTTGGTCTACATAAGGGAGGAAACACAAAGTGAAATCGGTGGAGGGGCTTGTTGGAAGGGTGGAGCCTTCCCCCTTTCCATGATCTTTAGGACCCACTGGTCTGTAGTTATGGTGATCCAGCCGTGTGGAAAGGAGGATCTACACCTCCCATCAGCTGCCATGTGCTCAGACAAGAGGGAGCTAGGGCTGCTTCCCTGCTGTGACTGCGGAGGAAGAAATGGAGGAAGAGGTGGTAAACAGACGAAATGTTCCACCTCTACTTTGGCTTTGATGCCGGTATTGCTTAAACAAGAAGTTCTCTTGTTGCTGCTATTGCTGGCCTAGCTGTCTGCCACAAAAGGGCCTAGCATTTGCAATGCAATGGGTCGCGCATTTACAAGAGTTGGAGCTATTAGCATTGTAAATAGTACAAAATACAAATTGTGAGAACTATCGCATAGCAAATATATATATATAAATAACACCCAATGCAGAGCTTTCACGTTAATGGTGGCCATGCCCCTTTCTTTAGACGCGCAGCATCTAAATAAAGGGACGCGGCCGCTATTACAGTGAAAGCATGTTACGGGGCACTTTAACAAGAAAAAAGCATATGTATGTCAAGTTGTATGTGTGTATGTATGTGTGTGTATATATATACATATATATATACATATATATATACATACATACACATACATACACACACACACACACATACATAAACATATATATGCACAGGCAGTGCAAAATCTGGTAGAGAAGGAATATGGTAGCTATCCGCCACTATCTAAGTTAGGGGTAACCCATCAGGGGTAACAAGCGCTATATACATGCAAATCTTTTTCCCTCTTCTATCCCTCCCCTATCCTTCTCAAGCCAAATAACTGACTAACATATCCACCACTCAAATTACTTTCATATTTCACTATACTAATTCAACACTAATCCTTTATAGGTTCCAGAGAAGCGTACTACTCGACGAAAAAGTGCTGCTATGCCTCATCAGGGGTAGTAAGCGCTATATAAATGTAAATACAATACAATACACACATACATATACACATGCATTCACTATATAAGAACTGGCAATACAGGAAACGGGTGATGACGCTCTGAATGGAAACTGGCTAAGGTGTATCACATCGGCATTTTTAGTTGGGGGTAAAACATGTGGGGTCTAGACATAATCGAAACAGGAAATGTCTGTCACCGGATACAGTGGAAATCGGGTATGCGTTTTATTTACCACAACGTCATCTGGAAGTTTGCTTTAATGGCTAACATGCCAACCTGTAATGTGAACAACAGGCATAATGAAAATGACCACTGGTCATTCACAATCGTGCAAAGTGGACACGGGCATTACTAGGCCATAAGGAAAACAGGCAACGTACCTTACTAGGAACTATAGACACTGGCAAAGTACTTTACTGGATATAATGATAGACATCAATGTTCATCACAGGCCACAATGGAAACTAGGACTGTACCCCCCTTTCAGGTTATGAGACTCTGGTCACCCTGGATTTCATGTGACTGTTTCCCTGCACTGGTGTCTGACAGTCTGCCTCCTCGGTGTCCTGCCTCCCCTCTGTACTTTATGCACAGTGATGAACAGGTTCGATGATCAGCTTCCAATAAGATCAGGACAGCAGAACACCCACACCATAAGTCAGCATGGAGCACAACAAGGAATGTCTTATAAACATTTTGAAGTACAAATTTTCCCTGGTTATAAGTGGACTCACCACGATATTAAAGAGTGTCAACAATATGCGAATATTTGGGGACGCCACTGAGAAGAATTTGTATTTGTCACAATTGATAATACTGGATACGCTCGACAAGTGTCTTGCTGGGAACTCCCTCTAACGCGTGGATCAACATGGAGATTTTATCCAGAGGTATGAAGAAGCTATTCCTCTGGACTTTTGAGCGACATTGCCCCCCACCATTTTGAGCCCACCTCCAATGGCTGCCAGTCCCACTGACCCCCTCATGAACTATTATGGGTGTTCTCTCCTCCACATGGATACTCACATTGTTTTAAAATTGTTATTGATACCTCTGTTCCTCCCATTCTCTCATGTTATGTCCCCCCTGATTATTTGCAGGTCTTAATGTTCTAATACTATGGTTCGTATTGTACTGAACTACTTCTTTACTTTACTCTCTCAGTTAATTTGGTCTCTCACCATTACCCTTGCTTGCACACCGACTCCTCCGGGTTTTTGCCAGCTCCGTTGAGCCTGCTTATACCTGCCTGCCCTTTCTATGGCAGCTGAATCTCTCCCCACAGGTCCACATCCTCCCTTTCCCTCCGCATTCATTTTTCCCAATGTATCCACGTTTTGCCTTCTCTGCCCACACTCTTTTTCTGCTAGCCCCTTCATTTTAGACCTTGTCGGTGAACGGTTTTTGATCTATTTCCCCTCTTCCTTCAAGGTTAGCTGCTCTAGGGATATAGGCGCATTATGGTCTTCTTTAATTGTGCCCCTTGCCAAAGCGCTCCCTCTCCCCTGGTTGGGGAGGGATCCAGCATTCTTGCCCCGGAGTCTCAGATTCCCCTCAGAGAGTCCACAGTGCTTGGGATGCACATAACATTTGGAAAAGGCCTTAATTGGCCTCCTTTAAATGTACCCCTTGCCTAAGTACTCCTTCTCCCCTTGTTGGGGAGAGATCCTGCATTTCTGCCCTGGAGTCTCAGGTAGCCCTCTGAGAGAGTCCACAGTGTTTAGGGAATCTCACATAATTGGAGGTTTAGGAATGTTCCCATTATCGCTGGGAACCAATTCACCTTGCATCGTGATAGGCCCCCTCCCTGTAATTTTTGACGATCCATCTAGGCTGTTATCTTTACACTTTGTTCTACTTCGGATGACCGAGCAACCTGTGGCTGATGGAGCTACCCTATGTAGCTTTTGAGGAGCTTGGCTCTGGTCCCCCTCCTGGACCGTCTCCTACCCATCCATTCTTTTGACTGTTTCTTCTCTAGTCGCCCTTGCATTTCCCAACCCCTCCCTCTCCTCTTTCCTCTCCCACTCCTCACTTCCCCTAATTTCTCTCTCCTCTGCCTCCATTTCCTCTCCCCACCCCTAACCCATGCCTTTAAATAACTCCTATTTCTCCTTCATTGTGTTCTTGAAACTGCTGTAACTTCGCAACTACGTTCTTGAAGCAACTGTACCTCGTTATGTATAGCGCCCCGATACCTCCCGGTCTGCCAGCACTATATAAAACTTTTCTCTCTGCTCTACTCTTCTCCACTTTCCTGCTACTGACCTTTGCCCTCACCTGTCCTGGCCCTTAGTCCCCACCCTGTTTATCTGTGAATTTTCCCTTGTCAATTCAGATCTAGTTATTTTGTCTGATGCCCGATGGAGCTACCTGGTTTAGCAATAGGAGAGACAGGCCGGGGATTCCCTCCTTGGACGTCACCTACCCAGTGGGTCTTTAGACAGACTTCCTTTTGTCTCTCCTGTCGTCTCTTCCCGCATCCTCCCTCTATTTAGGTCTCTCTATCTCTCCTCTCCCAATGTATTGAGACTGAACTATTTTGTCTGATGCCCGACGGAGCTACCTGGTTTAGCTATAGGGGAGATGGGCCGTGGATTCCCTCCTTGGTCGTCACCTACCCAGTCAGTCTTTAGACAGACTTCCTTTCGTCTCTCCTAGTTGTCTCTTCCCTTATCCTCCCTTTGTCACCTCCCCTGCCCCCTGCACTACTTTTCTCTCTCCTTTCTCTCCTAATTGCATTGCCTTTTTTTATGTATTGTGTAATTGTTGATCTTTTTCTGTTACATTGTTGATTCTCATGTAAAGCGCTCTGATACTTTCGGGTCTAGCCAGCGCTATATAAAATTCTTTAAATAAATAAATAAGGGCTGGGTGCAAGGCCTGCTCTTCTTTAGCTGCTGACTTTGAGAGCCCTAAAATTTATTTAATTAAGCAGATGCCCCATTAAAAAATATATGTTTGTTTATGGTTTAATAACCTATATCACTGCTCAATAGATAATATTTTTTATTAACCAATTACTTAAGCCATAAAAAAAAATGTCATTGTCTATTGCTCCAGGCAAAGTCGTACGGGTGTTCCTTCTTAAACATTTCTACGCTTTATTTAGAAATGATAGTATTGTCCATTGCTTCAGACCCTGCTCTTGTCATTCACAAGCCTTTAACCCCTTCGACGCTCATGACGAGATAAACTATCTTCCTCCCACAGAAATTTAAGAGACCGCACAGCTGCCCACAGCAGCACCTACCTAAATATTTCAATAACCCTAGTTAACCCACTGACCACCACCATAACATCTGGGCCTTGAAAAATATTTCTGCTTGCTCTAGACTCTAGAGTAACTCCAGGGTGGTCCATCACCACATTGACATATAGGAGGCGGGTCCATCAACCATCCACATCCACTAACCGGATATCTAACTTAGGAGTCATAGTTTGATAGATTGGGAAGTCTTAGTATCCCCTGCGTGGTGCAAGTCAATCATTGCACCCTACCGATCCTTTCCCTTTACCTTGAAAATGTATTCAATAAAACTTTGTTGCAAGCCATTACCCATCTCTTTAACATGGAATTACATTGCCTGAAATAGATACAGAATTTTGTGTAAGATGGGCATCTTTACAGCTACTTGCCCCCACCATGAGAGTAGCTTGTCTTGTCTTGTCGGTTTGCCCCCCTTGTTCTAGTAATGGTAAAGTTAATTCAGTTCCCAAGTATGTGATGATGGAGAAGGTCGACTGAAGGGGCCATGCAGATTGCAAAAGGTGAAGAGATTTCTTTTGGAGTTGAAATATTCAGCCCTTGAGACTTGCTCATGTTTATTTTGAAACCAGTAATTTTCTGGCATTCTTCAAGTTCACCCATGAGGGGTGGAGTGAAACGGATTAGGTCCGACAACAAAGTAATATGCGGTAGGCAAAAATGGTTATTTTGAACACATCGATCCCGATTTGTATATATTTGGAAAGGCGTTCTTGAAAGCCAGTGACTCCAGCTTGGGAGCAAAGAGCAGGGGCGTCGAGGATGCTCTTTTCCCATTTAATATGCACCCAGAGCAAGAGTTGTCCATTCAGCAGCACCTGGGCCCTCAGAGCGAGGTAGGCAGCCATCACCGACTGCTTAAACTTGCACCCGAGCTAAGTTCTCTCAGGATGTCGTCCATAAAGTCCAGTCTACCCTGGCAAATGCTTTTTCAGCATCCACGGGGAAGAACGGCCTTCCTGCTACCATAACTCACAATATCTATAAGGTGGAGGGATTTCTTTGTATTATCTCCTGTTCGACTCCCATGATAAACCCCGCCTGATCAGAGTGGACAATGTCCTCAATAAACTTCTGCAGCTGGAGGGCAGCAACCTTTGTTAAGATTTTAGCATCAATATGAGCAACAAAATCAGTCTGCAGGAGGCACATATGTCTGGTGGATTTCCTGGCTTTAAAAAATAAGGAAATGTGGATTCGGCCATTATGGGAATTGCATGACTGTAAACTGCTATTTCATGGAAGACCATGAGTAATAAGAGCAGCAGCGGATGCCCAAAGGTTTTTTATAAAACCTTGTTCTCAGTCTGTCAGGGCCTGGTGCTCTTGAGAAATCGAGGCTTGTGAGGGCCTTGATGATCTGTTACTTCGTAACTGGTTGCTATAGGGCATCCCCATCTTTGGATGATATTTTGGGAATGGAGGCACCTAATAGATAGGATCTCAGAAGGACAGAGTCCGTAAGCTCCTTCTCTAAGGCATCTTGGTAGAATATGTGAAAACATCTAGCCCTGTCCTCCTCTCCAAAACACACCACTCCTTGATTAATTTTAACTTCAACTATATGGTTTCTTGCCTGTTTTGCTCTGCAGAGGTTTGCCAGTAGTTTTCCTAGTTAATTGCTCGCTTCATATCTGTTATCCAGTTTCACTAAAAGGTAGTTGGCTTTTTCTGTCTCTATTTCCCAGATTTGACCAGTTACGAATGTGAGTTTCCTCCATATTTTCTGGGACTTCATACACTTAGGTCTATCCTCTGCCTTACCATGTTCTGTTCTCATGCTAAAAGGTTGAGTGTCTCATAGCTTTCTTAGATGAGCAGCTTAAACATTCCTGGAGCATGGCTTTCAAGGCATCCCTTGCCAATGAGGTAGTAATCTCCCCAATATTATTTTCTACAATGTAGGACTTAATGCTTTGGGATATATTCACAAAGACAACTTGATCATTTAATGGCAGATCAGTTAAACTCCAGGATCCCCTCCTTCCAGCTGAGGTCTGTCTCGTTCTCTTCAAGGCAAAAGGAACAAATGATGGAGCAGGTGAGGGCCTGTGATCAGAATATGATACAGGTTCTTGAGAACCATCCTTTACCCCAGGAAGCAACCTCTTATCTACGAGGATGTGGTCTAATCATCTGTACCTCTTGTGGGCTGCTGAATAAAGAAACTTTTCTTTTCCCAGTGGGGGCCTGTACCTTCAGCTGTGAACCATGCCCGATTCTTCCAATTGGGCTTTTCCCAAAGCTGATAATTCTGACGTGCCCCCAGTATTTGGGCTATGTTTTAAACATCCTGCTGCACATAACTTGATTAAGAGCCTAGGTCCGACCGCCCACTCTATAATGGTAAGCACTGTCTGATGCACAAACTGTTCTTGTCCCTAATTAGGACTATAAATGGGGGCTAGCTGCAGGACTGCCCTTCAAATGCTTTCAAGCTGTCACCCATCTGCTACTTTCATCTTTTTTATGATCTGTAGCTCTAAACCCCTGATTTGAGTCTGATGAGACTTCCCGCCCCTGTTATTTCGTGTCTGCAAATTAAAAGTTCTGCCGTGGGAAGCCTTTATCCCAGCAACTTTAGTTCTACTTTGGTTAGGTGGGTCTCCTGTAGGAGACCCATGTCATTGTTGAGTAGGGTAAGTGCCCGAAAATATAGTTTTGCTCTTGGCTGGGTTCTTCAGTGCCCCTACATTATAAGATGTGACTATAAAGGATGTCATTTCAGACACTTGGACAGGATCAGCATTAATACTTCAGGAGAAAAATTTTAAGGAGCACATGTAGAAGTATAGCCTAGGTGATCATGACATCCCTGCACCCACTCCTGCCCCCAACTATTCAAGAACCAACCATAATTTTTCTCCTTCGAAATTCAGTCAGTCGAAATTAAAAAAGCCTATACAGCTAACTAATGAGACCTAAATGTGCCTATAGAGTACCCTAGGGCTTATTATTTGTGAAGGCTTTGCACCCTAGATATACAAATTTGGATTTCCTTTAATATCTCGAAAACTACTGAATGATTTACATCAAATAGCACAAAGAGTGCTTTCAGGACCAAAGCTACCATTTTACCAAATTCGGTAATTCCTTCCAGCGGTTTTGGCTGTAGGCGTCTTTAAAAGAGATGATAAGAGCTCTAATTGGCTGTCAACACTTTAACCAGGAGGATTTGGCAGCCATTTTGGGACTCGACTTTCTGTTGATGATCATCTGCTCTGAATATCTGGATGACCGAACCAATGTATGAGATTGGCCCATTCGTGTGCATTGTGGCCATTATGTCCTCTTTATCATGCATAGTGGTGCGAGCATATCGCAGCATCTCCAGCACCCAGCTCCAGCACCCAGCTCTACTGAAGAAGGACAATTATCCTAAAACACTAGTCTAGAGATACACAGCACTGGCTGCACCAACAAGGGTGGAAATCTAAAGCCTGACACCGAAGAAAGTGTTATCATGCACTGCATTTATTATGATGCATCGGGGCAAACTGAGTGCTGGAGTGTGAGGCAGTGTGTGCCCACCCCCCTCCTATATCACTATATCTGGTGGGTGGGGGGAGAGTGGGATGGGGAGCTGTAAGACCTTAACCTCTGGTCTGGGTCAACTCTCTCCCCAGCAGCTCCACAGTGCCGTCGCCGTGCCGCAGTAGTGAGACCTCCCCCCGGTGAGGGTTTGCGACTGCTGCCAGATTCCTGCCTGCCTATGCGCTGCTTCAGCCTTCGTCAGCTTGGTGTCCCCTTCTTTCGATATTGTAATTTCTCTGTCCCGCTTGGTGATTCTTGCATTCACCTAGTTTTAATTTAATTGTACATTTAATTTAAGGCAAATTTTCCCACTTCTGCTGCCCCTGCGGCCCCTCCCCCGGACAGCCCCACGCTCCCGTCTCCCACCACCTCGTCCCGCACCCCTCCACTATTTAATGGCGGCCGCTGTGCGATCGTGCAGAGGACGCACCAAAGGGAAGCCCATCGGCGCCCGTCTGCAAGCCGACCACCGCCAGCGCCAGGAACCCTGGATCGATTACCCCCCTCTGCTACAACTCCGCTGCTCTCCTCGCACTCCACCGAAGGAACAACAACTGCTAAAGAGCGACACCGAACACCACCCACGGCGAGTTCTCTTGTCTTCACTGCCAACAATCCTTCACCATCGACAGCGCCCCACCTACCACTGAACTCATGCCGGACGCCCGTACCACCGGCGCCCTGACGTGCACCCTCCTCAACGTGCGCTCCTTTAACAGACATGCCGTAGAGATCTGGGACCTACTTGGCACACACTCGCCAGACGTCGCCTCCTTCACAGAAACATGGACCAACACCACCTCTGCCTCGGACATAGACACCGCCATCCCCGATGGGTACAAGATCCAAAATAAGGACTGCCCTCACCGCCCAGGAGTAGGACTCGCCATCGCACACAAGAGCACCCTCCGACTCTCCACCTCCAGCACCGGCGACCCCCTCTCCAACACAGAGCACCTACACTTCCAAATCCATACCAGCCCCAGAACCACGCTGCGTGGGACCCTCGTCTACAGATCCCCTGGGCCACACGCTTCTTCTGCCATCTATATTGCCAACCTCGTCGCCCCCCCAAGCCATCGCCTCCATGGACTACATCCTCATCGGAGCCCTGAACTTCCACCTCAACAACCGCAGCAACCCGACTCCACCACCCTCGACACCCTCGACCACCTCTGACTGAAGCAGCCCGTCACCACCCCCATCCACAGAGCCGGACACTCCCTCGACTCCATCTTCGCAGAAGGGACGAACATCCACTTCAGCCACACCATGCAGCCCCCCTGGACAGACCACCACTGCGTACACTTCACCTTTAACACCACCACAGCCCACGCCCGCCATCAAGTAACTGGAGCAAGATCACAGAGGAACACCTCAACACCACCCTCCTCCACGACCCCCCTCCGCTATGACCAACACCAACTCCGCAGCCAAAGAACTACACCGCTGGATCGCCGGCTGCGCTGACAAGCTCGCACCCCTCCGCCACCCGCTCAAACAACGCCCCCTGAAGGCCGCCTGGTTCACCATCGACCTCAAAGAAGACAGACACTCCTGCAGACGCTTCGAGAAACTCTGGAAGAACAGGAAAACAACCGAAGACCGGAACAACTACAGGAACGCCATGAATAAATACCACCCGTGCATAAGAGCCACCAAGCAGACCTTTTTCAAGAACAAGATCCACACCAACGCAAGTAACTCAAACGTCATACAACAGTTCACCAAACCCCCCTGCGAAGCAAGGTACGTCACACCATCTCAGGACCTCTGCAACAAGCTCCGCTCCTACTTCCACCTGAAAAATCAAGGCTCTCTACAACAACTTCAGCGAACAGACTCCGGGTTCCACCACAGACAACCAGCCAACCATCACCACTTGGAAACCTGCCACCATTAACCCCTTCCATGCTGGTGACGAACCCCAGCCGTCATGCACCAGGGTGCTCGTGTGCTGATGACGGCTGGGGTTCGTCATGGCCCGCCCGTGTTCTGCCGGCGGCCGCACACGGGGAAATCGCGGCCGCACGGAAGGGGTTAAAGAGACTGCCATGACCATAAAGAAAACCCTTCCTGAGCCCTCACGGACCCCTGCCCACTGCACATCTACCACTGAGCCGCCTCCATAGTACCCGAACTAGGCCGGACCATCAACGTCTCCCTCGAATCCGGCATCTTCCCAGACGACTGGAAGCGGGCAGAGGCCAAGCCCCTCCTCAAGAAACCCTCTGCTGACCCGACGGACCTGAAAAACTACCGGCCCATCTCTCTCCTTCCCTTCACAGCCAAAGTCACCGAGAGATGTAACATTGCCCAGCTGACCACCTTCATCGAAGAGAATGCCTTCCTCGACTCCTCCCAGTCTGGATTTCGCAACAACCACCGCACCGAGACGGCCCTCCTCCGCCACCGATGACATGCGCATGCTACTCGACCAGGGCCACACCACATCCCTCATCCTACTAGATCTCTCCGCAGCCTTCGACACCATCTCACACAGCACTCTCGCAGCCAGACTCCACGACGCCAGTATACGAGGAACCACCTCGACTGGATCTACTCCTTTCTCTTCGGCAGAACCCAAAGGATCAGACTTCCTCCCCGAACCTACAGAGATCAACTGTGGAGTTCCCAAAGGAACCTCGCTCAGCCCCACGCTCATCAACATCTACATGGCTCCCCTCGCCACCATCATCAGACAGCATGAGTTCAGCATAGTATCTTACGCCGACGACACCCAGCTCATCCTCTCTCTCAGGAAGGACCCCGAAGACACTAGACTCACCTTCGAAGAAGGAATGAAAGATGTCACAGCCTGGATGAGTGACAGCTGCCTAAAACTGAACTTGGAGAACACAGAGAACCTCATCCTTGGACCCTCCCCCACTGCGAGGGACAGCTCCTAGTGACCCCTTGCCCTCGGAAACCCACCCACCCCGACGGACCACTCTTGGAACCTCAGCATCATCGTAGACTCCTCCCTCACCTTGACCCACAACATCAACGCCATCACCTCCACCTACTTCTACACCCTCTGCATCCTCTGCAGGACCTTCAAGTGGCTCTCCACCCCGAATACAGAAAGACCGTCACCCACGCACTTATAACCAGCAGACTTGACTACGGTAACACCCTCTACGATGGAATCAACAAGACCCTGCTACACAAGCTCCAAACCATCCAGAACACCGCAGCCAGGCTCGTCCTCGGAACCCCACGTCACGGGCATAATGACCCAGCACCTACAAGACCTCCGCTGGCTCCCCATTGAGAAGAGAGTAACCTTCAAGCCACTCACCAACGCCTACAAATCCCTCCACAACATTGGACCCAAATACCTCAACGAATGAGTCTACTTCCATGTACCCAAAAAGAACCTCTGCTCCGCTAACCTCGCCCTGGCAGAGACTCCATGCATCCGCAGAACCAGAGCAGGTGGAAAAGCCTTCTCCTACGTCGCAGCAAAGACCTGGAATGAGCTCCCAGTCAACATCAGGCGCTCCGCCACTCTGCATACCTTCAGGAAGAGCCTCAAAACCTGGCTCTCCGACTGATCCGGAGCTGCACCTCTACAACCCCCCCCTCCCGCCCCCGCGCCTTGAGACCTTCACGGGCAGCACGCTTTATCAACCCCCGATTGATTGATAGGCACACGCCTAGCAGTGTCATTAGGTATTCCTGGACATACTTGAAATTGGGGCTTTTTTTTACCTGCTGAAACCCCCCTGATGCGAATGTTTCAGCGCTTCATTGTGTTCTGCAAGTCCTCCTGCTTTTCCTGCAGAATGAATAATTGTTCATTCAATGTAATTATGTGGGCTCTGTCCAGGGTTCTCTAACTTAGATCGTTTCTAAAAGGTTAACTACTCCCCAGGTCATCAATATCCTATCTGACATTTTTTAGGCCCTCTTTGACTTCCCCACGAAGCGCCTCTATTTCCGTCTAGATATCTTGAAAAAACTGCATTACAAACTGAATCCCGGAATTGCCTCACCCTCCTCTTATCTAGTGTAGCATGCCGGTCCATCAGTTTTCTTGCTTGGACCGTGTTGGAATAAGTCTTTTATGTTGCTGTCTTTTTTGGACCTGCTTCCAGCCATGAAACCAAGTATAGTATAACTGGGGTCTCTATTGTTTCATGTGTCCAACACCTCACACAGCCCACGGGGCTCCATGATTACTCTTCAGAGTGGGCTTTTCTTTGGTACTCAGGAGAGACGGGAGCATGTCCCCCTTCCCAAATGTCTTTTCCACAGGGCGCTGGCTTCTTTTCACTGTTTAGGTCCCAATGCTGCAGTATTTCCAAATGATGTGACTCCAGCTAGCAGGCTCCACTTTGACCACTCCCCCTGCCCGGCAAGCGTTACTACTCAGTCACAACTCTCTAATGGGAGCCTGCTTCACTTTAAATGTCCTATTCAGCGACAGCTATGGCCTCTCACTGGCCGGTCTCTACACCGCCTCACACAGGCTACGGCCCTGTCCGGTTACTCTGTTTTCAACACTGCATCTTGCATGGCCACTACCAGCCCAGGCCCCTTTGGCAGCTAAGTTCAGGGAGAACTTCAGATTGCCATCAGCAGTCACACCACTCTCCCCACCATCTCATGGGCAGTATTGCACCTCGTGGGTGCATCTGCGTCGTGCCAGTATGGAACGCTTCATTCCCTTGGGCTACAGCAGAGCTCACAGACTATGCACCCGTATGCATCTTCCGCTAGACTTCGTC
Organism: Lissotriton vulgaris; assembly: GCF_964263255.1. Lineage (NCBI taxonomy): Eukaryota > Metazoa > Chordata > Amphibia > Caudata > Salamandridae > Lissotriton > Lissotriton vulgaris. The sequence goes on from NC_141689.1 coordinate 1,510,946,477, forward strand.
CCAGGACTTGCTCTTAGGACAGAAGAAATTAAGGTAGAACATTGACTGTAACAGAATGAAGAGCTGTACCTACACCTTAATGATTAATATTCTAAAAAGAAACAACCTATAGGGCAGCACATCTCTCCTTGACCAACACACAGTAAATTCAGCATAGTTAGAAATGATGGCCAAACACCCGGTCCAATTTGTAGGTGGATAAAATGAATGGCCCAAGGTCAGCTGATAAGAAACATCTCTTTATTACTAACAAACGTGTCAAGATAAGCTGCGGCATTGGGACAAGATAAATAATTAATAAGCGAATGTGGCTAATATTTTGAAAGGTGTTACTGGGAAAGAAGTAATTGTGATGGATTTAAGCACCTTGCATCCACAAGCATCATATGCAATGTTGATGTTCACATAAGGACAAACAATACCTTTGATTATAAAGAAATTGCCTACAATGTTCGATACACAGCCAATAAGGACATGATTTTCAAAGAATATTGAATTGATGAAACACAAGTCATTCTCTTTTTGATCTATGAAAGAGGTAAATGCTTGGCATGAACAGGTATTTGCCGCTTCTGATTAAAGTTTAATGTCTTGAGAAAGGCCTTCTGGCTAACATACACGGATTATGGTACACCTGTGCTTCGTACTTTAAATGCTGATTGCAGACAAACCATGAATCCAGTTTTTTGTGACTGAAGAATGGAACTACAAAAGTCTCCAACTGTCTGCCCCATGTCGAGAATGAAATCCGTTTTTTACCTGCAACAATGATTTTGCAATAAAAATCTCTTCTCAACTGACATGCTGCGCATTATTCTGGCGGCAGCAACTGCCTTCACAGCACTGAAGGTTTTGTTGAGTGGGCGCCATGTTCACAGCACCAGCTTTGCAAAATTATTTTATACTGAGGCAATGGACTCCCAAAGTGGAAGTTTGTTTTGACATTACAAAAAATAAATGGCCCCGACATGCAGGGGTTTTCTCCCCGATTTGGTGGATTATTCTACATTTTCCCTGTTTATGTTTCCAAAGCGATGCAGAAGAAGGAAAATTAGTTTGGCCACACTCGAGGTCTGGAAATCAAAACTGCTAAAATCCAAACTTAAGTTTTTTAACCAACAAAAATTGCACAAAGGGAGACTACTTTCGAGGGGAGTTCCCTTGGAGAAGGTGGGCTGCCTTGCCTACCTGGGCGTTACTCTTTCTGTTACTATGTCATGGAAGCAACACATTAGTAAGGCGGTTGTTCAGCACAGATAGTTGGAGTCATCTCCAAAGAACATCCTCCTTAAGTAAACCTGTAGTACCTGCCCTTCAGATCTATGAGGCGAAGGCACAGGACTCTGCTCTCTATGGGGTGGAGTTCTGGGGTTACGTTTGAGAACTATTGCCCTCCTGCCCCCCAGCCCTCCATCCTACACCTTGTCATTGCACATGGGTGTAAAAAGGATAGAAGGTAAAAATAGATTGCGTCCAATGCTATATTGCAGGAGATTGTGGTCTACCTCAGAGATATCTCATTATGCCACTGCCTTACAGGATGTCAGTAAGTCAGATCTCTTTAATAAAATACCCTGGCTCCAACACATAAATAAAACACTTCTCTCCATTGATCTTGGCGACTTTTGAGAGAAAACGTTGAATGGCCACATTCCTTCAAAGGAGTCTCTGAAAAAGCTCTATTGGCCAAAAACGATATCTGATGATTCCCGTAAAGCTGCCAGTGCCACCTTGTCAGGCGAGTTTCTTCATTTTAAGCCATCCTGCGTCTTTGAGCAGTTTTGGGACATTATCGCCAGGCCAATAGACAGGAAGTTGTACTTCCAATTTAGAGAGGGAACTTTACAGCTGACGTAATTTACCTCTAAATGGCTGGGGCTGGAATCCCTGGTTTGTCCAGCGTGCAACTTACCTAAGGAAACTGTTGCTTGCCCTTCTTATGCCCGTGTTCGCTCCAGTTGGCTATCACCTATTTATAGGGAGCTAGGTACATGCAGGCATAGCATTGCCCTTCGCAGACTTAGAACTGACTGCCGCACGTTATATGCCTGTGCAGTTGCCAAATATCTGGGCGCAATGTGGCTGGTCCGAAGAAAGGCCCTTGCCCTTCCCTTGTGACAGTTTGATCCTTTATAACCACTTTATTGCACTGTTCATTTTACCTTGATGCTATTTCTTGTGATCGAATGGCCTTTCCGTAACCATATGCAGAATTTTATTTCAATTGCTACTTTTTTGAAAAACTGTGTTTATATACAAACTTGTTTTAATGTGAATATTCTTTAAGTTATTTTTATACATTTTAATGCATCTCGTGTATACCTTTATGGCCTTGGCTGCCAAAATAAAGTGATTTTGACTTGAGTGAAAAGCACACCACCCTCAATAGGACTGGGCGACTGTCTCTGTGACCTGGCAGTCTCCTGACAAACTGTATAAACTCAGCAATTCTCTTAATTCTAAACAGCGCGTAGGAACCACAAACGTGCCACATCTGGAGCACTGCTGATTTACGGTGATGTCCCCATTCTGCCAAACTCTAAATGAGGCCCTTAGTACCTACAAATAAGTTTAAAAGTATCCACATTTTAGTGGCGCTCCCGATCCACTAAAGAATAGAATTACATTTACAATAGAGCACATGACACTGTGCATAACATGGCTAGTATGGAGGCGTCCTATAAAATAGCCTCCTACTGGTATTTGACTCTTGCACAAATTCACAGATGGAATAAGGGGCACTCAGAGAAATGGTGGCAGGGCTGTGGGCACTGCCCCAAATTGGCTAGATTCTGGAAGTAGGTCTTAGACGACACTGACTTAGCTTTCGACACTACTATACTGCTCTTCTCCGCGTATTCTATTAGGGTTGCCGAACCCCCTGACTTTCCTGCTGCGATCGCTCCGATGTCGGCAGATGGCTCTAGCATTAAATGCAGCTCACCAAGTGATCCTCGCGCACTGGAGGTCCGAGACAATCCCGGACCATGTTTCATGGTTACACAAACAATGGTTTTCTTTAACAATGGAGCGTATGTCCCGCACTGCCAAGAACAGAGCGGACGACTAACACGATTCATGGGCTGCCTTTATCCAAATCCTCTCTGTAGAATTTAGGGAAGTGGCTTGCCCGAAATACCTGCAGATATTGCGCTTGCTCCCCCGAGATGTGCAGAAGTTGCATAGACCTTCCTCTTAGTGTTGGATATAGATACAGGGCACCTAGGAGCATTCCACGACTCCACGTGCAACTGTTGCATGAATTAGGTGTGGAGCGGTGGGGGTGTAGAGGGAGGGTTATATTGTTTTGTGTTGTCCTTCGTACTGTTTCTCTTGCTTTCTTCAACTTTTAATGTTTAAGATGGTCCATGCATCACTGGCGGGCAAGGCAGAAACTGTGTCATTTACATTGGCACTCCAATAAACAGAACTGTTCCATAAAAGTATCCACGTTTTAAACAAAATTATATTTTCATTTGGATAAAATGTGCTTTTGGCAGCCAACTTCTGAAATTAAAGAGCAAATATCCCAACTCCAATATCCGATCAAAAGAACTAACAATAACTACACACTTTCTATAATAAAATACTTGTACCAGACCAAAAATACGAGTAACCAAGCATTCAAAACTCACCTGGGAAATGCTGTTTGCTTAAAGTGTGACATCAACATAGAACATAAAGTTCTGCAAGTAACGTTTTGGATGGGGTTGGGAATTCGATGCCCACCGATCTCTGGTGGGGATGGCGAATCGAGACATTGCCCGAAAATTGAGGTCAGAGGCAACACCCACCCTTAGCGAAAGGCGGAGAGGAATTGACTAGTGTGCACAACAGGAAAAGCTAATCTACTTGGCAAGGGTTGCCCACAGAAACACTACGGGACATGGGGCAAATAGCTGGACTTTTGAGTTTTATATGCTTGATCTCTCCCAGATCTATTGTCGTAAAACAGACATGTCACATGGGGTACCAGTGAACTTGCTGCATTGTTATTGTGTTTTGTTGATTTAAAAATGAATAGAATGGTTTATAAAAAAAAGAATCAAATAGTACAAATCTCAACTGTGCAAGCGAGTACTACAGTACTACCCACATTTGCAACATTTTAAAGGCTAAGAATATTGGCACATTTCAGGAGAATGGAAGACATACTTACAAATACACACGACCAGAAGAAAAAATAAATATGTGATCAACTCTCGTAAAACCGTTTTCAGGTATTTTTCTCTACTGGTAGTGTTGCCCTGTATTAGTCGAGTACTCCACAGACCTGAAGCAAAGGAAATAACGTAAATAAGTACATTTTGCCTTACAAACTTAGTGGACACAGAACAAGAGTAATCACACAACTCAGCTTTGATCAGTCTGTTGTGATCATATTTAGAAATAGAATTAATAAAAAACCATATTAAAAACAGAACAATATTAGGGATTCACAAATATACTAATGCATTTTTTTTACCAACAAAGTAGGTTTTCATTAAGTGCATACATTTGGGAAACAAGCAATAGGTTGGGGCAATGGTATGTGGTTAGTTGGTGCTGGAGAACCATTGGTGGAAATCTAGACTGTGGGGTATCAGTTGTCAAGTTAGATGGGGATGGTGGGCAAATTTACGTTTTTATTTGTGGTCTTCAAGGCTAGTTCAGGCAAGACATTGTTTTTTTTTAAAAAACTGCTGTAACTAATAACTGGCACATCACAATGTTCTCAAGAGCATTACTTGGTACTGAGAAATTGGATTTCAAACATCAAGATATCTTTGCTGCTATTTAATTCACATTTATGCAGAATGAGGCAAAATACAGGACACGTAGACTCAAGAAATATAAGTACAAATACTGATTTTATTCTAATTGGCTTCTGACGGATATGTAGAGATTAAGATGAATTTAGAAAAAAAATTGAACTGCTTTTGGTAGCCAGTTCCGCATAAATATAAAAGTAGTGCCAATGCTGGAGCAACTTTACTTGATTTAACCTTATTTTAAATACCATATCCAAAACAATGAAAATTACAACAACAACAAAATTAGATGACAGCGAAGGATGAAGGAGCAATGATGGAGTGGGTGGGATAAAGCAACAGTGGCATGCAAATGCAATGGAATGCGGAGCAGCCCCGCAGGCAAATGGCAGTTGCAGGGACCTCCCACCCAAAAAAAATATATTGAAATAAAAAAATCACAGAGAGGAATGGGTGGGCAATGGAGTAGCGATTTGGAGAAGCAATGAAGGACCGAAGGGAAAGTGGGTTGAAGAAATTGAGAATCACAAAAGAGTTAAAAAGCGAAGTGGCCCAGCTGCAAATGGGAGTTTCCGTACCTTCAAAAAACAAGCAGTGGCATAGCCAATAGGTCTCGCTATTTGGACCCTATAAATATTTAGTTATGCAGCAGAATATCCTTGGTGCAACAACACCAACTGTTGCATAGCTAAACACTAATAAGGTCCCAAATGCGAGACCTATTGGCAATGGCAATGCTTGTTAATCTACTTCCCATCATTCTCCGTCCTTTCTTCTCTCAGCCTCCTTCCAAATGGGGTCACTGACAATGTCCTTCCTTTTACTCTTTATTTAATTATTTTAAAGATACCAGATAGTTTTAGGACACCGTGTTTTGGTGTTGCATAATAAAAAACCACAGACCAAATAAGAGCGTTATTTTTTCTGCTGCTTCAAAGCACTGACCATGGGAGATAAAAATAGAACAAAAAAGCACACAATTTCGAATATTTAATATACTGCTAAATATAAAAAAAATTGAAATTCAGCACAGACCAAACAAACACAGCACCACCTGGCTAGTGTGTGTAATCAGGCTCTGGACTCTGCCTGGATGTTAAAAGGCCAAAACCATTGGTTGCCAAAATGGCCTCTGAAATGCAAATCAGATGTAAATAGAAAGATCTTCAAGCACAAAGGTTGACCGAGCCTTGGAATTTTGGCAATCATGTAGGGTGTGACTTACAGGTTTCTTTTTAGGAGCCTCAAGTCAATAGTTGCGCTATCTGACTAGTCTCAATTATGTGCGTTTCTGTTTGCATGTGCCTGCCCTCCTCCCAGTGCTGCCACGATAAGGCAGGTGGCGAATGACGTTGTGTGTTTGTATTCACTGCGTTGTCGCTAGAGTAACCAGTCTGTCCTTACTAATGATGCTTGGATTACCAGTATGTATGCTGTGACGCCTTTGCTAGTCAATATGCCACCCTCAGCGGCTCGCTATACCAGTTAACCGATTTGCATAACAACACCTCTCAGAATCTGTACGGGGCGAGGGTAGCCCCCAATTTCAAATCATCTTCAGAAATGTCCAGGGTGAAGAAAATCAGATTGGGCTTTGCTATGATGCATCTACGTGTTTGAATGCCACTGAGACTTTTTTACAATTTAAAAATGGCAGGAACTCGACTCGAAAGTATTGGAGCTCTTTACATGAGCACCAGATACGTTACACAAGGACACATTCATATTTTGTAGGCAAGGGGAGATTAGAGCATTTGCCCAGAATCACGGGATGTTGAGTCGACTTCCAAACTCGAGATCCTGTTCCCCAGTTCCAAAAGTCGAGTGCTCTGATTGTTACGCCACATCATCTCGCCATATTGCATGATTGCTGGTGCTTCCACAGAATGGAATGGGACATGCACACAAGCTTCTCTCAAAATTAAACAATTTTCTTGCATAACAAGAAATGGGTAAATAATTTGCGCCACTTTTAAAAGCGCACTAACATTCTACAACATTGCTGTATTCGCTAACAAAAATAGTGCAAATACAGTTTTCTAAATTTTTCGGACCAAAGATTGTTTTTAACATTGATGTATTTTTTAAACAAGTGATAGATAGGCAGTAAAAGTTTTGTTTTTCTATTCGACAATCAATTTCTCAATTACCTCGAATTTGCCATTATGAAGAAAACTTTTCATAACGTGGACCGGAGCAAAATTAGTTTCTGGGCGTGTTAACTGAAAATAATAGCTTTTTTATGTAGTGATTTTTACCACACTGCTGTAAATGCTCTGCGATGTAAAAACAAGTTTAGGGATTATCTAATTTAATGGTCTTCATTTTACCGATTTAGGAGGTAGGGACGCCTGGATTGCCCTGACTGGATTCAAATTAATTACCAGCAAAGTACTAGCTGACATCATTGAGCATTTAATTCACTGAGGCATCTTGAAGGAACAAGTATTTCTCATTTCACCACAGAGGTACCAGAGGGCTTTAGGACAGATTCCTTAGGAAGTGCCATGCACTCCATGATATATAAAGGATGTAGTTGTCAACAGTTAAGGGGTCTGTGGACTGTGGTAATTGCTTATCATACTTTGAAAAGTCAGAAAACATGAGACTGCAGTGGGAATGGCCCTTCCTCTGGGAGGCAAACTTTAGATGTGCACTGTTTGCATTGTACAGCATGAGACCGGGGACAGACGGCAGCCGTTTGCATTCACGCAAAGGAGGAGAGAATGGTCCTCTGGAGAAAAACAAGCATTGGCCATGCGTACATTTTTTTTAAAACGCAAGTGGTGTTGCATTGTACAGCGTGAGACTGGGGTCAGACGGCAGCCATTTGCATTCACGCGAATGAGGAGAGAATGGGCCTCTGGAGAAAACAAGCATTGGCCGCACGGAAATATAAAAAAAATCGCGAGTGGTAACGCGAGTTGTGCGCACGTGCGGGACCGGAAAAAGTGCTGTGCACTTCGCGCACGCTTGTGCGCGTTCTAGCAAGCTGTTGGCCGGCAAGGTAGCGCTTTTTGAAGCAGCTACTAAATGTCTCGCCAGAGCAGCACATGCGCTGGCTCTGGCGAGACCTAAAAATAATAAATGAAAACTTGTTTCAAGGACAAGCACGGGGTAGCAGAACGACAGAGGTGGGTGGATGAAGGAGAAGCAACTATTGAGGAGGAATTCAATGAGGTGGAGCAGCAGGTGACAGAGACAGAAAACACACACTCTCTCAGTGAATGCGTAACGAAAACCAAAAAGGTTGTTCCCTAAATGTGACCAGTAGAAGGATAGGAGTCAGATAACGAAAAGGATGGTGAAAGACGTGTTATGCTACTCTGCAGAGACAAACACAAGCGGAAGGCAAGCCACTAAATAAGAAGCAAGCTCATGAGAACGTCAATAATGTCAACCAAAGGTAAGCATTGGGCCGGCTGTCAATCCACACCTACAATGGATAACACAGGTCGCAGCTTTAACCCCTTCCACGCTCATGACGAGCTCAGCTCGTCATGAGAACCGGGATTTGCGAATCTTTAGCGCACAGCGGGAAAACGCTTAGGGCGGATGGGGTTAATACAGTAGAAGTTGTATAACGAGCCATTTTATACTGAAGCTGCCACAAACCAAGGCAAAATATCACCATTCCATACAATTGCACCAGTCGCGTGAATCAACCCAACTGTCTTCAATGAGGCAAATACAAACGGAAACAAGCATTGGCAAAGCTAATAGGTCACCCCTGTCTGTTGAATATTTTGTTTGCATAAGTTATTGTTTTTGTGTAAAGGTTAGAGGCTGCAAATGTGAATTTAACTAAATTATAATGCAATGTGAAGTGTAGAAGTTAATAATTCTAGGTGTTAAGAAAAATTAACCACACATGGAAAATTGTAATGTGAGATGTGAAATTAGCACAAGAGTACACAGACTATGTGGCTGAGCGGTTATCTACTTGGTGCATACTTGTGCCGTAGAATGTAAAATGAGTGCAGGTACAGAGGGCATTTGGCACAGAGGATGTATATATTTAAGGAAGGATGACCCCAGGACAGTGGGCCTATTTGATATTTTAAAGGAAGAAGAAAAACGAGAGGAAGTAGCACAGCCTATCCCAAATAACTGGGAAGTGTCAGTATACATAGGGAACAATACAGGTAAATGTGAAATTGCTGGAACTGCCTAGTCTGTTTGAAAGAGATGTTGGATGTATTGCATTAAAAGTCTTTAGTGAAAGGACGAGTCTTGGTACCTTCTGAAAATCAACAGCGCTAGAAATGTGGAGACACAATGGTGCAGGGACTCATCAGAAACACAGTTGAGCACAAGTACAACTTCACATCTTTGTAGCGCCAGAAAGGTGAAGTCTGCACATCAAAGGATGGCTATATTACATAGGTGAAGAAAACAGAAGACTTGATAGTAAGAAGTGCAAATGTCAATCGTAAATCAGCAAAGCGTTAAGATGAAGAGTGAATGTCGACCAGAATGACAGAAAATAATGGTGAACGTCAGTAGTATCCCAGACCTTTGTGAAGCATGCATATGGAAGGAATAACAACATTAAAAAGTTATGATGGTTAAAATCAGGAGAGTGAGTGAGTGAGTGAGTGAGTGAGTGAGTGAGTGAGTGAGTGAGTGAGTGAGTGAGTGAGTGAGTGAGGGAGGGAGGGAGGGAGGGAGGGAGGGAGGGAGGGAGGGAGGGAGAGTGGCCAAGCGTTGGGACAAATGTTTTAGTAAATAAAAATGAAAATTGCACCAAGAGAAATGTAAAATGACAGTAACCAAAGCAGGCTGTAAATTATGGGGGAAAAAATGCCACCGGACGGGGATGCAGGTCGAGGGATTATGTAAAACGGAGGGTGAGTGAGGGAGCGGCGACAACTGGCGTGGATGAAAACAAACACCCGAGAGAGAAAAAGTCAACGTGAAGAGCAGATGGGGGGCACACTGGATATATTTGGTAAGTGAAATGTTTAAAAATCGCGGAAAAGCATTCTGTGGGCATGAAGCACATCAGTGCATACATTTAAAAAACCCTGTAAAACATGTTGCAAAGGTGCAACATTGTCAATTCGCAGGTTTCCACCTCCATGCACAGGAGACGTAGGAAAAAAAGCTATGGGGGGGAGCAGCAGGTAGGAAGGAATAGTACCCCAATCATGACAGGAGCTGCAGATGGGAACTGACAATGTTGAATCAATCTGTGCTTGGTCCGTGCTCCACAGAATGGATCATGAGTGACGTTTGGCCGGCACTTGCCAATTAAGGAGGCTGCATAGGCAATGGGTGGGCTCTGAGCCCTTTTTGTTAACACAAGTGTGTAATGTTCTCTCTCCTTACAAGGACGACAGGACACTAACTAGTGTGCAGATAATAATATTTATTTAGTAACTTGTGCACTACAGAGAGCGCCGAGCGTGCTGCCTAACTCCCTGAGCTCCGACACTCGAATTGCGCGTTTCTAGCACGATCCAAGATGGCGCCGCTCACGCTACATGGAGACGTAGCATAAACACTAGAGCGCGACTCTACATATCACCCCCTTTTTATACCAAACATGAAAGTGGCAGTCTCTGTGCGGTTGATTATTTCTCTTCTCCCAGCTCAAAGTCTCGATACCTAGAAGGCCTCACATCACAATCAATCTGCACCCCCTTGTCCGTCTTAACGGGGTGGAAGTCACTTCTCTCGAACTGTTCATTGTAGACCCCATCTCTCTACCTTCTTGTGTACTCGGTCTCTCCCTGCAGGGAGACTCTCTCTCTTCTCGAGGTTATACCTCCGTTCTTGGACTTTCACTGCCCCTTTGCTCTATTTCCAGTTCTTCCGTTACCATGCTTCCTTCTCCTTCCTGGATCGTGCTGTCGTTCTCCTGTGTCCTCCGATCTGTTGTCACTTTCTCCGTCTTCAGGGTGCCATTGTTAGATGTTGTTGCACCGTGACATGCGATCCTGGGACCACACGTTTCCATCACTGAGCAACGCAGCCCGGTCATACACCTCCTTTACTTGTAAGGGTCGGCTGTATTTGCTGTCAACTTTCTTCTGTAATACCGCCAACTTGACCCTGACCCATTCTCCTTCCTCCAGGAATGTTTCCTTCACATTCTTCCTTCTGTTATAATGTTCTGTGTAAATCGTTTGGACTTTTTCTAGATTATACTGCACCACTGCGTGGGACCATTTACTGGTTACAGTCTTCTCCTTCCACACCAAGTTATCTTTTGTGAATGGATCTCTACCCCTTAGAATTTGGAAGGGGCTGTACCCAGTGCTCGTCGGGGTGATGCGGTAGGCCCATATCATGTTTAAGACCTCCTTTTCCCAGTCCTTTCCCATCATGATGGCTGCCTGCATGGACCCCATTAGCACTCTGTTGAAGCGTTCCACTTGTCCATTTCCGGCCGGATGATATATGGAAGTATGTTTGGATGTGATCCCGTTTCTCCCCATATATTTATGCCATTTGTCTGAGGTAAACTGGGGACCATTGTCACTCAATATTGACTTGGGAATGCCTTCCCTGAGGAAGGTCGCAGTGAGGCACTTGAGTATCGTCTCGGTGTCCATTCCCTCTTGAATGTGCACTTCAGGCCATTTAGAGTATCTGTCCACTACGACACATAGATATTTTGGAGTCCCTTGGTCATCCAGTATAGGTCAAAATATATCTATAGATAGCTCCTCCCACGGATTCTTCGGATTGGTCAATTTGCCTAGGGCTGGTCTCAACGGCATCATTGTCTTATCCGCTCGTTGGCATTGATCACACTCTCTCACATGTCTCTCTGTTTGTATGTCCATGCCTGGCCACCAATATCCCTGCTTGATCCTCATCTTGGTTTTTACGATTCCCAGATTACCTTCATGCAGCATCGCCAACAACCGAGGTATTAACACCGAAGGGGGTACAACTTTGTCTCCTCTGTACAGAAAGGCTCCTTTATCGTCTAGAGACAATTCTTCTCTCACTTCATAGAATTTCCTAAGAGTTGTCCGTAGGTATCTTTTTTCCGGCCACCCACCGACTATGTGTTCCTTCACTTCTTGGATGTCCTGGTCTTCTCTATACGCTTCCATCGACTCTTGATTGCTGATTACTTTCTCTGGGTCTTCTATCAAAGCCACCATTTCTTTGCTCGCTTCCGTTCCCTCTATTACTTCCTCCTTCGCAGTTGCTCTACTAAGGTAGTCTGTTACCTTGTTCTTGCTTCCCGGGATGTACTCCACATCATATCGGTACTCTAGTAATTTCAGAGTCATCTTGGCTATCCTGGGGGTGGCGCTTGCAAGTCCGCTGGATGTGAGTACTCTTACAAGTGGCTTGTGGTCAGTCTTCAGTTGTAATCTCGTGCCCCTTAGGAACTGGCTAAATTTGCCCATGGCCCATACTACTGCCAGCATCTCCTTCTCTATGACACTGAACTTCTTTTCTGTATCTGATAGGGCTCTGGAAGTAAAGCTGAGTGTTTCCGTTGTCCAGTTTCTCCTTTCTTGCATATGGACTGCTCCCAGTCCTTTGTCACTGGCGTTTGTCGTCAACACTGTTTGTCCTTGTGGGTCATACCCTTGCAGGGGTATGGCTTGGCTGACATCCTTTTTGATGCACTCAAATTCTTTCTGCGTTTCTTCGGTCCATATGAATGCCATTTTTTCCCTTGTGAGTTGCCTCAGATGATATGTCTTGGTGGCAAAATGTTGAACAAATTTGCTGTAGTACTCAACCATCCCTAGAAAGGATCTTACTTCTTCCTTACTGGAGGGAGGCGGGGCATTGCAAATGGATTTCACATTTTCCCTTTTTGGTGTAATGCCTTGCTCTCCTATTTCGTGTCCAAGGTAGGTGACTGAAGCCATCCCTAGACGGCACTTCTCCCACTCCGCTGTTAGGCCTTTTTCTTCCAGAACATTTAGCACCTTCGCTAATTTGGTGTTGTGGTCTCTCCGGTCTTTCCCCATCACCAGTATGTTGTCCTGGAAGTACTGCACTCCTTCCATGTCCTTGAAAAGACGGTGCATGAGCTTCTGGAAGACGGCCGCTGCAAGTCCAAATGCATTCTGCGGAATTGATAACACCCAAAGGGTGTTATGAACGATGTTAGCTTCCTGCTTTCCGGGTGTAGAGCTATTTGGCGATATGCAGACGTTAGATCGATGGTGAATATCATTTTATTTCTTTGGTCTTGGCTAACATTTCCTCAATGCGGGGTAATGGAAACTTTTCCACCATGATGCACTTGTTCAATTCTCTCAAGTCCACACACACACCGGACCTTGCCGTGGGGCTTCATTACCACTACCAAAGGCGCCAGCCACTCTGCGCAATTTATGGGTTCGATTATCTCATTTTTCTCCAGCCCACGCAATTCCTGTTGCACTGCTTCTCTCACTGCAATGGGGACATTTTGTACCTTATGCGATACTGGTGTGGCATCGTCCTTGAGTTCTATCCTATGCGTGAACTTTTCCAACTTCCTGACTGTCCCTCTTCAATTTTTCAAAGTCAGGCCATTGTTCTGGTGCCGTCATCAACACTTGTATGTCTCCTCCTGGGTCTAGTTTTATGCCCAGGTCTCATTGATCCATCCAGCCTAGGACCGACAGGCGCTTTTCCGCTACATACAGTTTGCACTCCGCACTCCGTCCGCTGAATTCAAATTTTAACGCTCGGTATCCTACTATGGGGATTCGTTCTCCCGTGTGCGAGACAGGTCTTATATCCGGAGGTTCCAATCGTGGTCCCAAATGGGGCTTGAACTTCTCATTCCATACTGCTCTTTGGACAATTGTATACAGTGATCCCAAATCCACAACAACGCTTATCTGTACACCTCCTATTAGCATGTCGCACTGCAGTTTGCTCAATCTTCGGCTGTTCCCGCCCTGTACTTGATCCTCTATGCACAGCACTGTGTCTTCTTCTTCTTGCCTTCTCTCCTCTGCTTCTTCCGAATCTTGATCCACGTACTTCACCGTGTTGCGGCCTGCTTTCAGATGACATACCTTTTCGTAGTGGCCCGTTATGCCGCAGAACATGCACTTCGCTCGGAACGCCGGGCATCTCTTGTCATAGGCCTCATGGGCTTGGCTACCACAACAATAGCATGAGTTTCTGGCTCCTATGTTTTGCTTCCCTTGTTGCACCGGTTTACCCAGCCATTTGTTGGGCACTCTGCTGTTTGTCACTGTACCTTTGTTCCTTCCCGTGGGTTCTTCGTCGTCTACCTTGTTTACCATAAGCCTCGTGACCGGTTCTCTCTTGGCTGTATCCACACATCTTTGTTAACTAAGCCTTCTTCACAATCGCAATCACTTCCTTCAGTGTGGCATCGCCGCTCGCCCACAACTTGTCTTGCACTGTTTTGTTAGTGGTGTGCATCACTATCTGGTCCTTTATGAAATCGCCGTGTAGCACGCCAAATTTGCATGTCGTCGCTAATTTCTTCAACGCTGCCACGTACTCGTCAATTGACTCTCCTATTTCTTGCTTTCGCTGCTGGAAATTATACCGATCTATGGACGTGCAAACTGCTGGCCTGTAATGCTCAATAAGTTCCTCTATGGCATGCGCGAACACTTTGTCATCTGCAGCTTGTCGGGCTTGGGTACCAGGTTTTGGAATACCCTAATCCCTTCTGGGCCCATGTTGTGTAGTAATATTCTCTTTCTCCTTTTACTCGTGAATGCTTCTTTGTTCTTATCTCTCAGGGCTTCTATATAATTGAGGATGTACTCTCTCCAGTATTCCCATTTCATCAGGGGCTCTCCCGGTTTTGGTAGGAATGGGATTGGAGTCGTCATTGAAGACGTTTGCGCATGCGCATTTCTTCGTGCTTTTTCGGCGCCGTTTCCTGGCTGTTGGGACTGCCTGGCGCACTAGTCTCCTCCCCCTGCTCTGATTGGAATTGGGGACTCTCTGTACCCCCTGCTCCACTTCTCCTTGACTCCGCTAGGGCCCCTGTCCGGTTCGTGGCTCTCCCTTTGCGTTACTTCTCCAGTTTGTGCGCTTCTTGTTAGCTGGGTGGCTGTAGGCACCTGTCCTTCCTTCTATCCTGTGTCCCTTCCTTTGCCCTGTGTGGGGATACTAGGGGCTTGTTCCTCCCTCTGTTCCTTGGGTTTGGCTGCCCTCGTACCTGGTCGTGCCGGTCTGCACCCTGCTCTGGTGTGTCTCCGATTGCTTCTGCCACGCTCTCTGTGGTGCTCCTGCTCCCTCTTAATGTTGGGCCTGTCTTGCTTCTTGGTGCTGGGCCTTCCTTTCTTGTTCTTTATTTTTTTACCAATGGTTGCAGGTCCCACCTTCATCGCCACTGTAATGTTCTTTCTCCCTGTAAGGACGACAGGACACTAACTAGTGTGCAGGTAATAATATTTATTTAGTAACTTGTGCACTACAGAAAGCGCCGAGCATGCTGCCTAACTCCCTGAGCTCCGATACTCAAATCGCGCGTTTCTAGCGCGATCCAAGATTGCCGCCACTCACGCTACGTGGTGACGTAGCATAAACACTAGAGCGCGAATCTACAGAGTGTCTCGCAATCAAGAGTCATGCTCTCGAAGGCTTGACCCTAAAAAAACACTCAAAAATAAAGTACATCTATTCCTGGGTTTCTACGCTGGACATCACTGTCACGTGGTTTTAACCAAGCCCAGCATAGCTCGCCACAGCCTGCTGGCATGCATTTTATAGTGATGGTGGAGAGTTTTCAATTGAAATTCTTGTAAAGTTATGATGTAAAGATAAGAAACAAAAAATGCTGTAAAGTGCAATGGGAGCGTAAGACCGCCTGTGATCACTCATGCACCACCGCATTGAGTCAGTCAATGATTACGGGTAATGCTTTCGTCTAACCTGCTCAGGGGAACCTTGAAAATAAGAAACCAGTCATTTATTTCACCCTTCAAACATAGTAAGCGATTACTAGAAACGCTTGAAGCCAGTCGTACACTCCTCAGACCGGAGCATCTGACTGAGCTCTGTTCAGTACGTACTTTTTGCAGAACTATGGTGGCTGACAAAGCGCCAAATTCCTGTAAACCTCAACTCCTGTAGATCCCGAAAACACAAGGCCTACATACCGTTCTGTGTTATTTCTGTGTAGCATTTACTCAGACGGACGAAAGTTAAAGAGTCAGAGTGAAAGGCTGGTAAAGGGTGCTCGCTTTCTGAAAATAACCCCTCCTCTCTTCTGAGAATTCCTATAGGACATGTTGGTAAACAAATTATGTTGCTGGCACTGGCATTAATGTAATAAATCCTTCTCAAAATGAGATGAACACTGATTGGAGACCACCCAGGAGCTACAGAAGACCAACCCTCCGGAGACACTGTTAAGCTACAGGAAGTGTTTCAGGTGCACCCTAGTGCAATTCAAGTAATGGAAATTATGGATTTGTTTACTGCATGCAAGTAACATTTGTGGTTTGGCTGGAGATCACTGTAAGAGGAATATGATAGTTTAACAGAATAAGAAGAGTAGGGTAAGTCATTAAATTCTAGCATCACCAATAGGTTCCAGCACAACCGAGCATGGAACGACGACATGACGCTTTCAGAAGTGGTCGCTCCCTGCTCCCTGCTCCTGTGGTATCGTTAATATACTCGCTGTTCTGCCTGTAATACTTTTACTCATAACCTGTTACTTGCCTTGTCATTGCATAGCGCCGCATTCATAGAAGCCACAAGCGTGTGCATATTAGTTTATTTAGAGCGCTCTGCCGACTGAAGCCACGAGCGTGTGTTTAACATTCTATTTATAGCGCTCTGCCGTTTGTAGCCACGAGCGTGTGTTTATTATTGTACTTTAGCGCTCTGCCGATTGAAGCCATAAGCGTGGGTATATTAACCCATTCATAGCGCTCTGCCGATCTCTGCATTTTTACTTGTCTCAGACGCGCATGCCCAGCTGTTCTGTGCGCTAGCTGCCACTTAGCATAGCGCCTGTGGAATCTTCACATTGCCGAGTGCTCCTCATTCATTTTGAAAGCATTGGAACCACCATTCACTCGGTGTGCCCCTTCCTGTTGCAAATTGGACTCGGATTCCATTTTGTTTGTTTGTTGTTTGTGCCTCTGAGCCCCTCCTCTCCGCCCGATCCCGCCTCCCTGCTGACCCTCCCTCGCCCCTCCCCCCGCCAACCATTTATGACAGATGCTTTTGCGGGCAGCGGTCACGCGCAGCGGTTGTGCCCCAGTTGCGCCGAAGGTGCGCCAAAGGTAAGCCCGTCTACGCCCGTCCGCGCCAAGCCCACGCCCAGCGCCAGACCCCCTGTCCCCCGCCCCACCCACCCCTCCCGCATCTCATACGACGCCTCCACCCTCTTAGCCCTAAACCCCGGCCGTCTCCCCAACTGCGCCCAAGCCGCTCCTGGACACACCCATGGACCCTTCACATGCAACTCCTGCAAGTTTGACTGCACCAAGACCAACTCCTCATCCACGAACACCAAACAGAGACCTGACACCAACCACCTAAAATGCATCCTGCTCAACACCCGCTCGGTCCACAGACACGCCATCGACCTTTGGAATCTACTAGACACCATCTCTCCGGACGTCGCCTTCCTAACAGAAACATGGATGAACGCCTCCTCAGCCCCAGACATCACCATTGCCATCCCGAAAGGCTACAAGATCATCCGTAAGGACCGCACCAAGCAAACAGGAGGAGGCATCGCCATCGTCCATAAGAACTCCATCCGCATCTCAACCAGCTCAGACGTCGACCTCGCTAGCGCCGAACACCTTCACTTCCAGATCCACATCGATCCCAAGACCACACTCAGAGGCACCCTCCTCTACCGACCTCCAGGACCCCGTGCACAATTCAGTGAAGACATCACTGACTTTATCACCCCACACGCCCTCCCCTCCGAGGACTACATTCTATTAGGAGACCTCAATTTTCACCTGGAAAAGAACAACGACAACAACGCCACCACCCTTCTGGACAATCTTGCCAACCTCGGACTCAAACAACTTGTTAATACCCCCACTCACTACGCAGGTCACACACTCGACCCCATCTTCACCTCCAGCAAACATATCTCCTTCAGTCACACCACAGTTCTCCATTGGACGGACCACAGCTGCGTTCACTTCGTCTCCAAAAAGTCCACAACCCACAACCTTCCTCAACCTACTCTGTGAAGAAACTGGAACAAAATCACCAGCAACCAGATCTCCTCGCTTCTTCGAAACCCTCCTGCCCACTCCTCGAACCCCAACCAAGCAGCCATTAACCTCACTCAATGGCTAACCAACAGCGCCGACAACTTAGCACCTCTAAAAAAACGTCAAATCAAACTAGGCAGCAAAAACGCCCCTTGGTTCAACGATGATCTTAAGAAATCCAAGAAACTGTCGCTCCCTTGAGAAGGCCTGGAAAAAAGACCCAAACACCGGCACCAGGGACGCCTTCAAAAACGCCACCCGCATACACCACCAACTGATCCGGACTGCCAAGAAAGCCGCATTCAAAGACCGACTAGACAACAACGCCCAAAACAGCAAGGAATTATTCAACATCGTCAAAGAGTTTACCAACCCTACTGCCAACTCCAACGACATCACTCCCTCTCAAACCCTTTGCGACTCCCTAGCTTCGTTCTTCCACGATAAAATCGCAGACATCCACAACAGCTTCGACAACCAACCCAGAGACCAACCCACCCAACCTTCTGCCGTACCTTCACCCCCCTTGAACATCCTTAATGAATGGAACCCAATCTCCACTGAGGACACCATCTGCCTGATGAACTCCATCCACTCAGGATCCCCTACAGACCGATGCCCTCACCACATCTTCAAAAAGCAGACTCCATCATAGCACCACACCTCCGAGACGTCATCAACTGCTCCCTCAACTCCGCCACCTTCCCGAAAAGCTGGAAACACGCCGAACTCAGCGCCCTTTTGAAAAAACCCACAGCTGACCCCATTGAACTCAAAAACTACCGCCCCATCTCGCTCCTACCATTCCCGGCCAAAGTCATCGAGAAAGCTGTCAACAACCAACTCGCCGCCTTCCTCGAAACCAACAAATCCCTCGACTCCTCACAGTCCGGCTTCCGAGCAAGACACAGCACTGAGACCGCACTCATCGCAGCAACAGACGACATCCGAACTCTACTAGACAATGGAGACACAGTCGCCCTCATCCTCCTTGACCTCTCCGCAGCCTTCGACACAGTCTGCCATAGCACCCTGTTACAACGCCTCAGAAACATCGGAATCCAAGGAAAAGCTCTAGAATGGATCACCTCGTTCCTCACCGGAAGAACTCAGAGAGTCCGCCTGCCACCATTCAAGTCAGAGGCCACTGAAGTCATTTGCGGCGTACCACAAGGATCCTCACTCAGCCCCACCCTCTTCAACGTATACATGAGCCCCCTCGCGACCATCGCACGCCAACACAACCTCAACATCATCTCCTACGCTGATGACACTCAACTGATCCTCTCACTCACCAACGACCCGAACACCGCCAAAACCAACCTACATGAAGGAATGAAAGAAGTAGCCGAGTGGATGAAGCACAGTCGTCTGAAACTGAACTCGGACAAAACAGAAGTCCTTATCTTAGGTACCTCCCCCTCAGCCTGGGATGACTCCTGGTGGCCAGAGGCCCTTGGAAAAGCACCCATCCCGACGGACCACGCACGGAACCTGGGCGTCATCCTTGACTCGTCACTTTCGATGAACAGACAAGTCAACGCCGTTTCATCATCTTGCTTCAACATTCTTCGGATGCTCAAAAAAACATTTAGCTGGATCCCCACCGAAACTAGAAAAATGGTCACGAGCCGCCTGGACTACGGCAACACCCTTTATGCCGGTACCACCGCAAAACTTCAGAAAAAGCTCCAACGCATCCAGAACGCGTCAGCCAGACTCATACTAGACCTCCAGCGTAAAGACCACATCTCTAGCCACCTGAAAAACCTCCACTGGCTCCCAGTCAATAAGAGGATAACATTCCGCCTCCTAACCCACGCACACAAAACACTTTACGAACTCGGACCCGAATGCCTCAACACATGACTTTCCTTCTACACCCCCTCCCGCCAGCTACGCTCCTCCAGCCAAGCCCTGGCTGTTGTACCTCGCATCAACAAAACCACCATGGGAGGACGATCCTTCTCCTACCTGGCTGCCAAGACATGGAATTCACTTCCCACTCACTTTCGACTCACTCAGAACCACCTAGCATTCAGAAAGAAACTTAAAACTTGGATATTCGACAAGTAATTCCCCACCCCTCCTCGAAGCGCCTTGAGACCCTCTGGGTATGTAGCGCGCTATATAAATTTTTTGACTTGACTTGACTCGGCTCCCTAACCTGAAAATCCTGATCTTCTGCCCCTTGAATCGCACTAACACCCTTGATCCCACCATTAGGTGGTAGAGGAGGAGCCTTGATAAGTTGTGTGGTGACCTTCAGAGTTGTTGAGAGTGGGCAAATAGGCCCCAATAGCCCAGATGCCTCGCCCTCAGGGCTGCTCAGTGGCGCAGAATCGGGGGGAAAACGGAAAGTGAGGCGGGAGGCAGAGAGCGGTGGTGTGGAGATAAAGGGACCTTTGGGAAGAGGGACAGATACATGTATAGGAAACAGGGGGTATAGACTATGCATCAGCCAAAGACAAGACGACCCAAGCCATGAAAAACATATCACACAACATGTACTATTATTTGTGCTAAAAATAGAGAACAGTTCACTTTGAGGCAAAACGTGCCAAGACTGACCAGAAAACGCATAGCGCCCCATGACAAAGAATGAACCATGACTCAACAGATACCGTACGAGACAGAATTAGACAGCAATTAATAGGTCTATCACGGACATGGCTGGTGAAAAGGTGCTGGAATAGAAAGCATTCATCTGGATTTTTACAAGTAACTATTGCGCCAGAGCAGCAATGCAGATGGGAACTTTCCATTTGGAGGGGGCCGTGGCTGGTACTTTTTGCCGCACTTGCCTGTGTGAGTGCCTTCTGTTCAAGGGCAGATGTCGGCTGCTTTTGACCTGACTTGGGTGCACTGCGGGCCTCTCTCCTCCAGGCTGGTGGTTATGCCATGCCTCGCCGGACCTTTGGAGTGCTTGCTCACAATTGCCTCGGGTTTTGGCGGGCTTCATTGTGCAAAGGCAATTTCAAGAATGGTGTGGGCTCTCACTGGAGGGGGGTTCTGTGGCTTGTTCTGACATCTCATGACACAAAAAGATATGTCAACTCTCCACAACATATTTTTTTGCTCCATGAACCACTGTCGATAAGACCAATCTAAGAAGGAGAAGGCTTCCTTGTTCCTGACATGCAAAACTTTCCAATCCAAGATGGACTATTTCGGTTCCAGTTCCCGTTGTTTATTTAAGTGTCAAAATCAGCCCTCACTGTATCACAACCTACTTGAAGTATTTTTTAGCAACATCAGTGCCCCTCGTGCAATTATTTTTGTCCCTGTCTTTTTTCTTATGATCTCCAGCGTTTGTGTCTTTTGGAATTGGGTTCACTCGAGCTGTGCTGCCATACTGACCTGAACGGCCCCGAGTTCCTTCAAGCCTCCTCTGATTCTTCAACCTTTTACAGCATTGCTGGAGTTATTTTCTGCAATTGGGCTTTTTGACCATAATCTGTGGCCCTTCGCTAGACACGGATTCCTCATATATGTAGTTTGTGTGAAGGGCGCAGTGGCCTTACATCGGGCATGCCCTTTCATGGCCTAAGGAGTTCTCTTGCCATTCAGCGCTCAGCAGGAGCTTTACGAGGAGGTTTTTACATATATGAATGATCCCACCGGCCATGCACGACGCACTAGTAACAGCAATATGTAAATGCATCTCTTGGCAGTGTTGAAACACATTCCAAAGGCAACAGCCTCGACACGACTTAGAGCGCATTCAGCACTCAGAGGCTTCTCCAGGAGGAGTCCGCTCAGTTCTGTATTATTATTGCATTACTCTCAACACAGAAAGTGCATCATTTGGGATACGATTACAAATAAGTGCCTAACACTACGTTCTGAGATCTCTGCAAAAGTATTTCTTAAAAATAAAATAACAACGGAGTGCGCACATCTGTAAAACACGCAACGCTGGTTTTGCACTGAACACAAAAATGTTTCACCTTTTGCATAGGTCAGACCAGCCATTCTCTGAACACGTTTCACTCAAAAAGCACCGTCAAAAAACAACGAACACCAAATGCGCGCAAATAAAAGCGAACGATCAGGGTGGTAAATATATTTGCAGTTGCAACCTCACCACTGCAATTAAGTGTGTCGTTTAATGTTCACGTTTAAATGCTTAAATAACCTTTACCACAAACTCCAAAATTACCCCTACAAATTAAAGTTGAGAATTTAAGTAAAAATGTAGAATTCTTACTGAAATTTGTAATAAAAAAAAGAAAATCACAGTCGAAAAATAGTGCCCTTGACTCATCGCTGCGTGGTTCACAAATGAAAACGTTCAGAAACACGAACGCACCGGACAATGGCCTTAAAGATTTTTCGTGTTCTACGTGAATAACATTAACTGATGTCGCTTTTTCAGTGGGTCAAGGACACAGTCACTGGCAAACAAGGCCGAGACAAAGGGCCAGCCATTGAGCGCGCAGCTCGCCTAAACCATCATTTCCCCGGACAGGGTCACACAGCAAGGCTTCTTTCTAAGGATGGTTAGAAAACCCCGACTTCGAAGGCCAGGAAGGGAGGGGCAACCCCTTCGAAGCACAATGAGGCAGCCATGACACAAAATAAATCTGGCAACCTATAAATGTCACAATTGCCTGACCTTCAACAATTTACTTCTTGACCCATCCATGGCAGACAAGACATGCGGCCACCTGCTATGGGACTCGCACCCGGTCAGCCGACATTGATTTTCCTACACAAACATACTTGGAACTTGGTCTAAAAAAAGTATATATTTTGTATCTATCTATACACACACACTCACAACCACATACATACATATCTCCAGTTGAACACGCATCTAGTGAAAGAACATCTTGTTCCAAGTAAAAATATTGCAACCTAGCATGTTACTAAATAGTCTCCTTGTATTGTCCACTGACCATAATGCTGCACTGCTTTGCAGTTCGGGTTGTGCTTTATACAAATACACACATACATTGATTGATTCAAACAAGAAGCAGGAGACTACATTTGCCCAAGGTGAGCAACTTTGCATGTTTTTAATTGGTTGCTATTGAAGAGAACTGGATAGATGAAAACACAAGAATTAGATATTTATTGCCCTGATGAAGTCCCTATGAGGGATGAAACGCGTTGGCTAAGTCTGCCAAAAAATGATTGGAAACTGGCTTGTAACAAAGAATACTATGAAAAAAAAATCCAATGCTTGGAGTATAATTCCCAACACTAAGAAGGACCTAGATTATGAATCACAAGTGATTACAGCTGGGGGGCGTGGCTAACAACATGGCCAGGTAGCTGCGTACTGCGCGAGCTCCGATGGCCCGATACTAAATCCTGCAGTAATTCTGGTCCTCTTCACCAACAGAACACACCATCACGGATCTGAGGGAACAGGCGTGCGCTGGAGTGCCTGGTATGAGGCTGGGAGGTGGTCTTCGGCTTAGTCTGTGATCGAGACCTCTTTGGCGCGCAGCACGACGTGTGGTCTCTTAAGATGGCCGCCAGGGTGCTATATTCAGACCGGTGAACTGGCGTGGAGGGGTTCTCCCTGAGGGGGCTTTTGTACGCTGAGCCGTGGCGCGCCCTGATCCGCCGTGAACTCCCTGGACTGGTGCAGCGGGGACGCCCTTGCCAATGTGAAAGCTGAGAGTGCAGTGAGCTACTCGGTGGCTGGTGGGGAGGTTCCGTCTGCGGCGAGTGGTTGCTGCTGACCCACACGAGCTACAAAGGGTATGTAACCCAGCAAAGGGGTGACCGGCTCCCTCTCACCTGACCCAGCCTTGGTGTGGACCGTGAGTGCCGATTCAGACGGAGCGTCGTAGACAAGGCCCTAGGCATCTGAACTCCCCCTGGCTGGTGGGCAACATCTTCCGTAGTGTGTGGTGGAGCTGGAGGAGCACTCCGGTAGTATACTTTGTCTTCTCTTCTTGATACAACACCTGCTACAAGTGCTCATGCTCCTGTTTCTCCGCCACTGCGAGCCGCAAGCAGTATACGCTCACTGAAGGGACAGGATCTATGGCCATAAGAAATTCCATGGCGCAGTGTTGGGGGCAACTACACAACAGGTCGAAACAGTCTCCTGCACCGGGAGGAAGGCAGCAGAGTAGGGTCTCGAACCCAGACAGGGACAGTGCCGGAGACGAAAGAGCGCCTCCCCCCCCCCCCAGCAGCATTTCGGTGGGGAAGTGACCCTGGATTGGCCCTGTGTGGAGTCAGAGGGGCTGAAACATGTTCTGGACTCCTCTGTCCACAACCGTGGGGGCATTGCACGCTGGCTAGTTTGCATACTGGAGGCAGTGTGCTTCATGAACTGTTTCTGGGCTGCCTTGTTTGAAGAGAGTGATAGGTGGACCCTACCGGGAATTTTGGTGGCCTAGTCGGAGTGGGCATTGTGGTCGGGGGCCCCAGGACCAGCGGGGAGTGACTTACCGAACACTGGGTTATAATGGCAAAGATAAAGACTCCAAGGCCTCCAAGCAAGGAAAGCCAGACCGCTTCGCCAAGGTGTTGTCTACCCCTGCTGGGGCAGATGGTGGCGCGGCTCCCCCCCCAGACACCAACGCAATACTGCAGGTGATCCATGCCTCTCGTGAAAGCCTGGAAGGTAAGATTGCAGAGGTTCGGACAGAGGTTTCCTTTCTGCGCCAAGACCTTTAAAAGGTCTCCGAAAGAGTCACTGAGGTGGAACAGCGGGTGTTGGAACTTTAAGACACCTCCCAAACACAAGTAAAGAAGTAACGGGTCTTATGGCAACTGTAAAAGAGGTGGAGTGGAGGGTCAATGATGCCGAAAACAGGGCCTGCAGAAATAACCTACGTTTTATAGGATTTCCGGAAAATGCAGAACGCTCCGATCCAGTCCACTTCCTACTGACATTTCTCAAGGGCGCCCTGCCAAAGACGCAATTCTTATCATGCTTTGTCATAGAAAGAGCACACAGAATGTCTGGTGCACGGCCGCAGCCGGGGGCTCCCCCCAGAACTCTGATAGCCCGGTTCTTGAATTTCCAGGACAAGGATCTTATACTCTGGGAGCTACGAAAGAAGGGCGAGATCAAATATGAAAACATAAGAGTGTTGGTGTTCCCGGACTACTCACAAGATGTTCAGAAATTATGACGCACCTTTGATCCTGTAAAAGTGAAATTTTGCGCCCTTGGTATCCAGTATATTCTGTTGTTCCCAGCCAAACTTAAAGTTATCTTTCAGGGTACCTCTCAGTTCTTCCAGACGCTGGAGGAAGCATGGTCATGGGTTAAAGAACGGCCTCAGCTGCGTAGTGGGTCGCCAGTTGTTGCGTCCTGGCCCGCAGATAAGCAACCGAGCTCTACCTGGAAGCATCCTAAAGAGAGGCAATGGAGAAGAGTGCTCAAACGCCAAACTCCCATCGGTGCTACGACTGCGAGGTCCCCGAAGCTGAGGGAGCTGAAACCCACGGAGTCAGACACAGACGATGATACAGCCTTGGACAATGCATCTTGTACTTCTCAGAAATCAATGGAAAATGCAGACTCTGACCAGTCGGAGCGACAGGAATCCATGGATGCGGAAAGTGAACACCCTCTATTGGAACATGTTCAGTGGCTGGAGGCGTCCAGCCTGGGCTCTCCAGGGGTAGACTTTCGATCATGGGGGAGGTTTGATCTCTTGTTCGACCTTTAGGCATGATTACAGTTATCACGCAGCAATGGTTGAACTGTTACGGGTCTGAGGTGGTCAGATGTGATACACCTTCTTAATCCATGGCAGGGGCAGACTACACAATCATGGCGTAGAACGTCAAAAGGGCTAGGGAACAAAATTAAGCAGAGTCTGGTATTTAACTACATTAAAAGATTCAAGCCAGATATAATATTATTACATGCGGGGTTTACTCGCGACTCGAGGGAGTGGCAATCTTTATTTGAAAATCAACCCCCTTCAGGGTTACTCGAAGATGGGACGACCCGGAGGGTACATAGGTAGCAGTCCAGGGCATCTGGAATCACACACCATGGTTCATAATTAGTGTTTATGCTCCCCCACGTCTCCAGCAACGTACACTTGACAAAGTAATGGATACCCTCCTGCAGTCTGGCCCCGCCACGCATATCATAGGGGGCGATTTCAACTATGTGAGTGATTCCTCCCTGGATCATACGCTAACGGGGCCAGGGCCCCGGGAGACCACCGCACTGGCAAGATTCCAAGCGACCCTGGGGTTAACTGATCTCTGGAGGTGTCACCATCCATCTGCACATGCCTATTCGTATTTTTAAGAGGCCCATAAGGTGTATTCAAGGCTGGACTACCTTTTTGCCCCAGCCGGAGAGATTGGCCAGGTGGAAAAGTTAGAGTTCCTGGCCGGAGGTATCTCAGACCGTTCACCGCTCTACATGAGGTGGTGGGGGGGGGGGAGGACACCTCCTGGAGATTGAACGCATGGATGGGCCCTGAAGGATGAAACGGTTGCTAAAGAAATGAGGGTAGATACGGAAATCTACTTCCAAGAAAATCAGGGGTCGGTGCAATCCGCTGTTATTTTATGGGAGGCCATCAAAGCGGTAATACACAATAGAGCTCAAAATATCATTGCCCATAAAAAGCATAGGTAACTGCAGGAGCTCCTGACCTTGGAAGATAAGCTGGTAGACCTTGAGAATAGGGGGGTAGCCACCTTAAATGCACACACTCTCCGCCAGCTTCACATCACTAGAAGAGAATACCAGGCATTGGTCACCAAGGAGACACAGACAAACCAGCTCGCAGTCCAACATTAGCTGTATGAGACTGCGGACAGAGCAGGCAAACTGCTGGCATGGTTGGGAAGGAAGGAACAAGGTGGATTATATCTATTAGGGAGCTAGACCAGAACTACACCACGCCACAAGATATTGCCGGGGCTTTTGCCCGATATTACTCGACGTTATACGCAACTCAGACACGAGCCACAGACACAAATTGCACAATACCTGGAAGGTATTGAACTCCCCTGCCTCCCCCCTGAGGAGCGTGAGGGGCTAGATATAGACATTACATTAGACGAAGTCACGGAGGCCATTGGTCGTCTGCGGACGGGAAAAACCCTGGGCCCTAACGTCCTCCTGGGGAATTTTTTAAACAACATAGTATCCTTCCGGCTCCACACCTACTTAAGATGTTTCAAGCTTCTAAAGATATTGAGATACCTCCTGCAGATCTTCAAATGGAAATAGTAGTGTTGATACCCAAGGCAGGGAAACCCCCGGACGAATGTGGGTCATATCGTCCCATTTCGCTACTAAATGTACAAACCAAAATCCTAGCTACTATACTTGCGACACGCCTCTTAATAGTCATTTATTCCTTGATTCACTAAGACCAATCTGGCTTTATACCAAAACGAGCTACCAGCTATAATCTCTGAAGAGTGGCTAATTGGATGGATGCGGTTCGAGATAGGGAGGAGGCCCACTTGCTCCTTTCCCTAGACGCTGAGAAGGCGTTTGACACAATCCATTGGCCCTTTATGGGACATGCTCTTGAGAAATTCGAATTTGGCCCAGGTTTTAGAAAGACGGTGGCGCTGCTTTACACGGAGCCTGAGGCTAGGGTTCAGGTTAACGGAGCTTTATCGGAAACCTGGCCAATACAAAGAGGGACCAGGCAGGGCTGTCCCCTTTCCCCTTTACTTTTTGCTCTTATTCTAGAGCCCTTGGCTTGTGTCGTACACACCACCCCAGGGTTGGGTTGATTTGTAGATGATTCCCGATTACTAGATTAAGAATGTAATTCCCTCTATGCGGATGACATCCTACTTTATGTGACAACCCCAAAGGAGACGCTTCCCCAACTCCTACAAATTTTCGAGACCTACAGGTGCCATGCGGGATATAAAATAAACTGGTGTAAGTCCAACCTATATCCAGTTGGGGGGGGGGGGTTGTCTACGCTGGTCGACCGAAGGGTTTCCTTATCTTTCCTTTCATAGGTCAAAGTAGGGCTAGAACGGAGGAAAAGCAGAATTATTACTTGCAAAAGCTTACTGGGCACCAATCATGTCCAGTAAGCTTACAGAGCTACAGGCTGCTGGCATGCTGAACTTAACAAAGCCTTTGCTGGCCCGTGCTGCTCAACTCTACTCAACTCAGCTCTTTATTCCATCACCATGAGCAATGGTGACAATAGGAGCAGGACAGGTCCAACATCAAGCTCCACGCCACCTGCTGAGCCCAGTGCTGGGACAGAGTAGTTCCACCCACTCACAGTTGTCAACAGTCCGGACTGTGCTCAAGTACTTTGCCCAGGGTTCAATGGGCAGTGCCGAGCTCCAATGCTGGCACATGTGACGAAACTGCAAAGAGGCGGCAAGCTGAGGAAACAACAGAAAAGCAGAGGGTGCAAGGTGAGCAAGCTGCGTCGGCAGCTACACCAACTGTCTCCGCCCACCGATGCAAAGCTGCCTCGTCATGCCATGTCTAAGGGCGTCATACCATGTTGAGGGCACTGAGACAGACCTCTCAGAAGCATGGCAGATAAAAGTATAATATCATCAGCATCTTACTCAGTGAAAAAATACAAAAGATCTCATAGCCCATCGACAAAGGAAAACCTGCTTCATCTCTTATGCCCGCCCACCCACCCCTTCCCTTTGCTGGTCCACAATGGTCGGCTTTCAAAGCCTCATCATCCTCAGATCTCCCCCAACACTCCAAAGCCACTTCTTGAAGGTAAACTCTTACTCTTGTCCTTCACCAAAGCTCTCTCTGGGGATGCTCTCTGACCCCTACACATCATTGTCAATGCCTTCTTCACGCAAGGCAACTTCCAAGAAGCTCTCAAGACCTACACTAGCCCATAGTGACCTCACCAATTACAGGCCCATCATTAACCATCCATAGGCAGGATCAGTGTAAAAAGTAGTATTTGTTCAACTCTAAGATCACATCAATGATAACCGTCTCTTTGCCAACTACTAGTCTGACTTCAGTTCACACTGTTGTACTGAGACTACTACTTTACATATTGTAGACAATGCCATGCTGACCAATGTTGAAGATAACCCACCTGCCTCCTGATATTGCTGGACCTCTCAGCTGCCTTTGACTCAGTAGACCATACCACCCTTATATGGACCCTGGAGTCTTGAATGGGATTCACCGCCTACGTCCTTCACTGGTTTTCCACCTACCTTTCCAACCGACACCAGTTTATTCACATAAGCATATCAGGTTTCAAAAGATTCCCATCCCCAGTTGGAGTTCCCCCAGGGTGTCATACTGTCTCTTGTCATCTTCAATCTCTAATGGAGCCGGGTGGTGTTCTACTTACAGATAACAGCATCAAGATTCACTGATATGTCAATGATACACAACTCTGCTTCAAAGTCTCTTCTATTTCACACATTCAACCCCTCAAACACGACCTATACATTATTCTGACAGGGATGTCCAACACCTAGTTGACGATCAAGACAAAATCTATGCTATTTGTAAAGAACAGCAAACAAGAAACAGTACAAACTTAACAACGCCTGAACCTTGACTGCTTCAAACCCAAACTTTCAATGAATGCCAGGTCACTTGGACTCACCTTGGATAGCAACCTCACCCTCAATGAACACACTGCCAAAGAAATGAAAACAGATAGCATGAAACCAGCTCTCTGTTCTAAAGAAAGTTAAACTGTTTCTCAAGAAAATGACTTCACATCTGCTGTTCAAGCCCTTGTACTCTCACATCTGAATGTCGGTAAAACCTTGATTTACGGCCTTCCAGACTCCATACTGGCACCCCTTAAGGGCATCCTACACGCTGTAGCAAGTCTCATCCAGAGCCGGAAGGAATATGATCACATCACCTGCAACCAGTCCATCATTTACAAATCCATCGCAACCATAATCCCCACTTTCTTTGAAGACAAGATCACCATCACTGATGGTTCTTGGCAAACCCGCAGCCAGTCACAATTAGACTGCAGACTAAGAAATGTATAGCAGAAAAAAACAAGGTGGCAGCTCGTTTCCATCTAGGATCAGGATCTGGAACATCCGTCTCTTCGTCAGGGCTGCTTCAGTTTAGGAAAGATTTGAAGGCTCTCCTCTTTAAAGAACACTAATCACAATGATTTAACGGTTCATGAGCGGATTGCCTCTCCCTTCACTTGTTGCTTTAGTGTTTATTTGTCTCTGTACAGGGTTCAATGCTTTCTGGCTAGGTTCATGCTATAGAAATACCATATACATACATACACTCGGGAGACTACATTCCAGAAGGGCAGACTGCCTGTGTGAAGCCATCGGTCCCCCTTTCACTGTGCAGGCAACAAACTGGCCGGCATTCGAGGGGAGGGGAGCAGAAACCCACCTGTAAAAGAATACAGTTAGGCGACAGCATCCACCTGCAGAGGGACATCTGTGTGGTCCATGGGCCTCCTTTTCTGACCTTCCAAGGACTCACTCAAGGAGCACACTGACTGTGTGCCACCAGTCACACCACAACCTGATGGCCACTCTGCCTCTGCACCAGTCTTTGTAATACAGTGCGTTGGCAGGTGATAGTATAAAATGGCCCTTTGTATTAATAAATTACCCAGTGGGAGCAAATAACCGACGAGCTCCCGGGGCACTTACTGTAATACAATGCCTGGTAGAAGTCCCCACGGGTGGGCAAGCATTTTGTATTTATTGGCCCATGCATGCCAATGGTTAGTGAATGTCAGGTGAATGACTGATCATCAGTCCATCTTAAAGGAACCACAAAAAGATCCACTGATCAAGAACGTACCATCAACGTCCCCTCACAGCGAGCCAATTGACTTTTAAGAAACAACAAGCATTTGCAATGCAATAGGTCTTGCATTAGGAAAGTTTGAGCTATTGGTATTGTAAACGACAAATTTTGTATTTATGTTTTGTTTTTGAAAATAGCGAAATTAATAGCTTTGTCATTTACAATGCCAGTAGTTATAACGTTTGCTAATGTGACACCTATAGCATTTGTAATGAAATATGTGTTGTATTTACGTGACTTACATGTATTGACATTACAAATAACAATGGCTTTTAATTTTTTTCAATAATTAATACTTAAATGAAAGTTATTGTGGTGACTCTGATCTCCGAAAAATCTAACATTGACCTCCTCTCATCTACGACTGACACCAAGGGGAGATGGGTCACAACCAAACTCCTAAAAGATGGGACGGAATTCTACATTACTAACATATACGCCCCAAACACATGCGACTTGAAGTTTTGGTCGGACCTTACGAAACAAATTGAAAAGATCCCGGACTTGGCAGTCCACATTCTCGCGGGGGATTTTAATCTACCATCTGGCCCGACTCTGGACAGAGACTCTCGTTGTCCCTTCCGTAGTAATAGGTCTCATAGAGCCTTCAAAAATCTCTGTGAGCAATTCCACCTGGAAGGCTCTTGGCGCCTGCAAAACCCGGTTGGCAGGGACTACTCATTCTACTCCTCGCACCATGACTCGTTCTCACGGATTGATTATTTATTTATCACACAGAACGCCACACTCAGAATAGTAGAAACCTCAATAGAACCAAGGCTTGTGTCCGATCATTCGTGCATTACACTCACCATCTCAGACATAAAACCATCCACCCGTCAGTCAGCATGGCGGCTCAACGATGAGGTTCTTGAACACGAACAACACCGAGCAACAATTGAAACCGCTATCAAAGAATATCTGGTCCACAATACCAGGGGTGATACCTCCGACTTAACTAGGTGGGAAGCACTAAAAAGTATTATAAGAGGTGTAATTATCAAGATTAAATCTGCCATGAATAAGAACCATAATGGGAAATTAGAGGAACTAGAGAAAGAAATAGCAATCCTAGAGGCTAAGCACTTGCAGGACAGAAAAGCAGAGTCACTAGATAAGTTAGCCAATAAGAAATACGAATATAATAAAATTGTAAGTGAAAGGGCAGGGGTCTGGCTGGATAGGAGGAAAAGGTTCAAACTGTGTGAATCAAACAAAGCAGGTAAAAGTCTGGCAGCGTACCTCAAATTTAAAATACAAAAGAACACGATAAATTCCATAGCTGACCACATGGGAGTTGCCCATTCTGACCCAGCCAAAATAACGGACCTCTTTAAAGAATTTTACGAGAAACTCTACTCCAAGAATGTAGAAGTGGAAAACCAAAAGATAAATGAGTATTTTAGTAACTGCAATCTCCCTTCCTTGTCCGAGGAAGAGCAAACAGATATAAACGGCCCGATCTCGTTACTGGAAGTCCAGTCTGCCATTAAATCTTTGAAATGTGGTAAAGCCCCCTGTCCGGACGGCTTCTCCGCGAAATTTTACAAATGCTTTTCCATGTCAATCACGCAACCTCTGCTCAACATGTTCGAGGAAATAAGTGAAACAGGGGGAAGCTAAGGGCACCCTATCAGAGGCCACCATCGCGGTTATTCCGAAAGAAGGGAAAGATCCCACCTTAACTAAGAACTATAGGCCCATTTCTCTCATAAACCTTGACTGTAAGCTCTTTGCCTCCATCCTAGCGGCACGCCTCTAGAAAATACTACCAAAACTCATACACTCTTCCCAAGCGGGATTCATGAAGAATAGGTTGTCTAGTGACAACACCAGGGCTCTAGCGCATGTATTAGAGAAAGCTAAACTCCTATCCACCCCCACAGCAGCAATAACATTAGATGCTGAAAAAGCATTCGATAAAGTAGATTGGAGGTATCTGGGGGCCGTGCTCCGTAAATTTAATCTAGGCCCCTCAATCATAAAGATGATCATGTCCCTTTATTTCTGTCTTATAGCGAGGGTCAGGGCGTGTGGGTCACTCTCGTCACCTTTTCGACTATACCAAGGCACTAGGCAAGGATGTCCCCTCTCCGCGTCACTATTCGTGTTGGCTATCGAACCATTCCTGTATCAAATTAGACACAACAAAAATATAGCTGGAATCCCCTTCAACGACTGTGTCATAAAATGAACAGCATATGCTGACGATGTATTGGTAATCTCAGAGAAAGCAAATGAAGCAATACCGGCCCTACTCACGACGATTGACGAATTTTCTAAAGTATCCGGCTACAAATTAAACAAAGACAAGACAGAAGTCAAGTCGCTCAACAATCTTGGGACTAAAGACATGATAGGAGACTCGGGGCTAACATGGCAGCCGGACTGCTTTAAATACCTGGGGTTAGACTTTGATAGCAATCTAATCTCAACAGTTTGCACTAATGAGAACAACGTTCTAAACAAAATAAACAAGCTCCTAGATGGTTGGTCGCCTAAATACTTATCCTGGTGGGGCAGGGCTGAAACCCTGAAGATGATGGTAACACCTTTAGTTAATTACATAGCATGTATGCTCCCAATGACTTTCTCCGATGACTTCATTCACAGGGTAGAGAAGCTGTTTGGTACGTTTCTGTGGCAAGGGAAGAAACCAAGGATATCAATGAAAAAGCTACAACTAGCTCAAGATAAAGGCAGACTGGGCCTCCCGAACTTCAGACACTACCAAACTGCGTTCTTATCTAAACAAGGAGCTTTATGGCTAATCAAAGATCCAGACTATACTCCGCTATGGATAGACATCGAAAAAGCGATAATGGGCAATATCCCACTCGTGGCCCTATTCACCATGGAGCTTTCACATATACCCCACTCTAAATATATTTTTTTGAACACAAGAAGGGCTCTCCTGAAACTTGATCAAGCAAACCACAAAGGCCTAAAGATCAAAAAATCCACATCAATTGCTCTCTGGTACAACCCATTACTGAAACTCAACGGAGCACTGCTCCAGTGGGTTCACTGGTCCGCGAAAAGTATTAACTTAGCAAGTGATCTTTTTGAGGGGACTGACTCCCTACCATTCTCGTCCCTACAAGCCACGCATGCCCTCACGCCATTAGATTTTTATGACTTCCTGAAGTTAAAAACACTCCTCTCTGCACGCTCATTGTCCTCCTCTGAACCATGGCTATGGGGCTCTGTTTCACGCATCTATAAATCTGGGCATTTCGTCTCAAAGATCTATAAAATGCTCCTTCCCCTTCCTCAGAAAGCAAGCAGGAAGAAGGAGATGAAATGGGAAACAGAATCAAACACGACGGGTATGATCTTTGACTGGGATATAATACACACTACTGCATTTAGAAATAAGGTTTCGCCTATTCTGTCACAGACTAAATTCATGTTAATTAACAGAACGTATTGGACACCTGAAAGACTCTATAAAACAAACCTAAGGGACTCCCAACTTGCTGGAATTGTGAGACAGAAGTGGGGGACTTGGCACACGTTATTTAATTGCCCTTTACTGAAGGGTTACTGGAACAGAATATTTGACTATATTAAGCACATCTTTGGTTTCAATCCACCTAGAGAATTTGTGTATGTTCTACTGGGGGTACAAGAGCCACATCTGGCAAATCCGTTGGATCGTCAACTTCTTGATCTCCTTCTAACCTTGGCATGCAAGGTTATTCTGTGTAAGTGGAAGAATCCTTCTGAGGTGTCATTCAAAATGTGGCAAGATTGGTTGTCCTTTCTAAGAGGTGCCGATAATCCTACATTACACTCTTCACCAAGTCGCACCTCCCATAAAAAACTTTGGAATGCCCTGGACGCTTCCTCCTTCTCGTTCGATCCCCCTTAGGGCAATGAGCTATTCTCAAGTCAACCTGTTCTAACCAGCGACCCTCCGAGTCAAGACTTGACCCTAAGCGCGGCACTTGATGGCTTCGCAACTGCGATTGTATTCATATATATGTAATATATATGTATTTGCATGACCACCGCTGATGTCTCTTTTTGTTTATTTAGGTTTGTCTGATACACTAATGCTGTGGTTCCCAAACTGTGCGCCGCGGCACCCCGGTGCGCCGTAATGAGGAGCCAGGGGCGCCGCAACCACAGTGGGGAAAAGTGAAGTAGCCTCCGCCAAAATATGTCCCACCTGCAAAAACCGGGGACATTGTTTGTCCCAAGGACGCACTGCCGCCATAGATGCGTAGGTATACGCGTCGTACGTGTGTTTTATAGGCTTCAGAGGTAGTCTCCATTACTGGCATACGATTGCCATATGCTGCTCTGGCCGTTGGAGGAGAAGTTACTTGTGCCGTCCTCTGCCGCCTGCCGTGTTCTATGCTCGCCGTCCTCTGCAGCTTGCAGCCTGGAAAATGGCTCTTTAATAGTGCATTAGCAGTTGCATCACCCACTGTCCATGCATAGTCAATGGCATATTGGTATATTTTAATACAGCTTGGGGCCCTGTCTCAAACTATCCCGATCAGTAGTACTGTAATGGCGGGCCTTGTTTAGTGAACGTTTTTGGCAAAATGAAAAGTGTCTTAGTGTTCTGTGGCAGTAAGTTGTTTATATAAAACTTATCCTCGTATATGAACACAATTTATGACTGAGTTGAGCTTCCGGTATGATGTATTTCTGTGGCCTCAGGAGCCAGTGGAAGTGCATGTTTCTGCAACTTCACTTGCCTTTGTTTTTGAACATCATACGAGTGCACAGATAATGAATGCCCGCTCCTTCACACAGTGGTGTAGAAATACAGCACAGTGCCTGCATCTTGAAACTGACCCTCATTCAGAAAAGTTACTAAAAACATAGGCTGCCCATGCCCAACTAAGTACATACATAACTAATAAATCGCTATTATACTTCCATACTGCATGTTAATAAATCCCGTCTGTTTGGCACACAGTTGTGTATTTTTCTTGTTTTCTGTCTAGGGTGGAAAAGGTCCCCTTAGGAAATGCATATGTTTTTTCCCCACTGAGGTAATTCATGTAGACATGACCTCAATGGATATAGTTCCTTAGCTGCGACAATATGCCCAGACGTGGTACTTACGTCTTGTTTAATAGAGCTGACATCTTTGAGGTCTCAGATATTGTGTGTATACATAGTGAACAGACGTCATCTTTTTTAAGGTGCAGCCTTCAGCAGATGGGGGCCAAGCAATAGGATGTGAGCATGTTTTCAGACATGTAGCTGCATACTAATGGGAGCCATTTGTGGAAAACTGGCACCTAAA
The DNA here is from genome assembly GCF_964263255.1 of Lissotriton vulgaris. Classification (NCBI taxonomy): domain Eukaryota; kingdom Metazoa; phylum Chordata; class Amphibia; order Caudata; family Salamandridae; genus Lissotriton; species Lissotriton vulgaris. The sequence goes on from NC_141689.1 coordinate 1,510,982,393, forward strand.
CTATTGCATGTAAGTAAGAAGTGACACCAAAAACCATGGGGTACTCATCTGTGATAATGCTTACACGGATAATTTGACATTGCAATCAAGCTTTTGTTAGTCATTAGTCTGGCCTATGTGCTAATTATCTTAAATTATTGTGTAAGCGCACGTTTTTTCTCCTAAGCATATTCTGGTAACTGTAACTGATCTAACTATGCAACAATGTTCTGAAACAATGTCCTTTCTCATGTAAAGCGCTCTGATACCTCTGGGTCTAGCCAGAGCTATATCAAACTTATTTTGTTCCAAATATGATTATTATACCTTCATTGCATCCCAATTAATTTAAGGAAGACAACAGGATGTACTCCCGAGGTCAGGCTTACATCCTCCCCCACCCGCCCACCGGTAAAAAAATGGTGGGGAGCCATGGCCAACGGCCAATTAGATCAAGGGAGCCACGGGTCAAAAAAGTTTGGGAACCACTGCACTAATGAGTCAATGATTCACTCACCATTTTCTTTTTTTTTTCCTTGCATGGTCAGGTCTTTGCATATGATGAATCATTTGTAATATCTTTTATGCCTCTTTGATCCTTATTGTATTGTATTGTTTTGTACTTTTTATTTCTGATTTGAAAATAAAAATGATTTGAAATAAAAAAAGTTATTGTAATTTATAATGGCAATAGCTTAAAGTTTTGTAAATAACTTTTGTGAAGATTATTTTCTGTGTATTTTATTTGTGATGAAAATCCAAGAACAAAAGTGAAATATTAACATCTTTTTGTTACATTTGTAGAAAAATCTTGAAACATTGAGAGAACATTTTTGAACCAGGTGTTGTTGAATGGTTGCACAGATTGATGCTGTGGTAGCGCCGATTGATGTGATGGCGAACGAGTGATGCTGTGGCGTTCAGTGATGCTGTGGTAGCGCATAGTGATGTTGTGGTGCCCCTGAGTGATGCGGTGGTGGTGCGGAGTGATGCTGTATGCTATGCTATTTTTTGTGTTGCTATCCTATGTTTTGTTATGCTATGCTATGTTTTGCTATTCTATGCTTTGATATGCTGTTTTGCTATGCTATGCTTTGTTATGCTATGCTTTGTTATGCTATGCTATGTTGTGTTTTATTATGCTATGCTTTGTTTTGCTATGCTATGTTTTGTTATGCTTTGCTATGTTTTGTTGTGTTTGGTACGTTATGTTTTGCTATGCTATTATTTATTTTGTTTTGCTATGCTATGTTTTGTTGTGTTTTGTTAAGCTATGCTATGTTTTGTTATGCTATGTGTTGTGTTGTGTTTTGTTATGCTATGTTTTGTTACGCTATGCTATGTTTAGTTTTGCTATGTTATGTTGTGTAATGCTATGCTATGTTATGTTGTGTTTTGTTATGCTATGCTATGTTTTGTTATGCTATGTTTTGTTGTGTTGTATTATGCTATGCTATGTTTTGTTATACTATGTTTTGTTATGCTATGCTATGTTATGTTATGCTAAGCTTTGTTTAGTTATGCTATGGTATGTTGTCAGTCAAACAAAACTTTATTTGATTTGTTAAAACCTTAAAAGTACATTCCACATTCCGTGATAAGAGAAAGGACAACAGCAAAACATGGTAATATTCAGCAGGAAAAAGAGCAGCAGCATAACAAGATAATATTAAAACCACAATTACACCTCAAGATACTTGAAAATTAACTTCTCTTGTTCCTTTTAAAACGGAGTATTATAACATTTATTTGTTAAAATCGCTAAAATTTCCTATATATACCTTCGTCAGAATGCAGTTTTTACTACTATTGTCCCTTAGTGTCTTTACCTTTATTCAGGGATAAGGGCTACACTATACATGTTCTTCTGCGCATTTGAGGAACCACCTAACTTTGTTCATATATTTCCCCAACGCGCAGGCTATATCTAAAGTCTCCATTTCCACCAAAAGAGTGGCAGCTTGCATTCTGTGCGTAATCTTATATTTTTTAAAAATCGGACATAAAAACTCCTTTGGAAAGTCTAAAAATCTCGTACAATCGAATAAAATATGTAACATATCACAGGAGGTTCCTAAGGTGCAAGTGCATTTCCCATTACTTCCTATCATTAAATTATGCTATGCTATGTTTTGTTGTGTTTTTTATGCTATGTTTTGCTATGCTTTGCAATGCTATGTTGAGGGGGTGTGTGAGGGTGGGTGGGTGAAGGGGTGTAAGGGTGGGTGAAGGGGTGTAAGGGTGGGTGAGGGTGAAAAGGTGGGTGAGGGTGAAAAGGTGGGTGAGGGTGAAAGGGTGGGTGAGGGTGAGAGGGTGGGTGAGGGTGAGAGGGTGGGTGAGGGTGAGAGGGTGGGTGAGGGTGAGAGGGTGGGTGATGGTGAGTGAGGGGGTGAGAGGGTGAGTGAGGGGGTGAGAGGGTGAGTGAGGGGGTGGGTGAGGGTGTGCGAGGGTGTGTGAGGGTGAGGGTGTGTGAGGGTGAGGGGAGTGAGGGGGGTGAGGGTGCCAGGAGGAGCAGCTGACGAAGTAAGCAAAGAAGCAAGAATGACATGGGAGTCTACCAATGGTAAATAAAGGTAAGTAATGGGCAGGATCTAAGCTCCCTTTTTAGGATAATTGTTTTCGCTGACAGTGCATGCTCTCTTTAGGTGAAACCTAAAAAAGGGCGAGACAGCACTGAAGAAGGCTTAAGAGGATAAAGAGAAGGAAAGACAACAGAGGAGGTGCAGAGCACCACAGAGGAATGAGAGCAGGGAAAGACAATGTAAAGGAGAAAGAGACAGGAAGACAACAGGGAGAGACTAAAATCACCTCAAAGAACAGAGAGCTGGGAGAGAACAGATCCGTAGGAGAGAGAAGGGAAGACAGAGTGGAGCACACCGGAAAGAGGGGGAGGAGAGGCAAGGTGGGCGGTAGAGAGAAGAAAGACTGCAGAGAAGGAATGGAGCTCAGCTAAGGACCCAGAGCTGGGAGAGGGCAGCCCTGTAGGAGACAGAAGGGGTGGACGGAGAAGAAGGGAGAGACATACCTGTAGAAGACAGGGGGGGAGGAGACAGCAGGGAAGAACTGATGGATCGCAGAGGAGAAAAAAAAACCAGAGAGGTAACATTACGAGGAGAGAGAAAGGAGTGAACAAGCAGGGCGCCACAAAAGACAGAGGACAGGGACAGACAAAAAAGCTGGAAATAGAATTAAAGACAGCAGACAGGCAGTGGAGTAACAGATGAGGGAAAGCAAGGAGAGGCTACGTGGGTAGTCAATGCAAGGAACGACTGCAAAGAAGGACTGCAGCATGAGAGAGCCGAGGAAATAAACCAAGAGGAACTGCAAGATTAAGTGAGAAAGGAGAGTCGAAGAGCAGAAAAGTGGGATGAGGAAGACGAAAATAAATGAATAAGGAGGAAAGAATGAGTCTAGAGGCGAGGAGACGAAAGGAGTGAGTGATGGACTGAAAATAAAAGTGCAAGGGAGAGAACGGAGAAGTTAGAGAAAGTAGGCAGAGGACGTATGGAAAAGAGAGAGGGGTGACTGAGCGGAAGGTGAGAGAGGGAACAGGAGCAAACATTGTGTAGGAGCAGAAATACTGACAGCGCTGCACAAATCAACATTACATACAAGTGTGTCACAAAATTACATAAGGTTGTATAATATAACAACATAACATAAACAGCACAACATGGAATGTTAGGAGGAAAGATGCGGAAAGGAAGCAAGAGAGAGCGGGGGAAGTGAAGACAGAGTAGGAAGACTTAGAAGGGATTGAGGAGAAATAGGAAACAAGTAAATAAAGGCACACGAGAGAGAGGCCAGCAAGTTCGGGAGCGCATTCCTTTGAAGTCTTATTGGGGGGTCAAGCGGCTACCTTTGAAGTCTGATGCCGACATGATAATTTATCAAGAAACTGGCCCTTTTGTTCAAGTATAATGTAATTAAAAAAAGGAAGGCACTTTGAACGTGTCGAAACATGTAGACGGAAACCATCTCTTCACTGTATTGTTTAAAGAATATGCATTTGTCAATTAATTACTGAAAGTGAAATATCTCTTTTTACTGTTTTTTAAATCAATATATCATTGATTCATCCTATGATATTTTTATACAATGTATTACATTGATTTCTGTGCTAATTTAGTGTGTTATTTTTATTTTTATTCTTATTCATCACGTTTGTGTTACTTGAACATTGCCAGTATTTACATGTTGCCTGGGTGTTTTATTTTTCACAAATTATTTGCCCTGACCCAGGAACCTTATTCCTTATCAGGGGGTCCTTGTTTTTTCACACATGTGTGACCTCTTCAGCCAGTGCTGACTTGTCAAAAGCAAGCTGAGGGTTGAATCCATAATTACAATCTATGTAGCAAAACTAAGGGCCATGATTGCAATGAAATTGGCTAAAAAGGCAGGGCTGGTTGGTGGTGTCACCCATTGTATGGGGCTGGTGTATAGCTACACTTCTTTGTGTGTTACAGAACTAGTATGTGTGCCATGATGTGCGAGAGCAACTTACACAGTTGCTGCTGATGCTATCTAAAGCTGCATGCGGGGGAATGCATGCAAGCTACTCCGTGTTCTGTCTGAGGGAAGGTTGCACAATGACGACTATGGTGCACAGGATAAAACTCTGTCCCCTGATTTTACAGCAGCCCCTGAAGCCAATGGCAGCAGCGGAAGGTGGAGCAGACTGGTGCTAATGACTCACCTGTATTAACTGACCGGTCTGCTCACATCATGCATGGCAGCGAGTTGGTTTTGTGTTGAATTACGTTATCCCAAACTCCTATGACAACAAGACCCTTCCAAGGCCCCCACTCTGAAACCTATGTAAGTGTCAGGCAAACACTTAAAGAAAAGGCATGACACCCTCTTGCAGGGGCAATTGAAAGCAATGTTGACCGTGATTTAAAGTAGGTGCTGCCGAAGTGTAAGATATGTGTCTCTTCCCCAGGAAGCATACTTGTGGTGCACGAAAACTGGGCTGCAGCATTTGAAAACAAGATGGCAGATGTTGTTTTGGAACGTATAATAATTGCGCATTCCAAAGTTCAACCCTTTTAAAAGATGATTTCGAGAGGAGAGGGCTTTGTGTATGTGCAGGAGGCTCAACACCCTGTGTGGGTAAATATGTAACTCGCTCCAATACCTAGTGGTGACGTTCGTGCTGTCAAATATTTTTTTTAAACACAGAAATCACAAAAGCATGAGTCCCGGAAAGCCTTGCCAGGGGGATGAGGTGGCGAGGTAGCTCCCGTTGTGAGAACACATTGGGAGTGGTGAGAATGAGATTCATAGCTAAAGGTTACTGAAGAACAAGTGAGCAAAACGCTAACACTAGCAAAGGTAGACAAAACATGAGCCGTGAAAAAATATGAAGAAGGATAGCCGTGAAAGTGTACCACTGAAATACAAAAGTGATGCAAAAAATATAGAGATTATTACCACCCCCTGCTTAGCGGCTGTTTAGACCCCGCCCACTGCAAATGTTCGTAATTTGGCAATCTCAATAAGAACAGAATTTAGTACTCACATTCGCGGTACAATCACCAGGATGCTAATATCCGGCATCAGTCGAGAAATAGAAAATTACACCAAAGAGTAAGGGAGGGGTGCAGCCACTTGTCTTTCATTGCAGACCGATGGAAAACAGAACACGAGCCACAAGACGTCTGTAGAATTTACAGACACGAAAGCGATTGGCGTCTCATTCGGAAGCGAAGCCGGCAAAGTTGGCTACCGCTCACGCAAAGATGACCTTTAAAGACTACATGCTCTACATGAAACGAGGCTACAGAAGCGATAAATAGCGAAGGCAGTTGCACTGATTGTAATAAAAATATGCTTCTTTGAAAATAGAAGCTCTTCATTACTGAAGAGGGCGCCATGCTGATATACACCCCCCAAAAACAAGTAAGAGGGAAAAAATGTAATTAAAAGCTGCCGGGAAATGCTCTCGGCATTGCGGGGGCGGGGTGTGGACCCCTTTGAAGTGAAGCACGGCCTCGCGGCCTGAAAGTGAAAGGAAACAGCAGGGATGTAATTAGGGGAAGGAGAAGTGAGGCCGACCGCGCGCTGGGGTGAATGCCTGAGGCCGAGCGTCCGCTGGGGAAGCTTCAGATGCCTGTGGGAGGGAGGCTGATGGCTGTAAATGTGGATGCGCTTTCCGCATGAGTGCACCACACGAACTGTCCGAAATCCGCAATGGTTTCAGACCTTGGTTTGCCCACTATTTTCTCGTCTACTATCCCTTGCGGGATTAATAGGCGAGACATAAAAAACAAATGTGAGGGTTGCAGGAAGTTATATTCAAAAGCAGTTGACTAGAGAGACTAGGGGGAAAAAGTGAGTTTTTGGATTGCCTCAGGCAGCATGTGAAGGAATCTAGACACTTTGTTATTAGGTGGTTCTGGGTACGTTTCTACTGGTACCGTTTTAAAGTTGCTTAGTTTGGGCTATGTTCCTGGACTTTTACTGCTTTAGTGTTTTTTACGGTTATCTGGCTGACTACCCAGAATCTTCGGTATTTAATGATCACACGTTTATATTTCATGTTTGTTGGAGACTAAGTGGTCGTCAGCTAAAACAGCACAAGCCAACCCCAATTTCAACTGCGCTGCCATCGAAGGCTGAAAACGACTCCTCAGCTATGAAATGATGTAATGTGTTATTTCTCTGGCACTGATTTCAGACACCATATGCGCCACTGGAAAACTTTGCTAACTAAAGAGCACAGACCGAAGCATTGTTGCTGCATCCCTGGAGCCATTAGTAGACCTTTAGTGAAATCATGGGGGCTTTCAAGTGAAAATACTTAAGGTCACACATCATAGGATTTGGCAGGGTCCCTGATTTTTCTGAGCAAAGCAGCAAAACGTGTTTCCGACTTAGTGTCGCGGTACAGTGGAAAGGCCATATGCAAACATTACACTGGTAAGCCTTAACTTTTTTTCAGCCAAGATGCATTTATTTACATGGCTTTATAATGCGCAGAACAGGCCTCAAGGGCGTCAGGGCACTGTGCAGAAAAAAAGTATTTTGAGTGACTTGAAAACCAGATGCAGTAAAAAATATATTACAATCAGGCGTACACTATACACACTGTTGCAAGCAGTATTGGGAACATGTTCCGGCACATAATGAACCACAGAGGCAGCTGGCATCGACTGAGGGAAGGGGTGGCGGGCAAATAACATAAAAAAATTAAGAAAAAAGAAAAAACACTTACCCGATCGATTCTACTGACATTTTCACCTAACTAGAACCTCCATTTAAACTTTGTTTTTTTTCCAGAGAATTTCTAGGTTTTATTTATTGTAAAGTAAGATACTATTACATTTCCTTACTATAACGTCAATTTAACCTTGGATTTTTTTTCAGTGAATTTCTATGTTTTTTTAACATTAAGATGTACATCGCAGTGCGCAGCCTGGGGTGGGTCGCCCAAACCTCCAATACACGGGCAAAGGCTGGTTGGGGGCCCTACCCCACTTAAAAATTTGAGGGGGGTTCCGTGGATCCACTGTGGCGCTCATTGCAATACCCCTAGTGAATAGCTCCAGATATACAGATCTGTCGCGAATAACGAGGGGTGTCATGCTGGGCATTGAGGTGGATCTGCAAATCCATGGAACCCAAAAACAACTTTTTTTAATTCAACCCCTGCCCACCCACAAGGGTGAATGCCGACGACACCAAGCTGTATGTCAGAGACCTGGAGGCTAATCTTCTGCCAATGCTTACAGCATTCCTTCAATATGGCTGCCTTACCAGGATCAATTAGTGTTATCCCCGTGCACTCATGTGTTCTCTTCAATTAATCAATCTTTTCAAACAGTTTTGTTTAGGCGCTCATTTGTCACACGGCGTCTGCCCTTGCCTTTAAATGTCCAAATATGATGTGGGGAGGATCACCTTACCAGGATAACAGTTATTTGGTCTAAATCTGTTATGTTCCCCTCAGCATCAACAACAGGTACATTCAACTCAGAGCTTCCTTTAAGATCATCAGCGGCTGCAGTTAACTATCATGGGCATATCTATCAGTAGGACATTGATGAAACATGAAATGAGAATTATGAAGGGCAATTGCATGGCTGGAGGAGAGAGTACTGGTGTGGGTAAAACTGCCACTGCCTATGGCGGGCAGGATTGCCATCGCCAAAATGCTGATTTTTCCAGAGTTTCTTTATCAAGGCAGCAGAACTACATACAGAAATGCCAAATCTTGACATAGCGATTGCAGTGGGGAACTATATGAAAGAAATCAAAAGTTTCCTTAGAGAGAATTTGCTGAAATGTGTAGTGATTTTAAACAATCTTAACTTTTGTACTAGGTTATCAAATGTTTTAAAAATTAGGACTGTATTTTAAAGAATATTTTATATTGTATAATTGTATAATGTGCCGAGTCTTTCCGAGTAAGAGCGTCGGATTATGCACCACTCATTGAAAACTTACCAACTTTTTTAACATTGAGAATGTACAAACTGTGATGTTTTAATCTGTTCAAATTGGTTGTATATCTGTTTATAGACTAAGGTCTAAATAAACATGGCTTTGACAGCGACAGTGAGAGAGTTTCTTTATCTGTTTGTTAATATCCTCCTACCGCTATCCAGACAATTCTTTAACAAGATTAGATCCAACCTCATTATGCTTGTTTGGGCAGGACGTCAGTCTAAGGTAGTATGGGAGATGCTTACATTGTCATTTGGGTGGTGCAAGATCTGCATGTCGGACCTAGGACTTTACTACTACTGTGCACAAGTCCAGTATGTATATCTTGGACAGCACTCTACTCCTTTTTTGCTACATACTGCAATTGAGGGAGACAACGCTGCACCCTATCCACTAAACACTATTCTCTGCTCTGCTATAAAATGCCCCACAGCTAAGATTTGGACAGCTGTGTGCATGGTCTGTCCCTGTCTCTGCCACTGGGCAAGTCTAGACTACGTGTTTGCTGACAGGATGCCCTTGCTCAAAACCCGGCCCTGATACTTACAGATGACCAACGTATGTGACTACAACTGGGGCGCATGCGGCAAGGGACACTGGGAGATCTGTACCCTGGTCAATTACGAACACTCTGGATGTACACCACTTGACATGTTCCTCTATTACCAGCTCCGTGAAACATGGAGGGTGTGGTGGGGGGGGATACACAATATATGTCGGTCCTCTTCTCCATTGCTCCATGGTCTGGGTGCAAACCTGGATCCTTCTCCCCTTAAGAAATGGATCACCTGTTTATTTACAACCATGCAACACAAAGCCCTATATATGTATCTCGAGGGTAAGATCGATTTGGCCGACTGATTTTGACTCCTCTCCTACAGAGAGAAAAATGAAGCTACTGCTGCGCATAAACAGGCTCAATTTCCAATTACGACTACTCCACATTAAATTTCTCCATAAAACGTATTCCACCCCTCCCTCACTTCATAGAATGGGCCTCAGAATTCATGCTGCGCTCAGTGTCGTGCCAGGGACTCCACATTCCTGCATAAGCCTGATTGTGCCCAACTTTAGCTAGGTATGGTCATCTGTGTTTGATATAATGGATAAAGTATCCGATTTCCAAACGGAGAGAATCCCAGTTGTTGCGTTGCCTGGATATGGTAAAGCTGTCCCAATGGAGGGGGGTTGAGATAGCTCATGGCCCTGATGCTTCTGTTGGCAAAATTCAGAGAGGCAATGTTATTGAGCCGGCGGGCCTCCACAGGTGAAATGCCGGATACATGCTATTGTATATTGCCAAGAGCAGCTTGAAGGGTACTAGGCACAGAGGGCTACTAAATCCCTTCTCAAAAATGCTCTATTTTTTCCCCCACTTACCTGGTTTTCTTTGTCGACAGGGGATCCCTGGAGCTGGGAAGAAGCGTGGGAGGAGTGATGACCCTATTCTACTTGAGTAGTCCAGATTGTTACCTGCAACATGTCTCCATTGACAAAACACCGATAATGTCAGAGATATATGTGCCACAAAGATGCTTGTGTAATGTTGTGCGTTACTGTATACTGCCATGCATTGCAATTGCAGGTCGCGGTGAGATAAGTTTGGAAAATTGTGAGTGCAACCTACTTGAGATTGTTGTTCACTGTGCCATAATGTGTTGCATCCAGTGTTGTACAACTAATGTTTTGGTTTTAATACTACCTTCTTTTAAACTCAATAAAAACAAATTTTAAAAGGGAGGACCTACTTAAGGTTAAGCTCAGGAAAAAGTCTAGTATAAAAATAAAAACACGGTACCTCACACCTTAAGTCAAAACTAATGGCAACAGGCTAGCTGCATGGCGGAGTGAGACGTGCCTCGGCAACGCTCCCGGCAGAGCTGCCTATGATCCGGTGATTTCTATGCCCTTAGCTTACAAAACACGGAACAAAACACGGCGGAGGAGTGGGCGGAGGTAGGAGGTGCAGGCACGACCCTCCGGTTTGCCCTCCTGCTGTGGGGTGACCGACCTGCTCGAGAGCCTTCCCTCGGGACCCGAGGCGCCCAAGATGGCGGAGACGGCCGGAGCTGGGATCCGGAGCTGACGCGACTACAGGGCTGCGGCGGCGACGAGCGGACCGCTCCCCCTCCCGCGTGAGTGCGGTTGCTGCCGAATCGGCGACCGACGCCTGGGAGCCCCCTCTGACGGACTGCGGAGGCGGAGGCGGATCGGGGCCTGTGGAGCCGGGGACTGAAGTTGCTGGCCGCCGACCGCTCTCCCTGAAACGGGAGTCAAGTAAGAGGCGCTCGCGCCTGAGCGCAACGTTGTCCCGCCGGGGCCTGCACGGGGCTGTGGGGTGGTCGTCCCCCCCTCCCCCCCCCGCCTCTGCAGCTGGAACGGAGAGCACACGGAGCCCTAGACGGGGATCTCGGCCCCCAGTGACACACGGGCGCAATCCGTCATTTTACCTCCCCATCCCCCCTGAGACACGAGGGGACCCGGTGACGGCCTAGCTCGGGAGGAGGTGCCTGGCCCGCGACGCCTGGAGGTAGCGGTGGTAGGGGCATCGTAGCGGAGTTTGGCGAGACCCGGGGGTCAGCCTCGGGGGCAATACTGAGCCGGTCTCCCGGCGGCCGGACTGCGGGCATTGGGGCCCCCCCGGGGTTCAATATGGGTAAAGGGAACCCGCCACAGCGCTCCACCAGGCAGGGGTCCATTGAGTCCTTCACCACCACCCGGACCCCCAAGGATATGGCCGCAGGGGCGCGGGACACGCATGCGGACACCGCCATGCTCCTGGAGGCGATCCAGGCCTCCAGGACTGATATTCAGGACTCCAGAGCTGCCCTTGAAACGAAGATCGGAGAGGTGGGATCAGAAGTCCTACTGCTGTGCCAGGACCTTCGGAACTTGTCGGACCGCGTGGGCGCAACAGAGACCAGGATTACGGAGACAGAGGAATCTGTTTCCTCACTAAAGAAAGATATGGCGGAACTACAGGCCTCCCACAGACAACTGCTATGGCGGGTGGACGATGCGGAGAACAGAGCCCGCCGAAACAACCTGCGCTTCGTGGGCCTGAGGGAGGGAATCGAGAAGAACGATACGGCGGCCTTCCTCCACTCCTGGCTCAGGACCATGTTTCCACAGGCACCCTTCTCTCCGTGTTTTATGATCGAGAGAGCGCACAGGGCGCTCCTGGCTAGGCCTCCGGAGGGGGCGAGACCCCGCCCGATAATTGCCCGATTTCTGAATTATGCGGACAGAGACCTTATCCTGAGGGAGGCCCGGAAAATGGGGGAACTTAAGTTTGAGAACACGGTTGTAATGATATTCCCCGATTATAGCCAGGATGTGCAGAAGCAGAGGCGCTCCTATGATACTGTAAAGGCTAAGTTGCGGTCCCTGAACATATCGTACATGCTTCTATTTCCCGCCAAACTCAAGGTTCTTTACAAGGGAAAATCGCTTTTCTTTGCTCGACCGGAGGAGGCCTGGCACTGGCTAGAGGAACGGCCCTTGCTGAGAGAGGCGGAAGAGGAGGGTCGTAGGATCCGGGAGGAGCTCGCGGCAGCTAACTTCGAACGTGCTCGCAGTGGATCGCAGCGCTCTCGCCAACAGCGAGTGGACAGGAAATCTCAACGGAACCCGTATCCATCGCGCCAGGGTGCCGCTGGTGGGAGAACGGGAGACGCAGGCGACGCAGCGACACGGGACCCAGAAAGGGGATCAAGATTCCGGTGTCTGCTGAACGGGTCTGGCAATGGCACGGACCACGAGGAAGAAGTGTCCGCGTCGGACGCGGAAGACCGTACGGAACCGTCCCTCCACCCACTGGCCGTGGCCATCCGCGACCTGGAACAGGGTGGGCCACACACCGTGGAAGGTACTGATCCTGAGACACAGGACTCGCATTCCTGAGGGGCTAAGGACCTGAGATTCTGTTTTGGCAGTCCCCTGCCGGGGACGCACAGGTACTGTTTGATTTGCTCTGAGGGGTGGAAACACTCCGTACTGGTACGTGACTTTGGACAACTAGGTACCCACTAGGTGGGTTTTGTTTGGAGGGTGGGCGACAGACCTTGCTCCCTGGTATCCTGAACCGTCGATGGTTGTACGGGCGGGATGGCCGGGTAGCGCAGGTGGGGTGGGGGTGGGGGGGATGGGGGTTTGTTTATGTTGTTTGGTTGTTCTTGGGGGGGCTGCGGGGGGAGTCATGCTTAGAAATCTGGAGAAATGTGTGGTTCCATCATTGCAAATGTATGCCCGACAACTCAGCCCCATGTCCTGGGGTGCACCTATCCTATTGCTATACACATGGCCGCTGACAAGTTGAAGGTCCTGACCTGGAATGTGAACGGGCTGGGGAATAAGATCAAGCGGGGATTGGTGAACAATTTTCTGAAGAGGCTGGGCCCAGACGTCCTCTTCCTACAAGAGACACACTTGCGGGGCACCATCTGTCCGTTCATAGCGAGAGGGAGATACAAGGTGCTCGGCCATGCAGGGTACACGTCTGACTCACGGGGTGTAGCGATTGTGGTCAAAAATACTTTCCCCTTTCACATCACACGCACATGGGGTGACCCTTTGGGAACATGCGTGGGGGTACAGGGAACGTGGCGAAGGCGCACCTACACATTGATTTCAGTCTATGCTCCACCCAAATTGCAGGCAAAAGCGCTAAAGCTCCTTGCGTCCATACTTTTGGACACCCCAGACACCGTTCAGATAGTGGGGGGTGACTTTAATGACGTGATGGACAGGGCGATGGATAGATCCGGAGTGGCTCATGTCCGAGATGCTCAGACCCCCCTGGCCCAACTGATGACTGAAATGGGCTTGTGTGATGTATGGAGGTCGATCCACCCGACGACGGAGGCCTACTCCTTCTACTCGGCGGCCCACAAAGTGTTCTCCAGGCTGGACTATACATTTATGCCGCGACAGACGTTCACTGCAGGGGACACGGCAACATATCTGGCGAGGGGTCTGTCGGACCACTCGCCCCTGTTGCTCTCGTTGGGCAGGCCAGAGGGCGGGAGGGCGGCCGCATGGCGTCTCACCGCATGGGATCTGGCGAACAAATCGATCCTTGCAGGAGTCAGGGCGGATGTACGTGTGTACCTGGCCGACGACGGGTCGGTGGACTCGGCGGTGACCCTTTGGGAAGCGCTGAAACCGGTGCTACGAGATAGGATAAACGGTAGGCTGGGGGAGGAGAGGAGGAAATTAGTGGAAGAGGTTGTGGCTGTTGAGCGCACGGTTGTCGACCTGGAAAAGGAGCACCTACGCACCAAATGCAGGAAGACCCTTCGTAGGCTGTTAGATGCCCAGAGGCGATACCGAGAATTAGTGTCGGACGAAGCTAGGACACAGAACCTGGCCACCCTCCATCGTCTCTATGATGTGGGGGATAAATCTGGAAAATTATTAGCGTGGCTTAGTCGGAGGGAGAGGCTGGCGAGGTGGGTAGGCGAGGTTGCGGATGGGCAGGGGGGAGTCGTGCGCTCGGACTCGCTCATTGCGGAAGCATTTGCGACGTACTACGAGGCCTTCTACAGGGCGCGGCAACTAGGCTCCTGTGATGACTCACTCCTCTATCTGGTGGACGTAGACCTACCCTGCGTAGATGATGAGGACATACCACGACTGGAAGCGGACATCTCTCTTGAGGAGGTGAAGGCCGCCATTGCGGGGTTGAAACCGGGCAAGGCCCCAGGGCCGAATGGATTCCCCCCGGAATTCTTTAAAAGTACGGCTGACATAGTGGCCCCGCACTTGCGGAACCTTTTCCTTGAGGCCTACGCTGAGGGGGGACTTCCCCCCGACCTCACCCTGGCCACCGTCATCCCCATCTACAAGGAGGGCAAGCCGAGGGAGGACTGTGCCTCGTACCGCCCTATTTCCCTGCTGAACACGGAGGTGAAACTCCTTGCTACGATCCTGGCGCGCCGCCTTAGGACGGTTCTGCCCGCTCTGATACATCTAGACCAGACGGGCTTCCTGCCGGACAGGGCCACGAAACTTAATCTCCGTCGCACCCACAACTGGCTGCAGGAGGTGAGGGATAGGGACCCGCCGCACTGGTTCCTTTCCCTAGATGCCGAAAAAGCCTTCGACTCCGTACATTGGCCGTTCCTGGAGGCCACCCTGTATAAGTTCGGTTTTGGCCCCAAGTTCCGCTCCTGGGTACAGCTGCTCTACACTACCCCGAGGTCCCGGGTGAGGGTGAACGGGACACTCTCCCGCGAAATACGGATCCAGCGTGGCACCAGACAGGGATGCCCCCTGTCCCCTCTCCTCTTCACCCTGACAATCGAGGTGCTGGCGGCGAGGATCAGACAGAACCCGAGTGTCACCGGCTTCAAGGTTACACCTGCTGATGACACGCAAGAAAAGCTGTCCTTATACGCCGATGATGTATTGCTCTACGTCACCGACCCGCCCACTACCGTGCCCGAGCTCTTCCGGGAGATAGATGGTTATGGGGACCACTCCGGGTACGCCATAAATTGGCACAAGTCAGTCCTTTTTGACCCTAAGGGGACCACGGATGGTGGCGCCCTCCCGGATAGACTGGTGGTGTCTACGGAAGGCTTTCAGTATTTGGGGGTCTTCATGACGCTGGACGCCGAGGTGTCCCGCTCAAGGAATGTCAACAGGATACTGCAGAATTCTGCCAGTGATATGACACGGTGGCGCCAGCTCCCTTTGACCCTTCTGGGCAGGGCAGCGCTGTACAAAATGGTGATACTGCCCAAATACCTGTACGCCCTGCAGAACGAGTACTACCCCATCCCGGGAGACCTCCTAGGCAAAATACACGCTGACCTTAGGTCCTTCATTTGGTTGGGTAATCAGCCGCACGTGGCACTCACCATCCTGCAACGCCACCAATATAGCGGGGGTATCTCCCTGCCGAACCTGGAGGCCTATTACTGGGCAGAGCACCTCTCCCCTATTAACGATTGGCTCCATGCCCCGGCGAACCACCCCACATATGTGCTGGAACGGGCAAAGCTATCCCCCTCTCACCTGCTCACGTACCTCTACGGGGGCCGGCGGAGGACGCCCCTCCTCCCAGCCACTAATATCACCCTCCGGGCCTGGACAGTGGCCACGAAACGTATGGGCTGGGACCAGAAACCAACACGGCAGACTCCGCTTTGGCATTGTGCATGGCTACGGGAGCTGAGCAAATTGCGCGGCTTTAAACAGTGGGATGATATCGGGATCTCCACGGTGGGTGATGTCATTGCTAGAGGAGAGCTCAAGTCGTTCGAGGCCGTGCGGGCGGAATTCGGGCTCCACCAATCGCAGTTTTATAAATATGTACGGTTACGGCATGCGTGGAGGGCCCAGGCGATATCATTGGAGGGTCTCCCAGAGTATGCACCCCTGGAAGGTAGACTGCTGCAGGAGCAAATTCCCAACAAGGCTGTATCCCTTACTTACAGGACACTTACAAACAACATGCTGGGGGATCTGACGAAACTCAGGGCTGCATGGGAGCATGACGTGGGTGGTATGGAGGAGATCGACTGGGAGTTAGTCCTAATGCACCCGAGGGAAGTGGCCATTAAATCCCGGCTCCGCCTGATCCAGTACAACGTACTCCACCGGACGTACTTTGACAGGGTTCGGTTGTTTAAGATGGGGAAGGCCTCAGATGACAGGTGCCTCCGTTGCCGGCGGGAGGGGGGGGGGCTTCTTTCATATTCTATGGGAATGTGGCAAGATTCAGTCGTACTGGACACTTGTCTTTGCCGAACTGAAGGAGGTCCTGGCAGTGCCACTCGTCCGGGAACCGAAGCTGGCCCTGCTGGGAATGACCAATGATGTGGACCTCCCCCGCCCTCAGCTAACGTTCCTAACCTTGGCCCTGGTGGTCGCAAAACGAGACATTGCTAAGTATTGGGGGGCGGAGTCGGTGCCTACCATGGAGGAGTGGAGGAGGGGGTTGGACCTCTACATGGCGGCGGAGCGGGTGACATATAAAGCCAGGGGCTGCCCCAAGAAGTTCAAGAGAATTTGGTCAAAATGGAGGCAGTATCATGGGCTGGAGAGTGGGTCGGGGTAGGGTGGCCCATGCAGGGGTCCGGGGTTTGGGGGGATGATGGGATGGGCGGCGGGACTGGTTTGGAGGGGGCGCAGTGTGCGGGGAGTGTGCCAGTAATTTGACAGTCCAGGGGAGGCTTGTGTGTGGGGCGGGACAGGGAGGGCTGCGGCTGATGGAATCAGAATGCACTATTTTCGAGGATATCCGGACTCACGTTAACTTATGGGATGAGCTCTTACTTTCCCCCGCATTGTTTAGTTGAGTTCAGGGGAGGGGGGGGGGGGGGGGGTTTGGTTTTGCTACTTGGGTTCGGGGGACAGTTAATGGATAAAAAGGAATAAAGGAAAAAAAAGCAGATGCCCGGATGGACACTATGGCCACCTTCTATGCTAGGGCGGGGCTCCGCCTAAGTGACCCGGGTGCGATGGCGATTTGCCTGTTGTTTTTTTGCAATGTTGAGAGCAGGGGGTCTGCTGGGCCTCTATCTTACCGGTGTAGACACTGCTTACTGTTTGCTGGATTGTGGAGATGTATTTTTCACATGTATCTGTGCATCTGCAATAAAAATGTTTTCCAAAAAAAAAAAAAACTAATGGCAACATACATTCACCACCGTTGGGAAATATTCAGGAAACCAAAGCTCTTCAGCTTCACACTTCATGATGGCCTTTGGCTAAAGCACACACCCTAAATGACCACTACCGAATATTTTTCTTTATTGCGCTATGAGAAAAAAATAATTAAAGAATATCTTCCTATTTCAAATAGTTCTTCAGGCTTTAGTTTAGGAACGCGAGTCTTGTCAAATGAAACCTCAGTTTATTCTAGAATTATATAGGTTAACATTTACCACCCTTCACAAATGTCAATAATTGGAAACTGATAATTCGCCACTTCCTGCTCTTCTTTCAGAAGTTACATTCGCTATTTCATGTTCATAAAAATGTCTTATTATACTTAAAACATTCCTGCCAGAGTCACTTTAAATCAACTAAAAGAAGCAATGAAATGTTTGTTAATTGAGGAAAAAGCTATCTTGATATAGATTATGCACATTAGAAGACTCCATAGATATTATGACACATGACAAAGTCACATCAATCTATATAACACTGCAAAATGGCCGGAAATGTTTACCATTTAATGATCATTGTTGAACGCCCCTACCCTGCTCTTTTCATTGGCCCATCCATGTGAACCTCGCACAGTCGACAGGCTCCAAGAACGCTACTCCAAAGCTCAGCACATGGACTAAGAAATTAGCATGCAGAGTGCCAAAAGTTTTTTCAAACTGGTATTCGTTTTGTAGCCAAATTTCTATAAGAAGGTTCAGAGATAGCCCTTGAGTTGCCTACTCCATCTCTCCCTCGGCTTTATATCCTGTTTATACTGAGAAAATCCAGATCAAATTCCAGTTATTTTCCCGAGTAGCATAGTCTTCTTTCAAATAGCTTTTATTTCGGTTAAAATAACCATAAAAAGCACAATGACATATGATACAAGTGTAAAAGAAAAAACACAATAACATAATACAACAAGTGTAAAATCTCTTGTAAATCAGCAATGCTTATACATCAGAAGCTTCATAAAAAACTACAAGTTTTAAAATGGGTCTTTGTTCAATCCGGAACATTAAATGGTCAACCCTTTCTTCTTATGTACATGGCTCAAAGCAAACAAATATCTACTGGTGCCAAACACATGAGCCACAGACAGTCAAACAAGTCAATCTCTGATCTTTCACCAGGCAAACTGAAAAGCCTACTGTTTAAGTCTAGCAATCGACAGCTTTCCGGTCTGGAAGTCCTTGTAATCAAGTCTTCAAACATATGATAAGTACAGAGAGAGTGGACTTTGGGTCAGCCCCCTTGAATAATGATTTGTATATGCTTTTCATGGTTTGTCAGTGCTTGGATGGGCTTTCCAAAAGTTCATATCATTCTGCCTTCACAATAAGGTTTCGAGACGGTCATCAAGCTGTTTTGTTAGATTGCAGATACAACGTTCACCTAGTAACTGAAACGCAATATATGTTGTTTGATGCATCTACTTTGCCCCCCAGCGACATTTTAATTAATGATCTGCTTTTTGTGTAGTTGGTGTGTGCTTGTTGATGCTGTACCCCGTGATAAAAGACACAGTGCTAATCCCCCATCTATTACTCTTCACATTTGTTGTGATCATGATATCATGTTGCGGAAATTACTGATTTTTTTGTCCACAAAGTAAAATCATACCCGCACATACACTTTATTAAACATACACTGAAAATATGTTTTAAATGCCCCCGCCATGTGCAATGTTGTCACCTACGTCATCAGTGATGTTATCCATGAAGTCAAAGAACATTTCAATTTCTAAGGTTTTTTTAAATGTAAAGTAAAATATTACCATATCTAACTAGAACGTCGCTTTAACCTCATTTTTTTCAGATAATTTCTACATGTTTTTTGTACATACACTAATATTTTATTCCCATAATAACTATGCCAACTCCCCATCGCAAAAGACCTTTGGCCATGCAATGCGTGGGGTTGACCATTGGGTCTAGCATGAGGCCAGGCCTTGCGTTTTATCACCCCCCCCCCCCCACCCCACTTGCGCACGGCATGAGGTTTTGCGTGAAAGCCCATGGCAGCATTACTGAATGTTGGCGTGCTGAATCATTACTGCATAGTCTTGATTCCACCTCATTCCGCTTTAATCCACCACCGGACACTTCCTGGCCCTTTATATCACTCATACAGGTTCCTACTTTCTCCCTTTGACATGATGTGTCCTTCTTACTCATTGTTCTTTCCCATCTGTGAGTTTTTCCTTATTTTATTCGGAGTCAAAATCTGATGAGGAAAAAAAGTGCAGATCCTCAAAAATCAGCGCAGGCGAGACCACCGGCTCAAATTAAGCAGTGCTCAGAGTTACTGCTTTGTACAGCAGTAACAATCTTTAATCGGATGATACCAAGTTACTTTAAAGGTTGTATTTGTATTGCTTTCCTAATAATATTGTCTATGTAAATCATGTTGCATGAGCAGTGGAAAACACATTGGGGATGGCAATAAACAATCTGTTGTGCACAGTTTTAGCCACAGATAATGCTGCAGGGCACAGTAGGTCTCACCTATGCTTCTTAGCTTTATTTCTTTGCCCTTCAATATATTTTATTTACGTACCTTTTTAAAGCACATTCTGGGCACCATGGGTGTTGGGAGTGTTACACGCCTTTGGAGACATGCCCTGCACTACCCACAGACACTTCTGTTTTGGCTTCAATTTGATTTTGATTGAAAATGTTCTCTCCGTGTATAGTTCTGTATAGCAATAGCTGTACATATGTAATATAGTTTGTACATGTTTTCTTCCTAAAGAAATGAGTTGTAGTATGTTCACCAACAACTTGGATATTCAGAGCATAATAATCTATAGCAGTAGCCTAATCAGTAGGTATGTGACTGCTTAGAATATTAATAAAGTGTAAATAAATAAAGCAGCAAAATGTAGATTTGAAAAATGTAAAACTTTATTTAAATGTGGAGGAATTTGAAATTCAAAGTTAAAAATTGAGTATCCTGCGAATGCTTCATGGTTACATTGCATGCGCATTAAACGGAATTCAGTATGGATGAGTGGTCTCAACTGAATTTAGAAAAGCTTCAACCTTCCCATTAAAATTTAGTTTTTTATATTTGTTCGTGAATTAAAACAAAATATTTCAGTAATTATATATTTTTTGATGAATGCTAGTTTTTGCATTTTTTAATGTAATGTTTTGTGGTTCAAATTATCAACAATAATTACGTCGGGGTCCCCGGCTTCCAGTAATTACTAATTGGGGTCCCGGGGTTCCAGTAATGATTCAGTTTGGGTCCCTGGGTTCCAAAAATGATTAAGTGGGGGTCCGCAGAAGCCAAAAGGATAAGGACCACTGCTCTGCAGTATATGCTAACTTCAATTCTAGGGTAAATATTTGGTTTACAATGCAGTCAATCATTCATCTTTTGGTTTAACTCCACATTACAAACAAATTATACAAGATGCGTATTTATAAGGTCCCGGGATGACTCTCTTGTAATATCCCTTCAAGAGATTGCACGGTGAAAGCTCATAGTTGTTATCTGCTGGTGTAAGGAAAATTTCTTTGTTAACAGCTATTCCCTGCGATTGCTAAGGTAATAGTCTAGAAACAGAGAGAGCATTGAATGAAATAGTTGGATTACAAAAGAAGGGATGAGATCTAATTTTCCATGCCTTGTTAGCCACAGGGTTTTCAGATATTTAGATCCTAGCTTAATTCAATCAAGGAGCATCTTTGCAGCTCTCTTCCTAGAAGGGCCTCTAAATACTGTGGTTATGCTTAACTATCTTCACAAAGGTTGCAAGTCCGAAACGACATCCAAATACTTAACTAATACCTACTCTTTCTCAAAGCTGCTTTACATTCCTATCTCCCATACACAAGTGTTGGACTTTCCTCCAACTCTAAAATACATAGAATAGAACTCTTTAAAATGCACATAAAAGGCCTGTTTACAAGTGAAGGTGCTATTTATCATACTCAAATAATATCAAGGGGTACCTTATTTATTGGGCACAATAAATAGCAACTATTATGACTTTTCACAGAATAACGTGAGGATTTCGGTGTTTTAACTCACAAAAATGCACATGGTATGGTAAATTCAGTACACATTTCTCCTGTTAAATTTCAGCAGGTTTGACATGGCAAAATGTAATGGAACGGTATTGGACGCATCCGATAATTCCTGGATAATTAAAATACCTCCCAACTTGTAATTCCGAACTGTGCAAAAACAGGGGTATACACACAGGTCGGAATACACGGACTCACTCAATCAGGACAGAGGACTGCAAATATTTGCCATATTCCTCCACTTCCTCCAACCCTTATGAGAAGAGCCCTAGGGGTCTATTATAATGGCAGGTGGATCGCCACCGCCCCAATGGTGTGGCGATTCGCCCGCCATTATTCACCGCCCGCCTCCTATTTCCCCCCGCCGTCATTGTAGGACGGCGGGGGGACCCTGGCGGATGGAAAGACCATCCGCCGGTTTTCTGCCAGTCAAATAGGAGACCGGGCGGAAAAAGGGATTGATTTGGTGGTGGTGTCTACAAGACACCGCCATCCATATCAAGATGCAGGCAGTGATGTGCCTTTCCATTGCAGCAACGGCTTGCGGAGTCTGCATGTTGGGACCCGTTGCCTCAACACGCGACTATCCTTCTACACCCCTCCCGCCAGTTACGCTCCTCCAACCAAGCCCTCGCTGCGGTCCCACGCATCAACAAATCCACCATGGAAGGAAGATCCTTCTCCTACCTAGCGGCTAAAACATGGAACTCCCTTCCCATTCACCTCCGCCTCACTCAAAACCACCTAGCCTTCAGAAAGCAGCTTAAAACCTGGATTTTCGACAAATAATTCCCCACCCTTCCCCAAGCGCCTTGAGACCCTCTGGGTATGTAGTGCGCTATATAAATTACCTGACTTGACTTGTTGCAGGCCCCCAGGGTGTTGGGGGTTGCACATGGGGGGTACCTATGGTACTCCCCTGCATTTGCATGCACAACTTGGCAGGCACTGCACGGTGCCTGCCATGTTGTGCATGCAAATGCACAAATGCCTTTTTAACATTGTGGCGAGTGCTGCTGAAAGCACCACCCGCCACAATGTAAAAAATGCGGGATGCGCCCGCCAGTGTGACGGGCGCATCCTAATTGGGTTTGCGGGACCGCCACACACATTGCGGGCGGTCCCATCTGCCGAAACGATGGTGGGCAGAGTTTGTCCGCCCGCCACCGTAATAGACCCCCCTGTTCCTTGCTCCAGCACTAGTCCTACCAAAAGAAATTCACGAGGAGGCTAGATCCAACAGCCTATAACACAAACCCACCAGCTGCATGATTAAAGTCCCACAGTACGGTTATTGGAAAGAGAAATGCCTACCACTAAGGCAAGATTTGTGTACACATGTACAAGTTGTTTGATGTACACAAGATTCATTAATGCAGAGCCCACACTAGTGAGATGAGCGTTCTAATGAAATACAGTCAGCCGTCAGCTCAGCTTACATTATTGACAGTGTTTCCAATAGAAATGTGAATACATGTTTGCATATTCTAAACAATTTGAGGTCATGTATATTGCTACCATCGTTCTCCATGGTTGTTTGCAAATACATGCAGAAGCTTGAAAGCAAGATTGATGATTGCTTGCTTTCAAAATAAAATTTCTCCAAACATTGCAACTTTTAAAAAAACATTTTACTAAAATATTCTTCAACTTCAAATAACATTTCTCTAAAGCACCATTCAGGGAAATGCGTTTGATGCATGCCAATATTTTTTTTTAAAACATGTCACGAACCATATTTAAAAAAACATTAGTATTCGATAATCAGTGTAAAACCATTTTGGGCAACTTGAAAATAAGACAGAGGCTTCATTGTTAATGGAAGTCACAAAAGTGCACCCCTACTTCTACAACCTTGCATTGGTGTAGATTTACAACTTTTAGGGATTCACAAGGGATAACAGAGGCAAGTATAGAAAATGTATTAGTAGCAAACTTCAGCAAGTCTCCTTTTTGCATGAGCAAATCCACTGATGCAGGCTTCTCCAACGAGTAGCTTGTGAGCTACTGGTAGCTCTCCAACTACCTAAAAGTAGCTCTCCTGCGTGGAGCCCACCTGACTAAATTAGAAGCTTAGGATTGGTTGAATTAATATATGTATACCGAAATCGAAAAGTGTGTATCCAAGATGAACCTGTATGTATTTTCAGACCTCTCAAGTTGGTGTTTGCGGAATAAAGGTTTAATTTCCCAAAATATACTTAAAGCTCATATCTGAGTGATAAATGATGTGGCTTTGGGGAGACTCATTACTCATATTGTTACCTTGGTGCCAGAGGCATTGCAGCTATGTTGGTTATGTATTACCCATGTAGAAGCACTAAACAGAGATATAGCCTTTTTAGGTCTCAGCCTGCGATGGCTGCGCAGACATGCACAGTCTCGCTGGAGAGATATAATGAGATAGAGAGAACATCACTAGCGAGGTTAAGCCCCGCCCCTCTTCTCCATTGGCTGGCCTCCTAAACGGTGTCCAGCCATTGGATAAGAGGTCCTAGTGACGTTCTTCTTTCTCTTTAAGCCCAGTCCTTTTCAGATTGGGTTCCATGACTTCCTGCTGAAAGAAAAGGTTTCTTATCTTCTTTATGGGTCCAGATGGCCCTATAAAGAAGATAAGGAACCTTTTACCCCAGCAGGAAGTCAGGGCGCCCAGTCTGCAAAGGACAGGGCTTAGAGACAAATGGAGAGTCCCTCTTCCATCTTGTCACATCTAGCCCTCGTGCATAGGATCTCCAGTAACATTGCAACTAGATGTGGGTGGCAGGAGTGCCATACCCTTCAGCCATATAATTACGAAATATCAAATCTTTTCCCAGGTCTGCAGTTATATGGTATGGACTATGCTCCCAATGCATGGCCACTCTTTTCCACCAAAGCTATAGCTGTAAATTTACTCAAGTCCCCCACATATCCCAATAAGGCCACAAGTGTGGCAGATTTCAGTATCAAATTTATCATGTCAAAGTTTTAAAAATCTATCTGCCCAGAATAGACCAATACCTGGACATGTTCAGGCCATTTGTAGAAAGTCTGTTCCGCGATCGATGGCACCTGAATTCAGTCACCATACATGCCTCAAGATAATACACAATGGAATTACAACGTTTTTCACAGATCCTGCAGAGGCAAACGACTGGCTGGAGCAACATCACCATGACTTCTTACGATTAACTCCAAAACGTACTGATCTGTCACAAGAACGCAAAGACCGGCAGCGTCCCTGTAGGAAAAACAAATCACGAGCTGGTCTCCCGCGCTGCGGCTCTATAACAGGATGCCCCAACCTAGAGCAAACCATTACAGAATGCCACATCCACCACCACATCATCCACCACCGCCTCATCCACCACCATATCCACCACCGCCTCATCCACCACCATATCCACCACCACCACATTACAACCACATCTACCACCACATTACCACATCTACCACCACCACATTACCACATCTACCACCACCACATTACCACATCTACCGCCACCACGTCCTCCGCCGCCACGTCCTCCGCCGCCACCACGTCCTCCGCCGCCACCACGTCCTCCGCCGCCACCACTTCCTCCGCCGCCACCACTTCCTCCGCCGCCACCACCACATCCTCCACCACCACCACCACATCCTCCACCACCACCACATCCTCCACCACCACCATCACATCCTCCACCACCACCATCACATCCTCCACCACCACCACCACCACATCCTCCTCCACCACCACCACCACATCCTCCTCCATCACCACCACCACATCCTCCACCACCACCACCACCACCACCACATCCTCCACCACCACCACCACATCCTCCACCACATCCTCCACCACATCCACCACCACATCCACCACCACATCCACCACCACATCCACCACCACATCCACCACCACCACATCCACCACCACCACATCCTCCACCACCCCCACATCCTCCACCACATCCACCACCCCCACATCCTCAAACACATCCACCACCCCCACATCCACCACCACCACATCCACAAACACATCCACCACCCCCACCACCACCACATCCACTACCCCCACATCCACCACCACATCCACCATCACCTTCACCACCTCCACCACCACCACATCCACCACCACCACATCTGCATCCACCACATCCACCACCACCACATCTACATCCACCACCACCACATCTACATCCACCACATACACCACCACCACCACATCCACCACCCCCACATCCACCACCACCACCACCACCACATCCACCACCACATACACCATTACATCCACCCCCACCACATCAACCGCCACATCCACCACTGCTACATCCACCACATCCACCGCCACATCCACCACCCCCACCACCCACACATCCACCACCCACACATCTACCACCACATCCACAATCACCACATACACCACCACATCCACAATCACCACATACACCACCACATCCACAATCACCACATACACCACCACATCCACAATCACCACATACACCACCACATCCACAATCACCACATACACCACCACATACACCACCACATACACCACCGCTACATCCACCACCACCACATCCACCACATCCACATCCACCACATCCACATCCACCACATCCACATCCACCACATCCACATCCACCACATCCACATCCACCACTCCCACATCCACCACTCCCACATCCACCACTCCCACATCCACCACTCCCACATCCACCACTCCCACATCCACCACTCCCACATCCACCACTCCCACATCCACCACTCCCACATCCACCACTCCCACATCCACCACTCCCACATCCACCACTCCCACATCCACCACTCCCACATCCACCACTCCCACATCCACCACTCCCACATCCACCACATCCACCACCCCCACATCCACCACCCCCACCCCCACATCCACCACCCCCACATCCACCACCCCCACCCCCACATCCACCACCCCCTCATCCACCACCACCATATCCTCCACCACCACATCCATCACCACCTCCACATCATCCACATCCACCACCACATCCACCACCACCACATCCACCACCCCCACATCCACCACCCCCACATCCACCACCCCCACATCCACCACCACCACATCCACCACCACCACATCCACCACCACCACATCCACCACCACCATATCCACCACCAGCATATCCTCCACCACCACATCCACCACCACCTCCACATCATCCACCACCACACCCACCACGACATCCACCACCACATCCACCACCACCACCACCACATCATCCACATCCACCACCACCACCACCACAACATCCAGATCCACCACCCCTACATCCACCTCCACCCCCACATCCACCACCACATCATCATCCACAACCACATCCACCACCACCACCACATCCTCCACCACCACAACCACATCCTCCTCCTCCACCACCACATCCACCACCACCACATCCACCACCACCACATCCACCACCACCACATCCACCACCACCACATCCACCACCACAACCACATCCTCCACCACCACATCCTCCACCACCACAACCACATCCTCCACCACCACAACCACATCCTCCACCACCACAACCACATCCTCCACCACCACAACCACATCCTCCACCACCACAACCACATCCTCCTCCACCACATCCACCACCACCACATCCGCCACCACCACCACATCCACCTCCACCACCTCCACCACCTCCACCACATCCACCACCACCACATCCACCACCACCACATCCACCTCCACCACATCCACCACAGCCACAACAACCACATCCACCACAACCACCACCACATCCACCACCACCACATCCACCACCACCACATCCACCACCACCACATCCACCACCACCACATCCACCACCACCACATCCACCACCACCACATCCTCCACCACCACATCCTCCACCACCACATCCTCCACCACCACATCCTCCACCACCACATCCTCCACCACCACATCCACCACCACCACATCCTCCACCACCACATCCACCACCACTACATCCACCACATCACCACCACCACAAACACATCCACCACATCCTCCACCACCACCACATCCACCACATCATTAACCACCAGCACATCCACCACATCATTCACCACCAGCACATCCACCACCACAACATCCACATCCACCACCCCCACCACCACCACCGCATCCACCACCACATCATCATCCACAACCACATCCTCCACCACCACTACCACATCCTCCACCACCACAACCACATCCTCCACCACCACAACCACATCCTCCACCACCACAACCACATCCTCCACCACCACAACCACATCCTCCACCACCACAACCACATCCTCCACCACCACAACCACATCCTCCACCACCACAACCACATCCTCCACCACCACAACCACATCCTCCACCACCACAACCACATCCTCCACCACCACAACCACATCCACCACATCCACCACCACCACATCCACCACCACCACATCCACCACCACCACAACCATATCCTCCACCACATCCTCCACCACCACCACCACATCCTCCACCACCACCACCACATCCACCACCACCACATCCTCCACATCCACCACCACCACCACATCCACCACCACCACCTCCAAAACAACCACATCCACCACAACCACCACCACAGCCACCTCCACCACATCCACCACCACAACCACATCCTCCACCACCACAACCACATCCTCCACCACCACAACCACATCCTCCACCACCACAACCACATCCTCCACCACCACAACCACATCCTCCTCCACCACATCCACCACCACCACATCCGCCACCACCACCACATCCACCTCCACCACATCCACCTCCACCACATCCACCACCACCACATCCACCACCACCACCACATCCACCACCACCACCACATCCACCACCACCACCACATCCACCACCACCACCACATCCACCACCACCACCACATCCACCACCACCACATCCACCACCACCACATCCACCTCCACCACAGCCACAACAACCACATCCACCACAACCACCACCACATCCACATCCACCACCACCACATCCTCCTCCACCACCACATCCTCCACCACCACATCCTCCACCACCACATCCTCCACCACCACATCCTCCACCACCACATCCTCCACCACCACATCCTCCACCACCACATCCTCCACCACCACATCCACCACCACCACATCCACCACCACTACATCCACCACCACTACATCCACCACATCCACCACATCCTCCACCACCACATCCACCACCACCACATCCACCACCACTACATCCACCACCACTACATCCACCACCTCCACCACATCCTCCACCACTACATCCACCACTACATCCACCACATCCTCCACCACCACATCACCACCACCACAAACACATCCACCACATCCTCCAAAACCACCTAATCCACCACCACCACAACCACATCCACCACATCCTCCACCACCACCACATCCACCACATCATTAACCACCAGCACATCCACCACATCATTCACCACCAGCACATCCACCACCACAACATCCACATCCACCACCCCCACATCCACCTCCACCCCCACATCCACCACCACCCCCACATCCACCACCACCACCGCATCCACCACCACATCATCATCCACAACCACATCCTCCACCACCACTACCACATCCTCCACCACCACTACCACATCCTCCACCACCACAACCACATCCTCCACCACCACAACCACATCCTCCACCACCACAACCACATCCTCCACCACCACAACCACATCCTCCACCACCACAACCACATCCTCCACCACCACAACCACATCCTCCACCACCACAACCACATCCTCCACCACCACAACCACATCCTCCTCCTCCACCACCACATCCACCACCACCACAACCATATCCTCCACCACATCCTCCACCACCACCACCACATCCACCACCACCACATCCTCCACATCCACCACCACCACATCCACCACCACCACAACCACCACCACAGCCACCTCCACCACATCCACCACCACATCCACCACCACATCCACCACCACATCATCATCCACCACCACAGCCTCCACCACCACAGCCTCCACCACCACAGCCTCCACCACCACAGCCTCCTCCACCACAGCCTCCTCCACCACAGCCTCCTCCACCACAGCCTCCTCCACCACAGCCTCCTCCACCACAGCCTCCTCCACCACAGCCTCCTCCACCACATTCTCCACCACATCCACCACCACCACATCATCCACCACCACATCATCCACATCCACAACCACATCCACCACCACCTCCACCACATCCTCCACCACCACCACCACCACATCCACCACCACTACCACCACATCCACCACCATCACATCCACCACCACCACCCCCACATCCACCACCACCTCCACAACTACATCCACCACCACCACCACATCCACCACCACCACCACATCCACCACCACCACATCATCCACCACCACCACATCCACCACCACATCATCCACATCCACCACCACATCCACCACCACCACATCCACCACATCCACCACCACCACATCCACCACCACCACATCCACCACCACCACCACCACCACATCCACCACCACCACATCCACCACCACCACATCCACCTCCACCATATCCACCTCCACCACAGCCACCTCCACCACAGCCACCACAACCACCACCACATCCACCACCACCACATACTCCATTACATCCACCACCACATCCACCACCACTACATCCACCACCACATCCATCACAACCACCACATCCACCACCACATCCACCACCACATCCACCATATCCACCACCACATCCTCCACCACCACCACATCACCACCACCACAAACACATCCACCACATCCTCCAAAACCACCTAATCCACCACCACCACAACCACATCCACCACATCCTCCACCACCACCACATCCGCCACATCATTCACCACCAGCACATCCACCACCACCACCACATCCACCACCACATCCACCACCACATCCACCACCACATCCACCAACACCACATCTGCACCCACCACATCCCCCACCACATCCACCACATCCACCACCACATCCTCCACCACATCCTCCACCACATCATTGTGCGTGTGGCTCTGTGTGTGTGTGTGTATGGCTCTGTGTGTGTGTGTGCAAATGCAATAGGTCTCGCATTTGCAAGAGATTACGCTATTGGCATTGTAGATGACAATGCCATTCATTTATCTGTTTTCAAAACCAACACATAAATAAAAAATGTGTCATTTACAATGCCAATAGCTCTAACTTTTTCAAAGGCGAGACTGTTGCATTGTAAATGCTTGTTTACATTACTGCTGGCAATCCTGCCTGATAAACTGCAGTTATCGCTTGTGTCAATCCTGAATGGGGTGGCCTTTAATGTAGTCTATTTTGATATAGCCACTATGACACCACTAATAATATTGGTAGCTCTGGATGATATTCAGTGAACTTGAGTAGCTCGTATTAAAGAAAAAGGTCGGAGATACCTGTAATGGTGCATATTTGCTCCTGGGAAAATCTTACGAGAGATTGCTGATCCACGTTTTCCCCCAGATCAAAACAAATTCCCCATGAAACAACTTATTTTCCTACACCCACTCCATTTGAGAAAGTTTTACTCCTCTCCCTGTCAAGAGTATGTCAACTTACAATGCCGGAAGACATTGGAGAGAAATTGGTAAGAAATACTTAAACATGTAACTTTGTGATGACACTAACTCACTGGTTATTACATCCCTAAAACTTCTAGCACAATTCCAGCCCCTGTATGCAGATTTGCAGAAAGTGGCAAATTATCAGAGCGGTTTTGCTTTACCAAAGCTGCCATAACGTCCCACCTCACTACATGGTAGACAAAATGACATTTTTTAGCACAGGACAAGCCCACTTTTGAAGTATTGTGTCCTTTGGACAAGTAGATATTTTATAAAATTCCACGCCAATAAGATGGACCATGCTGGGAAAGCAGGGTGCCCGGTTGTCATCTCTCCTAAATTAAGAAGCATAACTCTTGCCACGTTTCTTCGGTCATCCCGCTCTCTTTGAAAAACCATCTTACAACCTGCTAATACCACTATCAAAAACTAGAGGACAACAGTTTGGTTTGAGGCTCTCTCACATGCATCTGACAAGTTACAAAGGAACTTAAAGAAAGAAAATCACTTCAGGCGTGTTTTACTGTTAACGTCTTCTCAGTTCTGGCTTTCGCCGCTGACAAAAAAGAAACCTACCCGCTCTCTGCGATTGTCGTTTTCAATAAATGTAACGGTTGCTCCGAGATTCAAATATGGGTCGACATCTAACTTTCCATCCGAAGTTTCAATAAAAGTTTGCTTGCCAACTTTCCATACATTGAAACACTGAATGGCGGTTACCTACCTAAAAAAAACAAATGACGAAGAATGTGCACGGCACAAGAAAGTCTCCTAAACTAATTGCCAAATAAGTTAGTAGGGTCTATAACAATTTTTATATAACTATAATAGTGCATGCAAGTTTAAGGAATTGTGTTGGCTTTGCTAAAAACGTCATCACCGTTACAGAAAAAAAATTCGCGATCACACGTGTGATCCGTTATTCTTTCCACCGAGAGCTATACTAGGTTGAGTGCCAGATCCTGCCAGTGGTCCTGTGAGGGCGTGGCACTGTGCCTGTCAGAGTCCACTCTGCAGGGGCAAGCTGTAGCAGAATCTATCGGCTGCAAGATCACGGTGCCAGGACACTTTGCCGCAGGGTGTACTGTAAGGTGTACCTCAGGGTGTGGGCACTGTCCTACGGGGCGGTTCATTTGGGTCGCTCAGTAAGGACCCCTATGGTGCTCTTGTACCAAGGTCTGGTGAGTGCTCGTAGGCAACTTACCCTTCAGAAGGTACAGGATCCTTCGTGCCCCCACAGGCCTGCCTTGGTCCGGGGGCGGCGGCAGGTTCTCTCCGCCGGCGGGGGTGGCGCAGCCCTGCTCCGGCCCCCCTCTGCGGCCTCGGCCTGCGTGCGCCCCGGCGCCCCCGCTGCTGCTGCACGAGGAGGCCACGGAGCCCGAGCGCCTCCCGGGCCCCGAGGGGTGCCACTCCACGTCCATCTCCACCACCATGCCTTCCTCGTCCTCCTCCTCCTCGCCCATCTCCCCCTCCTCGGCCTCGAAGCCCGGATTGTCGCGGCTCCAAGCCTGCCGGGACCCGGAGGAGGGCGGCGACGGGGAGCCTGCTGCGGGGAACAGGGGCCGGTCCTGGCGAATCTGCGCCATCTCCAGCTCCGTCCCCGCGGCGCGCTCGGGGTCCCGCGGACGGGCCCCCGGGGCGGGGAAGAAGCCTCCCCCGGCCGCCTGCTCGGCCGCCAGCCTCCCCGGCCACGGCCTCCGGCGCCGTCGGTCCTCCTCCTCTTCTCCCGGGCCGGGCGGGGGCTCCCGCCCGGGGCTGACGCGCTGGGGGTTCACCATCCCTCCCGCAGGGCCCCGGGACCCCTGCTCGAGGCAGCCATCTTCAGCCCCGTTTCCACCTCCTTTCGGGATTACTCCCACTTTCCACGCCCTCGGAGTCTGCGGGTCCAGGAAAAACAGGCAAAGCCATCCACGATCCCAGTGTTTTGGCCGCTGTTGCCGGAGTGCTGTGCGGGGAGGGAGACCGGGGGCGGGCGGCAGGGCGAGCAGAGGCCGGGGGCGGTGCCCGCTGCAGCCTCACTTGACCACAGGGCAAGACTGCTTCCTTTTCTTTTAAGTCAAAAGATTGTTTTCTTTTAAGTCAAAGACTTGTTCCCTGACCACCAAAAACATCCAATTTAATGAGCACGTCTAATTTAAAGAAAGGATTTATTATATTGAACTGACAGCCCAAAATCTGTGCAATTGCACTTAATACAAAGTCCTCCAAATGTCTTCTTTATAAGTCTGACAGACTCGATGTAGAGCTTTTCTCTGGTTTCAATCTTAAGCGCTTCTGATGAACCGAGAGCGGTGTTAACCACCTAAGGATTTTGTTGCTCCATAACTGGTGTTGTAACTGTAACAAAAAACACGCTAATCCGTGGTACAATACTTTAGATACAAAGAACCAAATGGCGAATAAAATGTTTTCAAATAAGTTTATGAAAAACAATTTCAAGACATAGCGGCGCAGTGAATATTGGTGCAAAATACACGTGATTGATGCTTTCTTAAAAGGTGATACACTCAAGTGATAAATCGTGATCAACAAGCAATAAATACATGAATAGCACCGCTCGTTACAGCCAGTACACAGGGTTGTATGACAGAAACATGCAAGGATAAACCACGCGCGCCTCAACAACGCGGTCCCAACAACGAACGCGTCTTAACCACAAATTCCTTTAACAAACATGCTTTTACTATGAATTTCGTTTTAAAGGTATGTGCGTAGTAAGCATCACACCCTAGCCCCCCACTCCCGTAGTCTTAAAACCCGGCCACATCCCTACAATATACCCTCCCCCAAAAATTACTCTGACCCCACCTTCCATCCTGAGGTCTAAAATCCGGCCCCCAGCCCAAATACGATCCCAACTCCAGCCCCCCCCCCCCCCAACCTGAGCTTTAAACCTGCCCCCAACCCTGAAAACTGCCCCTGCCCTGAGCCCTAAAACCCGCCCCTTGCTCTAATAACTACATCGACCCAGTTATTATCATTTTATTTTTCCCTGCTGAAGCAAATTTGCGGGACTGGTCTGGGCTGCGCTGCTCTGCTTAAAGAGCAGGGGGAGGAGTGGTGAGTGCACTCTGTCAGTGCGCATGACGGTTTGACCGGTCGTCTTGGGCCGGGCAAAAAGTCATAAGCACTTTGAATGTTCTCCACCGTCTGTATTGTAGAGCCTGGGTAGAGAACAAGCACAGGCTTCCACTTCCTGTCTGAGCGCAGAACCACAGTGCTCAGACCAATCACAACGCTGATGAAAGCAGCGTCGTGATTGGCTTTGGGGAGCCTTTTTCTGTTCCGGCTGGAAGAGACATGGAGAGACCACGGAGGAGTGGCACGGTTAAAAGGTAAGTGTATTTTCTCCCCCACCCTGCACGCCACCCCCAATCCGAGATAGCCGCCGCTGCATGATCATCATTGAGACTCAGTGGGCTATAACGAGCCAGAGAGAGAGATTGTGGCAGGTAATGCAGTTTCTAAAGGAGGGGGTACAAATATATCCAAAACAGTGGGAATGCATATTTGACAGAGCCAAGTTAGTGGCACAATTTGATATCGCAAGGGAAACACAATAAAAAATTCTTACTCACTGGTACAGAAACCTTGATCAGGCACCAAAGTATAATAAAGGAACACCATTGGTGTGATGACGAGATTGCGGCACGCCAGGCACATTGTTGTGTCTTCTGCGGTCATGCCCCATGGTCCATAGATACTGAGTGGAAGTGTTACCAGTGATTGACAGAGTGTTTGTGACCCAGACACTCATATGCCTAGAATTGGTTGTATTAGACATGCAGTCCAAAGGGAGCAGACCTATATCCCTATGGGGAAAACAAAAAGCCATGATAGCCACCACAGCAATGAGTACCATCCACTGCACTGTGTGGTACACAGAAGGTACCTACATTGGGTGATTGGCTGAACAGGCTATGCGAGATTCATGGAATGGAAACAATCGCTCTGACCATAGAACACAAGCAGAAAACGTATGACCGACTGGGCCCAATTGATCACAATCCTCTCGAAAGAATGCTGACACTTACACTGCCTCAAAGTCTTAAAGGTAATGTGCTTCCTACCATCCATACACATATAAACAAGACATCGCTGGTGAAGACCACATAGAAGCCACACAGGGTTTGGGTGTTTCTTTCCCTTAACAACAATGCAAAGTTATGCTCCTGAACTATCCACGGGGGTGGAAGGAAGGGCTGAATTGTTGGATACAGGTGTGGTGTCGGGGGGGGGGGGGTATATAAATAGGCGAAGATATAAGTAATCACTGCTCGATGACCAATGGTTGTAGGCAACAATATTTGATAAAATGTTGATAAAGAAATGCAAACCGTAAAATTATACTAAGCAAGAGAAAGGCGACAAAGCTGATGCTTCACACAGACTTAGACTCTGCAAGTACATCATGACGGTCCAGGGAGAGGAGGAAGAACCAAATCATGCTGGTCAACAAGCGTGAAAAATGAATGACTGGCGTTCGAAAGCAGGGGAGCATCATTACCAGCCCTGAAACATTATCTATACTCAGTGCATATAGTAACACTTTAATGATGTGTCTCACTGCTGTAGACAAATATATGCCATAAGGGAAGAAATTAAATACAGCATACATAGCAATCACCTAAGTTTTTTTACGCCCTCCCACTGATGCTTAATTTACTACAGTTGGAGTTACAATTTAGACTGATTTGCTTCTCATCCTGTTGAACATGATCAATGTTTACTTTAATAAGGGGATATAAAGTTGCAATGTTTTTGGAAACTTCATTTTAAGCTTAAAGTGCTTTCACACTCGGAAAGAAAGTGTCTTAATTATTCGTTTTCATTATGTGAGACCAAGCACTGGCAGGCAGGGCAGATTAGGGTGCCAACTATGCAATTGGATATTCTTGAGCTAAATTGGTGCATGCCAATTTCTAGCTCATTCCTCTTCCCTTCATTGTGTACTGTATTGTATCTCTTTACCTCTTCCATCCTTCTATGCCGGAAAATCTTTCTTCTTGCTTTTTCTCCTTTTTTTCTCTGTCTGCATGCCACTCTTTCCTTCTTCATTTTGCCATTCCCCCTACTATTATGACCT
The DNA here is from genome assembly GCF_964263255.1 of Lissotriton vulgaris. Lineage (NCBI taxonomy): Eukaryota > Metazoa > Chordata > Amphibia > Caudata > Salamandridae > Lissotriton > Lissotriton vulgaris. Next base: position 1,511,018,199 of record NC_141689.1, read on the forward strand.
CCCCCCCCTCTGTTGTGCCTCAGCCTTAATGTGCCCTCACTCTCGCTGTCCTATTCCACCTTATTCTATCCCCTCCACACATTCTCTCTATTACTCCCTTTTTCTGTAGATCATCCTTGTTTCCCTCCCCTCTCTGTCACACCACTCCATTCCGACACCTTCTCTCTCCTTTATTTCCATTTCTTTTCCTTCCTGTCCCTTATCTCTCAATACATTTTTTGTCCACTACATCCTCCTCCCTGCCAAAGCTTTTTATTTGCAAGTCAAATTCTCAATTTCTAAGCCTGTCTTACGTTATCTCACTTTTCTATTTTTATTTTGGTCTCATATCCCTTCTCTCAATTCTTATCCTTCTCAACCTCCCTTTATTCTACTTCCATTTTCCTGCAAATACATTTCCACTCTAATAGTAAGTTCCTCTATTTTCCTTCTCTCTCCTCTCATTCTTCCCTCCATATCTCCTTTTCCTTGATTCCCTCGGGGGTTCCCTCATTTGCAACACTGTTGCAACACTGTTTAATCCTCTCTCCATTTTCTGTTCTGTCTCTCTCCTTTATCATTACTCATTTTTCGTTCAACCCTTTGTGTTGCTTCTATTCATTCTCACTCTTCCTCCTATTCTCTGCTCTGCCCCATACCACCTTTTTGATTGTACACCCTCTTTCTCTTCCATCTCCTTTTTAGGTCGAGCCTGGACAGCACATGTGCTGGTCTTCCAGGCATGCTGTATTCGAGTATGTACTTGAAGTCCCTCCCACTCTCTGCCCATATTTTTTATTGGCTTGTGTCATTGTCCTTCGTAAATGTTGGCTCCTGATTCAATAATAGGCTTGTTAGTCCCTCCTTAGTACCGCCTTGTCGTCATTTGTAACTGGCCATGAGTACTGACCCTTTTAACTCTGTTGTTTCACTGTATGTTTATTTAGTCTGTAAGCGCTTTTTTTTAGTACTGCAGGCATGACGTGCTTTCCTGCAACATTCAGCACGCCATGTGCGCTTTCACATTCAAAGTAGCCCACGACAATCATGGCCACTTCTTTGCAATGAAATAGGTCTCACATTTACAAGCGTTTGAGCAATTGAAATTGTAAATGATTTAAATAGCTTAAACCCTTGCAAATGTGAAACCTATTGCATATTGCAAACATTTTTGGGGAAAAACTCCCCAGACAGCACTTTCACTTTAGTGTAGCCCGGCCCTTTTCTATAGACGATCCGCGTCTAATGAAAGGTGCGAGGCCGCTATGAAAGTGAAACCGTGGCTTGGGGCAGTTGTATAAAAAAAAGCATTTGTTTGTCCACTTAACAAACAGATGCTTTTTTTGTAAAAGCGCCCCATGCAGCGTTCTCCCTTTAATGGCGGTCGCACCTCTTTCTTCAGACGTGTTTCATCTAAAGAAAAGGGCGTGGCTGACATTAACCTGAACGAGCAGCATGATGCATTTCCAAAAATTGTATTTTCAATGCAACAAGTCTCACATTTATGATAGCTTAAGCTATTGGTATTGTCATTTAGAATGCCAATAGCTCAATCTCGTAAATGCGAGACCTATTGCATTGCAAATGCTTGTTATCCCAGTCTCCTTTCTACATTTATGTCTTTCTCTCCCTCCTCCTTATTTATAAAAGCTCAAAAATGACACTAGAGCTACTCTGCGTGAGGAAGGTTGAAGCTGGAGACCACAGGCCTAATTCACAAAGGTAAACGTACACTTTTGTGTAAGCTTAAGATTTTTTGCAATTTACAAAGGAATTTTAAGAGTAGTATCTTTACGCTGCGGAGTCTCCGCACTCGTTGAGGAGACTCTGCACATAAAAAGATAGTCCCACATAAAGATACTACTTGTAAAGTTCCTTTGTGAATTACAAAAAATTGTAAATTTATACAAAAGTGTAACTTTACCTTTGTGAATCAGGCCCAAAGTATGGTTCAGGAGTAATGAAATGGCCAGAAAGGGTGCATTAATTCCATAAACCATCGGGTAAGAAAAGAACCGGAAAAGGCTTAGGTATGGTAGGAGACCATATATGGGGAACTATGACATACTGTACCAAAGGGACGCAGTGGCACCTGTTTTCTGTCTCACCAGGGCACTGTAGGATTACAAAAGGGGCAAAGGATGGTTGTGCAGCCACTTCTGTAATACAATGCACATTTAGCATTGTTGCTATCATAAGGGGCTGTTCTCGCTGGCATGACCAGATGCAAATGAGGGAATCACTTTGCCTCTATGCCCTTCCCATATTATGGACTTTGGTATAGAGGCAAAGTAGTTGTCAAGCAGTGCATTGACTGTATACCACAAAAGGACACCTCTTGAAAGGAGGGAAAGGCGATCCCACGGATTCTCTCAGGCATCTTGCAGCCAGTGAAGTTCAGTTACTCACTACCCCCACCTGCAGAGGGACCTCGGTCCCCCCGTTGAAGTGAAGGTCTGGTGCAGCCTACATTACGAAAGACAGAATATCTGCTTCACACAGCAACTCCGCCTTTCACTAGTCTGGTGCCCCAAGGGTAAGCACACGTTCCCTAAAAAGGGTAGTGCATTTTACGTATAGGGCACACAGTCCCTGTGCCTGGAGCACCTCACAAAGCAAGCAGGAAGAGTGTGCATTAAGTATTTATATATTTATAAAGTTTTATATAGCGCGAACAAGATCCCGAAGGATATCAGAGCGCTTTACAATAAGTTGGAAGAGGGGACAAAATGAAATATACACAATTGTGGAAAGAAAAAAAACAAAAAAGACAATGCTAAACAGTAAACAATGGTACACATATAAGGTAAAATATTATGCAGACGATACGCTCCGAGACTGTTTGTTGAGCCCTGGAGCTAGAAACAAAGAGACAGCCACCTTATGAGTGCCTCTACCCCTTTTGGTAAGAATTTGCTCATTAAGAATCTTTTGGCTTCCAGTTTGAAAGCCATCGGCGAGGCGAGTCTGCATACATCCGGAGGAAGAGAGTTCCATATCTTAGGGGCAGCACCAGAGAAGGCTCGGTGACAAGTTCTCTTTTTGCTAAGGATGATCGGTTTCAGGAGGAGAGTAGAGGCGCTTCTAGATGCCCTCACCCCAAAGGATAATTCAAGTTTTTGCGCCAGATACGTGGGAGTATTGTAGTGAAGGGCTTTGTGCGTCAGGATTGCAATCTTTAGCTGGATTCGTGCTTCAAAGAGTAGCAAGTTGAGAGATTTAAAGACTGGGTGTATGTGCTCATTTCGTTTGGAGCCTGTAATCAGTCTTGCTGCAGAGTTCAGCAAGGCCCTAAGTGGAGCCAAGGCATATTTAGGAAGGCCACAGAGAGTTGCACTGCCATAGTCTAACCTTGGTAAGACAAGAGCTTGTACCACCTGCTTGAAATTCTTTTGTGGCAGGAAGGGTTTGATCGTTCTGAGTGTCCTCATCAAGTGGTTCGCTCCCTTACAAACAGTGCTGATATGAGTCTTCATTTTCAGGTGCCTGTCCACTGTGAATCCAAGCGATTTTGCTGAGTGTATGATGATCGGAGTGCAATTGAGAGCCGTGAGGTGAGGCATCCAGAGATCGATCTTGGGGGTATGGTTCGGCGGGGAGATGAGCAAGAATTCCGTTTTGGAAGCGTTGAGGGGGAGATGGTTCTCTGTTAACCAGTTTTGAGTCGACATTAGGATAGAATTTAGTGAGATGATGTTATCCGGGGATGACATTTTCAAATAGAGTTGTGTGTGGTCTGCATACATGTGGAAGAGAATGTTCATTGAGTTAAGTAAGTTAGTAAGAGGTTCCAAGAAAAGGGTGAAGAAGATAGGAGAAAGGCCGGATCCTTGGGGGACCCCCATAAGTACTGGGGAGGGCTGAGAGAGAGAATGGGTTGTCTTGAATCTTTGAGATCTGTGAAGAAGGAAGGATGAGAACCAGTGGAGCACCCAATCCGAGTAACCCATTCTGTTTTGTAGGATGGATAGGAGAATGTCATGACTGACCATATCGAATGCAGAGGAAAGGTCAAGGAGGATCAAGAGGCAGTATTCGTTTTTGTCAAGCATTTTCAGGATGTCATCAAAAATGTGTATGAGGGCCTATTCAGTGCTGTGACCCCTCCGGAAACCGGATTGATGATGGTCTAAGAGTTGGTAATTCTCAATGTGAGCACAGAGCTGGGATTGGACACACTTTTCAAGGCGTTTCGCTAGGGTGGAGAATGATGTTGGAGATAGGACTGAAGTTATTGAGATCCGATTTGTCAGAGTTGAGTTTTGTAGAATAGGTGAGACCTGGGCTGCTTTTAGGCAGTCGGGGATCAAGCCTTGAGATAAGGAGGCATTTACAAGCCTGGTCCAGGTGGGGATGAGAGGGCTTTTGAAGATGGCCAGAGGCAGCGGGTCAATAAAATGGTTAGACGGGTTGATAGTCTGATGAATTTATTCAATGGCTTGTTCACTAAAAGGGGAAAAGGAGCCCCATGAAGCATTGTTCTTAGCGTCAATGACAGTCAGGATACGCTTTTCAGGGAAGTCTGATGCGAGGCAGGTAAAGAAGGGGGAAATAGGGCCTTCTTAGAGGCGAGGTCAATGGAGATGAGTCGTGATTTCTCCGTGAAGTAAGCGTCAAATTCCTCGGAAGAGGGTGGGTTGCCATTTGAATCAGATAGGCTTGGAGCAGTAACAGATTGCTGTTTGACCAGTTCGAAGAGTTTCTTGGGGCGATTTGCCACTTGATCTAGTTGTAATCTGTAGTAGTCAACCTTAGCTTTCTTGATCTGTTTGTTGAAGAGGCCTCTGACATCTCTCAGAAGTTTTAGTTGATCAGAGGAAGGATTGGAACGCCAGGATCTTTCAGCTGCTCTAGGGATGCGACGTTTGGAATGTAAGTTTTCGTTGTACCACGGTTTGGAAGTTTTTGATGAGGCATTTTTAAGCTTGAGTAAAGCAATGTCGTCCATGATCTTGGCGATGCTCGAATTGTAGTGGTCCGTGAGAGTTTGAACCTCAACCAAGTCAGCTTGGGAGGAAAGGATGGATTTACAGTGAGCAGCTAGTTTGTCGTGGTTTATTGATCTGAGATCTCATTTCAGAATCTTTGATTTAAGCGGCTGAGCCTTCCTCAATATCACCTCCAGGTTAATATAGAAAAGGATACTGTGATTGTCTGACCAATCACAAAGGGCTATGGATTCTAAGGAGATGGTCTGTTCCTTGGAGATGATATGGTCAAGGATTTCCCCTTTCGTATGGGTTGGTTGGTTGGTCACAGTGCTGTGACAAATCATTATCATTTAGAAATGATTTCGGGCAGGATACCGCTGGGTCATTGTATTTGGACCAGTGCAGGTTGAAGTCCCCTAGGAAGATTTGTGATACTGCAGAGTCGACATTGCTAGAGTATAATACAGCCCTTAATTAGTAACTAAACAATGAGTTGCAAATGGCTACAATGGAGGGGGACTTGCCGTCCTCATCTGCTGTGATGTTTCTATGGGGCACAATAAATAGCTCTATGAGTTTAGGCTAGCACTTCCACCCTACGGTGATGTCCTCAGGATCGAAGCCCTCACAGTCTTTTTCTCAGTCCGTTCCAAAACACGCATTGTGTGGTCATTTCCTGTGTTCTCACAGTCTGGTAATTTGCTGCCATCGTTATGTGAATGGTTATGATAGAAATCTGGAAAATTCGACCTCTTTGGGCTTGGAATATTGGCTAGTATTCAGAATATTGGCAAGTATACTGATGGCGCACGGGATTACCGGCTCAGTTTACCATACTCACCTCGGCCCATAACCATTAACACTTTGAACCGGTAATCCATCTTTTATTTCGAACTTCCTGCCTATCAGAATGTATTCACCTTTTAGGACTTATACCTGTACACCATGACTTACCAATCCTTGTCACTTGTGCTCTAAGTCCTAAGGAACAAGGGAGTTAGAATAATAGAATAATAGGTAGATTTAGCATTTACATTCATAAATAACCACCTACTCGGGTAAGTTTTGAACACTTTACTTTATCTATGCAATATTTTGTGAGTCAACAGCCACAATAGTGATACTAAAGACTTTTCGAGTAAGATAATAATTATTGAAGCAATAACTTTGCAAGAATTTAAAGACACATCTCTAGACATTGGTACCTGGGAAGGGTGAGAAAGGTAAACGGTACAAGGACATCCCACACAGACTATATTTACCTAGAATGGTGCAAGGAACAACCCTGGCCACGGGATGGGACAAGAGGAAAGAAACACTCCAGACTAATCAGATCCCAACAGGACAGGACAGGTGCAAGACAGGACAGGTGTCCTTCACTAAGTACAATGCCAGCCTCACACCCCTCTCTCTCTGTGGCTACTCTCGGACCCCGACTCTTCCTCAGCAAACTCCTGATTCTTCTGTCAGAGGGCTCGACCAACACTCCGCTCTCGATTCTCCTTCAGCATACTTTGGGTCAGTGACAGGTCTGTAACAAGTCGAACAAACTAACAGACTAAGCTTACCTTAGTTATACTATTTCAGAGTGTGTACCACCCCCTAAATGTTGAAATTCTATGTGTTACCTTAATTTGATTGGTCAGAAAGGCGAGGAGAGATCATCACACCATGCTAAGATTAGTTCATTTCAATTCATTATTGTTGACCAATGTTCCCGCCCATAATTTACTTTTTCATGAGTTTATTCCACCCAGCAATATTAGTTTCAATTTCGGATACATTGTATTAAATACAGTTCAATATTTCTTCCTTTCGTGGAGTCAGACGGTCAGGTTCTCAGGAACATCTTGGGTAAGACGGGTTTTGGCAGCCATTGAATAACACGACTTCAAGGATCTTTGTACTTGACTGCGCATGATCAAAGTTTTCAAAATGGAGTATGCAACACCCTTCAGGCACAAATAGAGCTCACAATAAAGTTAAAGAGAGACATATTAGAATACAAAATAAATGAATGCACTGTATACCATTTATTTCTACTCTAACCCCATTACTTTATTATAATTATAGCGTTAATAGTTCAGCAGAATACACATGGTTTAGTTCAAGCCTAGCATTAGCATTAGCATGTGAGGTTTGAAGCGGCCATTTTGGCACTAGTGCGCAGGTGCAAGAAATTCTCACCAAAACGAAAGATACGTCACATCACATAGATATGGCAGACGCATGCGCAGAAAATTTCTTGCGTTTTTGACGGCCATTTTTAGACACTCTGATTGCTATTAGTGAAAAGCAAATAGGAAAGCTTCCCCTAGATACTAAAATGTCGTATAATGCAAGTTTTAGTATTTACCATACATGTTGATTAATAAGTTACATGTAATTTTAGAGGATTACATTCAAGCAAGTTTCTATACTTATGAAACCTTGCTCCATCAATCCCCTCTTTGATGGTATTCTATACCATCACAAATTTCGGAACCAGATGCCAACTTTAGCATTCTCCCAATTCTATTTCTTTTATTTCTTTAGGATTTCCTTTATCTATTTTCTTTTGGAAAACCTTCATTCTTTTGTAAATATCCCCTTTTATTTCCTCAAGTTACATTTCGTCAAATGTTTGTTTCTTCCTCTTCTCATTTACTGCATACCACTTTCTGTTTCTGCAGCATTGCACCAAATCATTATCACCAAAATCAGTAGTGATATTCCCATTATTGGCATCAGTACTTTACCTACAATACTTTTTCCAACATTAGAAAACCAACTACCTACAGAGGAGAGACCATCAGTTAGTCTCTTCCATGCACTATCAACCTCCAGTGGTTTCAACTCTTCTTCCAAATGAGTAACATTTCTGACATACCTTCCAATTTCAATGCTTATATCAGGTATGTAAGTGCAACAATGTTGCGCCTTCAGCATTCTAGAGACTCAGCCCTCTTTTGTCAATAATATATCAAGAGCAAGTCGATTTAGTAATACCATTGATCATTTCACAACTAATTGAGTATTGATCAATAGGAATCCTCCAGCAGTGTAAGTCGATAAACGATCCACCACTGTAGACAATTTAAAAATTCTTTGAGTTTTCAGAATTACTCCCACTGAAGGTATTAATGCACTAAATATATCACCTACAATTTCTGAAAAACTAGCTCTTTTATGTCGTTTTAGTTAATTTTTGTCTTCATTGCTTCCAGTGATTCTTTTTACATGATATACCTTCGGGAATACTATTCCGAAATAGCAACTCCCATACCACTGATCAGGCAGCTTAAAATAAGCTTTGTTCCCACAAATATAATAAACTCCAGGAAATACTGGATCAATGCCCCCTTTTAGTCCCCAACCCCCAATTATCAGGAAATTGTGTTCATATTTACTGGAACCAATGAATACATTGTTATATTCTATTTTTAATCTATGGAGACAGATTTTCCCCTTCTTTTCAAAGCCCAGAGACATAGCAGCATGAGTCTTGCAAGTTAGTATACATTCTTCCTGTAGGAAGGTGGATATCTGACTATGATTGCCCCCAACTTTTTGCCTAGTGTTTTGCTGGTTTTCGACATAGTTGGCCTGGGATCCTGCTATCCAGGACCCCAGGTTTCCTGCTCTCTCTGTTTAAACGGACTCCATGTACCTTAGGTACATATCTAATTGATATTGGGTCACTCTTGTAAGTTCTTGTACAGTGTACCATAGGTACCCAGGACATAAGTGCACCCAAGGCCTACCAGGGGCTGCAGCATGTATTATGCCACCCCTGGCAGGCCATCAAAAAATGACACAACTGGCTGGTAACACAGCTGGGGAAAGGTGGTGTAATCACCCTTTGCTGTAGATATAGTATACCTATATATAACCCTAAATTGGACACATATACTCCTATAAGTCACTCCTATGGCAGGCCTTCTCAATCCTGAAGGCAGAGTGCTTGGAATTATGTGAGATGGTGCTCTAGCATGAGCTGAGCCTGTCTGCAGCTTTCGGAACCATGTCCTTATAGTTGTTCCATGATAACGCTATACCATATACTCTTAAGTGCATTATAATCCTCGCGGTTATTGCTAACTTTGGCATAGCATTATCAAAACATGTCGAGTATGGTGTCATACGAATTGGAATACTACCCCCTCGCCAGTTCTGGCGACGGGGGTAGCATTCCACCCTTTTAGAGGGACACGACATGTAAGTAACTAGAACCCCGGTTAAAGTTAACCCGAGCCTCAGCATCACAAAATGGATGCTGCTGTCACAGACACAAGTCTGACCTCCTGCTGCTGGGAGTCCTTCCAGCAACGGAGGCCTGTAAAAAGAATTTCCTGCCTGGGGAGGTGCTAGCACCACCCCAGAAAGGACTTTGTGTATCCAGATAGGCAGGGCTGAAAGGAATGAGACATGCCTGGGGCACACAAGGTGTCCCTGTGCATAACCCGGTTCAGACCAGTTGCTGGGGCACTCCAGCCCCAGCTCTGGCGCGAAACCGGACAAAGGATAGGGGGTGTAACCACCCCCCTTCCTGGTCCCACCCATGGGAGGGACCTAGTCACAGTACAGACCCTTTAGCAGAATAAAGGTAGGAGCTGGTCCCATTCCAATTTAGATTATCCTGAATTGAAACTACAAAGAAGAAACTCTGGACTTCGACGTTCTGCTCCACAGAAGACTGAAGAAAATCTCCCTTGTGGCCAAGGAGTGACCACCCTGCATCCACAGGCACCATCAAGTGTCCTAGCGGTTCACTTTGTCGTCCTTCCTGGTGGAACCAGACTTCAGAGCCCGACGAGACCCGGACTTCCAGACCTCTCCAACCTCTACCTACATCTGCAGCACAGCTGAGATCCGTGGGTGCGATGAGACACGTGGGACCGGCCATCTTGGAGAAACTGCACTTCGCTTCCAGCACGACTTCAGAGGCATCCTCGAGAAAGTGCTTTGGGGATTGAGAAGCCACAGCCCGAGCAGCTCCTGCACCGAAAACTAGCCCTCCAGCATCCATAATCTCTGCATGGGGCCCTTTTGCTTGGTTGCTGCTCGACGTGTTGTCTGGTCACTTGCTGGCTGGCTAGTGGCCTCCTAGACGACGATCCTTGAAATCCACACTGCTGGTCTGGTTGCTCCAGACTGGCCCTTGCTTCCCTGCAAAGGAGAAGCACCCCGGACCCTCCTGGTCCACACCAGATGCCATCTCCACTCACCGCGTGGGTTGCCTTTGTCAAGGCCTGTTGACTCCGAATCCGGATCAGACACCGCCGACAGCGAGAGCCTGCGTGGGACAGCTCGTGCCTCGATCCTGGTCATCGAAGACACCTCCTGGTCCACGTGGCTGCAGAGTCTAGCGTCCACTTTTCACCTGATCATGACGACAGCATCTGGTTCCTTCCTGGTTCCACTCCAGTCACTGGCTAGTGACTGTGAACATTGTCCCCTCTGCTTTCAGGTCTCCATCTTCCTTGATTCACCCTTGGATCACTCCGGACATCTTTCTCCTGGTCGCCTGCAGCATCTTTCTTCAAGGCTCCATTGACTTCAACGCGGAAACCCGACACACTTTCACACCTATGCACCCGCAGCCCGTGGGTGAGGTAACAAGAGAATTTCGGTTCTCATAGGTAGATTGACTCTCCTAGTGTCCAGGTATCCTGTAGTTTTAGTCATAAACAGTCGGACCATTGACTTTGTACCGTAACTCGCGTGTGAGTTCACTCTCTGCACACGCATCCCGTGGGCCTCCTGCTCCATACCTAAGGTTAGGGTAGTGTAGTCCCAGTGATCCTACAGCCTCTGGGCATCTTCATTTCTCCTATCGTTCTACTTATACCATTTACTTAGTATATGGTTTGCCGTGCCCCTAGGGCACCATTGTAAATTGTGCGACTTATTGTATTTTTCTTAAGAGTTCTGTTATGTGCTTAGCCCTCTGATCTCATAAAGAATTCAGAGGTGTTTGTTAGTAATAAATCTATTGTTTATTTTCATAACAACCTGTGTGGTGTCCTTTCATCTGGTATTCAAGGGGTTATATGTGGTAAAACAGCTGTTTTCACATGCCAAACGAGTTTAGCCTAAGACTGCTTTGTCCATGCTACCATTAGGATAGCTGGTCTATAAGGTTAACTTACAACCAATCACCATAAGGGTTGTTTGGACTGATACAAGGTGATCACTAGAACTAGTGAGCATCATATATTAGGCCAACTTCTCACACTTCCCTTTCAGCCCATTTGGGTATCTGGGGTTTTGGTTCAGAGGCCTTTCTATGGAAATCCTGTCTCCTTTTCTCTACTAGATACCAAAATATCTTTTCCTCTTCATGTAATCTACACACTAAATTGTCTTTATGTGCTTCAGCTATATCTATTGTTTTCATAGTTAGAAAATATTCACCCATAAACTGTGAGTCTCTACTGCTAAAGACAGGGTTCATGTTTCTGCGTATAGGAATTTCAGAAAAAATCACATCTGTATTATTGTAACTTTCCAGTTCTATAAAACAAACTAGTTAAAATACTACATGAAATACCATATGTCAGTGGTAAATGATGATATGTTATTCCTTCTGCTACTGATGTCGGTAATTTCATACAGACATAGCAGTCACTAACTTCAATTGTTTCTACATAATGAACTAACAGGTTAGCAAATACATTCAAATCTGTCTCTTTTCTATTTCTACTATGGTGTAATCGAAATTTGCCTAGCATAGTAAGGGTAAGTTTCAATTCTATTAAGGACACGGAGGCGAGGATTATGCTTTTCTCTCTCCGCTGTTTATTCAAAAGTCACAGCATAGCAGCCAGAAAAGCAATAAAGATGGAAAAACATATACAAAATACCCAACATCGGGTTAATAAGAACAACAGAAAAATCCGAACACATTCAGGGAACTCCATATCCCATCAGTCCATGTTCATAGTCCTCTACAGTGTCCACAATCCTTAAAGTAGGGCGTCCATCTTGTGGTCTCTTCCTCTTTCTTTGCGCGAGACACGCCACATCATCAATGGTCTTGCTTTGCGCCATCATTACCTAGCAGGAAAAACACAACAGCGTGAGCGTTGCCATTCCGCCAGAGGAAAAAGACCAAACCTGTAAGAACAACACTCGTTACCAGAACAAGTCTTAATGATTGCATTTAAAGATAAACTGATTAATTACACCAATACGGGGAGGGATCTCCGCAGGAAGTATGGGTGGGATAATCCTCACCTACGTGTCCTTAATAGAATCGAAACTTAACGTTACTATGCTAGGCAAATTTCGATTCTATGTCAGGACCGGAGGCTTCAGATTATGCTTGTTCAAAGCTGATTAACCACCAAACTTGCAATATCCACCACAGGCTTAAAATAAAACCGCTTGAAAGTGGAATCCGAGGACCAGTCCGCTGCACGCATCAGGTCCTCCAAACGAGCTCCCAAGGAGAAAGCTTTCGAGGCCATGGCACCTCTAGCAGAATGAGCTCCAAATTGTTTAGTATCAATGCCAGCTTCTTGGAGCACCCGCCGCAACCAACGTGAGATAGTGGGGGAAGATACTGCCTTGTGCGGTTTCCGAAGAGCAATTAGAAGTTGCCTCTCACCCGGAGGGCGAAACTCCACTGTCACGTCCTCGTACGTCTTCAAACACTGCACAACACAAAGCTTGGGAACGTCCGCAAAGGCCGGGTACGAGATGGACCTCGTAGCGGACTTTGTACGGCACCCCACGGTAAACGTAACCCCTTCAGGGGAAAACATCCGTGCAGAGATATCCAAGGCACGCACATCAGAAACCCGGCGACAGGACACTAAATACAAAAGCATAACCAGCTTTGCCGATAACTCTTTCAGTGAAAGATAGCGATTGTGCTGCCAGGAAAGAAAAAGGTTTAAAACCACATTCACGTCCCACAAGACGGAATACCTCGGCTCCGGGGGTAAAGAAAGACGTACACCCCGAAGAAGCCTGCAAACCAAGGGATGCTCCCCGACAGAGGCCCCATCCAGCGGTTCATGCGCTGCCGAGATCGCCAAACACATTGCGTTAATGGTCCTGTAGGCCAGCCCATCTGCCGCCAGCTCCGCCAGGAAGTTTAAGATGGGAACAACACCTGCGACCAGGGGATCCAGGTCCCGTCGTAGACACCAACGAACCCATCTGGACCAGGCCGAGCGGTGCCTCTTTGTTGTACTGTCGGCTCACGCCTTAGACAAGAAGGACTCAGCCGAGCCCGAAAGGCCCGGGAGCGACCAGCGCCTCCTGAAAGCCGCCACGCATTGAGGGGAGCGGAGAGAATCCTGCATGATGAGGTGATGAGGCTCCCCGTCCGGATTGAGAAGGAGACGAGGAAACCGGGGGAGTAGGATTGGAGAATCCCAAGAAAGTTCCAGAAGAACCGGAAACCAAACTTGCGACCCCCACCAGGGCGTCACCATCACCACGTCCGCCTTCTAGTGGCGAAGATGGGCCGCCGACCTCACCACCATCGAAAACGGGGGGATAGCGTAGGGCCTTTCCCGACTCCAGTCTTGGAGGAACGCATCGGTTGCCTCCGCCAGGGGATCCGGTCTCCAACTGAAGAACCTCAGCAGCTGGAAATCGAGGCGGGACGCAAACAGATCCACCGAGAACGGGCCCCACATGGTCTCTAACCAGTGAAACACCCGCGCGTCCAGCTTCCAGAGACTTGAATCCCGCAGGTACCTTGAATGCCAATCCGCCACCTGATTGGCTTGGCCCGGGAGGTACTCCGCCGTCACGAGACCTGATGGGCTAGGCAGTAATCCCAAAAGTCCTTTGCCTGATCTGCCAAGGCCCGCGACCAAGGGCCGCCCAGGTGGTTGACATAGCGGACCGCTGAGGTGTTGTCCATCCGTAAAAGAACACACGACTTCGCTGAGTCCTTGGTCCAGCAACGGACCGCAAAAGAGCCCTCCAGGAGCTCTAGACAATTGATATGGAGCTCTTGCTCCTCTAACGACCAACCGCCGCTTGTGGAAAAATCCCTGCAGCGGGCGCTCCAGCCTGTTCTGCTGGCGTCCGACTCTATTATCAAATCCGGAATCGACCCGGAAATTGCCCGGCCATTCCACGCCTCCATATGGGAGAGCCACCAGGACATTTCTCCTTTTACTTCCTCCGACAGAGGAACCAACTGCTCGTAAGTCAAGCCCCTTCTGAGGTGGTAAGCCTTGAGGCGCTGCAGGGCCCGATAATGAAGTGGCCCCAGAAAGATTGCCTGAATCGAGGATGAAAGAAGCCCTACTACCCTGGCAATCTGTCGTAGGGACGTGTGAGACTTGGAGATCGTCTGCCGAAGCACGTGCCGGATCTTGGCCATCTTCCGAGAAGGAAGGCTCAAAGATGCCTGCACCGAGTCTACCACGAACCCTAGGAACACCATCTTTTGGGAGGGTGTGAAGACAGACTTGTCTTTGTTGACAATGAAACCCAGACCCTGCAAGAGAGAGATCGTCTGGTCGAGCTGAAGCACCAGCTTGATGGGACATTGGGCCATAATCAGAATGTCGTCCAGATAAACAATCATTCGGATGCCCTGACTCCGTAGGACCTCCACTGCCGGGCGTAGCAGCTTGGTGAAACACCAGGGGGCCGAGGAAAGTCCGAACGGAAGGGCCGTGAATTTGAAAATCTGGTCCCGCCAGAGAAACTGTAGGAATCGACGGTGAGGCGGGTGTATGGGAACCACCAAATAAGTGTCCTTGAGGTCCAACCGGACCATCCAGTCGTTGGGCAAAAGCACATCTCTCAGGAGGTAAATACCCTCCATCCTGAAGTGGTTGTATACCAACCAGCCGTTGAACTCCCAAAGGTTTATGACGGGCCTCTTGCCCCCGTCTGTATTTTTCCACTAGGAAAACATTGCTGAGGAAACTGGAGGGGTACTCGTTGATCGGCAAATGCCCCCCTTGCGTAACAGCTCTGATCAACCGCCCATCTTCTTGGGAGAAAACGATCGGGTGAGGCGCGCTCGCCTGAAAGGGCTGATTGTAAAACTCTATATGGAACCCCCGCACAGTCTGAAGAACCCAGGCATCCCTCGTGATGGCCGTCCAGGCCTCCGGGAAACAAGCCAACCGCCCTCCTATTAGCACTCGGTCCGGAGGGATTACACTCACCGTGGGAACTATTGTTTCCTGCGTCGTTCCTGAAGCCGCCTCTTCCACGAAACCGTTGGCCTTTGGTGGGATAAAAGTTGTTGTAGTTGGCCGAGGAGTTGTACTGGCCTCTGCCAGAGCCTTGTCCCTTATTGGGTTGGTTCTGACTGCCACGGCCGGTCGTGAGGCCTCTACCACGACCGGCCCCCCCCTAGAAAAACGCTGCTGAAACACCCTCTTGGTGGTGGACTGAGCTTTGTCTAGGGAGGAAAAGGTGGAAACAAACTTCCCCAGCTCTTTTATGAACGGGTCGCCAAACAGGCCGCCCTGCACCACCGCTCCAGCCTCTGATGAGGCCAGATCCCCTAACTTGGGATCAAGTTTAATGAGCAGTGAGCGCCGGCGTTCAGTAGAGAGCGCGCAGTTGGCGTTGCCCAGGAAAATGACTGCCCTCTGTGCCCAATTAGATAAAATGTCAGGGGCTATTGTAGAGCCAGACGCCTTGGCCTCCTCCGCCATATCTAAGATCTTCGTCAGGGGGCCTATGGTATCCAGAAGCTTAGCCTGGCATGACCGCCAGGAGCGGTCGATGCCCTTGCGAGGGTCCTTCACAAATTTTGCCATAAAGGTGGGCATCTTCCCGTCCAGTTGCGGCGTCATGGCCACCTTCCCCTCTAGTGTCGGACACGGACATTCTCCCCGCAGGCAACTACGTGCCTCCTTCTCTAGAGGCTTGCGGAGGCGCCCCGCCACGAACTTCGCGACCTTGTCGCCCGGCGTCCAGGAAGCCGACCTCGGATGGATGATATCGTCCGGGTCCAGCATACCTGAGGCAGCTCAGTCGAAGTACCGGACGGGCGCCAAGACCGCACTGAATCCTCTTCGCCGTCGGTGTCCGCAGGGGAGAGCCCCCCCCGGAGAAGAAGGGGCTGTCCCCATGTGCACCGAAGGGCCCGGGGTTGGGAGCGACGCCGGGGCACGGTCAGTTGCCTTAGCTAAGAACGCATCTCTTAGGCGTTCGAAGGCGTCCTTATCCACACCCGGCTCACCCCCGAGCCACCGTCCCTACAGACCTTCTTGGGTGCTGGCGGGAGTCCCTCCCCGGGGGACTAGGACCCCACAGGGGCACCCACTGGTGCGGGAGCCAGCTTTGCGCACTCCTCCGCAATACGGGCCGAGAGCCGATCCTCCATAGGCCCCACTATCTCCTGCACACACCTGTATATATGTTGATCCACCGCATCGTAAAACTCATCATTCCCCAAATACTGGTGGGTCTCCTCCTCCTCTACATAATACCCTTCCGCCATGCTTGCCTACTTGCTATGCTGCGGGAAGGGCGGAAAGTTTTAGCTGGCACTAGGGACCAGGGATATGGGCCAACCGAAGGCTAGCAAAGGCTTTTGTCACTGGCAAGCCAGGAGGTCTAGGGGTAGCACTCAACCCAGCGCGCAGACCCTCTTTGCAAAGACCGGGTCAAGGCCGCCTCCCTGCGCGCTTGCTAAGGTAAACGCTGGCAAGCGGACTAACCGCCAAGAGTGCTGGAAATGTACAACCCGAAGGCGTCAATCGCGGTAAACCGCTAGTACAGACCCGTTAAGGGCGTAAATCAAAATTGGGGCAATACAACCCAACTGGGCGTCAAGGTGAGGCGGCAGAGGAAAGGCTCCGGCGTGGCTCCCCTCCTCCGCGCGGCTCCCGTCTGACGGGGAACCACGCCGAGGAGGAGAGAGACCCGACGCCTCCCTCTAGTGGCGAGGAGGCAACACCGCAACTCTCGGGGACAGTCGCATCAAGGGAGAAACGTTCCCGCGACAAAGTACAAGGGCTCTGAAAGATAAACGTTAATAAGAATATCAATGAAGAGCCCCTAAGCCAAATTACAATATATACAGTGCCTAGAACCCAAAACACCCCCACATTGCAATAACGAGGGAGAGCATAGGAAAAAGCACTTAACTGGCTGCGAAGCAGCTAAGAAAGAGGGAGAGACCACAAGATGGATGCCCTACCTTAAGGATTGTGGACACTGTAGAAGGACTATGAACATGGACTGATGGGATATGGAGTTCCCTGAATGTGTTCGGATTTTTTCTGTTGTTCTTATTAACCCGATGTTGGGTATTTTGTATATGTTTTTCCATGTTTATTGCTTTTCTGGCTGCTATGCGGTGACTTTTGAATAAACAGCGGAGAGGGAAAAGCATAATCTCCGGTCCTGACATAGAATTCAATCTCATCTGGTGCTTCTAAATCTACGCTGTCTTGTTTAAGACTTGCTACCTTTCCATGTGCACTAGTGTCATTCTGTTTATTAGCAGCCATCAAGTAAGGTATTGCTATTGTCAGTCCTAGCCAGGCTACGAGCACTATCAATACACTACATATGCATATTCTACAGCATGTGTTTATACAATTTCTTTTTGAGTTTCCAGTAACTCTATATCAGCCATTTCTGACTAAGGGGACGAATCCCCTCTTCAGGCCCGGACTGGCCATAGCGGGCACCGGGCAATCCCCCGGTGCGCCGCAAGGGTGGGGGCCGGTTTTGAGCCCCTGGGGGCCGATTTTGTTAGAGGGCCGTTTTTGCAGCATAGCTGCAAAATCGGCCCTGCAACAAAATCGGCCGAAAACCGGCCCAGCAAAGGGCTCGGCAACACCCCCCCAGTGGGGAGGGGGGGGGGGGGGGCGGCCGAGCACTTTGCCAGGGCCGGTTTTGGTTCCCAGTCCGGCCCTGCCCCTCTTTGTAACTTTTACACAGAATATAAACTGTGAATTTATCTCAAGTTGGTCTCACTTCTTCTATAATTTGATCAGCAATCAATTCTTCATCACTTTCATCACTTATTTCCAGATTCTCAAAGTCCTTGAGAATTACATAGGTCCATTCAGGACCTTTGAATTTATTATTCAGTCTTTTCAAGCGTGGATTTCTCCTTTTTGGCTTACTTGTCGATGGTTCAGTTTGACTTGTTACTTCATCTACTTGTTCAGGTTCTTCATTTATTGTTACTAGGTGATATTTCAGTCTTTTGACAAAACCAGGCCAGGTATCACCTTTTTTGAGTCTTTTAGCTTGTACTGTGCTTTTAGATTCTCCAGATGTTATTTGTTTTCATTAAGTTATGGCACACTTTGATTTTCGGCGTTTTGAAAATTCCTCTCTATCTGACCTTGTCAAAGGCTTATTACCTTTGACGTTTGTGCCTGGATGGGTTCTTCTATACTATTCTGCCTTGTTCAGGAGTTTGTTGGATGTGACTTTGACTTTGGCTTTGTTCTCTTTCTTCTCACTGAATACGTTTTTCTATACCTGCCTGTTCCTGTTCAGGTCTTAAAATCTCTTGATTGTCTTCTGCCTGAGCATTTTCTCTAGTACCTGTCTGTCCCTCCTCAGACTCAGGAGTTCTGTTGGGGGTTTTGTCAGTCTGAGTGCATTGCTCTTTCCTTGTCTGGTCCTCCTCAGAATTACTATTAGCTCTGATTTCTGTACTCTGTGTGCGTTCTTCTATTCCTGTTTCATCCTCACTATCACTCTGGCTATCTAATATGTTTGGCTTCTTGTTCTTATTGTCACTTTAGGTATGTGAACTACTGGAATTCATTCATCCTGACTGGTGCTCGGTTGTTCTTCATCAGCTACCTCAGGATCAACCACTTGAGACCCTTCAGATGTGCAACCTTCAGCCTCTACTTCCTCAGGTTCAGTTACTCTTCTGGTATGGCTGGCATGAATCCAGCTTGGAATTCCTTTGCACTTTACAGCTGTGGTGGTAACCAATATTACTTGGTGTGGCTCTCCCCACCTTGGTGCTAGGCAAGATTCCCGAGTGTGATCTTTTTTCACTACCCAATCTCCTGGAGTCAAATCATGTGCTGGAGTTGGATGTCTGGCCACAGCATCTTTCCCAACCTGGTGAGAGATGGAACACACTTGGTCAGCCAACTCTTTGCAGTACTCCAATACCAAATCATCAGATATATTTAACAGCTTGTGTCTTGGCACACATGCTTGCCTCATTGCCCTTCCCATGAGTATCTCATGGGGACTCAAGCCTGTTTTCTTGTCTGGTAAGCTTCTGAGTCCCATCAGGACAAGAGGTAAAGCATCAGGCCATTCCAATCAGGTAGATTCACACTTCTCACCCAATCTTGATTTGATTGTGCCATTCAGTTATTGTACCACTCCAGAAGCTTCTTGGCAGTATGCACGGTGCAGCTTTTGCTAAATTCTGAATGCTTCACAAATTAATCGAATTATTTCATTATTAAAATGAGAGCCTCGGTCTGATTCAATCGTTACTGGAAAACCGAACCTTGGAATGAGCTCTCTTAAAAGGAGTTTGGCTACAGTTAAGCTGTCATTCCTTCTGGTCGGGTATGCTTCTACCCATTTGGAAAATAAGCAGACAGTGACAAGAACATATTTTAATCCTCGACAAGCAGGTAAGGGAATGAAATCAAGTTGGAGTCTTATGAATGGACCTTCTGCCTTTCCAATTTATTCTGGGCAAACTACTTTCTTTCTACCGGGGTCCATCTGTTGACAAATTAGGCATCTCTGGCAAAGACTCTCTGCTACATTCTTGAACCTTGGGCTAAACCAATCCTGTCTAAACAGTCTTATCATTGCACCTCTACCTATATGTGTGTCCCCATGATACATCCTGGTCATGGGTGCAAGCATACAGTCAGGTAACACTGGTCCCCCATCTAAATAAACTATCACACCATCTTCAGTTCTTCTCTCACACCCTATTTTCTCCCATTCTTCCTTTTCTTTGGGTTCTGCTTTGTTTAGTAGATCTCTCACTTCCTCCCATGTATTTACACCCTTTAGCAGCATAAGTTGGCAGCTGATTCCACATGCATCGATTTTCTTGTTTACTGCCATTTTATACTTGGCACAATGTTGGGCCACCTGGTCAACATAACGGTTACCAGCTGTCACTTTGTTAGTTCCGGATTGGATAGCAGCACACTTGACCACGGCCACTTCTTTCGGAAATTGCATTGCTTCAAGTAATTCTTTTACAAACTGTCAATTTTTAATAGGGGTTCCTGAAGAAGTCATGAACTCCCTTTGCATCCATAGCTGGCCAAAGTCATGCACAACCCCTTAACCATACTTACTATCAGTGTAAATGGTTACTTTCCAATTTTTCCAATTTTGCACGCTTTTATTGAAGCAATCAATTCGGCTACTTGTGCAGCGTTGACTCAGGGTAAATGGTATGCTTCAACTATACCAGATAATGTACATACAGCATAAGCAGCACTCAATCCTCCTTCCTCATGATGCATACATGAGCCTTCCACAAATAGCAAATTTTTATGATCTGTTCAAGGCTCTTCTTGTATGTCTGGACGTGGTTTAGTACTATATTCAGTGAGGTTGATACAATCATGTTCGACTTCATTTTTCACTTCCTCAAATTGTGAATTTGGTAGCAGGGTTGCAGGATTTAGAACAGTACACCTGACTATTGTCATGTTTCTGCACCTAGAATAACTCTTTCATACTTAGTCATACGACTGGGAATTAGGTACTTAGTGCGTGTTCTGATTAACAGAATCATGACTGCATGTGGGACATACACGGTTACAGGGTGTCCCATGATAATAGATTCACTTTGTTTAAGACACATGCAAGTTGCAGCTACAGATTTTAGGCACACTGGCAGTGCTGATGCCTCTGGGTCCAATGTGGCAGAAAAATATGCCACAGGACGTCGCATTAACCCATGGGTCTGGGTTAGGACTGAGAGAGCACAATTGTCTCTTGTGTCACAAAACAATGCAAATTCTTTCGAGTAATCAGGCATTCCCAATGCTGGAGCCTCGCATAGACAGTTGCGTAATTTTAGGAAAGCAGTCATGCTTTCATTGTCCCACTCGACTGGATCTTATGCTCGTTTCTTTGTCAATTGGATCAATGGTTTTGCTAGTACTGCAAATCCCACAATCGCCTGCCTGCAGTAACCTACCACTCCGAGAAAAACATTCTGATTTCTTTCTGTGTCTGAGGCAATTTCATGTTTTGAATTATTTTTAATTCTATCTGAAGTCACTCTTCTAACCCCTCTCTCTGTCTGGTGTCCCAGATATTTGACTGAAGTAGTACATTTCTTCAATTTATCAGGGGACACTTTATGTCCACCTTTAGCCAAATGATTCAATAATGCAATTGAATCGACCATGCAGTCATTTCTGTTTTTTGATGCTACTAATAGGTTATCGGTATCCTGCATCAAAACAGACTGTCCAGGCAGCACCAAAGATTCAAGACACTTTTTCAAAATCTGCTTAAAGATCGATGGACTCTCCGTGTACCTCTGAGGAACATAATTCCAAACATAAACATGCTTGTCAAATTTAAACAAAAATAAAATGTTTCTGTCTGGATGTAAAGGAATGGAGAAGAAGGCATGGCATAAATCAATTACAGTGAACCATCCTGCACTCCACGGTATCTGATACAGAATCACTGCTGGACTACTGGGCAACATGGGACGACAATTTTATTTATTTTTCGAAGATCTTAGACCACTCTATATTTTCCGTTTGGTTTCTTTATGCCAATTATAGGTGAATTACATATTCCTAGTTCCACCAAACGCTCAATTTCTGTTGCAACGGCTTTTATTTCTGGACTCACTTTGTACTGTTGAATATTTGGGTAAACTGCACCTTCTTTCACTGACACTTTTACTGGATCAACATTTGCCATTAAACCTACTTCTTTTCTGGAAAAATCCCACACTTCAGGATTTACATAGCTTTGGAGCTCTTCTGGTATATCTCCTACGGTCATCTTTTTAACTTCTGTTTCCTGTTTAGCGAACATGATTTTGTACACTCATCTTCATATGGAGTCTGAATCTGAACACCGTTTGGGGTGCAAAATATTGTGCAATCATCTTGCATAGTAAATCCCTTCCTAGCAAGTTTACAGGGCTAGAGTCGCACAGAACAAATTTGTGCATCTCTTTAAAATTACCAATACACACCTCCATTGGTACTGTGACAGGGGTCCTAATTTGTTTATTAGAAACACCCACTACTTGGATCGCTTCTCCCGAGAGGGGTAGGTTTGGGATGTCTGCTGTTCTCACAGTAGAACGGGTAGCACCAGTGTCCAACAAAAAGGTATAATCATTTCCCCCAACTTTTCCTTCATTGTAAGGACCTGACTGATCTACTGGTAAGGATGCGCCAAGTAAGCATTCCTCTTGCCCCCGCTCACGCACTGTCAGTATGATTCACGTAAAAAAAATGTGTCCTACAAAACAAACTGTGGTGTTACCATATTTTTCTTATCACTTCCCTCCCGTAATCCGATGTCCACACTGTATTTGGCTTAACTCACAAAATCTGGCATAGGGGCAGGTGGTAACTGATTCTGTTTTACCTGTTGCGGTTGTCTCATTGAAACCTCATTCTGCGTCTGTGGATTTAAATTTTGATTTTGGACATTATTATTCTGTATTAATTTACACTCGTTTCTCCAATGCCCCAATTTTCCGCACCCATAACAGGAAAACTTTTTCCTAGCCTCTTCTTTACTCATTCTGTTTCTGGGTTTTCCCCAGCTACCTTCCCCTCGACCTTCCCCTCTTCTTTGGTTATTTGCTTGTTGACTTAACTGGAGTTCCTGCTGTTCAGCTAATTTCACTTGAGCCCACATTACTTTTTCTTCTAATTTCTTTTGCCTGTTATCAATTTCGTCCCCACAGTATTTTGCATACTTGAGAATTTCATTGATAGGCTTTGCCTGCCAACATAATTCATGCTCTTTAATCATCTGAGATATTTCTGGCTTTAGTCCAGACACAAAACGATATATAAAATGTGTCATATCCTTATTATCAATATTTTCCAACCCACTACACTGCTTGAACACCTGTAAAAGATGCTCATAATAGGCATGTACTGATTCATCCTTGTTTTGGGTTGTTCTGCCTATTTTTGTCCAATCTGTCTCCTTTGGAGGTACTTTTCCTTTTAAATAGGTTATTACCTATTTATATTTTTTCATCACTTCATCTGACGGAGCTCCTGTTTTTGCATCTCTGGGGTATTCATCATTTGGCCAATCTACTTTAATTTTACATTCTGTCATTAAATCTACAGGAACAACTATAATGAAGAAAACATCTAAATCTTCTAGCAGTACTTTCGAAACTTTCACAAACCTTTCGACTTGCTTGTACCATTCTACTGTTTTTTCTCTAAGCTTTGGGAAGTCATTAGTAAATAATAAAATATCCTGTTGAGACCATGGGACATGTACATAACCTCCCCCTTCGATTTGTCTCTGCTTCTTCCTTTTTCTTTGTCCATCTGGCTTTCCATCTGTCTAAATCTCCCCATTTCTGCAACAACAACAATAATGCTTTTATCTGCAATTTCCGTCCTGACCATTCATGTTATCTAAATCTTTGTCAGAAAATTCAGCTCTGTAAGGTTTCTGTAATACTTTTGACTTACCTATGTCGACTCCCATTTCTGAGGCCAAATTCATTAACTTTTCATGGAATATTTTTTTATTTCAAGTAATACTTCTGCATATAAACAATAATTCTTCTTCATTAAAAGAATTTAACCCTTCCAATCCTACATTTCCAGCTACCATTTCCTCCAATTCTACCCTTAATTGAAAAATGTCTAACACCTTTGACTGTGATTTTGGCTTTTCTATGTCTCCTGTCCATCTTTCTAATTCTTCAGGGGTTACTACCGTCGCACTTCGCATTCCTGAAGGGTCTCAATCAGTAGTTCTTTTGAGCATCGGGGAGTAATTTTACTGATCGAATCGCCCACTGGTTCTCTTATAGGTAAACCAATCCAAGAAATTACTGACTCGCATTCACTTGCTTGGTCATCAATTATTATATTTTCTTTCCTGGGCTGTACTATGGGTTTAGCCAGAACGAGAGTTTTAGGACCAGTTTGCTTTTCTCCATATAAGGGAACAACGGGACCAATAGATACTGGTATCGTTAGGGCTTCAGGACTTGTATTTATTTGGGTTATTTTCTGAATTAATTCATTACGCAGTTTGTTTATTGCTTCTCTTTCCCTTTCTTGTAATACCTTTTCCAATGTGGTCTCATGTAAAATCTGTGGAACCAAGGGTGGTTTTAAAAATGGAGCACCAGGGGTAACTCTATTGGTTTCTTCCTGATAAGGCGGCAGATTTTTCATTAATAAATCCTCAAAATAATCATCATCTGAATCACCATTATTCATCATTAAATGTTTCGTTTTCTCTGTACTTTTACTTCCAGTTCGTTCTTCTGTGGTAAATACAGGATATAATCCTTCCACTAGCATAGACTGTCTCCATTGTTTCATCTGCTCATCTCTTGTTTCTTTGGGAAATCTAGGGTAAAATGTACTAAAATTCCTGTCACAGTGAGGTCTGTCTCGTTCAAAAGCCTCAGTCTCCCACTCTTCTAAGGCTTCATACTGCGTTAGTCTTAGTCTAGGGCTAATTCATTCATGCAAGTCCGTAAATTGTGCGAAATTCTACCATTAAAGGTACCGTATTCTGGAAATGCCAATATACCATCATCATTTGTGTATTTTATCCAAATCTCTAACCATAAACAAGTGTGGTAGCCTCTTTCTATCATCATGTAAGATGCAGGCGTTTTTGGTGGCAGAATAATAATTCCTTCTCTTGTTTTTACAGGTTTATCTTTCTTGAAATAATTCTTTATTTTCTGCATAAAAGATTTTTTTCTCTTTTCTCCGTACATAATATATGGTCTTCCTCTAATACTCTGTTCTGAGACAAAACTTAAGTATTTTCAATCTCGGTGATTTCCTATAAATGCTGGATCTAAATGCCACATATATTTACCGCTGTCTATTACCACTGAAAATTTTCAATTACTGCAATTTAATTAATTATTTATTTTGCAGAAATATTTCTCTGATACCAGCGCGTCTCTTATTTTATTACCCAATCAATGTTTGACTTACAAGCTGTGTTAACCAATGCTTGCTCTGCTATTTCTATGACGTGAGTCTTACTCTCTGCACTCACCCCTCCTTTACAATTTTCTCACGGTTACACACCCGCTGTTTCAACCAATCCCAGAGCGGCTCTTAGTGACGTCAGTGCAGCACCTGCGACTGACCGCTCCTTTGCAAGGTAATACCACAATTCAATTTCTCAATTAAATGCACATTTCATTAATAAACAACATAAAACATTTGCTACTGTGCCTGATTGACTAAATTCAAAGAAAGACAATTTATTTCACAGCGAGCAAAACCTTTCCGTTTACCCTTCATACACTACGAGTAAAACCTCTTTCGCTTACTCTTCACGCAAGCAAAATAACCTGCTACTCCTTCAGACCTACCCTTTTTAGGTGATATAAGACCAAACTTTCACCAGCGAACTCCTTTGCTATCAATCCATCTCACTTTTAAATGAGAAAAGAATCCCTAACTGGTGCTTCAAGTTTTACCTAACTTTTACGCTCTTACTTCATCAAGCAAGAAACCTAACTGCAGTGTGGTTTCCATTTTACCACCTGCTATTCAATATCCCTGGGGAATTCCAGAAAACGATTAACAATACAAACAGGTTTTGGTTAATACATAAAATCAATACAAAATCAATATGCAACTAACTACCTATCTTAACTAATCCTAACCATCATGCTGCTACCAAAGAAATACTGATGGCGTGCGGAATTACCAGCTCAGTTTACCATACTCACCTGGGCCCATATACATTCACACTTTGAACTGGTAATCCAGCTTTTATTTCTAACTCCCTGCCTATCAGAATGTATTCACCTTTTAGGACTTATACCTGTACACCATGACTTACCAATCCTTGTCACATGTGCCCTAAGGATCAAGGGAGTTAGAATAATAGGTAGATTTAGTATTTACCTTCATAAATAACCACAGACTCCGGTACGTTTTAAACACTTTATCTATGCAATATTTTGTGAGTCAACAGCCACAATTGTGATACTAAAGTCTTTTCGAGTAATAAAATAATTATTAAAGCAATAACTTTGCAAGAATTTAAAGACACTTCTCTAGACATTGGTACCTGGGGCGGGTGAGAAAGGGAAACGGTACAAGGACATAGCACACAGATTATATTTACCTAGAATGGTGCAAGGTCCAACCCTGGCCACGGTCTGGGACAAGAGGAAAAGCTCCCAACCAATCAGGTGCCAACAGGACAGGTATCCTTTACTAAGTGCAACACCAGCGTCACACCCCTCTCTCTCTGCGGCTACTCTCGGACCCCGACTCTTCCTCAGCATACTCACGATTCTTCTGTCAGAGTGCTCGACCAACACTCCGCTCTCTCTTCTACTTCAGCATACGTTGGGTCAGTGACAGGTCTGTGACAAGTCGGACAAACTAACTGAATAAGACTACCTTATTTATACTGTTTCAGAGTGCATACCACCCCCTAAATGTTGCAAATTATATGTGTTCCCTTCATTTGATTGGTCTGAAAGACGAGGAGAAATCATCACACCATGCTAAGATGAGATCATTTCAACTCAATATAGTTGATCAATGTTCCTGCCCATACAGTACTTTCCCATGAGTTTCTTTCACCCAGGATTATTAGTTTTAATTTCAGATACATTGTATTAAATACAGTTCAATATTTCTTCCTTTCGTGGGGTCAGACGGTCAGGTTCCCAGGAACATCTTGGGTAAGACAAGTTTTGGCAGCCATTCAATAACACGACTTCTAGGATCTTTGTACTTGACTGCGCATGATAAAAGTTTTCAAAATGGAGTACGCAACACTTTTCAGGCCCAAATACAACCTGACAATAAAGTCAAAGAGAGACATATTAGATTACAAAAATAAATGAATGCACTGTATACCACTTATTTCTACTCTAAGCCTATTACTTTATTATAACTATAGCATTAATGGTTAAGCAGAACACACAAGGCTTAGTTCAAGCATAGCATAAGCATTAGCATGTGAGGGTTGAAGCGGCCATTTTAGCACTAGTTCGCAGGTGCAAGAAATTCCCACCAAAGCGAAAGAGACGTCACACCACGTAGATGTGGCAGACGCATGCACAGAAAGTTTCCTGCATTTTCGGCAGCCACTTTTAGACACTCTGATTACTGTTAGTGAAAAGCACATAGGAAAGCTTCCCCTAGATACTAAAATGTCGTATAATGCAAGTTTTAGTATTTACCATACATGTTGATTAATAAGTTACATGTTATTTCGAGAGGGTTAAATCCAAGCAAGTTTCTATACTTATGAAACCTTGCTCCATCAATACCGTAGCCTCATATTAGCTGCTCCATAGTCCTGCCACTGTGTGCGCTATGTTGTTCAAGGTAGTTCAAGGGGTGCTGGAGAAATAGAGGAATATTAAAGGGCATGGGTGAGTCCTTGCAGATTTTATATAATTGGCTCACAAAAATACTCATCATCTCAGGAGGTCAATTCAACACATGAAGTTATGCCGCTTCTAAATTTAAAGTCAAGAAGTGCAAAACGGAAGACTCATCCCTTTGAAATAATGTTACTAGCCATAAAAAAGACAACATCTTTGGATACCGGGTCAAACTGTGAAAACAAAATCCTTATCCTTCCCTGTAGCCCGAGTCAAGTTTTCTACACGAGTGTGAACTGTTCCCTACTCATCCAAGTATGCAGAGCACGCCCTGCTTCCTTCTGAACAGTGCAAAAAGAATAATAGATGGACAAAATGCAGAACAATGTCATACATTCACCCCAGTACATATATCTGGGCCTAAATCCATCATTTTATTGTTCACCATGCCATTCCAGTTTCGACCCAGCCATATGAAAATCAGTCTTGACCCTGCGCCCAATGGGAACAGTCCAGCCCGAACTGCCAGGCCAGGTCTTCCCTGGACTGGAAACAAGCATCCTAGAACCTGTTTCGGGCTTTCAGCCCTAATCAGCCAGGATAACGTGACTCCAGTGGCATCGAGAGCACGTGACCCACGTCTGGGCAAACCTGTCCCACTCGGGTGACAAATGCAAAAAGAATAATTGATGGACAGAATGCAGAACAATGTCATACATTCACCCCAGTCCAGAGATCTGGGCCTAAATCAATAGTTTTTTTGCTCACCATGCCATTCCAGTTTGGACCCAGCCATATGCAAATCAGTTTTGACCCTGCACCCATTGGGAACAGTCCAGCCCGAACTGCCAGGCCCTGTCCTCCCTGGACTGGAAACAAGCATCCTAGGACCGGTTTTAGGCTTTCAGCCCTGATCAGCCGGGATAGGTTGACTCCAGTGGCATGGAGAGCACGGGACCCACGTCTGGGCATACCCGTCCCACTGGGGGTGACAAATGCAAAAAGAATAATTGATGGACAGAATGCAGAACAATGTCATACATTCACCCCAGTACAGAGATCTGGACCTAAATCCGTTGTTTTTTTGCTCACCATGCCATTCAAGTTTGGACCCAGCCATATGCAAATCAGTTTTGACCCTGCACCCAATGGGAACAGTCCAGCCCGAACTGCCAGGCCAGGTCCTTCCTGGACTGGAAACAAGCATCCTAGGACCGGTTTCGGGCTTTCAGCCCTCATCAGCCAGGATAGCTTGACTCCCGTGGCATGGAGCTATCAAAGACAAGTGTCCTTAGCTTTATAAGATCAGGAGGAGAATACAATATAGGCCATGGTAGGAGACTATATAATTCACTGCCCAGCCGGACAGGATATTTATTCAAATCAATGCAAACAAATTAGAACAACATTTGTAAGGCACAATCCTGTACCATACTGGGGAAAAAACAAACAACCAACAGATAAGGGAAAGTTTTACAGGCAAAAAACGAGCATTATTGGCCACTTTTAAACCAGTGTCAAATTAAAGTAATGCCAAAGAAGTGCTAGACACAACAGGATTCAACATAATAGTTTAGGTTGTGAAAGCACTGTAAGTAGTCGACGTTTCGATCCCTTATGCTCTAATTATATGGGACCATCATCAGGACTGACATTTTACAACATTTGCCTGCCTGGCATAATAAAATTACAACCGCCCGGATGAGTGGCTGAGTTGTTGTCACTCGTGAGTGTATATCTGTTGGGATGGATTGTCACGTCTAGAGATAGGTAGGGGTCCGGGCAGTCTCAGTGGGAACTGCGGGAACAGTTTAGATTCCACCGGGTGGTGGTCGCTTTACTGTGAGGTTGCTCTAAATGGCATCGATCTGCGGTCAGAGAGCAAGGGGAGCGGTGTCCTGTCCGTGTACTGCCAAATTGCAATTTGGCAGTTCGGGCTGGACTGTTCCCATGAGGCACAGGGTCAGACTGATTTGCATATACCAGTTTGGGCTGCACTGTTCCCATGAGGCACAGGGTCAGACTGATTTGCATATACCAGTTCGGGCTAGATTGTTCCCATGAGGCACAGGGTCAGACTGATTTGCATATAGCCATGTCTAAACTGGGGTCCAGTTCGGGCTGGACTGTTCCCATGAGGCACAGGGTCAGACTGATTTGCATATAGCCATGTCTGAACTGGGGTGGCAGAGTGGGCTAAAGAACGGTGATGGATTAAACCCAGATATTTTGACTGGGTGTGATTGTTTGATTGATTCAGATGCTCTGTCCATCACCACCCCCTTTTGTACCGCTTTTGGCCGCCAAAAGTGTGGCAGGGTATGCTCAGACGTGAGTCCCTTGCTCACTTTGCGACTGGATTCAAGCAAGCCGGGCTGAAGACGGCTGGAATGCCAGAAACCGGTCCTCAGAGGCTTGTTTCCGGTCCAGGGAAGACATGGCTTGGCAGTTTGGGCTGGACAGTTCCCATGAGCTACAGGGTCAGACTGATTTGCATATAGCCATGTCTGAACTGGGGTGGCAGAGTTGGCTAAAGAACGGTGATGGATTAAACCCAGATCTTTTGACTTGGTGTGAGTGTTTGATTGATTCAGATGCTCCGTCCATCACCACCCCCTTTTGTACCGCGTGGGGAGGGGGAGGGGCAGGGCAGGGGGTAGTAATGTATGGATTACGGATTTTTACAGGTAAGTAAACATTTAAATAAATAAAACAAATTGTGTTGCCCGCACTGCATCGCATTTGGGGATGCAGTGCACTCAACCAAATTCCTTTTATTTTTTTAAATGTTTACTTACCTTGGAAGCTCCGTAATCCATACATTACTAGCCCCCACCCTGCCCCTCCCCCTCCCCATGTCACTGCCCTGCAGGTACTCCCACTGTCGGCTGCGGCTGCAGCTATCATTAGATCATCAAGTTCAGTGGCAGGAGGGTGCAGGGCATCAGGGTTCCTCATATTGCCGTATTTCAGTACTTCAGTAGATTATTGGGGTAATTTACCTTCTTGCGCCCATGCCACATCAATAGACGAGGAGGTATTTCTCATTTTCACTGTGACTGTATTGTTTGTTGTCATTATCTTTTCACAATCACAGTCCAGAGTCTCTCGGTTTAATTTTCCAAATGAAGAGGTTTATTGTCTTCATTTGTTTTAATCCATATTACTACATATCAACATCGTGACACAAAAATTTAATTTCATTTGTAAAATCCTGACATTACAAACATTTTTCTAAATGTGCAGTGTGTTTAAACATTACAGTTGATATCAAGAAGCAAAGAAAATGAAGAAAGCAGGACAAGGTTTTAATGCTCTTATCACTATGCGCATTACATGTAATAGGGTGACCCTGTAACCCTCAGAACCTGGGTGGGTAATAAAATAAATAATAATGGTTCTGTCGGACAGAAATACACAATGATATAGTATTCCAATTGTATTATTTGTATACTTCGTCCCAAATCAGGATACAAAGACAGTGGTACATATACCAATACAATCAACCACACTGACCACAAAGCAAAAATGAAAATGAATTTTTACTCATACACTTTCATATTCTCTGAATTTGAATCAAAAGTATTCAAGTTGCTGTCCATAAAACACACATAAAACATACAAAACACATAAATTCTGTGCAAGACTGGTACACAATAAAAACAACAAGTAAAGTTGTCAATTCATATACTTATTGGCAACGACAACTATATATACAATAATCTAGTAGGTACATCAATTAATTCTTGGGTCCTAAAAGATTTTTGATAGTTGGTTCGTGCAAGAAGGGAATGTGTCGACGTTTCGACCCTGGAGAGCAATGCGTTGATTTTGCGCATCAAAGACGGGTCTTCATCAGGACTTTATATATGTAGGACAGCCTGTTAGATATAATAGACATGTATCAGGGATTGGTCAGTGGTGTGATGTATAGGAAGGGAGGACATAGTCATTGCTCACCTTTTGCAGACCTTGCTCCACTCAGAGTCCTGGTCTTTTTCTGAAATGTACTGCTAGTCAGCCGACTCAGACAATATATTGAAGTTCCTTAGACCTACAATTCAGGATGTGATGATTATTCCAACCCCTAGTCAATCATCTCTTTAAGTCTATGAATTTTTATGTTTATATTCAAACTGTATAAGCATGTATCTACCCAAGTAATGTATACACTGAGATGGGTTTATGTTCAATAAAACGTTTTAAAAAAATATGGCAGGTTAGCAATAGGACTATTAACTACCCAGGTCAGGTATGCTATGCAGCAAAGTGGATGCTGGAGGGTTAAGGTGACATCAGACATATATATTCTGCAGAACATGGTAATTTGTCTATGGGGACTAGTGCTCCTCAGGTGGGCACAAAAGATAGCACCTTCTGAACCAGA
The DNA here is from genome assembly GCF_964263255.1 of Lissotriton vulgaris. Taxonomy (NCBI): domain Eukaryota; kingdom Metazoa; phylum Chordata; class Amphibia; order Caudata; family Salamandridae; genus Lissotriton; species Lissotriton vulgaris. The sequence continues at coordinate 1,511,049,964 of NC_141689.1, forward strand.
CAATGTATGGGTCATATAAACATGCACTGAATTTTCTAATGATGATTGCTTTAATATGTTTATCAACGGGCTTGTTATATTGCAACCTCTTTTGTGCAGAGTCAGCCAACCGTCAGCTCCCACACACAGTTCCCAGTGCATCTGCTGTACCCTGGCCGATACTGGGGAGGGTTGAATGTAAATCTCCGGTGTTTTTACTAGAGGTTTCTCTTCTCAGGAGGCATAGGTGGGCTGAAGCAGAATCCATTCTGCTTTGGCCTCCACCCCTTTGGCCTCCACCCCTTGCCATACCCATTTATGACATCAGCACGCCGTGAGGTGGGCTGATGTTAAAAACCACCATCAGAACAGAGGAACAACATGTTAGTAAACTACTCCCACGCCCAGTGGGGTTTTCTCAGCCCAGAATGCCTCCTCATGTTTGAAGAAGTTGTAAGGTAGGAGCAACTCACAAACCAGATCATGGTATTCAAATCTTTACCTGGTTTATGTACTATTTTGGAATTATAATCCATTGGTCTCAGTCCTCATCTTTTGATGTGTGGTGGCATTTTTGCATTCGGGTTACCAAATAAAGTCTGATGATCAGTAATAACTACAAACACCTTCCCATATAGAAAAGTATAATAATGTTCGCATGCCCAAACAACTGTCAAACTTTCTTTTTCTGGCTGCAAATATGCTTTTTTCAAGTTTAGACACATTTATACTGGCATGAGATATTACATACCGAATACTTTCTCTTCCAGGTGTATGTTGTACACGTATTGCTGCCAATCCTAATGGACTTAGATCCATTATTAGCTCTGTACACATTTTCGGATCAAAATATGACAGCTATGTCACAGATGAAATTACTTTTATAATTTTCATGAAAGACATTTCACATGAGTCATCCCATTAAAATGTGTTTCCTTTTTTTGTTAGTTCACATAAAGGAGAACTTATAGTTGCAAAGTCTTTGATATATCACTAACATTAACCGAGCATGCCAAGAAATTAACGTAACGCTGAATATTCCTTTGGATGCAACATGTTGACTAAAGACAAAAGTATACCTGAATCTCGAAGAATTCCATCCTTTGAAAAGATATGACCATAGAATGTTAATTCTGGTTTATCTACCTCACATTTCTCAGCATTTAAAGTGAGACCAGCTTCACTTAGACATACACATACTTTAATTAAAGCGTGCTCATGTTCCTCTTGAGTGTTTCCAAAAATTAGAATATCATTGCTATAATTCATGCAATTTTTCACTGGTCTGCTGACATTCTTTATTGTTTCCTGAAATATTTCAGCAGCTGGACAAATTCCTAAGCTCACCCTTTTCTATCTAAACAATCCTAAATAGGTAGATGTTGTTATGTATCTTAATTGCTCGTCAATCTCTAGCTGATGAGATCTTGTGTAAAAGTCTAGCCTCTAAAATACCACAGGACCACCGAGATTGCTTATCATGTCATCCAAATGTGGTCTTGGATATCTTTCTCTTTCAATTACTGTTTAGGGAATTCTCAACTCTACACATATACTGATCTTGCTTGTGTTTTTCTTCGGCACAACGATTGGAGACCTACGTGATGGGCCAGTTATTTTCTAGATGTATTGGAACTCTCCTGTGAAACTGTGCTACTGGTTTAACAGATTTATTCATGTGCACAGTAATCACTTTTCCTTTCAACTTGCCTAGATTTTAGAATAGGCCTGGATATTTCCCTAGAATTGGATGTTACATTGAGATATTAAAGCCCTTTGCAATCAAACCAATAAGTAGAGCAGCAACATTACTTAAAAAACAATGCAATAAGTCTCGCATTTACGCACGTTTGAGCTATTGGCACTGTAAATGACAATGCCTTTTATTTATGTTTTGGTTTTTAAAACATAAATAAAAGACATTGTCCTTTACAATGCAAATACCTTCAATTCATGTAAATGAGAGACCTATTGCATTGCAAATGCTTGTTTCATCCCAGCTACTTGGCGCTGCCCTGCATGGGAATTCCTACCTGTCCAGAACTGCCCATTCCTTCCTGACTTCAGTGACCTTACAGGGCCTCCACTTTTACCCTTACTTCATAAGTACCATAGAATCAGTACTTCGAGGTTATTTTTTGCCCAAATATTCTTCTGGGGGACAGTTCCATGGATTTACAACACAGTCAGTAAATCAAGGCCATTACACTACAAGTCTTTGCTACTAGGCAGGACCACTGGATGACGCAATATTGTGGCCGCCACGTTCTTGGGGTAGTATTTACATATTATCCACACTTGCCGCATGATTCAGATCTTCTGTATCAGTTGCAAACATAGATTTTAGGTCATATGGCTCAAAAAAGCCTTTAAAAAGCATCAGCCATGGTCCCCCAGGGGGACAGACGCTTTGCAAAGATTAACTGTCACCATTTCGTTGCTGACGGCTGTATTCGGGTGTTAGAGTGCTGCTAATGAGGAGAAACGTTTGCCCAGACAGTACTACTGTGTTGTAAAATGACAAAATAGTAAAATATTGCAACAGAATGTGCCATATTGCGCTGCATCATTGCACCTATTCTGTGTCTGATTATGTTTCTACCTCTCCAGTCCATGCAGCACCTGTTCTGACCAGGGTCTCAGGCTTTACACCAGCTCTGCTGACCTGGTTCTCTGGCTCTACAGCAGCTCTGCTGACCTGGTTCTCTGGCTCTACAGCAGCTCTGCTGACCTGGTTCTCAGGCTCCAGAGCGGCTCTGCTGACCTGGTTTTCTGGCTCTACAGCAGCTCTGCTGACCTAGTTCTCTGGCTCTACAGCAGCTCTGCTGACCTGGTTCTCTGGCTTTAGAACAGCTCTACAGACCTGGTTCTCAGTTTCTGCAGCAGCTTGCTGACCTGGTTCTCCGGCTCTAGAGTGGCTCTGCTGGCCTGGTTCTCTGGCTCTAGAGCAGCTCTGCTGACCTGGTTCTCAGGCTCTAGCGTTACTCTGCTGACCTTGTTTTCTGGAGATCTACAGCAGCTCTGCTGACCTGGTTCTCTGGCTCTACAGCAGCTCTGCTGACTTGGTTCTCTGGCTGTACAGCAGCTCTGCTGACCTGGATTTCTGGCTCTACAGCAGCTCTGCTGAGCTGGTTCTCAAGCTCTACAGCAACTCTGCGGACCTGGTTCTCTGGGTCTAGAGCACCTCTGCTGACCTGGTTCTCTGGCTCTAGAGCAGCTCTGCTGACCTAGTTCTCTGTCTCTAGAGCAGCTCTGCTGACCTGGTTCTCAGGCTCTAGTGTGACTCTGCTGACCTTGTTTTCTGGCTCTACAGCAGCTCTGCTGACCTGGTTCTCTGGCTCTACAGCAGCTCTGCTGACTTGGTTCTCTGGCTCTACAGCAGCTCTGCTGACCTGGTTCTCTGGCTCTACAGCAGCTCTGCTGACCTGGTTCTCTAGCTATACAGCAACTCTGCGGACCTGGTTCTCTGGGTCTAGAGCACCTCTGCTGACCTGGTTCTCTGGCTCTAGAGTAGCTCTGCTGACCTAGTTCTCTGTTTCTAGAGCAGCTCTGCTGACCTGGTTCTCTGGCTCTACATTGGCTCTGCCTACCCAGTTCATCTGGCTCTGGAGCGGCTCTGCTGACCTGGCTCTGTGGCTCTACAGCAGCTTGCTGACCTGGTTCTCTGGCTCTAGAGCAGCTCTCCTGGCCTTGTTTTCTGGCTCTAGATCGGCACTGCTGACCTGGTTCTCTGGCTCTAGAGTGGCTCTGCTGACCTGGTTCTATGGCTCTACAGCAGCTCTGCTGACCTGGTTCTCTGGCTGTTCAACAGCTCTGCTAACCTGGTTCTCTGGCTCTAGAGCAGCTCTACTGACCTGGTTGACTGGCTCTACAGCAGCTCAGCTGACCTGGTTCTCTGCCTCTACAGCAGCTCTGCTAACGTGGTTCTCTGGCTCTAGAGCAGCTCTGCTGTCCTGGTTCTCTGGCTCTACAATGGCTCTGCCTACCCAGTTCTCTGGCTCTAGAGCGGCTCTGCTGACCTGGTTCTATGGCTCTACAGCAGCTCTGCTTACCTGGTTCTCTGGATCTACAATGGCGCTGCTGACCTGGTTCTCTGGCTCTAGAGCGGCTCTGCTGGCCTTGTTCTCTGGCTCTAGATCGGCTCTGCTGACATGGTTTTCTGACTCCAGAGCGGCTATGCTAACCTGGTTCTCTGGCTCTCGAGCGGCTCTGCTGACCCGGTTCTCTGGCTCTAGAGTGGCTTTGCTGACCTAGTTCTATGGCTCTACAGCAGCTCTGCTGACCTGGTTTTCTGACTCTACAACAGCTCTGATGGCCTGGTTTTCTGGCTCTACAACAGCGCTGCTGACCTGGTTCTCTGGCTCTACAATGGTTCTGCTGACCTGGCTCTCAGCATCTACACCCACTCTGCTGACCTGGTTCTCAGGCTCTAGAGCAGCTCTGCTGACCTGGATGACTGGCTCTACAGCAGCTCTGCTGGCCTGGTTGACTGGCTCTACAGCAGCTATGCTGACCTGGTTCTCTAACTCTACAGCCGCTCTGCTGAACTGGTTCTCTGGCTCTACAATGGGTCTGCTGACCTAGTTCTCTGGCTCTACAACAGGTCTGCTGACCTTGTTCTCTGACTCTACAACGGCTTTGCTGACCTGGTTCTCAGCCTCTACACCCGCTCTGCTGACCTGGTTCTCTTGCTCAACAGCAGCTCTGCTGACCTGGTTCTCTGGCTCTACAATGGCTCTGCTGACCTGGTTCTCAGGCTCTACAGCAGCTTGCTGACCTTGTTCTCTGGCTGTAGAGTGGCTCTGCTGGCCTGGTTCTCTGGCTCTAGAGCGGCTCTGCCGACCTGGTTCTCTGGCTCTATAGAGGCTCTGCTGACCCAGTTTTCTGGCTCTAGAGCAGCTCTGCTGACCTGGTTCTCTGGCTCTACAGCAGCTCTGCTGGTCTGGTTCTCAGACTCTAGAGCAGCTCTGCTGGCCTGGTTCTCAGGTTCTACAGCAGCTCTGCTGACCTGGTTCTCTGGCTCTACAGATGCTCCGCTGACTTGGTTCTCTGGCTCTACAGCAGATCGGCTGACCTGGTTTTCTGGCTCAAGAGCAGCTCTGCTGACCTGGTTCTCTGGCTCTTGAGCGGCTCTGCTGACCTGGTTCTCTGGCTCTACAATGGCTCTGCTGACCTGGTTCTCAGGCTCTTCAGCCGCTCTGCTGACCTGGTTCTTTGGCTCTAGAGCAGCTCTGCTGATCTGGTTCCCTGGCTCTACAACAGCTCTGCTGACTTGGTTCTCAGCCTCTACACCCGCTCTGCTGACCTGGTTCTCTGGCTCTACAGCAGCTCTGCTGACCTGATTCTCTGGCTCTACAATGGTTCTGCTGACCTGGTTCTCAGGCTCTACATCAGCTTGCTGACCTGTGAAGAACCGGGTTTTTGAACCCAGCAGCGCCAGGGATAACGCTCGATGTCTTTGGATTCCCCTGCCTCGGCAAACAGAGACACGGGACACTTCTTGATGACGTCAAAGACCAAAGTTTATTGGCTGGAACAGAGGTCTACGAAGCACAACACGGGTGGTTCGCTAGAGACTGCACAAATTCATAGAGCGGAGCATGGTCTTTTATGCCAAAAATCACCTTCCAGGCTAGCATCGATTACATACAAACTGACCAATCAGAACGTGACATTTCAAAAGTAGCGCATGACGACAATCCCACTTTCCGTTGTCCAGCCCACCAGAAATGACCAAGCACATTCCAATATTCCTGTTCGATCAGGCCGGACAAACCCATCATAAAACCTCAACCCAAATCAGTGATTAAGCCATAAAGGAAGAAACAGAAACAGATGAGAAGCAAGATAGAAGGGTGGGTGCAGTGTACCATAAACTCAGCAATGTCCTGCTCTTTGATCTTTATCTGGCCAGCTGCTTGACAAGGAACTGGCTCAGCGAGGTCAGCCTCGGGCAAGGGAGTCAGTTCGGCCAGGTCAAACAAGAGTCAGCTAAGGTGTACGTGTCCCAAGGACTCGTTCGGCCGCAGTCATCGGCCTATGTGAGGGTAACCACACAAAATGGCTGCCGTACACAAAATGGAACCCGAGGGTTCAAACAAAATCCCTGAATACGTAGTGTTCGCATTGATCGATTATTACGAAAACACTCGTACACACCGCACTCGTGAATTGCGGTCTGCTGATACCAAAATCGTCTATATCCGACGACCTTTATTGCACAGGTTCTGAATCTACGAACCACGGACCCATGAACTACGGAACCACAGACCCTCCTTTTGCCCTTACATAGGCAACAAAACCAAACTCATGTCAGTCTGAATCTAGGTCTATATTCATCAGATCATCGATATGTTGCTGTAACATCATCCTAGTACTTAGCACCTCTCTCTGGACAGGTCTCCTTGCACACGAGGTAGCACAAAGGCCACATATAGCAGGAGCACACTGTACACAGAGACAGAACAGGAAAAGGATAGCTAAGATCATTCCTATGACCATCAGAATCTTCCATCCCCATGTGGATATCAATCCCCAAAACCATCCCATCAACGACCAATCTCCCTTGTCTATATGTACAGAATCGGAGATCTTATGTAGTCTGGAAATGGCCTGGAAGACTGACGGAGCGTTGTCTGGAATGAAAACGCAGCAGCTCGATTGAATCAGTTTACACACTCCACCTCTATCTGCTAGTATGACATCAAGAGCAACTCTATTCTGAAGTGTCATAAGTCGATCCGACTGGAGCTCAGCAGTCAAGTTACTAAGGGCACCGGCAGTTTCGACTATGGTGGACTCAACCACTCTCGTCAACTGGCGAATTTTCCTTCTGTTAGCCATTGGTCCCCAGAACGGCAGAAAACCCTTAAAGAAATCTCCCAACTCTTGCCCTGCGGTATCTTCCTTGCTGAAGACACCTCTAGCAACTCTTGTCTTATGGTAATCTGCAGCAGCTGAAAAAGTGGGAGGCAACAGGAAAGAAACAAAACATGTGCCCGAGAAATCAGGGGGCAACCATGTATACGCTTTGTCGTAGCAGATGAAATAGGTACCCTTAGCTGCTAGAAACGCCGGGGAAGTCTAAGACGCAAATATGTAAGTCTCAGTGCAAATACTCTTCCCTAACTGAGCTTTCGGATTCTTGCCATTACCCTGCAGACAATAGCGACCCTGATGGGGCACTATCCAAATCGGTGGAGAACTTTTCGCTCGCTGCTGGTTAACACTCAGACTAACTCCATATCCAGTAACATTCCAATGTATGGTTGTCTCTCATCTTTCGGAATAGTCTCATACGAACTAGTTCCCTTAACCATGTCAACTATACCCTTGGCCAGAGCACTATTCTTCGGATTATCTTTCGCTGAACGTTGGGGATAGACACTATGAGCATAGATGAACATCGTTCTGTATGCCCAAATAGAACCATTAAGGCTGAGAGGCAAATTCAGGTACGGAATACCTTTATTGGTTGTATGGGGCATTAGGCCACAAATTCAACAATTTGTCGTGTTCATAACTCGCTGGTGTTGGTACAAAAGTTGAATAAAGGAATTATTAGCAAATTCCAATCTTCTAACAATTTCATGTTCGGGCAGAGGGTGAAAAGAATGAGAAGAAATAGTAGGAGGAGGTGTAGGTTGCACAGTGGGCATGAGCGTCGCTTTAAACGAAAATGTCACATAACCAATTAAAAATATCATTAAGCTCAGTTACATGACTAAACACAGAATTAAAAATCGTTTTCGTGTCATCAGTTTGCAAATTTTGCTCTTAAAGCTTATTGTCTCAACAGGTCTCTCCAACTCGAAGAACTCCATCCTCACTAAATATGCTGCTCGCGGTGGTAGAGTGTTCTATGCTAAGGAATGCCTCTGTCAGCCCAGGGCAACTCCCTTAGGCCAATCAGAACCTTCGACCTAGTGTCTCCGGCTTGCACTCCAAAGACTTCGGCAACCGCGACCCTACAGCTGAACCCGGATGGTGGTTCGAAAAACAAAAATCAAAGTAATTCCTCGGAGGAGAGTTAACCTGTAAACAGAAAAATCATAAAACTTAATTTTTTTATTTGTCCAGCGACTCTCTGTTGCAAATTATAACGGTCTTTGCCAGGCAATGTTTGTTCACGGAACAAGAGTTCAGGTTCAGTAGTGTTCAAACGATTCAAAGGCGGCACAGCTTCTTGAAGAAGATCGTCACTTTCTTTCTCAGTGTTCGTTCCAATCAAACGGGCATCGCTTAATGGCAGAAAATGAGGCACGGTCTCAGTCTCAGAGTCTGGAAGTCTCTTCTGGACCCACCGGTCGTACGGCAGGGGCAAAGGAGCCCTTTTGCAGTGTATGCCGTGGATCCAATTCTTTTTACCGTGCACTCGTACCGCGGAATGGGTAGATAACAAAACAAGGTGGGGTCCGGTCCAGTGGGGCTGCTCGTTCTTGCTCCGCTGGAAATTCTTGATAAAGTCCCAGCTCCCAGGTTCGATGGCGTGACCTGGATCTTCAGAAGGCTGTGGCAGAGTGTCATGAACCTGTTGGTGTAAAACACGCAATTTAGCCGTCAATTCATACAGGTAATCGAGTAGCACAGGATGTTCAATCTCACTAAACTTCGTCGGTCTTGGCACGCCCCAAATATTCGCCGGGCGGCCAAACACGACCTCATACGGACTCAAACCCATTCGCGAATGTACAGTCATTCTAGTGGACAAAAGAGCAAGGGGCAAAGCATCTGGCCATTGTAAACCAGAGCTCGCTTGAATTTTGGCCAAGTTTAATTTAAGAGTGCCATTATAGCACTAGACTAAACCAGCTTATTGGGGGTGATTTGCAGCGTGGAACTTCTGCCGAATTCCTAATCCCTCACATACTCTCTTCATCACTTGACCCACAAATTCACTCCCATTGTCACTCCAGATCATTCTCGGCAATCCAAATCTAGGGAAGAACTCTTTGATAAGGGCTTTCGCTGTGGACAAGGCAGTATTGTCCTTCAAAGGGTAAGCTTCCACCCATCTAGAAAAAGAGCAAACAACCACCAACACATATTTCAGGTTGTCGCACCTCTCCATGTGAATGAAATCTAGCTGCAAAGCCTCAAACGGATACGTTGGAGGAGCAAAATGACCAGCCGGGGTTGGAATTCCCTTACCAGGATTGTACATCAAACACACCATACAGTTCTTAACCAGATTCTCTGCACATTTAGGAATTCCAGTATTCTGCCAAACCGGAGCCAACAACTTGCATATCCCTTTCACGCTGATATGTGCCATTCCATGAGCCATTGTAACAACTGGAAGCACATATGCATCAGGTAACAACCATCTCTGATGCTCTGACAAATCAATCCAACAACCATTCGAATCCAGTCTACCCGTACTCTCTCTCCATTCATTCAACTCTTTCTCTGTAGCTTCAGCTTGGATGGATTTCACACTCTCAATCGTATCTTCACACATACTTCTATCTGGAACCCATCTCGCCGGACCTGCAACATCCATTCGGCTCATCACATTTCTCGCAGTTTCTTTCGCGACCTCATCTGCAAATGCATTACCGCGGCCAACATCATCCGTAACTTTCTTATGCGCACTGCATTTCACAATCTTTACTTGCAATGGCAAAGTAAGTGATTCGAGGAGTTTATTCACCAACTGGCCATGCTGGATTTTCGTCCCATGCGAAGTCAGGAACCCACGCTCTCTCCACAATCATCCAAAACTATGAGCCACACCAAACGCATACTGGCTGTCAGTGTACACAGTCACTTGTTTACCTTTCGCCAACACACACGCTCTCGTTAATGCAATCAACTCTGCTGCTTGGGCTGAATTATGTGGGATACGTGCCGTTTCAACAATCGTATGCAAAGTCGTAACAGCATATGCCACAGTCGTATCACCATTCAGAAGCTTGAAGCACGAACCATCAACCCACAAAGTACCATCACACTCTGGAAGAGGAGTATCCCTAAGGTCTATCCTCCCTTTCGTTTCTTCCTCAGTTCTAAGGAAACAATCATGCTGTTCTGTGTCATTATCTGTCTCAGCTGAAATCGGCAACAACATGGCTGGATTCAAAGTGTTGCATCTCTTAATATGCACATGACTCGCTAACAAGGTCGATTCGTAACCCGACAACCGAGCACTAGTTAAGTGCTGTGTCTTGGTACGATTCAACAAGGTATCCACTGCATGTGGAAGCATCATAATCAGTGTATTGTCCATAACCAAACCAGCAGACTGTCGAATCGAAACAGCTGCTGCTGCTGTAGCTCTCAAACAACTCGGCAACGCTCTAGCTACCGGATCCAAAGTCGACGAACAATAAGCACATGGACGCTGCTCATCGCCAAACTGTTGAGTCAAAACTGACAATGCACATCCCTCTCTCTCGTGGACATACAATGTGAAAGGCTTACTGTAGTCGGGGGTACCCAACACAGGAGCCGAACACAATGCATCGCGTAATTCTGAAAAGCTCTTCTGACATTCGTCAGTCCAAGGAATAGGATTTGGAGTATCCTTAACAGTAAGAGCTATCAAAGGTTTAGCTAACAACGAAAAATTAGGGATCCACTGTCTACAGTACGACGTAATACCTAAAAACGCACGTACTTCTCTTTGTGTCATAGGCACACTCATTTTCACAATCGCTTGAATTCTTTCTGGGGTCAGTTTCCTTCCCTCCTTCAATAAGAGGTGACCTAAGTAGGTAACTTCTTGTCGACAATATTGCAACTTCGAAAGAGAAACCTTATGATGGAAATCAGACAAGTGGCGTAACAACGACAAAGTAGCCTCTCTACAAATCACTTCATTGTCAGCAGCAACTAACAAATCGTCAACGTACTGTATAAGAGCAGCACCATCAGGTAAAACCAACAAAAGAGAATCCAAAGATATCTCTACTCTCCACGGCAATCGGGATGCTGAAAAAAGCATTCTTCAAGTCAATCACTGAAAACCACGTGGCTGTAGCCGGGATCAAAGTCAGTAAAGCGGTGATATCAGGTACAACAGGAAATTGCAGAACAACAATCTTATTCACCTCGCGGAGATCGATCACAAACCTATATACAGGAGGCTGTGAAGAATCAGTTCTCTTCAAAACAGGCAAAACAGGACTATTGCACACATTACCTCTCGTTTCCTCAATCACACCTTTCTCAATCAGATCATAGATGATCGCCAAAAGTGCTCTTTCACCATCGCTCGAGATACGGTATTGTGGAATACGTGGTAACCTAGCATTCGCTTTCAATGTCACAACATATGGCGGAATCTCTAAAAGGCCTACATCGTTTGGACCAGTAGCCCAGAGAGAATCAGGGAGAGAAGACAATTCAGGTGGAAGTCGATCTTTAGATATATACATCGGAGTATCACTCTCTCACCCAATATAAGATGTACTCCCGAAGGAGAACAATATAGCGTTGCATACAATGTCTTTAATAAGTCCAATCCCAACAAGTTCTCACCACAATCGGTCGTCAAAATGAGGGGTGCTTCGAATTTACGAGGTCCAACAGAAAGAGGCAACGGAGTAGAAATCGGATTCGTAACCGGGGCGCCAGAAAAACCTACTGAAACATTCTTTAAGCCAGACAAAGGTGCGCCAGGGAGTTTAGAGTGCATGATAGAACTCTTCGCAGCACCAGTATCCAACAGAAAAGGCTCTGACACACCTGATGCAATCACTTCAACATAAGGTCCACTCTGATCTACTGGAACTGGAACAACTCCCTCTCTTTGTCCATGGCTGTCCTAACAATCATTACCATTCACTTCCTCACCTTCGACGTAGTAATCGTCCGTATAGTACTGAGCCGTCCTACCAGACGCACCATTCTGCTGATCAAAGCTATTCATAGAATTCTGTGGAGGCAAAGAACGACTATTCTGACCTAAGCATGAGCGAATTTTGCGGATCTCGCGTTCGCGAATTTTGCGGATTTGCGGATTCGCAATCCGCAAAATCCGCGAATTCCCGCGAATTTGCGGATTTTTTTTTTTTTGTGTTCGCCCGTGTTTCTGCCAGTTCGCGAGGGTTTTGTACACTTTCGCAAATTGCGAACTTACCTGTCGGGTCGCAAGTTTCGCGAACTTGTTGTTTCTACGTGTCCAGCCTGTTTGGGACACTCTTCTTCATCACTGCCACTCTCTGTCACCACTGCCACTCTCTGACTACTCATGCCACCCTCTGGCCCACCCATGCCACCCTCTGTTTCATCACCACACCCTCTGGTTGTCCAGTGTACATTATTTTCGGCAAAGCAAATCACACCTTCCCTGCCTCAAGTGACCTGAATTAATTTGGGGCTGATTAATGTGTCACAGAATATTTTTTTAGCTGGCACCTGCTTCCTTAGTGCGCCCTGATTAGTGATCTTTTGCACTTGCTAAGTGCTTTCATTGTTGCAAAATTAGTTACAACACCTGCCCTGCCCCAACTGACAATAATGAATTAGGGGCTGATTAATGGATTTTAACTTCCAGCCTGGCTCCTGCTTGTCTCCCGTAGCTGTAATTCAGGACCTTTGTGGCATATGTGTAACTATTCTGAGGTTCAGAGCAGGGTCACATAATAGTTTCAACTGGCAACTGAACTCTGGAGGGGCCCCTCAGGAAGCACTACAGGAAATGGCTACTAATGATGAGCCTGAACTTTTGAACCTGGTAAGTAGTTACTTTCAGTTTTGCTAAAATCGTATTTCTGCAATTTTGCACTTATTCGCGGGGCGCGAACTCACGGAACTCACGCGAACAGTGCGAGCAGTGCGAGCAAAATCCGCTGCTCGCGGATTTGCGGATTTTGCGGGAGATTCGCAAATCTCGCGGATTGCGGATTTCCCGAAAATCCGCAAAATCCGCGAGCGGAACGGATTTTCCGCCCATGCCTATTCTGACCACGACCTCTACCTCTAGGCGCTTGTTGAGCACTTCGACCTCTCACACCAGAAGCACCATTCGTGCGTTGTAACAAAACCGGACAACTACTCTTGAAATGGCCCTCCTCTTTGCAAAACGCACACTGATTAGGACCAACGGGAAAACGTTGTTGAGAAGACTCGTTCCTTTGCGAGTTTCTCGAATATTGCTGATTCTGCTGATAATCGCGCTGATTATTACGGGACGGATAAGCTTGTTGTAGAAGAACTTTAGTCTTCAATTCCTTAGTCTTCCTATCAGCTTTCTCTATCTCATCCTTATTCCTATTTTCATAGTACTGGGCAGTAGCTAAAATCTGCGCTGACGTAGAAACAGCCCAAGCACTCTCAGAATCCTTCAACCTATTGCACAATTCAGGAAGCAAATTATGAACGAATTTGTCGACGAACAATCACTGACCACCTTCGGTAGCCATGTCCTGACCACTGTGTTTTTCAAAGGTCTCTTCAAACCGTGTGAAAAAGGCGGACACTGTTTCGTCTTTCTTTTGCTTGCACGCAGACAACTTGTCCCAATTGACACTTACTTCAGGCATTAGAGTCTTCATATAAGTAATAATCCTACCAGGAAGGTCAGTAATCAAATCCTCAGGCTTAGCACCACCTACTTGTCTATTATCTGCATCTCTAAGATTAACCCATGTCTCACCTACTTCATGCGCATGATCTGTGTGACGAATCTTACCCCAAATGGGCTGTGGAACAACATTCCCAAACAACATGTCTATGTCCGCCAGATTCATGATGCACAAACTCACAGTCTGAGTTAACTCCTTATAGTACCCTGCTGGATTTTTGCGCGGATCAGGCAAAGACTGCTTAATAGCTAAAACTTCAACACGCTTCCAAGGAACATGTACCCAGACACGCTGAAAGTGTGCAACAACAGATGGAGCAGCATTTGCATCAGCAGGTCTCCAAACTGGAGGAACCTCACGCATCGGATATTGACGCGCCTTTCTCCTAACTGATGAATCAGGCTCAAACAATCGGTCGGAAAGAGATGCATTACGTAATGACAACAACGTCCCAACTGCTTTCTCAATCTCGAGACCCACAACAGTCCCTTTCGCAAACTCGGAACGTATACGGTACAACTCAGACGGAGCTTGTCCTACTTCATCTTCCCATTGTTCGCAAAGGAAAGCACACATCATATCAAAGATGTACCGTTGCTTTGGTGCTTCCCATTGATGGAAAACATCCATAATACCCCCAAGATCATACTGCGATGGATACGTAATCCATTTACGCGCCATAAGATCCAACACTGTCCGTTCGTCAATATTAGGCAATTGACTACGTGATTGTCTACGCTCGACAACAGGAGACATACCCAATGAACCCAACAGAGGAGAAAAGATACTAGTAATCGCAGCAGTCATTCTTTGTCGAGCAGAAGGAAAAGGTGACAAAAGAAGAGGAGACGGAACGATATGAGAGGAAGCCAAAGTCGGAACAGGAGGAGTACACAGGACAGGCGTAGGAGTAGCAGACGAAGGAGGTAGCAAAGTCGGCAGCCCTTGAGAAGGCTGCACCAAAGGAATAGTAGCCAACGGAAGAGGAGCTGGCTGTTGAGGAATCACAGGTGGCAAAGCAACTACAACTGGTGGCGGTGGTGCCATAGCATTCTGTGCATAAGGGGGTGGCGAACTCAATAGATGCGACATTAAAGGATCTCTCACAAGATCTTTCTTCTTGTCTTGCTGTTTAGGTGGCAAAGCTGGGTAGCACTTATCTATCGCTAATTTACGGATCCTAAGCATCTGTTCGCTCTCTAGTTCTTCCTCATTATCCCTAAACTGTATAGCAGCTTGCACCATTGACATACCTCATTCTCTTTTATTTTTCTTCGCTATCTTAATTTCTTTCTGTTTGGCTTCTTTGCGCCATATGCGGAAAGAGTCAAACATCGCCGGCCGGGCTTTCTTCTTGAACAGTTTAACTTCGAGATTGTCTAAAATCTCAGTTTCAAAGCTACCATAACGGGGCCACTGTAGGACACCGTCTTTTCTCGTGTATTTTACCCATATTTCATTATATCCGATGGGGCCCAATCCATGTTTTACGTAGAGCTCATAGGTTGGAGTTCCAATCGGAGGAACCGGACACGACTCCTCCAATCGGGAATCCCTAGTACAACCAAAACCAAATATCTTTCCAAGTCTGCTAAGACCAGGCATCTTCGCTCACTAGTCTAGCTTCAAACTTCAAGGGAAATCTCAAAAACGATAGCCTCGTGAAAACACGAGTCCCTCGGCTTTGGGGTCTGCAGGTACCAAATCAAAGCGATCCTCGAAGGATACCAAAACAAACTAAGGACTGGGAGACGCTCCACTCATACTTAACTGAAATGTCGATGGCGTCACCAGAAGACCCGTCTATTGTCTCGCTCTACAAATCGTCTATGGCTCCAAGACAGGGCGACAGTCAGGGCAGCAGTCCTTCGTAGCCGTCGGAAAGGCGGGGAACCTCGCAGCAAAGACTTTCGGATCACGACAACATACAGGGGTCGATGAAGTGGCAGGCCTTCCTCCAGAATTTCCACACAAAGCTCCTCCCGATCTTCGGGCTTGGACCAGTACCGCTGAAGTCGCCCAACGTTGGGCGCCAACTGAAGAACCAGGTTTTAGAACCCAGCAGCGACAGGGATAACGCTCGATGTCTTGGGATTCCCCTTCCTCGGCAAACAGAGACACGGGACACTTCTTGATGATGTCAAAGACCAAAGTTTATTGGCTGCAACCAGGAACAGAGGTCTACGAAGCACAACACGGGTGGTTCGCTAGAGACTGCACAAATTCATAGAGCGGAGCATGGTCTTTTATGCCAAAAATCAAATTCCAGGCTAGCATCGATTACATACAAACTGACCAATCAGAACGTGACATTTCAAAAGTAGCGCATGACGACAATCCCACTTTCCGTTGTCCAGCCCACCAGAAATGACCAAGCACATTCCAATATTCCTGTTCGATCAGGCCGGACAAACCCATCATAAAACCTCAACCCAAATCAGTGATTAAGCCATAAAGGGAGGAACAGAAACAGATGAGAAGCAAGATAGAAGGGTGGGTGCAGTGTACCATAAACTCAGCAATGTCCTGCTCTTTGATCTTTATCTGGCCAGCTGCTTGACAAGGAACTGGCTCAGCGAGGTCAGCCTCGGGCAAGGGAGTCAGTTCGGCCAGGTCAAACAAGAGTCAGCTAAGGTGTACGTGTCCCAAGGACTCGTTCGGCCGCAGTCATCGGCCTATGTGAGGGCAACCACACAAAATGGCTGCCGTACACAAAATGGAACCCGAGGGTTCAAACAATCCCTGAATACGTAGTGTTCGCATTGATCGATTATTATGAAAACACTCGTACACATCGCACTCGTGATTTGCGGTCTGCTGATACCAAAATCGTCTATATCCGACGACCTTTATTGCACAGGTTCTGAATCTACGAACCACGGACCCATGAACTACGGAACCACACCTGGTTCTCTGGCTCTAGAGTGGCTCTGCTGGCCTGGTTCACTGGCTCTCGAGCGGCTCTGCTGACCCAGTACTCTGGCTCTAGAGCATCTTTGCTGACCTGGTTCTATGACTCTGCAGCAGTTCTGCTGACCTGGGTCTAAGGCTCTACAATGGCTCTGCTGACCTGGTTCTCTGGCTCTACAGTGGCTCTGCTGACCTGGTTCTCTGGTCTAGAGCAGCTCTGCTGACCTGGTTCTCTGGCTCTAGAACAGCTCTGCTGACCTGGTTCTCAGGCTCTACAGCAGCTCTGCTGACCTGGTTCTCTGGTTGTACAATGGCTCTGCTGACTTGGTTCTCTGGCTCTACAGCAGCTTTGCTGACCTGGTTCTCTAGCTCCAAAAAGGCTCTGCTGACTTGGTTGTCTGGCTCTACCGCAGCTCTGCTGACCTGGTTTTCTGGCTCTAGAACAGCTCTGCTGACCTGGTTCTCAGGCTCTACAGCAGCTCTGCTGACCTAGTTCTCAGCCTCTACAGATGCAGGCTAAAACCCTGAATACAAATACCAGACGAACTGTCGCCATTGTGAAAAAAATATAGTGCTTACTGACTAATGAAGGAGAAAGTGTAACACCGCAAGTAAAACATCCGGTGTGCTAAATCCCCTAATACAAATACCAGACAAGCTGTTGCCATTGTGAAAAAAATATAGTGCTTACCGACTAATGAAGGAGACAGTGCAACACCGCAAGTAAAAGATCCAGTCCTGATGGGCGGTCCCAAAAGGAGACAGGGTGGTAACAAGGAGGGACTAAGAAGCCTCATTATCAAATGGAAGCCAGCATTTACTATGGACGATGATGCCAGCCAATGATAAATATGGGCGGGGCTTTCACTCCACTTCTAAAACATACCCTAATACAGCATGCCTCTCAAAGCGAGCAGCGCATGCGCTGCAACGCTAGGCTCAACCTAACAAGGACCCCAACTCTCTCCTTTTGGAACACAAATTTCATCCTCACTTGTCATGTTTCCCTGTTCAAGAGTTTTTGTGGACTTTCCTTTATTACAGATAGGATTTCTGGCTCTCCATTGAAAAATTATCGCATTAGATGAATTTAATGTAGGTTTGTCAAATATTTTCTCACATTCAGATGCACATATTATGTTGCATGTCGTTCCACTATCCAAAATAAACATCACTTTATGTGAACCCACAAAGTTATCAATTATAGCTAGGGACGTGGCTCGGCTGCTCGCAATGGCGGACGTGTGAGCTAGCTGCTATGTGCCTGCCCGATCGAAATCATGTATAATTTTAGACAGACCGAGTCTATTCATATTGGCCGAATTGGCTCTTGCAAGGGGGGCAGAGTGTGCCTTGGGGGGACCCTAGAAGATCACGGGAGGGCCGCAGCCTCAAAGAATGAAGGTCCGAAGTCCGGACCTGAGACATGTCAAGATGGCGGCCGGGGCCTTATGAGCTGTGGAGCTGGAAGGACTCTGGAAGATGGAGTGAGGATGGACTCGCCTGCCTTTGCAGGACCCGGAGGGGATCGCCTGGCGGCCCTGCACTGGTGGATGTCACAGTTGAGGCCGTGCACAGCTGACGCACCGTGGATGCAGGACCCCGCGGCAGAGTCGTGTGCGCTAAAGGACCGGGCCTTTGAATTGATGTGACTCAGGGGGCCGTGCCCGGCACCAGCACTGACCCTGGTGAGAGCTGGCTATAATTGAGCGGAGAGTGGTGAATGGCGGCGACCCGCATTGCGGAGGTACTAGTGGCCTAATTCGAGGCCCTGCCAGGAACAACAATCTGACAGAGAGAAGCCGTGGGGCAAGTGGTAGGCCCGGTTCCAGTGGGCCCGAAAACAAACCTGGTCTGAGGTGGATGCCCCACACCCTGCAGGCCTGATTTGAGAGCCCGAGGGGGTTGAGTGGAGGCGGCCCGCACCCAGAAAGTAATCGGAGCCTACCTCGAGGCTCGGCAGAAAGTGTAGCACAGGAGCCCAAACTGTCAGAGGCCCGAGGGTAGGTGGCAGACCCGGCTTCAGAGGGGAATGCGTAGCAAGGGCAGTGTCCTGAGTTGGGATGGCCTGTACAGCAGGATATACTCAGGGCCCAGCTCGGGGCCCGGTGGGAGGAGTGGAATGGAGGGTGCCCTTCCCTTATTGGAGTAGCCTGGCCTGACCACCCTCTACAAACCCCCACATGTGGCTACTCCTTGGCAAAGTATTTGGAACTACAAGTTCAACGGCGAGTGGGTCACCCAGCAAAAGTCTTTGGAGGAGAACTGATTTGTCTGGGACGGAGACACCGCCAGTGTTGGGCTCCAGGAGAATTAACTGGTCCTGCGCAGTGGCCCTGTAGGGGTCGCCCCCTGGTGCTGCCTCTTCCTGGGAGGACGCCAGCAAAGACCCTGGTCCTGGTCGACCACTAGGAGTTCAACTGAGCCATATTATTACTGAGATCCAGGCCTGGAGGAGTGACTAGCATTACCTACCTACTCCTGACCCCCAGTCCTGGAAGCGCCCCCTCCGAGACGATACACAGAAGTACCTCGGCCGCCCCAACTAGCCTAGCTCTGTAGCCAAGCTGGGCAAAGTCAAAGCAAAAGCGGCGGGGCAACACCAGATCTAGATGGCGGCACAGCGGATCCAAAACCTAGGGAAAACTGAACTACAACCTGGGGTGAACCCAGTACAACTGCAGCTAACTAAATTATTAGAAGCTATAGCTGACACTGAAGTGACACTACATCAGGACATTAGTACAGTGTCAGTGAGGTTGGGCTGCTACGGGCGGAACACCAGAAGCTGACAGAGAGGGTCAAAACATCAGAGTCGTTGATAGCAGACCTCCACCCTGTACAGCAGACACTAACTCTCCAAGTTGTTGAGCTCACTGATAGGGTCCGCACTATGGAGTATAGGGCTGTGGATGCAGAAAGCCGTAATCAGAGAAAAAACATCAGGGTGGTGGGTCTCCCCACGGGGGTGGAAGGCGGAGATCTGGTGGCCTTCCTTGAACCGTGGCTACGCTCAGTCATATATATACCCTTGAGAGGGCACATTGGGTGCTGGCGCGCCTGCTCCGGGGCACCCGAGGCCGGTTGTAGCCCGGTTTCTCCATTACAGAGACAGGGATGCACTGCTGCAAAGGGCTAGGACCGAGGGCCCGTTTGTCATAGACAATTTTAATGTCTCTATATTCCCTGACTATACTATTGAAACTCAAAGGCGACGAACTTCCTCCCTCGAGGTCATGAAGCACCTGCGGTAGGAAGGCCTTTAGTACTCCTTGCTGTTCCCTGCCTGCCTGCGCATAGTGTTGGATGTAAAGACTCACTTTTGCGACGACCCTAAGATGGCATGGGAGTGGCTGGAGGCCTATAAGTCTGGGAGACTGCTCCCTTGGGCAGAATCCTTGGGAGAACCCCACACCCAGAGACCATACAAGAGATCAAGAAGGAGGCTCAAGAAGGGCCCACCGAAGAAGCCAAGTCTATCCCAAACTGAGAAGGAGAGGGCAGCGGCGCTTCAGGCCAGGGCCGAGATTATGCAGTCGGCTGGAGCTGCATCGGAAGCCGGTTACAATTCGAGAAAGGGGACGGGGCTCAGACTCAGACTCCTCATGTAGCAACAGAGTCATTCTCACAACAGTGACCCCAGGGACAGCAGCCAACATCACATGAAAGAACATAATGTGCAGGGCTGCACTCGTCTCTACCCCAGACAGGGAGGTGCGTCGAGAACTTTCTGCTGTGGTTTGTCGACGCTTTGGATCGTGCTGGGCCAGCACGGTCTGAAGGAGAGTTTGCTGCTTCGAGGGTCCAGCTCCCCCCCCCCTCTTAGGATCAACTGCTGGCAGGGTGTGGTTCCTCTCACAGAGACTGATGTTTTACCCATAGTTTGGGCAGATGGTCCTTGCTAGACTGCTCTGGAATCAGGTAGTTGTTGTTTACGGGTGTTCAATTCATGGTTTGGTTTATCATTTATGCAGCGGTGGCAATGTATACACTGCTTGGAAATGGGGCAAGGAGGGTGGAGGGGGATAAGATCTGACCAAATATGTTTTACCGTGGGATCCACTCAAAAAACATTGAAATATTTTACATGGAACATTTGGGGGATGGGTTTGATGACGAAGAGGCACAATGTGCATAGGTTCTTGAGACGCTGAGGTATACAGATTGTCCTGCTGCAAGAGACACACTTACTGCAGGGGGAAGTGGAGAATCTTCATAGTGGGTGGAGGGGCAGCTTTTCGCGACCACCTATTCTGCATATGCCCGGGGGTGTTAATTTGGGTGTGGACAGGTGTCCTGTTCAAGCCAGCACACACTCTGATAAATCAGGAGGGTGTGTTGGTTAGAGGGAAACTGTATGGCAGGAATATAACTCATCAGTTGTATCTATGCCCCCAATCAGGATCAGGTGACTTTTCTCCATGACCTCTCACCCCAATGGCCAACTTGATAGTCCATGATACTGGGAGGGAATTTTAGCTGTGTATCGGACACCTTTTTGGACTGCTCACTCCTACCCTTGCTTGGAGCCCAGGCCCTGCTTACTGCGGAGGGATTCCGAGATTGGTGGAACCACTGGGGATTATCAGACATTTGGAGAACACACCACGTGGAGGATAGGGACCCCTCCTTGTATTCCCCAATACATCACCTACATACCAGGCTTGATGCCTTCCTATGCTCTAATAGTCTTAGTGGCTCAATCACGCACACCGAGTAGCTGGGGCGCACACTCTCAGATAATAGTTCATTACTGGTGATCCACCAGCCACTGGGGACCCGCCCACCTATCCCCTTGTGGAAACTTAGCCCCTCCATACTTGAGGACACCCCTTTCCGGGAATCCCTCAGCGCCTTTATTGACCCCTACTTTCAAACAAATGTGAATACAGCTTCAACAGTGCTAGTGGAGTGGGAAGCTTTAACACTAGTAGTTCGGGGACATTGCTTGCGGCACTCAATAGGAGTGCAGGTAGAGTTACATAGGGAACTGGAGGATTTGAAGAGTAAATTGCACAGAGTAGACAACGCCCTTGGAGTGAATGCCGCTTCCCTGACAACCCTACTAGAATTGCATGTCCTATATAACAAGATGCTGGAACTGCTGAGGTACCATGATTATAGGGCGCATCTCACCAAAGTGCAGGAAGAGGAGGGGAAACCAGGGTGTTTGTTAGCCTGGCTGATCAGACCCAAAAGTCGTGTGGCTCTGATTACTCACATCCGGTCCAGAATTGGGGCTTCTGTTCACGACCCCGGGGAGAAAAAATTCCTTATTCTGGGCATATTACTAAGCTCTATATACTACTCCAGCCGAGCCAGAGGTGGAAGGGAATTTTTTGTCCTCCTTACAACTTCAGGTATTGAATAGGCAAGCTCGGGAGGCCTAGTGACATTGCAGAAGATATGGGGAGCTATCAAGGGCATGGCCACAGGCAAGACACCCGGACCAATGGACTCCATGTGGAATTTTATGGAATGTATGCCTCTAGACTGGCGCCTCGTTTGGTGACCTTATATGCTGACTCCTTGAAGCTCGGCCATCTTCCGTCATCCACAAGGGATGCACTGGTGATCCAGCTCCCAAGCACCATAACTTCAGGTGCCCGAGTCATGGACTAAAGGCCCCTTTCCATGCTTAACATGGATTTTAAGATCCTTAGCAAGGTCCTGGCACTGTCCTTACTGGCATATATGTCTGCTGCATCCACATCGACCAAAACAAGTTTATCCAGTCCCTGAACACCTCATTTAACTTGCACAGACTGTACTCGGAATTATATCACCCTAAGGCGCGAGCCCTTCCACGAGCGGCTATTTTGTCCATTGACCTAGAAACGGCCTTTGATTCTATTGGATGGGAATATTTATTTGCTGTGATGGTAAGCATGGGCTTTGGAGAGGGCTGGGTCTAATGGGTTAAAATGCTGTAAGACTGCCCCATCGCACTGGTTAGGGCTGGGAAAATGGTATCTGCCCAATATAAGATCTTTAGGGGTACTAGGCAGGGTTACCCCCTGTTTCCTCTCCTATTTGCTCTGGCTATTGAACCGTTGGCTGCATTGTTCCGACAATGAAGGGAAGGGCTAGGATTAAGGGCAGATGGGTGAAGCCACATAATATCTCTATATGCAGATGATCTCTAGATATACCTGGTGGATGCAGTGGAGGGCTCTGATACAGCACGGGCCCTCCTAAGGTGATTTGAGCACCTGTCGGGCCTACGGGTCAACAAAGACAAGACCTATCTGTTACCTGTGGCTGGAGCTCTGCCACGCCCCCAAGACCTCCGAGTAGATCTTAACTGGATGCCTAATACCTTTAAATACCTGGGAATCCATGTCTTCCATTCTCTGGAAGATCTCAGGGAAGGCAATTTAGATAGAGCTTTCCGATCTCTTTAGGCGTGTGTTCACTTTTGGTGCTCGCTACGTCTCCCCCTTATGGCCAGGATTTCCCTGACCAAAATGGTCATGTTACTGCGCTTATTATATTTTTTCATTAACCTCCCGATTTCCTTATCAACGGGATGGGTCCGACAGCTGAATTCACTGCTACGGGAGTTAATCTGGGGGGAGGGATGACGGAGTGTCTCGTTAAAGACTTTACAGCACCCCATGATAGAGGGCAGACTGGGGATGCCCAACATTTAGGTAGCCCAGGTGCAATGGCTAGCACAATGGTTGGAGGGGATGAACTCAGAGGGGACTTTCACGATGGCAACCGAAGTACGCCCCTCCCTAATATTGGCTAAAATACTTGTTCTGACCATTTCGGCCCCTTTTAGATCAGTTTTACAAACCACTGCCCTGCAGTTTTGGAAACAATGCATGGCTAAAACAACTAAGACACCACAATACACACCAACACTACCATTACTCAGTCTACGCCATTGTAACCCACAGACAGTATTTACCACTGATCTATTAGCGTCATGGCTGGAGGTGGGGGTGGAAACAGTGGGGGACTGCTACCAGGAGAAGGCCTTAACAGCATTTGAGGATCTAGTTGAAGGATACATCCTTCCACCGGGGCAGTTCTTGCAGTATGAAGCCCTGGTCTGCACCTTTGGGGCGTTGTGGGGAAGAGGCCGGTAAGAACCTGAGACATGTGGTTTTACACTCATTACTCACACTAGGCACAGCTGGTGAAGGACCGGGTTTTAGAACCCAGCGGCGTCAGGGAAACCGCCCGATGCCTTCGAGTTCCCCTGCCTTGGCAAACAGAGACACGGGACACTTCTTGATGACGTCAAAGACCAAAGTTTATTGGCTGCAACCAGGAACAGAGGTCTACGAAGCACACATGGGTGGTTCGCTAGAGACTGCAAAAATTCAAAGAGCGGAGCATTGTCTTTTATGCCAAAAATCAAGCCTCAGGCAACATTCCAGATTACCATTGGGTTCATACAAACTGACCAATAGAAATGTGACATTTTGAAAATAGCGTATGACGACAATCCCACTTTCCGTTGTCCAGCCCACCAGAAATGACTAAGCACATTCCAATATTCTTGTTCGATCAGGCCGGACAAACCCATCATAAAACCACAACCCAAATCAGTGATTATGTTGTAAAGGAAGGAGCAGAAACAGATTGGAAGTGAGATAGAAAGGTGGGAGCAGTGTACCATAAACTTCGGCATGTCCTACTCTTTGATCTTTATCTGACCAGCTGCTTAACAAGGAACTGGCTCAACGAGGTCAGCCTCGGGCAAGGGAGTCAGTTCGGCCAGGTCATTCAGAAGTCAACTAAGGTGTACGTGTCTCAAAGACTCGTTCGGCCGCAGTCATCGGCCTATGTGAGGGCAACCACACAAAATGGCTGCCGCACACAAAATGGAACCCGAAAGTTCAAACGAAATCCTCTAATACGTAGTGTTCTCATTGATCGATTAATGAGAAAACACTCGTACACACTACACTCATGATTTGCGGTCTGCTGACACCAAAATCGTCTATTTCCGACGATCTTTATTTAACGGGTTCGGAACCACCGAACCTCACCCACAAACTACGGAACTACAGGCCCTCCTTTTGCCCTTACATAGGCAACAGACCCAAACCCATGTTAATCTGAATCTGTATCTATATTCATCAGATCATCTATAGGTTGCTGTAGCATCATCTTATTACTTAGTACCTCTCTCTGGACAGGTCAATGACCATCAAAATCTTCCAACCCCAAGTGGATATCAATCCCCATAACCATCCCATCACCGACCAATCTCCTTTGTCCAAATGGACAGAATCGGAGATCTTATGTAGCTTGGAAATGGCCTGGAAGATTGACGGAGCGTTGTCTGGAATGAAAACGCAGCAGCTCGATTGAATCAGTTTACATACTCCACCTCAATCTGCTAGTATGACATCAAGGGCAACTCTATTTTGAAGTGTCATAAGCCTATCCGACTGGAGCTCAGCAGTCAAATTACCAAGGGCACCGGCAGTTTCGACTATGGTGGACTCAACCACTCTCATCAACTGGCGAATATTCCTGCTGTTAGCCATCGGTCCCCAGAACGGCAGAAAACCCTTACAGAAATCTCCCAACTCTTGCCCTGCAGTGTTCTCTTGACTAAAGACACCGCTAGCAACTCTCGTCTTATGGTAATCTGCCGCAGCTGTGAAAGTTGGGAGGCAACAGGAAAGAAACAAAACATTTGCCCAAAAAATCAGGGTGCAACCATTAATACGCTTTGTCATAGCAAGCAAAGTAGGTACCCTTAGCAGCTAAAAATGCTGGGGAAGACTGGGACGTAAATACATAAGTATCAGTACAAACGCTCTTCCCTAGCTGAGCTCTCGGATTCTTGCCATTACCCTGCAGACAATAGCAACCCTGATGGGGCACTATCCAAATCTGTGGAGAACTTTTCGCTCGCTGGTTAACACTTAGACTAACTCCATATCCAGTAACGTTCCAACCAATGTATGCTTGTGTCTCGTCTCTCGGAATAGTCTCATACTAACTAATCCCTCAAATCATGTCGACTATACCCTTGACCAGAGCACTATTCTTTGGGTTGTCTTTCACTGAACGTTGGGGATAAACACTATGGGCATAGATAAACATTGTTCTGTAAGCCCAAATCGAACCATTCAAACTAAAAGGTAGAACCAAGTATGGAATACCCTTATCAGTCGTATAGGGCATTAGACCACAGATCCAACAGTTTGTCGTGTTCATTACTAACTGGTGTTGGTGCAAAAGTTGAATAAAGGAATTGTTGGCAAATTCCAGTCTGTTAGACCTGACATACTTGGCGTGGTTATTCCCCCATCTTTTTGCCTCTGACTCATGTATTTTTGATGCTGTGCTGGATTTCGTTTTTGCTGATTTAGATGCTTTGGACACTCTGCCACTGCTGATCAGTGTCAGAGTGTAAGCGCTCCCTCTGTAAATTGTTATATTGATTGGGTATACCTGATTGGCATATTTGTATCACCATGAAGTCCCTAGTAAAGTGCACTGTGTGAGCCAGGGCTGGTGATGACAGATGCTACTAGTGGGCCTGCAGCGCAGATTGCGCCACCCACATAAGTAGCCCTAAAATGGTGTCTCAGGCCTGCCAGCGCAGGGCCTGTGTGCAGTCAGTGGACTGCCATGTCCGCCTGGCCAGTGTCCCCCCTGGCTGGGCCTAACCCTTCCTTGTCTGTGCACATCAGTCACCCCTATGGAAGGCTCAAAGTACCCCCCTGGGCAGGGTGCAGTGCATGGATAAGGTAGAGCATGTACTAGTGCAGGTAACATGCTCTGGTAGTGAGCAGCAGCCATTTTGTGTGCTCACTGCTGTAAGGCTATCTTGCTCCATAGAGTAACATGGGGGAAGCTGGACCCCTTGGATCCCAGCCTATCTTCACATAGGAACAAGATGGAACATAAGTGATTGATATCCCTGAACTCAGAATTTAATAACACATGTTTTAGGAAATGTTGTTTTTGAATTCTGTGTTTGAGAATAGTACTTTTAGAAAGTGGCTGTTCTCTTGTCTAACCTTTCTGTGTGCCTGGGACTGGTTGTGGATTGCCTGTCTGGGTTGAGGATGACAGGGGCTGCAGAGCCTCCAAGGGGTTATCTGAAGCCAGCCCGTGGATGAAAGGCAGCATCTGCTGCCAGGGAAGTGGGAGGAGATTGCATCTGATAGTGCAGGGCTGTGCCTGCCTGACCACCCTGCTGGCTCCCCCTCCTGCTGGCCAACTGTCACCTCTGACCCTGATACTGACAGGCAGAAGGAAACCAGAAACACTGCAGTGCTCCAGCAACCCCAGAACTGGTTTAGACCGGGCTCAGGGCCCACTTGCACAAAGACTTCAAAAGACTTCAAAGGACTTCAAAGACTTTCTGGGGTATAAGAGAAGGACCCCTGACTACAGATTTTTAGATTCTACAATCAAGAGGAACCTCTGCCAGAAGAAGGACTGCTGAAGGAGCTGATGGAAGATTGCCTTGCTGTGTGCTTTAAGGGCTGACCTATCCTGCCATCCAACTGAAGGAGAGGAGAAGAAAGGGACTTTGCTGTGAGCTGTGACCCTGGCTGCTTGAAACTGCTAAGACTTTGCTGTGTGCTGTGTCTGCAACCTGAATCTCCAAGGGCCTGAGAAGAGCTGGCTCCCTGTCTGCAACCCAGGAACATAAAGGTTGCCCAAGGACTACAAGACTCTGCTGTGCCCCCTGAAGCTGCTGTGTGGCGAAGGGATCGTGAAACTCTGTAGTTTGTCTGCTTAGCGCACTGGCTGCTCTCTAATTTGCTTGAGGGTGCCGCGCTGACCCAGCCTGCTGCGTGGCCAAGATCGACGTGTTCATCGACACGTGTGTGGTACAGACCGGAGCCTTGTGGGCCTCTCCAGCGCAAGGAGCGCTGAAAAACAATTGTTGGCCGTGTCACCGTCGCAGCCCGGGGTCAGTAACCCCCGTGGAAGTGCCCCGTAACTTGCCGGTGCTTGCGCTTCGAAGATCGAGCCCGCCGTGCTCTGATTGGGTGAGAGAGCCGAGCCCCCTCACCAGAGCCGCGACGGGATTGGCTGCTGGAGCGTAGCGTCATCAGCGAGGCCGCGCTGTCATTGGTTGGCGGCCTTGCGTTCAGAGGGGCTCGTCAGGAGAGCCGCGACGGGATTGGCTGCCTCGACTGAAGCTGCTAGAAGAGCCGAGGAATCGCCGGGATCACCGCCGGGACTGGGAAAGACTGACCCGACCTCGCCGAGGGATTCTGAAGAGTGCTCCAGCCCCCGGCCTGCCGTCTCTGCTCCCCGCTGCTCCCTGAAGGACTGAGAGCGGGCGGAGAGCGTCCTGAGACCGGCCGGGCGGGAGCACTAGTGAGCATTGACCGGCGAGGCGCGCCTGGGCGCCTGAAGCGATACCGAGCAAGGGGAAGGGAGTCCCCCCTCCCCCCAGCATTCCGGCGAGGCGCGCTTGAACCGCTTAGGGTCCCTGACGCTAGGGGCTGATTCCCTTGGCAAATTCAGACGCTGGCATTGTTTTCCTTGCTCTCTTTTAGAGCTAATTGACTATAAATCAGTGGCATTATTTTTTAATAACTGATTAAAGAGACTTGAGACATTATTGATAAAGAAGCTTCCTGATGATAACTGCAACCATAAGATTAAGAGCCACATATTATTGACAAAGTGATTATCGTGCAACTGCCTTATTTACATTGCTGAAACTAGATAAAGTTATATATTTTTATAAAATATACTTACCTGTGTGGTCTCAGTTTGTGGTGGATTGGGGATTATTGTTGTGTTGAGTGCAATTATTATACACATTGCCTTGGGGATAAGCCTGCCTGCTCGCGCCAAGCTACCTAGAGGGAGAGCGGAGGTTATCTACTGTGTGTATTCCTTCACCCTGACTAGAAGCAAGGGTCCCTACTTGGTCTAAGGTACTTACCTCTGCCAACTAGAGACCCCCAGATCTAACATTGTTGGACAGCGGTGCGGATTCTGAACTAATAATTGCACTTCACCTGCAGTGATTTCTTGTACATCACTAGTCTAGTTTAGCAGCACAAGTTGCGCAAGATTTTTTCTTTTTGGTGAAACCTTTTTGTTGAAAAGGTTAGGAAGCATCATGTCTCAGAAAGCGCCAAGCATGAGAGTAGAATTGGAATTCGAAATTCAGGAGTTGTTCAACTACAAAAAGGGCCTCCTGAAGCAATTCTGCCAACAGCTTGGATGCCCAGTGAAGGGCAGCGCAAACAAGGAAGAGCTACGGAAAGCTCTGAGGGCCTGGTGGGAGGCCCAACATGGTGATCCAGAAGTTATTACTGTAGAGGGAGGCACACAGGAGAATGCTTTTGTATCCAGTGATTTACCAGTGAGGAGGTCAGCGTCTAGGGTTGGCAGCAACCACTCCAGTAGGATAATTTCTCCAGAGGAGCTGGAGGATAACCAGAGAGCTAGGGCTCATGAGATTGAGCTTTTTAAACTCAAAGCCCAAGCAGATGAGAGGAGACTGCGCCTTGAAGCTGAGAAGGCGGCGGAGGAGAGAAGAAATGCTCTCGCTTTGGAGGAGAAGAAACTCCAATTGGCTCATGAGAGGAACATAAGGGAGCTGGACATTAAAGCCCAACAGGGGGGGTCCAGCCCTAATGGTGGCAGCGCACAACCAGTACAGGCGGGTAAGGTATACATACCAAAAGATCTGGTACAGAATTATCAGAGGGGTGAGGATATTTATGCGTGGTTTAGATCGTATGAACTTGCCCTAAAGATGAACGAAGTGCCTGAGAGGAATTGGGGGGCAGGATTGTGGAAGCATTTTGAGGCCTCTGGGAGGGATGTCTTGGCACCCTTAGA
Organism: Lissotriton vulgaris; assembly: GCF_964263255.1. Classification (NCBI taxonomy): domain Eukaryota; kingdom Metazoa; phylum Chordata; class Amphibia; order Caudata; family Salamandridae; genus Lissotriton; species Lissotriton vulgaris. Next base: position 1,511,079,183 of record NC_141689.1, read on the forward strand.
AGCAGCAGGCACTTTATCCTACCCCGCTATGAAGGAGGCTTTGTGCCTCAGGTATGGGCTCACCGCAGAACAGTACCGCCAGAAGTTTCGGAACTTCAAGAAGCTTGATTCAAGTACTTGGGTGGAGTGTGTGAGTATGTACACGCGTGCACTGGAAGGTTGGATAAAGGGCAGCAAAGTTACTGATTATGTGGGGTTGTGTCACTTGATTAGTTGGGAGCACTTAAGTAGTTTATGTGTTCCAGAGCTGCGCCAGCATCTTTTAGATAGCAAGTTAACTGATCCCAGTGAGCTTGCTAAAGAGGCAGACCGCTGGACTAGCACCCGGGTCCACAAGGGGGTGGTAAGTACCCCAGCCAAGGGTGGACAGGGTCCCCAGCAGAAGAGTGGGGGGGGACACGGGTAATCAAAAGGAGTCTTCTAAAGGGCCCCAAAATAGTTCCCAGGAGAAAGCGTCTCAACCCCCCAAGTCTAAGAAGTCCTGGCCCCATAAGGGCAAGCAGGACAACAGGCCCCCGCCTACCTGCTATTCATGTAGGGAGGTGGGGCACATTGCCCCCAAATGTCCAAAGAAACCTCCAGCACCCACCGGTGCTCCAACACCGGCGTTAGCTAGTGTAGCTTTGGGAGGGGATTTGATTTCTAGTGGGGAGGAGGGGTTAGCAGTGATGACCCTTGTCTCTTTAGGAGACCAAGAGATGGCCCAGGAAGCCTTGCTGCCCTTAAACACTAAGAAATATGGGCAGAAGGTGACCATCAATGGAAAGGAGATAGAAGCTCTGAGAGACACAGGGGCCAGTGTGACATCTGTCAGGTGTCAATGGGTGTCTGAAGAGCAGATCATTCCCAAGGTACTCCGTCCTGTGGTGGCAGCTGACAGTTCAGTGCGCCTCTGCAAGTTGGCACGTGTTCCATTTGAGTGGGGAGGAGTCTCCGGTACATTGGAAGTTGTTGTAAGTGATGCCTTGCCTGTAGATTGTCTATTAGGTAATGACCTGGAGAGCTCTCCATGGAAAGATGTAGAGCACAGGACTCACTTGGAAATGGTGGGCTTGCCTGCGTGGATCTGTGTGACCACGCGTGCAATGGCAGCCAGTAAGGGTGGATTAGCAGAACTGGAGCCTGGAACAATGGCCCAGGGACCTGCCAAGAGAGGAAGGGGTAGAGGGCGCGGGAAACCAGCCCCCACTGTTCCCACGGTCCAGGAGGAGGCAGAACCTGAGGGGGATGCCCTGGAACCTACAGGGGAAGAGGTGGCCGAACTGGGGGAATTGCCTGAGCTGTCCCAGTGGCAGTAAGATGGTGGTCCCTCCAGGGAGGAAGTCTGCCAAGCTCAAAAGGAGTGCCCTTCCCTCATTGGTGTGCAGCAGCAGGCTGCAGACCAGGCCGCAGGCCTGGGGTCCAAGGAACATTTGATCTACTGGGAGGATGGCTTACTTTATAGTGAGCCTAAGTTCGCTGAGCCCGGTGCAGCCCGTGTGCTGGTGGTACCCGAGCGCTTCAGGAACTTCCTACTGGGTCTGGCTCATGACGTGCCTCTCGCAGGACATCTGGGGCAAGACAAGACCTACTACAGGCTTGTCACCCACTTCTACTGGCCCCAGATGAAGAAGCACATCGCTGCCTTTTGTAAGTCTTGCCAAACTTGTCAGGCCAGTGGCAAGAGCGGAGGGAAGTGCGTGGCACCCCTCCAACCCTTTCCTGTGGTGAGCACCCCTTTTGAGAGGGTGGGCATTGACATCGTGGGGCCCCTGGACCCCAAGACAGCCTTACGCAACAGGTTTATCCTGGTCTTGGTGGACCATGCCACCCGGTACCCTAAAGCAGTCCCTCTCAGGACAGTCACAGCCCCTGTGGTGGGCCGTGCCTTAATGGGGATCTTTTCCCGTGTGGGGTTCCCCAGAGAGGTGGTTTCTGACAGGGGTACAAACTTCATCTCTAGGTACATGAAGTCTCTGTGGGAGGTGTGTGGAGTGACATATAAGTTCACCACTCCTTACCATCCTCAAGTAAATGGGTTGGTTGAAAGATTCAACCACACCCTGAAGGGCATGATTATGGGCCTAGAGGAGCCCATGAGGCGGAAGTGGGACGTCTTGCTACCATGCCTGTTGTTTGCATACAGGGAGGTGCCTCAGAAATCCTTAGGGTTCAGCCCCTTTGAGTTGCTGTACGGCCACCCTGTCAGAGGGCCTCTCGCTCTGGTGAAGGAGGGGTGGGAGAAATCCCGTGGGCAAACCCCTCAGGATGTGTTCAGCTATGTGCTGGCCATCCGCAACCAGACCAAGCGCTTCAGGAAGCTCGCTCAAGAGAACCTGGAGGCTAGCCAGGAGGAAATGAAGAGATGCTATGATCAGAACACCTCTCTCGTGGAGTTCCAACCTGGTCAGAAAGTGTGGGTGATGGCGCCGGTGGAGCCTTGTGCGCTCCGTGACAAGTGGTCTGGGCCATATGAGGTGGTGGAGCGCAAGAGCGAGGTTACCTACTTGGTTAACCTGAAGACTCCCAGGCAGCCCCTGAAAGTGTTGCATGTAAACCGCCTCAAACCCCACTTTGAGAGGTCAGAAGTGACTATGCTCATGGCTACAGATGCTGGAGGGGAGGAGGATAGTGATCCTCTCCCTGACCTCCTGGCAACCAAGGAGCAAGATGGGTCAGTGGATGGTGTGATACTCTCACCCACCCTGACCCCAGAGCAGCAGCAGGACTGTCGCCAAGTCTTGGGCCAGTTCGCCCCCCTATTCTCCCTGACCCCAGGTGTCACCAACTGGTGCGTCCACGATGTGGACACTGGTGACAACCTGCCTGTGAAACAGAAGTTTTACAGAGCGGCTGACAAGGTCAGGGCTAGCATCAAAGAAGAGGTTTCTAAGATGTTAGCGCTAGGGGTAATTGAGCCCTCCAGCAGTCCCTGGGCTAGCCAGTGGTCTTAGTGCCTAAGAAAGCTGCTACACTTGGTGGCCCCCCAGAACTCCGTTTCTGCGTGGACTACCGTGGGCTCAATGCGGTCACCAAGACTGACGCGCACCCCATCCCCAGAGCTGATGAGCTGGTGGATCGGTTGGGAGCTGCCCAGTACCTGAGCACCTTTGATTTGACTTCAGGTTACTGGCAGATTGCCTTAACTGAGGGGGCCAAGGAAAGATCAGCATTTTCAACGCCAGAGGGGCACTTCCAGTTTCGTGTCATGCCCTTTGGGTTGAAAAATGCCCCTGCCACATTCCAGAGACTGGTCAACCAGGTATTAGCAGGGCTGGAGGAATTCAGCGCAGCATACCTGGATGACATTGCTGTGTTCAGCTCCACTTGGGAGGAACACTTGCAACACCTCTGCGCAGTGTTGAAGGCTCTGCAGAAGGCAGGCCTCACTATCAAGGCCAGTAAGTGCCAGATAGGGCAGGGATCTGTGGTGTACTTGGGACACCAGGTGGGGAGCGGCCAAGTGGCGCCCCTACAGGCGAAGATTGATACCATTCTGGCTTGGGAACCCCCCAAGACCCAGACTGAGGTGAGAGCCTTTTTAGGTCTCACCGGGTATTACAGACGGTTTGTCAAAGGTTATGGCACCATTGTAGCCCCTTTGACAGAGCTGACATCTAGAAATCAGCCCAGGAAAGTGAATTGGACTGAGGCCTGTCAAACTGCTTTTGACACCCTCAAGACTGCCATGTGCACAGCACCGGTGCTTAAGGCGCCTGACTTTTCAAGTGAGTTCATTGTGCAAACTGACACTTCAGAACAAGGAGTGGGAGCAGTACTCTCACAGATCAACGATGAGGGTGGAGACCAACCAGTGGCTTTCATTAGTAGAAGGCTACTCCCCAGGGAACAGAGATGGAGTGCAATCGAAAGGGAAGCTTTCGCTGTGGTCTGGGCTCTGAAGAAGCTGAGGCCCTACCTGTTTGGGACTCACTTCCGTGTTCAGACCAACCACAGGCCCCTCAGATGGTTAATGCAGATGAGGGGTGAGAATCCAAAACTGTTGAGGTGGTCCATTTCCCTACAGGGGATGGACTTCACGGTGGACCACCGCCCTGGTACAGAACACGCCAATGCTGATGGTCTGTCCAGATTCTTCTGCCTTAGTGATGAGGACTCCCAAGAGGTTGGGTAGTTCTCCCCACTTTCAGCTGGAGGGGACACGTGTTAGACCTGACATCCTTGGCGTGGTTATTCCCCCATCTTTTTGCCTCTGACTCATGTATTTTTGATGCTGTGCTGGATTTCGTTTTTGCTGATTTAGATGCTTTGGACACTCTGCCACTGCTGATCAGTGTCAGAGTGTAAGCGCTCCCTCTGTAAATTGTCATATTGATTGGGTTTACCTGATTGGCATATTTGTATCACCATGAAGTCCCTAGTAAAGTGCACTGTGTGTGCCAGGGCTGGTGATGACAGATGCTACTAGTGGGCCTGCAGCGCAGATTGCGCCACCCACATAAGTAGCCCTAAAATGGCGTCTCAGGCCTGCCAGCGCAGGGCTTGTGTGCAGTCAGTGGACTGCCATGTCCGCCTGGCCAGTGTCCCCCCTGGCTGGGCCTAACCCTTCCCTGTCTGTGCACATCAGTCACCCCTATGGAAGGCTCAAAGTACCCCCCCTGGGCAGGGTGCAGTGCATGGATAAGGTAGAGCATGTACTAGTGCAGGTAACATGCTCTGGTAGTGAGCAGCAGCCATTTTGTGTGCTCACTGCTGTAAGGCTATTGTGCTCCATAGAGTAACATGGGGGAAGCTGGACCCCTTGGATCCCAGCCTATCTTCCCATAGGAACAAGATGGAACATAAGTGATTGATATCCCTGAACTCAGAATTTAATAACACATCTTTTAGGAAAGGTTGTTTTTGAATTCTGTGTTTAAGAATAGTACTTTTAGAAAGTGGCTGTTCTCTTGTCTAACCTTTCTGTGTGCCTGGGACTGGTTGTGGATTGCTTGTCTGGGTTGAGGATGACAGGGGCTGCAGAGCCTCCAAGGGGTTATCTGAAGCTAGCCCGTGGATGAAAGGCGGCATCTGCTGCCAGGGAAGTGGGAGGAGATTGCATCTGATAGTGCAGGGCTGTGCCTGCCTGACCACCCTGCTGGCTCCCCCTCCTGCTGGCCAACTGTCACCTCTGACCCTGATACTGACAGGCAGAAGGAAACCAGAAACACTGCAGTGCTCCAGCAACCCCAGAACTGGTTTAGACCGGGCTCAGGGCCCACTTGCACAAAGACTTCAAAAGACTTCAAAGGACTTCAAAGACTTTCTGGGGTATAAGAGAAGGACCCCTGACTACAGATTTTTAGATTCTACAATCAAGAGGAACCTCTGCCAGAAGAAGGACTGCTGAAGGAGCTGATGGAAGATTGCCTTGCTGTGTGCTTTAAGGGCTGACCTATCCTGCTATCCAACTGAAGGAGAGGAGAAGAAAGGGACTTTGCTGTGAGCAGTGACCCTGCCTGCTTGAAACTGCTAAGACTTTGCTGTGTGCTGTGTCTGCAACCTGAATCTCCAAGGGCCTGAGAAGAGCTGGCTCCCTGTCTGCAACCCAGGAACATAAAGGTTGCCCAAGTACTACAAGACTCTGCTGTGCCCCCTGAAGCTGCTGTGTGGCGAAGGGATCGTGAAACCCTGTAGTTTGTCTGCTTAGCGCACTGGCTGCTCTCTAATTTGCTTGAGGGCGCCGTGCTGACCCAGCCTGCTGCGTGGCCAAGATTGACGTGTTCATCGACACGTGTGTGGTACAGACCGGAGCCTTGTGGGCCTCTCCAGCGCAAGGAGCGCTGAAAAACAATTGTTGGCCGTGTCACCGTCGCAGCCCGGGGTCAGTAACCCCCGTGAAAGTGCCTCGTAACTTGCCGGTGCTTGCGCTTCGAAGATCGAGCCCGCCGCGCTCTGATTGGGTGAGAGAGCCGAGCCCCCTCACCAGAGCCGCGACGGGATTGGCTGCTGGAGCGTAGCATCATCAGCGAGGCCGCGCTGTCATTGGTTGGCGGCCTCGCGTTCAGAGGGGCTCGTCAGGAGAGCCGCGACGGGATTGGCTGCCTCGACTGAAGCTGCTGGAAGAGCCGAGGAATCGCCGGGATCACCGCCGGGACCGGGGAAGACTGACCCGACCTCGCCGAGGGATTCTGAAGAGTGCTCCAGCCCCCGGCCTGCCGTCTCTGCTCCCCGCTGCTCCCTGAAGGATTGAGAGCGGGCGGAGAGCGTCCTGAGACCGGCCGGGCGGGAGCACGAGTGAGCATTGACCGGCGAGGCGCGCCTGGGGGCCTGAAGCGATACCGAGCAAGGGGAAGGGAGTCCCCCCTCCCCCCAGCATTCCGGTGAGGCGCGCTTGAAGTGCTTAGGGTCCCTGACGCTAGGGGCTGATTACCTTGGCAAATTCAGACGCTGGCATTGTTTTCCTTGCTCGCTTTTAGAGCTAATTGACTATAAATCAGTGGCATTATTTTTTAATAACTTATTAAAGAGACTTGAGACATTATTGATAAAGAAGCTTCCTGATGATAACTGCAACCATAAGATTAAGAGCCATATATTATTGACAAAGTGATTATCGTGCAACTGCCTTATTTACATTGCTGAAACTAGATAAAGTTATATATTTTTATAAAATATACTTACCTGTGTGGTCTCAGTTTGTGGTGGATTGGGGTTTATTGTTGTGTTGAGTGCAATTATTATACACATTGCCTTGGGGATAAGCCTGCCTGCTCGCGCCAAGCTACCTAGAGGGAGAGCGGAGGTTATCTACTGTGTGTATTCCTTCACCCTGACTAGAAGCAAGGGTCCCTACTTGGTCTAAGGTACTTACCTCTGCCAACTAGAGACCCCCAGATCTAACACAGTCGTCTAACTACCTCATGTTCAGGCAAAGGATGAAAATAATGAGAAGAAATAGTGAGTGGAGGTGTAGGTTGCACAGTCGGAACAAACGTCACTTTAAAAGAAAATGTCACATAACCGATTAAAAATATCATTAAACTCAATAGCAAGAGTAAACACGGTATTAAAAAAACTTTTCTTTGATATCAGTTTGCATATCTTCTTTTTAAAAATCATTGTCCTTGCAGGTCTCTCCAACTCGAAGAAATCCATCCTAACTAAATATGCTGCTCGCGATGGTAGGGTGTTCTATGCTAAGGAATGCCTCTGTCAACCCAGGGCAACTCCCTTAGGCCGACCAGAACCTTCGACCTAGTGTCTCAGGCTTGCACTCCAAAGACTTAGGCAACCGCGGCCCTACAGCTGAACCCGGATGGCGGTTCGAAAAACAAAAATGAGTAGATCCTCGGTGGAGAGTTAACCTGCAAACAGAAAAATCATAAAAACGTTATTTATTTTTATTTGTCCATGACTCTCGGTCGCAAATTATAGCGGCTTTTTCCAGGCAATTCTTGATCTTTAAACAAGAGTTCAGGCTCAGTAATGTTCAATCGATTCAAAGGAGGCACAGCTTCTTGTAAAAGATCGTCACTTTCTCTCTCAGAGTTCGTACCAATCAGACGGGCATCGCTGAATGGCAAAAATCGTGGAACAGTTTCGGTTTCAGAGTCTGGAAGTCCCTCCTGGACCCACTGATCGTACGGTAAGGGCAATGGTGCTCGCTTACAGTGTACGCCGTGGATCCAGTTTTTCTTGCCTTGCACTCGAACTGCAGAACGTGTTGACAGTAGCACTTGGTAGGGTCCCGTCCAGCGGGGCTGATCGTTCTTGCTCCGCTGAAAATTCTTGACGAACACCCAACTTCCAGGTTCAATAGTGTGGCCTGGATCCTCAGAAGCTTGTGGTAGGCTATCATGCACCTGTTGGTGTAAAACACGCAATTTAGTCGTCAGTACGCGCAAGTAATCAAGCAACACAGGGTACTCAATTTCGCTAAACCTGGTTGGCCTTGGTACGCCCCAAACATTCGCTGGGCGGCCAAAGACCACCTCATATGGACTCAGACCCATTCTCGAATGCACAGTCATTCTTGTAGACAAAAGCACTAAAGGCAAAGCATCTGGCCATTGTAAACCAGTGCTCGCTTGGATTTTAGCTAACTTTAGCTTTAAAGTGCCATTATAGCACTCGACTAAACCAGCTGATTGGGGATGATTTGCAGCATGGAACTTCTGCTGAATACCTAGTCCCTCACACACTCCTCCCATGACTTGACCCACAAATTCACTCCCATTGTCACTCCAGATAATTCTCGGCATTCCAAATCTAGGGAAAAATTCTTTTATCAGGACTTTCGCTGTGGCCAAGGCAGTATTGTCCTTAAGGGGATAAGCTTCTACCCATCTAGAAAAGGAGCAGACAACCACTAAAACATATTTCAAGTTGTTGCATCTCTCCATGTGGATGAAATCTAGCTGCAAAGCCTCGAACAGATACGTAGGAGGAGCAAAATGACCAGCTGGTGTTGGAGTTCCCTTACCAGGATTATACATCAAACACACCATACAGTTCTTAACCAAGTTCTCTGCACATTTTGGGATTCCCGAATTCTGCCAAACCGGAGCCAACAACTTACAAATCCCTTTCACGCTGATATGTGCCATACCATGAGCCATTGTAACAACTGGAAGCACATACGCATCAGGCAACAACCATCTCTGATGCTCGGACAAATCAGTCCAACAACCATTCGAATCCAATCTACCCTTACTTTCTCTCCATTCATTCAACTCTTTCTCGGTAGCATCAGCTTGAATGGATTTCACACTCTCAATCGTATCTTCACACATACTCTTCTCTGGAACCCATCTCGCCGAACCTGCAACATACATTCGACTCATCACATTTCTCGCAGTTTCTTTCGCGACTTCATCCGCAAACGCATTTCCGCGACCAACATCATCCGTAACTTTCTTATGGGCACTACATTTTACAATCGCTACTTGCAATGGCAAAGTAAGAGATTCAAGAAGTTCATTCACCAACTGCCCATGCTGTATCTTCGTTCCATGCGAAGTCAAGAACCCACGTTCACGCCACAAACGCCCAAAGCTATGAGCCACGCCAAAGGCATATTGGATGTCAGTATACACATTCACTCGTTTTCCTTTTGCCAACACACATGCTCTCGTTAATGCAATCAACTCCGCTGCTTGTGCTGAATTATGTGGAATACGTGCAGCTTCAACAAACGTATGCAAAGTCGTAACAGCATATGCCGCAGTCGTATCACCATTCGGCAACTTAAAGGACGAACCATCAACCCACAAGGTACCATCACACTCTGGAAGAGGAGTATCTCTTAAGTCTATCCTCCCTTTCGTTTCTTCTTCAGTTCTCAGAAAACAATCATGTTGTTCTTCGGTATCTGTCTCAACTGAAATTGGCAACAACGTGGCTGGATTCAACGTGTTGCATCATTTAATGTGCACATGACCCGCTAACAACGTCAACTTGTAACACGACAACCGAGCACTAGTTAAATGCTGTGTCTTCGTACGGTTCAACAAGGTATCCACCGCATGTGGAACCATTACTACTAACGTATTGTCCATAACCAAACCAGCAGACTGTTGAATTGAAACAGCTGCTGCTGCTGTAGCTCTCAAGCACCTCGGCAAGGCCCTTGCTACCGGATCTAAGGTCGATGAAAAGTAAGCACATGGACGCTGCTTATCGCCAAACTGCTGAGTCAACACTGACAATGCACATCCCTCTCTCTCGTGCACATACAATGTGAAAGGCTTACTGTAGTCGGGGTACCCAACACAGGAGCCAAACACAACGCATTGCGTAATTCAGAAAAGCTCTTTTGACATTCATCAGTCCAAGGAATAGGATTTGGAGTATCCTTAACAGTAAGAGCTATCAAAGGCTTCGCTAACAAGGAAAAATTAGGAATCCACTGTCTACAGTACGACGTAATACCCAAAAACGCACGTGCTTCTCTCTGTGTCGTAGGCACACTCATTTTCGCAATAGCTTGAATTCTCTCTGGGATCAGTTTCCTTCCCTCCTTCGATAAGAGGTGACCTAGGTAGGTTACTTCTTGTCAACAATATTGCAACTTGGAGAGAGAAACTTTGTGATGAAAATCAGACAAGTGGCGTAGCAACGACAAAGTGGCTTCCCTACAAATCTCTTCAGTATCGGCGGCCACTAGCAAGTCATCAACATATTGAATAAGGGCTGCACCATCAGGTAAAACCAACAGATCAAGTTGTGTCTTCAAAGCTTGACTATAGATCGATGGACTCTCGCAATAGCCTTGAGGAGCGCGCTTAAACCGGAAACTTCGTCCTCCTAAAGAGAATCCAAAGATGTCCCTACTCTCCATGGCAATCATACTGAAGAAAGCATTCTTCAAGTCAATCACCGAAAACCATGTGGCAGTAGCCAGAATCAGAGTCAACAAGGCAGTGATATCAGGCACGACAGGAAATTGTGGAACAACAATCTTGTTCACTTCGCGAAAATCGATCACAAACCTATATACAAGAGGCTGTGAAGAATCAGTTCTCTTCAGAACAGGCAAAACGGGACTATTGCACACATTACCTCTCGTTTCCTCAATGACACCCTTTTCGATCAGATCATAAATAATCGCTAAAAGTGCACGCTCACCATCACTCGAGATACGGTACTGTGGAATGCGCGGTAACTTAGCATTCGCCTTCAGTGTCACAACATATGGGGGAATTTCCAGTAGGCCCACATCATTCGGACCAGTAGCCCACAATGAATCTGGTAAAGAAGACAATTCAGGTGCAAGTCTGTCTTTCGATATGTACATCGAAGAGATCACTCTCTTACTCAAGGTAAGATGTACTCCTGACAGAGAACAATACAGTGTCGCATACAATCTCTTCAATAAATCCAATCCCAACAGATTCTCATTACAACCTGTAGTCAAAAGAAGGGGTGCTTCGAACTTACGAGGTCCAACAGAAAGAGACAATGGAGCAGAAATCGGATTTGTAACGGGGGCGCCAGAAAAACCTACAGAAATATTATCAAAGCCAGACAAAGGTGCGCCAGGGAGTTTAGAGTGCATAATAGAACTCTTTGTAGCACCAGTATCTAGCAGAAAAGGTTCTGACACACCTGATGCAATCACTTCAACATAGGGTCCACTCTGATCTACTGGAACTGAAACAACTCCCTCTCTTTGTCCATGGCTGTCCTAACAATCATTACCATTCGCTTCGTCACCTTCAACATAGTAATCATCCATATAGTACTGTGCTGTCCTACCAGACGAACCTTGCTGTTGATCAAAACTATTCATCGAGTTCTGTGGAGGCAAAGAACGCACATTCTGTCAGCGACCTCTACCTCTAGGCGCCTGTTGAGCACCTCGACCTCTCACACCAGAAGCACCATTCGTACGCTGAAACAAAACAGGACAACTATTCTTGTAATGGCCCTCTTCTTTGCAATAAGCACACTGATTAGGCCCATACGGAAAACGCTGTTGAGAAGACTCGTTCCTTTGCGAGTTTCTCAAATATTGCTGAGGTTGCTGATAATCGCGCTGATTATTAGTACGGGGTGGATAAGCTTGTTGTAGAAGAACTTTAGTCTTCAATTCCTTAGTCTTCTTATCCGCTTTCTCTAACTCGTCTTTGCGTCTATTTTCATAGTACTGGGAAGTAGCTAAAATCTGCGCTGACGTGGAAACAGCCCAAGCACTCTCGGAATCCTTCAACTTAGTGCACAACTCGGGAAGCAAATTATGCACAAATTTGTCAACGAACAATCTCTGGCCACCCTCGGTAGCCATATCCTGACCACTATGATCTACAAAAGTCTCTTCAAACCGCGTGAAAAAGTCAGACACAGTTTCATCTTTCTTCTGCTTACATGCAGACAACTTGTCCCAATTAACACGCACTTCGGGCATCAATGTCTTCATATAGTTAATAATCCTACCAGGGAGTTGAGTAATCAGATCTTCAGGCTTAGCACCTCCAACTTGTCTATCATTTGCAGCAACAATATTAACCCATGTATCACCCAATTCAGTATCATGATCCGTATGTCGAATCACATTCCAGATAGGCTGTGGGACAACATTGCCAAACAACATGTCTATGTCTGCTAAATTCATGATGCACAAACCCACAGTTTGAGTGAGCTCTTTATAATAGCCCGCCGGATTTTTGCGCGGATCTGGTAAAGTCTGCTTAGTTGCCAAAACTTCAACACGCTTCCAAGGAACATGTACCCATACTCGCTGAAAGTGCGCAGCAACATTTCCATCAGTAGGTCTCCAAACTGGAGGAACCTCACGCATCGGATATTGACGCGCTTTTCTCCCAACTGACGAATCAGGCTCAAACAACCGCTCAGAAGGAGTGTTATTACGGAATGACAACAACGTCGCAACTGCTCTCTCAATGTCGAGAAGACTCACAATGGTCCCTTTCGCAAACTCGGACCGTATACAATACAATTCTTCAGGAGCTTTACCTACTTCGTCAACCCATTGTTCATGGAGGAACACACACATCATCTCAAAGACATATCGCTGTGTCGGTGCTTCCCATTGACGAAAAGCATCCATAACACTTCCAATATCGTACTGAGAAGTGTACGTAACCCATCTACGTGCCATGTGATCCAACACTGTACACTCATCTACACCAGGCAACTGACTACATGATTGTCTATGCTCATTAGCTGGAGACATACCCAATTGTCCCAACAAAGGAGAAAAGAAACCAGAAACTGCAGCAGTCATTCACTGTCTAGTAGAAGGAGAAGGTGGAGGAATAAGGGAAGACGGAACAATAGTAGAAGAATCCAAAATCGGAACAGAAGGAGTATTAAAGACAGGCGTAGGAGTAGCAGGCAAAGGGGGAGGCAAACTTGGCGGCCCCTGAGGAGGCTGCGCCAAAGGAACAGTAGCCAACGGAAAAGGAGCTGGCTGTGGAGGAATTACAGGTGGCACAACAACTGGATGTTGCACAGCCACAACTGGTGGCGGTGGTGCCGTAGCATTCTGTGCATAAGTGGGTGGCGAACTCAATAGATGCGACATTAAAGGGTCTTTCGCAAGATCTTTTTTTTCATCCTGCTCTTTAGGCGGCAAAACTGGGTAGCATCTATCTACCGCTAACTTCTTCACCCTAAGCATCTGTTCGCTCTCTTGCTCTTCCTCATTATCCCTATACGCAATAGCAGCTTGTACCATTGACATACCTCGTTCTCGCTTACTCTTCTTCGCTAATTTAATTTCTTTCTGTTTGGCTTCTTTGCGCCATACGCGGAAAGAGTCAAACATTGCCGGCCGGGCTTTCTTCTTGAACAGCTTCACTTCGAGATTGTCTAAAATCTCAGTTTCAAAACTACCGTAACGGGGCCACTGTAGGACACCATCGTTTCTCGTGTACTTTACCCAGATCTCATTATAGCTAATAGGGCCCACACCATGCTTCACGTACAATTCATATGTAGGAGTTCCAATCGGAGGAACCGGACATGAATCCTCTAACCGGGAATCCTTAGAACAACCACAACCAAATATCTTTCCAAGTCTGCTAAGACCAGGCATCTTGCTCACTAGTCTAGCTTCAAACTACAAGGGAAATCTCAAAATGATAGTCTCGCGAATACACGAGTCCCTTGGCTTTGGGGCCTGCAGGTACCAAATCAAAGCGATCCACTACAGGGATACCAAAACAAACTAAGGACTAGGAGACGCTCCACTCATACTTAACTGAAATGTCGGTGGCGTCACCAGAAGACCCGTCAATCGTCTCGCTCTACATACATCTAAGGCTCCAAGACAGGGCGACAGTCAGGGCAGCAGTCCTTCGTAGCCGTCGGAAGGCGGGGAACCTCGCTGTGAGAAGTTGGCCCGATATGCAACGTTCGCTATTCTAGCGACCGCTATGTATCGTACCAACGACCCTTATGGTGTTTGGTTGTAAGTCAACCTATAGACCAGCTATCCTAGTAGCGTGGATACGAGCAGTCTAAGGCTAAAGACTCGAGAGGGCGTGTTAAGCCAGCTGTTTACCACACATGTACCCCTTGAACACCCAGTGAAAGGACACCACACAAGTGTTATGAAAATAAACAGGATATTTATTAAGAATCACAACAGCCCTGTACTCTTTATGAGGACAGGGTACTAAGCACAAACCAAATCTCTTTAGCAGATACTTCAAGTGCACAATTTAAAAACAAGTGTCCGAGGACACGGGAAGGTTAAGGTTTCGGGCGGACCCGATAAGGCAAGTCGGAAGCGAGGGACTCGGGACCCTAGAGTAAGGAGGCTATGCAGGCATCGAAATGCCGAGTTACCTAGCCACGAGGGCTGCGGCTGCACAAGTCTTACAGGCGTCGGGGTCTTCGCTGACGAGCCAGGAGCCGGAAGAAAAGGAGTTGCTGGCCGGCGACCAGTGCTGAATAGTTCGTAGAGATCCAAGCCTGGATTGGAGATTGAAGAAACCTGAAAGCAGAGGGGACCAAGTTCGTACTACTAGCCAGTAGTCAGAGGGTACCAGGAAGGCACCGGTTGGCCGTCACCTCGACCAGGTGAGTGGGCGACGCTAGGCTCTGCAGTCTCACGGACCAGGAGGCGTTGTCGGCGACCACGGCGGAGGTGCGAGCTGTCCCACGAAGGATGATGCTGTCGGCGTCGCTGGGCCCAGGATGGGGCAACAAGCCTTGGCAGATCTCAGGGCCACGTGGTGGGCCTAAGATGGCGTCTTGAGTGGACCAGGAGGGTCCGGGGTGCTTCTCGCAAAGATGGAAGCAAGGGCCGGTCTGGAGCAACCAGACCAGCAGTGATGATTCTCGGATGTCGTCACAGAAGGGCACAAGCCAGCGGCTAGTGACCAGACAACGTGCTGAGCAGCGAGCAGAAGGGCCCCACGCAGATCGTGGAGATGCTGGGAGACTGCACTTCGGTGCTGGAGCGGCTCAGGGTCGGGGCTTCTCGGACCCCAGAGCACTCACCAGAGAGTTACCTCGATGGTCGTGCTGGTTTTAAGAGCGTGCAGGTTCTGATGATGGCCGGTCCCTCGAGGTCTCGTCGCACCCACAGATCACAGCTGAGCTGATGACGTGGGTAGAGGTCAGAGGTGCCAGGGAAGCCGGTTCTCGTCGAGCTGGGCCGTCGGATTCCTTGAGGAAGGACTTACAGCAAACCGCAGAGTTCTTAGTTGGTGCCCGCTGATGCAGGGTGACTACTCCTTAGCCACAAGGGAGAAATCTTGAGAAGAGTCTTGAAGTCCTTTCGTAGAAAGTATTCTTGATTCAAAGATGATCTAATTTGGAAGGGTCCCCGCTCCGGCCTTTATTCTAAAGAAAGGGGTGGGTACATGACTAGGTCCTGCCCTAAGGGTGGGACCAGGAAGGGGGGTAGTTACACCCCTCTCCCCTGCCGGACTTTCCCCAGGCCAGGGCTGTCGCCCCTGGAACTGGTTCTAACCGGCAGATGCGTAGTGAGCACCGGGGTGCCACTCCGCAGTCACCTTCTCGCAAAAGCCCTACCTACCCAGAATACACAAACCCTGTCTGGGACGGTGCGAACACCGCCCTCGACAGGAAACCCTTTGTCCAAGTGCTCCTCCCTGGAAGGACTCCCAGCAGCAGGAGGTCAGACTCGTGTCTGTGGTGGCAGCCTCCATTTTGTGGAGCTGAGGCTTTCGTTAACTTTAACCGGGGTTCACAGTTACGTACATGTCGTGTCCCTCTAGAAGGGCGGAATGCTAACCTCGTCGCCAGGGTTGGTGAGAGGGCAGCACCCCGATTCGTATGACACCTTACTCGACATGTCTTGATAACGCGACACCGAAGTTACCGATGTGGTACGCGTTATCATGGAACAGCCATTGGGTCTTTTCTCCGCAAGCTGCAACCGGCTCGGCTCGGGCCAGAACACAGTTCACACGAGCCCATGCACTCTGCCTTCAGGATTGTTAAGGCCTGCCATAGGAGTGACTGATAGGAAATCGGGTGTCCATTGTATGGTTAGATATAGAGCTACTATACCTAAAGCAAAGGGTGATTACACGACTTCGCCCCAGCTGTCATGCAGCCAGTTGTGTCAAATTTAGGAGGCCAGCCAGGGGTGGCATAATACATGCTGCAGCCCCTGGCGGCCCTGGGTACACCTATGCCCTGAGTTACAGGGTCTGATAAGGTGGCCCAGTACCAATTGGTAAATGCACCTAGGGTACATATCGTAATTTAGAAAGAGAACAGCCAGGCTGTGGGTCTGATTGGCAGGCCCACAGCCAGAGAAAGTCGTAAACCAGTGAAACAAAAGCAAAAAATCTGGGTGATCATAGGATTGCAGACCCTACTCTCCTACATGACCCCCCCCCAAACGTCGGAACAACTAACTAACCTTGACCAGGTGAGTCTTCTTGTTCTAAGTGGAAGTATCTGGAGAGCCCATCGGCATTGCCATGATCAGTACCAGGTCTATGTTCCACTGTGAAGTCCATCCCCTGTAGGGAAATGGACCACCTAAGCAGTTTGGGGTTTTCACCCTTCATCTGATTTAGCCACAAGAGGGGCTTATGGTCGGTCTGAATCTTGAAGTGAGTGCCAAACAAGTATGGCCTCAGCTTCTTCAGGGCCCAAACCACAGCAAAGGCCTCCCTCTCAATAGCTGACCAATTCTTCTCTCTAGGGGTCAGCCTTCTGCTTATAAAAGCAATGGGCTGGTCGTGACCATCAAAATTCAGTTGAGAAAGAACAGCTCCCACACCCAACTCAGAAGCATCTGTTTGGACAATGAATGGTTTGGAGTAGTCCGGACTCTTGAGGATAGGTGCCGTGCACATGGCCTGCTTTAGGTCATCGAATGCTTTTTGACAGCTCGCTGTCCACTGAACCTTTTTTGGCATTTTCTTACTCGTCAGTTCGTTTAATGGTGTCACAATTGAACCATAGTTCCTGACAAACTTCCTATAGTAACCAGTCAGGCCCAAGAAAGCTCGAACCTGAGTCTGGGTGGTTGGAGGAGCCCAGTCCCTGATTGACTGTATCTTGCTCTCCAGTGGCTGAACCTGACCCCCACCTACAAGGTGGCCCAGGTATACAACCTGTGTCTGCCCTATCTGGCACTTGGTGGCCTTGATAGTGAGACCTGCTGCTTGCAGTGCCTCTAACGTCTTCCGCAGGTGGACCAGGTGATCCTCCCAGGTGGAGCTAAAGACAGCAATATCGTCAAGATACGCCGCACAGAAGTCATCCAGCCCAGTAAGGACTTGATTCACCAACCGTTGGAAGGTGGCAGGTGCATTTTTCAGACCAAAGGGCATCACCACGAACTGATAATGCCCACCAGGGGTTGAAAATGCGGTTTTAGGCTTGGCGTCCTCAGCTAACCTGATTTTCCAGTACCCAGCTGTCAGGTCAAACGTACTTAAGTAGTTGGCCGAAGCCAATCTATCGATAAGCTCGTCTGCCCTTGGTATTGGGTGGGCGTCAGTCTTAGTGACTGCATTGAGACCCCTGTAGTCTACGCAAAACCTCATCTCTCTCTTACCACCCTGGGTGTGAGGTTTCGGCACTAGAACTACGGGACTAGCCCAAGGGCTATCCGAGGGTTCAATGACTCCCAGCTCCAACATTTTCTGCACTTCACTTTTGATGCAGTCTCTAACGTGATCAGGCTGCCTGTAGATTTTACTCTTTACGGGCAAGCTGTCGCCAGTGTCGACCTCATGGGTGCACCAATCGGTCTGACTGGGGGTTAGAGAAAACATATGTCGGAACGACTGAAGAACCTGTTTACAGTCGCTCTGTTGATGTTCGGAGAGGCTGCCACAAAAGACAACACCATCTACCGAGCCATCGTCAGGATTCTGAGTGAGCAGGTCGGGGAGAGGGTCACTCTCCTCTTCCTGTCCTTCATCTAGGGCCATGAGCAAACTCATGTCCTTCCTGTCGACATATGCTTTTATCCTGTTGACATGAAGCACCCTGTGGGGGCTCCGGGGAGTTCCCAGGTCGACCAGGTAGGTGACCTCTCCCTTTTTCTCCAGGATGGTGTGGGGCCCGGACCATTTGTCCTTGAGTGCTGCTGGGGCCACTGGCTCCAACACCCACACCTTCTGTCCGGGCTGGTAAACAGTCAAGACAGCCTTTTGGTCATGCCAAGCTTTTTGGAGTTCTTGGCTGGCCTTAAGGTTTTCCGATGCCTTTTCCATGTACTCAGCCATCCGCGAGCGGAGGCCAAGCACATAGTCCACTATGTTGGCTGCAGGCTTTTTGAGAGGTCTCTCCCATCCTTCCTTCACCAAACACAGGGGTCCCCTTACAGGATGCCCGTACAGAAGTTCAAAAGGGCTGTAGCCAACCCCCTTCTGAGGGACTTCTCTGTAGGCGAACAAGAGGCAGGGGATCAGGACATCCCATCTACGCCAAAGCTTTTCCGGTAGTCCATGAATCATCCCTTTTAGGGTCCTGTTGAATCTCTCAACAAGCCCATTGCATTGTGGATGATAGGGTGTAGTGAACTTGTAGTTGACACCACATTCCTTCCACATAGCAGTTAAGTAGCTCGACATAAAGTTTGCACCTCTGTCGGAGACGACCTCCTTAGGGAAGCCCACTCTGGAGAATACTCCAACTAGGGCTCTTGCCACAACAGGTGCTGTAGTGGTCCTAAGGGGAATAGCTTCAGGATACCTGGTGGCATGATCCACTACCACCAGTATAAACTTGTGCCCTGATGCTGTAGGTGGTTCCATGGGACCGACGATGTCGATCCCCACCCGTTCAAAGGGCACCCCCACCACAGGCATTGGTATAAGGGGGGCCTTTGTCGTGCCACCTGACTTACCACTGGCTTGGCAAGTGACACAGGAGCGGCAAAACTCCTTGGTATCTTCGTTCATGTGAGGCCAGTGAAAGTGCGAGACAAGCCTGTCCCACGTTTTCGTCTGACCTAAGTGACCTGCTAAGGGAATCTCGTGGGCCAAGGTAAGTAGGAAACCACGCTGAGACAAGGGTACGACCAGCCTCCTGGTCATGCCAGGCTTGGGGTCTCTCGACTCAGTGTACAGGAGTCCATCTTCCCAGTATACCTTGTGGGTACCTGTGGCGTTCCCAGCAGCCTCAGCAGCAGCCTGCTGTCTGAGGGGTTCAAGAGAAGGGCAGTCTAACTGATCCTTCCCCAGGTCCTCCCTTGAGGGTCCCCCTGAACCCAAGAATTCAACTTGATCAAGTTCGAACTCCCTAGGCTCAGTTTCCCTCAATCCTTGTAGGTCAGCCTCCTCTGAGACTTGATCCACGACCTGGGGCAAGGGGGAAGGCGCAGCCTTAACCCTACTGCTCTTTTTCTTGGGAGGTGTCTGGTCCGTTGTTCCAGGATCCAGCACCTGTTCAGTGGGGCATTTCCTGACCTGTGACCTAGTCACAGCGAACACATGTGCTGGCAAACCTAACATTTCCATGTGAGTCCGGTGCTCCACTTCTGACCATTGTGACGACTCCAAATCATTGCCCAACAAACAATCCACTGGGAGGTCTGGACTAACTACAACCTTCTTTTGGCCAGTTACCCCTCCCCAGGAGAAAGCTACAATTGCCATACTATGATTGGTAGTGACATTGCTTGCATTGGTCACCAGGAATTCTGTACCTGGCATGATCTGTCCAGGGTCCACAAAGTTAGGCGTCACCATGGTGACGCTGGCACAAGTGTCCCTATAGGCCTGAGCCATCTTTCCATTTATGAAAGGCGTCTGTCGGTATTTGCCCAAAGTATTGGGGCTTACGTCAGGGGATACGTCTGCGTCCCCTGTACTGACAAGGACAGCCTGAGTGAGTGTGCCAACTAAGTTGTCACGCCCCTCAGAACCCAGGGTTAACCCTACTAAACCCTTGGGAGGCGCACTACCACTGCTGACTGTACTAGGGGGCACAGGTGCCTTAGGGGCTGCAGTGGCAGGAGTCTGCCCTCCTCCTTTCTTGGTGCACTCACTAAACCAGTGAGATTTACTTTTACAGTACTGGCACCACCTTTTGGATTGGCCTTCTTTCTTCTTTTGGGGAGCCTGACCCCCACCCTCTTTGGGTTGTTGGGGACCTGTCGAAGACTTCTGGTCATTTTGTTCCCCTTTAGAATCTTTACCCTTCTGGTCTGCTTTCTTCTGACCACCTTGATTCTGGCCCTGGTTCTGCTTAACTCTTGTACGAACCCATCTGTCTGCCTTCTTTCCCAATTCTTGGGGAGAGGTCAGATCCGAGTCGACAAGGTGCTGATGCAACAACTGGTTCTGACAATTGTTTAAAATTTGTTCTCTCATCATCAAATTAT
This sequence comes from Lissotriton vulgaris, assembly GCF_964263255.1. Taxonomy (NCBI): domain Eukaryota; kingdom Metazoa; phylum Chordata; class Amphibia; order Caudata; family Salamandridae; genus Lissotriton; species Lissotriton vulgaris. The sequence goes on from NC_141689.1 coordinate 1,511,099,398, forward strand.
ACAATCCTTGATAATCAGTAACCTTACTGCCCAGCAACCAGCCCTCAAAAGCCTTAGTGGCACAATCGACGAAATCAGACCAATCTTGAGACTGCGTTTTCTGGGTATCCCTGAACAGCACCCTGTACTGCTCAGTGGTTAGGCCGAACCCTTCAACGAGTGTATTCTTCAAGACTTGGTAATTGTTAGTGTCCTCCACCCTTGTGGTGAGGAGCTTGTCTCTTCCTTTTCCTTCAAAGGAGAGCCACAAGATAGCTGCCCACTGACTCTGGGGAACACCCTGCACAGTGCAGGCCCTCTCCAAAGCAGTAATCCATTTGTGGATGTCGTCCCCTTGTTTAAAGGGGGGCACTATCTTCCCAAGGTGTTTCGTATCGAAACTCTTTTCCCTATTACTAGGTACATTGCTGCCACCAGTGGGGACTACCCCACTTAACTGTTGCTCTCTAGCAAAGGCAAGCCTTTCTTTGGCCAGGGCAAGTTCTTCCCTTTCGATCCTCAGATTGGCTGCCCTTTCCTTAGCTTCGTACACTCTCCTCTGAGGGGATGTCATCCCTCTTTGAGAAGAGTTGTGAGAGCCATTGGTTCGAAGGGATCCGCCAGAGTCTCTTGACAGAGATCGGGCTCGTCCATTCCCAATGTTAAGCTGACCTGATAGTGGCCCCAGGGGTTCCCCAGTACCGCTATCATGTTTGCTTAAGTTGGACCTGCTTAGTCTGACGACTTCTACCTGTCCCTTATCTGCCTCATCCCCAGAGAGATCCTCATCCTCATCCTCCTCGCCATCTTCGTTCTCAGTTGCGAGGTGTATGAGGTCAGGATCGTCCCGGGTTCCCTCGAGGGGAGGCATGTCTCCTTCTGGATTAGAAGAGCTACGAAGTTTCTCAGCTCTCCTGGCATCATAAGTCTCCAAGAGACCAATCAGAAAGGACGTTGTGGGGTTAGACCCCTGCTGAATCTTCCGGGAGTGACACAGTCGTCTTAACTCCTTGAAGCTCAGCACAGTATATCCTGAAGGGATGACCTGTGGAGGGTCAACTGACACAAGGGGAGACTCAGAGTTTCCTCCCTGGCCCGACATACTGTTTCTAGTGTGGTGTAAGTGATGCACCTACCTACACTATGTGTTTTCCTACTGTTCCCTTGCTAAGAGTTGTAGCCAAGGTGTGCTAAGCCTTGAGGAGCTACAACAGCTGGTTCAGTAGAACTCAGAGTATTCTAAGCTTTTAGTTATATGTACTAACAGTACTTGTGCGATCTTTCAACAAGATATTCTTAGGATACGTGTGGTAAAACAACAGCAAGCTCAAATCCCAACCGCTGCTCACCAATGTGAGAAGTTGGCCCGATATGCAACGTTCGCTATTCTAGCGACCGCTATGTATCGTACCAACGACCCTTATGGTGTTTGGTTGTAAGTCAACCTATAGACCAGCTATCCTAGTAGCGTGGATACGAGCAGTCTAAGGCTAAAGACTCGAGAGGGCGTGTTAAGCCAGCTGTTTACCACACATGTACCCCTTGAACACCCAGTGAAAGGACACCACACAAGTGTTATGAAAATAAACAGGATATTTATTAAGAATCACAACAGCCCTGTACTCTTTATGAGGACAGGGTACTAAGCACAAACCAAATCTCTTTAGCAGATACTTCAAGTGCACAATTTAAAAACAAGTGTCCGAGGACACGGGAAGGTTAAGGTTTCGGGCGGACCCGATAAGGCAAGTCGGAAGCGAGGGACTCGGGACCCTAGAGTAAGGAGGCTATGCAGGCATCGAAATGCCGAGTTACCTAGCCACGAGGGCTGCGGCTGCACAAGTCTTACAGGCGTCGGGGTCTTCGCTGACGAGCCAGGAGCCGGAAGAAAAGGAGTTGCTGGCCGGCGACCAGTGCTGAATAGTTCGTAGAGATCCAAGCCTGGATCGGAGATTGAAGAAACCTGAAAGCAGAGGGGACCAAGTTCGTACTACTAGCCAGTAGTCAGAGGGTACCAGGAAGGCACCGGTTGGCCGTCACCTCGACCAGGTGAGTGGGCGACGCTAGGCTCGGCAGTCTCACGGACCAGGAGGCGTTGTCGGCGACCACGGCGGAGGTGCGAGCTGTCCCACGAAGGATGATGCTGTCGGCGTCGCTGGGCCCAGGATGGGGCAACAAGCCTTGGCAGATCTCAGGGCCACGTGGTGGGCCTAAGATAGCGTCTTGAGTGGACCAGGAGGGTCCGGGGTGCTTCTCGCAAAGATGGAAGCAAGGGCCGGTCTGGAGCAACCAGACCAGCAGTGATGATTCTCGGATGTCGTCACAGAAGGGCACAAGCCAGCGGCTAGTGACCAAACAACGTGCTGAGCAGCGAGCAGAAGGGCCCCACGCAGATCGTGGAGATGCTGGGAGACTGCACTTCGGTGCTGGAGCGGCTCAGGGTCAGGGCTTCTCGGACCCCAGAGCACTCACCAGAGAGTTACCTCGATGGTCGTGCTGGTTTTAAGAGCGTGCAGGTTCTGATGATGGCCGGTCCCTCGAGGTCTCGTCGCACCCACAGATCACAGCTGAGCTGATGACGTGGGTAGAGGTCAGAGGTGCCAGGGAAGCCGGTTCTCGTCGAGCTGGGCCGTCGGATTCCTTGAGGAAGGACTTACAGCAAACCGCAGAGTTCTTAGTTGGTGCCCGCTGATGCAGGGTGACTACTCCTTAGCCACAAGGGAGAAATCTTGAGAAGAGTCTTGAAGTCCTTTCGTAGAAAGTATTCTTGATTCAAAGATGATCTAATTTGGAAGGGTCCCCGCTCCGGCCTTTATTCTAAAGAAAGGGGTGGGTACATGACTAGGTCCTGCCCTAAGGGTGGGACCAGGAAGGGGGGTAGTTACACCCCTCTCCCCTGCCGGACTTTCCCCAGGCCAGGGCTGTCGCCCCTGGAACTGGTTCTAACCGGCAGATGCGTAGTGAGCACCGGGGTGCCACTCCGCAGTCACCTTCTCGCAAAAGCCCTACCTACCCAGAATACACAAACCCTGTCTGGGACGGTGCGAACACCGCCCTCGACAGGAAACCCTTTGTCCAAGTGCTCCTCGCTGGAAGGACTCCCAGCAGCAGGAGGTCAGACTCGTGTCTGTGGTGGCAGCCTCCATTTTGTGGAGCTGAGGCTTTCGTTAACTTTAACCGGGGTTCACAGTTACGTACATGTCGTGTCCCTCTAGAAGGGCGGAATGCTAACCTCGTCGCCAGGGTTGGTGAGAGGGCAGCACCCCGATTCGTATGACACCTTACTCGACATGTCTTGATAACGCGACACCGAAGTTACCGATGTGGTACGCGTTATCATGGAACAGCCATTGGGTCTTTTCTCCGCAAGCTGCAACCGGCTCGGCTCGGGCCAGAACACAGTTCACACGAGCCCATGCACTCTGCCTTCAGGATTGTTAAGGCCTGCCATAGGAGTGACTGATAGGAACTCGGGTGTCCATTGTATGGTTAGATATAGAGCTACTATACCTAAAGCAAAGGGTGATTACACGACTTCGCCCCAGCTGTCATGCAGCCAGTTGTGTCAAATTTAGGAGGCCAGCCAGGGGTGGCATAATACATGCTGCAGCCCCTGGCGGCCCTGGGTACACCTATGCCCTGAGTTACAGGGTCTGATAAGGTGGCCCAGTACCAATTGGTAAATGCACCTAGGGTACATATCGTAATTTAGAAAGAGAACAGCCAGGCTGTGGGTCTGATTGGCAGGCCCACAGCCAGAGAAAGTCGTAAACCAGTGAAACAAAAGCAAAAAATCTGGGTGATCATAGGATTGCAGACCCTACTCTCCTACACTCGCAGCAAAGACTTTCGGACCACAATGACATACAGGGGTCGATGAAGTGGTTGGCCTTCCTCCAGAATTTTCACACGAAGCTCTCTACGATCATCGGGCTTGGACCGGTACCGCTGAAGTCGCCCGACTTGGGCGTCAACTAAACCCAGCGGCGTCAGGGAAACCGCCCGATGCCTTCGAGTTCCCCTGCCTTGGCAAACAGACACGGGACACTTCTTGATGACGTCAAAGACCAAAGTTTATTGGCTGAAACCAGGAACAGAGGCCTACGAAACACACACAGGTGGTTCGCTAGAGACTGCACAAATTCAATGAGCGGAGCATGGTCTTTTATGCCAAAAATCAAGCCTCAGGCAACATTCCAGATTAGCATTGGGTTCATACAAACTGACCTGTTGGACAGGCCTCGTGGAAGGCCCGCTCCCTCCCCGCCTGACGGGGACCGGACCCCTGCTCCCCCTGTATTCTCGACAAGAACCATCCCGGCAACCCACCGAGGCAACCCGCAACCCGTCCACCACAGAACTCCAGCTCCCGAACCCCCCAGTATCGGCTAGCCCGGGCCCCCGTCAGCACCATTGCCCCGGCCCAGCCGCCATCTTTGGACACTGCATCACGAGGCCGCGTGGCCTCGGCTCGACCCCAACCCTGGGCCTGGCCAGACCCCGACATCGAGGCACCACCATCCACCCAGGAGGCGAAGAGACCACTTGGCAGGTCAATGGGAGAAGGAGTGTCGATGGCTCTCCCCCGCCAGGTGCCGATCGCCCCCGGCATCCCCGGGTGCTGGCTCCACCCCCCTGCTGGGTGTCTGGACTCCCTCATCCCCGAACTCCCGACCTCCAAGTGCGAGGGTCCGGACATCAAAGGAGACCAGACCTATAACTGGGGCAGCTCCAGAGCAGGAAGGCAGTTGTATCCTGGAGTCGAGAGACACCGAGAAGAACTCATCCTTGACGGACTGCTGGCGCTGCCGCAGCCCTGCCTTGTGAACCCATCTCTGAAGCATGCTGGTGCTGCTGCGGCCCCTCTGCAACGTGCACCTCCGTCTTGGCCTGCTGGCGCTGCCGCGGCCCATCCTTGTGAACCATCGCCTTGGCCTGCTGGCGCTGCCGCGGCCCCTCTGCAACGTGAACCATCATCCTAGCCTGCTGGCGCTGCCGCGGCCCTCCTCGTCGTAAAGCCTTCATCCTGGCCTGCTGGCGCTGCCGTGGCCCTCCTTGCCGAGAACTATCATCCTAGCCTGCTGGCGCTGCCGCAGCCCTCCTTGCCGAGAACTATCATCCTAGCCTGCTGGCGCTGCCGCGTCCTGACCTTGCAGACCCCTAAGCTCGAGGATTGTGAGCTCCTTCTTGAGCCCCCTGTACCAGACCGGTACCAAGACTGTCCCGCAACCCCTTCCCCTACAGAGACTAGAATTGGGAGGACCCTCGTGTCCTGACCCCACTGTATCGCTGATAACCTTTCCTCAAGAACCTTATATAAAGTGTGTATACTTCATCCTTGTGTGGTGTCCATCTGTGGGGGGGAAGTTACCTGTCTGTACGATCGCCGGAGATGGCCCTCACCGGAGGCCTCTCCCCCCTGTACTTGGCCGACCCTCCGGGTCTCCGTCTAACATTGGTGGCCAGCGGCGCGATCCGAATCAACGCATAATCGTACAGAGAGTAACTCACCCCACGACACAACCACAATGTCAACAAAAGAGAGCGGAACCACAGAAAAATTCCAGATGGAAAAACTAGAAGAATACAACCACAGAGAACTAAAACAATTCTGCATAGAACTAGGCATTGCTACCACAGGACTGAGCACAAAAGAAGACTTCAAAAACGCCCTGGAATCTTGGGCGGAGACGGGTACGGCCGTACCTCAAAACCAAAGCCTCGAAGCACCGGAAACGAGCACCACTCCGACGGAAGAAAGAAGATCGGGTCTCTCCCCGGAGGAGGTCCGAGAACGGGAAAAGAGCAGGCTCCATGAATTAGAACTGGCTCGACTTCGTCTAGATGGAGAACTTAAATTGGCGGAACAAAAAATAACGTTGGAACACTTGCGGCTCCGAGAGGAGCGAGAAGAGAAACAAAGACAGAGAGAGTTAGAAGAGAAAAAGCTAGCCTACGAACATGAGCGCGGCTTAAAGGAACTAGAGATTCGGAAACAGAACAAAGATCTCGGGGTCCCCGAGCGCCCGAACACTCCTGCCACTACAGACCCCAAGGTCCACATCCCCAAGGATGTCGTCAGAGAGTATTACCGGAACGGTGATATCCAGCAATGGTTCAAAGCCTACGAGGTAGCCATGACCTCCCACCGGATTCCCCGAAGCGACTGGGGAGCCGGGTTATGGGGGAGGTTTGTCAACGAAGGGAGAGACGCCCTGCTGCAACTCCCGGATCATCAGATGACATCCTACGACCACATGAAAGCCGCCCTCCTCACTCGATACGGACTCACGCCCGAGATGTACCGCCAGCGGTTCGGCGACTGCAAATGGATCCCGGGTACGACTTGGGTGGAGTACGTGAACTTATTTAGCAGAGCCTTCGAGGGGTGGATCAAGGGCAGCAAAGTGACCACTTATGAGCAACTCTTCGACCTTATTGTGTGGGAACACCTTTCTAACAACAGCTTCGTCGAGCTCAGGCAGCACCTCCTCGACAGTAAACTGACTGAACCTCGGCAACTCGCCGCCGAAGCTGACCGATGGGAAAGCACCCGAGATTGGCCGAAACGGGCCCAGCGACCAGAACAGAGCCGCCCAAGGACCCCATCGCCCCCGAGGGGCAGGAGGAGGCCAGGGTCGGGGCAGGGACACCGTCCCGGTGGCTCCCGCCAGCAATGCCCCGCCCCCAGCCGGCAGGGGAAACCCCCCGATGCGTCCAGGTTTCCGAGCCAATGTTACTTGTCACCGATGCCAGCGACCCGGCCACTACGCCAATGATCCCAACTGCCCGAAGAACCAGAGCCCTATGCCCCGCCAGGTCGCTGCCGCCGCCCTGGGAGAAGAGCAAACCCACGAAGACACTGAAGAGTACGAGCCAGACCAGCCCGAGTGGGAACCAGTCGCCATGTCCCTGGTCTGCCTAGGGGAAAGAGACATGATCCCGCGGGCCCCCCTGCCCGCCAACACGCAGAAATACAGCCAGTGGGTCAACATTAATGGGCGCCGGGCTGAAGCCCTCCGCGACACCGGGGCCAGTGTGACCGCAGTCCGCTGTCATCTGGTGACCCCGGACCAGATCTTGCCAAACATCCTCTGCCCAGTACGGTCGGCCGACAACTCAGAAAGCCTGTGTCGGATGGCCTGCGTCCCCTTCGAGTGGGGAGGAGTGTCCGGAATGCTGAAAGTAACTGTCCGAGATGATGCACCCGTGGACTGCCTCCTGGGGAACGACCTCGAAAGCTCCCCCTGGTCCGCCGTCGAAAGAAGAGAGCACCTGGGGATGTTGGGCCTCCCTGAATGGGCCTGCGTAACGACCCGGTCCATGGCCGCCCGCGCCATCCCCAGTTCCGAAGAGCCCGCATGGCCAGAGCCCCCTCCCCCAATCGTCCCAGAGGGAGCCACCCTAGAAGCCAGTCCTCCAGAACAAAACGCAGAAGGACTCGATCAGCTCCGGGACCTTCCCGAACTGGCCCAGTGGCGTCAAGAGGGTGGCCCCACCCAGGAACAATTCCGACAAGAGCAGAGGACATGTCCCTCCCTCGAGGGACTCCGGCAGCAAGCCCTCGCCCAGAGCGCAGGAGACACCTCGGGGGCCCACTGGATTTATTGGGACAATGACCTGCTCTACAGTGAGCAAAGGATTGCTGAGCTGGGGGTCAGTCGGGTGCTGGTGGTACCCCTTCGCTTCAGAGACTTCCTCTTAAACTTGGCACACGATGTGCCTCTCGCCGGACACCTGGGGCAGGACAAAACGTACAGCCGCCTGGTGACCCACTTCTACTGGCCCAAAATGCGAAATGATGTCTCCAACCACTGCCGGACCTGCCCCACCTGCCAGGCCAGCGGGAAGAGCGGCCGAAAGACCAAAGCACCCTTACAACCCTTTCCCGTCGACACCACCCCGTTTGAACGGGTGGGAATAGACATTGTGGGGCCCCTGGACCCCCAAACGGCACAAGGGCACCGGTTCATCCTGGTCCTGGTGGACCACGCCACCCGCTATCCCGAGGCCATTCCTCTTCGGACTGTGACAGCGCCCGTGGTAGGCCGAGCCCTGATGGGGATCTTCTCTCGGGTGGGCTTCCCCCGGGAAGTCGTCAGCGACAGGGGCACGAACTTTATCTCAAAGTACATGAGGTCTCTCTGGCAACAGTGCGGGGTCACCTACAAATTCACGACCCCCTATCACCCGCAAGGAAACGGACTGGTCGAGCAGTTTGACCACACTCTCAAGGGAATGATCATGGGCCTAGAAGAACCCCTACGTCGCCAATGGGACATGCTGCTCCCGTGCCTCCTGTTCGCCTATCGAGAAGTCCCCCAGAAATCCCTGGGCTTCAGCCCATTTGAGCTCCTGTACGGACACCCCGTCCGGGGTCCCCTCAGCCTGGTCAAGGAAGGATGGGAGATGGCCCCCCAGAAGACTCCTCCAGATATATATAAGTATCTCCTGACCCTTCGCAACCAGACCCGGCGATTCAGGGAGCTCGCCAAAGCCAACCTTGAAGCCAGCCAGGATGACATGAAGAAATGGTATGATCAGCATGCCTCCTCCATCGAGTTTGAGCCGGGACAACAAGTCTGGGTGCTGTCCCCGGTCGAACCCTTCGCCCTACAGGACAAATGGACAGGTCCCTTCAAGGTAATAGAGCGCAAGGGTCCCGTCACTTACCTAATCGACATGGAGTCCTCCCGGAATTCCCTACGGGTCCTCCACGCCAACAGACTCAAACCCCACTTTGTACGCTCGGAACTCAGCCTCCTGATGGCTACCGATAGTGGGACAGAGGAAGACTCCGAGCCTCTCCCTGACCTACTGAGGACCCATGAACAAGATGGCTCCGTGGAAGGGGTCAGACTCTCCGATGCCTTGTCCCCGGAGCAACGCCAAGACTGTAGGGCTCTCCTGCTACAATTTGCGAACCTGTTCTCCCTCACCCCCGGGGTCACCCCCTGGTGCCTCCACGACGTGGACACCGGGGATAGTCCGCCTATTCGACACAGGGCATACCGAGTGCCAGATCGGGTACGCGCCTGCATCCAGAACGAAGTCACCAAAATCTGGCTCTGGGAGTGATCGAGCCATCTGACAGCCCCTGGGCCAGCCCAGTCGTACTGGTCCCCAAGGCTGCCGCCCCGGGCGTTGCCCCCGAGCTCCGGTTCTGTGTGGACTACCGGGGCCTGAACGCAGTTACCAGAACCGACGCTCACCCTATCCCCCGGGCGGATGAGCTAGTTGACCGCATGGGGGCCGCCCGCTACCTGAGCATCTTCGACCTGACAGCGGGCTACTGGCAAATCAGCCTCACCCCAGGGGCCCAAGAGCGATCCGCCTTCTCTACCCCGGATGGCCACTACCACTTCAAGGTGATGCCATTCGGCATGAAAAACGCCCCAGCTACCTTCCAGAGACTCGTGAACCAGGTACTGGCGGGCCTTGAAGAATTCAGCGCCGCCTACCTGGACGATATTGCTGTGTACAGTCGCCACTGGGCAGACCACCTCCACCACCTCCGGGAAGTCCTGCAGACCCTCCGGCAGGCCGGCCTCACCATCAAAGCCAGCAAATGCCAGATCGGCCAGGGTTCTGTGACCTACCTCGGACACCAAGTGGGGAGCGGTCTGGTGGCCCCCCCTTAGCTCAAAATCGCTGCCATCCAGTCCTGGCAACCACCTGTCACCCAAACTGAGGTCCGAGCCTTCCTGGGGCTCACCGGGTACTACCGGCGGTTTGTGAAGGACTATGGCAGCCTTGTGGGGCCCCTCACAGAACTCACATCCAAGAAGAACCCAAAAACAGTCAACTGGACTCCGGACTGTCAAGCGGCCTTCGAGAAGTTGAAGACCGCCATGTGCACCGCACCCGTGCTCCAGGCCCCCGACTACAGCCGGGAGTTCATAGTACAGACGGACGCCTCAGATCATGGCGTTGGGGCAGTCCTCTCTCAACTCAACGCCGAGGGAGTCGATCAGCCAGTGGCCTTCATCAGCCGACGCCTGCTGGCCCGAGAACAGCGCTGGAGCACCATCGAGCGCGAGGCCTTCGCCGTGGTATGGGCCCTCAAGAAGCTCCGGCCCTACCTCTTCGGTACCCACTTCCGGGTGCAAACAGATCACCGCCCCCTGCAATGGCTGATGCAGATGCGGGGGGAGAACCCAAAACTGTTGCGATGGTCCATCTCCTTGCAAGGGATGGACTTCACTGTGGAGCATCGTCCAACCCAGGACCACGCCAACGCAGACGGCCTGTCACGCTTTTTCCGCCTCGGCGAGGAGAGTACCCAAGAGGATGGGTGACTCTCCCTGCCTTCAGCTGGGAGGGACGCATGTTGGACAGGCCTCGTGGAAGGCCCGCTCCCTCCCCGCCTGACGGGGACCGGACCCCTGCTCCCCCTGTATTCTCGACAAGAACCATCCCGGCAACCCACCGAGGCAACCCGCAACCCGTCCACCACGGAACTCCAGCTCCCGAACCCCCCAGTATCGGCTAGCCCGGGCCCCCGTCAGCACCATTGCCCCGGCCCAGCCGCCATCTTTGGACACTGCATCACAAGGCCGCGTGGCCTCGGCTCGACCCCAACCCTGGGCCTGGCCAGGCCCCGACATCGAGGCACCACCATCCACCCAGGAGGCGAAGAGACCACTTGGCAGGTCAATGGGAGAAGGAGTGTCGATGGCTCTCCCCCGCCAGGTGCCGATCGCCCCGTGCATCCCCGGGTGCTGGCTCCACCCCCCTGCTGGGTGTCTGGACTCCCTCATCCCGGACCTCCCGACCTCCAAGTGCGAGGGTCCGGACATCAAAGGAGGCCAGACCTATAACTGGGGCAGCTCCAGAGCAGGAAGGCAGTTGTATCCTGGAGTCGAGAGACACCGAGAAGAACTTATCCTTGACGGAATGCTGGCGCTGCCGCAGCCCTGCCTTGTGAACCCATCTCTGAAGCCTGCTGACGCTGCCGCGGCCCCTCTGCAACGTGCACCTTCGTCTTGGCCTGCTGGCGCTGCCGTGGCCCATCCTTGTGAACCATCGCCTTGGCCTGCTGGCGCTGCCGCGGCCCCTCTGCAACGTGAACCATCATCCTAGCCTGCTGGCGCTGCCGTGGCCCTCCTCGTCGTAAAGCCTTCATCCTGGCCTGCTGGCGCTGCCGCGGCCCTCCTTGCCGAGAACTATCATCCTAGCCTGCTGGCGCTGCCGCGGCCCTCCTTGCCGAGAACTATCATCCTAGCCTGCTGGCGCTGCCGCGGCCCGACCTTGCAGACCCCTAAGCTCGAGGATTGTGAGCTCCTTCTTGCGCCCCCTGTACCAGACCGGCACCAAGACTGTCCCGCTACCCCTTTCCCTACAGAGACTAGAATTGGGAGGACCCTCGTGTCCTGACCCCACTGTATCGCTGATAACCTTGCCTCAAGAACCTTATATAAAGTGTGTATACTTCATCCTTGTGTGGTGTCCATCTGTGGGGGGGAAGTTACCTGTCTGTACGATCGCCGGAGACGGCCCTCACCGGAGGCCTCTCCCCCCTGTACTTGGCCGACCCTCCGGGTCTCCGTCTAACATGACCAATAGAAATGCGACATTTTGAAAATAGCGTATGACGACAATCCCACTTTCCGTTGTCCAGCCCACCAGAACTGACTAAGCACATTCCAATATTCTTGTACGATCAGGCCGGACAAACCCATCATAAAACCATAACCCAAATCAGTGATTATGTCGTAAAGGAAGGAGCAGAAACAGATTGGAAGTGAGATAGAAAGGTGGGAGCAGTGTACCATAAACTTCGGCATGTCCTACTCTTTGATCTTTATCTGACCAGCTGCTTAACGAGGAACTGGCTCAGCGAGGTCAGCCTCAGGCAAGGGAGTCAGTTGGGCCAGGTCATTCAGAAGTTAGCTAAGGTGTACGTGTCTGTAACGACTGGATTTTCGGACCAGATAGAATCAGACTAGAACACCACTAACCCAGCCGAAACGTGCCCATCTCCCTCCTCAGAACCTACTTACAAAAGGCACCTGTGTACCTACCTAAGGATGGGGAATTAGCAATATACAAGCTTAGATCTTCTACAACACCATACTCATACCTTATAGTCTCGCGGCAACAAGGGCCCAGACTATCTACCATTACACACTGATAACCATCAGTGCTCACGCAAGCCACAATCTGGTGGGTATACACACTGACCACAATCAGTGCTCTCGCAAGCCACAATCTGGTGGGTATATTACTTACACAAGCCACAATCTTGTGGGTATACACACTGACCACAATCAGTGCTCTCGCAAGCCACAATCTGGTGGGTATATTACTTACACAAGCCACAATCTGGTGGATATACACACTGACCTCTATCAGTGCTCTCGTTACACACCAGGTCCTCCTGGTGCTCTCGCAAGCCACACTCCTGTGGGTATAACACCGCTACACAACGACAATCACTTTCCTATAAATACCTTCTCCATATTGGGGATCTCTCTCTCTCTCTCCTACTGGGATAATGCAAGATTATCGATTATGGGACAGATAGACAGGTCGATCCTCTCCCACACAAGAATGGCCAAATTACACTGTGTAAAGGTTATTCCCTATTTCGAGTGCTCCTCTACTCCTTTGCTCAGTTACCATTTACCTGGACGGGAGTTGCATCCGTTCACATAACAGCATCTGACTAGAAGAAAGGTTAAGTTTATCATAAGAAAGCAACGATTACACATTGGTTCACTAAGAACTGGGGTATCTTTATTCATTCATAACATCAACCATATAACACTACAATATTACACATAGCCTGAAAAGCAAAAGGAAAGGTTAGAATGTGTGTGCACACTAATAAGAAAGGGTCGACGTCACCTTATGAGTATGAAGTCTGAACTCGGTAGTCATCTGGGTTCCCTTCTCGTCTGTGTCTTGGCTCGTCTTGGGATCAATCAATCAATCAATCATTGACACTTATAGAGCGCGCTACATACCCGTAGGGTCTCAAGGCGCTGGGGGGGGGGGGGGGGGGGGGGTGCCGCTACTGCTCGAACAGCCAGGTCTTCAGCTTCTTCCTGAAGGAGAGGTGGTCTTGGGTCAGGCGCAGGTCGGTCGGGAGGGAGTTCCAGGTCTTGGCGGCCAGGTAGGAGAAGGACCTTCCTCCTGTAGTCGCTCTTCGGATGCGGGGGACGGCGGCGAGGGCGTGGTTGGCTGATCGGAGGTGGCGTTTGGGAGCGTAGAAGTTGACTCGGCTGTTGAGGTAGCTCGGGCCTTGGTCGTGTAGGGCTTTGTGTGCGTGGGTGAGGAGGCGGAAGGTGATTCTTTTGTTGACGGGGAGCCAGTGAAGGTCTCTCAGATGTTCGGAGATGTGACTGGTTCGTGGGATGTCGAGGATGAGTCTGGCTGAGGCGTTCTGGATCCGCTGGAGTCTCTTCTGGAGCTTGGCGGTGGTACCGGCGTAGAGGGCGTTGCCGTAGTCCAGTCGGCTGGTGACGAGGGCCTGGGTGACGGTCTTTCTGGTCTCGGTGGGGATCCACCAGAAGATCTTCCTTAGCATGCGTAGGATGTTGAAGCACGCCGAGGAGACGTTGTTGACCTGCCTGGTCATGGAGAGGGAGGAGTCCAGGATGACGCCCAGGTTTCGTGCATGGTCTGTCGGTTTGGGTGCGGTGCCCAGGGCGGGAGGCCACCAGGAGTCGTCCCAGGCGGAGGGTGAGGAGCCCAGGATGAGGACCTCCGTCTCGTCCGAGTTCAGTTTCAGGCGGCTGGTCGTCATCCACTCGGCTACCTCTTTCATCCCTTCGTGCAGGTTGGCCCTGGCGGCGGCGGGGTCGTTGGTCAGGGAGAGGATCAGCTGGGTGTCGTCGGCGTAGGAGATTATGCTGAGGTTGTGTTTGCGTACGATGGCCGCGAGGGGGCTCATGTAGACGTTGAAGAGGGTGGGGCTCAGAGATGATCCTTGGGGGACGCCGCAGATGACTTCGGAGGCCTCTGACTTGTACGGTGGTAGGCGGACTCTCTGTGTTCTTCCGTCGAGGAAGGAGACGATCCATTCCAGCGCCTTGTCCTGGATGCCGATGTTGCTGAGGCGCCGTACTAGGGTGCGGTGGCAGACCGTGTCGAATGCCGCGGAGAGGTCTAGGAGGATGAGGGCCGCTGTTTCTCCATTGTCCATCAGGGCTCGGATGTCATCGGTGGCGGCGATGAGGGCGGTCTCGGTGCTGTGGTTGGCTCGGAAGCCGGACTGTGAGGGGTCGAGGGATCCGTTCGTCTCGAGGAAGGCGGCCATCTGCTTGTTGACGGTCTTCTCGATGACTTTGGCTGGAAACGGGAGGAGCGAGATGGGGCGGTAATTCTTGAGTTCGGTGGGGTCCGCTGTGGGTTTTTTGAGAAGAGCGCTGAGTTCGGCGTGCTTCCAGCTCTCGGGGAAGGTGGCGGTGTCGAAGGATGTGTTGATGATGTCTCGCAGGTGGGGTGCGATGACAGCGTCGGCCTTGTTGAAGACGTGGTGAGGGCAGGGGTCGGTCGGTGATCCGGAGTGGATGGAGTTCATCGTGCGGATGGTGTCTTCGGTGCTGATCGGGGTCCAGGCGTGGAGGGTGGTGGTGGGGGGTGGTTGTTCGGTCATGGTGTGCGTTGGTTGGTTGTTGAAGCTGTTGTGTATGTCCGCGATCTTGTTGTGGAAGTATGAAGCGAGGGAGTTGCAGAGGTCTTGCGATGGGGTGATGTCGTTGTTTCCTGCGCTGGGGTTGGAAAGCTCTTTCACGATGTTGAAGAGTTCCTTGCAGTTGTGTGCGTTGTTGTCCAACCGGTCCTTGAATGCTGTTTTCTTGGCGGCGCGGATCAGCTGGTGGTGTTTCCGGGTGGCAAGTTTGAAGGAGGTCCTGTTGTCCGGTGTCGGTTCCCTTCTCCAGACTTTCTCGAGGGCTCGGCAGTTCTTCTTGGAGCTCTTGAGTTTGTCGGTGAACCATGGGGCTTTCTTGCTGCCGGGTCTGCTGGGCGGGGTCCTCAGTGGGGCGAGTTCGTCCGCGCAGTTGCTGATCCACTTCGTGAGGTTGTCGGCGGCCTGGCTGGGGTTCGCTGAGCTGGCAGGAGGGTGCTGGCTCAGGGAGGTGGCGAGCTGGTCTGCTGTGATCTTGTTCCAGCTTCTGCGGGCGGCCTGTTCCTGGTGGTGGTGGGTCGTTGTTTTCTTGAAGGTGAAGTGGACGCAGCTGTGGTCCGTCCAATGAAGCTCTGTGGCGTGGCTGAAGTCGATGTCCTTGCTGGATGAGAAGACAGCGTCGAGTGTGTGTCCGGCGAGGTGGGTGGGGGTGGACACCAGTTGCTTGAGTCCCAGGTTGGCGAGGTTGTCGAGCAGGGTGCTGGTGTTGCGGTCGTTGTTGTTCTCCAGATGGAAGTTGAGGTCTCCCAGGAGGATGTAGTCAGCGGAGGGGAGGGCATGTGGGCTGACGAAGTCGGCGATGTCCTCGCTGAATTGTGTGCGTGGTCCAGGGGGTCGGTAGATCAGGGTGCCTCTGAGGGTGGTGTTCGGGTTGGTGTGGATCTGGAAATGCAGGTGTTCGGCGGTGGTCAGGGAGTTGTCGGTGCTGGTCGTGAGACGGATGGTGCTCCTGTGGATGATGGCGATGCCTCCTCCCATCTGGTTGGCGTTTCGGTCCCTCCGGACGATCTTGTAGCCCTCTGGGATGGCGATGGCGATGTCGGGAGCTGAAGAGGCGTTCATCCAGGTCTCCGTGAGGAAGGCAACGTCTGGAGCTGTGGTGTCGAGGAGGTTCCAGAGTTCGATGGCATGTCTGTGGACGGAGCGGGTGTTGAGCAGGATGCACTTGAGGTGGGTGCTGCTGGTGTTCGGCTTGGTGGGTGCTGGTGCGAGGCAGGTCCGGATGCAGGTGAACTTGCAGGCGTGGCAGCTGAAGGGTCCGTGGGTACGTCGTGGAGAGGCTTGATGGCAATCTGGGAGTCGGCCGGTGTTGAGAGCGGTGAGGGTGGCGGCGGAGTACGTCAGGCGGGTCGGTCGGGGTCTTCGTGGGCCAGGGGTCCTGGCACTGGGCGCGGTCCAGGCGCGGACGGGCGTAGACGGGCTTACCTTTGGCGCGCCTTCGGCGCACAATCGGCGCGCCCGCTGCGCGTGACCGCTGCGCGTTCGCAAGGTCGCCATTTAAGGCGAAGTGCGCGGGTGGGCGGAGCAGCTGGGAGGCGGGAGCGGGGAGGGTACAGAAGAAAAGGGGCGGGGCTAATGGCGGTGGCGGGAAGCGGGAGCGGGGAGGGAGAGCGGCGAGGTAGGCGGGCAAGCAGGAAGGAGACAGGCACAATGGAGGTCAAATACACGAGGAGAAAAACGTCACAGAAAAAACAGGCAATAATACAGGACAAAACGGGGAAAAAACAGTGGAAACGCGATCTCGGGCACAGAAATAAAACAAGCACAATTTTCCGACAAAACGGGCAAAAACCAAAGGGGAGCGCTCAAGGCAGCAGCGAGGACGGCGCTGAGGCAGAGGCAGGCACTGGGGGCACACGCAGCAGCTGGTGGCCGTGCGGCGCGGGGGTGTCCCACAAGTTCACCCCTGCAGTCACGGATACACGTCTGCACCGTTATGCTCTGTCTCCTCCGTTCTCCTCCAAGTCACTGGAACCTTCTTCCTACTCTCTGTCTCGTCAGCTGCTCTCTCTCTCTGCTTTGCACTACTTCTCTCTCCTCTCAATCACGGACTGTCTTCACTTTTCAGCTTCGATCTTATAAATTTGGTTTCTACCACTCTGGTATTCGTTCTCTCTGCTAACTGCTTCACTCTGTATGCTCTGATCTTAATGTCAAAGCTCACCAGCTGCTCCAACTAAAATAACTTCAATCTTTCTAAGAGAGTATTAGCTTCTCGGTCTTCCTCGGACTTCAAGATGGCGACTGTCTGCCTTAAGATGATTAATCGCAATGATGCTAACGGCTAGCTGCCGCCTACGAACTGACTGACTCACTACCTCATGCTTTCGCTAATATGGAACCTTGTTCATGCATGGAAAGTTACGGCCAGTGACCTGCCGCCCACCAAATTCTTGTACCTCCCCGTACCAAGGACACGTTCTCAGCCGGCCGGCCTGATGTTATGTCTTCGATACAAAGAAAAATACAGTTCTTCGATAAGGGCCAGCCTGAGCCGGTTCTCTCCAAGCGAACAACACCTCATAACTAAAACATTGCATTTGACCTAGAAGCATCTCAAGCTGCCGAGGCAGAAAGAAAGATGGAGTCTCTCCCGTTCGAGGCCTACAAGGCCCGAAATAAGCATAACTCCATCAGAAATATACTAGCACTCTTACAAAAGGACGGATTAATACTAATACTAAGGATACTAATACTAAGGAATCTATCCCTTAACATAGGTTTATAAGCCCTAGAATAAAAGAAAGGGTAGGGGATTGCATCAAACGCCTTGTAAATAGGCCCGGTCTAAGGTTCTAGTCCTCTTATTAGAATGATAGCAGACTAAAGTCACCCTCAATCACCTGCACCTGCGTCAACTTGAGACGGCTCTAAGAATCCAATGCCATTGGCGGGAGCCAGCTACAACAATCCGTCATCTCCTAGAGTGACTCTATGGTCTCACCGGGAGACCATAGAGTCACTCTAGGAGATGACGGATTGTTGTAGCTGGCTCCCGCCAATGGCATTGGATTCTTAGAGCCGCCGCCTGTGGATGTGGCACTAGAATCCAGGAAAGACCATCGCAGATAATGGGCCCAACTGCAGACATTGTCCCTAAGACTCTGGTGACCTAGAAGGAGTCTGAGTTAAGTGCTAGTTTGAATTGGTGGTGCTCAGATTGTGTATCCACACATGCATGTGATGAGAGCTGAGCCCCATTGTGATGAGGGTGCCCTGTGAGTGATGCTGGTATGAGAGTAAAGGCTCGGATGGCACATTGAAAGGCTTCAATGTAGTGGGGGTTGAATAGCCGGATGCAACCTCAACCTGAGCTTAAAGGTAGATGCGGGTTGAATCCAATGGATGATAACTGCTGAGAAGAAATTGCTGGTCTATGGCTGGGCGGTCTGTTAGGGAAGGATGTTGTGCTGTGAGTTTTTATTTAGTAGCCCCTGTTGGGCACTTGGGGAGGCTGTGTACATCCTGGCAAAAACACAGGGTGGGCAATCTCGACAGTGATGCTGTGCCTGTATTGCCAGTGGGTGGGAAGTTCCTATTTATTGGTCGTTTGATGGTTGCAAGCATTATGGGTGCGCAGTGATCGGAGAGGCTGGGTGGCGGTCGAAGGTCCACAAGCAGGATGAATGTCCAACATTGATCATATGATGAAGGGGGTTAGGTTCCTTAGTTGGAATATTAGGGGTCTGGGCACTTGCACCAAGAGAAGTGAAAGCTCATGGTTTAGAAGACGATCTGTCACTGACAGAAGTTCTTGAGGCAGTGGCAAAGCTTTGCCCTGGGAAGATCCCTGGCACTAACAGGCTACCCGTGGAATTTTATAGGCGCTACACTGATATCCTTATGTCCCCACCTCCTCTGACTTTTCACAGACACCCAGGAAGAGGATGTTCACCTGCCGGATCTGTGGATGGCTACTATTGTGGTCATACACAAGGAGGGCAAACTGTTAAATCCAAAAATAAAAGTTTTAAAATCCAGTTAAGGTTCAAAATAAAGGTTTAATTTTGAAGGCATAGTACTGCTGTGTTCAAAGTCCAGTTACAGAATGAATAGATACACATTCTAAACAGAATGAGGGCAACTGAAGAGCATGTGCTAGAGCATGTGTCCCACATTCATAAAAACACAATGTACTTAAATGGGAAAGGGACAAATATGGAATAACAAAAATGTACTAAAACATAGAAGAGGCAATATAACACATCTCTTCCCTTGAGAAAAATATACAGAGAGAAACATAGCACAAAAGAGGAGATAATTTATCCATACACATTTAAAAAATTTGCAACACGTTTGGCATTCCAAACTTTTCCATCTTGTGTGACTACGCTGTTACGATAAACTCTTATAATTTTCATAGGTCTCCCAAACTTCGCTTCTCCCTTTAGTAAGATTCCAGGAGTCAAGTCTGCACAAAAAGCTGAATTGATAGCCTTAATCATAACTTGCAAAATTGGGAAAAATTGGAGGGTAACCATTTACACTGACAGTCAGTATAGTTACGGGGACTTTGGCCAACTCTGGATGCAGAGGGATTTCATGACTTCTTCAGGAACCCCTATTAAAAATGGACATTTTGTAAAAGAATTAATTGAAGCAATTCAATTACCAAAAGAAGTGGCCGTTGTCAAGTGTGCTGCTCACCAATCTGGAAACAACAAAGATCGTTATGGTGACCAAGTTGCCCAACATTGTGCTAAATACAAAAGAGCAGTAAACAAGAAAATCGATGGATGTGGAATCAGCTGCCAACTTATGCTACTATGGGGCATAGGAACATGGGAGGAAGTGAGAGATTTTTAAAATGAAGCAGAACCCAAAGAGAAGGAAGGATGGGAGAAAATAGGGTGTCAGGGAAGAACTAATGATGGTGTAATTGTTTACCTAGAGGGAAGACCTGTTTTACCTAACTGTATGCTTGCACCTATGGCTAGAATGTACCAAGGGGGCACACACATAGGCAGTGATGCAATGATAAGACTATTTAGACAGGATTGGTTTAATGCTAGGTTCAGGAACGTAGCAGAGAGTCTTTGCAAGAGATGCTTAATTTGTCAATAAATGAATCCAGGCAGGAAAACTGTAGTTTGTCCTGGAAAGATTGGAAAAGCAGAGGGTCCATTCATAAGACTCCAGATTGATTTCATTCAGTTGCCCGCTTGTCGAGGATTGAAATATGTCCTTGTTTGCTTATTATATAGAACAACAAGGGCACCCATACGAGTCAGCACAGGACCTCGGGGAACATATTTTAAAGAGCAACAGTGGTCCCATGCATAGGAAGTATACGAGCACAAATAAATATAGACACAATGGAAGCTATATTCAGTAATGACTTGTCCAGCCGGACAGAGGTCCAATTTTTACTTAGAAAAGAGTTCACACAAAGATACCTTCAACAATTCTACGAAGTAGGGCACACGCCTGTACCCAAACGTATACAGATTGGCATGGTGAAGAAAGTAGTCAAGAGGTAGAACAGAGTTTTTAGGCAGAAGCTGTAGATTTCTGTAAGTTACACAATAACAGAAATTCAATTCAACACCATTACGAGCCTAACACATGGGCTACACATTCACAGTATATAGTGTTTAAGAAGTCGACGGCGTTTCGATCCCATTATAAAATCAGAGGGATCATCATCAGGACAAAATGTTGCCTAAATAGTACAAGCCACAGTAGCCTAAGGTACCGCGCAGAGGATGTAAGCCAGGTAGACTTAAGGGACAGTGGAGTGTCAAGGGAATCCCTGTTTGGGAAGCCTTGCAGACACAGACCGGCAGGGATACTCAGTTGCGTATTGGATTATTTAAAAGAGATCGACCTCCTGTGTAAGGAAGAGAGGGGGATTGAAACCTCTAAGTAAGGGCATGCATGGCTAGAATGGAGTATCGACGATGGTAGAGCTTACCCGTGATAAGGGAGACTTTGGGTAGCGCGCCAGTGGAATGCTCGGTCGCGTAAGGGGGGAAGGTGAGCCTGAGTAAAAACCGGGGGAGAACCGGGTTAGTGTACCAAGCCAAAACTAGGAAGCAGTTGCTGACGGTATTGAACCGGGGAGGAAGCTTACATTGTCGATGGGCTGTAGTGTCTTCCCTGGCAGTTGCAGTGGCTTACTGTCGGGGGGAGATTTAAAAGGGCTTGTGGTTGGCTGGAATGAGTCACATGTGACGGTAAAGACAGGTGTAGGACAACGCGTCGGCCATATTGAGTGAGTGGCAACATGCACCAAGGTTTGCAAGGGCTCGTGATTGGCTGGAAAGGAGCGACATGCGATGGTAAAGATAGGTGTAGGACAACGCGGCGGCCATATTAAGTGATTGGCAACATGCACCAAGAGTGATCAAGTGAACAAAATTGCGTGGGGGGAAAAAACATTAGATTACCATACAAAGTACACTTAACTGAATTGCGTTGCTGACATTTATCATGACCTGAATTACATTAAATTACATTAAATTAGTCCAGTCCTCCTGTAGGTTGAGCCCCGAATTCAAGCTATAGGTTCGCAGGATCCATTTGAGCTCCTTTTTATTTAGCATTTTGGATAGGTCACCACCTCTCGGGGGCAGGGTCACTTGGCTGATCACAGTCCATCTTATCTCGTTCTCCGTGTGTCCTTTTTCAATAAAATGTTCCATAAGAGGGGCATTCATGGTTTTACATCTGATTCTACTCCGTTGTTGCGAGATCCTTAACTTGACTTTTTGTTTGGTCTGTCCCACGTAGATCAAGTCACAAGGGCACAGAATTGCATAGACCAAGTTACAACTGTTACAATTGGTGAAAGTTTTCAGCACATTTCTCGTTTCTTTGAAGACAAAGTCTTTCCCTTCAATGCAATAGTCACACACTACACAGCAGCCACATTTAGAGTGTCCCCTCAGAGGAGGAAGCGACCAAAGATCATTAAGAGTGGTGTTGACTGTTTTCGGGAGGGGAAGAGCGGCCCTCACCAGGTGGTCTTTTAGGTTTTTGCTTCTCTTGAAAGCAAACATGGGAGTATCTAAATCTAGATTCCCTGAGTTGAGAATATGCCAGTTCTTTTTGATACTTTTGCGGATTTTGTTGGACACAGGGGAGAAAGTGGTGACACAGACAAGTTAGTCAGATGGCTTTTTTTCTCTAGGTTCTAGTAGAATTTCATGTGGACAATACCACGCCCTTTTCATGGCATTCTTTACTAGGCGGCGTGGGTAGCCCCTGAATCTGAGTTTATCGGCAAGTGTGTTAGCCTCCCTGAAATAGTCTGTTTTGAGAAAACAATTTCGCCTCAACCTCAAGAATTGGGAGTAGGGTAGGCTATCTTTCAAAGCTCTGGGGTGGCAGCTGTTGTAGCTTAATAGTGTGTTCCTCTCAGTCGGTTTTCGAAATAGAGAGGTAAACAACAAGCCATCCTTATGCTGAATACACAGATCTAGGAAGGGGATACTAGTTTTGCTGTGAGTCAGGGTGAAGGTTAGGCCATTACAGTTGTTGTTCAACCAGTGCTGAAATAATGGCAGAGCTTCAACCAGTCCACCCCAGATCATAAAGACGTCGTCTATATATCGCTTCCACATATGGACCCCTTGATGGAATGGGTTGGTGGAGGGGAGGATAATGTCACATTCAAGCCAGTCCATGTATAGAATAGCCAGAGTGGGAGCAGAAATTGCACCCATGGAAGTGCCTTTTACTTGCTGGAAGTATTCGTTGTCAAACATAAAGAAATTTCGGGTCAGGCAGATTTACAACAATTGAATGATGAACAGGGTTGGTACAGTGTGGGGGCGTGGTCGGCTGTTTAGAATTCTCTCCATGAAAGTTAGGGAGTCTTTTTGGGGGATGTTCGTATAAAGCGATTCAACATCTAAAGTGCATAGAGTTTCGCTAACAGGGTCAAAAGGGTGGTTCTCGGTGAGATTTATCATAAACATGCTATCCCTGACATAGCAGTTTGTGATAGGTACAAAGTCTTTAAGGAAATAGTTAACAAAATGACCAAGAGGTTCCAACACAGAACCGCAACCAGAGACTATGGGGCGGTCGGGGGGATTATCAAGCCGTTTGTGAATCTTTGGAAGGGTATAAATAAGCGGGGTTCTGGGGTGGTCCACATTCAGGAAGTTCAGTTCATGTTTAGTGAGGAAGCCTGTTTCAAATGCCTCTGTCGTAATTTGTCTGATTAAGCCTTGTAGCTCTCTGGTAGGGTTAGTATGAAGTCTGCAGTAGTGGTCTGTGTTGGAAACTTGTTGTGGTAGTTCGGTTTTATAGCTGTCTATGTTTTGCAACACAATGCCACCTCCCTTATCAGCAGGCTTAATAATTAAGTCACTCTTTTCACGTAGTGACGAGATGGCCATTCTCTCATCGAGTGTAATGGTGTAAGGGATAAACGTGTGAGATTTGGCAAGATTTGTAGTTTCCTTAAGAACAACTTTCTCAAAAGTATTGATCTCTTTGGGGATCATATTGGATGTAGGGGAGAAGGTTGAGGGTGGTCGAAATGGAGTAAGGGCAGTTTTAGGTTGGGCTGGATTCTGGTCAAAGAAGGCACGCAGTCTTATTTTGCGGAAGAAGCCAAAAAATTGCTAGAGAAAATTGAAAAAAATATAACTGAATTTCACCGCATAGAGCAAAACAAGAAATCCGTGAAAGTCAAAAAAGACATTAAATCCTTTACCCAGGAAAGGACATACCCCTATCTCCAAAAGGATTTTTATACTAATCGCAATTTTAGTCAGAACCCACAGAACCCTAGACCTTGGGGTCGCTTCAACCGAAGGAATACGGTCGTGGGTTTCACTGACTCTTCTGCTGATTCTTCGGATAACTCTGACTCGTGTGAAGGCCCAAGTACTGCTACCCGCAACCCAAACCCTCATTTTTTAGCGAGAGGAGGAGGGGAAGCACCCAGAGGGGGCCGGGTAAAGCAACAAGCAAGATGGCACAACCCCCCAGGGGAGAGGCAAATGAGTCACAAGTTCTATCAGTGGTAACTGACCCTGATCCCTTAGACATGACCATACCTTTATTCAACTTATCGGATTATAACCTATCCTCACAGGAGATGTCCATCCTGAGTAAAGGACTCTCGTTTGTACCCACTACCAACCCCAATTTTCTTGATCTCCAGTCTGAACTTTTGGGCTTCTTCCGCAAAATAAGACTGCGTGCCTTCTTTGACCAGAATCCAGCCCAACCTAAAACTGCCCTTACTCCATTTCGACCACCCTCAACCTTCTCTCCTACATCCAATATGATCCCCAAAGAGATCATTACTTTTGAAAAAGTTGTTCTTAAGGAAACTACAAATCTTGCCAAATCTCACATGTTTATCCCTTACAACATTACACTCGATGAGAAAATGGCCATCTCGTCACTACGTGAAAAGAGTGACTTAATTATTAAGCCTGCTGATAAGGGAGGTGGCATTGTGTTGCAAAACATAGCTATAAAACCGAACTATCATGACAAGTTTCCAACACAGACCACTACTGCAGACTTCATACTAACCCTACCAGAGAGCTACAAGGCTTAATCAGACAAATTACGACAGAGGCATTTGAAACAGGCCTCCTCACTAAACATGAACTGAACTTCCTGAATGTGGACCACCCCAGAACCCCGGTTATTTATACCCTTCCAAAGATTCACAAACGGCTTGATAATCCCCCCCGGCCGCCCCATAGTCTCTGGTTGCGGTTCTGTGTTGGAACCTCTTGGTCATTATGTTAACTATTTCCTTAAAGACTTTGTACTTATCACAAACTGCTATGTCAGGGATAGCATGTTTATGATAAATCTCACCGAGAACCACCCTTTTGACCCTGTTAGCGAAACTCTATGCCCTTTAGATGTTGAATCGCTTTATACGAACATCCCCCAAAAAGACTCCCTAACTATCATGGAGAGAATTCTAAACAGCCGACCACGCCCCCACACTGTACTAACCCTGTTCATCATTCAATTGCTGTAAATCTGCCTGACCCGAAATTTCTTTGTTTGACAATGAATACTTCCAGCAAGTAAAAGGCACTTCCATGGGTGCAATTTTTGCTCCCACTCTGGCTATTCTATACATGGACTGGCTTGAATGTGACATTATCCTCCCCTCCACCAACCCATTCCATCAAGGGGTCCATCTGTGGAAGCGATATATAGACGACGTCTTTATGATCTGGGGTGGACCGGTTGAAGCTCTGCCATTATTTCAGCACTGGTTGAACAACAACTGTAACGGCCTAACCTTCACCCTGACTCACAGCAAAACTAGTATCCCCTTCCTAGATCTGTGTATTCAGCATAAGGATTGCTTGTTGTTCACCTGTCTGTTTCGAAAACCAACTGAGAGGAACACACTATTAAGCTACAACAGCTGCCACCCCAGAGATTTTAAAGATAGCCTACCCTACTTCCAATTCTTGAGGTTGAGGCAAAATTGTTTTCTCAAAACAGACTATTTCAGGGAGGCTAACACACTTGCCGATAAACTCAGATTCAGGGGCTACCCACGCTGCCTAGTAAAGAATGCCATGAAAAGGGCGTGGTATTGTCCACGTGAAACTCTACTAGAACCTAGAGAAAAAAAGCCATCTGACAAACTTGTCTGTGTCACCACTTTCTCCCCTGTGTCCAACAAAATCCGCAAAAGTATTAAAAAGAACTGGCATATTCTCAACTCAGGGAATCTATAATTAGATACTCCCATGTTTGCTTTCAAGAGAAGCAAAAACGTAAAAGACCACCTGGTGAGGGCCGCTCTTCCCCTCCCAAAAACAGTCAACACCACTCTTAATGATCCTTGGTCGCTTCCTCCTCTGAGGGGACACTCTAAATGTGGCTGCTGTGTAGTGTGTGACTATTGCATTGAAGGGAAAGACTTTGTCTTCAAAGAAACGAGAAATGTGCTGAAAACTTTCACCAATTGTAACAGTTGTAACTTGGTCTATGCAATTCTGTGCCCTTGTGACTTGATCTACGTGGGACAGACCAAACAAAAAATCAAGTTAAGGATCTCGCAACATCGGAGTAGAATCAGATGTAAAACCATGAATGCCCCTCTTGTGGAACATTTTATTGAAAAAGGACACACAGAGAATGAGATAAGATGGACTGTGATCAGCCAAGTGACCCTGCCCCCGAGAGGTGGTGACCTATCCAAAATGCTAAACAAAGAGGAGCTCAAATGGATCCTGCGAACTGATAGCCTGAATTCGGGGCTCAACCTACAGAAGGACTGGACTAATTTAATGTAATTCAGGTCATGATAAATGTCAGCAACGCAATTCAGTTAAGTGTACTTTGTATGGTAATCTAATGTTTTTTCCCCCCTCGCAATTTTGTTCTCTTGATCACTCTTGGTGCATGTTGCCACTCACTTAATATGGCCGCCGCGTTGTCCTACACCTATCTTTACAGTCGCATGTGGCTCCTTTCCAGCCAATCACGAGCCCTTGCAAACCTTGGTGCATGTTGCCACTCACTCAATATGGCCGCCGCGTTGTCCTACACCTATCTTTACCGTCACATGTGACTCCTTCCAGCCAACCACGAGCCCTTTTAAATCTCCCCCCGGCAGTAAGCCACTGCAACTGCCAGGGAAGACACTACAGCCCATCGACAAGGTAAGCTTCCTCCCTGGTTCAATACCGTCAGCAACTGCTTCCTAGTTTTGGCATGGTATACTAACCCGGTTCTCCCCCGGTTTTTACTCAGGCTCACCTTCCCCCCTTACGCGACCGAGCATTCCGCTGGCGCGCTACCCAAAGTCTCCCTTATCACGGGTAAGCTCTACCATCGTCGATACTCCATTCTAGCCATGCATGCCCTTACTTAGAGGTTTCAATCCCCCTCTCTTCCTTACACAGGAGGTCGATCTCTTTTAAATAATCCAATACGCAACCGAGTATCCCTGCCGGTCTGTGTCTGCAAGGCTTCCCAAACATCGATTCCCTTGACACTCCACTGTCCCTTAAGTCTACCAGGCTTACATCCTCTGCGCGGTACCTTAGGCTACTGTGGCTTGTACTATTTAGGCAACATTTTGTCCTGATGATGATCCCTCTGATTTTATAATGGGATTGAAACGCCGTCGACTTCTTAAACACCATATAATGTGAATGTGTAGCCCATGTGTTAGGCTCGTAATGGTGTTGAATTGAATTTCTGTTATTGTGTAACTTACAGAAATCTACAGCTTCTGCCTGAAAACTCTAAGCTACCTCTTGACTACTTTCTTCACCATGCCAATCTGTATACGTTTGGGTACAGGCTTGTGCCCTACTTCGTAGAATTGTTGAAGGTATCTTTGTGTGAACTCTTTTCTAAGTAAAAATTGGACCTCTGTCCGGCTGGACAAGTCATTACTGAATATAGCTTCCATTGTGTCTATATTTATCTGTGCTCGTATACTTCTTGTTTGCTTATTTTCAAAGTGGGTGGAAGCGTACCCAACCAGGAGAAATGACAGTTTAACTGTGGCCAAACTCCTGTTGAGGGAACTCATTCCCAGATTCGAATTTCCAAGAACGATTGAATCAGATCGAGGGTCTCATTTTAATAATGAAATAATTTGATTAATTTGTGAAGCATTCAAAATTGAACAAAAGCTGCACTATGCATACTGCCCAGAGGCTTCTCGAGCGGTAGAACAACTGAATGACACAATAAAATCAACACTGGGAAAGGTGTGTGAATCCACCCCATTGGAGTGGCCTGATGGTTTACCTCTTGTCCAGATGGGACTCAGAAGCATACCAGACAAAAAGTCAGGCTTGAGTCCCCATGAGATACTCATGGGAAGGGCAATGAGGCAAGCATGTGTGCCAGGACACAAGCTGTTGAACATATCTGATGACTTGATATTGGAGTATTGCAAAGAGTTGGCTGATCAAGTGCGCTCAATTTCTCACCAGGTTGGGGAAGAGGCTGTGACCAGACAGTCGACTCAAGCACATGATTTGAATCCAGGTGATTGGGTAGTGATAAAAGATCTCACCCGAGAATTGTGCCTAGCACCAAGGTGGGGAAACCCACATCAAGTCATACTGGTTACCACCACTGCTGTAAAGTTTGCAGTTATACCTAATTGGATTCATGCCAGCCATACCAAAAGAGTAACTGAACCTGACGGAGCAGAGGCTGAAGGTTGTACAGCTGAAGGATTGCAAGAATTGGATCCTGAAGTAGCTGATGATGAAAGGCCGATCACAAGTCAGGATGATTGGATCCCAATAGTAGAAATACCTCAAATAACAGTGAGAACAAGAAGTCAAACTTATTTAGACAGTCAGAGTGATAGTGAGAATGAGATAGGAATAGAAGAACACACTCAGATCACAGAAACAAAAGCAAATATAAAATCTGAGGAGGACCAGATAAGGAAAGAGCAATGCACTCAGACAGAAGAAAAGACAAACAGCACTTTCGAATCTGAGGAGGGACAGATAGGTACTAGAGAAAACGCACAGGCAGAAGACAATCAAGAGATTATAAGACCTGAGCAGGACCAGATAGGTAAAGAAAAATGAGTTCAGGAAGAAGACGGAGAACAAAGTCAAAGCAAACAAAATCCTGAACAGGATCAGACTAGTGTAGAAGAACCCATCCAGGCAGAAACAGCAAAGGTAATAAGCCCTGGACGAGGTCAGATAGAGAGGAAAACGGCAGACAAAAATAGACATAGTGTGCCACAGGAAAATGAAACCAAAAGAGCATTTGAAGAAAATAAAAGCACAGTGCCAGTTAAAAGACTCAGAAAAGGTGATACTTGGCCTAGTGTTATCAAGAGACTGACATATTGCATTAAAACAATAAATGAAGAACCAGACCAAGTAGAAGAAATAAAAAGCCAGTCTGGGCCATCAACAGAAAAACCAAGAAGGAGAAGTCCACTTTTAAAAAGACTGAATAATAAATTCAAAGGTCCCGAATGGACAAATGTAATTCTTGAAGATTTCGAGAACCTGGAAATAAGTGGAGACAGTGATGACAAATGAATTGCTGATCAAATTGATGAAGAAGTGAGACCAACTTGAAAATATAAGTTCACAGTTTATATATTGTGAATATTTTCAAACAGGGGATTCATTCTCCTTAGTCAGAAATGGCTGATAATAGAGCTACTGGAAACCCGAAAAGAAATTGCATAAAGACATGTTGTAGAATATGCATTAGTAGTATATTGATAGTGCTCAATGCATGTCTAGGATTGATGATAGCGATACCTTATTTAATGACAGCAAGTTAACAGAATGACACTAGTACACATGGAAAGGTGGCTAAACTTAAGCAAGGTAGAGTAGAATGAGAAGCACCAGTTGAGACAGATTTACATCACAGTATAAAAAGAAAGGAAACTGTTTTCGCTAACCAGTTAGTACATTATGTAGAAACGATGGAAGTTAGTGATTGCTACGTATGTTTGAAATTACCGACATCAGTAGCAGAAGGAGTGACATATCATTATTTACCTCTGACATATGGTATATCATGTAGTATTTTATCTAGTTTGTTTTATAGAACTGGAAAATTAAAATATTATTATTCTAACCTAGAACTGTTTTTTCCCCAGAATTTCCGTTATGCAGAAACATGAACCCTGTCCTTAGCAGTAGAGATTCACAGTTAATGGGTGAATATTTACTAACAATGAAAACAATAGATATAGCTAAAGCTCACAAAGATAATCTAACATGTACGTTATATGAGGAAGAAAAGATATTTTTGAATTTAGTAGAGAAAAGGAGACAGGATTTCCATAGAAAGGCTACTGAACCAAAACCACAGATACCTAAATGGGCTGAAAGGGAAGAATTTATTGCAACTGGCAAGACTCATGTTGCTGTGTCCCTGGATCTTGAAAAAAGGGGGAAAATCTGTCTACATAGGTTAACAAGCATTTACAATGCAATGGTCTCTGCATTGTTAAAGTTAAAACTATTGGCATTGCTCATGACATTATTTTTATTTATGTTTTTGTTTTCAAAACATGAATAAATGGCATTGTCATTTACAATGCCAATAGCTTAATCACTCGCAAATGTGAGACCTATTGCATTTGGACCCACACAGAGCCACACGCACACACACATACAGAGCCACCCACACAGTCATTCCCATATAGCCACCCACACACACACACAGACAGAGCCACCCACACAGAGCCACCCACATAGAACCACACACACACAGAGCCACACACACAGAGCCACACACATACACAGAGCCACACACACACACACACACAGAGCCACACACACAGAGAGCCACACCCACACACAGAGCCACACACACACACACAGAGCCACACACACACACACAGAGCCACACACAGAGCCACACACACACACACAGAGCCACACACACAGAGCCACACACACACACACACAGAGCTACACACACGCACACAGAGCCACACACACACACATAGAGCCACACACACACACTCAGAGCCACACACAGAGTCACACACACACACACAGAGCCACACACACACACACACAGAGCCACACACACACACACAGAGCCACACACACACACAGAGTCACACACACACACAGAGTCACACAGACACACACACAGCCACACACACACAGAGCCACACACACACAGAGCCACACACACACACACACAGAGTCACACACACACAGAGCCACACACACAGAGCCACACACACACACAGAGCCACACAAATACACACACACAGAGCCACATAGAGCCACACACACACACACACAGAGCCACACACAGGGAACAGAGGCCATAAAAAACGCTCACAACGAGGGGGCAGGAAAGCAAGCACAGCGAGGGGGCAGGGGAGCAAGCACAGCGAGGGGGTAAGGGAGCAAGCACAGCAAGGGGGCAGGAGAGCAAGCACAGCGAGGGGGCAGGAGAGCAAGCACAACCAGGGGGCAGGGGAGCAAGCACAGCGAGGGGGCAGGAGAGCAAGCACAGCAAGGGGGCAGGGGAGCAAGCACAGCTAGGGGGCAGGGGAGCAAGCACAGCGAGGGGGCAGGGGAGCAAGCACAGCGAGGGGGCAGGGGAGCAAGCACAGCCAGGGGGCAGGAGAGCAAGCACAGCCAGGGGGCAGGAGAGCAAGCACAGCCAGGGGACGGGAGAGCAAGCACAGCCAGGGGGCAGGGGAGCAAGCACAGCCAGGGGAGCAAGCAAAGCGAGGGAGCAGGAGAGCAAGCACAGCGAGGGGGCAGGAGAGCAAGCACAGCGAGGGGGCAGGAGAGACTCACAGCGAGGGGGCAGGTGAGCAAGCACAGCGAGGGGCAGGAGAGCAAGCACAGTGAGGGGGCAGGTGAACAAGCATAGCGAGGGGGTAGGGGAGCAGGCACAGCGAGGGGGCAGGGGAGCAAGCACAGCCAGGGGGCAGGAGATGGCGGGAGGAGCAACTCAGTGGGTTGGGGACGCTTCAACAATCCAGGGCTCCCAGATCCCCACTGGCAAAGAGCTGTGCCAGCCCCTACAGACTCAGCCTGGCAGTGACATGATCTGCCACCGGCGGGCAGTCCTCACAGGCTGAGCCCTTGAGCTAGACACCCCCAGCTGGGTCTAAGCTGGCACTGCCAAAGACTGTACAGGCCCAAGTGGGGTCAAACTCAGCCCAGCAGCGACCATGTTCGACCCTATGCGGTGGACCCGACGCCCGGTGAGCCCACACAGTATTTGGTGAGCCCCCCGCCAGCGCCGCCCCACCAGGCCCCCCCGCCCCGCACCAGGGCCACAGGAGCCTCGCCGCAGCAGCGCTGGTTCTCTGCCGGAGGATTGGGGGCGCATACCACCCCAAGGGAGCACCGGAGACAGGCACAATCCCGGAGGCCCAGCTCACCGTGGCAAAGGATCCCTCGCGCTCAGCGCAGGGAAAAGCCCGGTATGACAAAGCCAGCAAAGCCCATCTAGCGGTGGAGGCGGGAGCCGCGGACGCCAGGTCGGGATAAATGGGCACCGCTATTAGAAGTGACTGGTCACGCTCGTGCTGATATCCGCTGTATATAATGTAAATAAATATCCGTTGTTTTGATGTCCTGACTTGCCTAGAGTACGAGTCGACCCCCTCCTAAAAATCCGGAAGTGGCCCTTCCGTTTTAGTGGCTAGTAAAATATAAAAAACAACAAGGTAAATTATAGCGTGCACTAATGAATCAGACGGCCATTTTATAATGGAATATTTTTCAAGTTGACCATGGGAATGTTTGCGCATGGAAACGAAAGTATCAAGTATGCTTCAGTGTCTTGAATAAAATATTTGTAGAAGATTATGTATCGATGATGTATCAGATAGCACGCGAAATGCGTTTCTAATACAAAAATGTAGTTTTGTAATAACTTCATGATGATAATATTATTTACACATATTGTCCAGTATATTACTCAGACTGATTTTTAAATTAGCAGAAATCCATGACACCAACATTTGCATCGGTTTCTTGATCTGTGCTCGTCCTTCTCTGCCGCAGCCTTTCGCAGGGGCGCTGTCTGCAGATGTCACCCGCGGCAACGGCTATCACGAGCGACGTTCCTCGGAAGTTCCTCCTTTTTTCGATGACGTCTGACTGCGCTGTGTTGCTGTTGAATGTCCGGGATGTTCCGAGAAGGGTAGCCATGGAGGGACCAGAGAGGAGTTATGGGGAACTTGGGAAGGAGAGCAAGAGGGGGCGGCACGAGGAAACAGGCGTACAATGAGGGGGGGTCGGAAATTAAGCACAGTGAGGGAGCGGCACGAGGAAACAGACGCACAACGAGAGGGGGCAGAAAAGCAAGCACAACGAGGGGGGGAGGCGGAAAACTTACCGGCTCAGGGGGGGGAAGTCTCTGTCTGTTGCGCAAGCCTCTCAGTCGGACAACGCCATGCACACCACCATCTTTCTCCGAGGCGAGGCAGGAATGCCTCAGAGAAAGCACCGTCATTTTCGCATTCGGGGGCGTGGTTTTTGCTGTTGAGTGACGGATGACGTTACGCCGAGAAAACTGCAAAAAACACGCCCCCGAATCCAAAAAAGACGGGGCTTGAACTGAGTGATGCCCCTCTCCTCCAATGGCTGGCCTCCGTTTATATATATCTGAAAATTAAGACTAGGTTTAGGGATCCCACAGTGCTGAATTTGTATATATATATATATAGACAAAGGGGCTACCGTGAATCTACTCTCAAAGTGGCTTTGCAGAAAGCGAACAATAGAACTCGCGAATCTTTGCTAGACCAAACGCAGAACACTAGATCTGTCAGTGTCCCTGAGAATAGTACTGAAGCACCAAGACTCATAACTGCCTATAGCAGGCAAGCAAGACTAATAAAATCTATCATGTCACAAAGGTGGCCAGTCTTGCTTACTGATCAGGTGTTAAAACCTAGACTGCCTGATGGTCCAATTGTGACCTTTCGGAAGGGCCCTTCCTTAAGATCACATATCTGTCATGATTTTCCTGAACTTAGGAAGAAACAAGAGTGGATGAAATCTCGTTTTGGTTTCAAACGCTGCACTTCCTGCAGGGCGTGCAAATTTGGTAAATCTACTACTCAGTATTACACACCGTTCAGTGCTGACCCAATTAACATCAGGGGCCAGTTCACTTGTAAGACTGAGTTTGTCATATACGTCCTGACATGCACATGTGGACTTAGGGATGTCGGCAGTACGCGACAACCAGTGCATGTCAGGATCCTTCAACATCTCCGTGCCATCGTAAACAACGATCCATCATATCCGGTGGCCAGGCATTTTAAAAGCAATCATAAAAATGATTTGCAATGCCTATCATACTTTGTCATCGCCTCTGTAGACAAACCTGCGAGGGGTGGGGACAGAGATAGGATGCTGAGGAGACTTGAGTCCCAGTTTATTTTGGAATTAGACAGCAGATTTCCAAATGGGCTCAACAACACAGAAGATTTGCAAGTTTTCCTATAAACCTTTGTTGCCTGTTTTTCTACTTACCGCATAATAACATCTGTCAGTAATATCATTGGTTTTGGTATATCTTTGTACACAGAATTTCATATACACACTTTTTTACTTTCTCATTTTCCCTATCATAAATTGCTTCATGGGTGTTACCATATAGCTTTTTTCCACCTGTTAATTTTTTTGGGGATACACTTTTTTATTTTATTAGGACATAGCCACACGGGACTACTTGTCATTTCCTGTTTTCCTTACTTATAACCACGTCAGAATTCATCTACAGTGGTTTCTCTACTACAGATCCATCTTTTTTGGTTTAATTACATTGTTGGCCTTCTTGCATTTCGAGCATTCTGGTTTCAGATTGCCTTGTTATACAAAAAGAGACATAGAACCCATTCATATTGGATTTTATCCAATTGTTTACATTTATGCAATTTTTGCACAGAATGGCACTTTGACACTTTATAATGCTGACAAAATAAATTGCACATTGCATTTGCACTTTATGAGGATGTTTACTTGCAAATTTGCACATGATTGCGTAGTTTGCACAATGTATGGGTTTTATTTAAATGAACTATTCAGTTTCTTTTTGAATGTATGTCAACAAGGTTCTCTTCGCTTGAGTCTGCTTGCATTATAAGCAATCATTTTATTTGCGTTTACATTGTATTTTACTTTGTTGCATTTATTGGCCATTGAATATATTGTTATAAATAATGGATTTTAACAAACTCATTTTTATATATTATGGATTTTAACCATTTAATGTGTAGTAGGGATTAACTGTTAACATTTATGTTTGGAAAACAGACTTTGTAGTGCTCACAATGGAGTATGTCCTTCCTTTCCATGATCACATGGTGTAGTGTTTGAAAAAAAGAAAAAAATGCTAATGAAAAAAATGTTAATTGACACACCTAAAAAAACTGTGAAGCTCTGGGTATTTAAATGTGAATGTCGCACTAACTGACTGTCTGTGAGCAAGGACGGATGCCCGAAACGCGTCAGATTTTGTTGGACTAGACTTTAATAAACCCTGTGCCTTCATTTACGTTTTGGGTTTGTGTGGTCTTTCTGGGTCGATGGAATGCGGAGCCCTGAAATACTGCTGTTGCTGTATATATATATATATATATATATATATATATACGAATTCAGCACTGTGGGATCCCTATACCTAGTCTTAGGTTTCATGGAGTGCTTAATTTGTAAAAAATGAAGTGCCTGGGCTGAAAATGCTGCCAAGGAGGCTACAGCCCACTTCTACCTCCGGTGTGCCCAACTTTCAACACTCGCACTGCCTCAGTCTCTATCCTGTGACCATGCTCTGCTGTCTGTCCCCTAAGACATGCGTTTTACTTCTTTACCTACACCGACAGATTAGTGTGAAAACAAAATGTACACCAAATGAAAATGCTTTTTTAAACATATTAATCAGTGCGGTCTGACTGGGTTTGTTGCAGGTCAGGAGGCTTCTTGAGCACAGCAGGTCATGTCACTGCTACTGCTTCCTGTAATTAGTTTGGTCCAGTTATGATGATGGCATAGGCATCCACTGCCCAGCTTGCTGTGACCCTGCCTGCCACAGTACAAGCACTGTCCCCAGCCGCAATGCTGCAATGCCTGTGAGACGTGAGTATGGCTGTTGCACCTACTGGGCTCAAGCACACTCAGCAATTAGCATGCTTGGAGGCAGCGCACGGAAACCGCAGGTTATTATTATTATTATTAAATTACACTTGTATAGCGCTATCTACCCGGAGGCCTCGTAGCGCTCATGACTGACACTTTATTAGCGCGGGCGCAGGGCAGATCAGTGTGCTTTTGCATACAAGTGTGTTTTAAGGGTTTTCCTAAAAGCAAGATGGTTAGTGATTTCCCGAAGAGATAGGGGGAGGGCGTTCCAGAGCCTGGCCGCGGTATGTGAAAATGAGCGACCACCCCATCGAGCCTTCTTGACTCTGACGGAGGTGGCCAGCTGAAGGGAGCCAGAACGGAGGGAACGCACAGGAACGTAGGGGGTGACCAAGGTCTGCAGAATTGCGGGACCAGTGTGATGGAAGGCCTTGTGTAAAATACACATAGATTTGAATTGCACTCTCGCCGCAATAGGGAGCCAATGGAGTTCTCTTAAGGCATCCCTGGCTGACTGTCGGCGAGGAAGATTGTAGAGGAGGCGGGCCGCACTGTTTTGGGTGACTTGGAGCTTTTGGATGACAAAGGAAGGGGCTCCCAAAAAAAGAGCATTCCCATAGTCCAGGCGCGATAATATCAGGGCCTGGACCAGTATCCTCCTGGCCTGAAAAGGAAGCAGGGGGAGCACCTTCCGCAGCATCCTCATCAACCCAAAACAGGTGGCTGCAATCTTAGTGGCTTGTACTGAGAAATTCAAGGCTGGGTCAAGCCAAATCCCTAGGCTCTTTATCTGGGGCTTGGGAGTCGGGGGCTCACCCAGACATGGTGGCCAGATGGATGTAAAAGCGGACAAAAATAGTGCACAAAATTGAGGTGGGCCACAGCCACATCAAGCACGTTGAGGATTGGAGCAATGCAGGGCTGCAGGCCCCCCACTACAATTATCCAATGGGAGGCTTAGGCCCAGGCAGTGGCAGGGTGCAGCAGACTCTGGGAATAGAATGCAAGCCATTTGTTAGTGTTGACTTCTTTGATTCATGACAGGAGTGACGACATCATCACTAAAGTAATGATTCACAATCGTGCCTGCCTGAACAGGCGTATGCCTGCCTATGAAAACATACTAGCCCATCACCATGCAAGGTATGTGGTTCCTTTTATTTTAAATTGGACAATTATTATTGAGACCTCCACCTGCAAGACCAGAAATCGTAGCCACGGCCCTGTGAAAGAAGTGCTGGTGCTGAGCACCTGAAAGTACCTGCTCAAATTAAGCACTGGTTTCATGTTGCGGAACGCATCTTTGCCATTAACAGAGGACACATAAATTATGTTACAGCAATACCTTTTCAGGAAGCACACGATTCAAGGGTTGATTGCTTCAGGACTTTATGGTATGGATAGAATACCACAGAACATAAGATGCGGCGACAAGGATTTAGAACTATAACGGAAAGCAGCAGGATGTGTATGTTGACTGGGCTGAGCCAAAGAGGAGTTCTAAACATGGAGTGCGGCCTATCAGCTTTTTTTTAGAATTATTTTGTCTAACCTTAAGTATTAGAATCGAAATAATATTTTGTAGTTTCACCTGGAGCGCCACGCGAGTATGTGAGGCCTTAAAAGGTGGTTATGAGCGAGTGATTTTTGAAGTTAGGATTTTATTTGTTAAAAGGCATTATATATTATTGCACAGCAGGCTGTTGTAGTGTTAGCATTCTAGTGTTCAGATCGGCGTGATGACGTAGCACGCCGATTCGCCATTTTAGGTGAAGCGCGCGAAGGTTTCATTACTGGCGCCGGTGCCAGACAAGCAACAGGCTCAGCGCTCTCTTTGGAAGTGCAAGCAGAAATAAAGATCACGCTTGCAACTAAACGTTGGTCGTGTCATCTGTGGGGAAGAGGTGATACTTTACAATGGCGACAAAGCTCGGATCGTAAAGAAAAAAACGGAACCAGGAAAAAAAAGAAAGGAAAAAAACGAACTCACGTGCAGGTCGAGCGACTGAAGCAGAGACACCCACAGCACGGCGCACGCTGGATAGAACATTGTCAACGCGCCACGACCACAGAGAGCGCGGCAGGGCCGTGATTCCACTCCCTGTGCTGCAAGGGGCACGCAACACAACACAAGACGCCCAGGTACAAGGGTCCCCAACTCATAAGCAACCCCATGCGTGAAGGGCAGGGGCGGCAGAGCTCCACTAGGCCACATCAGTAGGGTGGCAGAAGCACACGGCTACACGGCCAGTGGCGGACACAGTAGAGCAAACACACAGGACCACTGTATTTGTTGCACACCCTGCAGGGGAGTAGCACTGGCGGCCTCTGGGAGCAGAGATGCGTTGAGGCCCATAGCACCCCATTGAGTCCAAAAAGAGAAGGGGTGGATAACGCACCAGGGAGCCCCAAGGGACAAGGCGAGACACCACCAGGAGAAAAGCGCGAAACCATGTGCACGCTGGCGTCCTCAGCAACGGCACCCATACCGTTCCTACCCAAACCAGGTGAACCCCTAATGAAGTGGGAGGACTGGAGGGAATATATTTCCAACTACATTGAGGTTCTAGAGGACGGAAATGAGGAAAAATTTACAAGGAAAAGGAAAAGGAGAATACTGCTTCATAATTTGGGCTCGGAGGGGCTGAGGGTGTCCAAGAATCTGGTACCCAAACAGAGACAGGATAATGACGATGACGTATATGCTCATGCTATAGAAGAATTAAATGAACATTACAGGCCGGCCGTCTGTGTCTCAATTGACCGATACAACTTCCAACAACGGAAACAGGAAGAAGGGGAATCGGTCGAGGAATATGTTGCGGCACTCAAAAAGTTGGCGTCCACGTGCAGATATGCGAATTTGCATGACGAATTCATAAAGGATCAGATAGTGATGCACACGACGAGCAAAGCGGTGCAGGACAAGTTGTGGGCCAACGGGGACTCCTCCCTGAAGGAGGTAATGGCGATCGTCAAAAAAGCAGAATTGGCGAGGCGATGTGCAGAGGCAGCTAAAAAGGAAACGCTGGCCAGACCCATGGTGAATAGAATTGAAGAGGAGGCCCCCAGAAGAGATAACAGGATCAAGCGAGGACCACAGAGAGGCCCGAATAAATGGCAAGGAAACCCAGGACCGCCCGGGAACCACTCGAAGGGCGCTAAGAACTCGTGTTATCGGTGCGGCAGCACAACTCACGAAGCGCATGATAGGAAGTGCCCGGCATTCCGCGCCAAGTGCCTATTATGCGGGATCGTAGGACACTACGAAAAGGTGTGTCGGAGGAAAGCGACCAGGAGTGTAGTGAAATTTGTGGACCATGGGCAAGATGACCAAGAAGGAAGCGGTCCTGAAGAGGATGACACAGTCCTATGTATCTACGACCAGTTGCTGTGTGTGGACACCAAGAGATCAAGCAAGCCAGCGCTGGACATGCATATTGGAGGAGTGCCAATCAGCATAGTGGCAGATTCGGGGTCACCTTATACAATTGTGCAGCGGGCGGTATGGGACGAGAAGTTCAGGCCACAACTGGGCCCAGAGTTGGAGCGGCTGGACATACGGCCAGTAACGTATAATGGAGACCGAATACCCATGCTGGGTTTCAGACCACTCAAATTTCAATTCAATGGGCGCTGTGCATACTGCAAACTCTATGTCTCAGAGAAAGGACCGTCTGTACTGGGGTGAATGGACCAGGGTGACCTAGGCATCAAGTTAGACCCAGGAGGTGCGGTGCAAGTCTTGCTAACAGAGTCGGAACAATGGCCGAACCTGGAGAAATGGAAGAAAGACTACCCCAGAGTGTTCGGCGGGAAGTAGGGAAGCTGGAGTGGTTCACGCATAAAATCATCCTGAAAACAGAAGCGAAGCCGGTAGCACACATAGTGAGAAATGTGCCATTGGTGGTGAAAGAAGCAGTGCAAGTCGAACTTCAGGAGCTGGAGAAGAAGGGTATAATTGAGCCCATCACGTGCGCAGAATGGCTGGCGCCATTGGTGGTGGTGATGAAACCAAGAGGCAAGGTCAGGCTCTGTGTGGACCTGCGTGAACTAAACAAGAACATTGTGGTGGAGAAGTTCCCGCTACCCTGCATTGAGGAGATGCTGGCAAAGATCAGAGGAATCAAGTGGTACTCCACTATCGACTTAACATCGGCGTACCACCAGATAGCGTTGCATCCGGAGAGCAGGAAACTCACCTCGTTCATCACACACTTTGGGTGCTACCAGTTCTCTAGGATGCCGTTCGGGCTGGCATCGGCAGCTGCAGTATTTCAAAAATTGATGCACCAACTCTTCAAGAACATGGAAGGCATCCAGTACTTCCAGGATGACATCCTGGTGATGGGCAAGGACAGAATGGATCATGACGCTAAGCTGTTCAAGGTACTGCGAGTGTTGGAAGAAAGAGGATTAACAGCGGAGTGGGAGAAATGCGGGCTAGGAATGGAGAAAGTGACCTACCTAGGACATGAGATTGGGGTACAAGGGTTCACCCCAAAGACAGAAAATGTGAGGGCCATCTGTGAGGCGCCACCACCGTCCAACAATGAAGAGGTCAGGTCATTCCTAGGAATGGCCGAATATTGCAGCAAATTTGTCTCCAATTTCACAACAAAATCCCACCACATGAGGCAGTTAACGCGGGAGAAGACGATGTTCAGATGGACGGAGGAAGCCCAAGGAGAGTTTGAGGACATAAAGAGGAACCTAGAGAAATGGAAGAAAGACTACCCCAGAGTGTTCGGCGGGAAGTAGGGAAGCTGGAGAGGTTCACGCATAAAATCATCCTGAAAACAGAAGCGAAGCCGGTAGCACACATAGTGAGAAATGTGCCATTGGTGGTGAAAGAAGCAGTGCAAGTCGAACTTCAGGAGCTGGAGAAGAAGGGTATAATTGAGCCCATCACGTGCGCGGAATGGCTGGCGCCATTGGTGGTGGTGATGAAACCAAGCGGCAAGGTCAGGCTCTGTGTGGACCTGCGTGAACTAAACAAGAACATTGTGGTGGAGAAGTTCCCGCTACCCTGCATTGAGGAGATGCTGGCAAAGACCAGAGGAATCAAGTGGTACTTCACTATCGACTTAACATCGGCGTACCACCAGATAGCGTTGCATCCGGAGAGCAGGAAACTCACCTCGTTCATCACACCCTTTGGGTGCTACCAGTTCTCTAGGATGCCGTTCGGGCTGGCATCGGCAGCTGCAGTATTTCAAAAATTGATGCACCAACTCTTCAAGAACATGGAAGCCATCCAGTACTTCCAGGATGACATCCTGGTGATGGGCAAGGACAGAATGGATCATGACGCTAAGCTGTCCAAGGTACTGCGAGTGTTGGAAGAAAGAGGATTAACAGCGGAGTGGGAGAAATGCGGGCTAGGAATGGAGAAAGTGACCTACCTAGGACATGAGATTGGGGTACAAGGGATCATCCCGAAGACAGAAAATGTGAGGGCCATCTGTGAGGCGCCACCACCGTCCAACAAGGAAGAGGTCAGGTCATTCCT
Organism: Lissotriton vulgaris; assembly: GCF_964263255.1. Lineage (NCBI taxonomy): Eukaryota > Metazoa > Chordata > Amphibia > Caudata > Salamandridae > Lissotriton > Lissotriton vulgaris. The sequence goes on from NC_141689.1 coordinate 1,511,140,064, forward strand.
AGGAATGGCCAAATATTACAGCAAATTTGTCTCCCATTTCGCAACAAAAACCCACCACATGAGGCAGTTAACGCGGGAGAAGACGATGTTCAGATGGACAGAGGAAGCCCAAGGAGAGTTTGAGGACATAAAGAGAGACGTTGTGCAGGCAATACAGTTGCAGGGATACGATCCTCAGGGGAGGACAATCCTCACCACCGACGCCAGCGACAAAGGACTGGGCACAGTCCTGATGCAAGACAGGGGGTAAGGAGTGGTGGAGACACTGAGCTTCGTATCCCGAGTGCTGAGTGAAACAGAAAAGAAATTCAGTGTCATAGAAAAAGAGATGCTAGCTGTGGTGTGGGCTATGACCAGGTACAGATAATTTCTATGGGGAACAAGATTCCAGCTGAAAACAGACCAGTAGCCCCTGGTAAAGGTACTCACGTCCAGTGGACATGCTAGCGCCACTCCCAGGATTGCAAAGATGACATTGAAGCTCCTAGAATATAGATATGATGTAGAATACATCCCCGGCAACAGGAACAAGGTGGCAGATTACTTGAGCCGGGCAGCATCGATGGAAATGGAAGAAGAGGATCAGGAGGCCATGGAAGAAATGGTAGCGCTGATGGAGGACCATGAACGGGTCATCGGCAACCAAGAATGGGAGGAAGCCTACAGAGAAGACCAGGATTTACAGGAGGTGATGAAATGCATAGTGTGTGGGTGGCCAGAAAAAAGACATCTGAGTGGGTACCTACAGAGGTACTATGAGGTGAGAAAAGAACTCTCTGTGGACAACCAGGGGGTGTTCATATACAGAGGAGACAAGGTGATACCGCAGAGAGGAATCGTCCCCAGACTACTCACACTACTGCACGAAGGACATTTGGGGATAAGGAAGATGAAATTGAGGGCCAAGGAAGGGTACTGGGGCCGGGCATGGACATACAAGCAGAACGCCATGTCAGGGATTGTACCCGATGCCAGCAAGCAGACAAGACCCTAAAACCACTGAGGCCAGCTTTGGGTAAATTCGACAACCCCACGAATCCGTGGGAAGAACTATCGATTGACATTTTAGGTCCGATCCTCGACGGACAAGGAACACAGAAATATGTGTGTGTGCTCATGGACAGGTACTCCAAGTGGCCTGATGTGAGAGTGGAAGAGGAAATGGACACTGAAACCGTACTCAAATTTCTGACAGACACCTTCCTGAGGGAAGGGATTCCCAAACTTATACTAAGTGACAATGGTCCGCAGTTCACCACAGATAAGTGGGCAAAATTCATGGAAAGGAATGGCATAGTTTCTAGACACACATCAATATACCACCCAGCAGGAAACGGACTGGTGGAATGGTTTAACCGTGTACTGATGGGATCCATACAGGCAGCAATAATGAGAGACAAGGACTGGGAGAGAGAGATATGGCAAATGAAATGGGCGTATCGAATCACCCCCACGAGAACGGGGTATAGCCCGTTCCAGATCTTGAGGGGCCAAGATCCATTCACAAAGGACAACAGGGCGTGGAAAGAGAAAACGGTAACCAGCAAATGGTCGCCAGCTGTGGTCCAAGCGAATTTGGAAAAGGCCCAAGCTGTGTACACAAAACACTATAATTCCAGAAGGAATGTGAGAGACACTGGATTAGAAGAAGGAGAATGGGTGAGAGTCAAGTTCGCGGTGCTGCAGAGGAAGGGGGACAGCAAGTACAGTAGACCGCTCCAGTCAAGGAGGTGTACGACAGGGCTGCCCTGCTCAGCGATGGGAGCGTATGGTCCCAAGACCGCATGGCGAGATGCAACAAAATACTACAGTGGGACAGGAGCGAACAAGATCAGGAAGGAATGGAGAGAAGCTGGGCGGAGAATGAACAGACCCTGGAGGAAGGAGAGACCAAAGAAAGGGACATAAAGGGGCGAGCAAGGGGCGGTGAGATCGCCCAGTGGAGAGTTGCCCCGGCAGGAACCGAGGTCCCAGGAGAACCCGATGGCGGGAAGCAGCCAAGAAGGTAGATGAGATACCATGGGGTGACCCGGTGGGAGAGAAGCGACCTCCAACCCGGTAAGGTGCACCAGAGGGGGGAGAGCAGTGATGAGGCCAGCCAGGTTCTGGGACCATGACAAGAGTGATGGACAGTAACTCCGTAAGGTTATTGAATGTGTATAAAAAGGGGAGATATGTAGTGTTAGCATTCTAGTGTTCGGATCGGCGCGATGACGTAGCACGCCGATCCGCCATTTTAGGTGAAGCGCGTGAAGGTTTCATTACGGGCGCCGGAGCCAGAGAAGCAACAGGCTTGGCGCTCTCTGTGGAAGTGCAAGCAGAAATAAAGATCACGCTTGCAACTAAACGTTGGTCGTGTCATCTGTGGGGGAGAGCTGATACTTTACAGCTGTGTCCATCAATACATCTTTAGATACGTTGATGTGAATGACCTATAGTAAGTAATCTTTGCATTTGAACGCGTTCGTAACAAGCATAGGCTTAACAATTTTTCCCCAAAACCATGCACTAGATGGCACTGTAATGTCATAAATGAACGCATAGCTTGTGGTTTGGAAAAAAAATGTTAGCTGATGTAACTGCTAAGACATAAAAACAATCTTTCTATGGAAGCATTTATTTTGCAGTTTTATATAGCATGGACTCGATCAAAGGTATTGGAGCGCTTACATGAGCACCACTTACATTACAAAAGGACACATTCATTTTTTGTAGGCACGGGGAGACCAAGGGCCTAATTACGACTTTGGATTTGCGGCGCCGGGCCTATCCGCTGCTGCACAGCCCAAGCCGTGGTCAGGCCGCCCACCAGATTGGAGTTTCCTCCTGACTGGCAGGCTTTGTTTTTGATGTTCCCACAGCAGTGTCACAAAAATAGCCACCACTATGGGAATGCCAAAAACAGTTTCTGCACGGCATAGACTGATAAGGCGCAGAAGCACAGGGCCCCCTTTGTTTCCTCTCTGCCAAGGTTTTCATGGAGGAGGAACCGCCATGAAAACCACGGCGGAGAGAAAACTCCTAATATGCTTTGCGGACCCGTGGCAGTGCTGCCAGGCATACTGATGCCTCCTGACTGCCGAAATACCACCAGGCAATGGCGGCTGCAGCAGGGCAATGGCGGTCCAACCCCCCTAATTGTGGTAGGGCAGTCTGGAGACCCCTCCACTCCCCCATGCATATGGCGGTCGGTGGACCACTAAACTCGTAATTGAGCCCTAAGGGCCTTATTTATGAGGCCCCTTGTGACGCCGGAACATCACTTTTTTGTGATGTTCTGTGGTGCAGGAGCCTGCTCCATATTTACGAGGCTCACTTTGCCACTGGATTCAAGCTAACCTGGCTGATGACGGCTGATTAGCCAGAAACCAGTCCCAGGATGCTTGTTTCCTGTCCAGGGAAGACATGGCTTGGCAGTTTGGGCTGGATTGTTCCCATGAGGCACAGGGTCAGACTTTGCATATGGCCATGTCTGAACTGGGGTGGCGAAGGGAGCTAAAGATTGATGATGGATTAAACCCAGATCAGTTGGCTGGGGGTGAGTGCTTGCAATGTTCAACACTCCATCCATCATCCCCTTTGGTTTTGCTTAGTTCACCCTAAGTTGGCAGGGTATGCCCAGACGTGGGTCCCTTGGGAAACAACACTTACAACGCAACTTTTACAACACACTACCTTTACAACAAAACTTTTACAAAGCAACATTCATTACAACGCATGCCATTACAACGCAACCATTACAACGCATGTCACTACAACGCATACCACTACAACGCATGTCATTACAACGCAGTCATTACAACGCATACCATTACAACGCATACCTACTCTATCCAACACTTACCCTACTGTTGCACCCCCTGGAGTTAGAATAGTAATTTTTACCCCTACACTATCCAATACTTACCCTACTGTTGCACCCCCGGGAGTTAGAATACTAATTTCTACCCCTACACTATCCAACACTTACCCTACTGTTGCACCCCCCTGGATTTAGAATAGTAATTTTTACCCCTACACTATCCAATACTTACCATACATGCAATGTAATGGTATGCGTTGTAATGGTATGCGTTGTAAATGTAGTATGCGTTGTAGTGGAATGCGTTGTAAAGGTATTTTCAAAGAATTCGTTGTAATGGCATGCGTTGTAATGAATGCGTTGTAATGGATGTTGCGGTGTATGTAAAAAATGTGTTGTAAAGGTATGCGTTGTAAAAGTATGCGTTGTAACGACATACATCCGGTTCCCTTGCTCACTTTGCCGCAGGATTCAAGCTAGCCTGTCTGATGACGTCTGATTAGCCAGAAACTGGTCCCAGTATGCTTTTCGGGCTGGACTGTTCCCATGAGGCACAGGGTCAGACTGATTTGTCAGACTGATTTGTATATGGCCATGTCTGAACTGGGGTGGCGGCGTGAGCTAAAGAATGATGATGGATTAAACCCAGATCAGTTGACTGGGGGTGAGTGCTTCGAATGTTCAACACTCCGTCCATCATCCCCTTTGGTTTTGCTATATTTACTATATTTACAAGGCAGCACTAAAACACTTTTTTTTGGCTTGCAATGGTCAACACTCCGTCGATTATCCCCTTTGGTTTTGCTTTGTTTGCCCTAAGTTGGCAGGGTATGCCTAGATGTGGGTCCCTTGCTCCCTTTGCCACTGGATTCAAGCTAGCCTGGCTGATGATGGCTGATTATCCAGAAACTGGTCCCAGGATGCTTGTTTCCGGTCCAGGGAGTACATGGCTTGGCAGTTCGGGCAGGACTGTTCCCATGAGGCACAGGATCAGACTAAGTTGCATATGGCCATGTCTCAACTGGGGTGGCGGAGTGAGCTAAAGAATGATGATGGATTAAACTCAGATCAGTTGACTGGGGGTGAGTGCTTGCAATATTCAACACTCCGTCCAACATCCCCTTTGGTTTTGCTATATTTACGAAGGGGAACACTAAAAAACTTTTTTTGACTTAATGCTGCCTCGTAAATATTGTTCCCTTTAACACAGTGTTCCACATTAAAGGGGCATGCAATGGGTGTTGGTAAGGGCATTCCCAGCAACATCCATGGCTTTTTGACACTGCCCCAGATTTACGAGAAATAGTAAATCTGAGGCAGTGCCAAAAACGTACGCTCCAGGGGAGGCGTACGGGAGGCACAACGGGGAGAAATATCTTTATTTCTCTTAGTTGTTTCTTCTTCTATTTGTGCTGCCTCTTATGATGGTTTTTGTGCAGGAAGGTTTTCCTTCCTGCACAAAAATAATCATCCCCGCAATATAGGCACCCTTGCACCATTGTGCAAAGGTGCCTGCGTTGGCACACGTCAGCCCATTGTGCGCTGGCACAGGGAAAAAGGATAGGAATGCGTCGTAGCTGATAGATCCGGCGCATTCCTGCCCTTTTCCTTTGCCATAGGGCAGCACAGCAGGAAGGCCTGTGGCACTGCTTTACGCCAAAACCTCATAAATGAGTGATTTGACCAGAATCACAGAATGTTGAGCTGGCACTGAGACTTGTACTTGGTTCTCTAATTCCAAAGTCGGCAGTTCTCTCCGTTATGCCAAGTCTGATGCCTGATTTGGATTAGAGAATCGCTGAAAGAACTGAGGGGAATATTAATGAAAAAATGTCAGAGCTCTGAGCTGCGCCAAGTTGGTCAGTGCCACGCTCCAACACTTTAAAAATGCAGGGATATGCCGTAGTTACAAGAATACGGTGAACCCCTGTGTTTTCCCTAGCGCTAAATTTAGCTGCTTAGCGCCAATGCAGGTCCCTTTGCACCATAGTGCAAGGGTGTCTGCATTGCAGGAAATTATTGTTTTTGTGCAGGAAGGTGTCCCTTCCTGCACATAAACAATCACTAATGACAATTTGTTACTTCTATGTGTGCTGCAGAGTGACGTGTGCAAAGTAGCCTTATTTCGAAGGCAGCGTTAAGTCACAAAAAGTGGCTCAAAGCCGCCGTGTAAATATGGAGAAGAGCATATAGCCACCTGAACGTCGCTAACAGTGAAATTCTGGTGGCTAGAACCCCTTGTGAATATGTCGCTAATTGTTTTGTGAAAAGAGTAATCCAAGTTTTTCACGCCCGCTGCTGCCCCAAGGGCACAACTTATGCAAGAAATTCAAACGTGCCTGAGGAAGTGCCAAAGCAACAGAAATGAATCATCACTGCTGTTTTATAATTCTTGTTATAAATAATAGAAGTAGGCAAGCCAACAAATTAACAGGGAGAGCCGAGCTTCAGCCGAGCAATAAATACGTTTGCTATGTAAGTGTTACAACAAACATAGCTGCCAATTTTTGTGGCTTCAGTGTGCGTATATGTGACATTCCATTGCCAAATGTGTAACACGTCAAATGACTCGTTAACACAAGTAAACCCAACTATGAAGTCTATTAAAACAGACATACATCGTAAACTACCCCCTTTTGAGCAATATGAAGCTCTGGAAAAGCCCTGTTCAGTTGCTAAAGTGCACAATGTGAAATCCTGGCTTCCTAAGTTCACCAAAATGTGGGATCCTATGCAAATGATTTATTTCACTGTACATCCTTTTTTTCATGATCACATATTCGAGCACCTTAAAATATGTATGTATGTATGTTCTTATATAGCGCTCGACTTACCCTTGGGCATCTCGGCGCTTGCATTGGGAACCCTTCCTGGCTTTTTCCCTGTGAGATAACCCGTACTGGGCATCCCCAAGGTGAAAGCCAGGCATCACGCCGTGGTTGGGCCGTAGTGGAGATTAAGCAAGCTATTGCCCAGAGTTGCAGAGTGTGAACCCGTGATTCGAGTAGGCACCAGAGTGAGAATTATCGAGTCCGTGGATACTTGGGCTCAGACCCTGCCACTTGGGCTCAGACCCTGCCGCGTCGGGAATTGAACCCTGGTCCCGGGTCTGACCTCTACTCCAGGGTATGCCTCCTCTAACCAGTGAGCCACACTTCTCCACAAAATATGTGAGTTCATGATATGTGCTGTAGAAAAACATGCTTGTGTTTGATTTACCGTCATATAATATTTCTCCACATCTATAATCAAAATCTAGGCCACATACAGAGTACACATGAGAAGTCTCTTCTTCGAGTTTTAGACTTTTGTGACTGTTTGAGGACGAGAATGGCATAGGTCCTATGATTGCAGCAGGCTGCCAAGGGGCTGAGCACAGGTTCCTCATGTGCACAAAGCCAAAGGAGTCTGAAATATTTAGGACTTCCTACAGCCAGCGTAGGTAGCAATAAAGTGAAGAGGGGGAAGCTGAGTCAAAATCCCAGCCTCCACCAAATGTGTCATGACAAGCTGTCAGTATATCCATGCTCCTTTTCTCAACCTGGGAGGCTCTCGGGGCCGGACTGGCCATAACAGGTACCAGGTACAGGGTGTTTTCTCGGTGGGCCAGAAGAGTGAGAGCTGTTTTTTTTTTTTAACTGGGGGACAGTTTTGCAGCAGCGCTGTAAAATCAGCCCACTGTAACAAAAGCAGCAGCCATGTAGCAGCAGCAGTGTTTCCACCACCAGATTTGGGTTTCAGGGTTGTACAACTTCTGTAAACAGTATTGTTTTTGGAACCTGAAGATATAGAAAGGTTAACATGCTTCTGGAACTAGTGGTCAAGCTTCAGTCAACCTGACACCACCCTAAGACTTAGGGTCACTCCTGGCATGAAACACACTGATTACAGGCCCTAACAAAGTCAGAAGAGTCGAGCAGTGAATCTGATTCTTTACCAATTGCAGTCCTTTAGTGATCCAAGGACAGCCTTGACCATCAGATGAAGCAGATGTCTTGGTTCAGTCGAAGACAGATGGGCAAAGACTCTCATGACTTCAGATCAGGCTCAGTACCTCGAGTCACTCTATGTGCAGAATGTGACAGCTGGGCTTGCTCCAAGGGTCAGAAACTAAGTTCCAGAGCAGTACAGCCCCAATCTTCCTACCTGGGCACAACAACACAGCGCTTAGAGACCTGACAGTTATTATGTGCTTTACGAGTTACAATTAACATTAACATTAACAATACAAGTTTTCTGATGGCTTAATCTGGGCCCAAACCATAGGGGGATAACAGTAAAACCTAGAAAGCGGGCCAGATGAACACAAAAAAAACCTTCATAGAGGATGTCTTGTCTAGTTCAGGAGGGTACCTGGTGCCCAGATGAACAGAAAAATGTCCACTATCCATACTACTGGTCAACCACATCTGGATTCATCTTCACTGACTTAACCAGAAATGAGCAGCAGGGCTAATCACCAACTAGGCAAAGGAAAGTGTATTCCAAATGACACAGAGCAGATTTCCTCTACACTGTAGAGAGCTATCTAGCACAGGGTAAAGGGGAAGCCAGAGATATCCTCACATATTTGTATCAGGTTTGTTATGGGCCAGACGATCATGCGGGGGGGGGGGTGGGTATCTCAAAATGAACCCGCAGATGAGGTTCTGTGAATTCTGAACCCGTTTCGTAAAGGTCATGGTATTGTTGCGATTTTGGTAGTAGCGAACCGTAAATGGCGAGTGCGGCAAGTACGAGTGTTTTCGTCATGTTCGATCGATGGATTCACTACATATTTAGGGATTTTGTTCTGAATCCTCGGGTTCCATTTTGTGTACGGCAGCCATTTCGTGGTTGCCCTCACATAGGCCGATGACTACGGCCGAACGAGTCTTTGGGACACGTACACCTTTAGCTGACTTTTAGATGACCTGAGCGAACTGACCCCGTTGCCTGAAGCTAACCTTGCTGAGCCAGTTCCTTGTCCGGTAGCTGGTCAAGATAGAGATCAAAGAGCAGGACATTCTTGAGCTTATTGTACACGCACACACCCTTCTATCTTGCTTCACATCTGTTTCTGTTCCTTCTTTTATGGCCTGTTTATGGTTTGGGTTGTGGTCTTTTATTATGGGTTTGTCCGGCCTGTCCGAGCAAGAATGTTGAGCTTTCCCGTGTAATTGATGGTGGGCTGGACAACTGAAATGTGGGTTTGTCATCATGCGATACCTTTTGCAATGTTACCTATGATTGGACAATTCGTAAATAATGGGTGTTTGTCAGGAATGTGATTTTTAGCATAAAAGACGATGTCTCGCAATACGAAAATTGAGCAGTCTCTAGCGAACCTACCCGTGTCGTACTTCGTAGACTTCTGTTCCTGGTTGCAGCCAATAAATTTGATCTTTGACGTCACCGAGAAGTATCCCGTGTCTCTGTATTCTAAGACAGGTGAACCCGAAGACATTGGGCGTGCCCCTGGCGCCGCTGGGTTCTAAAACCCGGTTCTTCAGTTGGCGCCCAACGTGGGGCGACTTCAGTGGTACCGGTCCAAGCCTGAAGATCGTGAGGAGCTTCGTGAGAAAATTCTGGAGGAAGGCCAACCACTTCATCGACCCCTCTATGTCGTCGTGGTCCGAAGGTTTTTGCTGCGAGGCTTCCCGCTTTCCGACGGCTACGAAGGACTACTGCCCTGACTGTCGCCCTGTCTTGAACCCTTTGACGATTTGTAGAGCGAGACGATAGACGGGTCTTCTGGTGACGTGATCGATACCTCAGTTAAGTATAAGTGGAGCGTCTCCCAGTCCTTAGTTTTTGGGTATCCTTTGGGATCTTTGATTTGGAACTTGCAAGTGCCAAAGCCGAGGGACTCGTATATTTGCGAGACTATCGAGTTTGGTAATCCCTTGAAATTTGAAGCTAGATTAGTGAGCGAAGATGCCTGGTCTTAGCAAACTTGGAAAGATATTTTGTTGTGGTTGTAACAGGGATTCCCGATTGGAGGGCTTGTGTCCGATACCTCCGGTTGGAACTCCAACTTATGAGCTCTATTCTAAACATGGTGTGGGCCCCATTACGTATAATGAAGTATGGGTCTGATACACGAGGAAGGACGGTGTCCTGAAATGGCCCCAATATGGTAGCTATGACACAGAGATTTTAGATAATCTGGAAGTTAAACTATTTAAGAAGAAAGCCCGGCCGGCGATGTTTGACTCTTTCTGCCTCTGGCAAAAGGAAGCCAAACAGAGAGAAGTTAAACTAGCAAAGAGGAATAAAAGAGAGAAGGGTATATCGATAATGCAGGCTGCTATAAAGTTTAAAGATAATGAAGAAGAACAAGCGAGTGAGCAGTTGCATAGGCAACGTAAAATGGCCAGCGATAAATGTTATCCAGCTTTGTCACCTCTCCAACAAGGTGCAACGAAGGACCCTGAAAAGGATCCTTTGATGTCACATTTGTTGAGTTCTCCACCCCCTTATGTGCAGAGTGCTACAGCACCTCCGCAACCTTTAGTTGCGCAACCTCCAGTTGTGCCTCCTGTTGTTGTTCAACCGCCAGCTCCTCTTCAGTTGGCTCCTATTCCTTTGGCGCAGCCTTCTCAAGGGCCGACGACTTTGCTCTCAGTTCCGCCTCCAATTCCTACAACTTTGTCTCCTGTATTTCCTACTTCCTCTGATACTCCTTCTGATACTACTTCTACGTATACTTTGTCTCAACCTGCTTTGCCTCCTGTCCTTATGGCAGCTTCTCCTTCTGTTTGACAGAGAATGACTGATACTGTTACAGGTCTTTTGTCTCCTTTCTTTGGGTCATTGAGTATGACCTCTGCTTCTGCGCGTAAGCAGTTGCGTAGCCAGATGCCTGGTCCCGAAGAGCGGGCAGTATTGGATCATATGGCTCGTAAGTGGGTTACCCATTCTTCGAGATATGATTTAGAGTTGGTTATGGATGTCTTCCGTCAATGGGAAGCACCAAAGCAGAGGTATGTCTTCGACATGATGTGTACTTTCCTCCAAGAGGAATGGGAAGATGGTGAGTTGGGACAGACTCCGTCAGAGTTGTTCCATGTACAGTTAGAGTTTGGGAAAGGTACGATAGTGGGTCTCGAAGTCGAAAAAGCAGTTGCAACATTGCTTTCGTTTAGGAATGTGCATCCTTCTCAGTCGTTGTTTGAGCCTGATTCTTCTGTTAGGAGACAAGCGCGACAGTATCCTATGAGAGAGGTTCCTCCGGTGTGGAAAGATGCAGTTCAGACCAATGCCGTTAATGGTATTCAAGCTGTACCGGCTCATTTTCAGAGTGTTTGGGTACATGTTCCGTGGAAGCGAGTTGAAGCTTTGGCTCTTAAACAGACTTTACCAGATCCCCGAAAGAATCCTGCAGGGTACTATAAGGAGTTGTCACAGACAGCAGACTCATGTATTATGAACTTAGCCGATATAGATATGTTGTTTGGGAATGTGGTTCCTCAACCCTTGTGGGGAAGGATTCGTCATGTGAATCATGCGCAAGAGTTAGGTGATACATGGACTAACATTACAGCTGCAGATGGTCTTCAAGGTGGAGGAGCTAAACCTGAAGCGTTAGTTGCAGAACTCCACTGTAGGATCATTACTTATATGAAGACTTTAATGCCTGCTATACGAGTGAATTGGGATAAGTTGTCTGCATGTAAGCAGAAGAAAGATGAAAGTGTGTCTGATTTCTTTACTAGGTTTGAAGAGACGTTTATCAACCATAGTGGTCAAGATATGAGTATGGAAGGTGGCCAATGGTTGTTCGTCGATAAGTTTGTGCATAACTTGCTTCCCGAGTTGTGTACTAAGTTGAAGGATTCTGAGAGTTCATGGGCTGTTTCTTCGTCGGCGCAGATATTGGCTACTTCACAATATTATGAGAATAGGGATAAGGATGAGAAAGAGAAAGCGGACAGAAAGACTAAGGATTTGAAGACGAAGGTTCTTTTGCAACAAGCATATCGGCCTCGTAATAATCAGCGTGAATATCAGCAACCTCAGCAGTTTCAGAGAGGTTCGCAAAGGTTCGAGCCTTCTCAACAGCATTTTCCTGTAGGCCCTAATCAGTGTGCGTATTGTAAAGAAGAGGGCCACTTTAAGAATAGTTGTCCGGTTCTGTTACAGCGTACGAATGGTGCTTTTGGTGTGAGAGTTCGAGGTGTTCAGCAAGCTCCTAGAGGTAGAGGACGTGGTGTGTTCCCCCAGAATGCACGATCCTTTCCTCCACAGAATTCTATGAACTGTTTTGATAACAGAATGTTGCGTCTGGTAGGACGACTCAGTATTACGCTGACGACTACTATGTTGAAGGTGAGAATATCGACGGTAACGATTGCTAGGACAGCCATAGACAAAGAGAGGGAGTTGTGTCAGCTCCAGTAGATCAGAGTGGACCTTATGTTGAAGTGATTACATCAAGTGTGTCAGAGCCTTTTCTGTTGGATACTGGTGCAGCGAAGAGTTCTATCATGCACTCTAAACTCCCTGGCGCACCTTTGTCTGGCTTGACGAACGTTTCGGTAGGATTTTCTGGCGCCTCAGTTTGTAATCCGGTTTCTAGTCCTTTGTCTCTTTCTGTTGGACCTTGTGAATTTGAAGCACCCCTCATTCTAACAACAGGTTGTGATGAGAATTTGTTGGGATTAGATTTGTTGAAGAGATTGTATGCGACACTACATTGTTCTCCTTCAGGAGTACAGCTTACATTGGATAAGAGAGTGATCTCTCCGATGTATTTGTCCATCGGAATTGTGTTCTCTCCCTGATACTCTTTGGGCTACTGGTCCTAATGTTGTGGGTCTTTTGGAGATCCCACCATACGTTGTGACGTTGAAAGCGAATGTTAGATTGCCACGTATTTCCCAATATCGGATTTCTAGTGATGGTGAAAGAGCGCTTTTAGCGATCATTTATGATTTGATTGAGAAGGGTGTGATTGAGGAAACAAGAGGTAATGTGTGCAATAGTCCGGTTTTGCCTGTTTTGAAACGTACTGATTCTTCACAACCGCCTGTGTATAGGTTTGTGATCGATCTTCGCGAAGTGAACAAGATCGTAGTACCGCAATTTCCTGTTGTTCCGGATATTACTGCTTTGCTGACTATGATTCCTGCTTCTGCTACCTGGTTTTCGGTGATTGATCTGAAGAATGCTTTCTTCAGCATCCCGATTGCCGAGGAGAGTAGAGACATTTTTGGCTTCTCTTTAGGAGGCCGAAGTTTCCGGTTTAAGCGCGCTCCTCAAGGCTATTGTGAAAGTTCATCCATCTATAGTCAGGCTTTGAAAACACAGCTTGATACGATTGTCTTACCTGATGGAATGGAATGGAATGGAATGAGGATTTGTAAAGCGCGTTGGCTACCCAGGGGCGTCCCAGCGCTGTAAAGAGCTTGAGCTGAGCTGGAGAGGCTGGAATAGGGGGGGCTTGGTGAAGTTTTTAACCGAAGTTTTGCTGAATAGCCATGTTTTAAGAATGTTCCGGAAGGTGAGAAGGTTGGCTTCAGACCTGATATGGAAGGGGAGGGAGTTCCAGATCCTGGCTAGGTTGTAGGAGAGCGAGCGGCCTCCGCAGTTGGCCTTCCTGATGCGTGGTACTGAGGCGAGGTGGGAGGTCGCAGATGTGAGGGAACGGGTGGGCTGGTAGGCTTTCACAAGGGGGAGTTGATGGAGGGACCTGTTCCCCAGTAAGAGCGGTGTGCGATGCACATGCTCTTAAATGCTCTTAAATGATGGTGCTGCTCGTATTCAGTATGTTGATGATTTGTTCGTTGCTGATGATGAAGAGGAGATCTGTAAAGAAGCTACTCTTTCGTTGTTGCGACATTTGTCTGACCTCCATCATAAAGTGTCACTTTCGAGGTTGCAGTATTGTCGACAAGAAGTGACCTACTTAGGTCATCTCTTATCGAAGGAGGGAAGAAGATTGACCCCAGAACGAATTCAAGCGATTGCGAAAATGAATGTGCCAACTACACAGAGAGAAGTGAGTGCTTTTTTGGGTATTACTGTACTGTAGGCAATGGATTCCAAATTGTTTGCTTCGTGCGAAACCTTTTTTAGCACTTACTGTTAAGGATACTCCGAATCCTCTTCCTTGGACTGACGAATGCCAGAAGAGTTTTTCTGAATTGCGAAATGCATTGTGTTCGGCTCCTGTGTTGGGTACTCCCGACTATAGTAAGCCTTTTACACTCTATGTTCACGAGAGAGATGGATGTGCATTGTCAGTCCTGACACAGCAGTTCGGCGATAAACAACGTCCATGTGCGTATTTCTCGTCGGCTTTGGATCCGGTAGCTAGAGCGTTGCCGAGTTGTTTGAGAGCTACAGCGGCAGCAGCTGTTTCTATTCGGCAGTCTGCTGGTTTGTTGATGGATAATACGTTGATTGTGATGGTTCCACATGCAGTGGATACCTTGTTAAATAGGACCAAGACACAGCACTTAACTAGTGCTCGATTGTCAGGTTACGAGTTGACACTTTTGGTGAGTCATGTTCATATAAAGCGATGCAACACGTTGAATCCAGCTACGTTGTTGCCGATTTCTGTAGAGACAGATGTTCAGGAACAGCATGATTGCTTTCTTAGGACAGAGGAGGAAACTAAGGGTAGAATAGATCTCAAGGACACTCCTCTTGCGAAGTGTGATGGTACCCTATGGGTAGATGGTTCGTATTTTAAGCTTCCGAATGGTGATACGACTGCAGCATATGCAGTTACGACTTTGCATACGATTGTTGAAGCTGCACGTATCCCACAAAATTCAGCTCAAGCAGCAGAGTTGATTGTATTGACAAGAGCGTGTGTGTTGTCGAAAGGAAAGAGAGTGACTGTGTATACCGATAGCCAGTATGCGTTTGGTGTGGCTCACAGTTTTGGTTGCCTGTGGAAGGAAAGTGGGTTCCTCACGTCTCATGGTACGAAAATTCAGCATGGTCAGTTGGTGAATGAACTTCTTGAGTCGCTTACGTTACCGATGCAAGTTGCGATCGTGAAATGCAGTGCACATAAGAAGGTTACCGATGACGTTGGTCGTGGTAATGCGTTTGCAGATGAAGTTGCGAAAGATGTGGCGAAAGATGTGATGAGTCGAATGTATGTTGCGGGTCCAGCAAGATGGGTTCCGGATAGAGGAATGTGTGAAGATACGATAGAGAGTGTGAAGTCAATTCAGGCTGAAGCTACTGAGAAAGAATTGAATGTATGGAGAGAGAGTACGGGAAAATTGGATTTGACTGGATGTTGGATTGAGTTGTCAGAGCATCAGCGATGGTTGTTACCTGATATGTATGTGCTTGCAGTGGTTACAATGGCGCATGGAGTGGCTCACATTAGTGCGAAAGGGATTTATAAGTTGTTGGATCCAGTATGGCAGAATGCTGGAATTCCTAAGTGTGCAGAGAACCTGGTCAAGAATTGTATGGTTTGTCTGATGTATAATCCTGGCAAGGGAACTCCAACTCCAGCTGGTCACTTTGCGCCTCTGACGTATCCGTTCGAGGTTTTGCAATTAGATTTCATCCATATGGAGAGATGTAATAACTTGAAATATGTCCTTGTGGTTGTGTGTGCCTTTTCGAGATGGGTAGAAGCATATCCCCTGAAAGATAATACTGCCTTGTCCACAGCTAAAGCCCTAATTAAGGAGTTTTTCCCTAGGTATGGTTTGCCAAGAATGGTGTGGAGTGATAACGGGAGTGAATTTGTGGGTCAAGTCATGAAGAGAGTATGTGAAGGTTTGGGCATCAGACAGAAATTTCACGCTGCAAATCACCCTCAATCAGCTGGTTTAGTTGAATGCTACAATGGCACCTTAAAGCTGAAACTAGCCAAGATTCAGGCGAGCTCTGGTCTCCAATGGCCCGATGCTTTGCCATTGGCACTTTTGTCAACCAGAACGACAGTACATTCTCGAGTGGGACTTAGTCCATATGAAATCGTATTTGGTCGCCCGGCAAACATATGGGGAGTGCCGAGGCCGACAAAGTTTAGCGAGATTGAACATCCTGTGCTGATTGACTATCTGTATGATTTGACGGCTAAATTGCGTGTCTTACACCAACAGGTTCACGATACATTGCCACAAGCATCTGAAGATCCAGGACACGCCATCGATCCTGGTTCGTGGGTGTTGATTCGGAATTTCCAGCGGACAAAGAACGATCAGCCCCGCTGGACCGGACCCCATCAAGTCTTGTTGGTGACGCGTACTGCAGTGAGAGTGCACAGCAAAAAGAACTGGATCCACGGCGTACATTGTAAGTGGGTTTCTTTACCTCTGCCGTACGACCAGTGGGTCCAGGAGGGTATAGGTGATTCAGAGACTGAGACTGTGCCACGTTTTGTTCCGTTCAGGGATGCACGTTTGATTGGGACAAGCTCTGAGCGTGAGAACGAAGACATTTTGCAGGAAGCTGTGCCTCCATTGGTCCGACTGGACACCACTGAACCTGAGTTGTTATTTTGTGATCAGACATTGCCTGGTAAAGGCTGCTATAATTTACGACCGAGAGTCGTTGGACTAATAAATTAAACCTTTTCTTGCTATTTTTGAAATTACGCTCTCTCATCTGAGAAACTGTTTTGATCTATTTTTGTTTTACGAACCGCCATCCGGGTTCAGCTGTAGGGTTGCGG
This sequence comes from Lissotriton vulgaris, assembly GCF_964263255.1. Lineage (NCBI taxonomy): Eukaryota > Metazoa > Chordata > Amphibia > Caudata > Salamandridae > Lissotriton > Lissotriton vulgaris. The sequence goes on from NC_141689.1 coordinate 1,511,156,503, forward strand.
TATAAAGACTCAGAGTGTACAGCTGGAAGACACAAGGTCGACAGTTCTGGTTTGTTCTAGGGCGTTTCCTGGAACATTCAGAGGTACACTTGAGCCGAAGAGATCCAACTGCCGCGAACAGCACGGTTAGAGGATGGAGTTTTTCGAGATGGAGAGAGCTGTTGAAGAAATGAACTTTAAGAGAAGATTATGTAAAATAATGAGTAGAAAATGTTTTTTGATAATGTGTCTTTTAATGCTACTTAGCATGACGATGTTTTTGGTGGGATATGTTATTTTCTCTTTTCAAGGGACGTTTGCACCCACCACACAACCTATGTTTTTTCCTACTATTTCTTCACATTCTTTTTATCCTTTCCAGATTATGAGTCCATTAGAAGATTGGAATTTGCTAATTACTCTTTTGTTCAACTTTTGGATCAGCATCAGTTAGTAGTGAACACCACTAATTGCTGGGTGTGTGGTCTTATGCCTCATACTACTGATAAGGGTATTCCTTACCTGGTCCTGCCATTCAGCTATAATGGTTCTGTGTGGGCGTACAGAACGATGTTCATTTATGCCCATGAAGTTCTGTGAAAGACAATACAAAGAATAGTGCTCTAGTTAAGGGAATAGTAGACATGATTAGAGGAATGAACTCCTATGAGACTATCCCGAAAGATGAGACACTAGCATATATTGGATGGAACGTGACTGGATATGGTGTTAGTCTGAGTGAAAACCAGCGAGCAAAAAGATCTTCTCCGATTTGGAGCGTACCCCATTGTGGTCATTTTTGTCTGCAAGGTAATGGCAAGAATCCGAGAGCTCAGTTAGGGAAGAGTGCTTGCACTAAGACGTATGTTTTTGCGTCCCAGACTTCCCCATCGTTTTTAGCAGCTAAAGGTACCTATTTTGTTTGTTACGATAGAGCATATACATGGTTGCCCCCTGATTTTTCTGGAACATGTTATGTCTCGTTCCTGTTGCCCCCCACGTATACTGCTGCGGCAGATTACCATAGAACGAGAGTTGCTCGAGGTGTCTTCAGTAAGGAAGGTACTGCTGGACAAGAATTAGGAGATTTTCTGAAGGGTTTTCTGCCGTTTTGGGGACCGATGGTCAACAGCAGGAACATACGGCAATTGACGAGAGTGGTTGAGTCCACCATAGTTGAGACTGCCGGTGCCCTTAGTAATTTGACTGCTGAGCTCCAATCGGATCGTCTTATGACGCTGCAGAATCGAGTTGCGTTAGACGTCATACTTGCAGATAGAGGAGGGGTATGCAAATTGATTCAATCGAGCTGCTGCGTTTTCGTTCCAGACAACGCTCCGACAGTGTACCAGGCCAATTCCAAGCTACATAAGATCTCCGAGTCTATACATGTGGACGAAGGAGATTGGTCGTTCATGGGATGGTTTTGGGGATTGTTATCCACTTGGGGATGGAAGATTCTGATGATCATTGGGATGGTTTTAGCTATCCTTTTCCTGTTCTGTCTTTGCGTTCAGTGTGCTCCTGCTATATGTGGCCTTTGTGCTACTTCGTGTGCAACGAGACCTGTCCAGAGAGAGTTACTGAGTAATAGGATGATGCTTCAGCAACATCTTGATGATCTGATGAACATAGACCTGGATTCAGATTGACGTGAGTTGAGGTTATTGCCTATGTACGGGCAAAAGGAGGGGCTGAGGTTCTGTGAATTCTGAACCCGTTTCGTAAAGGTCATGGTATCGTTACGATTTTGGTAGTAGCGAACCGTAAATGGCGAGTGCAGCAAGTACGAGTGTTTTCGTCATGTTCGATCGATGGATTCACTACGTATTTAGGGATTTCGTTCTGAACCCTCGGGTTCCATTTTGTGCACGGCAGCCATTTCGTGGTTGCCCTCATATAGGCCGATGACTACTGCCGAACGAGTCTTTGGGACACGTACACCTTTAGCTGACTTTTAGATGACCTGAGCGAACTGACCACGTTGCCTGAAGCTAACCTTGCTGAGCCAGTTCCTTGTCCGGTAGCTGGTCGAGATAGAGATCAAAGAGCAGGACATTGTTGAGTTTATTGTACACACACACACCCTTCTATCTTGCTTCCCATCTGTTTCTGTTTCTTCTTTTATGGCCTGTTTATGGTTTGGGTTGTGGTCTTTTATTATGGGTTTGTCCGGCCTGTCCGAGCAAGAAAGTTGGGCTTTCCCGTGTAATTGATGGTGGGCTGGACAACTGAAAAGTGGGTTTGTTGTCATGCGATACCTTTTGCAATGTTACCTATGATTGGACAATTCGTAAATAATGGGTGTTTGTCAGGAATGTGATTTTTAGCATAAAAGACGATGTCTCGCAATACGAAAATTGAGCAGTCTCTAGCGAACCTACCCGTGTCGTACTTCGTAGACTTCTGTTCCTGGTTGCAGCCAATAAATTTGATCTTTGACGTCACCGAGAGGTATCCCGTGTCTTTGTATTCTAAGACAGGTGAACCCGAAGACATTGGGCGTGCCCCTGGCGCCGCTGGGTTCTAAAACCCGGTTCTTCACAGAGAGAACCTTCAAGCACAGCAACAGTGTATAATCGATCATGCTTTCTCCAGCAGGTTTCATGCATTGTATGAGCTAATTGTGGATACAAATGGGTAACATATTTCTGCAAGGGAATGGGTAAAAGAAGGATGTCACACCCAGTAATGCAATATGACAACAAAACCTATGTGCTGCAAAAGCACATTACAGGTGATCATATACAAGCACAGTAAAGCAAAGGGACACCTTTATGGTAGAATGTTCAGATTAAACTGCACCATAAAACAAAACAGAAATTCTCTGAAATTCCATATATATGTAATGAGTTTACTGGTAGATATGGTCAAATGTCACAACAAATTAATTGTATTGCGTCATGCTGTGAGAGCCAAAAAGCCATCACAATAAATATTTAACTGATCTGTACTACATTAGTTGGATTTCAGGTACATATTCAATCCCAGCCAAATCTGCACAGGTGTTCCCCGGGGGTTTTGGAATACCAAAGTTTTATTTTTAAATGTAGCTGATTCTTTGATATATTCTTGTACCTCATCTGTGTGGGTAGGCCTTGAACTCACAACAGGAAACGACCCAAAATGCAATGTTGACATATCACATTTTTCCTGTGAAAACTGAGCCTTTTTTGCCATGTGCCTAGCTGTGAACTTTGGACCCTAGCTCTGCCAGCACCTAGGGAAACCTAGCAAACCTATATTTTTTTGAAAACTAGACATTAAGGGGAATCTAGGTGGGTTAACTTGTGTGACTCTCACCGGTTTCTGTTACCCAGAATCCTTGCAAACCTCAAACTTTGTAAAACAAAAATCACATTTTCCTCACATTTCTGTGATGCAAAGTTCTGGAATCTGCGGGTACCCACAAACTTCTAGCCACCCAGAATTCCCTAAAGTCTCCCAATAAAAATGGTACCTCACTTGTGTGGTTAGGCCTAGTGCCCACGACAAAAAACGTCCCAAAACGCAACATTGACATGTCACATATTTCCACAGGAAGCTGTCCCTTTTTTTACAATGTGCCTAGCTGTGGATTTTGGGCTCTAGCTCAGCCAGCATCTAGGGAAACTCAGCAAACCTGTACATTTTTCAAAAGAAAACACCTAGGGGAATCCAGGATGGGGTGACTCATGTGGCTCTCACCAGGTTCTGTTACCCAGAATCACTTGCAAAGCCCAAGTGTTGTAAAAAGATAATACAATTTCCCCACATTTCTGTGGTAAAGTTCTGGAATCTGTAGGGAGCCACAAACTCCCACCCACCCAGTATTCCCCCAAGTCTCCCGATAAAAATGGTACCTCACTAGTGTGGGTAGGCCTAGTGCCCGTGACAGGAAACAGCCCAAAACATACTGTGGAGACTTAAAAATGATTGATTACAAAAAGACCTTGGTTTTTCGAGGGAGTTCCCTGCATTTATGGTTCCTGGGCTCGGCTGCGGCCTAGGAAAGCCTACCAATCTCAAACATTTCTGAAAACTAGACACCCGGGGGAGTCCAGGGAGGTGTGACCTGCTTGGATCCCCCAATGGTTTCCTACCCAGAATCCACTGAAAACCTCAAATTTAGCCGAAAAAAATCTAATTTTTCCCACATTTCTGTGTGGCAAAGTTGTGGAATCACAGGTCTGACACATTTTTTCTACCACCCAGCGTTCCCCAAGGTCTCCTGATAAAAATAGTTCTTCCCTTGTGTGAGTAGGCCAAGTACCCGCAACAGGCAAGGGCCCACAATGTATTGTGGTGACATCAAAATGATCTATCACAAAACGACCTGGTTTTGCAAGGGGGGCACATGCGTTTTTGGTCCTAGGCTCGGCGGCCATGTAGGGAAACGTACCAAACCCACACATTTCTGAAAACTAGACACCGGGTAGTCCAGGGATGTGTAACTTGCTTGGATCCCCAACGGTTTTCCTGCCCAGAATCCCCTGCAAAACTCAAATTTAGCAGGAAAAAAATCTAAGTTTTCTCACATTTTTGTGTGGAAAAGTTGTAGAATCACTGGTCTGACACATATTTCCTACCACCCATCATTACCCCAAGTCTCTTGACAAAAATAGTACTTCCCTTGTGTGGGTGGGCCAAGTTCCCGCAACAGGCAAGGACCCAAAACGTATTGTGGAGACATCAAACTTATCAATCACAAACGACCTTGTTGTGCAAGGGGGGTACAAGGTGTTTTTGGCTCCGGGCTCGGCGGCCATGTAGGGAAACCTACCAAGCCCACACATTTCTGTAAAACTAGACAACCTGGGGAGTCCAGGGAGGTGTGACTTGCTTGGATCCCCAAACGTTTTCCTGCCCAGAATCCCCTGCAATCCTCAAATTTAGATAAAAAAGAGATCACATTTTCCTGACATTTCTGTGTGGGATCACCGTGACAGCACAAATGTCCTACCACACAGGGTTCCCCTTGGTCTCCCGATAAAAATTATACCTCACTTGTGTGAGTGTCCAATGCAGAATCGCCTAAAACCTTATTTTACAAATATATAGCGCTTAGAGTTATCCCCTCAATCCCTAAGTTTTTGGCCCTTCCCAGTTGCGGGCCCTTGGCCCACCCACACAAGTAATGTATCATTTTATTTAGGAGACTGAAGGGAACGCTAAGTGATAAGACATTTGTGCCACCACAGTGATCCCTAACAAAAATATGAGGAAACTCTCATTTGTTACCCTACATTTGAGGTTTGGCGCTTTGATCTTATAGGTGCTAGCTTTTACTAAAAATATAAAAAATTCATAGCTCTGGTTCTACTGATGAGATTTTTTACATTTTGATGTCCATAATTCATTAAAATGACTCTATATTTTTAATTGGAGTGGAAATTTTCTTGTGATGTGTTTTCTCTTTATGCCGCTTGTGTGTTGCATAAATATTTTACACATTGCCTCTAAGTTAAGCTTACTTGATTTTTGTGCCAAGCTACCCAGGGTTAAGCATAGGTTATTTTAGTTACATTTTGTCATTCAACCTGCCAGGGATTGTGACTGTTGCTTGACCAGGACTCACACTCTGTCAACCCAATTTCTCACTTCTTGTATATGTATCAAGTAAGCTTTCTCGACAAGAGAGCATTGAGTGTGTTCGCATGTTCCTTAAATTTAGTAACTTCTATGCAATTCTTACATAACCTAAGGAAATGATATACCGGGAGGTTGTTTCTGAGTGCATGAGGATGGAAACGAGTATAACTCAATAAGGAGTGGCGGGCTATTGGTTTCTTGTACAATTCAGAGTATATGCCACCATCTTTAGGGTACAGTCGTAAATCCAAGAAGGGCAAAGAGACCTTGCTAAACTCACACGTGAATTTAAGATGTGGATTTCTAGAGCCAGGTCGCACCCCATCAGATGACTATCAACAAGCAGTGATCAATGCACATCAGGTGAGGATGTGGAGGTAACTGATGGAAGATACGTGTCATCAAGCACCGGAGAGCAAGAGGAATCATCAAGAAGGTAGGCACATTCAGCGGAAACTGAGAGTCTTCTAGGGAGGGCTACTTCATAGATTCAAACGGATAATCATACCACTTTCATTGACATGGCAAATTGTTCAATTGGTGTATTAAGGCATGAAGAGGTGTGAAAGATAAGTCCCACAACAAAAAATATTGTGGTTCCCGAGGTGTATCTGCAGGTGGAAGACGATTCATAATCTGTTGTGCAACAGGGCTTCCCAGTAAAACTAATAGAACTATTTCATGGGACAAGGCAATACACATGCTGGGTGCCATCTGGTCGTGGTTGAGCAATGAGTTCTCCGAGTATCCTTAAGGAGAAATCATGTGCACCAAGCAGTGTGAAGTGGTGATACTGAGGCTGAAAAGACAGTGGCCAATTACTGGATCCCAGAGGAACTGAAAAAAGGCAAGGCCACTCTAGGCTAGGATTGCCGGGGCATTTCAAGTGTCTGTCCATCATACATCTTCACATCATTCATCCATGAAGGAGTTTTTGTGCTTCACACAGACTGTCGCCATCAGGGTAAATTAGGGAGGGTGCCCTGCTTACTTCATCAATACTGAAGTGTAAATCCAGTGATTGGTCGGTAACTCCTGAATTGTCACTATCTTGGCCAAAAATTGTACATTGACCACTGTAAATCAAAGAAAAATGTTTGACCCATTGACCCTCTGTGGTGGCTATTTCTACAGATGGGCCCCCATCCGGTGTCAGGAATGGTGTTTTAACCGCTTTCCAAAAGGCGGCACTGCCTTTTGATTGTGTCGCCGAGGTAAGCATCTCCCAGGCTTCTTTTCTAAGAGCGTCCTTCCTCTCTAGAAGGGCTGATTTATCGTTCTTTCGAGCCTGTCTAATTTTAATGTTATTCCTTGGGATGTTATGCAACTCCTGTTTCAGCTTTGAGTGTGCACGAGTGCCGTTTACATCAAAACCACCGCTGGGGAGCAGTTTTTTTGGCACCATGGGTGAACATTGCATCCCGTACCGCCGCTGCTACATCTTGGAATGAGGATAGAATACTCTCAGGGGATGCTAGTTTGTTCAAGCAAGTGTCAAAAGCCGATCTACACCTTGTAATTAGGGAATTATTTACTACTTCAGGATCCATCATATTCCAGCGGAGCGATATCCATTGACTTTGGCAAGTTTTAAATTATCCAAGGCCTCATCTACCCCTTGTTTGTCTCTTCCCTGACTACTCTCAGGGAGAGTCATAGTAATGCATAGAGGAAAATGATCACTTATTGAGTTTCTGTCAACTGAAAAGGCGAGTAAACTAGAAGCAAACATATTTGATGAAAGAATATAATCTATAGTGGAACAAAGGCCTCTTCCATTAAAGGTCTGCGGCATTGGAACAGGTCTGGTACATAGGTCATTGGCAAAAACTAGGTGCTAGATTCAAATTGAGACAGTTACATTTCTTACACTGCACGTACCTCACACCCGTGGCCCTAAGAAAAATGTACCCAGAAAGAAGTGCAGTCAGCACCAGGTGCCCGACACTTAGCCTGGGACTGTTGTCCTGTGAGATCATACCTGGACTCTTCTCCACCTTATAGACAGTGACCGGGAATCACTTACAGCATGGGCCACTCCAGGGTCTTCTAGGAGAGCTTCCGAAAATAAAAGGTAAAAATATGCATCATAAATTCTTGAACCTCGCACTTGTGTTGGCATGTAGAAGGGTTGCGATTTGTTGGGTGAGTAGCAGGGACCCCCCACACGCACCTATGGCACAAGGACAGGATGGAGTTGACCCTGGCAGAAAAGAAACATATTAAATAGGCATGATGAGAAGTAGGGTGACCAACCGTCCGTAAATTTCACGGACCGTCCGTAAATTGGACCTCACGTCCGTTGTCCTTGAGGATCCTTTTTACGGACGCCTTTTGTCCGTAATTTTGGCCTTGCCGGGAACAGAGCTGTTCCCTGTGAGAGGCCTCAGCTCCCTGATGGGGCGCCTCGCACCTATGCTCCAGCACAGGAGCAGCCCCACCCGCCCATTGTCATTCTGTGTGGGGCTGATGATTGCCACATACAGAATGACAATGAGGCCGTTTGGGCTGCTTACATCTCCTGCCACTCTATCCTGCTGAGTTCAAAGCTGTCCACAGGATCTCAAAGTCTACCAAAGCCGAAATTTGTTTTCTTTTCCATAAGCATAGATGGTGTTTGATACAAATCTGTGTGCAATAATGTTAATTTTAATGACACATTAAGTGATAAGGTGGCGCCAACATTCGAAAAAGTGTTTCTCTGTAAACTATCGAGAGACCTTTTGCAAATCTAAAATAAAAAATGCAGCGTAGTTAATAGCCAACAAAAAAAAAAAGAAAGTTAAGCAGAGAGTGGGGCTGCTGGCCCATTTGAAGCATTTACAAACAAACAAACAGAGGCATTTGCACTTCTGAAAGGACAGTGAGTGGGCTTGAGGGCTCTCCTGCCCCTCTCACACTCTAGGAACTCAGCCTGCTTATGAAAATGAGAAATCTGAGGCTTTAAAAGCGCATTTAAACCGTTAAGTAAATGAAACCCACAAGTTCTCAATTTGAAAAAAAAAAAATGAGTGCCAGTGCTCTCTTCAGGAGGCGTCTGCAGCTTACACCCCACATAGCCCCTGCCATGCTGACGTTGATAATACAATGCATTTACTACCCATCACACTCCTACAACTGTGAGAATTTGGATATTTTAAGCCCCCAAAGTTATAAGAATGGCTTGAGCTGCAGGTAAAAGCGTTTTTTATGAATATTGGATTCATAATTAACTATTAACCCCCATCTCACCGCACCTCTTGCTTTAAGAACTACAGCAGGGGTGAAGTCCTTGATGGGCCTCTTCTGCCTGCAACTCTGCAGACAAAGTCTCAGCTCATAATTAATGTGAAAAGGTGGGTGAGTAAGTGAAGGAATTGGTAAATGGGTGGATGGATTAGTGAAAGGATGAATGAATGAGTGAAAGGGAGAATGGATGGATAATGAGAGGATGGATGAGTGAGTGTAAGGATGGATAGAGACCCACAACAAAGGGGCAACACTGGACGCCATCATCGCCAGGAACGATGCAATCTCTATTGAACACATCCTCCCGGTAGACTGGTCTGACCACCATCTAATCCTATTCCACCTCAATCAACCGATCCAGTCCCACCCCACAAGCACAGCCCCCAGCACATGGTCCAGGAGTCTTTCACAAATCAACCCAAAAGAACTAGAAGAAAAAATAGCCTCCTCCCTGCTGAGCCACACAGAAGGCCTCTCAACTACCGAACTCATCTCTCACTACAACTCCACCACTTCCGCCATCCTAGACCAACTGGCACCTCTAAAACAAAAAAGACCCAGGAACATTCCATCGAGAACCTGGTTCAACAAAGACATCAACGAGGAAAGGAGACTCCTCAGAGCCACAGAACGACATTGGAGAAAAAAACCCTCCTGCAGCCGGCGCGAGGAACTCAGAGCAGTAAGAAGAAGGTACAAAAACCACATCAACAATGAAAAAACTAACTTCTTCTGCAATACGCTAGAAAAGGCAAAAATCAGACCTAGAGAACTCTTTGAGATCATCAAAAAACAAACCTCCAAGCCATCCACCGTCCATGCTCAACCCTCCAAAACGCTATGTGACAACTTCGTCTCCTTCTTCAATGAAAAAATTGCCAAGATCGAACTATCCCTAGACATCAGCCCTACCCCGACCATCAACATCAACCTAACTACAACATTCACCACCGCTGGAGACACAACCTCTACTGCCTGGTCCTCTTTCGACCTCGTCCAAGAAGCCGAGATCCTCAACCTAATCTCATCCTCCAAACCCACCTCCCATAACCTTGATCCCATCCCCGCCCAAATGGCCAAAGACCCCAAACTCACCTTTGCCCCACTCTGGTGTAAAATCATCAACAGCTCCCTAAAATCTGGCATCATCCCGGACTGCCTTAAAGTTGGCCAGGTCACTCCTCTCCTGAAGAAACCAGGCCTGGATTCCAACGACCTTAACAATTTCAGACCAGTCTCAAATCTACCCTTCCTAGCCAAAATCCTAGAAAAATGCGTACTACGCCAACTCAACAACCAGCTCGACAACATCAACTTGCTTGATCAAAACCAATCTGGCTTCAGAAAAGGCTACAGCACCGAAACCGCAATCCTGAACATAGTAGATGACATCCGCAACTCCCTTGACTCGGATCAATGCTGCCTACTCATCCTTCTTGACCTGTCAGCGGCGTTTGACACGGTTGACCACAAGCTCCTCATCAAGGCCCTCAAAGAACGAGTAGGCGCGGAGGACATGATCCTGAAATAGTTCGACTCCTTCTTTCAGAACCGCTTTCAAAGAGTAAAAATAAAATCCTTCACATCAGACCCTCTACCCGTGAGCAGAGGGGCCCCCCAAGGATCCGTCCTTTCCCCTCAACTGTTCAACATATACATGGTTCCCCTCACCATCATACTGAAGAAAGCTAATATCCCTTTCCATCTATACGCGGACGACACTCAGATCTACATAGAAGCCACTTCCTATAACGACATTCTAAGACTCAACAACACTCTAAATGAAATCCAAGAATGGCTAGGGACGAATCACCTCAAATTAAACCAAGGGAAAACCGAGATCCTCCTCATCTCCAACAAAGATGACAACCCCAAATTGACTGAATGGGTGAAAGCCATTGACGCTCTCAAAGGAAATCTCACCCCGACCAACACAGTAAAATCCCTGGGAATCACCCTGGATAACAAACTAACTATGTCAAACCACATCAAGAACTCCGCGAAAAGCGCCTTCCTCAATCTGAAGCTCCTCAATAAAATCAAACCACACATCCCACAAAAAGATCTCCAACAAGCCACCCAAGCATTGGTCCTATCCAGACTGGACTATGGGATCGCAACACTATCCGGCACAGCCATATCCCACCTAGCGCCACTGAAAACCACCCTCAATGCAGCAGCCAGAATGGTCTCAGGTGCAAGGAAATTTGACCACATATCCCCCGCACTCAAAGATCTTAAATGGCTTCCAGTGGAAATGCGCGCAAACTTCAGAACGGCTTGTCTCACACACAAAGCCCTACACACAGGAAAACCGGAATATCTAGCCTCCAAGCTCAAGAAAGCGGGTCAATCCAGAAACCTCAGAAGTTCAAACTCCCTACTACTCATCCCCTTGAAAACCCGGAAACAAAAAACCGCCAGCCGCTCCTTTGCCGGCAACGCACCAAAAATCTGGAACTGCATCCCAGTGGACATCAGAACCACTCCTTCCTTTCCCGAATTCTAGAGACAACTAAAAATCCTCTACCTCAACCGCGCATTCCCGAACTCTACCTCAATAGAGCATCCTGGAACTCGGACTACCTCAACAACTCTACCGCAAAACCGCCCCCCAGGCGGAAGTCCACTGAGCTAATCGCTGACCTTGTATGTACCCTGTTTACAGTATGCTGCACTATTTTTCGCACCTGTTTCTTCCTGACTGAATGTAAAGCGCTCCGATACCCTGGGGTCTGGCCAGCGCTATAGAAAACTCCAAAAATAAAAATAAATAAAATAAATAAAGTTAAAAGGGTGGATGGATCAGTGAAAGGCTGGATGGATGAGTGAATGGATGGATGATGGGCAAGTGGATGGTTGAGAGAAATGTTGGATGGATTGATGAATTGATGAGTGAAAGGATGGATGGATGACTGAAGGGTGGTTATAAGGATGGATGAGTGAGTGAAAAGGAGGGTAGATGGACAAAAGGATGGATAAATGATTGAAAAGGAGGATTAATAAGAGAAAGGATGGTTGGATGAGTGATGGGGTCAATGGATGGATTCATGAGTGTATGTATAAATGGATGGGTGAAGGGTGGATAGAAGGATGGGTGGCTAAGTGAAAGGGGAATGAGAGAGAATGGGAGAATGGATGGATGGATAAGTAAATGCATTGGTGAATGTTTGGCCTGAATGGATGGGTGAATGGGTGCATGGATGAGTGAAAAGAAGAATGTAAAGATGGATGAGTGAAAGAATGCACACATGAGTGAAAGGGAGGGTGAAGAGCTTGAAGATGGGATGGATGAGTGAAAGGTTTAATGAGTGGACGGATGAGTGACTGGGTGAATGGATGAGAAAGTGAAAGGATGGCTGGGTGGGTGAAAGAGTAAATGGTTGGATGGATGAGTGAATGGATGGATGTGTAGAAGAGTGTATGGAGGAGTGAAAGGATGGCTTGGGTGAAAGGGTAGATGGCTGGATGGATGGATGAGTAAATGGATGGATGGGTGGAAGAGTGGAAGGATGAGTGAAAGGATGGATTCGGTGAAAGGTTTTATGGATAGATGAGTGAAAGGGTGGCTGGAGGGACGAATAAGTGAACTAATGGATGGAAGGATAGATGATGGCTAGGTTTGCAAATGGTTGAAAAGGTTTGATATGGATGGGCACACAGACGGAAGGACAGAATAAAGACTGAATGATGGATGAAAGAATTAATAGATGACAGAATGTACATTTGAAATGGTCGATATCAGGGGTTTGATGGAAGGATGAATGGCTAGATCCTTGGACAAGGGATCTCTTCTGGGGAGGGTTGTGATGATTTACTTTGCTTTCTTGGTGCTGTAAGAGCTTTATTTCAAAGTGGGAGGTATTTACATTTTCTGGCTACTCCCTTTCCAATGTGTTCCTATTCTGTATTTGCTGTGTGCTTATGTGTGGGATCTATACATCATGCATATGACATTTTGAGTCACACCTAACTGGTACCTGAATGTTACACTCATAATTGTAAATGTTTGCATGTTTTGTTTTAGGTGTGAAGTTTTAGGTAAAGTGTGAAGTTTTAGAGAGAGCCTCATAGTGCCATGAGCTGTGCTTGAGATGTATACTGTGTTTGTAGCAATGGGCAAGGCGTCAAAAATATGCGATGTGATAATATCTTAACAGCACCTTCTTTAAGAAAGCTGCAGGAAAAAGCACTTTTGTGACTTCCGTCAGCTAGTGCAACTCTCTGCAAAGACCTCATAAACAAAGTCAGATTCCATATTTTAAGTTCCTCTTGCTGAAACACCCGTAATACGTTTCCTGTAGTGGGTTCATCACAGAAATCCTCCCTTTAGTTCACCTATGCGTGCCGCTTAACATCTCACAATGGCAGGCAGATATGAGATGCTGGTAACAAAGTCTATCCGAGCAGATCTTCCTGACAGCTTCTCCCACCAAACATGCCTGCGTAGGACCAGGAGTTGTAAGCAAAATATCAGACTAGACAACCCAGTGCAGTAACCATATAAATAGATTATTATTATATGAAATACCCCAAGACCTGCACAGTTGCTCAAAACTGCGCACATACCAAAAAACCTGGAAGTTCACTATTGCCTCAACTTAATATAATCTTCTTTTGACTTGTACTTAAGTGGTTGTCTATTTACACACTTTTATACTATTGTGCAACTTCCTCTGTCTGTAAAGCTTGCCTTTTGTCCCAAAGTTTTGTCCTGAATTTTGACCCTTTGTCCTGAATTTCTGTCCTGAATTTTGACCCCTTGTCCTGAATTTTTACTCTTACTGTCCTGAATTTGCACTCATGCCAGTTGGTCACCCTAATGAGAAGGTCTAGGATGACCTACAAACGCGATTGGCTTTGTTGGACAGCTTTGTGGGTGGAGAGGAGAGAGAGTCTCGAACAGCGGGCGGGCTGTATTGCCTTTACCCTCCCCCTTCCCAAGCCCTGGTTCAGTCACCTGTGGTATGTGGGGTACCTTGGCGGCACACCTGTAATCCTGATACTTCGACCCCTCTCCCCGGGGGGACGGAAGGTGTGTCTCTAGTTGGAGGGAGTTCCTTGATGTACCTTGACTTGGTTTTCTATAGCAAGTAAAATGTAATATTATATGATCATTGCTATGTCATTGCTGTGCATGAAAATCAATAAAGAAAGTTACAAATATTGGAAAACTGGCAGGGGTGCCCGAGCCCTTTGAGAGATACAAAAAATATTTCCTTTGAGTATGTTCCCTCTCTTTGGATTAACTGTAGATGGAAAGTGGGGGTGGAGTGAACCCACTTTAAATCTTCTAAGTCCCTCTTGATGATTATAAGGACAGAATATTAAGCTAAAATATATTGTACTACACAAATAGTGGAACCAATATATTTACTACCACAATATTGTGAAGGAAAGTATATATATGTAAGTGTAGATGAACTATTCTTAACTTTGCATCTAGTGACACCGAAGATAGATATTGTCAAGGTACATATATGTGGAGATAAGTGTTTTGGCAACACTGTATTTGGTGCATGATATTTTGGTGTTATGATCGAATACGCTTTAAGGCACTCGGTACTGTAAGGACTGACCGCTAAGTGTGGAGGTGTGCTGAGAACCAAAGAGGTGCAAAGGCACAAAGTGACATCGCAGACCTCATTCATACCCCACTATACAAAACAAAGGAGCAATAAATAGCAAGTTCCTGCCTTTGCAGTGTAGCATACTGGTTTTGCACCAGAATCGGTGTCAGAGAATCCGCCCATCTCCATTACTGGCACCATCCACGACAACCACAACTGGAAGAGAGGCTGTAATCCAAAAGATAGGTTTGGCTTGGACACAGTTCAAACACAAGTGGCATCATTGAGTCTGGGGTCAAGTGGGAAATAGACATAATTCGTATTTGGCAAGGGTGAGTCTCTGATATTTCCAGCACATTGTGCATTTCACAGAAAGAGGAGTGGAACTATTAAGTTGCCATTTTGTAGTTAGTCCACCTGCAAGCTAACCATGTTGGCAATTTTGATATCCTGCATATTTTAACCTGGTCTTATATGAGCCAATGACTTCCTCATGGTTGTCAAATAGGGACACCCCGCCTGGCACTGCCCTTGCCAGCTCTGGACTCCTGAAGGCAATGCCAGGAACAAACAATAAACATGGATCCACCCCAGACTCGTTTACTTTCTATAGGTTTCACTCTGGGGCACTCTCTTGGCTCCTCAGCAGCAATATATGGGTAAAGTCTGTGATGTCATCATGGGAACAAAGCGGGAGTGATGCCACTTTTTCTACCCAGACACTTTGGGCAACTGATGTCCTTGGTATTTTTGCAATTAGTATGCACTGTTAAACGATCTGAGAATAAGCCAATTACAGAACACCTTTTATAGTTCTTTGTAGAAAATTTTAAAAATGGAACCCAGATCGAGAAGGGTGAACAAACTGCTTAAATAGCAAAACTTTTAACTTGACAAAACGCTCTGATTACAGTGTGATGATGTGTTTGTTGCAATGCTTAATGGAACAGCAACAGAGTGCAAAATAATGCTCAACCAACTAAAAAAAAATACTTGACAGAATGCATAAATGCATGCAGAAGGAAATCATGGTATAATTTATGACCTGCAAAGTGATGTATAGGTGCTTAATTTTAATCGATAAAACAGGATACATTTATTACTAAGACATACGAAGTAAGTCACAGCGGAAGAGTTTGCACGGTTCAGTTAGATGCAGTTTGCTAAAATGGCTTCCTTTTTCCTAACAAGCACATCTTGTCTTTGATTTGCTTTTCTGGGATTCCTTTTTAGGTCGAGCCTAGGCAAGTGCATACGCTGTCAGCAAGACCTGTAGTATTCAGTAAACAAGGTAGCTCCCGTCTGTTGCTCACCATTTGTTCAGTGCAGTGTTGGTCTTCTTTGCTGCCACATAATTGGTTTAGGCAGCGAACCTCTCTTCCGTTTTTTAGGTCTCACAGACCTGCATTGCTCTGCTCGAGTCTGCGAGACATATTGTGGGAGAGTATATTTCAGAAGGGTGCTTGACGACCCACCCCTCATTTTCATTGGGTAGCGTCACCATTTATGGTAAATGGTGGCTTCCCATTGAAAATGAGGCTTCTGTGTTACAGCCCTTTGTCCTTTTGGGACGGCCCATCTGGACTGGGTCTCCTGTTTCACGGCTGTCGTGAAGCAATTTCTTATCTCAGAGGCGTGTTATGTAAACAAGCCTCTGAGATCCAGTCCTGATGGGCTTCCCAAAAGGAGACAGGGCACTGCATGTTTATTTTTGCATCGCGCATCCGCTTTCACTGAAAGTTAAAACGCGAGGCAAATATAAACAGCGCTATGGCGAGCGGAGCTTGTTCTGCCCTGTCATCGAACTTTGTGCTAGCAGTGGTGTGAAGCTGTATTATCCTTATAGAAACCCAGGGCAGTGGAATTCTTCTATCTTTCTCCTGTTGACCTTTCTGAAATTAGTCACATTTATTTCACCCGGGGGCGGGCTACAGGGTGGCTCTTGAACCGGAAGGGCTCATGCCTGCTCTTAGATTGCCTGAACTCAGTGAATTAGAAAACACTGCACCGCACCTGCCTGCAGTTTCACAACAGCTCCTTCGCCGGAGGCCCAGGAGCATGTGCACTCAGGGTTTGGGCGCTTCCTGTGGGATGCAGTCTTCTAGGCCCTTCAGTGGGAGCCTCCGGAAGAGGATAACACCGCAGGGAGATTAGAGGCACGGGGTGGGCGAGGGAAGCAGCACACGCCGGCCCTCGGGTTGATTCCAGGCGCCTGAGTCAGCGCCTCGAAGCATCCTAGGGGCTTTTCAGCTCAGCGCGGCTCTCCAAAATCATCAAGTGACATCTCAGGGAGGCGCTGGGGCTCTGGGATCATCCGAACTCTATCCAAAACTCACAAACAGGAGATCCGAGCGAGCCCATGTGGGCTGGGCGCCTTCGGGACTGTACAATCACGACCTACCCGGGCGATCAGCTTTCTCCACCAGAGCTGTTTGTTTTGGTTGGAGTTTGAAACGCCCCCCTCTCGTAGAAATGTCTCTGAGAATCAGTGGCCAAGTCCTTCGGCGCCTCCTTATGCACAGCAGACTACAAAGAATAGCTCTAGCAGGGTATTTATTTATTTATTTGTTTGAGAGTTTTATATAGTGCTAGCTAGACCCGGAGGTTTCAGAGCGCTTTAGGAGATCGTTTTACCATCTAGGGCTATCTGTGAATGTTGTCATATTAAGTTTCAAAACAAAAACAAGACATCATCAAACAAAATAACACTGGAGAATATCTATTGTTTGTAATTCTTAAAGATACTGGGCTTGGTTTTTCCTACGCAGGATAGCCTAGTTCACGTTAACCAACACTGTTCGCTGGTATTTAGTGCTGCATACCGCACTTTATGCTACATCTGTAAAGAACAGATGTTATTTTTCCACAGCCCATTTTATGGATCTTCAGTTTAGCAACTTTGGGAGGATGGAAAACTGAGTGTGCTGGGCCAGAATTCAAACTCCTGACTTCTAGAGTACTGCATTTGTCAGCTGCAAACATTCAACTCACTGAGCCACCCTACCATTACCACGATAATTATAACAAATCTCTCCTAACCATCAAAATCCAAAACACATACATAGCCAATAGACAAACATCCCAGAACCTCATGACAAAAGCACAATTAAGGAAGTGCTCCAATGCTGCACTGATGGTTGAAGGCACTAGTATACAAATTCTGAAGACGTAAATGACACCATTATTCCAGCGGTGGCTGATTTACACAGTACAAGGAGAGGAAAGGCCTTAAAGTATTGGTGCAGGTGCAATAGATCTCGCATTAATGCAAGTGTAATCTATTGGCTTTGTAAATGACAATTTTTTTATATGTATGTTTTAAAAACAAAATTAAAAGGCATTGTGATTTACAATGCCAATAGCTCAAATGCACGTAATACGAGACCTGTTGCATTGCAAATGCTCGTTTTCAGTGCAGCACGGACCAAGTACAGTTTTGTTATGCTTAGACAACGTAACTGTGATTTGGGGAAATTTTTTTTTTTTTTGCTTCTTACTTGTATCCGTGCTCGTTGCACGTTTGTGTAGTCACCCCCAGCGCCACCCACCATCGGTGACACACCACTACTCTTCCCTCACTCCTTGTTTGTACTTTTTTATTGTAGTTACTTAACTTTCCCAGAACGCATGGCTCGCAGCTCCTCATCCCTGTCTGCTTGCTATCCAACAGTCAGACCATGGAGGGACCTTTGTTCTAAACACAAGCAGCGGCGAAAGGGAGTAAGTTACAACGTGTATGTTCAGTGTTATGTGTGTGCCTCCAACCAACGGGTGTAAAGTGCTATATCACAGCCAGAACTGCCGACTTTGGAGCAGGGGAATCAGGTTTGAGTCTCAGCGTCGGCTCAGCTTCCTGTGATTCTGGCCAAATCTTTATCTCCGCGTGCCTACAAGAAATGAAAGTGTCCTTGTGCAACGTAACTGGTGCTCATGTAAAGCGCTCTAATACATTTGGGGCGAATGCGCGTTATATAAATCTGCACACAAAAAATGCAACTGAAACGTTACAAACATTCTTTCTGACAATTTCTCTTTTTAAAGTCCTCCATTTTTTTGAATGCTCATTTCATCTTTTGATTTCTGTTTAGTTTTTGCAGTTCTTGCCCCTCCCTTCTTCATTTCTTTATTGCTCCAGCCTTTGATAGGTAGTGGCAAGCATGTAGATCTCTCTTTTCTAGGTCTCGCCTACACAGCACGCATGTGCTGCATAGGAGGACCTTTAGCTGTTGCTCTGCTCTTTTTGGAAGCACATACTCGTGCTTGTGGCTGCATCCACCTTGCGGGAGCGAGCAGGAGTGCGCCACAAGCACTAGTCTGTGCTTTGAAAAAGAGCAGACTCTGTGCGCGTGCAAGCACGCCCCATTGCCCTTTTTCACGCATTACTTGTCCACATTAGTCGGTGAACCCAGAACCAAAGCCTTTTGTGCTCCTTCCCCAGTACTTCCCTTCTTTATTTCACGGTAATGTTAGCAACATCCAGACATCAGCTAGTAATCTTTTACATGTGTAACAGTGGCATGAAGTCTCTGAAAAAATAAAAAAGTGAGCACTTTCTGCACTAGAGCAACGACCCTGAACTTCATTAGAGAAAATGCGCATAGGCTTGTTTCTATAATACCAGTGAGATTTCAGAACCGTGCGCATAGGTTTCAATTACTCAGCTGTTACTGTAGCCCACTATAATAAATGTAGTGACATCATAAGATGCCAATTCGAATCCTTATACGGCTTTTATATTTTTGAAGTAAATATTTAAGCTGTCACATTTTATTTCGTGATTGCAACATAATTTTAATTGCTTCAGAGTGACATTTGAGGAAGCTTTTCTTTGAGCAAGAAATGTCAGCATTGCCTTTCACATTTTGAAGAAATTGCCCTTTCTGTGAAGGGTTATCCAATAACTCTTTGTCAGAGGAACCAGACACAGCTCCGAGAATGGGAAGAAGGCGGACAATCATACTGAGCCATGTAGTGTCCAGGCAAGGTGACATCTAGCATAGGCTTTGTAGCATAAGTGTGCCCTTCCAGAACAAAATGCTCTGCTATAAGTAGTTTACTGCTTTTTGCCATGTTGATTGCTTTTTCCTGGCACCCCATGACTGAGTGATAACCAAAGCAGGAACAGAAGGTAACAAGCATTGGCATAGCCAATAGGCCTCGACTTTGGGACCTTATAAGTGTTTAGCAATGCAACACTTGATGTTGTTGCACCAAGGATATTGTGCTGGATAACTCAACACTTATAAGTTCATAAAGGCAAGACCTATTGGCTATGCCAATGCTTGTTTATCACAGTGGTGGGTGATCCGCCTGCAGTTTCACAGTATGAACCACAGGCACTATAAGCCTTGTTTTCAGTGTGAGGGGACAAAGACTGAATAGATATTGAGGCTATCCCATTTCTTAGGTGCTTAGGAAAAGTAACCTTACCTGCATTCATTACCCCTGGCACAGGAGTGTGTCAAAGTACTGGACCACCTAGATTATCTCCAGCGCCTGTGCATGTCACCACGTATGTGCCGATGATACCTGCATTTTTATCGGCATGTTACCACCTAAATCACCCTGTTACCCATAACTGTAACTGTTCTGGCATCACAGAAAGTCAAGGGTGAAACCTTTGTTTCTTTAGCTATTTTTCCAACACTGAGCGTTTCAGCTATAACTTATGATTGGAGAAATATGGGGCACTTATGCCCGGTGACAGCGAGAGAATCCGAAGAGGCGGTCATGGGGTGTGGGGGAACCAAAAATTATTATGGCACCGGGCGCCACCAGCGCTAAAGCCGGCCCTGCCTGCAGAACCAAAACCGTTCCTGTGATATTTCAAATTAAAAGTGCGCCAAAGATTGTAACAGCCACTGCACGCCACGCTGAAGCAAACTTTTCAGAACTTGTATTGAAAAAAATTACCAAAGAATGTTCGAGGCGTTCGTGTGAGTTGTAGATCAGCAGGCTCGGAAGTGACCCCAGAATCAACTGTGGTGGTTTTAACAATTACTGTCATTTGATGACCTTGAGCATAAAACATGAGGGATGAAGGTCAATGTGAAGTCGTTTAGCAAGAACGGGATGTACACTCACATTTTTGTCCTGAGAATGTACTCTTTAGGGTAACAAACCATAAAGGTTTATTGGTGTGGAAAACAATATAGGGGAAAAATGTAAAGCGAATAGCTTCTTTGCCAAAAGGAAGACTGCTGATCATGGTTTGAATGCCCTGTGATTTTTTTTTTTTTTGTGAAGGTAAAAACCCAGGCAGGCTATAAGTACAAGAGCTGGCTGATTATGAAAACAACATTCAAGAACACAAGAAATTGATAAAAATGATTAAAGCAATGGACTGAAATGATATCAAAAAGAGATACTCTTTAATATGAATATAAAAGATAAATATACACATAAAGTTAATAAATTACACAATAAACATATTAAATCATGAAGTTCATGTGATTATTTTCAGAATATATAAAAAGACTTCATAACATATAAAAATGATTCTTTATCTTCAAAAGTATTCTCTAATTGTAGAGAATGAGGCTGCGTGTCGTGTGTCAACGCGTTTCGACAAAAACATTTGTCTTCATCAGGACAATATTGGATGGTCAGTCAAATTTTTCTAGACAGAAAGATACAATGATAACATTTAAAATAAATTTAAATTTAAGTTCACAGTGCATTGCTTCTCATAAGACATAAAATCGTTCCTAGATTAATCAAGTTCATCAGCCTGGCTCATGTAATAATGCGAAACATGTTCAAGAAACATAGTAGGAACAACCACATATACATATTCCATCTTTCACAATTATTATATACAGGGCATAATCCTTTACATTTCAATTACAAAGATATATCATAACCTCATAGAGGTTGGTGTATCATCCATGTTATTTAATATCCTAAGAAAGTCACCCTATCTACTGCTAAGAATTTTTTTTTTTTTTAATGTTAAAAAAAACCCAGAGGCCTATCGTTATTATTCCCTATGTGTTTTATCTGGCATTCTATTTGGGTTAGTCTGAACATAAAGGGAAGTCTAGATATAGAGGGAGGCCTGTATTTAATGATTGGTTTACACTTATGAATCGAATTGCATATTAACGGATTCAAAACATCAATGGTAAGCGGTAGGCAACGGAGACACCGTGTTTAGTACTGGCGATTCTAAAAGGAATGTATCTCAGTCTTTCAGAGTATCTGTAACATTAATGGCTCGCTAGTTTCATAAAGATCATAGCTGATATCTTATGGGGAAAACAGACCAAAAAAGCATATTTATTTTCTCAAAATTTCTCCTTTTCGATGAATTTTTCTTACCTAAAATGATTGGTAACCAGAAGGATATAGAGTAGTTGTAGGGAGTAAGGCACCTTTCCTTCTTTTATTTAAAAAAGCCGGACTTGGTATGTGATAACTATATAAAAAATAATAAGGATAAGCAACACATTGAAGTATTTAGTTCATGTTGTCATTTTTTAAAGCTGTATATGATCCATTCTTTTTGAATTTATTAGTTATACCAGATACCAATCTCACCTGTCTAAGCAGTGTTCACTGCCTCCATCTTACTTTCACCTATCAAAGCTTTCATTCATCTCTTTTTGGAGCGGGGGAAGGAAATCCCAGGCTTTCAGGTTCTATTTCGTCATCACGTAGCATTTGGTAAACAGCGGTATTTGTAACTAAAGTAGAAACATAATCACAAATTGGTGCGCTCTAATACTGATTCTATTTATCTATTGATTTTAGTTAAATTATTAATGTTTATCTTCTTTCTTACATTTGTTGTTTATCCAAAGTAACCGTGTTCTTGCAACGTTGTTGGTAGGCGTTTGCAAGACGCGGCAATGGAAGCCTTTGTTTATTTTTCAAAATTGCTCGTGTTTCTCGGGGACTGCTGCTGGCGCCTCTGATGCCTGAACCGGTCGTAGAATAGCCCCTGCATACAGAAAGGGAGGAATACCCACAGGGGAGCCAAGATTTAGCGGGTTTAAGGCGATCTTTTTTTCTCAATAAATAACAAACGAAGACGGCTAAAGATTTACCAGTTTACAAGCGGATTTTATAAGCGGGTTTTAGAAAAACAGCGCGAAAGTTCGCACCGGGAGATTCCATTAGGTCGCATACGAAATGCGGAGTTACGGGCAAACTGATGCGGAGTTTTCGCATGGTGAGCAAGGCTCTTACCTTCGCTACGGGTCTGCGGCGCCTCGACCTTCCTCAGCTGCTCCTGTCGGCAAAAACGATCAGATCTCGTGCAGCCCGCAGGACTCTTTTATTTCGTCAACTGGGTACGCCCTTTTTGAAATGCCTAGATGTGTACCGCCCATTTAAAGCGATACAATGTAGAACGATACTCAGTCTGTGAATGACCTAACCTATAGCCTTCGGGAAGAATTGCTATATGTACGTAAACCAATGCTACTGCTTTGGCTTTTGAACAGAAAAAGGCACAACAATAGTCCTCTGCTACGTAATTACTAAAAAGCGGGCAGTTTAGTCTAAAGCTGTTAGTTCATCAAACAAAATCTGTTCATCAGACATAGTCTGTTCATTATTATTAAAATCATGTTAGCATTACATTATCGCATTTTCCCATGGTAATTCATGGCTCAGTCCACGATTAAAGGTTCAGAGGGTAAAAATCCAAAAGACCTCTCTTTTTTTGCGAATTTTATCTCCACCTTGATTTTTTTGCAACTGTATCCTCTCTAAAATTCGCCATTTCAGTTCTTCAGGTTTGTGATTATATTCTAGAAAATGGTTTACTAGAGGTGCAGTGGTTTTCCTAGTTTTGATTGCGGACCTATGTTCCGTTAATCTAGTTTTTACTGAACGGGACGTCTCTCCCACATATCCAAGATTGCAGGGGCAGACAAGTAAATACACAACGTTCTTTGTGTTGCAGGTCCAGAGTTCATTAGCTCTAATTTTTGTTTTATTAAATTCCATTGTTTCACCTGTAATAATGGTGTCGCAGGATTGACAGGAACCACAACGAGAGGTGCCTTTGATGGCATTCGCTCCATCAATTGATTTTTGAATGAAGGGGGCATCCCTGGTCTTGCCCTTGTGGCGGGAGTGAACAATCTGATCTTTTAGGTTCTTGTTTCGCTTGTGTGCAAACAAAGGTTTCTGTAGTTTTTGTTCATTCTCATTGACATTTAGTAAGTGCCAGTTTGAGTTAATTATCTGCCTGACCGTGGAGTCCATAGTGGAGTGTTTAGTGATGCACACTAATTTTGGATCTTCCTTTAGTTTTTGTGAGTGTAACAGAGTGTCCCGATCATAAAATCGGGCCCTCTTATACGCTCCTCTAATGAGCCTATGTGGATATCCTCTCTCAATGAACTTGCGTTTCATGATTTCAGCTTGAGTGTCGAAATCTTGTATGTTGGTACAGTTCCGCCTTACTCTCAGGAACTGAGAGAAGGGGATACTGTCTTTTTGACAGCAGGGGTGATAACTATTGAAATGCAAAAGAGTGTTACGAGCAGTGGGCTTAGTGTACAGATCCACCTCAAGTAACCCTTCCTTATTTCTGATGTTTATGTCGAGAAACTCAACTTTTGATTCACTTATGTGTGCAGTGAATTTAAGGTTCTCATCTGTTAAATTAAGAAAAATTCATCGAAAAGGAGACATTTTGAGAAAATAAATATGCTTTTTTGGTCTGTTTTCCCCATAAGATATCAGCTATGATCTTTATGAAACTAGCGAGCCATTAATGTTACAGATACTCTGAAAGACTGAGATACATCCCTTTTAGAATCGCCAGTACTAAACACGGTGTCTCCGTTGCCTACCGCTTACCATTGATGTTTTGAATCCGTTAATATGCAATTCGATTCATTAGTGTAAACCAATCATTAAATACAGGCCTCCCTCTATATCTAGACTTCCCTTTATGTTCAGACTAACCCAAATAGAATGCCAGATAAAACACATAGGGAATAATAACGATAGGTCTCTGGGGTTTTTTTAACATTAAAAAAAAAAAATTCTTAGCAGTAGATAGGGTGACTTTCTTAGGATATTAAATAACATGGATGATACACCAACCTCTATGAGGTTATGATATATGTTTGTAATTGAAATGTAAAGGATTATGTCCTGTATATAATAATTGTGAAAGATGGAATATGTATATGTGGTTGTTCCTACTATGTTTCTTGAACATGTTTCGCATTATTACATGAGCCAGGCTGATGAACTTGATTAATCTAGGAACGATTTTATGTCTTATGAGAAGCAATGCACTGTGAACTTAAATTTAAATTTATTTTAAATGTTATCATTGTATCTTTCTGTCTAGAAAAATTTGGCTGACCATCCAATATTGTCCTGATGAAGACAAATGTTTTTGTCGAAACGCGTTGACACACGACACGCAGCCTCATTCTCTACAATTAGAGAATACTTTTGAAGATAAAGAATCATTTTTATATGTTATGAAGTCTTTTTATATATTCTGAAAATAATCACATGAACTTCATGATTTAATATGTTTATTGTGTAATTTATTAACTTTATGTGTATATTTATCTTTTATATTCATATTAAAGAGTATCTCTTTTTGATATCATTTCAGTCCATTGCTTTAATCATTTTTATCAATTTCGTGTGTTCTTGAATGTTGTTTTCATAATCAGCCAGCTCTTGTACTTATAGCCTGCCTGGGTTTTTACCTTCACAAAAAATTGTTGTCCCTGACCCAGGAGTCTCATCCTTATCAGGGGGTCCTTGATACCTACAAGTTTGAATGCCCTGTGATGCCAACTTTGTTCAACAGGGATGTAAATGTATCCAATTAAAATATAGACTACGTTTTGTTTTTTAATTGTGTTTGCTTGGAACACAAACATTATGAAATCAAGTGGCGCTAGGCTCAATTTGTCAAATATTGCTATGTTATGGCTCAATCGATATAGTGCCCTTCTTGTTATGTGGAAAACTGCATAATATTATTTTCACTATAATAGTGTGATCTTTGCCTTCTGCAATGGATGTGTAATTCACTAAATACTTAATAGTTCCCAAGATAATAGCTACCAGAAATGAAAACAGAAGGTTGCTGTTCAGCTTTGTCCAGAATGGTGTAAATGGCTACCTTGGCAAATGCAGTTCAGCAACGTTCAGCAAAATAGAAGTTCCCTCATTTAGCTGTCTTTGTAATGAGGAATCCAGCTTTCCCCGCCTCGTTCTATAAATATTTCTCTGTCTTTCACTCAGTGTTGGTGCAGGCTCTGAGAGCAAAAGACCACCTCTCCATCCATTTGAGCTGACAGTGTACAGTTATGGTATCAGGAGAGAGCAAATGTACATGGAAGGCATCCTTGCTGTCTGTCTGTACGGTAGCCCTCTAAAAGCAAATCTTGTCTTTGATGACGATGGGAAAGGCACAACCACATATGCCATACAAAGGTTTAAAATTGAATTAAAAGTGAAAATTATTGAACTAAGTTGAAGTGAAACTTGACAAGCATTTGCAATGCAATACTTTTCGCAATTGCGAGATTTTGACCTATTAGCATTGTAAATGGCAATGCCATTTACGTATGCTTTTAAAAAAACCTGCAACAATAAAAGGCATTGTCATTTACAATACCAATAGGTCAAAGCTTCTAAAATGTGAGACCTATTGCATTGCAAATGCTTATTGTTTAAAGTCAACTAGCGACAATGAAAGTGCTCATTGAATGAGGAGGGAACTTGTACCGTTCTGCTAAACAAGTGAGAGAAACTTTCCACAATAAAGTCATAGTGAGCTCAGACAACCAGACGCTCACAAGAGGTGATACAGACAACATCATTCCATTTTTTTGCCAACTGGACTCTTTTTTGCTGTTTTATATCACACGAGCTTGGCTTAAAGGCGTTAAAGCTCTTCACGTGAGGACTAGATAACATTACACATATATTATTTTTGAGCAAAAGTGCCTAAGGAGGTAAAGAGGAATTCACTAAAAATTCATGCAACACAAGTTTCTGCCCTGCTTTGCGTGAATGGGAGAGAACTAAAGAGCGCCATATTTAAAAATATATGGCACATAGCACACAGAGCTGGTGTGCTTGTGCCTGTGTTACGGGCAGGATTGTTTTTGTGCAGGAATTGGTACCTTTCTGCACAAAAACAATCCAAAGAGAAAGTTGCATGCAGAAATAAACATATTTCTCCTAGTTACGCCTCTCTGTAGTAGGCATACAGATTTCACACAATTCTAGCTATACAAACCTCAGTAGATTTGGAATCCCTTTTAATCCATGGATGGATGCATTTGAGCACCCATGCCCACCATTGAACGCCTACCACTAAGAGATGGAACGCAAGCACTACATTTCTTTACATAGCCACGCAAATCAGGGATTGCATGGCTTTGTAAATCCCAAATAAGCCTTTGCACTGCTCTGCAGAAAGCAAGGCCTAAGTAAATGTGGCCCTAAGTATATTGCAAATACTCAAAGGATGTAGAGTCGAGATGGGGTATTAAACCTAGTTCACCAGTTGCAAAGTAAGCAGCTGTGGACATTAGGTTATATCACCTTCTCGCGTGTAAGTCAGCAGGAAAAGCTGTAAGCGCTCACTTACCTGTCCTAAAAAATTGACTTTTGATTTCATTTTCCTTCAAATATACGAAAATGGTGCACTATTTGAAAAGCTCAGCTTTCTGATAAAGTTTTTTTTAATGCAGGAAGCGTAACCGCAGCAATATTTCACAACTTTCATCAATAAAATCGCGCAAAAATAATAATTTCAAAATTAAACATTCAAAATCATAGTTCTCAATACGTGGGTCAATTGCTCAGTTTTATCAAAACCCAAAATTACATATTTTGAAGAAAATATTTCAGCTGGTAAGTCGAATTGGTAATTGTCACAAACAAAGGCCTACCTTCCCCTGTCATTGGGTCCCAGATTTTCTCACTGCAACTTTATTTCCATGAAGTTTGGGCCCTCAACCCACTGGTTGCACAACATTCAAATGCAGAGTTCTTTTATGCACACATTAACTATTTTACTTTTCTAATACTTCCACTTGCTTAGAGACATTTTCAAGATTGTTTAATTCCCAGTTGTCTAATGGCAGATGGTTGTGTTCTTTATGTGGCTTTGTAGACTTTAAACCTGTATAACAACATATGGAATCAGTTAGGTAATTTTTTTTCCAAATACTTATGACCAAATAGCCACTGGGCAAAACAGCACGAAAGACGACATACGTCCTTTTAAATATGCAAATGTGTCTACACTACATAAGTTGGTGCAAAGCCTTACACCCTACCAAAAGGTGCGCCACTAATACATCAATACAAATCTCCCATAAAGACCTTTCTGCCTGTTTACTAATTTAACTAAAAATGTAGGGCCTGATTCACAAGTTACATTTTTTAGTAAGTTTTGTAATACTACAGCAGTAGCCAATCTTAATAAAAAGTGTTATTCAAAAACTGTACTTTTGTAGTAATTTACACTTTTCAGTGAGTTTACTCTTTTTCAGTATTCACAAACTGCACTTTTGTAGTAACTTTCACTTTTGTAATAAGTCCAGCACTACATTGGCCAACCGATGGTACTGCAACATTCTCCCGTAGAAAGTGATGAAAGTTACTGCAAAAGTGTAAGTTATTATAATTGTACAGTTTGTGAATACCAACCAAAGAGTAGTAAACATACTGAAAAGTGTAAACTTACTAAAAAGTGAATCAGGTATTTAATTCCCATCTGTCTGTTTAGTCAGTGCAGCTTGGTTCCACTGGTAAAGTGAGAAAGAGAGCACTGCAGTAAACAAAACAAGCATTGGCATAGCCAATAAGTCTCACATTTGGGACCTTATAAGTGGTTAGCCATGCAACAGTTGGTGTTGTTGCACCAAGGATATTCTGCTGCATAACTAAATACTTATAGGGTCCAAAAACCGAGACCTATTGGATATGCAAATGCTTGTTTTTTTTTGTTGCTGTTTTGTTTAAGTTGCCAGATCTACAATAGCTGGACAGGCAGATTAACTCACTCACACAGGAGTTCGTGCACTGCACCTGCATACTCAGCATGACTTAAGGAAACTCGACCCAATCCCTCCCAGGAATCGAACACATATTTACCAAGAAACTCTGAGAAGAGCCTGCCTGCTGGACTGACGGCTGGGGGTGTCTGTGCCTGGTAAAAGCGTGCACTGACGTCTTGTGGTGTGTGTGCCTGGTGAAAGCGTGCACTGATGGCTGGTGGTGTGTGTGCCCGGTGAAAGCGCGCTCTGACTGCTGGTGGTGTGTGTGCCTGGTGGAAGCGTGCACTGACGGCTGGTGGTGTGTGTGCATGGTGGAAGAGAGCACTGATAGATGGTGGTGTGTGTGCCAGGTGGAAGCGTGCACTGACGGCTGGTGGTGTGTGTGCCTGTTTGAAGTGTTTTCTGACACTGCTGGTTGTGTGTGCCTGGTGAAAGCATGCACTGACGGCTGGTGGTGCGCGTGCCCAGTGAAAGTGTGCACCGATGGCTGGTGGTGTGTGTGTGCCTAGTGAAAGTGTGCACTGATGGCTGGTGGTGTGTGCCTGGTGGAAGCGTGCACCGATGGCTGGTAGTGTGTGATGGCTGGTTGTGTGCGTGCCTGGTGAAAGCGTGCACTGACGGCTGGTGGTGTGTGTGCCTGGTGTAAGCGTGCACTGACGGTTGGTGGTGTGTGTGCCTGGTGGAAGTGTGTACTAACGGCTGGTGGTGTGTGTGCCTGGTGGAAGTGTGCACTAATGGCTGGTGGAGTGTGTGCCTGGTGGAATCGTGCACTGATGGCTGGTGGTGTGTGTGCCTGGTGGAAGTGTGCACTGATGGATGTTGGTGTGTGTGCCTGGTGGAAGTGTGCACTGACGGCTGGTGGTGTGTGCCTGGTGGAAGTGTGCACTGACGGATGGTGGTGTGTATGCCTGGTGGAAGCGTGCACTGACAGCTGGTGTTGTATGTGCCTGGTGGAAGCGTGCACTTATGGCTGGTGGTGTGTGTGCCTGGTGGAAGTGTGCACTGACGGCTGGTGGTGTGTATGCCTGGTGGAAGCGTGCACTGACAGCTGGTGTTGTATGTGCCTGGTGGAAGCGTGCACTGACGGCTGGTGGTGTGTGTGCCTGGTGGAAGTGTGCACTGATGGCTGGTGGTGTGTGTGCCTGGTGGAAGCGTGCACTGACAGCTGGTGGTGTGTGTGCCTGGTGGAGCGTGCACTGATGGCTGGTTGTGTGTGTGCCTGGTGGAGCGTGCACTGACGACTGGTGGTGTGTGTGCCTGGTGGAAGCGTGCACTGACGACTGGTGGTGTGTGTGCCTGGTGAAAGCATGCACTGATGGCTGATGGTGTGTGTAGCTGGTGGAAGCGTGCACTGACGGCTGGTGGTGTGAAAGCATGCACTGACGGATGGTGGTGTGTGTGCCTGGTGGAAGTGTGCACTGACGGATGGTAGGGTGACCAACCGTCCGTAAATTTCACGGACAGCCCGTAATTTGGACCTCACGTCCGTTGTCCGTGAGGAAACCTTTTACGGCTGCCTTTTGTCTGTAATTTTGGCCATCACAGGGAGCAGCACTGCTCCCCTGTGAGAGGCCTCACCTTCCTGATGGGGCGCCTCGCGCTCCTCCTGGAGGACAAGAGCAGCCCCTCCCGCCCATTGTCATTCTGTATGGGGCTGAAGATTGCCACATACAGAATGTCTATGGGGCAGTCTGGGCTGGTAAATCATGTGGAGGCATCCTCATGCCTCGGTGTACAGCAGGGCGTTCTGTAAAATAAAAGGCAAAACGCTAATGCTGCAACTTTAGCAACGTAAGAAAACAGTTTATAAAAAGAGGCCTGTAAAATAAGTTAAAAAGAACGGGTTATCGTTCTTTTACTGTCATCATTTTTTAACTGAAGTATTTTCAATATTATATCCAACAAAGCCATGGTTGCTGCCTTTTTTTATTTTAAGCAACTAACAACCATTGACAAAGCCATTAGTCCTGGTTTTTGTTGGTGTAATGATACTTGCTGTATTATATATCTGGATGCAATGACAGAAACAACATAATACCAGTCGGGCGGAACACTACGCTAGTGCTGATTTTTAGCCTAGGTGTTTTAAACTACGCCCTTAATTACATCGAGCACCCCCTTTGAAGAGACCCCCCCCAGTTTTTTTACACCACTTCAAGCCCTGGAAACAACACCATGTCACAGTCACCTCACATCCTGGCACTGTAAATCATGTGTGTATGAAAGGATGGATGGATGAGTGAAAGCTTAGATGATGGGCGAGTGAACGGGTGGATAGATGAGTGAAAGGATGGATGGATTGAATTGATAAGTGAAATGGTGTATGGATGGATGAGTGAAAGGGGTAGATGGACAAAAGCATGAATAGATGAGTGAAGGAGTGAAAGGGTGGATGGATGAGAGAACAGATGGATGGATGAGTGAAAGGATGGATGAACAATAGGATCAATGGATGGAATAAATGAATGGATGAGTAGATGGATGGGTGGATGATGGATGGATGGGTGCATAAGTGAAAGGGGGATGGAGAGGGAAAGGGAGGATGAATGACTGAAAGGGTGAATGGGTGGAAGGATAAGTGACTGGGTGGATGGATGAGTAAGTGAATGAATGAATGGCTGGATGGGTGAAAGGGAAAATGGCTGGATGGATGAGTGAATAGATGGATGGGTGAAAGAGTGGATGGATGACTGTACGGATGGATGGGGTGAAAGGGTGGATAGATGAATAATGAATGGATGACTGAAAGGGTGGATGGAGGGATGGGTGAGTGTAATGATGGATGGAAGGATATATGGTGGATAGGTTTGCAAACGGTCGAATATGTTTGGAAATAAATGGGCACATAGATGAAAGGACAGAATGAATGGTGAAAGACTGAATAATAGATAAAAGAATGATTACACCTTGTTGCACCCATTATCTTAAGTAGCATTTCCTATACATTGACTTTCACGTTAATATGAGTCATTGTCTCTATATAATGTGTATGATGTAACGCATTCCGACACCCTGCCCTACATAATTGGGATGAGTAACACTATAAGAGAAATTAAATACGCATGAGAGACGGTCTAAGTGAAGTTGAGGGGCACCATTGAAGGGTGATAGCAAGGCAGGACTGGCCGGACCGGGCATCAGGTGTTTCCCTGGGAGGCTGGAAAGGGGGGTAGCGGTTTTGTTACTGGGGGCTGGCACTGCAAAGTTCCTTATATATCCAGTAGTTTTCAATCGACAATAAAAGCGGCTTCACTTACATTCAGGTGTGGTTCACCATCGTCTGGTGATTAATGTACCTGCTGGAGCGAGATGCGAATTTTGAATTGTCTAAGGCAGCAAGCTGCAGCCATACTGAAAAACCGTGAAGTGCACGATTGTCTCAACCTAATATAAACGTATTTTGACTTGTACTTAGATGGCTGTCTATTTACTTACATATATACTATTGGGCGACTACCTCTGACGTATCTGTAAAACTTACCTTTTGTCCTGATGTTTTGTCCTGAATTTTGACCTTTTGTCCCGAAGTTTTGTCCTGAATTTTGACCTTTTGTCCTGAATTTTTGTCCTGAATTTTGACCCTTTGTCCTGAATTTTTACACTCACCGTCTTGAATTTGCACCTATGCCAGTTGGTCACCCTAACGGATGGTGGTGTGTGTGTCTTGTGGAAGTGTGCACTGACGGCTGGTGGTGTGTGTGCCTGGTGAAAGCGTGCAGTGATGACTGATGGTGGGTGTGTCTGGTGGAAGCGTGCACTGGCAGCTGATGGTGTGGAAGCGTGCACTGATGGCTGGTGGTGTGTGTGCCTCGTGGAAGCGTGCACCGATGGCTTGGTGGTGTGTGTGCCTGGTGGAAGCGTGCACTGACAGCTGGTGGTGTTTGTGCCTGGTGGAAGCGTGCACTGATGGCCGGTGGTGTGTGTGCCTGGTGAAAGTGTGCACTGACGGCTGATGGTGTGTGTGCCTGGTGGAAGCAGGAGCATTCACAGTGATAGAAGACACAAATGAAAATGACGAAGAGGAGGGGAACGAGGGGGAGAAGGGAGGGGGAGTGTTAGCAGAGGAGCATGATTCACAGCTAGAAGACACAAATGAAGCTGACCAGGAGGGAGGGGGAAAAGGGAGTGGGTAGTGCAAGCAGAGGAGCCTGATTACAGCAATAAAAACACAGATGGCAGCTGCGCACGTGCACAAGCTTGTGAACGTAAGCTGTAGGCCAGATAAAGCCTCTGGTGGCACTTTTTAGGTTTCGCTGGGGGGCGGAGCCGTTAGGCTCCTCCTCCAGAGAAATCTATTGAGTATAGTAAGCACTATGGAACACGCCCCCCCGTCCCATTGGCTAGCTCCATAAATGGAGCCTAGCCATTGGACGAGGGGCCTGTCCATCAATGCCGGACCAGACACGGGGGCGTTCCCGAGATTCTTTGGCTTTTGCCGACGTCACGCGACGCCGGGAACGCCCCCGAGTCTGGTCCGGCCGGGCCGTGCTTGCTGCTGTCCTGGGCATCGTGAGTGTTTTTCCCCCGGCACGTTTCCCGCCTCCCTCCCGCCGTTCGTGTTCTCTCCCGCCCCCCTCACGCCCCCTGTGTCCTCTCCCGCCCCCTCCCGCCGTCCGTTCCTCTCCCGCCCCCCGTGTCCTCGTAGGTGCTGCCGCCATTTTTTTAATCATCTGCCGGGGCTTTAGAGGGACGCTGTTCTCTGCTGTTCTCTGCTTCGTCACAGGCATGCTGAAAAGTCACTGCTCAGTGACGGCGTGTGGTGCTGTGGAAAGAATGTACTGCTCGCACGACGAGCACGGCGTTTTTTTTGTTCGAGCTGGGAGCAGTGTGGAATGGATTGTGACTGTTTTCGCAAGGAGACACGTGGCTCCGGTGTCATTTCATTAATCCATTTTGATTCCGCCGAAGCTACCGGAACAAGTTGAAGATTGCCTTTCAGGACAGCACGGGACCGCTTACGAACACAATTTACCTACAAAATCAGCCTTGCGTACTGCATTTCAGAGCTCGATCTCCCCACCGCGTCCCGAGCCTTGCCCCCTCTGCGTCACAGCACGAGGAAAGGTGACGCTGCCCTTCAGGCCCCTCTCTGCAAACTTGTTGTACTTGGGACTTCATCTGCATTCAGCAGCGTTTTTACTCCACGTGTGCGTGGAGGAGTGCTGCAGGGAGCAAGGCTCCCGTGTGAGGAGGTTAGCCCCGCCCGCCAGAAGACAGCCGGTGAGTGCGGGTGCTTTCAAAGAGAGGGGGGGGGGGGTGTACTTGTAAATGCTTGTTTCTATACGGGACTGAACTGATCGAGGACTGGCGATGGATGCGCCTGTCTGCCTTACCAAGTGCTGATTCCTGCACTCATGATCTATTTGCACGTGATAACTAGGGCCTGGTGTCTTCGGGAACTTGTGCTGTGTGTTTTTTTTATTGTTTAACCAAACCCTTCATTAGGGAGCCTAGGCTGCTGGTGACTGCTCTCACTTTGGCCTTTCCGAACCCCTGCCCTCTCCACTGCGCTCTCCCTCCCAAGTGTCACTTTTGTTTGTGAAAGGCCCCCAAGTGCGCCGCCAGTCACACTCACCCCCCCCCCCCCGGACCTTGGTGTCTGGGACAGCCATGGGCAGAGGATGGGCTTCACTGAGCTGTAGAGAGAGTGCTCCCGCTGAGCTGCAGGTCCAGGCACTCGGGGGCAGGGAAAAGAAAGGCAGGGCTCGTGGAGCGAGGGCAGAAATAGGGCAGAGGTAAATGGCAGGTGGCGAGGACGGTGAGGGCAAATGGGTTGGAAAATGATTAAAGGTAGCGGACAGGCGTCAGGGGTAGAAACAGGAAGAGACAGAAGTGTAGAGGTGCAGGACAGGTAGTGAGCAGGATGGGCGTGTTATAAAGTAGGGACGACGTGTTAGCAGAGTTAAGAGGTAGACCTACAGGGCTGGGGAAGAGGCTGACGGGACAGTGGAGGGCACCACCTGGAATTATTTTTTCTCCTCTGACACTTCCCAAGAGTGAGCGAAGGAAAACGCACAATGGCGAAAGGAAGAGAAAGGCGGAAACCCCGCCACAACGGGAGAAAGCAGGAATCTGCAACGGACATCTAACTGGGCAGGGGTGTCTGGTAGCCGGTTAAAGGCAAGAGGCTGATTCCAAACTACGCGGCCTCGGTGGGTTGTGCGCCGGTGCCGACCGTGGGCTTCTGAGCACATTTTGGGCACCAACACTGACTTAGCCATATCAAATTAAGCACAATACGCTGTTCCGTGCCTGTATTATACTGGATGCCACCGGGATTAATTGCTATTCCTTATTTAAAACTCTGAATACAGACGTGTAAACAAAAGGGCCCATGCAGGGAAGCCTCGTGTAAACAAAAGGACGCGTGAGGCGAACCCTCGTGTAAACAAACTGGCGTAAACTCCTACCTCATAACTAATATGGTTACATTGACAACAGATACCTTCACCCCTCACAGCTTTGAAAGACACGGGAAATAGTTGTCAATTAATCCACATGAACCACAATCGCGGAAACAAATGTAAACAAGGAACGCAGACAGAATATTTAATATAAAAACAGACGCGCCACAATAAAAGTACACCTTTCATTGGGGACGTAAAAATGAGAAACTAGTCCAATAGATTGCTGTGTACCTCTTGTGTGAAAGCCCCATGTGTGTCCCACCTAATACATCCTGTTTCCGAGTCTCCTTTTCCTGGTTTGGTTTAACCGGCAAAATGATAAAAGGCAAGTGCACGCATATCATCGGTAAAATATGACGTGGAATAAAATCAAATATTTAGGTTGACGTGAGGTACTGAGGTATCCGGAAGTCTGTATAAAATTGGTATAAGCATCTGATTCTCGCTACTGATTCCAGTGCTGGGCCAGAAACGTTTGGAGAAACCCCTGGATTTCGACACCACCCTTTCATGTCGCTTGAAAACAGCTCCAACGAAAACTCATAACATAAAGCCTCGGGGGATGTCTCAAGCGCCCTCACTGCGGAGAGGCAACCTAGACTCTTGGATAAAGTGCGAACGTTTCCGGGAATCCTTTCATACCCCTATGTGTGTACTTGTTATGCAGGGAGCGCTCTGGACGTAAATGTTCATATTTGCATTATCGCATTTATCATTTCTGCTGAGTGAATCAAATGTGGCCGAGGCAATAGCCCTCTAGATGAAGCGTTTGTCTTTTTCTGAACTGCATTACATGCAAGGAATATCGGGCCTTGCGCAGCACACTCCTCTAACTGCTTGAAACCTTATTTAAAACGTGTTTTCCCCTTAATGCAACAGAAATGTTAAGTAAACACGCCACCTTGCATTTCGCTCTAAATATAATGAACGTGTGCAAAGTACAGGCTTACAATTTGCTGTGTTAAAGGGGACGGGACGGGTGAGGAGGGGGCGTGAGACGGTGGGTGGTGGAAGTTATTTTCACACCGCGATGCTTTTAACAATTTAACTAGTTAACGCTACTAGCGAAGCAGTTGAGGTAAATCACAAAAACGCCAGCTCATTGGACATGCATGCAGTGTGATGGCCGCATCTTTGAGACTATGACTGTCCTTATGGACCAAAGAGCCCTGAAGGAGCTCAATGAGAACGAACCGTGTTGGCTTTCCTGATAGATGTTTAATCTGGCCACAATGAAATATATTTTAATTAAGGAATGAACTAATAAAAACATTGGATACGAATTGGATTATGTACCTATTCTGATTTCTTTAAATGAGGATGAATGTTGAGCACTGTTTAATACGAAGGGGTCCTCGATATGGTATATATTTATGTCAGATTCGTACAGAGTAGTATTATTTAGTTTAGGATTAGGGACTGATTCCCCGGTGGCTGTTCCCTCACAATGGACCCGCTTTCTCTTAAGTGTTCTCTTGTGATTTAATGACAATTGGGGACAGTGCTAGGTGTGGTTTTTCTTTGCCTTGCCCTTCCATCTCTGGTAAGTCTTTTACTAGCTAAGTAGGACTTTAATGCAACAAAAGGAAGTCTTCAGTTCTACAACTGGATGCCCGTCCCACGCCAGCTCACTGTTAGCAGACTCAGAGTAGATCAACGTAATCAGCCCCCACTCCCCAGCCCCTCCCCCATCGATCTGCAGGCACAGCAGGGCTGCAATTATTCAATGGAGCCATTGAAATTCCCTGCTGGGCCCAGCACACTGCTTCAGCACATCGCCTAAGTGGTTACACTTTTTGGGGCAAGTATCGACCCTTTGATAACAGATGGAGGACCCACCCAGGCTGGTGGGGGTTAGGGGTGTCGAGCCGTCAAGCACAATTAACTCTTCAAAACCAATAGTCAACATAAGCAAAATGAACAGCCTGAACTTGACTGATTACTGGCTTCGAAAATAAACAGTTCTCAGACCACGTTTATTACACATCGAACCAAACTTGATTAATATTTTCTTCATATTTACCTAACTTGGCAAAACACATTGTGACATTCTGTTTTCAACAATGATCTAGACATGGAATCCTTAACCAACACATCCTTAATGTAATGGTTGACCACCCACCTGCCCCTTACAGCATCATTTGATTGACTTGGGTCCCAGGGACCCCCAGATATAGCTTTTCGCAAGACTAACTTCCCCACTTCCTCATGCCATGGGATCCACAGGCCAACTTGTAAGCTGAGCCCCTAACCAACCATGCCAGAGGCAAACCAAAAGAAGAAGTATGGCTCAATGGTTAGAGCGGCAGACCCTGATGCAGAGGTCTAGCCCGGGACCAGGGTTCAATTCCCCGCCTCAGCGGGTCGTGGGCTCTTTCCACGGGCCTGATAATTCTCGCCTCGGTGCCTATTCCAATCATGGAGTCCCACTCTGGGCAATAGCTTGCTTAATCTCCACAACGGCCCCCCACAACGCTAAGGATGCCTGGCCTCCACCTTGGGGGTGCCCAGGAGTGGACGCCTCACAGGGAAAGCCAGGATGGGTTCCACAGCGGTATTCGTACAAGCGCCTTGAGACTCTTGCGAGTGAGTAGTGCGCTATACAAGTATCAATTTATTTATTATTATTCTGGCACCTTTTGGGATATGTGCCAAGGCAACCAGGCCCTATCAACTTCCTGACATCACCAGTTGTATGCTATAGAGTACTCTGAAGTGCTAGGAGTAATCGCTGTAGCAAGCATCCCGCCGCCCACTCTAAATGCCGCAGTATCACTGCCCTTGCTTGGGATACGATTTAAAAGCAAATCAATCCTGCTTTCACATGGCCTTTTTATGCCTGATGCCAAGGTGTCCAACTGCTTTGTCGCCACAGGCCTGGATGGTGACTCTTTTATCGCGATGGTACAGGCCTAGTACGCGACCCCCTGCTCCAGAGTAATTGTAAATGGAGTAAGCTCTGAGGCATTCCAAGTGGGGAGGGGAATGAGACAGGGGTGCCCACAGTCACCCCTTCGCTTCGCGTTGAGCATAGAACCTCTCGCGGCCAGGATAAGAGCACAACAGGCGATTAAATGAATCCACTTCAGGTCAGAGGAGCCTAAGATCTCTCAGTTCGCTAACAATATTTTGCTTACCCTCCCAGACCCCCAGAACTCCCTGTCCACACTGCATGAGGAGTTCAAACACTTTGAGGAAATAGCCGTCCTCCATATTAATCTAGCTACATTGTACCCCCTTAATTTAACAGTACCATACGCAGAAGTGGGGATGCTAATTACCATGACCCCCTTTCAGTGGTCAAAGAAGGAGCTTACCTATCTCGGTATCAAACTTACTCCCAGATTTCTAGCTTATTTCAGGCCAATTTCCCTCCACTCCTCCGTAAAGTACAGGGTGATCTTAAGCGCTGGTCCCAATTTATTTATTGTGACTAGGCAGAATGCATGCAATCAAGATTGTGATCCAACCAACGTTTTTATGTTTCGCCTGTCGAAAGCTGCGCAAGCAGCATTTTGCGCAGGCGAAATCTTTTGTTTTGCAGTATGTGGCTTTGTCCCGCCTCAGTCTTCCATTGGCTAGCTCCATAAATGGAGGCTAGCCATTGGGAGACCGAGGCGTTCGTCATTCTGTGAGGCGACTCGTGGGCGTTCCTGAGATTTTTTCTCATCCAGCCCCTTTGTGACGTCATTCCGGCGGTGGGCGGGTGTTTTTTTTTTTTTTCTCGTCCTGTTTTGGTCAGTTTCAAAGTGTCCTTTGCAGGAGTGGGCTGCGAGATTGAAGTTGCCAGGATGCGGTGGGCTGCGCGATTTCTTTTCTTGCAGGTAAGCGGCATTTTTAAATATTTTTTTATCCAGTTTTCGCCCCCCCTCCCGCTGTCCGTTTGCCCGTTCCCGCCCCCTCCCGCTGTCCGTGTTTAATGCTTGTTTATTTAGTTTTGTGTAGGTTGGAATTGTGGAAAACATTTAGGAACCACTGTTCATATTTCACCATTAGTGGCGCACCTCTGCAAGCTGCAGTTCAAGACCTGGGCTGTTTGTTTAATTGAAGGGCTGCCTTTAATGCAACGCTTCTTTTGGGCGTATAGTTACAATTTTTACTGAGCACAGTTCTTTTCCATCCACACATTTCCCCAAAAGATTCCTGTTTGCGCCAATAAGAAACATAAGTGTGTTTTTTTTATACTTAAAAGTGCAACCACCCTGTGAATGACGTGTCTCTGCGGCTGCAGCGCCAGGTTTCCAGTCATGGACGGATTACCTCTGGTGCTCATTCAGAGGTAGTCTCTTTCCCAGGAGTCTGATCCCCGTGCGCTCAGTGTGTGCGTTCAGCAGAGTCTGGCATTGGCGTCTCTCCGCCCGCCCTCTCGCTCTCGGCCCCATCGGATGCCGGGTTATTTTAAAAGCGGCTGCAGTTGTGGCGCGAGCTCTTTCCCAGGAAAGCTGCGACCGCAGAGATAATGGACACTCGCACGGCTCTTTCATGTGGTGAGGCGGGCATGCTTCAGATTGTTGAGGTGGGGCCGTGCACCACCGACCAGCACGACCAGGCATGGGGAACATTCAGGAAGTCGCTGCTTGTAAGCAGGCCCCCCACCCTGAAAAAAAGCAAGACTTGCTGTGATAGGCTCCCAGAAACAAGACGTGCTGTGAAAAGCCCCCCAGGGCTGTAAGTGTGATGAAAAAAACTGCGGGGGGGTCTCTTAAAGCGGCGTGGCCGATGTAATTACGGGGGTGGCTTAAAAACACATAAACTAAAAATCTGTGCTTAGCATAGTGTGCCGCCCGCCTTGTGTTTTGCTGTTTCTGTCATTGCATCCAGATATATGATACAACAAGTAACATCATACCTACATCAAGGCAGGACTATTGGCTTTGTCAATGATTGTTAGTTGCATAAGATAAATAAGCAGCCACAATGGCTTGTTGTATATAATATTAAAAAAGCTTCCACTTAAAGCCCTGCTGACACCACGACAATGTTGCTGCTCCTGAGTTTCAAAAAGAGAAGGGAAATCCAAAGAGAAAATAACACTCTTAAAGGATTTCCCTTCCCTTACAACACTCCCCTGGCATGACGTCATGCCGTAACTTCTCCAGTAGTGAGAAGTGAGCAGTGTGAGCACACGCTCATGGATTTGTCTGCTGTCACTGCAGTCCAGAAAAAAACGGACCGCCTGTGCCAGGGCACAAAACAGAGACTGATTGAGACCCACTTTGAGGACCCCTTAAAAAAACTGTCGCTGCTCAGACCTAGTGAGACCCGGCCCACTTAAAGCCCTACAATAGGTCTGAACATTTGCGAAAGATTAAGCTAATGGCAATGTAAATGACAATGCCATTTATTTATCTGTTTTCAAAACCAACACAAATACAAATTTTGTCATTTACAATGCCAATAGCTTTAACTTTTCCAAAGGCGAAACCATTGCATTGTAAATGCTTGTTAAAGCCTCTTACTAAATTTCTCGAAG
Organism: Lissotriton vulgaris; assembly: GCF_964263255.1. Taxonomy (NCBI): domain Eukaryota; kingdom Metazoa; phylum Chordata; class Amphibia; order Caudata; family Salamandridae; genus Lissotriton; species Lissotriton vulgaris. The sequence goes on from NC_141689.1 coordinate 1,511,196,740, forward strand.
AGACAGCGTATGCGCTGTCTCAGGCGAGACCTAAAAAGTGAAGGCCGGGATGCGTTAGTTATTCTCTGCCACTGGTAATTACTCTGGGGCATGTTTTTTTGCGCACAATTCCCCTCAGATTAAACTGAGCCTCATGCAAATCACCCTTGAACCTGTTCCAATGGGAACAATCCAGCATGAACTGCAAAGCCAGCTCCGCTGGGACGCAGAACACATGGAAACCAAGACTGGTTTTGCCCTAGTTTGGGCTCTTTAGTCAGCTTGGTTCATGTGACAAAATGAGCAGGGACCCACGTCTCGGCATAATCGTCATACTTGGGGCATTGCACTAAAGTAAACAAAAAAGTGATGGGTGAGTACTTGAATTCATTTTACCCACTGATAATTACTCGGGCTGCATTCAAGTCCATTATTTTTTTACCCACAATGCCACTTCAGATTAGACCTAACCATATGCAAATAAACCTTGATTTTGCTCCAATAGGAACAGTTAAGCTTGAACTGCAAAGCCAGGTCCTCTCTGAACCGAAACACAAGCTAACCTAGACCAGTTTCACCCTAGTAGGAGCTCTTCAGTCAGGTGTTTTCTGAGCTGGCGGTGGTAGAATTGCAGACCTTCCAACTCACATGATACCACCGTGTGTCACAAGATTTTGGCTTCCTTCAACACGGTCACATGGTGGGAAGCTGAAATCACATGGTGGCATGGACATCGAGCTGAAAACCTCTACAAACAGTGGATTCCCAGCTCATTTTTTGAGGCACTAAGCAGCCGATGTAATTTAAAAGGTGGGAAAGCACCCCAGGACATCTGCAACAGCCTTAACTACCTGTTCTTTTCCTTGAGGTGGAGGGGCTTGGAGAGACACAGTGCCTCTTAGATAGCTCTGACATGAGGTCACGCCTCCTTCTCACACAGTGAAATTAATTCGTAAATTGGCAATTATGGAATCGCCCCGATTCTGATTATTACACTAGTGTGGCTGAAAGTTGTTTTCAGCTATTCGGTGTAGCTGTGATAGGTTATGGCATATACACAGGGAGCTTGTCTCCCAGGTGTCTTCTCTCCCTGTAGTCCCTTTTCAGTGCCCCACATTCCTGCCCTGATGCCCGCCCAGAAAGTCCCCTTCACTAGCAGTTAAACTGCTAACTTTTACTCCGACACTACAGGTGCAGCGTGGTTCCAGTGGCAAAGTGTCCCAATGTACCAGTGGCAACCAGTGACCCACGTCTGGGCTTTACCCACTGCTCGTATGGTGCAGCACTGAAGTAGGGTCTGTTTTGCCAAGTCCTTTACAGGGACAGTCAACTAGAGAGATTCCCGCGCCTTGGGCAGCCTCCAAGGAAGCCACTGAAAAAGACATGGGTATTAACCCTGCGCGGAACCAAGTTGAGGCTCGAGTGGAAGAAATTGGGATTCTGGACATGCAGGCAGGGCATCGTAGAATTCTTGAATCCAGAGAACATGACTTTAAACATTAACTTCACGATTTGTATCCACTTGGCTTATTGTCAATTCAAGGTCCCCCAAGCCTCTAATTTAATTAAATCATTCTTATGCTCCCCCACTGTTTCTGCCAACCAAAGGCTTACAAAGGCAGAAGTCGTGGGTGCCAGCTGCTGCTCGAACTGTCGTATTGATTGCTGCCACTTTTCCTTATTTTTCCATGTTACTTTTAAATGTTTTTAAGCATGTTCTCATGAAGAAAAATTGTACCATGTGCTTTTATGATTGACTTTTAAATCGAATAAAGCTTGCTATATAAGTACATGAGGATTGCAGCTAGTGGCGTAAGGTAAAAAGATGCCACCCCCCCCCCCCCCCCCCCCCCCACACACACACACACTGCAGAATGTGTGGCTGGACTGCTCAGTCTCCCATATTTCATAGCTGTTCACTGGCCTTTTGCTAAATGGGGGGGCGAAAGGTTGCACCGCACCCTCCCCACCGCCGCGCTGCAGGAGGTGCGTGACACCCCTGACTGCAGCTACCAAGTCTTATCAAACATTCACTGTATATCACCACTTGTAGGTGGGCAGTGGGTTTCAGTGGATGCTGCTTGTCATGTTGTTAGGTGTTTTTATTACGCATAATTAGTTTTAGTTCAATTCTGCACTTGGTGTTGCACATTTTTCTGTCGAAGTTTTTTTAATGAAGGCCAGCTTACTGAAAAATATTTTCATTTGTTTCCAGAGTTCCATATATTTCTCTTACAACAACGAAAAGGAAGTTACTGTACGTCAAGGGAGGGAGTGAGTGAGTGAGTGAGTGAGTGAGTGAGTGAGTGAGTGAGTGAGTGAGTGAGTGAGTGAGTGAGCGAGTGAGTAAGTGAGTGAGTGAGTGAGTGAGTGAGTGAGTGAGTGAGTGAGAGCGTGAGTGAGTGAGTGAGTGATCGGCAGGTAGTCTGTGTGTGCACAGTTTCATGATCTCGGCGCAGGCATGTGTGAAAGGAGAGGAGCTGGAATCTCTTTTGTGCTTATTCGTCGCCTCTGGGTATAGAAGACAGTGTCTTGCTGTGAATTTCACCTGTCAAAGGATGAAAGGATGCAGGGCCGGACTGAGAACAGAAACCGGCCCTGGCAAACTGCTCAGCTGGCCCCCCCTGGGGTCAGGGGGGGGTGCAGGTGAGCAGTTTGCGACGGCCGGTTTCGGCCGATTTTGTTACCGGGGGCCGACATTGCCGACCCCCGTAACAAAAACGGCCCCCAGAGGCCAAAAACCGGCCCCCACCCTAGCGGCCGACCGGGTAAACGCCCGGTGCCCGCTATGGCCAGTCCGGCCCTGAAAGGATGGAATGGAATCGACTTTCCCTCTTTGTAAAGTCCGATGCCTTTGCCGGGAAGGCGCAGGGCAGGGAGAGTTGACCCTGCCCTGCAGTTGAAGCAGACGGGGAGTGAAGCAGAGGAGGGAAGCAGGGGCGTGCACCGGGCGAGGGGTTGCTCCAGTGCATCAGTGGGGGCACGGGAGGGACGCAGAGGAGCAGGAGGAGGGGCTTCCGAGTGGAGTTATAGAGGAGTTGCTGCCCAGGGACAGGACAGTCAGAGTCGAAGCTACTCGTCGTCCTCTCGCCCCAGCCTGCAGAGGGAGCCCGCGGACCGCCCCAGCCATGCTCCTGCTCTCGACCCTGCTGCTCCTGCCCGCGGTGCTCGCGCTCCCCTCCGAGGGGCCCCACCAGGGCTGCGGGCAGTGCCAGCCGGCCCTGTGCCCCCCTCCGCCGGAGGGCGGCTGCGCGCAGGGCACCATGCTGGACCTCTGCGGCTGCTGCCAGCTCTGCGCCCCCGGGGAGGGCGAGCCGTGCGGGCCAGCGGGGGCCTGCGGGGCCGGCACCGAGTGCCTCAAGCTCCGCAAGCGCAGGAAGGGCCCCGCGGCGCCGGGGGTCTGCGTGTGCAAGAGCCGCCACCCGGTGTGCGGCAGCGACGGCACCACCTACCCCAGCGGCTGCCGGCTGCAGGCCGCCAGCGCCGCCGCCCAGCGGAGGGGCGAGGAGGGCATCAGCCAGCGGGCCAAGGGCGAGTGCCAGCAAGGTAAGGAGGGAGCCGCCGACCCCGCCCCGCGCACCTGCCCGCTCCCGGCCGGCTCCGCTCAGAGCCACCGGCCCCCTCCCTCTTCACGGCATCCTGTGCTCTCCACAGCCCTCGGCTTCTCCACGCTGCGCACCTCTCTTCACAGCCCCAAGAGCCTCTGCCACACTCCACGGCCCTCTCCCCTCTTCTTCAAAGTGCTCCGTTCCTCTTTAGAATTGACTGCTCCTTATGCACCGCTCCCGGCGTCTCTTCCCAACCCTCTACTCCTATTCAGAGACCCCGATCCTTTCCACAGCCCTCTCTATCCCTCTTAATAGCCCCAATGTTTTTCTTCTTTTCCCAGCCCTTTGCTAATCTTCACTGCCCTCTGTTCGTCTTCCAGGCTCTCTGCTCCTTCTCCAAGCACCTCGTGCCCGAGTCCGGTGTGCCTCTCCCAGAGGCTTATGCTTTTCTTCACCTTTCCCTGCCTCCTTCCCAGTCAGTCCTTGTCCCTCCTCTCACTACCTTGCCAGCTGGTCTCTATCTCATTGTTTTCCCCTCTCAATGAATGCTCCACGAGTCATTTCCGTTCTTCTATGCCAGTTGTGCCTTTTTAGTACCCTCCACCTGCCCCCTCCTCATCTCCTCGCGCCACTGTCTGCACTCTGTGTGTGTCGTCAGACCCCTCGCTTGACAGGCCGTAGTGCTCGCGCGCCGTGTCGCAGTTAAAGTTCTCAAGGGCAGCATGCACAGGCCAGACACGGATGCGTGCTCTGTAAAGTCAGAAACCATCACTTACGTGCGTGGACTGCTAACCCCCATCAACTCTTTAGTGACAGCCTGGTGGGTCGAAGTCACAAAGGCTGTATGGCATTTTCACACATTCCCATATATCACAAAATGGCCACACGTGACATCATGAAGTTGAGGTTTGAAACAGTCCGAACGAGGTATATTATTCATTTGTGGTCGTTCCTTCAATCCACAGAAGATGAAAGAGGGGGCAGGGGGGGCGGGGGGGGGGGGGGGGGCTGTGTTCCAGCTTTTTTGGGAAGAATGAGGGAGGCCCAATATCAATCAATTCGAGCAAACAGGAAAAGAAGGCATGACCGCTGCATTAGAGCAGCACAGAGTGCTGAGGTGGCCGTGGAACAGAGGACAGAGGTGAGAAGGCTTCCAGGCAGGGCCGTTTCTGCCATTAGGCAGGACTAGGCAGCCGCCTAGGGCGGCAAAAGGTGGGGGGGGGGGGGGGGGGGGGCAAAAAACATGCAGGCAGCAGCAGGACCAAGAGCCAGCAGTGCACCACGAGCCTCGGAGCCTGCAAACTGTACATACGATTCCAGGGTCTGTTCTGCTAGAGCGGACTTGCGTGTGGATGTGACCACAGGTGAGTAAGAAGTTAGAACATCATCATTCAGGCCTGCTGCATGTGACTGCGAACATGCAAAATATTTGTAGTGAGTCCTTACTTGTAATTTTAAAAGAGGCCTGTGAGTGAGTCTATGACCTCATCTCGGTCCTCACGGCCCCAGAGACGGGCGCACAACTGTGAGGGATATTGATGTTGACGTGGGTTTCATTTGTTGCAGCAGCAGGCCCTAACCCTGATTTTACTTTTTAAAACAAAAGCCAGGAATGGAAACATGGAGGCAATAAGGCGAAGCTGCTCCTAGCTAGCACTAAAGACGTGCGTGGAGGCGTCCGAAAAAAATAAAAAGAAGATAGCGAGCCTCTGAGCCACAAGTTTTGGCAAAGCCAATAAAACTTATGTTAATGTGCAAATTATTTAAACTGTATGCGTGCAAAATATTTAAACTGTATGTGTGAGTGCCTGTGCTTCATGCAATGCCAGACCTATTCGTTTAGCCAATGCTATTATATTTTAGATTCCTGGGCTGTTTGGATAGAAGTTTTTGAAAATATGTGTGTGTATGACTCATGCACATTTCCTGACAAAAAGAGCAAAGAAGCCTGATGCACAGAAAACGATTTTCTTTCTGTATGCAATGCACACATAAAATGAAAAACATAATGTGCAAGAATTCCCTGTGCTTTTGAGATGTACAATAATCCGTCCTGCATTGCAATGGAAGCAGGAGTGGTGCATTAAACATCCAGTAGCAAGAGGTAGGAGAGGGAAATTCTCCTCCGGGCTACTCTGTGGATATTTTGGAGACTTGGCTACAATAGGTCTTTCCGAAGCTGCTGCGTTTAGCCAGGCCTAATAAATAAAATAAGGTAGTCATGGAGATATTGAACCAATAGGGCTTAGAGAGTAGTGATTGGGAACCAAACACTCACCAGTTTTCGCCGCCACCGCCACGAGAGTCAAAGGGCAGCCAGCAGCAGCAGCAGCCAGCCACCGCCAAGAGTCCCTGGACACCGGACTCCGCGCCGCCGCTCTGGGAGACCACAAATCTCGGCAGGCCTCGCGGCGGCGCGTCTGCAGTGACGCGGGTCGTGCTGCGTGGGGGCGCCAGAGCCCTTGAAAGGAAGGAGAGCCCCGGCAGAGCGGGGGGAACCAAACACTCACCAGTTTTCGCCGCCACCGCCACGAGAGTCAAAGGGCAGCCAGCAGCAGCCAGCCACCGCCAAGAGTCCCTGGACACCGGACTCCGCGCCGCCGCTCCGGGAGACCACAAATCCCGGCAGGCCTCGCGGCGGCGCGTCTGCAGTGACGCGGGTCGCGCTGCGTGGGGGCGCCAGAGCCCTTGAAAGGAAGGAGAGCCCCGCATCGCGGGACGCGAGCGGGACGCCCGGGGCGAAGCCCGGGCAAAGGGCGGGCCCTCTGAGGCCCTCAGAGGTCAACAGTGGTCGGGCGGGCCACCCCACCAACACTCCTCTATAAGGTCAGTCTCCCAATAGGTTTCTACAATGGCTGATTGTACCGCTACAAGTAATAATGTTGACATCCTTATCCAGGACGCAGAGTCCCCTGTAACACTGCTAACGTCGTTTGAGGCATTGATAGACACTGCATTCAACGAGATAGTTGAGACTGAAAGGAGATTCTCTATGGGCCCAATGAGCATTAATCAACCACATGCCACGAGCAGTCTCAATGGCAATTCCCATATAAACCCTGAAATAACTGTTGTAAAACCCTCACATCCCGCTGTTGATGTACCAATTGTCTTAGACGATGATGACACTGTCACGTACATAGCTCCAGAAGTGGCTCTTGGCCATGCCCCAGTAATAACACCTACAGAGGCTGCTAACAAGGTATCCGATAAAGTTGTAGCCAAGAGAAAGAGGGGCACTGCTAAAATAACCCATAACAAACGGAAGCAGCCACCAAGGACTGTTAACCAACCTACTCCTCAAAGTATGTGGAATAAGGGGAAGAGTCAGAGGCTGGTCTAACATATAGTACCTACACAGGAACAACCGCATCTGGGTGACGTCGTTGTTATAAACAACGACGGGTCAAATTACATATCTATTTCCACCCAGACTGAATCCCCCTACGGAACTGACAAATCCAGTCATTATTCCAAGTCAGAGGGGAACCTTATTGAGACTATTGCAGATACCATTTTTAAAAATTTGGAAGGTCAAATGATCAAACAATTTAATAATATTTTTAAAAGACTTGACAAATTGGAGAATTTAATTAAAAACGAGGATGCAAAGAGAAAAGGTATAGCGAACTTGGACAAAATGAGAGTAGAACGTCTGCTAAAAGACCTTGAATCCACTACTCGTGTCCCCACTACTGGTGACCATGGTAACATCAGGGTAGTGGAACAACAAGCCACTACTAACCCAACGCAGTCTGTTACACCTAAGGTGATTAAAAGTAAGGGCACAACAGGCAGTAATCCGCCTGATCATCAAACTAACACCCCCTTACTCCCATGCAACCCTACACATGGACATGTTGCTCCGTCCAAACCCTCTGTCTCTGCTAACGCTGTAAGCGGATCATCAATTAATTCTATTAAAAAGAGTAACACAGCGATGCAGACCACCTTAGCACAGAAGGGTCCTGTTAACCCCAGCCAGCACGACAAAAAGACCACGCATGAGGACAACAGGCCTATCAAACATCAAGGCCCGGCCCTACATCTTCCACCCGAGGCTTGTCCGTATGTTTTAGTTCTGGCTGGTATCCCACCGCTTAGGGAAGGTCAAGGAGAATCATGGGTTCAACTGCACAATAAGTGTATAGACTGGTTAACAAAACACAAGGGGGTGGGCTATGATATTTCAAAAGAGATCATAACCACACGGCGAGTAACCTGGGTCGGTCCCCTTTACAAAAACATCAATGGGGACTGTATTGTAATTAACTTTAGAAACCCGGGTACTGCAAAATTCTTGTTGAACTACAACCCTGGTCGACATGGCCCATCTACTGTGGTGACCCCTCTACCATTAAAATATTTTTACCGTCCTCCCCACAAGATGATGCAACCCCCTCCAGTTTTTCCATTACAGAATAGGTTTGGAATATTCCAGGACCTGGACACATTGGACTGACTGCCCTCTGAAAGCACCGAACCACTTCCCGTGTGCTTTGAGGCAGTTCAGTTAGCGGAATCACCCCCAGAGGCGGCCCCGTTAACACTGGAGATCTCCCGATCTAGTACACTATGTGATCAACAGGGGCATGTTACAACTGAATCCGCCTCAAGAATCAACCAGGGTCCTTGTTTGAGGAATAATAAGAACAATAACTTAATAATTCTCAGTTGGAACACTGCGGGCCTGAAGTCCAAGATGGGAATTCCTTCATGGAGGGACTGTGTCAATTGCTATGACATATTAATGTTCCAAGAAACCTGGTGTGTTGAGGACCTATTGTTCGAGGGGTATAGTTGCCACAACAGGACTGTTCCGGTCCCTCTGGCTGGTCGTCCTAGTGGTGGATTGTCCATTTGGATAAAAATTTCTGCTGAAGCTAAAATTGACGAACTACAAACAAATTGTCCTAGTTTTATGGCACTCTCATACACCCAGAGGATAAAACTTTGTTTAATCAATTTCTATAACAATGATTTCTTGTCCCAACCTAACCCAAATTGGGTTAGGTCTTATTTGATTTTATTAATGAAATTATGGATGGACAGGTACACGGGAAATTTGATGGCATTTGTTTAGGGGGGGATTTTAATGCACATGTACATCCAAGAAACCCCCCATGTAAAAGAGGTATAGAACTGTTAGATTTTCTTGCTACTAGTGAACTTGTTAATTGCATGGAACATGCAGGTATGGAAAACCCCGCATCCCCATTTCCCACTTTCATTGGTCATGGGGGTGGTACAACAATCGATTATGTTTTCGTTTCACACGCCGTTGCAAAGGCATTAATAAAGGCAGAAGTAGTATGTGAAATCCACAGCGATCATTACCCAATTGCCATCCATTTATCATTGCCGAAGGGTAAGTGTCCAAGACATGAAATAGGCGCAAGGGGTCTGGAAGTCTCGACAGACAAGTTGAGGGTAATCTGGAAGGGAGCAGACAACAAGGGAATCCTGGCAGGAATTTGTAAAAAATACCCAATTTTGATCAAAGATTGTCTTACCACTGAGGACCATGGGGCTAACGTGATTAAATCATTTTCTGAACTCTGTACCGTAATTAAAGGTGAGATTTCCAGACCAGCCTCTAGTAAGGCTGAGGAAACGCCTAGATGGTTTGATGCCCCATGCTCCAAAGCAAATAGGATGCTTAGAGCTGCCTTAAAAGCTGAACCGAGGGATACCCCACGAGTAAGGTTGCTCAGAGCAGAGTACAAGCGTGCTCTACGCACCAGATCAAATGAATTACTTAAAACCCACTGGGATTCCCTGGCACGATCTGCTGACCTGAAAGATACCACTGGGTTCTGGAAGGAGGTAAAAGAAATAAGATCTATTGGTTCTAATTTGACTGAAATCAATTGTAACATTACTGGTCCTACCTGGGTTGCACATTTTGGTAAAATCTACGCAACACCAGATAATCCTCCTTTGTTGTTACCCCCTCTACACCCAATGTCTATTTCCACATCTGAGGTATTTGATGCTATTTTAGAAAGTGCCGGGAATAAAGCGCCCGGTTCCGATGGGCTCTCTATAGACCAGTTAAAATGTGAGCCCGATTTTTGGGCCCCATTGCTATGCAATGTTTTTAACAACTTAACCGACGGGCAAATCCCGGAAACATGGTCACGTAGCATTATTGTTCCCATCTTTAAAAAGGGCGACAGGCTGGACCCTGGGTGTTACCGCCCAATTTCCTTAATAGATAACACCTTGAAAGTTTTGGGACGGATCATATTTAAAAGGATAAGAACTTGGACCGATGAGAACAACATCCTACACCCTAGCCAGCTTGGGTTCCGCAGTAGTGTTGGAACGGTGGAACAATGCTTGAATTTGAACCTGATCATGGCAAAATATAACATTGCTAAGAAATCCCCTTTATATTTTGGTTTTATGGATTTGAGCTCGGCTTTTGATTTCGTTAACCGCTCCCGCCTCTGGTCTACCCTTCTTGAATACGGCTTAGATGACCATCTGGTACATTTTTTAGCTTTTTTACACCGTGATCTTAAAGCATGTGTACGTGTGAACCAAATGGGTGAAGTCTCTGATGATATTAGCATTGGTAGGGGGGTCAGACAAGGGTGTGTGCTGGCCCCTCTCCTGTTTATTTTGTATATCAATAAGCTAAGCGGCTCTCTGAGCACCCTAACTAGTGATGTGCCCCACATCAATGGAGTCCCTATACCCACCCTCCTTTATGCAGACGATGCGGTCCTGATGGGCCGCACTCCCAAGGCACTCCGTATTTTAATCTCAGGCTTTGTCCTTTTTATGGCCGATTTAGGCCTAACAACTAATTTTAAAAAATCACTGATCATGAGTTGTGGTCCAAAAAATCATAAAATCCCCCAGATCATTTCAGGGTCAAATGTTTTAAAAAGCACCAGCACTTTTCCCTACCTAGGGCTGCTATTTTCAAACAGTGGTACGTGGCATGCACATGTATCTTATGCCAGGAATAAGTTGGGCAAGGCCATTAACTGTGTAACCTCCTTGAGACAACCCAACCAAGCTGATGTAATAACTCCCCTGGTTAAGATATATCAAACCCAATGTATGCCAACCGGCACTTACGGCGCTGAGGTTTGGGGTTATACCAACTGCTCCCATATTCAAATAGAAGAAAATAGATTTTGTCGTAAGGTATTGGGGGGGGTTATCTGTTCTCCTAACTATGTATGTCATAACGAATTAAATATTCCTTACATAGAGGATTTTGTGAGATCCAGACCAGCATTATTCTGGATAAAGATATGGAACAACACAGCTGCTACCCTGACCCGTGAAATTATTTTGGACTGCCTAAAGTGTGATAGGGGACACCACATACCATGGCTGAAAGCAGTAAAAGAGTGCCTTGCAAGTGTGGGTTTGGGTTCTCTGTTTACATCACCAAACCTAATAAATCGCTCCCATAAGACCATCATTTTAAGGGCTTTGTATGACTTATATAGCGAAGAGCGTGATAGAAAGAAACTGACTAAATGCACGGTCGCAAAATATTTGGCCTACTCTGAACCACACACTAAAAAACCTGGCCCACCGTACAGATATCTACGCTTGCATCTTGGTAGATGGGTAAGGGGTTTATTGTTTCGCTTCCGTGATGGGAGTATAGTTAATCTACTGAACTTCCCGCGGGGATATAACAAACATCTCGAAACTCTAAACTGCCCTTGTAACCCTGACATGAAGCAAAATCTTATGCATTTCTTGTTCTTTTGTGGATTTTATAAAAAGCTCACCGTACATTATCTTATGCCCTATTGTAGGAAAAACGGATTGACTGATTTTAAATTGGCACTTCGGTCCTTCCTGGTATTGGGATCAGATGAAGTCATTTTTAGGATGAGTTGTTTCCTCAAAGCTGCTGTTAGATCGAGAATCACTCTTAATATTGAGGTATAACTATCGCACACTGCACTTTCTATCTTGCATCTTTTAGAGAATTTTTTTTTTTTTATCTACCTGTTTTATTTTTTGTAATACAAAAAATTCCATGTGTATATAGATAAAATTATGATAATGTGATGCCCATCCTTTTTAACAATGGTTTTAAAATTGTATTCTTAACAGTGTTTTTAAACAGTGTCTTTTAAACAGTGCTGTAAAATATTCTCTTCTTTTAAAAACTCAAAAATTTATCATTATGAAGGGGCAAATTTTGTATAGTTGTGAAATTATAAATGGATTTTGATCATGCTCGTTTGTCCTCGGACTATTCTCCAATTGTAATTACTGAATTGAATGTTTTTAAAATGTATTTTGTTTGTACTTTTATGGATGTTTTTTATTCCGAATAAAGATCTTTTGACTTGACTTGACTTGAGTAGTGATTGGTGCAAAGGGTGGGCAGAACGGTGTCCCTGGAGATCTCACATGATTCGACCTTCTACCAGAGCTGGGAAGGGTTCGCTCTGGCTGGTTCATCTACAATGATGCTGAGAGAGGAAATGTATGTAGTAGCGTCTGTTGCCTATACAGTTTTCTCCAGGTACATGGAATAATTCCTCTAGCCTGGATGACGGGGTGATAGAGATCGTAGTAAAAGAGAGGGGGCAGCATTTTTCAATTCTCGCCTAGGGCGGCAAAAAACCAAGAAACGGCCCTGCTTCCAGGAAGAACCCATGAACGCTGGTGTGAGAGGGGGGCTTTAAATATAAAATACAGATCTGTTAGGAGATGACCTGAGTATCTGCAGCGAGTCACTACTCCTACAAACTACACCGCCGAATGCATCCTGCTTATTTTCTGCATGTGGTTGTTGTAGGTGCTGACCCGGACGTATTTTAAACCATCACTTTTACTCAACTTTGACCCAGAATTTGAGAAAGCACTAAGGGGAAAATGGAGGAAGAGGAATAGTGGAAACGATGGACAAAGGAGGAAAGTAGGGATGAGCTTGCAATATAGCTATAAAAAGATAGGAAGTGTAGGGGTGGGAGAAAGAGGCTTGAGGTAAAATCAAGAATCGATAGCCTCGGGATTTATCAGCTATGGTATTCGGCAGCGAGAGCAGTGGATTCTTAAGAAACGCTTTGGACTACTGCGCTTAATTATTTAGTTAGTCATTTTTTACTTGCTAAGTACAGCACACAAACTTGTCACTGCCTGGGAGCAAGATCACACACTGCTGCATCCAAAACATGGGTTATCCTCTGAGTGCTTCTTATACAGACGGCATACTGCTAGGAAGGAACTTAAGAAAAAAATCCTCTTGTTTGTGTAATAACAATGTATTATGGGGAAATCGGTCACTTTTAGGTCCCCAGGAAACATTCTTAATTTTTTTTTTTTATGCCACAGTATTATTTCACCTTAGCGAGATCTTTGCTTGATGTTGCAGGGTATTACTTCTCACACTACACCCCACGTTCAGAGGTATCAAGATATGTTTAATCCCAACAAGCTATATAGCGTACTGTGTGGGTCAGAGTAACCCATGAGGTTCACGTGAAGATGGCGGATCTGCAGAAATATATCAGCAACTGAGCCACTGTGCTACTGGATGTCAAGCTATCCTGGCTGATGAGGGTTGAAACCCCGAAATCGGTCCTAGGATGCTTGTTTCCAGTCCAGGGAGGGCCTGACCTGGCAGTTCGGGCTGGACTGTTCCCAGTGGGCACAGGGTCAAGACTGATTTGCATATGGCTGGGTTCAAACTGGAATGGCATGGTGATAAAACAAACGATGGATTTAGGCCCAGATCTCTGTACTGGGGTGAATGTATGACATTGTTCTGCATTCTGTCCATCAACTGTTCTTTTTGCAACTGTGACACCCGAAGGCCAGAAATACCGTCATTTGTACAACAAAACAACAGATGCTACTCGAAACACAGCATTTGAAGTAGCCAGACAGCATCTGATCCTACTAAGCTACAGCAACTCTGCACTGTGGACACGCACAGATGCCAACAACTGCACTGCCTAAGCAATATGTCTACATGATGGGCCCCACCTAAGTATTAGCCAGTGAAGGTTACAACAGCAACACCTAAACCCCTATGAACTATGTTGCATAGTAAATTGATATTGAAGTATTACATGGCCACCATGCCAAATTTGGGCTGAGGCGGGCAGAAGTGAAGAACACTCATACGAGCTGTGCGACACATTTTGGCTCTCAGTTAGGTGAAACATTCTGGGCCCAGCAAACACACACAGGAACCTAATGGCCAACAATCTAAGATTCTGCTGACCAACGCTGCACAACACCGCTCCTGGATAGTCTGCCCAAATCTTTACGTAATCCCTTGCAAAAAACATGACATCTTCAATGTGATACATGCCCACCAAGGCGCAGCACCTACAAGCAGGGTGGTCACAGACAAAACCCATCCCACAGAATGCCATCACAAAACCATCAACCTATTGGACCAACACCAGTGCAGCATGACTTGACCAAGGCGACACACCAGGCTATTCTTTATCACAACCATCACCTAACTTTAGCATTAAATTGAGTAGGAGATTATGGTAGGTTCTGTATTCTTGGTTTTAACAATATCTATGTTGTCTTTGTATATGTATCTTTTTATGATCTCCTTTTGACGTGATTGAATAAGGAGTATTGGTTGATTGAGACGCCACACTGAGCCTCAGAGAGAAGTTGTTCTATGGCTCTCAGTCAGACATCACAGCTGCAGCGTAAGAAAAAGAGCTCATACAGACCACTCAAAGGTAGCCACATAAAAGGAGAACCCACTCAAAGCATGGTGCACTAGCAACCAAACCCCAAGGAAGGCATGGAGAGTGAGGAGCACAAAAAAAACAGGGGACTCAAGTTCAAGAGAAAGGCCCCAATGACAGCAGCCGGAGCAGCAATACACGGAAACTACCTGGAACAACACACAAAACCCTACATAGCAGCCCACCACACAAACCAGGAGGCTCAAGTTGAAGACAAAGGCCCCAAATACAGAAGCTGGAACACTAATATACTGAAAGTACCTGGAACAACACACAAAACCCTACCCAGCAGCCCACCACACAAACCAGGAGGCACTTACTATTTTGTAGGGCTCTCTTCAGAAGAACTATTCTATCCAGTGATAATGTATTCAAGATGTTCTTGACATTTATGTTGTGTAAATATCAACTTATTTCAGCGCATGGCACACAAAGAGTCAGTCAAGAAACCTAAAATGTATTTAAAATATCAAAATTGTGTTGTGTTCATCAATGACGATATTACCACTCAGACGATGTTGAATAAAGTGACAGATTATCAGGCAGATTTTCATGATAAATTCTGGGAAATCCCTCGATCCGTTTCACGCATTCTCCCATTGACCGTGGAGGTGGGTGTAGGGAATATTAATGCTACATTTAAATCTGAGGATGCTGAATGGAGCAGGAGACTGGAGTGCTACCTTAGATTTTACCTGAATTTGAACAGGTGGGAGGTTCATGAGTTCCATAATTTCACCCCCTCCCCTCCACCATTGGATAGTGCCACACTCATCTGCCTTGATGGGCTTCACCAGCTTGAGTCTTGAGTCTCTGTGGGACTGCACACAATTCATCCATGCCTGGCATACCCATACCATGCAGGCTGACTGGCAAAGAACATCACAAAAGTGATGAGTGGCAATGCTTGCGTTAAACTGAATCACTAGTAAATATTCTATTTACATACTATGTTATAATGTTGTAGCCTAGTGTACCACCAGAAAGAACAACCAACCACACACAAATCATTCTTGGCCCTGCCCCTTTTGTAGCAGTCCTACCCAAACTGTATAGGGTGGTAAGTGTTTCCATAAAAAGGGGACATGGAGTGTTTGTTTAGGGCTGGACTATCCCTTTTGGGTGGCAGCTAGACCAATTTGCTAATGGTTGGTCCCATTCTGCTGTGGCACAAAGAGTAAATAAAACTAGAATGAAGCACAGAGTATTTACCAGAGGTTGAAATTAATACAGGGGATGCAGAGATCAGTTTTTGTTCCTCTCTGTGAGTAACTCATATTATTATTAATACTAGCAGCCCGCCCCGACGTTGTCCAGGGGCAATGAGGCTTCAGGGCCTACCGCCCGCCTAGGCCCCCGCCCGCCCCGGCCCCCGCCCGCCCCGACATTGTCCGTGTCCCAGAGCCACCTCCCGCCCGGCCCCCTCCCGCCCCGACATTTTACGTGTCCCTTTCCCTTACCTGAGGCGCCGCTCCTTCCCGCGCTCCTGACTTCACAGCCGCTTATCACCGCTCCTCCCCGCCTGTCCGCTGCTCCTCTCCACTCCTCCCCGCCTGTCCACCGCTCCTCCCCGCGCTTATGTCCGCCGCTCCTCCTCGTCATCACGCACGTCGTAGCCAGCGCTACGTCGCAGCCAGCGCTACGTCGCGGCCGGCGCTACTTCCAGGGGACTACTGTTTTTTAAGTTGCATTTTTAAATTTACATTTAATTTTTATTTTATATAGCCTATGTCCATCTGCACACCCTGACATTTTTAACGATGTATCGGGTGTGTGGATTGGCGCTGTGGTTCCCGAGTTTACCTGGCTCAAAGGTTTGTGTTCTCTCTTTATAATAGTAGTATAGATTATTATTTGTATAAATAAAGAGCAGCTGCTGCCTACAAGGCATCCTGGTGCTAAAGCTATACCACAATAAGGTGTGGATCTGCTGAGACCAAGTGTGGTTTATGTATGTGTGTAGAGCCAGGATTGTAGGCTGTGCATGATCCAGTCCTTGGATCGGCTTGCTAACTGCTCACTTGATGGTGACTTCAGTTGGTGAAAATGCTACAAGCAGGAACAATTCTGCTGGAGGCTCTATTTAGATGTTCCAGTGTCTCCCAGTCGGTGGTTTTGGAGGTCTATGTCGGAATATCAAGCATAAAATCTCAGGTTAGCTTCATGTGTATATATACATAAACAATATGCTCACTGTGCCACTGGATTCAAGCTAGCCTGGCTTATGAGGGGCGATGCCCCAATACTGGTCCCAGGATGCTTGTTTCCGATCCAGGCAGTTGGCAGTTCAGGCTGGACTGTTCCCATGAGGAGCAGGGTCAATACTGATTTGCATATGGCAGGTCTAAACTGGGGTGGCGTGGTGAGCAATAGAGCAATGGATTAAACTGAGATTTGTGACTGGGGGGTGAATGTTTGCCTTGTTCACCATTCCATCCATCATTTGTTCTTATTGTAATAGACAATGCGTATGTCATCAAGCTATGTCGATGTAGAGTTAACCATAGAAAATGTGCACTTATTTACTTTATCTCCTCGATATTTTGGCTTCCAAATTCTAGTAACTCAAGATTCCCTACTCGATATTCCAGTCTACAACCCTTTTTGACCCATAAGAATCTCAGAGTAGTTACGGATGCGTGGTAGTTCGGGTCTCCAGTTGGACTCCATGATGTGCTTTCATTTAACTCTTTGGAAGAAGATGATTTTGGGACTTACAGTTATTTTCAGACAAGGCCGTGACAACAATATGGACAAGATTAGTTGGTTCAAATGCGTTCTCCCTGAACTTTCATGGGTAGCGCCCTCAGCAGTTGGCTCGAGGGCTTTAAGGAGCTTTGTGGCAGGTGCTTTCCTGAACGCCTACCATATGGATAGATTGTCATTTTCATTAGAGGAGCTGCAGTGTGACTACTCTACGGGGCACCTGCTTCTGAACAGAAGGAACAAGGCTTCCAGCAGACAGACTAGACCAGGTGTAAGATACAAGAAATGTAGGAAGCACATCGGTTTGGAATTCGCAATAGAAAGTGTCCACATACAATTACATACGACAAACAAGGCTTAGAATTCGGCCGTTCTTCTGCTCCTTACCCCCCTCGGGGTAAGCGATACCACGTGTATCAGTAATTCCACGGGGGAGGGTGAGAGGGGGGTTGAATTACCCCATTACAATTTGGACCCGAGAAGTCATGCAGAATTGCCAGGAGGATCCAGAATACTGGACCTAATTCCTGCAGTTATTTTCCATTTTCCCCCAGGGGTTCTACCAGACATGGGTGGGACACAACAACTCCAACAGGGTTACCTCAGATCTTGCAATCTTCACAAGGACTGTTATTCCCGTTACTGACCACAGTGCTTAATTTGAGCTGGTGGATTCCAGTGCTCTTCACCAGCACATAAGTGTCAACACTGGGGCTTGTGGCAGTCCGTCACAAGGTGGTGCTGTCTGGCTAATTTCGAGATCACCACAATAACAGTTAATTATTAGTATACTATGCATAAAAAATGACTATTACGTGCTGCCCCAGCCATTTCTATAGTTTTGGGGGCTAAAATAGTACGAAATGTCACGCTTGTAGGAGTGGGTTGGTTAGCAGTTGTGTTGTTACTATCATTGGCAGTGTGGCAGGGGCAATGTGTGGTGCAAGATGCAGTAACCTCATGACCAGATCCCTGGCACTTATTTTTTTTTTTACAAATTAAGCATTGACTAACCTCCATTTGTTTTACCCTAGGACTCCTATTAAGGCCCTTTATGGCAATATGTCCCAAATAGGATTTCCCATGTCCCGTTTTGGTCATAAGCATATTGTGTGTGTGCTCGCCTTTATATTGATTTAGTTGCTGGGCACGCCTCTCCAAGGAATGCTGAGCACACATTCACAAAGGCTGTGCTTGATGAGTGCAGCCGATGGCGGGAATTTCCAGATTGTGAATTAATGCTCGCAGAAACATGTTTGGACTAATTTGTCATCAGAAGAAAAAAAATGTTGGCAAGAATGTTTCTGTTGCCGTTGTCTGGGGAAGTACTCCAAGATTTACTTTAGTGAGGGAAATACAACTCTCGTGTAGACAGAGCCAGAGAGCAGGAATTGCCTTGTTAGCATTTCAATGCGAACAGTGTAAACAAAAAACGTAATTTCTTGTGTCATCTTTGGTCTTGAATACTGTAAGGCAAACGCTCGCTTTCATTTCACCTTTCAGAAGACAGATTTGAAGTCCTCGCATGACAGCAGCTGCGCCATTCCCCCTAGGCAGGCATCAGTTTGAGTTCGGATCTCGCAAATTCTTTAGTGCCAGAAAAAAGTTCACGTTTAGGGTCGATTTTGTGTTGAATTTGCCTCGGGCTTCATGTGGTTTGATATTTTGAAGTTCCAGATTTCTTACACGAGCTATTTTATCATGCTCTGATTATGATTTATGAGACATCGAAATAGAAAGGGATCGTTTTAAATTCATCTTTAGGTTTTCAATGTTTGTAATTCAAGTTTTATTTGTATATTTCCACTGTTATATTACTGGCATGACTTGTCTTTGTTTATATGTGTAATTTGCTCCTGTGAATGGGATATGAAACTACTCGCATACGTATGTTTTGTACTGGAGTGTGCATTAGCTGAGGCACTAGGTAAAATGTACCTTGATTGCATTTATTTGCTTCACTATCAAACCCAGGAGTCTCTAAACGAGCTCGAGAAGCCCTCGTGTGCACAAAATAAAACCACCTTGAAAGCAAGCTGTTGTGTGCAGTTTGTTATGGCTCAAACCTGGCCCTAAGACACCAGAGGGCTTTACAACAGAAGAAGATCAGTTACTCATTTTTTTAAAGCACAGGGGGTGATTTAGCGTTTGACAGGCCAGATACTCTGTCACAAACAGGACAAATATCCTGTCTGCGACACTCAGGGCCCGACTGGCCATAGCGGGCACCGGGCATTTCCCCGGTAGGCTGTGAGGGCGGGGGCTGGTTTTGGACCCCTTGGGGCCGTTTTTGTTACCGGGGGCCGGCAATATTGCTATTTAGAGTGGACGGTCTGATCGGTGAATTAAGGGACAGAAAAAGATAACACCCACTACCAGGGCGAAAATTCCCAACGTGTGGGCTTCATTAGTTTTTTGTTTTTCAGTATTGACATTTCACTTTGGAACTTTCTTTTTGAAAGGTAAAAAGGCTTATACGTTTGGGGGACGGCTTCAAAACAGAGGGCAGCCTTCCATCAAACCTTTTTGTAACTGGAAGGCAGTGCTTAATTTGTAAAAAAAAAATAAGTGCCAGGGGCCTCATCAGGAGGCCACCCCAGCGTACAACACCCATTGCCACTGCCGTCACTGCCAATGACAGTACTTACACTACTACTAGCCATCACACTGCTACACATGTGACAGTTCAGACTGTTCGAGGTCCCCCCAAAAGCTATTAGAATGGCTTGGGAGGCAGGTATTAGTTGTTTCAATGTCTATTTGCTTAATAAAGGGGAGGTAAGGCCTTTTCCTTTCTGGCACCCAAGTGGTGGAACGCCCTCCCTTTGGAATTAAGATCCAGTCCCTCTTTGCAAACTTTTAGATCCGCGCTTAAAACTCATCTTTTCACACTTGCATACCCGTAGTGGTATTTTGTATTTTCTGTTTATTGATTTTGATAGGCGCCTTGATACCTTCGGGTTTAGTCTGCGCGATACAAGTTGCATAATAAATAAATAAATAAATAAATAAATAAAGAGCAGTTGTTGTGGTCATCTCTATATTACACAAACAGCACCACCATGTGGTAGCTGTCATAAGCCGGTGTTGTCAAGTAATTGCAGGTGCCGAACACCGGAACCACGGTTCAATTTAAGCTCTGCTTGCACACCTCGTTTTTTTCATCATAATCGGCGCAATGCACCAGTCTTTTTTATTTTGTAGAGTTTTATATAGCGCAAACTAGACCCAAGAAATTGGGTATCAGAGCCCTTTACATGAGCACCAGTTTCAATACAGATGGACGCATTCATTTTTGGTAGGCACGGGGAGAGTGTCATTTACCCAGAATCACAGGATGCTGGGCTTCGTTGCTGCGACTCCAACCGGTTCCCCAGCTTCGAGGTGGACTGCTCTAACCGTAAGGCTATATCCTCTCCCCTGCTCTAGCCCTAAGATTCCCTCCTGTTGATGCACCTAGCCAGATTTTTTGTAGTACTCCCCAAAAATGTGAACTTTGAATAATCACACTGCACTTCTGATGCTCATGCTATCTTATTTCAGTCCACAGTTCTTATTTTGTGCAGGTGGATACAAATTTTTGTGGACCAGGATTTATTTTTCAGCATCAGACACTGCCACAGAACAAGAGATAAAGCCAGAAAGGCCAATAAGAAGGTTGAAGAGAAAGCTAGGGAAATAATTACAACAAGAGTTAGCAGGGGCACAAAAGAACCTGTAAGTGTGAGTTTAAGAGGCAGGAACTGTAGGGCGGTGAACGAAAAAGAGCCATGAGTTAGAACTAAGTCATCAACGCAGCCTTTTTTCGAAAACTCCACCATGCCGCAGCGCCAGTAGTAGCTCGGGGCTGGCCATTTGGACACTATTTCCCCAATAACCTGCAGGCTTGGGGCCTAATTTCAGAGCAAAATGGGCTCCCATCACCCAACCAGGCCTTCATTCCCCATTCTAGTGGCGGCCTCCTACAGTGTGGAGCTGGCTTGCTTTGGTTGCTTTTGGTTTCCAGTTCAGCCCCGTGGGAAAACTTGGGCCTGCCCCAGGACTTACGTTTTCTTCAAATTAAGCAGCAAGAAGCCGCACACTTTGCCCACTGCGCCATCTCTTCTGCAGAATGCCCTGGACCCGTGTTGCCGCTTTAGCCACCCCGTTCTGCAGATTTCCCCTTTCCAGCTTTGCTCTGCCCTACATGCACAGCGCGTTGCAGGCGCTGCGCGTGCTTTGCAAACACCCTATTAATGCGTATTCCTCGTTACCCTCGGAACGGACCCCCCTGCTGAAGAGCAAGCAAGGCTACAGAAGGAATGCTGAGATTACACGGCTCACCGAGCATACTGCCGCTAAATTGAACCTTCAATACAGCTGCGTTCCCATAAACTCCCTTAACCCACATTTGCATAAGTGCAGTTGCCCACGCCACCCTGGCTGCAGAGTGGGAGGGGATTCCCGCACGCTTAAAGTTTCTGAATCAGAAGTCTCGAGGTGAGGCACCACATCTTTTAATCCCGATGCGACCCGTGATTCTCGTCACGGGCCTGATCCACTCAGAACTGGGGCCGAAGTTGTAGGTTGATATATATTTGTGCAATATCTATCGCCGCTATTGTAATGCCTGAAAAGTGCAAGTGTGTTACGTGCCTTTTCTCAGACAGTGGCCTTTTCATGTGTTCCCAGGAGCGCACCCCTGCCCAGAGTAGATTCACCCCTTAGAGGTGCAGCGCTCCTACATATTACTTATTTATTTAATAGTATTTGTTGAGTGCGTGTTGACCCCAAGTAGCATTTTGGCTCAGAGAATTGAGGACCTGCCCTAACTTGTCTATGTGCATAAGTAAATCTTAATGGTATTAATGAAGCTCCTACCTTATAATTTTTTTAAAATTATGAATTCAGGGGTTGACCTCAGCGAAACAGGAAATGAGTTCCACTGTTTATAGGGCCTGGGGTCAAGAAGACTACTCTTCTCCCAATCCTGGTCCTGCCAAACCATGGACCCATAGCACTTAGCTGATTAAATGGCGAGTACAGGATAGTATCTTTCTAGTTTCTTCTGAAGAATTTCCAGGGCCTTTCCTTAGATGGGTCTTTGCACCATCCACATGACTTTAAAGATTATTCTAACCTCAGCTCGTGGCCAGCACAGTACTTTTAGTCAAGATGGGATGATGCAAAAGTTCAGTCTCCAGCAAGCAGTCTGTCTGTAGTTTATTCGGTCTGCTCAGTACAAGGCAGATGCACGTAATGTAGTTTCTAGTCAAGGCAGGAACCTATTAGAACACAGATGGCCATGGTACTTTTTGGGACTATGAGAAAGCGAAAGGTCTTTCTCAGCATTTTAAATGTAAATAAACAAGAAGATATGAAAAATGAAATCAATAGTAAATCCCATATTACAAATCACTTTCACTTGTTCTGGAAAAACTCCTATATCCTTTGTAAGAAGGCTGTAGACTGTAAAATGCCCTACCCCCGCCACTATTACCTCTGTAGGGTAATTGTAATTCTGGTTGTAAATTGTAATTCATAAAGGGAAAATGTGAGATGTTATTGGGTCGTGTGTGTCTGTTAGATGAATTGGATAGGAGGAAGGAAGATTTTGAAAGGATGCTTGGCAGTCCGTAGTAGTCAGAAAGCTTTGGGTTGAGTCAGAGTGGAGAGACAGGCACAGGTGGAAGGTTTTTTTTAATAATACATTTTTTTGGGGGGTATCACTGAACCACAGTGGAATACCTCATTGGGTACCACAGTATCAGCACCTGGTACCACAGTACCCATGACCCAAAATGTATTTTATTTTTGACTTGGAGGGGATCTTTTTCAGGACTCAGGGACTTAGTCCCGAAATCCTGTAATGGCTCCAACAGCATATTCTCCATGTTGTGGCCAATCAATCAGGATCCGCCCATCCACTTTGAATGAGTCAGTCAGATCATATCTGGACACTAACAGGACAAATATCTCTAACCTTTTTACCAGTGTTAACCACTTCCGCCCCCCAGTCACTTTTTTCAAATGCTAATTTCTTTAAAATCACTAAATGCATTGACACCAAAAAAACATGCTTTCAGAATAAAGTTCCTTTTCTATGCAAAATTTTGTGAAGTCCCATTTAGCCTTTTTTCTGTCCTGGAGAGCAAACTTTCTTACAAGAGTTAGCATAGGAAATATCACTTTTTGGACATCCTCCTTTTCTTGCCGCCACTTGATGGATCGGCGCTAAACTTTCCATAAAGAAGCCAAAGTGGATGAATCTGTTTTTTTGAGAGTTTTGTGCAGATTCCCCAAACAACAAAGTTATTAAACAAACTCTTACAAAACCAGTGAAATTCAGCAGGTCTAGTTATCTAAGCTAGCTATAACTTGCCCCTGTAAATCACTGCTTAAGACCTCACATATTACATCACTCATGACATGGTCAGTGAAGTAATATCACTGATGACATCTCAAATGTCATCACTGATACTTCATCTAGTGAAAATAGGTGTTTTTAAGAGTTAATAGGTGATAAAAAGAGATAATATCCTACTGCAAAAGTTAGATTACTATACAAATTGTACACCTAATGAGTGATACTATCTCTAACATGTGTGATCCGACTGGGTGTCTAACTGTCTGTATCTGTGTGTGAGTGGGTGTGTGAGTAGTTGTATGGGTGTGTGAATGCATGCATTAGTGACTGAATGTGTAAACAAAGAAAACACAAGGAGACAATGGACGGTTCGCTGAAACTTTTCAGACACCCACCCCCAGTCACAGATCAGGGTTGATTCCATCATTGTTCTTTAGTTTACTTCGGCACCCCAGTTCAAACCCAGCCATCTGCAAATCTGTCTTGACCCTGTTCCTCATGGGAAGAGTCCAGCCCGAACTGCTAAGCCAGGTATCCCTGGACTGGAAAAAAGCATCCTGGGACCGGTTTCGTGGTAACACCCCTCATCAGCGAGGCTTTGGGTTGGATCCATCATCGTTCTTTAGCTCAATGTGCCACCCCAGTTCAGACCCAGTCATATGCAAATCAGTCTCAACCCTGGCCAATCTGTGAACAGTCCAGCCCGAACTGCCTAGCCAGGTCTTCCCTGGACTGGAAACAAGCATTCTTGGGCCAGTGAATGGATTTGAGTAGGTCTGTAAGTGTGTCAGTGGTTGTGTCAGTGGTTGGATGGGTGAGTAAGTGGTTGTGTGAGTGGCTTTATAGGTGGGTAAGTGGGTGTGTAGTGACTGTATGGGTTAATGAGTGGGTGTCTGAATGGCTGTATTAGTGACTGACTGGGTGTGTAAGGGCTGTATGGGTGAGTGAGTGGCTGTTTGAATGGGTGTTTGGTTAAGTGAGTTGGTGTGTAAGTGGTTGTATTGGAGAATAAGTGCCTGTGTGAATGGATGTAAGGGTGAGTGAGTGGATGTGTGAGTACTTGTATGGATGTGTGAATGGGTATATAAGTGAGTGTGTGGGTGTTTGGGTGAGTGTGTGATTGAGTCTGTGAGTGAAATGCTTGTATGGGTGAGTGAGTGGCTGTGTAGGTAAATATGTGGATGTGTGAGTAGCTTTCTGGGTGGGTGTGTGGCTATGTGACTGGCTGTACGTGTGAGTGACTGGTTGTATGAGTGACTGTACCGGTGAGTCAATGGTTCTGGGAGTGGCTGTATGAGTGAGTGTGTGAGTGGCTCTATGGAGCTGTGAGTGAGTGTGTGAGTACTGGTATGGGTATGTGAATGGGTATGTGAGTGGTTGTGTCAGTGTGTGAGTGGGCATACAAGAGGTTGCATGGAGTTGTGAATGAGTGGGTGGAGAGAGGTTCTGTGGATGATGTCATCAGTGATGTCATTTGAGGTCTTATCACTGATGTCATCAGTGATGTCACTGACCATGCCATGAGTGACGTAATATGTGAGGTCATAAGCAGTGCATTATGGGGGCATAAGTTATAGTTAGCTCAGATAACTATAACTGCTGAATTTCACAGTTTTTTTATGAGTTAAATCAGAGCTTAACTATAACCTCACTGTAACCTTTTGGTTTTTCTGTTAATTTCTACGGTGTTTCAAATTCTATTTCCTACTTTTAACATCCCTACAACCTTTGTTTTTTTAAACTGAGTTTCTATGTTTTTTTTAATTAGTATTTGTGTTTGCAAAGTGGTGGGGGAGGGGCTCCTACCAGCTCTCAGGAATCATGCTGTGTCAGAGTTATGGAAAATAAGTCAAACAGTCGTGCCCCAGGAGGCTCATTTGCATACTGATGGAGAAAGGGGTCTGGGCCTCCAAAAACCTCTCTGCAATCCGCAGCGTGGTACATACTGGAGGTAACAGGAGTGTTTCTTGGCCCCCAAGGACCCTCAAGAGCCTGGGAGACTTCATCATCCAACTAGTAATGCACCAGATTGTGGGTTTGCAGAGTGGTGCAGGAAGAGGGCAGGGCCTCCAATCACCTCTAAGCAATCCCCCCTGTGTGGGACCTACTGGAGGTAACAGGATGGGTTGTTTGTCCCTAAAGACCTTCTGCAGCCAAGGGGACTTCATCCCCCAATCAGTTGTGCATCAGGAGACGCGTTTGCTGAGAATTGTGCTGAAAGGGGGAGGGGCCTCCAACGATTTGCCGGTCTGGTTTTCAAACATTTTTAAAAAATGTATTAGGGGAGGGGAGCAGCGTGGCCCCCCTTTTCTGAGCCAATTTTGGCCCTGGGGACCCTATCCCCCGGGCAAATCCTTTTTTGAATGGGGGGTGTGCAGCCCCCTCCCAGGGCTGATTTTGGCCTTGGGGATCCCATACCCGGGGGCCTAGCCATTTGTAATAAAAGGGAGTGGGGCTGAGCGACCCACCCCACTCCCAGGCCGATTTCGGCCCCGGGGACCCACCCCCCAGGGCCCAGCTTTTTTATAAAAAATAAATAAATAAGGGGAGGGTGGTCCGTGCAGTGCCTCTCCTGGACCCATTTTAACCCCGGGAACCATGGTTCCATCCAGGACACCCACTCACAACTATTGGGGCCCGCAAGGGGAGCCTCAAGGCAGCTGCTGAACATGCAGCTCCCTCTCTGTGAAAGCGTTTGCTATGTCTTGGTGGGAGTGGTAAAGCTCTCACCAAGCAATAGCAAACAGCTATGTCCGCGGGGGTACCCCCAAGGACTTAGCAGGAGCGAGCCCTGGGGATTGGCGATCCCCAGGGCCATCTGTGACTCCAGAAGGGGGGTCGAGCGCCCCCATCTTTCTTACTGTAGGCCCTGCCCCGGGGAGGTGTTGTTCCCCTGGGCCCAGAGTGGCCCAGGAGAGGAGCTGAGCCCGGTGGGGTCCCTGAGGCCCCCCACAAAAAATGTATTCATGGTCTAGAGGAGGTAGTGGTCCCTGGAGCACAAGGTCCTTGAAGCACCCCTGAGTTGTTGCTGATGTATGGCCTGGGAGAGGTGGTGTCCCCGGGGGTCCAAGAGGCCCCCCATTTATCATTAAACAAGCCCCAGAGAGGTGGTGGTCTGTGGGGCATGAAAAGCCCCAGTAGGGGAGCCAATGTGCCCTCTCTCCTTTATTTGGAACATGCCCCCGGGAACTGGCCCACCCGGGGGCCAATAATCAATAAAGCACGGGAGCCCGCTCTTCGTTTAAAAAAAATATGTCTGCCGGATCCGCAGATCCAGTGCAGCTTCCGAAATCTTTTTTTTTTTAAATGCTGTATGGCCTTGCGGGGTACCTGTAGGACCCCCCAAGAGACCTCAGTGGTCAGGTTATTTTTACCTGCCCCCTTTTCTCTTTTCTGGTACTTGGCTCAAGCCAAGTCCCAAGATTGCGGCCAACACTTCTTGGTTTGAATTGTTGGAAGCCAATCAGATCTCAGCATTAGATCAGTAGGGGTCGCGCCGTGTCCCTATATGTACAGATTTGGATTCCAGTTAATATTTCCAACTTACTGAATGGATTTACCCCAGATCACAAAAAGGCACTTCCCTGGACCAGCATCTACAGTCCTGCCAAATTTGGTGTAATTCCATTCTATAGTTCAGGCTGTAGCCGTGTCTAAATGTTCTATGGGAATTAACATGGTAAACACAAGTTTTTTGACCCCCCCCCCCCCTCCCTTTTCTCGGCCCCGCTTGACGGATCACCCTGAAACTTTCCATGCACAACAAGAATCAGGAGGGCCCTTTGGGTGAATAGTTTGTGAAGGTATGTCAAATGACGCCAACGATATAGGCAAGTCAAAAAATGCTTTTCCTATGGAAGCTAGGTTATAACTATAACTAGCTACTGATGATTGGTATATATATATATATATACACTTGGGCGGTATTTTAAACCTTAGCAACGTGGTCAAATTCACCTGGGCACAGTCAGCTACTGAACCGGCACTGAAGAGGCACACGCCGAAACGCGTCTGCCGGACGCTGACACTGTGGATATCACGAGGCATAGAAAATGTGCACTGGTTGGAATAAAAACACAATTGAAAAGCCTGAGCATGTGTCAGACCTGTCTTTCAAACAAGGCGGGATTGGAGGAGTATGTTAAGGTGGAGGTCGGCTCCACCGTATCTGCCACGCCCCTCGGTCTGGAGCTCCGCACAAGAACCGACAAACTCTTCTGGATAGTGCTTGGAAGGCACAAGTGCGGCGCCCCCCCAACCTGGAGTGTCTCGAGGGCATTGGGGAGAGGGAGCGAACAGGATGTTTGCTTAAAGGTTTCCCAATTGTGAAGAAAGCCGACCTGCCTCCCGCACTCGAGGAACCTAGAAGGAGCAACAGAGGCATTATCGCGTGCGAAGTTGGGTCACTGCACCTTAAACTGACTGTTTGTTTTTACATGGTTCCTTACCGCGGGATTGTGGTGCATGAAGTCCGAGGTTTCCTGGCAGGGAGCACAGCGGTAAATACGAACAACGGAACTTTCCCTGGCCGCTGTGTGCAAGATCAACTCCCAACCAATGGGAACACTTGGGCGGTATTTTAAACCTTAGCAACGTGGTCAAATTCACCTGGGCACAGTCAGCTACTGAACCGGCACTGAAGAGGCACACGCCGAAACGCGTCTGCCGAACGCTGACACTGTGGATATCACGAGGCATAGAAAATGTGCACTGGTTGGAATAAAAACACAATTGAAAAGCCTGAGCATGTGTCAGACCTGTCTTTCAAACAAGGCGGGATTGGAGGAGTATATATATATATATATATATATATATATATATATACTTGAAGATGAAGGATCACAAGAAAACAACAGCTTTATATATATATATATATATATATATATATATATATATATATATATATATATATATATATATATATTTATATATATATATTCCACTAAACAGTTCTGTGAAGATTTGTCAAACAAGGCTAAAGTTGTTAGCAAACAAAAAAATGTTCCATCTACGGATATATTTATGTATTTTATATATTTTTCACATGTTGTTGTATGAGATTGGCTGGAAAGGCATCTCTATCATATTCTGCATCCCACACAAGTGCGCTAGTTTACAGAAACATTTATCTTAATGGTTGTTCTTCAAAGCAATAATAAAAGAGGCTCCTTGTTCACTCCCGAAACGGTCGTTCTTAAAAGCAATAATAAAAGAGGCTCCTTGTTCACTCCCGAAACGGTCGTTCTTAAAAGCAATAATAAAAGAGGCTTCTTGTTCACTCCCGAAACGGTTGTTCTTCAAAGCAATAATAAAAGAGGCTCCTTGTTCACTCCCGACCTTTCCACTGAAGGGAGATTCGGTGGCATTCTTTCTACATAGTCTAATGCCAACATCGCAGAACAAACCCATTTTTAGCATTCAAATGCTGAGCTGGTGCTGCTGCAATGCCATATATGGAGTAATGGTGCCCTGCAGGCCCATGAATTATTTCTAGGCTCAGAAATGAGTACATTTAAATAAATATATAGCTTGTTGGACCGCATCTCGTTGAGCTCAATAACTCACTCAAGGGGAGCCGCATAACCCCCTGCTAATTAACAGAGCACACGCTCGTTATTACACACACTTAGAATGCACAGCTTGGAAGCACTGGAAAGAGTTTAATGCTGCTTTCATCTCTTGCTGCAAATCTTGGACTGAGCGGATAAACACACAATGTTGTGTCAAAGATGATTCAAAGATAGAAACTGCTGCCCAAGGCTACTCTGTGGTACCCTTCCATTCAAAACTATAAGTAGGAAACTGAAATTATGCGGCAGGGGAGGACCAAATTATGTGGCAGCATCGACTAAAATATGCGTCAAGAAAAGCAAATTATGCGGCATAATGCAGCACATTTGTGATTGTATTACCTCATTATTTTGTCATTTTGACACATTTTACTGCTATCTAAACAAAGGTTTCACCTTATTTATACCAGTTTGACACCCAAATACAGAAATAGGTAACAAAAAGGTGGCTAGTCATTCTTTGTGAAGGGCCTTCCACTGCACGTCAACATGTCACCACACTTTTAGTAACTTTTGATCCATATGAGCTGAAAACAAAATAATGTTTTCTTAAAATCTGTACATTGTGCACCAGATGATGGATTATGTGACAAATGCGGCAAATCCATATATATGAGCAAGATGCCGCAGCTGCAAAATCACACATTTCCAGTGGCCCTGGCTATAGGCATAGTTTCCGTCATGCATTGTGGTCATACTTTAATAGTTTGGGGATGATATTTTATGGAGCCCTATCAAAGCATGCTACACATTGACTTGGATTGAAGATAACCAGAACTGTTAATGTATAGAAATAACTTGTCAAGCCAGTTGTCTGGGGCATTGTAAAAACAACTGGGAAATCCCTGTAAAAAGTACTGCCCCTAGTACTGTAGGGAGAAGATACTGCTGCAGGCTCGCTGAGCGTCAGGAGCTTATTTTGTAGGTTTTTACCCTGAGGATAGTCACGATGCTCATGAGGCTTACTCCGAAAAGGTGTTTCAGGCTCAGGTACAGATAGGGCTCATATGGTGCATATTTAGTATATGGTCCAGAAAGTCCTACAACTTAAGTCGCCGTTAAAGAGACAATAGCGCAGTAAAATGCTGTTTCGTCTTAGCATCATAGTAGGCTGCTTCAACTCTTTAAATGAGGCTAATAATTTCCCTTGCATGCTTCTAACTCTATGCACTGATGCAGAGGTCAGCAACATTATGGGTTTCATGTAAGTCTGGCCCATACAGTTAAGCCAGAGCGTTATGTGTGAGTGTGTGAGGAATCATTATGTGTCTTAAGGTTCATATGCATGTAGCTAGAGCTCTCCAAGCCACCATGAGTGCTTTGCATGCACACAGTCCAAGTTCCCTGCTAGAGATGAGTGGCAGCCGGCGTGGGGGGATTCTGATTAGCGGGGTAGTACTCCATCTGGGCTGAGACACCCATGTCCACCGCCATGCTTGACTGACCATGCCACTGGTCAATGATGCACATCTTGGAGGTGAACAAAAATAGTCTGCAGGCATCATCGAGGGATTGCGACAACATTCTACACTGTGGATGACATACAAGCAACACTCGGTTTCGAGAAGGGTAGCTGGTGTGCTGAGCTTTTTCTACTACCACCTGGCGTTGCGCGTAGGCGAGAGAGCATGATTTCAGCAGCAGTTGTCTTGGGTTAATTTGTGCAGCATAACAGGGTTTCGGTCTCAGTAGCACTCCACTCCACGCCTCAGGTTCTGACTCTAATTTATTTTTCTGGGGCATGGATCTTGGTTTTTAGGGTTGGCAAGGCAGAGGTTTGGCAAGCAAAGCAGTCTGCCTTCTTCTCTTCTCCACTCCTTCACGACCCAGGCTTCTCCACAGGCCTTTGAGTCTGCTCACCTCTTGTGAGTTTACTTTCCTTGGTGAAATGTTTCTCATACTGAACGCAGAGCTTTGGCGGGAAATGAAGGTGAGCGCACCTTCCTGGCACACAGGGCTTGCATCTATACTCAGATAGTGGAAGTTGGGGGAACCCAACAATCCACTCAGAATGGGAGCAACACTGGAATTGGGGGGGGGGGGCATTCCATCAGGTTCAAGTGCATCTGCATAAATAGGAGTAAAGACTCTTAGAAGCTAAAATCCCACAGTGTTTAAAGATAAGATCACGCCATGATGGAAAATATCCCATAATAATATCATGTATAGTGGATTAAAGTTACACAGTCCTTCAGCCAATCAGGTGCTTGTTACTGGTCATCAGTTATTTTCTGTAAAAAGCAGAGGAGAGAGGAAGTGGGAAAGTACATTCCGTGCATCACCCATGTGCAAGTGCTGCTGTTGCCTTACCCATTGGCCCTATGCTTAATTAGTGAAAGAGTAAGTACCAGGGTCCAAGTTTTTTTCCAGACGCCTCCAGACAGAGCTGCGAATGTCGGGGTTGCCAAATGCCAAGACTGTTTAGCCTTGATTCTACCTCATGTCTCTTTCATCAACCACCATATCCTCCCTATCCCCTTTATCTCACTCCTGTAAGTTCTTTTTCATCCCTTCATTCTCACCTTGTCACTGTTTTGCCATCATTCTCTTCCTCCTTTTTCAATTTTCCGCCTTTCTGTCTCTTGATGTAGGTCAAAGGCTGATGCTGAAAAATAGGCACCAGACCTGAAAAGTGAGTGCCAGTGGGCCCCACCTGCAACCACTGGCTCAATTGTAGTACTGCCTTGGCCACTGCCTCCCTAAAGCAAATCAAGTGGTAAGGTGAATTGGACCATCTGGCAGCAGCTGAGGTGCAAGCTACATGGTTTATGGGCCACACAGGCAGAGATGTGGCTCAAGAGAAAATCTGTGTCCTGGGTAACATGTTGTTATGGGCATGTAGAGCCTCAATTCTAAGGAATAACTGTAGTCTGGGCGTCTAGGGAGGTGTGGTAAATCAGCATGAATCTAACAAAAACCAGGCAGTTGGTGACGGATGGGTGAGGTAAGAGAAGCATGCTTATAACCCCTTGGCAGTTCCACGCCCAACAGGTGCTAACAGGCCCAAACAGAGAAGACGCCATAGAAAGAAACGTCTAACCTCTCTGCCATTCACCTGGATGGATTGACTGAACGCCCTAGAAGCACATATTAGGAGGTGAGCAGGGAGGACTGGGGGAAGCCAGTGACTGTTCCAACAGCTTCAACACACAACACTTAATTTTACACACTTTTTAATAAAGTAGTGGAATTGATATACTAGGGCTGTAATCCATGATCAGCCTCAAGAAATTAAAAATGAGTTTGTGATTAGGCTATAGTAAAAAAAATGGAGACAGCTGAGCTAATGATTCATCTCCTATCTGTCCCTCCCTTTAGGTTCGAGTCACTACAAAATGCATCCAAAATCCTCATGCACACTTCATGCATGCTGTACACACAAATCTCACATTCTGGGGGGGAGTGAGGGGGTTTTTGTCATGGCAAACTACAAAGATTTATCACAGAGGGCCAATAGGTAGCCACCTCAACTTTGGTGGAGGTAAAAATTGTTGCAAAACTTAACTATTTCACCATTTGCCACCAGCCTTTAGTGAAATCATGGTTATGGGTATGGAAATAACCCGTGCTAAGTGAAGAAGACCCCCTTTCCAGAGACTACTAGCCTGGTGAGTATCTCTCTTAGCGAAATCATGTAAAGCACCTGCCAAAAATAGAGTATGTCAGATGATGATTAAATGAGTTTTGACGTTACTCAACAGTGGTTACTTCACAGGTGAATACATAGAGAGTTATTACATCTCAGTCATTATATCGGGAGTACCATATCACATTATGGTTCTTTAGCTTGGGAAAGCTTTACTCTGCAGGTTGGTAGATTAGTAGGGTTTCTAGTGTATATATATTCGTATATATATGTGTGTGTGTGTGTGTGTGCATGTGTATATATATATATATGTGTGTGTGTGTGTGTACATATTTATATATCCTAAAAATTTACCTTATTTTATTTTTCTAAAATTAATCTAGGAAAACTAAAGTAAAGTGCTGGAAGGGGTCCCTTCCTGCACAAAAACAATCCAG
The DNA here is from genome assembly GCF_964263255.1 of Lissotriton vulgaris. NCBI lineage: Eukaryota > Metazoa > Chordata > Amphibia > Caudata > Salamandridae > Lissotriton > Lissotriton vulgaris. The sequence continues at coordinate 1,511,229,621 of NC_141689.1, forward strand.
TCTGCAACACAAGCACCTTTGCACCAACGGAGCAAGGGTGCCTGTGTTGTCGCTAGGCAGCATATTGTGCTCCAGCCCAAGGAAAGGACAGGAATGCTCCTTATCATGTTAAATACAGCTCATTCCTGCCCTTTACCTTTCACACACGGCAGCACAACAAGGCGGCTTGCTACGCTGGGTGAAATAATTATAAATCTGCCCCATAATTAATATTAAATATATTTAATTAAATGCCAAATTTTTAGATATAAATTAATTTATAAAATCTGTAGAAATAAATTTTCATTTACACCTCACTAACCCTCAAAACCAAATACTACCTGTATACAATACTTTAGGAAATTGGAGTATTAGTTGAGTGGGTGAGAACCCTCCTCCTTGTCAGGATGAACCACAAATGACACTAAACAAACCTGTGCTGAACCCTCTTGTACCCTGGCACAAAGCAGTCAGGCTCAAAGTACTGACAACGTGTAAAGTATTTATGCAGTACTAAAACAGTATTAAAGTCGAAAGGCAACTCAATATAAATCCTATAATGATTTAGAAAAGTAGAGTATAATTTACTAAGAAAAGAAAATGACACCAATATGTCACAAAAACACAATAAGAGGACTCAGAATTATGAATTTTTAAAGGTGTTCAGTATAAATAGCTCCATGAAACACAACGTGCCAACATTAATCAATGGTTGTTGAAGAACAGGACCAAGATGTGATTTGATGATGAGTGCATTTCAGATACACCTATAAAGTTTATCCTGGGCAAAGATATTACCTTCTGACTTCGATGCAAGGAAAGTGTGGTGCGACTCTGCGGGGCTCTGTCTGGCCCGCATTACTGTGTTGGATCTGGTGGGGCTTTCAGTCAAGAGCTGCACAGCTCTGCGGAGCTCTTGATTGCTCAGCACCAGATCTGGTGGAACCTTTGATGACGAGCTGTGTTGTGCAGCCCTGTGGGCTTTGCATCAGTAGGTTTCGCTCTGCATTGGATAGGGTGAGGTTTGCAGTCAGGAGCTAGGTGTACAGCTCTGTGGAGCTCTGCATCGCTCCTCACTACATCCCGTGTCACTTTTGTTGAAGAGCTGTATGGCTTGCAGGACTCTGCGTCACTCTTGGGGTGAGGATTCTCTCACTAGCTCAAATAGGAGGTAGGCCAACTGACCCTTGAAGTTACTTCTGGGGTCCAAGGTTCAAGGTAAGCAGGTCAGTCTTCCTTCAGGCTTCGAAAACAGGGAAGTCCTTCTTCTGATTCTTCATAGATCCAGGAGTGTTCTGAAGAATGCCCCTCTGGGTGCTGTGTTTATGCCTGGCACTAGCTTCTGAAATTTGGAAACTCTCTACCCAAAAGGGAAACAGTTCCCAGGGACCACCCTACCCACTTTGCCATAATTTCCTAAGGGTTTAGCTCTAAAGAATCCCACAGTGCCTTGCGCTGCCAAAATCCAACATGGCAGAACCTTTCTTCCCCTGAGGGGGAAGCTCTGGCCATACACCTAAGGTGTGTTTAGGGAACTGAGAAACTCCCCCTGCAAACCAATTCTGGAACAGGTTTTCCCCCACTGGGATTGGTGCAACTCTGGCTACTTGGACAATACAGTAGGTAAGCCTAGGAGGGATTAACACTTGACTGTGAAAAGGGATGCATCTTTGTAGCTTGTGCAGTTGGTGAGCACATCCCCCAGGCCATCCTGTCTTGAGGAGGTCACATCTCTTCCGAGCCAAGACCCTTTTGTTCTCTTTCCTGGGAGCCTTTCTCAACTTCTAGCAGGCTGCCAGATATCAGTTGAGGATTAACTCTCAAAAGGCTACCCTGGGCTTTAGGTAGAAAAATGCCAACATTCTAAAATTATTAAAAAAACAACATGATAGAGGAAATGCTTGAATTAATCTCAGCCACTGGCAATTACTTGGGCCACATCCCAATCCATCGTTTTTCACACACCCAGCCATATGCAAATTAGTCTTGAGCCTACTCCTTATCGGAACAGTCCTGGATGAACTGCCAGGCAAGGTTCTCCCTGAACCAGAATACAAGCAACTCTGTGCCGGTTTTGCCATTACTGTGGGCTCTTCAGTCAGGTATAGCTTGATTCAAGCGGCACATTGAGCATGGTCCCCACGCCAGTGATGGATGTAATGTTTGAATTGATCTCATCCACTGGCAATCACTTGGGCTGCATCTCAATCCATCGTTGTTTTGCCCAATACGCCACATCAGATTGGGCCCAGGCATTTGCAAATCAGCCTTGATCCTTTTCCTTATGGGAACAGTCCAGCCCAAACTGCAAGGCCAGGTCCTCCCTGAACTGAAATATAAGAAACCCAGGGCTGGTTTTACCCATAATCCGGGCTCTTCAACCAGGTATAGATTGATTCCAGTGGCACAGTGAGCCTGGGACCCAGGTCTGGGAATACTCATCACACTTAGGGCGTAAACTTCAACAACAACAAGGTGATGGATGGAATGCTTGGAATGATACTTTAACTTTTGAATTTTTCAGTGAATTTGTAGGGTTGTTCATGGTCTTCCCCTGAGCACAACTGTAGCCAGCCCTGTGGCTAACCTCCCTCACATGCAGCCAACTCCAAGCTACGCATGACTTTCAACATTGCGTAGTGGAGGGTTGGCCAAGAGGCCTGACCTGGCATGTAGCCAGGCCCTGTGGCCAACCTTCACCATGCATGACCGAAGGCTCTATGCAGTGTGGGGTTGACTGCCTTAGCGGGGGTTGCTCACAGTGCCTGATTAGTGGCAGGTCTTTTGGCCAACTCCTCACTGTGCACGGCCAAAGGCAGGGTATGGTTGACTGCATTTGGGGGGGGTTCGCCACAAGCCAGACCCCGCAGCCAATGCCGCCCCCGCCCTGCTGGGCCATATTGTGCATGAAAGGGGTTGGATTTATGTATTGTATTTCAATAATATTTAAAAGAAAATGTAAATAGAAATTTACTGAAAACACCAAAGGTGAAAGTAACGCTATAGGTTGGTTGTTATAAAAAGATGCTTCCATTTTTTTTTTTAAACCTTAGAAATTTACTGAAAAAAACAAAGGTTAGAGTGTGTGTGTATATATATATATATATATATATATATATATATATATATATATATATACACATATACGCATATACGCACACATAGGTTAGGAGACTTAAAATCAACCAGTTTGTGAAGTTAAGTTCTGTGATTTTAAAGACAGCTGGAAATCATACTTGGATGTAATGGCTCCTGATCAGTGGCGGCTGGTAATTTCAGCAGGTGGTTGGGGCAGGCAGGCCACACATACATACTCACTCACACCCATCCTTTCACATGCACACACACACCTATTCACAGCATGCATATCACACACTCACAAATACACATGCATTCATGCATACACATGTACAAATGCACTAGACATTAAATAACACTTACTGGGTTGCTGCGGTGATCTTGGGTGGTGGGAGGTAAGCCTTGGTGGTTCCTGACGACTGGGACTGCCACCTCCCGACATTGGCTGTCCCTGTTATGCTCACTTGCTCACTTGGCCACTGGATTCAAGATAACCTGGCTGATGAGGGTTATGAACCCAAAACCGGTCCCAGGATGCTTGTTTCCGGTCCAGGGAAGACATAGCTTGGCAGTTTGAGCTGGACTGTTCCAATGAGGCACAGGGTCAGACTGATTTGCATATGGGCATGTCTGAACTGGGATGGTGGAGTGAGCTAAAGAATGATGATGGATTAAACCCAGATCAGTTGACTGGGGGTGAGTGCTTGCAATGTTCAACACTCCGTCCATCATCCCCTTTGGTTTTGCTGACCTTTGCTGACCTTATTATGTGTCAGCCAATGAGAGGAGGTGGCAGTCCCTACATCTTCACAGAGTGGGATGGGGTTCAGTGAGACTGTTGACCGCACCCCAAGCTGTGATGAGTATCACTGATGGTCAGTCAGCACTGGACACATTAGGGCTTAAAACTGAAGTGCCTAGGTATGAGGCTATCATTGACGCCCCCCCCTCCTCATGAGAGGCAGGACTGGAGGACCACCAAGAGCTTTGCTGCACCGAGGAGGTCCCATCTACAGGGCTGTGACCTGGACCGGACTGGGAACCAAAACCGGCCCTGGCAAAGTGCTCGGCCCCCCCGTCACTGGGAGTTGGGGATGCGGCCGAGCTGTTTGCCACGGCCGATTTCGGCCGATTTCGTTACAGCAGCCGATATTGCAGCTCTACTGCAAAAACAGCCCTGTAACAAAATTGGTCCCCAGGGGCCCAAAACCGGCACCCAACCCTGGCGGCCCACCGGGAAAATGCCTGCGGCCCGCTACGGCCAGTCCGGCCCTGGCTGTGACATCTCCAGCCCAGTAACATTCAGCTCAGCCAGCCAGGTGCCTGCGGATTCAGCACCTAGCTGCCTGACCTGAACATTAAGAGTATTTGAAAGGCTGACCTTCGCTCAGCCAGGCAAACACTCTTCATGTTTGGAAAAAGGTGACGTGTGGGGCCCTGCCACCCTTAAGGACAGACAGCTGCTGCTCCTGATGTAACTACTGCAATATAAAGACTCCAGTTGTAACTCCCACAATGTAACAGTAACACATAAGAGGACAAGAATTAAGAGGACACACGAGACATCCGGTCATTTAATTCAGTGGCAGGGGGCAAATTGAGCCTAGCCTCGAATCCCCAGCAGCGCCGCTGTACCTCACGAACACACCACACCCACACCTGGGCGAGAGGGATGTCCCTTCCCCTTGTACATAAGTCCAGTGCTTTTCAAATAGGCAGGTCCTGTCCAGTTCAGAGTACCTGCACTTCTTACATTTGAAAGGTAGAGGACCTGCACTTCTCAGCCCTTGTGCAATACATTTGATGGGAAAGTACCAGCACTTCTGAGCAGCAAAACAGTACTCTAAAGAGTAAGTACATCCATTCTATCATTCCATTTAAAACAAAGCATAAGTCCCTCGGCCTCTGGCCCCATCTCTACCCACCAGCTTACTGGTTACAGCATATGGATGGCTATTTACTAAAGGCTACTTTGGCATTCGCAAAGTGTCGCAGAATTGTGTGCCGCTCCCGCAGGCTTTCATGAAGGCAAGTACAACTGTGCAATGCTTTGCTTCGCCTTGGACCACCTTGCACCAGGCTCAAAACCTTAGTAAATACCCGCCAAAGAGTATTTAATGATGTATATCCGCTCTGTGTAAAGCCTGCTGTCCAAGACGTGCCCTTTGTCCCACTGTGCTGCTGTTCGGTATGCAGCATCTCGGCTGTCTCGTGGAAGGGCTTGGCCAGAGCCCAGGGAAAGCCTGCTCTCATGATGTCCTGGCCATTTCAAGGGCATGTGAAAGGCGCGCAGCGAGCAAGCCGTCCAGCCTCGTCTTCCCACACGAACTGTGTCTTGGCTGACTTCGCTTCCCGTCCCTGAGGGGAGGGCTTGTTTATAATTTTTCTCTTGGACATCATGCTGCGGGGCAATTTCTGTGTTCTGCTCTCACACAACGGAGTTTTTCGCTCTAATTTTCCAGAGAGGAAAAGAAGCAGGCACTGTACGGAACGGATAAAGGTCAAAAGTAACTAAAATTAAAATAAAGGGCAGAGAAAGAGTCTATTGAAAGAAGCAGAAGAGAAGGGGTCACGAGAAAGAGGGACAGTGGGGAGAAAAAGGAACTTCTTCATCTTCATCTTATTTTAATTTCTCGTCTTAAAAATAAGAGTTGAAAACCAACACTCACCAGTTTTCAGTAGGTGAAAGCTTATTTGTACCATATTTTATGGTGAACAGTCGTATCCCCGTTTTTCCTGACACCGGCAATGCTTATTGGATACCCTTCCAACTACTGGCATAGCCAATGTGTCAAGGGCCCTAGTGCAAGGCAGGAAACAGGCCCCTGGCCACTGTTCGAACTGTAATATTGAAATACAGCAATAATCTGGGTCCAGTGGGTCCCTCGGACCTCTGGACTCCTGTGCCACTGCACTTGCTGCACAAATGGAAGTTATGCCCCTGCTTCCAACGCCCATCTTTTCTCAGTCACTCTACTCTTGAATAAATATGTTCCTTAATCTGCTAATAAAATAAAAACATTGCTAAGTGTGTAACAGGTCATCTTTGACATAAATATGTCTTCTCGGGGCTTTAAGTGGGATGGAGAAGGTGGTGTCTCTAATAGGAGCACGGCCACAGATTATATTTGGTGCCTCCAGAAATTGCAAACAGCAAAGAACACATGCCTAAAACAAACCAGGCCTATTAGCTTTGCCAGTGCTTGTTAACAGAATCAAATAAATGTGTAACGCCCCAACGATTTTGTTGTGACTGATTAGCATTGAAAACGTTTCAACTCTGAAATTATAAGATTGTGAATCAGGCATTACTAAGGTTTGTGAAACAGGTAGTGTTCTTCATAACGTCTCATTCACTCCTGGGCTCCCCCTCTTACCACTTTCCTCTGGAGTCTCTCATACTGTTTAACACATGCACCCCTTTTTTCACCAGATATTTCTGAGATCCGCCATCTACTTATCTTGCTCGTCATCTCTTTCCTCTTCAGCACCCTCTTTTCACTATCTCATTCTGCACGTTTCCTTTCATCTCCCCCACTTCCCATCCCACAATGCACACAGCTCACCCACTAACAAGTAAGCACTGCATTTTCTTTTCCTTTTGTGCTGACCATATTTCAACGTTTGTGGGTCTCCTGCACACACACTTTCCCACATGTGAAGTTGACAGATGTAACCATTGCTTTGTACACTCTGCAGAGAGGCCAAGAATTGGAATCGCTTGTAGTCTGTCCACCTTTTTGACCCACTCACAGGCACTGTGAGGAGCTCATACTGCCTTTGGCGTCATCTCCAGAACTCTCAATCGCTCCCTCGCAAACACCCACCCACCGCCAGAATCGGACTGGCCTATTGGGTAACCTGGCAGAGCCCGAAGGGCCAGTCTGACAGGTCAGTGTGTGTGCTATGTTTTTGGCTGTCTGTGGGCCTGTTTGGTGGTCTTGTGAGCCGTTTTTCTCTCTGGTATTAACACAAACATTACATGCAGCAAGCACATACGAATGTAGTCGTCCATATCTTGCTAAACACATATGCAGATTGTCTTTACACATTCAAAACTGCCCCCATGTGCAAATGTGGGCTACTTTTTTAGCTATCTAATTCACTAATGTGGGCCACATTTATTTTGTGCCCAGGCCAATATTCTGTCCCAGTCTGTCCCTGCCCACAACCTGAACTCACCCCAGCACCTGATGGCAACCCATTTCAGTCTACATTACAGAATAGTCATGTGTGCTTGAAGTAAAAACTAGCGCAACATAACATGTGGAAAAAGGATAATCTTAGGGAATGCAAGATAAATTTATTTATTTATTTATTGGGCTTATTAAGCGCAACAGATACCCAAAAAGGGCTTCCCGGCACTGTGACAGAAAACTGAACCAGAGAGACAGGAAAGGGAAATGGGATGAAAACCTGAACAGGTCACTGGTTAAAAAGCCAGGTCTTAATGGCCTTGCGGAAGTGGGTGTACCAAGTTTCTAAACGGAGAGATTGTGGGAGGGAGTTCCTGAGCTTCGGGCCTAGGAGAGAGAAGGCTCTGCCCCCCATCCTCGTACGGTATATTTTGGGGACACGAAAAAGGCCTTGAGTAGCAGATCTCAAACATCGGACAGGCGTGTAGGTGTGTACGAGGGTTTGAAGGTATCTGGGTGCATTGCCCCACTTTATCCTATGCATGAGGCTGAGCGTCTTAAATTTGACCCTGTTGTCAATTTTTAGCCAGTGGAGGGCCTTTAGGTGACTGGACATACGATCTCTCCTGTTGCATTTACAAAGCAGTCTTGCTGCAGCATTCTGTACCAATTGGAGGCGCCTCATGACTTCCCGAGATGCCCCCAGATAAAGGACATTCCCATAGTCCAAGCGGGAGGTAATTAGTGCGTTGATCACTGTCTTTTGAGTGTCGTCCGGGAATATCCATATGATTTTTTTGAGCCATTTCAGGATTGTAAAGCAGGCTGCTGTGAGATTGTTCACCTGGGGCTCCATGGGTAGGCCGTTATCAATAGTGATGCCTATATTACGGACTTGATGAGATGGAGTTGGCAGAGGGCCCATTTCGGATGGCCAGTGTCTGGAATTCCAGAGGTTTGGATTGGGACCTACTATCAGGACCTTGGTTTTGCTTCCATTCAGTTTAAGCATGTTTTTATTCATCCAGGAGGAGATGTTCCTAAGACCTGTCTAAGCGCGAAGGGAAGTCGAGGTTATCGTTTGATAGTGAGAAAACGATTTGGGAGTCGTCAGCGTATGTGAACATATTCAGACCAGCTGATTCAGCGATCTGGGCCAGCGGGGCTGCGTAGAGGTTAAAAAGTAGGGGGCTTAATACTGATCCCTGTGGAACTCAGTACGGGGAGAAATGTACATTGGATGCCGCATTACTGGAGGAGATTTGAAATGTCCTGAGAGTCAGAAAAGATGCAATCCAATCTAGTGCCTTTCCTTTTATGCCCATGTTGGAAAGGGAAGCGAGCAGTATGTCGTGGGAGATGGTGTCAAACGCCGCGCTGAGGTCGAGTAGAATCAGCGCAGCTGTGTTTCCCTTGTCCACCAGTTGTCGAAGATTTTCCACAACTCCAAGTAGTGTAGTCTCCGTGGAGAATCTGGTGCTGAAACCCGATTGGGAAGGGTGTAGGATGCTGTTTGTCTCCGTGAATCTGGCTAGGTGTTCATGGACTTGCTTCTCCAAAATTTTGGAGAGGACAGGCAGGAGGGATATTGGACGAAAGTTAGCCAGGATTTTGGGGTCGGCCGATGGTTTTTTGAGAAGGGGCGAGACCATGGCATGTTTCCAGGACGGCGGGACCGTGGCCGTGGAAAGAGATAAATTTAAGGTTTGACATAGCACGGCAAGAAGAGGAGTGTCCAGGAGTCTGAGTATAGGGATCGGAAGGGGGTCAGTAGGAGATCCAGATTTAACCTTCCCTAAGATGTCCCGCAGACCTTGGACATCGATCTGGGGCCACGAAGTAAGTGGAGCGTAGGACCGAGGAGGGAGGTTGGACATAGATGTCATCTGTATTGGGGCTGGGATTTTGCGCACTTTTGGATTGAGCCTGATGTTGTGTTGCTATGTCCTGATAGATTGTCTCAATCTTGGATGTAAAATATTTCGCCAATTCCTCACATTGGTGGCTGTTGAGAGGAAGAGGTTTGGCGGATGTATTACCGCCTGCTAGCTCTTTTACGAGATTAAAAAGAATTTTAGACTTGTTGGTAGCTTCAGATATGGATTTGGCTACATAGTTGGCTCTTGCCTTGTTACATATTTATGGTAGAGCTTGAGCTCGCTTTTATAGTGCGAGCTGGCAGTCGGGGAGTAGTCTTTCTTCCAGAGGCGTTCTAATCATTTACATTTTGATTTAGAAACCTTCAGTTCTTCATTGTACCATAAGGCAGGAGAGTTATGGGAGGTGGTTTTTTTGTGAGCTAGGGGCAGGCAAATGTCTAAAGCATCCAAGAGCCATTTATTGATATTAAAACATGTGAGAAGTAAATAGAGTCTGCATTGTTGACATGGATTCCCCTCAGCCATTACTGAGAAATCTATCAGTGTTTATACCTGAAACGAGAATGATTAACACAATCCTGACATTCAACGAGAACTTACAACATATACGATCTCATCTTAGATACTCATTTATATGTGACTAGCACTCAACTTTTCTTTTGATGTAACTTTTGTGAAGCGCTCTGATACCCTCTTCGGGTCTAGTCCGCACTATATAAAACTTTTTAAATAAATAAAAGTAAGGGCGTGAATACAGGGCCAAATAGAAACCCATTTCAAAGTTCGCAGTGTGGCCAGTCAGGACCTGGCCCACTTAAATCCCTGTCTTCTGTTCGGGATACTGAGGCCTCTGCTGTGTACAAATAATAGCACTGTGTGCCCGTCTTCCATTCCCTATCTTCAGTCCTATGAAAAATGTACATGTAAATTGCAACTACTTTCTCCTTGTTCATGCACATAAAAGAACTTTATGGGGCATATTTACTAATATTCCACTTAACGTGGAGCAGCAAGCAAAGTTGTTGTGCTGCAGTGTGTGGAAGGGAGAGAGCACATGCTTCATATTCACAAACATATGGATCATTTCTGCTTTCTCCTTGCGTTGGTGCACTTTGTGCTGCTTAGCTTGAATGCCGGCAACCGGATGTATGTCATTACAATGCATGCTTTTACCACGCATGCTTTTACATCGCAAGTTTTACAACGCATGCCTTTACAACGCATAGTGTTGAGGGGTGCTGGATAGTGAATAGTTTAATTTACTATTCCAACTCCAGTCCCCGTGGATAGTAGGGAAGGTGTTGGATAGTAAATTAAATCTGTTCCCTATCCTAGAGCGCCCCCCAGCTCAATGCGTTGTAAAGGTTTACGTTGTAAAAGTTGCGATGTAAAGGCACTGCGTGGTAAAAGTTGCGTTGTAAAGGATGTTTCCCCCGGCAACCTTGCACCATAGTTCAAGGGTGCCTGCGTCACAGTCAGGATTGTTTTTGTGTTGGAAGGAACACCTTCCTGCATTAAAATAATCCATAGAGGCATTTCCTCTTTCTATGTTTGCTGCTCAGCATGCGTGGAAAGAGGAAATAACGAGGAGAAGTAAGATATTTCTCCTTGTTATGTCTCATTGAGGAAGGCGTAGCCTTTTGACGCATTCCCAGGTTTACAAGCTTTAGTAAATCTTGGAATTTCCATGGGTGAATGCATGGGAACGGCCTTACTCTAGCCATGGAATAAAAAAGGGGGATGGGGCAAGGAGCTGATTCTAGGTCGAGTGAGTCGTACTCCTGAAAACTAGAATCGTAGACCATGGGAGTCACAGTTCTCTAAGGAGGAAGTAGGGTATAAAGTCTTCGTTCTCAAATTATAATGTCTCGGGATAGTGTGTCCTAGTCTTGGTGCACTCACACACCCCGAAGGATGTCGTGCTTCATCATTGGGTGATCCTCTTCGTCGGGCCGGTGCTGCAACGCCCTACGGATCCCCCGAAGGGTCACTTTTTCAGAGATTTTTTTACTAATAAAGCTGTAAGGGTGGGTGCGGGTCTGAGTGGCAGAGGTGTCCTAGTGTGAGGTTAAAAGATGGCTGGAGGGGTGGCTAGTGAAATGTAATAGGAAATAACCCCTCTGTCATCAGTAAAAAACCCAGAGGTTGTGCTGCTTGAGGGTGATAATGGCCCCGGGTAGCTAGACAGGTGTCATACTCATAATGGGCATGTAGAAGGTCAACTTGTTTCACGCAGTTGAGTGGTCTCAGGAGGAGATCCCTTGCGCTTCTTCAGGGCCAATGTAAAAGTACAGTGAGTGCTAGTGTGGTGTAGTGGCCTCTCAATTTAGACCTATTGCCACTTATTGAATGAGAAGAAAAATGATCTGGAATAACAAAGGAGACACAGTAAAAAGAGTAAATACAAGATTCAAAGATTCAAGATTCAATACAAGAGACCTAACAGAAAGGTAACGTTAAACTGGAGCCAAGGTCCCCCATTGGTCAACCATGTGCTTGTGGTGTTTATTAACTACTGCTATTGTACAATAGGTGATTCCAGTTGTAGGATTTCGTTATATAGTGTTTAAAAAGGATGAACAAACAAGTCAGCATAAAGTAATCTTATTGTAGATCACGGCGTGATGTTGAAATACCGACACCGACAAATAAACATATAATATATCAAGGTCAGTAACAGAGCCAACGCTATCTATGGAACACCTCCCAAGTTGAAATGTAACAAATCGCAGTGCAAGCAGTTTGTAGTATGCTGCCTCGTGTTGGCAGTATGTACTGCGTGAGCCTGGCAGTGTGTTGTCATGGCTTGTAAGGCTCTGTGTGGCGCGTCTCGAGCGTTTTGACAGATGACATGTGGGTGGTTAGTTGTGAGAATGGGCGCGAGCTGCAGACGCCACTTTTGGTCTGTCGGATGATGATCGAATAAACTTTTCAAGAAACACTTCTGCCTTTATGTCTTGATTATGAGATTAGAAGTGTGATGACAAGCTGCTCATCATCTCACACAGAACTCATTTGTAGCAGCTGTGCTAGAGGATTTCCCATGACATTGGCACAGGGAGATTGCGGCTTCTGGGGCAGCAAGTTCTTCCCGGCATAGGAAACGACATTATTTGTCTTAAGACACAGTTGCGTTGTGTTACATTTCTTTACAAAGCCACGCAGGGCAGCGCAATTCACCCCTTGCGTAGCTTTGTAAATATTACCGAATTCTTTGTTTTGTCCTTGCGTCACCTTATGTGATGCAAGGACAATGCAAAGGCCTCATAATTCTGGGCCTATGTGTTTTGAAACATCAAGGCTTGTATTCTACTTCTTAAAATGAGGGCTGCAGACTGTTCCTTTTCAAGTGCTCTGTTCGGCGCGTGCAGCAGACATTTTCATGAGGGTCACCATGAATGTGCGCTAGTTATATTGATGACAAGCCTTCTCCAGCTATGCTTCCAGAATCCGGAACAACATACCCCTCAAACTCAGAACTGCCCCTACCCTTCTGAGATTCACAGAGGAGATGAAGACTTCAATTGTCCTCATGATAGGATCCACGACACAAGAACATCTGGGTTCATTGTAAATGACCTCAATCCCGACTCTGCTCCCACCCTTGATCAGCACCCCGTTACTCTCTAGCTAGGTTCGCTCGCTGAACATAGCTATGTATACATGGGGAACAAGGGCGTCATCGCCACAGAACCCTAGATAGAAATAAATACTCCGCAATTTGAGTTTTTTTTGCTGAGTATTTTTTTTTAGTTCAAATATCTTTATTGAGCTTTGCAATAAAGCAAAACATATGAAAAAGACAGTAGAATATAAAATGAATGTCTTAAATCACATTCACCTATTCAGTAATAAAATGACACTTGGGAGTAACAAAGTAGTAACAAAATAACAAAAAAAAACTTTAAAAGCACAAGGATTCAGAGCAAGGATGCATCGGATAACAAGTGAAACGCTATAAGAGAATTCGCAACAAGGCTACAGGCCCAGGAGTTTTTAATAAGCGCCTCATTCTTTTTTAAGCACAGATTAAAACTCCCAGTATTGCTATGCGCGGGAAAATATGTCAGGTATTTACTGAGTCAGGCATTTTTATCTTTTTAGGAATATTACAAACATTTCTGGGAGAGACTGGGAGCTGCAGCAACAATGGTGGTAGCTGTCTTTGTAACAGTACACTGCTCAGAAAGTATTTCCGATACATTGTTCACTGCTCAGAAAAATCTCTGATACTTTGTACACTGCTCAGAAAGAATCTCCAATACTTTGTGCACTGCTCAGAAAGAATCTCCAATACTTTGTACACTGCTCAGAAAGAATCTCAGAAACTTTGTACATTGTTCAGAAAGTTCAGAAAGTATCTCCGATACTTTGTACACTGCTCAGAAAGAATCTCAGATACGTTGTACACTGCTCAGATTCCAATCTCAGAAACTTTGTACATTGTTCAGAAAGTTCAGAAAGTATCTCCGATACTTTGTACACTGCTCAGAAAGAATCTCAGATACGTTGGACACTGCTCAGAAAGTATCTCCGATACTTTGTAAACTGCTCAGAAAAAATCTCCGATACTTTTTACACTGCTCAGAAAGAATCTGTGACTTTGTACACTGCTCAGAAAGAATCTGTGACTTTGTACACTGCTCAGAAAGTATCTCTGATACTTTGTACACTGCTCAGAAAGTATCTCCGATACTTTGTACACTGCTCAGAAAGTATCTCCGATACTTTCTGAGCAGTGTACTGTGTTACAAAGACAACTGCCATCATGTATATCACAGTGCTCCGGACCAATTTTCCTCAAGGAGGGAAATGTACTGTACTGACCTGCCCTGTATCTTTTTCGGTAGGTATTGATGATGTGCATATACGTTTGTGTGTACTTTTCCTTGATATTTATTAAAAATCCGACTTTTGTGGGGTCTTACCTTTCTTTCTTGATACCAAGAAGCATAGAAGTTGATGCTAAGATAGGACACCTGCAATATTTAGTTTAAAATTGCCATGTTTTTAGTGCAGAGTACATGCCATATTTCTGCAGTTTACTGGCATAACGCAAAATAAAGGGCCCCCCTGGTAGAATGTGGTGAGGGGCCAGGAGTCCCCCATGTCTCACAGATATTCTTTGGCCTTCTGCTGAATTGGGTATCCACTAAAGGGTTGAAGGTCCCCTGTGCTGCTAGGGCCTCTGTTACGCTGCTGCGGCCACCGGACCAGCCACAAAATGTTTGCAGCTATCTCCCACACTTGCTAATTCCCAATCTAGTCTGCATTCAGTTTTAAGACTTAATCCATCACAAAATAGAAGCCAAAATTATATTTTGTGATGGATTAAGTCCTAAGACTAAATGTAGATCCCCAAACATACAGAGCAAGAGACTCAACCGAGAACAACCTTTAGCTGGAAACATAAACCAACAAGGGTGTGTAGCACTGAATGTACCGTAAATATACAGAGCTGAAGAAGGTTTGATGTGGTCAGATTATTAAAAGAAAACGTACGGACTAGCCATACTCTCTACTATAGACACAATAATGTGTTTTTGTAAGGTACCTGTCTGTGCTAAGGATTCCTGAGGGCTACATAGAAGATGTTTATTGCAACTCAACTCATGAGTGCCCATTTGATTGACCGGGGGATAACTGGGCATGTGGACCCACTGGGATTCAAACCTGTGTGTAAGAGGGCATCCACAGATCCCAATATAGCGTTTATTGGCCCACTGCGTCATCCGCGCCATTACATGATTAACTAGGTCTGCCTGGGGCACAACCTTATCTACTAGGTGCAATGGGAGAGGATGTGGTCTCACGGCTAGATTGCCGACTTCGGAGCTGGGAAACCAAGGTTTGAGCCTCGGGGTCGACTCCACATCCAGTGATTCTGGGCAAATCACGTAATCTCCCCATACCTACCAAATAAATGAATGTGTCCTTGTGTAACGTAGCCGGTGCTCATGTAAAGTGCTCCAATACCTTCGGTCGAGTTCGCACTATATAAATCTGCAAAAAATAAAAATAAATGAAGCCTAAAACTGTGTCTACGCCTCATTTGACTCAATCCCCTTGAAGCAAGCGGCGATGTATTTTATCTGACGGTTTCTCTCCGTTTTATATGACCACATTGAATAAAGTAGCCCGTACCAAAGAATTCAACTACCAACTCTAGTCTTAATGAACAATTCTGGATTTTAAATCACCAATACGCAATTTAACATAAACTTCTCATGTGATGTGTTTCACTACCAATCAGCATCAATTTACTGTACTTTTCTTCACTGAGTTTCTAAGTTGTGGTTTGACATATACTCGCTTGCTACAAAGTTTAGAGCAACATTTAACCACTTTGACTAATACACAGGTTATATCTACTGTGTTGCATTGCTCTTACTGAGTGAGACTGAGAAAGGCTGGTGTGGACGCAGCAAAGTCAGTCACAAGTCACTTCTGGTCTTCTGAAAGACCAGTACAATTGTGGCTTGTCAATCGCTAGTCAAATGTGGGCCTCTGAAACATTGGTATGGAAGCCTCAGAGTCAGTCACAAGTCAGGCTTTAGCAGATCAAAGTTCACTAGTGCTCAAGTACGGTAAAGCACATCAGGGCTGGGCCTCTGAAAGATTAGTAGGGATATTGAAGTCATTTGCAAGTCAGGTCTGTGCCTATGAAAGGTTGGTATGGCTGTGGCACAATTAGCCACAACCCAGATCTGTGCCTTTGGGAGGCGGTTATGTTAGTACTGTAGTAAATGAAGTCACATTCAATCAAGCCTTTGTCTATGGGAAGATTGTGTAGCTGTGACAGTGTGCATGACATGTCAGACAGTGATACTGGAAATACAGAGTTGGGGCTGCGGCATCCTCAGATAACCTGGATAGGTTTCTGGTGGAGAAGGAGACATAAAGAGGCACTCGTTTACTTTTATTGACACACTTACTATACATTCAAGGACAGCCTGTTACATGTCAAGCAACTTATTTTCACAAAAGGCTGCTACCTTTTTCACAAGGACCTCTTTGAGTGCTGTCCCTCTCTCTGACTCCAGAGTTAGGGCATTTTGTAACTTAAACCTAATGAAACCCTTTCTGGGGCACAGATGAGCTTGAGAGCTTGAAAGGAGAAGGGCACAGCATTCCAGAGGTATTCTAACTCATTTTAAAGTAAAAGCACCTGCTGCTTTGCATAGTACACTAAATCAAAATATACATCAACATACTGGGAAGTGCAAATGAGACACATTAAGGGTCATTTAGACCTTGATTGGCAGCCCACCAAGAGGGCGAGACCCTGGCCTCCGCACCCTTGGTAGAAGACCACCAGCCATATTTAGAGATCTCCTCCCGCCTGGCAGTGCATCTTGCAGTCCAGAGGGTGCACTTTTTCTCATTACTAATTCTGACCAGTCTGTTATGGCTTTTTTAAGCCTACTCAATATCTGGTTTTCTTTTTAGAGAAGAAAAATGACAAAGTTAGTAGCCCTGGTGCACACAGTGTTCTCTCCCCGCACGGGGGCCATCGTGAAGTTCCCCTGCCTAGGTCGGCCAAGCCTCCCAAGACAGATCCAGGAGTGGGAAAAAGCGACACTTACCCAGTGGTGATGCTAACTGTCACCTAGTAGTAAATGGGCCGTCAGGTCGAGTGTTCCTGCTACCTCTAAGGGCCTGATTAAGAGTTTGGCGTTGCAGGAGCGGGACTGCACTGCCTGCCAGATAATGACTTTTTGAGTCACTGTCGGGGGGTTCTCTGGCGTTCTCACAGAGGTGCCTATGAAATAGGCACCACAATGGGAATGTCGAAGGCAGCACCCGCACAGCCTGGACTGGTGTAGTCCATGCCGTGCAGATACTGGGATGCATCCACACAATGTGCCTCCCTGAATGCACCCCATGGCCCAGAGGCAATGAGGGGCCCCCTTCCCTTTGTTTCCTCTGTGCCATGGTTTTCACGGAGGAGGAACACTCTGCTTCCAACCTGACATCTCCGGCTACACCTTGTAAAGTTGCTGTGCACCCTGAATATCTGCCCTAAAATAGCAATGAGATACAATATTGAGGACAAAAATATTGAAAAAAATATAGACAGGTAAGTGAGTCTTTCGGAAGTGGCTTAACTCTGCCTTGTAACTAAGGCCACTTAGCATGAAAGGGGTGCCCAATGGGTGTTGCAGTGGGTGTTCCACCGGAACACCCATTGCTTTGTGACGATGCTCCATATTTACAAGGATGGGGCAGTGCCATAAACTAAGACCAGGGAATTCCTGGTCTCAGAATAGCAATAGGAGGAGAAATGATTACATTCTCCTCGTATTTTGCTCTTTCCATGTGTGCTGCAGCACACATGGACAGAGCAAATTGCCTTTAAAGATTGTTTATGTGCAGGAAGGTGTCTCTTCTTGCACATAAACAATCACCCCTGCAGCTTCTTTAGCGCCATCGCTAAGGGAAACGCAGGGGTGTGCCATATTTTTCTAAAAAGAGCGCATCCCTGTCTTTAAAAAATGTCAGAGCGTGGCTTTACCAATTTTGGAGTAACACTGTGCTCCGACATTTTATTGTAAATATCCCCCAAGATGTTCTTTATATAACTCCTCGTCTGTGTACCTACACAGTACATATATCTTCAAGATATGTAGATGAGGAGTTAGGAGTAGTAAATCTATACTTCGCTATAGGCACTTACTTACCTTTCATTAGTCTGTCCGCAATATTCTTGTACCACGATATTCTGGGTGGGTCGATATTCAGTGGTACAAACGTAAAGTCGCGATTGAGCACGCTGTCATCAGGGCGCTGCTATCTGAACGAACAACTGCGTCCTAATGACGTGATGTGTACATTAAAAATGTTTCACATTATTGTCATGGCTGCCAAAGTTTCTGAAAAACAAACATTGTCCATAGATAGTCAAGAAATAGCTGGAAGGGGAAGAGAGTTGGTTTTTCTAATGTTAAACTCGGGTAATATCGTAGAAATGCGTGACAACATGAATACATTGTTCTTGTGCTAACACTGCTTGCAAAATACCGTATCTTATAGCCTCTATTGCTGTTTTTAACATGTGAAAGTTCTCCCTATAAAAGCCGTTGTTGTTAGAATGCACAATGTGTCTGGAACTTGCTGTACCAGCCTCATAATCCTATTATGGCTTGCAAAAAAGAGGTGTTCTTTTCACATGTTCAGTATTTTTATTTTATTTTTTATTTTGGTACTCGCGCCCAGTTTTCGGGGTGTTTTATGGTGGAAACTACCAGCTTGAAATCATAAAAAAATAGGCTGTTGATTCTGAAATAGTGCCATGTACGTCAGAGCCTTTCTGATTACAGTTCATAGGACTGAAATTGTACTTTGTATGTGTCTGAAGTGCATGTTTCCTCAGCTCTCTTTCGATTAAGAGACATTCTCCAGATGTTGTGATCCCAGACTCCTTTCCATCATCAGTGGGGATGTTTTGCTTGTAAGTTTTTTTATTGCTGCCTCTGGCGTCTTTTGTTCTAAATTCACATTTGTGTATATCTGCCTCATCATTGCTCTCCAAGTTCATGCTTGAGCAAAGCAAACAAACACAAGCTGGGCCAGGAAGTAAGGGTAGCAGGAAGAGGGGGAGGTTGGTGTTCTTGGATTTTTATTCATTGACGTACACATATATTTACATGACATTTCTGCTTGAAACTAATAGGGGTACAAACTACTACGGAGAGAACTCAAGTTTTATTTACACAGTTATGTACGTAAAAACAGGATAAAAAATGACACAGCATCTCGGGCACAATAAATATATCAAAATTTTCTTCAACTGAATAGCGGTTAAAAGCTTATATGGATAAAAGCAGGTTATGTCACAATATCATCACGAGAACATGTACAATTAGGCAATTACATACCAAAATTGCCCAGACCATTAATTTGCAGAGGTCCACAAACCCAGTCTCACGGAGGTCTGAAACTCAATAAATTGAGAAAAAAAATGTCGAATCCCATCAGACGAGCGCGCTTTTCCTATCATTGTCCATCTTGGTTCGGCAAACCTGGAGTCAGGTTTGTAGAATCTAAGCCTTCCAATTGGCTGATTGAAACACAGAGAAAAGTGTTGTAACTACCTTTGTAGGGAGAAGGAATTCAGCCCCCTCATCTTTGAAAGAATTGTGAACGGGGCTGGATGAGTACACCTTGACCTCCAAGCACACGATGGTGGCCTAAAAGGGCACCCCGTTTAAATTATAGAAATGATTAGAGTTTTGCAGTAGAGTTTGGGATCCTTAGCACAGCCCAAGAGATCAACAACTACTATCTTAGGACCGCAATTCCAGTGCAAGCTTCACAGGCAAAGGGTGGCAAACGCAAGGCAAGCTTCAGGGATCCATGCTGGCCTAATAATAATAATAAAAACATTTATTAAGCGCATGGTTACACAGAAGAACAGTGCATCCCCGCGCTGTGAATGCATTCCGTCAGAACTCCAGAACGGGCCCACCATAGAGGGGAGGAAGGAACAAAAGGAACCTAATGGAACTAAACCTTGGGGAACAAATGGGTCTTTAATTTCAGCCTAAAATGCGATTAAGAAGGTTCCATTCGAAGTTCATTCCAGTATTTGCTTGCTAGGAATCTAAAGGACCGACCTCCCATCTGTGCTCTTCGGATACGAGGGACCACCAGTTGCATGCTGCCCATAGATCTCAAAAGCTGTTTGAGGCGATATATGGCCTAATGATAGGGTCTGCAAATCCGATACCAAGCGTCGGCCTCTCCAGAATGTCCAACTGTAGGAAGGTGGATACCTGACTATGGTTACCCCAGATTTTTTTGCCTTGTGTTTAGCTGGTTTTCGACTTAGTTGGCCTGGGACCCTGCTAATCAGAGTCCCAGGCTATCTGCCCTCTCTGTAAAATGGACTCCATGCACCCTAGGTGTATAACCAATTTGGTACTGGACACCTTATCAGCTCCTGTACAGTGCACTATAGGTGCCCAGGGCATAGGTGCATCTGAGGCCTACCAGGGGCTGCAGCATATCTTTTGCCACCCCTGGCTGTTACTTAAATCGACACAACTGGCTGATCACTCAGCTGGGGCAAGGTGGTGTAATCACCCCTTGCTTAGATATAGTATACCTATATCTAAACCTATATCTGGACACATATATACCTATCAGTCACTCCTATGGCGGGCCTTAACAATCCTGGAGGCAGAGTGCTTGGTTTTATGTGAGATGGTGCTCTAGCATGAGGTGAGCCTGTCTGCAGCTGTCGGGACCAACTCCCTTAGCTGTTCCGGGATATTGCCATACCATATACTCTTAAGTGCATTATAATCCTCGCGGTTACTTGCTAACTTTGGTTTGGCTTTATAAAAACATGTTGTGTAAGGTGTCATACGCTTTGGAATACTACCCCCTCGCCAGTCCTGGTGACGGGGGTAGCATTCCACCCTCCTTGAGGGAGAAGACATGTTACTTTGCTAAAACGCGGTTAATCCTAACCAGAGCCTCAGCATCACAAAATGGACGCTGCTGCCACAGACACAAGTCTGACCTCCTACTGCTGACCGAAACTTGGCAGGGGAGGCCTGGACAAAAGGTTTCCTGTCACAGGGAGGTGCTACACCCTGATTGGGGCAGGGTGGGCTGAATGAAACTAGACACTGCCTGGGGCACACAAGGTGTCCCATGCAAAATCCAGTCAAACCGGTTCTGGGGCACTCCAGCCTCAGTCCTGGCGCAAAACTGGACAAAGGGAAAGGGGTGTAACCACCCCCTTCCTGGGTACCACCCATAGGAGGGACCTAGCAGGTAGTCCAGCCCCTTGATTTGGAATAAAGGTAGGAGCTGTGCTAGTGCACATCAGATTATCCTGACTGAAACTTATGAAACGAAACTCTGGACCCTTCGACATCCCAGTCGACGTAGAAGACTGAAGAATCTCCCTTGTGGTCAAGGAGTGACCACCCTGTGCAAACAGGCACCATCCAGCGCCTCACCATTTGCTTTGTTGCAGTTTCTGACAGAACTCGAGCAACAGAGATCAACAAGACCCAGCTTTCCTGCCTTCCAACAGCCCGATACACAGTCCCAGCGAATCTGAGACCCGTGGAGGCGACATGAAGTGTGGGGCCAGTCATCTTGGAAAAAATACGAAGTGCTGACCGTGCAGCTCCCGAGGCTTCCTCGATGTTGTGCATTAAGGTTTGAGAAGCCCCAGCCCCGAGCAACCTTTGCACCAAAGCTCATCCCTCCACACTCACCGAGTGCTGTGTGGGGCCCTTTGGCATTTTCCTGCTTGACGCGTTGGTCCGGTCGCTTGCCCGTTGGCTAACGGCCCCAGTACCAACGAACCTTTGAATTTGCTCTGCTAGTCTGGTTGCTCCAGACTGGCCCTCACTCCCCTGAAAAGGAGCACCCGCTCTGACCTTGCTGGTCCGAGTAAGAAGCAATCTTCGAATCCTGCGTGGGTTGCACTTGCCAAAGCTTATTAGCTCCAATCCAGAAGCTGGCACTGCCGACAGCGAGAGCTTTTGTGGGACAGCTCGTGATCTACTCCTGGACATCCTCAGTGCCCCAGAGTCTACGTGGCAGCGGAGACAAGCTTCTCAACAACCACCTGATTGCGCCCAACATCGCCTGGTTCCTTCCTGGTCACTGGCTAGTGGCCCAGACTCTGTCCCCTCTGCTTTCAGGTACTCTACATCTTCAATCCACCTTTGGATCCACCCAGACTCTTCTCTCCTGGCCGCCTGCAGCATCTTCATCTCCAGGCTCCATAGATCTACCCGACGAAACCCGACACACTTTGGCACCTATGCACCCGCTTCCTGTGGGTGAGGTAACTCATGAACGCCGGTGCTCCTGTAGTGGTTTACACCTCTAGTGTCTAAGTCTAAAGTTTTGTATTTCTAGTCCAGTCGGAAGACTCCTAAAACTGTAACTCGATAACTTTTACGCACCATTGACTTTGCATTGGTGCATGCGTGTGCTTTTAACGCTGCATCCGAGTCCCGCGGGCCTCTCCCGACTTCATCACTGTTAGTCCAGAGTAGCCCCAGCGATTCCCAAGGCCCTAGGCCTTACCACTGATCAAATATTGATACTTATACCACTTTTTTGATATATGGTTTGAGTGGCCACCGGCCTCACCCATAAATGTGCAACTTTCATATGTTAAACTGTGCTTTTGTTTAAACGCTTGTGCTTCTATACTCATAAAGAGTACAGGGGATTATTCTGAGAATAAATATATATATTTTTATAATATATAACTTGTGTGGTGTCCTTTCATTTGATATTACAGGATTGCATATGGTACAACAGCTGGCTTCACATGCCCTCTTGAGTTTAGCCTGAAGGCTGCTTAGTCCATGCTACCCCTAGAATAGCTTGTCTTTTTAAGGTTGACTTACAACCACCACCATAAGGGATTGTTTGGACTGATACAAGGTGCCCACAGAATTGTGGACATCATACATCAGGCCAACTTCTCACACCAACATTGGTCCATAGGGTTGTGAATCCTGTGGTAGGATTGCGAAGAACTTTTAGAGAAAATGGTAAGGTTTGCATGCAATCTCCATGCACGGTGATTATTGGTTCCTTGCAGTAAGTTGGGTGAAGTCCCTGCAAATAGGCCATGCCCGGCTGTGTGCGGCCGTGAGGACTTACCAAAGGCCAACCCTGAAACAAGCCCTTGCTTTGTATGGCTAAAGGCCATGCACAGCGGGGAAAGCCGATCTAGCATGGGTTGAACACAGGGCCTGGCAATATTGCACACCCTCCGTACAAATCCACCAGGGCTATGGCTAAAGACGTTGCGAGCCGGTATTGGTCAATGGTGACTAGCTTTTCCTGAAGGTTGGGTTCCACACAGCCTAAAGATCTGTGGCAAAAAGTCAATAGCATTTTGAATGGGTAACATTCAGGAACCAAACACATCTCTGCAATGATCAATTAGGATTTGCAGATCCTCTGCTATTACTGGAAAATAGCCATTAATGGGACCGGCATGCCTTGTTTCATGATATTGGTTCCTGAATTCAACAAGGCTTAAAACTTGGAAAAGTTGAAAAGTAACACTACATATGTGAATTTTTAGTTGTTTAGGCAACCACAGCTTCTGAACAACATATTAAACATTGACAACTGTTTACAACGTTTACAGGGTTTGCGGTACTCTTACTTGGATCGACAGTACTCCTAACAGAAGTCCTGTCATACAAAACATGACAGGACAATACAAAACATCGGAAGTTCCAAAAATAATGACTGCATATCTATTGACCGTAAAAAGTCTAGAAATTGAGATTGTCCAACCCCTATCAGGCAGCCAACCCCGCAAATATTCTTTTTACTTTACGGCAGTACACTCGCTGTACCATCGCCCAAGGGTCACCTCAGTGATACTGCGGGACCATCAAAGATTCTGCCCAGTATAATTTGCTCTGTCCTGCAGTACTGCTCCAGCAGGGCTCCCACATTACCTCAGCACCTGGGTGGTCCCTCTGGGTCCGCACCAGAGGGTCAGGATGCCCCTGTCATGCCCCTGATATATATATATGTTTTGTAGTTTAGTCCTGTAATGGCGCTCACAACATTTTTCTTCAAGTTGTGACCATCCAATCAGATTTGGCCAAAAAGGCAAATGGAAGAAAAAGGTCTCAGACAATCAAATTCCTTTTTTTTTAAATTTATGAAAACTTGGGACTCCCACAGGACTTCCACAGTCTAACCTTCCAGATATCACTAAAATGTTAATCCCTTTGCGACTTACTCAAGCACCTCTATAAATGCAAATTTCTCAAACGCCTGAAAGGATATACACCTAATAATGAAAAGCATGTTTTCTCTGTGCATATCCGGTCTGCTTTTTTTCTGGATCACTTCCTAAAATTTCCTACAGAAATTAACATGGGAAAACAGCGTTTTGGGATCCCCATCCATCCCCTTATTCTTAGCCCCCCACTTGACAGATCACCCCCAAACTCTTAAGGAAAGAACGGAGATGGATATACTTATTTTTGGAAAGTTTTGTGAAGATTTGTCAAACAGCTGAAAGTTATTAGTGAAACAAAAAACACTGTTCCTATGTAAACTCTGTCCTAACTATAACTACACAGTGGCATTTGCCACTGTGTTTTTTAGAGTTAAGAAGACTAAATCTGTATTTACCATTTTATATTTACCTTGGCTACTGATGTTCTGTCTACGATATTTTTGTAGCATGATATCTTCAACTCAATATTTAGCTAGGAAGCAGATATTTTAGTAAGGCACCAGCAATCTAATCTGAGGATGTGTTAATTTTGTGTGTATATTGTGTAACACCTAATCAGTGGTATATTTGTGGTTCTATTTTAAAGTTTACACATGTGTTTGTTGGGGTGAAGGTGGGCATGACTGTGTGTGTCTTTCTAATGAGAGATGCTTGAACTTTATCCTGTGGAGAAAATAGACCTGATTGATGCACACATGCCTGCACGAAAGCTGGCTGCTGTGTGCCCCGGCTTGTTACATACCTGACGAAGGGGTGGAGGTCAGAAGGATATGTGACAGTCTGAAAAGGCCTTTAGCCTACAAGCGAACATGTACTCACTTGTTCTTCTTTTCAGCACCTGTCATGTGTGATCTGAATTGAATGTCAAATAAACAGAATTCAAATAAAGTTTCTGCAGGCTGAATTCCTTTCAGGGGCAGCAGCAGTGTAATTTAAAGGTGTATTATTACCATTTACATGGCTTTGGGCCTGATTTATATTTGGCAATGAAAATCCTCCTAACCAGTGTTTGTACAAAATTACCCAGTACATTTTCCTCCCACTCAGCGCTTCCTCCAGAAATCGTACATTTTCAGTTATCGCTTTTGTTTATATCACTCCCTAAATCATGTTTAAAGTGGCACAGCCCTTAGATTACGACATAGTTCTGAGCTTTTCCTTAGAATCTGGCTTGAATCTGAAAAGAGCTTGCTGCACAGCAGGAATTTGCATACCCAAAACAGTCATGATTCAGGGCTGAATTTAAGCCTGTGTAAAATTTTAATTTTGCAGGTGAGATTGTGAATCTTACGTTATGCAATTTTTCTCGGAATTTTGAATTAGTCTGTCACAGGAAAAAAATACACAAAATAGCATGAGAAAATGTGTTGCAGCACGAACCAATCTTCTGCCAGTATCTCATGTGCCTCTTTTGGGAACGTTTGCAATTGCGCCAAAAAGTAATGCAAGATACCAGCGAACCGCATTTTTGTGAATTTGACTTGTCACGAAATTTTGCAAAAAGTGATTGATTTTTACTGAAATGGTTGTGCTGTTACTATGTGGTACACGAAGGTCAAGATTTACAAACACCTTGCGTTGTGTTTGCTTTACTTTTCGAAAGCAAACCTGAGGCAAATTGTGCAAGTGGGATTTAATATGCAACGTGAATCATGATTTGCTTTGGACAGTAACCCAAAATACTTTGCGTCAAGGGGACATTCCGTGGGTGTTGTATGGCCATTCTTAAGCAACCACCCATGGGTTTTGATGCAAATCCCTATCTACAAAGAATTGTAGACAAGGATTTTTGCCAACAGCCTGTGCCTTCTCGAGGAATGAGCATTGAGAAGAAATGTTTCTCCTCATTCTCCCCACTTAGAATGTGTGTGATGTACATAGTGGAAAAAGCCTTAAAGTATAGGATTTGTAATTTGTACTGGAAGGGAGCCATCACGGCGCAACTGTGTGTCTGTGTTGGTGCATGGGTGTCTAAAGGGGGACAGCGGAGGAAGAGAACAGAACATCGCCACATTTTAGCGGCTGTGCCTCTGGTCCGCTCTCTTCCTCTGACGCAACAGCAGCAGAGTAACTACTTGCTGCCCTGTGTTGCGTGACTACTTGATCAGCCTGGACCATATTGTCTTAGGAAATATACCAATCCTAATGTAAGTTAACTTTTATACGCCTGGCCAATTCGGAAACCTCTTAAAAAAAGGCATGATCTATGATTTTTAAGTGCCGCAATTCAATTTCTATAGGTTTCTGATTCATGGGTACATGTAAAAATCCTAAGGAGCATGGATGGAAAATGTACTTAAATCATATATTTATAAATCTCTTGCTATTTCTGCCTCCTTACTCCATCAGGTGGTCTGCAGCTCAGACAATAGACATATTCACATATTCAAATGTCTGCTTTTAGGAGTAGAATTGCATGTCTTAACAAGGTTTCAACAGTCAAACAAATTATTTTAAAGTGCTAGCTTTGTGTGTTTTACATGCTGCCCGAAAGTCCCCTGGTCTCCCCTTAAAGTACAACCTCAGAAAATTCAGCCTAACTGGCGGATTTTCTGCCACCACATAGGGACTTTAAGATCGGAGAAAACTGCAAATTCTGAATCTGTGAAACCGCAAGAAACGACTTGTCATTATGTTATTTCATTTAAGTTATTAAGTTATTCCTATCTTCTCTTTTAATTTTTCCTATTACCAGTAGGATAGTCCATTTGCCTGGTCATTTTGCACTGAACGTCTCAGGCCATAGACTTGGAGGGAATTGTGTAATGACTGTCTGAAGGGCACAGATTTGTATTAGATGGGGCATAGTGTGTGATGGCATGCCGTCTTTCCCAGGGTAAGGTGGTCTGAGACAGAGTATAGTTGGAAGATAGGAATTCCAGAAAAGAGCTGAGTCTAGAGAGATGGTCCTGCATTCCTTTGGGAATTTGCTGAATCAGTGGATTTACAAAGGCATCACGTTTGGTGATCTTGGAGTGCATTGAAAAAATAGTAGTTTTTTAAATTTTTAAATCTGTGCAGATGGAGAGTGCTTCAGAGATTAATCTTTTAGTTACTGGGTGCATTGAAAGAATGAAGTGGAAAGGAAAACTGCTTTTAAAGGTGGAATTGAAGGTGTCGGCCTTGGTGTGTTTGACTCATTGGAGTTTGCGGTTCAGTAATGTTGGTTGACCCAGGTGAAGGTAATTTACTTATCCTATAAAAAGAGGAATCATTTTTATTTTTCCATGATTGAGTGCTAGGTAGTGGAAGATAAGATTTAGGATTCTTAAGGGGGCGGGGGGTGGTTATGACCCGACAACAGCTTCGGCTTGAGGAATCAGTTTGAGCTTCAAGACCTAAATACCACTTGGTTTATTGCAAATGGTAATCAGGAAGGGGCAGGGGGAGGGCAAGTCATTAGAAAGGCCAATAACTGCCTATCATCAGCATGCATTTGGAATTCTACAATGGATTGCCTAATTGCCAGAGGCAGGAGCTGCACTTATGTGTTAAAGTGGAGGGGAGTAAGACATATCCCTGAGGAACAGAATATTATTCATGCAGAGAAGAAGTCAAATTCTACTTGCTTTGTCCACTAATTGAGAAATAATCTTAGTTCTGCGCAACACATGCATTCAGCTTTCTAATTCATCAATGATTACTTCTCTATCATATAGTGTCAAAGGATTCTGACATAGCCAAAAGAAATAGGCCTGGCAGAAAAGTCTTATTTCATTCTTCCAGAAGCATACCTTGGCATAGACCACATCTAACTCACTGAAACTGTATTACAAGCTGTCAAAAGATGTTGAATTAAAATATCCACTCTATGTTGTTCCGAAGAAAGGGAACATTAGTGCCTCTTTAGAGGTAGTTTAACTACAGAGGCCCTCATTATGATGTTGGCAGAGTTGCCTTCAACCAACACGGTTGCGGATTGGGAACCGACCTCTCTGAGGTCAGCGGTTCTGACCACATTATTTGGATGCGACCACACATGTTGTGGTTGCAAATTTCTATTTTTCAGTGGGAACTTGTGTGGCAGGCTGAAACTGTCCTCAGCGCAACCTCCCATTGAAAAAGGGACGTTTTTAAACATTCCTGCACCATGTGGCAGGCACCTCAGAGCCAAATGCGGAGGGCCAAGAGGCCCTGCTAGGGCCCCCCAAGTCAGTTTTGACAGCCAATCCATGTCAGAAAGCCCAACATGGATTGGCTGTTGGAAACCGACATCATAATCCCGACGGCAGAAACGCCATGCTTAAGGGTTTATGAGGCCTTTCCTACTGGCCAAAGGGCTCCTTGAGCCCATTGGAACTGCGTTGGATTTCCGACCGCTGTTATCATAATAAGACGGTTGGACTTTAAATCTACAATGTCGCTGGTAAGACCGACATTATAAGTAGGCCCAAAATGATATAGTCCATCTGGAACCTGGCCATTACAGGTTGGATCTCATAACAATATTTCTCGTAGCATAGAACAGGCAGAACTTCCTGAAAATTATTTTGGAGAAAACCAAGGTGCTGGTCTTTAGAAAAAAATGATTGACTCTGAATGGTACCTGAATGTCCGTAATGTGGAAGTAGTGGAATCATATAAATATCTATGGCTATCCTTTAATAGGAGCTTAAAATGGGGCACACATATGGGGTGCGTCAAGATCTATTCAGCAAGCTGGTTTTCTGGTCAAATTTAACTTGTCCCTCAATCCCCTAATGAAAGCTTACGACAGGAATATTCCCCTTCTGGGGCTGTATGGAGCAGAGGCACTTCCCTTAGATCCCTCTTGTGATTGGAACCCATTGGAGGGGGCAGTACTCAGGAAGCTCTTGTCGCTGCCTCCAGGAACCATGGTTCAGGGTATAATGAGAGAATTGAATCTAGTTTCATGGAATATGTTAACAAACTCCTGCGTCCTGAGATTTTTTAGCAAGCTATTGATGGGTAGCAATACCCCAAAGGTATCTAAATTGTGTTGGGATGAAATCCATGGTAGTGAAAGAAAATGGGAAAGTGAAGTAAGAAGCAGGGTAAAGGATTTTGAAAAAATGCACTCTCTCTGAGGGACAATAGAATCTTGATCTCCCATCTCCAGCAAACTAGCCTTGAGAGAATCTGTGGGAAAGGTTGCCAGTTCTCTGGACCTAGCCTATCTAAGGGAAAAGTCTTCGATCAGCTTCTCATTAAAAACCCTTGGCCAGGACAGGTCTTGAACTACTTGGCCTATATCCCCAACCCCAGATTACGAAACAAAATTTTAAAAGTGAGAGAGGAGTGTAACCCAGTCTTTTTATCCCGTGAATGGTGCAATGTGATTAAGAATTGTTATGCATTTTGTACATGTCCTCTAAATGTAAAATGCTCCTTGTCTCATGTACGTTTGGATAGTGTTTTTTATATTTCTGATCATTTTAAGTTTTTAAGACCATTGTTTTTAGAATATCAAACATATCAAAGGCTGGCGGCGATTAAACTGTTGTCCGAAATCAGTTTTTCGATGTGACCGTGGGAATTGTACATTTTATACTGACAGTCAAAAAGAGTTTTAAGGATAGGTGTGAAAAGGGGGTGCTGTTTCAAGAGGGTCAGTGGGTTTTTATGGCAATTTTAGAATATACGGCTGTTGGATTGTTTTAGAATGTTTTATGGATAATTGCCTAAATAAACTTTGTATTACCTACCTGTTTTAATGATGTCTGTGAATTCGGGGCTGCTGCACTTCAATACATTCTCTGGTGGTATCTTTTAGGCTGGAGTAGTCAACTGCTCATACTGATAGTCCTTGGATACAATGTACTTTCCCAGATACTTGCCATCAAATGTTGCAAAGTGGAAGCATTGTCTGCTACTCAGGGCTGGCACGAGATGTAAACTGAATGGAGATGACATCTCTGCCACAAATTTGCAACGTATTGGGATAGAACATAAAGAGGCCAGGGATGGTTTGGTATCTATTTTTAGGTGATGCAAGAGGACAAAATGTTTTTGTTTTAAATAAGCACCTTTGGGTACTGAGGATTGTTCCGCTACTACGGCATTTCAGCACACCCATTCTGCATCCATCTACCAAAAGCATATGTAAGAATCTGTGGAACCTGATGAGTGCAGTTCTATGATTAGATTGTAAAGGTGTCTTTTACATACAAGGTTTAACATGATGTTGTTCTTTTACTCTCCAGCTCCCTCTATTGTGACTCCCCCAAAACAGACCTGGAACATCAGTGGGGCGCAGGTGTATCTGAGCTGTGAAGTCATTGGAATTCCAACCCCAATCCTCACCTGGAACAAGGTCAGTGCCAGCATCAGTCATGTTCTGAATGATAGCACTTATGAATCAGTGAATGCTCAATTCTCATGTGTGGTATGGGTGGCACCACCCAGAAATACATGTTTGTGTTGCAAAGACACAAATGGGAGCCATCACTTTTCTGGGGGGTTGAGGGTGGTTTCTTCATGAAGTTTCTTAAGAGGTGGAGCGTCTCTTCTGCCTCTGTGGCGCAGACAGATGTCAGTGGGGATGGCGCAACTCAGGTTTTATGTGTGTGCATGTTTGTCATTGAGTGTGGATGACCTCCAGATTTCATTTAAATTATACTTTATAGAATACATTTTCAATCTTTCACCTACAGGCAGCTTTCAGCTGTTGGTGTCAACCTATTTTGTACAACACCAAAGCTTTGGTCAGCCCATTCTTTACCTTTGGTTGGTTTTGTTGGCAATCTCATTTGCTTGCTTCTTATTTGATGGATTCCCTTCCTCTTGTTTTGTTTGTCACTCCTCAGGAGCATTGCCTCTTCATGGCTTGTATCCTTCCATGGCTGACATCAGGAACGGAATGGTTATTTACCAGTAGGAGTAGTTTTGCATCTTGAAGAGTCTTCTTGATTCACATACTGTGCATCATTATTCCGCCATCTAGTGGTTGAGCCCAGAATAGTCTTTTTAGGTCTCGCGACCTATCAATGCACTTGCGCATTGAGCGGAGCGAGAATTCAAGTCGGCAAAATCCTCTTCAAACCAAGGGCTTTCAGCCCCGCGGTTTTCTTGCAGTTCACGTGAATCACGTGAGCAAACATGCACGCGCATTCACGGCCAGGGTTTCTCCTCCCCTAGCAGCACTCCTCCCACACCAGCAACTCCCCCCTCCCACACCTGCACCTCACTCTCTCTCCCCGCAAACACAGCCTTGCCGTAGCAGCACTCCTCCCACACCAGCACCTCCCCCTCCCACACCAGCACCTCCCCTATCTCTCCCCGCAAACACAGCCTTGCCGTAGCAGCACTCCTCCCACACCAGCACCTCCCCTCTCTCTCCCCGCAAACACAGCCTTTCCTTTCATTTCTCCTCCCCCTCCCCAGCCCGTAGCAGCACTCCTCCTTTTGCCTTTTCCCATCACCTCACCTATCCCTGTCTATGCTTGCATACCTATCTATGCCTGTCCCTGTCTTACTGTCCGTGTCTCGCTCTCTCTGTTACTATACATGACTTTCTAGGTCAATTACCCTCCCACAGGCTTCCCCAGCGCTGCCCCGCCCCCTGCTTCACGGCCAGGCCATCTGTTCCCTGCCAGACACGCGCATCGGCAGCATTTCTACAGCACAAGGGGCTGAAAAATAAAATATCTTTCACGGCAGCAAAGGCTTCACGCCACCCCAAAGACTGCAGTCTCCTGAAAGACCTAGAAATATCACAATGGCGCTAACTGAAAATAATTGAAGGTTTTGTGAGCATTTAATGCAACAGCACGGGCAAAACGAAGCCTTACATAACTAAAAAAACGGCAATCACCCTCCCACAGGCTATATCACAATGGCGCTAACTGAAAATAATTGAAGGTTTTGTGAGCATTTAATGCAACAGCACGGGCAAAACGAAGCCTTACATAACTAAAAAAAAACGGCAATCACCCTCCCACAGGCTTCCCCAGCGCTGCCCCGCCCCCTGCTTCACGGCCAGGCCATCTGTTCCCTGCCAGACACGCGCATCGGCAGCATTTCTCCAGCACAAGGGGCTGAAAAATAAAATATCTTTCACGGCAGCAAAGGCTTCACACCTCCCCAAAGACTGCAGTCTCCTGAAAGACCTAGAAATATCACAATGGCGCTAACTGAAAATAATTGAAGGTTTTGTGAGCATTTAATGCAACAGCACGGGCAAAACGAAGCCTTACATAACTAAAAACGGACAGCAAACCAATGAACTAATAAAAACGAAGAAGTCCAAATTTCGAATGCATCACTGAGAAAATTATTTTCTTTAGTGGCCCTGAAATGTATACTAGCATGAACACGAGTGAGGAACGTAACAATACCTTACTACCAACAACAATGTAACAATATCGCATTAGTGAAATATTTAGAGATCATGAAACACATTAAAAACCATACCGAAAGGTTTTGTTGACGCCATAATAATTCTGACAACTACCTCATCTCATAGAGCCCTTTATAACAATTAAATGCTAGGACAGGAAAATAAACATAATATCTACTTAGAGTTTGATGAAGAAATCTATGCCCACTGTATTGCTAGTCAGATCTCATTTTTAAATTAAATAGTGCTGGATCTTTTGTCTTCTATTTTATACACAACAAAAACATGTTTTTTAAGAGTGGGACTTGATAAATCTTTAGTGCATTTAAAATGCTTTTTTAGACTCTACTTCAAATAGGCTGTGTGTTGGGTGTAAAAGGATAAGAAGCCGAAGAGTTTCTTGCCAAAAATGTGATGCTCCAACTAATAGCAATGCACTGCAAAGAAAGCACTCCCTCGCCGGTGGAGTTGTACACTAAACACCTAGTAATAGCATGAGGACGGGATCGAAATAAGCCCCTGAAACATTCTACATGTAGTAACAAAAGGTGCACCAGGCAGCATTTCTCCAGCACAAGGCTCGCAAAAGGCTCTCCTCCCTCCCCACATCAAATGCATCAATCACCCTCCCACAGGCTTCCCCAGCGCTGCCCCGCCCCCTGCTTCACGGCCAGGCCATCTGTTCCCTGCCAAACCTCTCACACCTCCGTCACAGCATGTCGCCTTCTCTTCTCTCTGCTCTCCCCTCAGGCGCCGTGACATACTTCAAAGGCTTATCACTTCACACGGCCGCAGGCCGTGCAACCAGAGCACTTCAGTTGTTGCGCAGCCCCCCTCCCAGCACTGCCTTGTTACTCTCGGCAGCCGTGACTCCCTAAACACTTTTTATTTATATTTAATTAGCAGCAGCAGCATTTCATATAATGTGTTTCCAGCCTGAGATATTCGTCGCAGCCGTGACTCCCTAAACACTTTTTATATTTAACTTGCAGCAGCAGCATTTCATATAATGTTTTTCCAGCCTGAGATATTCGTCGATTTTTGATCCTCGCGCCTTTTCCCTTTCAGTTTGAAGGCTCGAGGGCTCCTTCACGCTTCACTACTCACTGCGTATTTATTTTACATTAGAGACTTGTGCTGCTCTTCGTGCTGCCCTTCGCGCTCCACTGCACGCAGAATATTTACATTTGGTTGGCTTAGCTGATGCACACACACGCAACACCACTCACCCACGTAACGCCACTCACCCAAGCAACACCACTCACACACGCAACGCAACTCACTCACGCAACGCCACTCACACGCAACGCCACTCACATGCAATGCCACTCACACGCAACGCCACTCACACGCAACGCCACTCACACGCAACGCCACTCACACGCAATGCCACTCACACGCAACACCACTCATCCACGCAACGCCACTCATCCACACAACGCCACTCATCCATGCAACGCCACTCATCCACGCAACGCCACTCACACATGCAACGCCACTCACACATGCAACGCCACTCACACATGCAACGCCACTCACACATGCAACGCCACTCACACACGCAACGCAACTCACTCACGCAACGCCACTCATCCACGCAACCCCACTCGCACACGCAACGCCACTCACACACGCAACGCAACTCACACACGCAACGCCACTCGCACACGCAACACCACTCACACACGCAACGCCACTCACACATGCAACGCCCCTCACACATGCAACGCCACTCACACATGCAACTCACACATGCAACGCCACTCACACATGCAATGCCCCTCACACATGCAACACCACTCACACACACAGCGCCACTCACCCACGCAACGCCACTCACACATGCAACGCCACTCACACATGCAACGCCACTCACACATGCAACGCCACTCACCCACGCAACGCCACTCCCTCACGCAAATCCACTCACACCCACGCAGTGCCACTTTTACCCACACAGCACCACTTTCAGACACACAACGCCACTCACACCCACGCAAGCCCACTATCACACACGCAACGCCACACTCACCCATGCAATGCCACTCACACACGCAACGCCACTCACCCACGTAACGCCACTCACCCACGCAATGCCACTCACCCACGCAACGCCACTCACCCACGCAACAACACTCACACATGCAACGCCACTCACCCACGCAACGCCGCTCACTCAAAGCCACTCACACCCACGCAGTGCCACTTTCACCCACACTGTGCAGTGCACAATAGGTCTCGCAGTAGGAAAGTTGGAGCTATTGGTTTTGTAAATGACAAAGCCCTTTATGTTTTTAAAATGAAAACAAAAATAAAAGGCATTGTTATTTGCAATTGTAATAGCTCCAACTTTCCTACTGCGAGACCTATTGGCAACGCCAGTGCTTGTTTTCTTCTGTTTGGGGCATCAGCAACCACCATTTGGAGCTTGGTCCATCCCTTGTGTGATGACAGAAGGAGCCGCGGAAGTTCCTGTGTGTGGTTGCCATCTTCGGATTCTTTTTTCCCTCTTTCTCTAGGGTATGTCTTAAATTCTGTTGTGTTTAGATGTTAGTTCTTTGGTTTAAGTGATCTGTTGCTCCACCTGTTTGCATTCCTCCTCTAAGGTGAAGTGGGTGGGTCTCATGTGAATCCAGAAAACTCTTCAAGCTGCAAAACGAATCTTGCTAGTAAGTAACCATTTTGTTTTGCAGCATGAATCCTTTTCTGGCTTCACATGCTGCACATTAGATTCTTTTTTTAAATAAACTTTTTCTTTGATTTTCTTCACTTGCATACAAGAAGCAAATTAAAGATGTGAATGGTACAGCATCATCATGTAGGGCACACTTACATACAAATGCATAATGTGGTTTTCATTTTAATCGAGTAAGGGGGTGTTACGCTACTA
Source organism: Lissotriton vulgaris (assembly GCF_964263255.1). Lineage (NCBI taxonomy): Eukaryota > Metazoa > Chordata > Amphibia > Caudata > Salamandridae > Lissotriton > Lissotriton vulgaris. Next base: position 1,511,264,638 of record NC_141689.1, read on the forward strand.
TCGAGTATTGTGGTGCTGGTGATACTGCATTGTGCTGATCGTGCTCTAGCTGTGAGTTCAAGACAATCTTATGGTAATGACCTTACATGTGAAGGTGTGTACTTATTGTGAGCTATATGGGGGGGTTAACTTGTATCGAACATGGGTGAGCGGGTGTAAACTGGGCATTTGCTCTATAGAGGGTACAGAGGTGATTAGTGAATATGATGGAGCAGGTGCATGCGGGTGCAACATTAGCGTATGAGGGTCCTTGGGGAACCGAATGTAGCTCATGCATGTGGTGTCTGAGTCGTAGTAGAGGTTATGCCGGGTGGTTTTATTTATTTATTTATTTGGCTACTTATATAGCGCTAATCTGTCACCCAAAGGGCATCCTGGCGTTTTCCGGTCGGGCTCAATCTGTGGTTCTGGTGGGTGAAGGTATTATGCTCAATTGTGGGGGAGGGCGGTGAGGGTGCTTACATATTTCTAGAGATACATGTGGTGATGGCGAGGGAGGTGTGGTGCATGTAGTAATTCATTTGAAATCGTGAAGGAGTACCGCCATTAGCATGGAGATGTGCTGTTTGTGTATTACCCGGGCTTCTTCATACCGGAGTGTGTTTTCTTCAGATGCACCCCATTTGCTGACCGCCCCTATCCAGGCTGCCAGCAGGGGTCCTGCTGGTGCGCGCTAGGGCATTGCAATCCAGTGTTGTGCCAGAAGTAGGGCTAGTGATGCGAATCTCATCTGGACTTTGTGGTGTTTACTGCGCCGGGTTATACCCAAGACACAGGCATCCCATGTACTTATATTGGTGAGACCTGTTGTTTCGCTGATTGTGTTGTGGATTGTACCACAGTATAATTGGAGCATGGGACAACTCCAGAACATGTAGTAGAATGTTGCATGGGGGTATGATATCGAGGGCATCCAACTGTGTATTTGGGTAAAAACGTTGAAGGCGTTCGGGTGTTAGATAAGCACGGTGTAATATATAAAATTGTATGTTTTTAAAACAGACGTTGCAGGAACGCTTCTTTGAGAGCTCCAACACTTGCTCCCATTCCCTGTCATGCAGTGGCCTCTGGAATTCTTCTTCCCATTGGTGGCGTAAGGGAATAAGAGATGTAGCTGCCATAGCGGGACTATGACCATTTTGGCCAATGCGTTTTCCCCCAGGGAGGATAGGGGAGAGTGCGCTGGAACCCAATGGAGGTACGAATGCCTACCAGTGCTTTGCGGTGGTTGCCTTCATATATGTTCTGTGGGGTGTGATAAAGTTGCATGCCTAGATAGCGAGGGGCTTCCGCATTTCAGGTGAGACTGACGTCTCCTATACGTATCGTTTGTGGGGAGAGGTCGGCACTAAGGGGATAGATAGAGGATTTTGCCCAGTTAACTTTGAGGCCTGCCACTGCGGCAAAATCTGCTAGGGCGACGAGAATGGGTGTAAGGTCCATTGTGATGTCTTGTACGTAGAGTAATAGATCGTCGCCACACAGGGATACGCGGTGGGTGTCACCTGATAACGGAATACCCCAATCCCCTCCTTCCCTCCTAAAATTAATTGCTAGCAGCTCCATTGCCAGGGCAAAGTGGAGGGGGGTGGGTAGTGGGCAGTTATGTTGAGCCCCCCTGGATACCTTGAAGAAGGGCGAGTTGTGGCAGCCTAGGTGGACCCTGGATGTTGGGTTTGTGAATATTAATCTTGTGTGCCTGTAGGGTTGGGCCCACACCCATGCACTGGAGTACAGTGAAAAGGTGTGACCAGGACAGAGTATCAATGGCCTTTTCAAGGTCTAGGATCAGGCACATGGCACGAGGAAATTGGTCTTGCAGCCGATCCTGAATGTAAAAAAGTCAACAAATGTTTTGGGATGTATTTCTGCCCTGGACTAAACCGGAGTGGTCTGAGTGTATTAATTCTGGGAGGATAATGGCATAACGGTCAGCTAACATCTTACCAAAAATTACCCCAGGAGTCGCGGGTCGCGCTCAGGCTTTAGAACGGAGACTATGAAGGATTTGCAGAGCGATCCTGGGAGCGCTCTGCCCTCTAGTGCTGCCTTGTAAACATCCACCAGTCTAGGTGTTAGGTGCATGGAAAAGGTATGATAATACTCTACTGGCATACCATCAAAGCCCAGGGCTTTGTTTCTAGCCAGCATTCGAATTCACCTCTGTATTCATGATAGCGGCGTCAAGAGTGGTTCTGTCAGCATAGGGTCTACTTGTGTGGGGGCTCTGTATAAATCCTTGTAGTAGTCAAAAAATGCATAGGTGAAATCTGCTTGGGAGTGGATTGTCATTCCTACAGAGGCAATTATTCCTGTTATCGAGGGTGTGTCAGTGTTTGCCCGTTTGAGCCATGCCAGTAGCTTTCTTGCTCTGTTGCCCTCCCTGTGTATGCCCTGAAGTTGTATCGTCTATGGTCAGCTACAGCTGCTGCGTACGTGCTCTTGGCCTCTGCCACTTGCATCAGTGGCACTTTGCCCATATTGGCTGCCTGAGTCAGGGCCGCCAGCTTACACTCTTCTTTTTGTACAAGTCTGTCTAATAATGTGTGTTTCCCTTATATTTGCCGTACGCATGCCCCCCTGGTAACGACTTTGAACGCATCCCATTTGAGCATTCTTGTAGTGGCTGTTTTGGAGTTTTCTGTGAAATAATCATTAATAGTTTTTCTCTGTTTGTGCCGGAATACTTGATCTTCAAAACATTTTCATGATAGCCGCCAAATTGGGACTGGGGTGGGGGAGGGGGGGTTGCCATGCAATGGTTATCCTGTGTGCATTGTGATGGAAAAAGGTCCGCACTAGGTAGTCTGATCCTGAATCCTGGGAATAATGGTGGGCGAGCATAGAAATCGGTCCAAGCGTATCCGGTAGACGTGAGGGATGGAATGGACGGAGTAAATTTTATCCGTTTTGTAGCTCCTGCGCCAGTCTCCGCTAGGGACCAATGGTGTGCCCAGGGGTTAAATCACTTTGTTTGTGCAGTGGCTAGGGATTATGGGTGTAGTGGATGTGATCTGTCTAAGTCAAGGTCCATAACGCAGTTATAGTCCCATCCCAATATCCATGGTGTTGCGGTAAATTGGGTCAAAGCATTAGAGAGGGTGTCCCAGAATTTCCCTTGTTTGGTATTTGGGGCATAGATAGTACTTATAAGGACCGTATGGCCATCTAAGAGACCCTCTAATAAGGCATATCGTCCCTCTGGGTTGGTCACTCTGCACATTTCCAGAAAAGGGACTCCTGGGCGGAGTCATATCCGTGCGTATGCGAAGTATGTAGTTGCACAGAAGGTTCCTCACCAACGTTTGCATAATTTGTCTAATTCCCCTGTGGATAGGTGTGTTTCTTGCAGCACTGCTATATGGGCTTGTTGCCTTTTTATGTATGAATAGTCTGTGTATCTTTTACATGCTGAGTGCATACCGTGCACGTTTAGGATAAGGATTTTAAGGTCCATGGTGTGTTGCATATTACGATGTGGGTGTGCTGGTAGTAGGGGTATAGACATGGGCGATGCTGAGCTATTCCTGTATGTTTCCTGATTGCATCAATTGTCCTTAGCCCATAACTCTTGACCAGCTTTGTGTATCTGTATAGCGTGATTGTAGGGGAAGGACATGAAGATATAAACTGGAGTGGGAAAAAAAGATCCCAGTACAGGTGACCTATCGCAACGGGATATACATGCATTCTGTGCATAATGCTATTTCACTAGTGTTATGTGGGGGCGGGCTAGATCTGCTGTGGCCTGTGCAGGATCTATGTGGTTGGTGGGGTTTCATGGTTACTTGTTCTACATCTGTAGTGTTGCGGGTTGTTTATGATAGCTGTAACATGCAATATGTGTATACATTAATGATTGGCTAGAGTTAAAGTAATCGTGTCTGCAGTTTGCGGTGTCACTATAGGTGGAGTCATTGAACCTGCTTGAGAGGTGACTGTTTTGCTGCCCTCCTCGTCTGAGGTGAATATGTGCAGACCTCTCTCTTCGTCTGTGTCCTTTGAGGGTGGTCTAATATCTGCCACCTACAGGGCCTTTCTGCATTTTGTGATGGTTTGCTCTAGGTTGGGGGATCCTGTTATAGAGCCACAGCTTGTTTTTCCTACCAGGACACCGCCGGGCTTTGCCTTCTTGTGACAGATCAGTACGTTTTGGAGTTAATCGCAAGAAGTCATGGTGATGATGTTCCAGCCAGTCGTTGACCTTTGCAAGATCGGTGAAAAACGTTGTAGTTCCATTGTGTATTATCTTGAGGCATGCTGGGAACAGTAATGATTATTGGACACCACGTTGGCGGAGGCGTCGTTTGATCTCCAAAAATTAGGATTGCTGCCCTCCTCGTCTGAGGTGAATATGTGCGGACCTCTCTCTTTGTCTGTGTCCATTGAGGGTGGTCTAATATCTGCCGCCTACAGGGCCTTTCTGTGTTCTCTGATGGTTTGCTCTAGGTTGGGGGATCCTGTTATAGAGCCACAGTGCCTTTTTCCTAGAGTTCAAGTAATCGTGTCTGCAGTTTGCGGTGTCACTATAGGTGGAGTCATTGAACTTGCTTGAGAGGTGACTGTGTCGCTGCCCTCCTCGTCTGAGGTGAATATGTGTGGACCTCTCTCTTCGTCTGTGTCCATTGAGGGTGGTCCAATATCTGCCACCTACAGGGCCTTTCTGCGTTCTTTGATGGTTTGCTCTAGGTTGGGAGATCCTGTTATACAGCCACAAAGTACATTTTGGAGTTAATCGTAAGAAGTCATGGTGATGTTGCTCCAGCCAGTCGTTGACCTGTGAAGGATGGATGAAAACCGTTGTAGTTCCATTGTGTATTATCTTGAGGCATGCTGGGAACAGTAATGAGTATTGGACACCACGTTGGCGGAGGTGACGTTTGATCTCCAAAAATTAGGTTTGCTGCCCTCCTCGTCTGAGGTGAATATGTGCGGACCTCTCTCTTCGTCTGTGTCCATTGAGGGTGGTCTAATATCTGCCGCCTACAGGGCCTTTCTGTGTTCTGTGATGGTTTGCTCTAGGTTTGGGGATCCCATTATAGAGCCGCAGCATGGGATTCCAGAGCGTGATCTGTTTTTCCTACAGGGACGCCGCCGGCCTTTGCGTTCTTTTGACAGATCAGTACGTTTTGGAGTTAATCGTAAGAAGTCATGGTGATGTTGCTCCAGCCAGTCGTTGGCCTCTGCAGGATAGGTGAAAAACATTGTAGTTCCATATTGTATTATCTTGAGGCATGCAGGGAACAGTAATGAGTATTGGACACTAAGTGGAGAAGCGTGGCTCAGTGGTGTGGAGAAGCGTGGCTCAGTGGTTAGAGGCGGCAGACCCAGAAGCTGAGATCGGCCGTGGACCAGGGTTCGATTCCCCGCCTCGGCGGGTCTCGGGCTCAAAAATTCCACGGAGTCGACAATTCTCGCTCTGGTGCCTACTCGACTCACGGGGTCACACTTTGCGACTCTGGGCAATAGCTTGCTTAATCTCCACTATGGCCCCTCGCTGCGGGATGCCTGGCTTTCACCTTGTGGATACCCGGCCGGGGTATCTCACAGGGGAATACCAGGACGGGTTCCCTAAGCAAGCGCCTTGAGACCCCTGGGTTAAAGTGCGCTATATAAATCGAAACACATTTACATTTACATTTACATTTACGTTGGTGGAGGTGACGTTTGATCTCCAAAAATTAGGATTGCTGGCGTTGTACGGCTCGTGAGTAGTCGGGGAAGAGCATAACATGTTTGTCTTCAATTCTTATTGGCCCCTTTTGCCGGGTTGTGCGGAGCACTGCATCTCAGTTGCAGAAGTGGAGGAGTTTCATGAGTAATGGGTGCAGGTGGAATCCCAATTGTGGACGTCAGGCTGGCACCCTGTGCGCTCGTTCCACTGAGAAGTAGGTGGTGAGTTCCAATCTGGGTGTGAAGGCACAAAGCCAGGTTTTTACATAGCTGATAGGGTCTGCCTCTTCAGTTCCTTCAGGCAGACCTGAGACGCAAATGTTACTTCTTCGTGAGCACCCTTCAAGGTCATCTGTTCGCTCTTCCATAGTCTTCTCCCATTACTGTAGTTCATGTAGCGTGTCCTGCAGCGATTTGCCTGGGGTTGCAGGGTGGTGAGTATCTTTTCCCCGTCTGCTGCTTTATCCGCTAGTTTGCTGTGATTATCTCGCAGGAGGTTGAGATCTGTAGCTAGAGTTCCAAATCTGTCTTCTATGCTGATTCTGGAGTGTTTAATGGCTGCTAATACTTCATCCAGCTTATCAGACATGGAGAGGGTTGATGATGGTTACGATTCCTCTTCTTGGGGTTGAGATGTGACCATGCATTAGGACAGAACCCCGCGTTACTGCATTTGATTGCAATCTTCCCATGATTTCGCTTGAGTGGACTCGTCTGGTCATGCTGAGCCATTGGTGTTGCAGAGGTTCAACGAGGCATTCGATCTGACACTTTTCTCCCTGGCGGAATTAAGGTAAGTGTCTTTTATGCACTGCTGTGAGTTTGGGTGGTATTTGTTCACGTGTACTCCTGGTCTCTATTAAGATGTCTGGGCATTTTCACCGTGTCCGAGAGTGCTGCTTCACAACTGGGTGCTCTGGTAGGTGCCACTGCCCGGGCCAAAAGCCACATGCATGGGTTTTCTCTCCTGGGCTTGTGTTGGGGCAGGCAGAGAAGGGCTTAGTGTGTGTGTTCCACGTGTGTATCGGGGGGTGGGTGCCAACTGGGTGGGTGCCAACTGGGTGGGTGCCCACCCTGTTGTCTCTCTCGTCGGCCTCTTTCCTTTGTTGTCCTTTGCTACCTACTATGGGTTGTGACTTGGTTTTCATTATGGCAGTGGTTATCCTGATGCCGCTTTGTTTTGAATGACTGGGATTGTGCTGGTATGGTGCTCCATTCAACTATTGTCGGGGAGGCCGGTGTGAGCTATCTGGTGGTCGGCGCTACCTGTTGATGTAGTCCCAGTGTGGGGGGAGGTGGGGGAGTGAGGTTCCCAGGTAGCGGTGACTTGCTGTGATCTGGCGATGGCTAGGTGCTAGGTGATCAGTCGGACTGTGGCCCCCGCTCTGCCAGGTCGCCCCTGCGCTATATGGGTTTGTCTGTGTGTAGTTTTTATTGTACTTTGGTGTCCAACTTGTGATCCACTGCTCGCCCCTGAGCCTTCTACTGTGCTATGCCTTGGTTCACAGGTGCAGCGCATCCCTTGTCCTCAGATTTGCTGCTCGCAGTGTCTCCCGCCTGATTAGCGGCACTCACCAGTGTTGCCATGACTGGTGGGTCTTCTCCCTCGGCTGGCACTTGTTTCTGCTGCTGAGATTGCGAGTCCTACTCCGGTGGGTTGGTTGTAAAGCAGATGGGCCATTGTTTATTGTTGTTAGCACTGGCGTGTGCCGTTTGACTGGGCTCTGTCCTTCCCTGGGCAGCGCGGCATTATGGTGGCGATCGGTTAAACGTCCATGTGGCCCTCCTCACCTGCAGAGATCTCTGCCGTCTATCGGAGCTTGCACCGGATTGATCCCTTCAGGATCTGGCTCTCCACTGCGTTTGTCTGCGGCTTACTGCTGATCCACCCACCACAGGAACACCAGGCTAGATGGGGCATGGCCTTATTGCTTGTTCGCTCATTGGGACTTCTTCTCCGGTGGACTAGGAGGTCTTCTGATGGCCGCCGATCAACCCTGTCGGCGTGATGTACTTGGTGACGAGGGGTCTCTCTTGCGCAGCCACCGGCATTTTCCGGGTTTGGACATGTGCTAGGCCTCTTTAACATTGCCAGGGGCAGCCATGATGCAGGGGGGTACTCATTATGGCAGCTGCAGCGCACTACAATGACTCTTAGGGCTAGATGAGGATCGGCTCCGGTTCCGTTGGCGTGGCATGTCTCGATCACACTTTGTGGCTCCCACCAACCTGGATTACCGACGATGAACAGGTCAGGTCGCAGAGCCCTTAGCGAACATGTCTGCCATCTTTGCTGGTTTGGCCACGGCCCCATGCTGCGCATTAGATTATGTAGTGGTTTCCCCCTCCTCTAAAATATAACTGTCTGTGGTGATAGCCTTCCCATTGAAGTAGGTGGTGCGCTATTCTGCCTCCCACTGGTGTTGTGTGGGGGTCTTCTGTTGTGTGCAAGTCACTTGGAGTTTGCTCCACCCCCTCTCAAGGGTTGTCCCCTGGCTCTTCCTCTGCACCAAAAGGGCTTCCTTGGTTGCTGTTGCCTGGCTTGGTATACAGACTGTTGGGCTGATTGCTGTCCACCGCCCTGTGTTTGTTGTTGTTGCCCTGTTCAGAAGACTCCCCTTTCTGTGGGTCTTCTGCAGTTAAAACCTCCTCTCTTCCAGGTGCCCCTTTGTTGTAGAGCCCCCATTGCCTGGGAGTCTCATTGTCCTTCTTTATTTGTTGAAGGGATTCATCTACCTCACTTCTAAACAAGCGTCTCCTGTAAAGTGTTTGTTATTTATTGAGGTTTGGACCTCTTGCTTGAAGCCTGATATTTGGAGCCAGGCGTGCCTTCATAACGTTGTGCCTATGCACATTTGTCTGCTAGCTGTATCGGCTGCATCTAGGGCTGACTTTAGGCAGGTGTTTGCTATGTTTTTTCCGTCCTGTTTGATGATTTTGCTCTCTTTTTATCCTCTTCTAGAAGTTTGTTCATTAGTTCTTCTCTTTCATCCCATTACTGGTGGCCATACCTGTTGAGGAGGGCATTGAGGTTTGCTGCCTCCTTCTCCATTTTTCTCCCCACCATGTCCATCATTTGCTTTCTGTCTCTGGAGGTAGGCCATGGAGGAGCGAGTGTTGCTCCTTCTTCTTGCCATGGTGATAATGATGGAGTCTGGTGCTATGTTCCCCTGAATGTAATTAGGGTCCTTTGTGGAAGGCTTGTATTTTTTCTTCACCCTTGGGGTTACCCCTTTTGCTGAGGCAGGCTCTTTGGAAGCCTCCTTGCCCTGATCCAGGATGCTTGGTAGCGTTGGCAGGTATTGTGTCCCCTTGGTGGATGATGTCAAAGTCTCTAAGATTAGGCAGGAGTCTCCTTTCTCCTCCTCTAAGGAGATCCTGAAGGTATCAGCTACTCTTTTGATGAGGTTGTTGTAGAAGGCTATGTCGTCTGCTGGCAAAGCCTTCGAGGGATTGCTACAGACCTCTTCTGTGCTCTCCGTGTCGAGGCTGTTTCATTCTTCCTCAAAATTCCCAGAAGCTTCCTCCTCTTCTTGAGCATCGAGCTCTTCTTTGACATCCTCTTTGTGAGGTTCAGAGGTCTGCCAGAGCTTCGAGAGTCCCTTCCACCTCTTCCGCATTTTCGGCGGTGGCGGTGGGTTTCGCGGTAATTCTGAATTCCTTCAGCGCCTCGTCGAACTCCTTTTTCCGTTGAAGGAGTGCTGCCATTTCCGCTTCCAGGCGTCTCTTATATTTTCTCTACCTCGAGGGGCCTTTCGGCGTATGAGGCCGGGGAGATCCTCTTCTTGGGTGTTGTGGAATCTGTCTCTGAGGATGTGGTCTTACACTCACGTCCTCTCGTTCGGCGCCAACCTTCATCGATTTCGATGATATTCCCTCGTCTGTATCCCTCGGGTGGGATCTGTGGGTTTCTTCTGGTGGTGGCTGACCCTCAGTCGTCATTTTCTTTTACGCCTTGGCTGCCTTTTGTATCTTCTTTTCGGGGCCCTTGGTTTCTGATAGGTGAGGGTTTCTTACCTTGCCCATCTTCTTCTCTATGTCCTATGTCGCCTTTTTCACTGTACGCCTCTTCTCGGTGTCCCCTTCGAGGATCTCGACGTCTGACCCCCTCGTGTGTCGATTCTGCGGCAACTCCCTGGTTGTCCTCATCACTTGAGAGGCCAGAGTCCCTCCGTGATGGTTGTATCTGGCTTTAGAGCATGACTGCGTAATGGTCCTCCCTCTGCTTTTGGTCGTGCCTTGAGCGTCTTTGACACAAACACCGCGCAGGCCTTTTAGTCTTTATCCTTGTGATCCCTCAGCAGGCAAAGGTTACAAATGTCGTGTGGATCGCGTTGTGCAAACGTGTGGTGGCACTTTGGGCAAAATTTGAAAGGGGTATTTTCCATGGCCTCCACCTAGTCCTCTTTTGATCCATCTTCATCGTACCTCATTCGGGGACCCCTAACGGGGAAAGGTGTCCGGAGGTTTCTCCCCTTCTCCGCTGTCTCCTTCTCTGTTGTCTTGGCGAGCCTTAAAACCAAGAGATCTGTAACCGACAGGGCATCCTGCCGAAATGTTAGCTGTGTCTGCTTGCCATGTTAAAACCTGATGTCCTTCAGCTCTCAGCAAAGAATCGAGCAACTGTCTGCCACAAAAAATAAAAAAGACCAAAACAAATAAATTATCATGCACACTGTGAATCTGTCTCACCCACCACAGCTCTTTCACCCTTACTGGACTGGACAACAAACAACACCTCCCTCTTAACGCTGCACCAACAGTTTTTCACTTCACAATGCCAGGGTAGGTTTTGTGTACACCCTTATATCACCAGGTGAATTTGCCTTTGTGCTGATTGAGAGGAAGCAGCAGTGTTAGTTCTATTTTCGTTGTAATGGCATGGGTTGTAATACCATTCGTAGTAGAAGATGATTTGTAGTAAATACGTGCATAGTAATGACTGTCGTTGTGCCGGTTTCATTGTTAAGGCATCTCGTTTTAAAGCCTTCTTTAAACAAGCATTTACAATGCAATGGTTTTGCCTTTGTTAAAGTTAGAGCTAATGGCATTGCTCTTGACATTATTTTTATTTATGGTTTTTTTTTAACATAAATAAATGGCATTGTCATTTACAATAGCAGGACAGGGCACAGGGAAGGGGGGCGAGGAGAGACGAAGGAGAGCTGCGGGCTCAGGGAAGGGGGGGCGAGGAGAGACGAAGGAGAGCTGCAGGCTCAGGGAAGGGGGACGAGGAGAGACGAAGGAGAGCTGCGGGCTCTTGTTGTAATGCTTGCATGGATGAGTTGGTGAATGCATGGATGGGTGCATGCATGGATGGGTGTATGGATGGGTGTATAGATAGATGCATGGATGGGTGGATGGATAGATGCATATATACAGCCAATCCCTCAACATTGACATTGCAGTAGGCCATGCTACGTAACCAGGCTTGAGCGCTGGGGGCGCGTTTGGCACCCCAAAGCAGTGCAACTTCCCTCTTCGCCAAGAGTAAACTAATGGCAACCAGCCTGCGAGAGGAGCGAGAAAATTCACAACATAGCCCATTAGCGCCACTTCAGGAGTGGGAGTCAACTCTAAAGCCAGCATTGTACCCAGAATCTTATGGCCAATAGGTATGTAAACGTGGGCACTCCCAAGAGAGATGGGCAAAGTCGGCCTGCGGTGCCTTGCATTTAGGACAACAATGCGACCTGCTAGCGTCTATCCTGTGCGCCAGTGCAGGGGAATGATACATGCGCCTCAGAAACTTCAAATGTATAAGCTTATGCCTGCTATTAATGGACACCTCTTTAGTGGCCGCGCAGCAGGCAGCCCATTGGTCGTCCGTGATCTGTACACAGGATCAACGACCAACTTCCCAATCCTTCGCTTTGATGATCAGACCTGCTTCTTCTAGCGAGCATTTGCCTTTCCAACAGGACTTCTCTAATGCATTTTTCTACATAAACAAGCATGTGCCCATGGCTGGCTGTAATTATTAATGAGTGACGCAGAAAAGCTCTGGACCAGAGATTCCAAACATCACCTTCTTATTAATTGAAATACCTTTTCGGTTCCCAACAACTCGTTTAATAGGAAATACTGTGATGTCCTCCCCCTGTGGGGATTTTTTTCAATGGAATCATAGAAGAAATGTAAAAATCATTAAGCATTGACTGTTTTTAGCCCCATATGTCTGGGCACGTCAGTTCTAGATTAACAGTTTGTATACCATTCAGCCTGCATTCAGTAGGACACTGTAGTGTTGTTCACTGCACAGAGATAATTTTCTATGTGATGTTTAGGTTCCCATAACAGATTGAGGCAGAGCCATCCATCCGGTAATGAGGAGTTTCTTTTTTTGAGAAACAGTCCATCTCTACAGCTTTGATGGGTTGCATGGTGGCCTTGCCTTACTTAATGAGCAATGGAAGTGCTTAAGTGGTGTGGTCAGTGTTTTTCTTATTTTTACCCTTCTCTTAGGTTGGTAAAATGTCAGTGACCCAGCATTTGGGAATTTATTGGTACGTTGATACTGGCTAAACTATCAGTGTTGAATATGTGTATGGTGCTCTATCAAGGGGTTTGTATTTTTGTAATACCTCCTAATGGTTACTGTTGTCTGGTGTCCCATTGGTTTTGTGAATGGACGTAGTTAGACGATCTGTCTACCATGTTGTGTTACTCAGCTCTTAAGCACACCAGTTAAGACCGCACTATCCATTAACTGACAGGCTGATTTCCCCACCTTAGAAAGATACACACTTATAACCCTTAACCCGGCAACAGCTCTCAGCGAGTTATACCCCTCTCTGGGTCCTGCACTCGGCTCTTGGTTGTGAGCTACAGCTGGGAATTCTAAAAATTAAATAAAAACCTGAGCAGCAAGCCAACCTTAGCCTCATCAAAGGAAATGATAATATGCTGAACTCTAAAAAAAGACATGCTTCTCTCGTCGGACAAGTGTCTGCATTTTGCTCACAATTAACCTCACTCTCCTATGATCTGCAACTCGCGTTCTTTTCAGATTAAATTCTGAATACCTTTGTCATGGCCTTTCCAGTAAAGGATTTGATTCAAAACACACTATGGGAGAGGATTGCGAATCAAGCACTCTTCTGCAACGGGGAGCCCCACCACTGCCTGCACGAACGCCGAAAGCATCTTATATTATTTCTGCCTCTCATTCCGAAAATCGTCTCAAATCCGAGACCATCATGCTTACCTTAAATAACTGGGATGCCAGGGCACCATGCTAGCCGAGGACCCTTCCTCACCAGCACACATCCATCCTTCAACACCGTGTACCCGATGCAGCGCGACGGCCTGGGCTAAGTCAGAGCCTTTCATTTGTACAATTTGTGCGCCCTGAAGTATCACGTATTTTACGTAGCCGAGTAAACAGTAAACACGCTGCAAGAAGAAAGGGGCCCGATGACGCCCTATTTACACACCTTCCTGTTTACCAAACACATCGAGATGCCAGCAAGACGGTCACTTCCCGAATAAAGTCGAGTGCAAAGAACGAGAATAACAAGAAACAAAAAAAAAAAAGAGCACTCACCTGGACATCTTCCCTAGCCTCGTCAAAGGAAATGATAATATGCTGAACTCTAAAAAAATACATGCTTCTCTCGTCGGACAAGCGTCTGCATTTTGCTCACAATTAACCTCACTCTCCTATGATCTGCAACTCGCGTTCTTTTCAGATTAAATTCTGAATACCTTTGTCATGGCCTTTCCAGTAAAAGATTTGATTCAAAACACACTATGGGAGAGGATTGCGAATCAAGCACTCTTCTGCAACGGGGAGCCCCACCACTGCCTGCACGAACGCCGAAAGCATCTTATATTATTTCTGCCTCTCATTCCGAAAATCGTCTCCAATCCGAGACCATCATGCTTACCTTAAATAACTGGGATGCCAGGGCACCATGCTAGCCGAGGACCCTTCCTCACCAGCACACATCCATCCTTCAACACCGTGTACCCGATGCAGCGCGACGGCCTGGGCTAAGTCAGAGCCTTTCATTTGTACAATTTGTGCACCTTGAAGTATCACGTATTTTACGTAGCCGAAACAGTAAACACGCTGCAAGAAGAAAGGGGCCCGATGACGCCCTATTTACACACCTTCCTGCTTACCAAACACATCGAGCTGCCAGCAAGACGATCACTTCCCGAATAAAGTTGAGTGCAAAGAACGAGAATAACAAGAAACAAAAAAAAAAGAGCACTCACCTGGACATCTTCCCGCAGATCAGAGGGGGCGGGAAAGGCGACCACGCCCACGCGAGCAGGAAGGCGGGTGCAGGCTCAATGCCGGAGCAGATTCGGGGGCGTTGACGAGAACAGGCTTTCGGCTGACGTAGCCAAAAGAGAAAAATTCTCGGGAACGCCCCCGAATCTGGTCCGGGATTGACAGACAGAGCCCTCTCCCGGAGCTAGCCAATGGGAGGAGGGGGCGGATACCCGACCCCACAGAGAAAAACATAAGGTTTTCCTAGCGCATGCGTACTTCGTACGCATTTGCTAGGCAAAACCTAAAAAGGATGTTTCCCTTGCATAACATTGCTTGCTCTCTCCCCGTATGCTGCATCCTCTTTGTATTCTTCCCAACTCCTCCGAGCTGATCCATAATAGTGCAAATACAAGTATATTATTTCATCATTTGACTAAAGAGCAGACTTTACTGGGTTATTGGGTTGGTTTTCTTATATCTCTTCCCTTGAACATGTTGAATGAAATCCCCAGCCTCAGCACCTAAAGGCTGTATTTATGGAATTGGGTGAAGGGTAGACTCATTCGCTCACTCAGTCTGCATTTGATTTAAAGGGTGTATTTAGTGTGACTAGAAAGATGTCTCTTCTCGCAGATGTGTGGGCTGCTTCAGAGCACCAAATGACAGGAGCATTTTTTCCAGTTCCTAGTCATGTGAACAGTAAATGGCAAGCATTTTCCTCTAAATACTGATACTTCTTCAGACAGCTGTTATGTTAAGTTCCTGCAACTATGCTTCTGTGTTAGGTTCAAGCTGGATCATCTCCACCTCTGGCTTTTTTCTAAAATATCGCTGGACATTTGTGGTTTTAAATTGTTTTATACAGGTTTCTATAACTTGCTACAGACAGCTTTAGTCTGGATGACATCATGTCATAACTTCTTCAACAAGCATTTGCAATGCAATAGGTCTCGCATTTGCAAGAGTTTGAGCTATTAGAATTGCAAATGACAATGGCATTTATTTATGTGTTTTGAAAACCAGCAAGTGGTGCTTAAACAGGCACTTTGTACTTGTAGTCCTTGCTTACAAGAAGCAAGGCTGGTAGTGAAAAGGGTGTTACTGAAAGCTTTGCATTGCAAATGCTTGTTTATTTTTTATAATTTGCAAAGCACACTAATACCATCACGGTAATCATTCCACGATGCCCAGCCAAAACAGTACAGAAAAAGAGTAAAGCATGTACGTTAATCCACTAAATTTTTAAAAAGATTTTGTGACAGACTTGTGACCTGAAGTAAGATTCAGCAAATAAGGGAAGAGTTTTATGACCTGGACGTTGCTTAAGAAGAAGACCTACCTACACCTCTGCATTTACCAATTTTATGAAGAACTAATAGTCCGGCTGATGCAGAGCATAGACCTCCAGAAAGATGGTAAGGAGTGTTAAATGTTTGTATAATGCAGGGCCGTTCTCATCGATGGCTATAGGACAAACACACAGAATTTTAAATTTAAAATGCTTTCAAACAGGAAGCACTTGACTCAACCTGTTTGTAATACACCTGCCTGTGCCCTACATACAGGTTTCTATACCTTGCTACAGACAGCTTTAGTCTGGATGACCTCATGTCATAACTTCTTCAACAAGCATTTGCAATGCAATAGGTCTCGCATTTGCAAGAGTTTGAGCTATTATAATTGTAAATGACAATGGCATTTATTTATGTGTTTTGAAAACCAGCAAGTGGTGCTTAAACAGGCACTTTGTACTTGTAGTCCTTGCTTACAAGAAGCAAGGCTGGTAGTGAAAAAGGTGTTACTGAAAGTTTTGCATTGCAAATGCTTGTTTATTTTTTATAATTTGCAAAGCACACTAATACCATCACGGTAATCATTCCACGATGCCCACCCAAAACAGTACAGAAAAAGAGTAAAGCATGTACGTTAATCAACTAAATTTTGAAAAAGATTTTGTGACAGACTTGTGACCTGAAGTAAGATTCAGCAAATAAGGGAAGAGTTTTATGACCTGGACGTTGCTTAAGAAGAAGACCTACCTACACCTCTGCATTTACGAATTTTATGAAGAACTAATAGTCCGGCCGATGCAGAGCATAGACCTCCAGAAAGATGGTAAGGAGTGTTAAATCTTTGTATAATGCAGGGCCGTTCTCATTGATGGCTATAGGACAAACGCACAGAATTTTAAATTTAAAATGCTTTCAAACAGGAAGCACTTGACTCAACCTGTTTGTAATACACCTGCCTGTGCCCCTATCCTATTGGTTGCACACTACGTGGACAGGACTGATGGAACTGTAGTCTGTTTAGATGCCCCAGTCCCAATTTCCACCTAATGTACCTGCACTCTCACCAAGATTAAGGTTTTAGGTAGTGTGCCACCTATCGGATAGTTCACCCTAGCGAACGGTTGGATGAAAGGCGTCAGGGTAACAGGAAATTAAAGCGTCTGTCAGGTGGTCCTTGGAGCCCCCTTGCAATTTGAATACCTTCAGATCAATTTCGGTCTCAGCATTGAGGATCTCAAATGTCCTCAGCAGTAGAATTAGTCTACCTCTGTTACAGCACTAATCCAAGTGGGTGTATTCTGGGGAACCAGGCAACAATGCCATCCTTCCACACCAATTGCATCCTAGTTAACTGGACTCCCTTCATCCCTACCATCTTCGTGCCATCCTCTCCTGCCAAGAGAACTTTTACCATCATTTAAAGTGATAGAATCTTATCTAGAGTTTAAACAATAAATGAAAACGAAATCATATTTCAGAATTTAAATGGCTTAAGAGTGTCTGGCCTAGTTGGTGAGCTATGCACCCTGCCATCATCTATCCAAATTTTCTTACTGAGCAAATTCCATGTTATCTTTGACACGCCATAGCATATCGCGTGGTGTCCCAGTCCCAACCACAGCTCCCGGCCAAGCCAATATGAATCCTGGCTAACACACAAAGACCTGTTGAAGAAAGCTCACTCTCACATGTGGGTTAAGTCTCAGGGCGTATCAACAAGGGGATCCCCTACACTGGCAAATGCGACAAGTTCCCAGAGTAAATAAAGGGTCTTCATAAGGAACAACAATCAAAACAGTCTCACGATTTGCAAGCTTCAGATTCAGGGATCCAAAGCATATCTCTTCTCGCATCAAAGATGTTCACTGTTACGAGATACTGAGGTCAAGAATCAGTCAGCCGGAGGAGGAGCCTAGCCTGCGACCATGATGGCCGCCTGATCCTTCGGCTCCGCCGACCCTTTCGCTTCCCTCCGGCCCCGTGGCTTATCCTGGCATCAATCCTGCTTCCGAGTTGAGTTTTCGGATCTGGGAGGTGACCCCGACTCCAATGGTGTGTCTCCCCAAGCGCTCCCTGCGGTGGACACGTTGGGACGTTCTTGCCTTTCCCGGACGCTACCCGGCGCTGATGGGTCTTTGTTCCTCGGGATCGGCTGCCTTCACCCGCAACAACAGCGGCCACAGTAGACGGGGCTGAACCGGCCGACGGAGTGCAGCGGCTGAATTGTGTCTTTCCACTGCTGCTACATATTCTGCCTCGCTCTACTCCTCTCTGCGCGGAGGGCATGCAGGCTGCGATTGCAACACTGTATCACCGCCCAGGCTTGTGACTGCTTTGTTTGCTTCTTGTCTCGCTCTGTGGTGCGGTGGGAGCCATTTTAAAGACCGAGTAACTGCAACTTGTTCTCCACGATCCCGGGCTGCAACTGGTGACACGGCAGCTGCTGACGCTGCGTTTCTATCTGCACAGTGCACAATGGTCTGTGTTCCCTTTGTGCCCCCGGCCCGGCGATGCTATGCGAAGCACCGGCGAGGTGCTCAGTTTTGCGACGGAGACGTGGATGACCAGTCTTGTGGGCTGCTACGAGTTCTAGAGCCCCGTGAACAGAGGTCTGCTGCATCCTTCCCTTCTGGGGCACCAGTGCTGATTGCGGACGTTCTGAGAGCCCTGGATACTTTTCGAACTGCTCTGTGCGACAACGCCTGCGACCTAGGGCACCGTCTAGATGCTGCTCTCCCTGTTGTGCCCTTGCCCGACCGAGCGCATTCACAATTGCGGGACACTGCGCCACATCTTGTGTCCGACTTCTGTGGACTACCTACCCAGGTGCGCTCGGAGGAGTTGAAGGTATGTGATCCCGATATCCCCGAGATGCTGTCTGTGATGGAGATGCAGCGGTCTGATGCTTGTGTGCTTGCCAAGGGGATGGGGTCTAGTCTTCAGACGCCATGTTTGGATACTCCTTTGTGGTCTATTGGAGATGCTTCCTACGTTCTTATGCAGCTGATGCTAAGGCCCAGGCCGGGTGGACTGCTACAGTGCGTTATCCCCCTCTATATCATTGTCGCATGCATGGAATTGGAATGGACAGACATTGTTGGACAGCGTCGTACTCTGCTGGGGTCACTCTGCTTGTTTGTCCCGTTCAAGATGGCTACCGTGAAACTGGACCACGTCGACACTCCTGATCGCAGGGGACAGGGTTGAGTTCCCCCTATCAATGACTGCGGTAGCGTACGCTGTTGGGGCTGCAGGGGGTGGACGGTGGAGTTGCCTATTGTTTCCTTTGGTTCGGGGATCCGGGGATGGGCGGCCGAGGTCTTACATGCTGATTGTTTGAATTTACGTGTATGGCCCTCCTCCGGTCTTATGTGCTACCCTTTTTCTTTTTCTTCCCCCTTTTTCTTTATCTGTATTTCGGGTACTCTTTTGGGGCGACAGACACACTGCTAGGGGGGGGGGGGTAGGCCGTAGCCTCTGCTTGCGTGTAGGGTGGGGGTAGGGGGGTGGGGTTTTTATTTTGTCCGTTTCAGTTTCTATGGGCCTTCTTTTTCTCTTATTTTTGGTTCTCTTTCCCTTTCTCCTTCTTTCATGGGTCAGTAGGGTGGTTCGGTGGGTGGAGGGCGGTGACTGGCATGTACCTTATCCTGTTTTTACTATCCTGTCGTATTATTCCATGCCGCTAGCCTGATTACGTACTTTCAGGCACATGCATCAAGCGATTTGGGAATCGCAAACGGTGCAAATCGCAAAATTCGGCCGTTTGCGATTCCCAAATCACTATTTGGGATGCATCAACTTAAAAGTGAATAAATCGCTATTTTAGCGATTTTTTCAAGTGCGATTGCTTTTAAGGAATCGCAAATTTGCGATTCCTCAAAAGCAATGCATGAAACTAAAAAAAATTGCGAATTCGCAATTAGAGAGAAAAAATTACCATGAGGTTGGACCTCATGGTAATTTTGCGAAATGTTAGAAAAATGCAATTTTTTGCATTTTTTTAACTTTCATGTTGTGTACACACATGCCCTTAGGGAGAAGTGTGGCTCAATGCTTAGAGCGGCAGACCTTGATGCAGAACGCTGGCCAGGGACCAGGGTTCGATTCCCGTCTCGGCGGGTTTCGGGCTTAAATTCCTCTGACTGGATATTCTCGCCTCAGTGCCGATTCTAAGCATGGGTCCCACGCTGCAACTCTGGGCAATAGCTTGCTTAGTCTCCACAAAGGCCCCCTGATACACAAGGGATGCCTGGTTTCACCATGGGATGCCCAGGAGTGGACACCCCACAAGGAAAAGCCAGGAGGGGTTCCCTTGTGGTAGGAGTACAAGCGCCGGGATGCCTCCGGGTCACTGTTCGCGCTATACAAATACGCCACATTTACATTTACATGTGTGTACACAACATATGTGCATTGTTTGATTTCAGGGGTGCAACAGGGTGTCCTTTGGACACCCCTGCACCCTTGAAATCGCAACCTCAATTTGCGATTAGCTAATTGCGAATCGCAAATTGAGATTGTCTTCCCATTCATTCCTATGGGCCTCTAGGCCCATAGGAATGAATGGGAAGGGATTCCTTAATTGCGATTCGCAAAATGCTAATCGCAATTAAGGAATTCTAAGAAATCGCAATTTATTTAGCGATTTCTTGATGCATAGGCATTTGCAATTCCTTAATTGCGATTCCTTAAAAATCGCAATTAAGGAATCGCAAATGCCGAGTTTGATGCATGTACCTGTTAGTTGCTTGGACTCCTTCTGTTTGACATTGCCCTCTCCTGTCATTGGTGGACTGTTGGGACTCTGATCCTTCCTATTGTTTATATTTTGGAGTATATTAAAACTTTAAAATTTAACCTTCACTCCTCCTGTCGCTCGGTAGTGCGAAGATGTCCAGTGTAACCCAGATTGATTGCTACTTTATGCTCAGGTACTATCGAGTTACTGTTTTGCTTGCTAACTTGCATCAATATGTGTCGTGGCCGGCCGGATGGTTGTAGGCCCGTATTTGTTCTGCAATTATTGTGCAATAAAGGTTTCAAAAAAAAAAAAAAGAATCAGTCAGCCAAAGCTCGATATAGTTTTCAAGGTTCTAGGCTAAACTTCAAATAAACTGAAAGGGCACAAAGACAGGTGAACACTGCACATTGCATCAGTGTTCTGAAAAGCTCATTCACACTCACTAATTCTTAAAACATTACTGCACTAACATCCATCCACAGATCCCTATCCTGCCCAAACAAATACTTGTGAAATACAGGCAAGTTGGATAGTAATTAAGAAGCCACCGATGACGTATTCCAGAATAAGGTGGTACAAAAGGGGGGTGGTGATGGACGGAGCATCTGAACCAATCAAACACTCACACCCAGTCAACAGATCTGGGTTTAATCCATCACCGTTCTTTAGCCCACTCTGCCACCCCAGTTCTGACATGGCCATATGCAAATCAGTCTGACCTGGTGCCTCATGGGAACAGTCCAACCCGAACTGCCAAGCCATGCCTTCCCTGGACCGGAAACAAGCTTCCGAGGACCGGTTTCTGGCATTTCAGCCATCTTCAGCCCGGCTTTCTTGAATCCAGTGGCGAGCATACCCTGCCAACGTATGGCCAACAAAGTGGTACAAAAGGGGGGTGGTGATGGACGGAGCATCTGAACCAATCAAACACTCACCCCCAGTCAACAGATCTGGGTTTAATCCATCACGGTTCTTTAGCCCACTCTGCAACCCCAGCTCTGACATGGCCATATGCAAATCACTCTGACCGTGTGCCTCATGGGAACAGTCCAGCCTGAACTGCCAAGCCATGCCTTCCCTGGACCGGAAACAAGCTTCCGAGGACCGGTTTCTGGCATTTCAGCCGTCTTCAGCCCGGCTTGCTTGAATCCAGTGGCAAAGTGAGCAAGGGACTCACGTCTGAGCATACCCTGACAACTTATGGCCAACAAAGTGGTACAAAAGGGGGGTGGTGATGGACAGAGCATCTGAACCAATCAAACACTCACACCCATTCAACAGATCTGGGTTTAATCCATCACCGTTCTTTAGCCCACTCTGCCACCCCAGTTCTGACATGGCCAAATGCGAATCAGTCTGACCTTGTGCCTCGGTAGCTTGTTTCCGGTCCAGAGAAGGCATAGTTTGGCAGTTCGGGCTGGACTGTTCCCATGAGGCACAGGGTCAGACTGATTTGCATATGGCCATGTCTGAACTGGGGTGGCAGAGTGGGCTAAAGAACGGTGATGGATTAAACCCAGATCAGTTGACTGGGGGTGAGTGCTTGTATTGTCAACGCTCCGTCCATCATTTCCTTTGGTTTTTCTTTGTTCGCCATAAGTTGGCAGGGTATGCTCAGACGTGAGTCCCTTGCTCACTTTGCCACTGGATTCAAGCAAGCCGGGCTGAAGAAGGCTGAAATGCCAGAAACCAGTCCTCTGTAGCTTGTTTCTGGTCCAGGGAAGGCATGGCTTGGCAGTTCGGGCTGGACTGTTCCCATGAGGCACAGGGTCAGACTGATTTGCATATGGCCATGCCTGAACTAGGGTGGCAGAGTGGGCTAAAGAACGGTGATGGATTAAACCCAGATCAGTTGACTGGGGGTGAGTGCTTGTATTGTCAACGCTCTGTCCATCATTTCCTTTGGTTTTCTTTGTTCGCCATAAGTTGGCAGGGTATGCTCAGACGTGAGTCCCTTGCTCACTTTGCCACTCGATTCAAGCAAGCCGGTCTGAAGAAGGCTGAAATGCCAGAAACCGGTCCTCGGTAGCTTGTTTCCGGTCCAGGGAAGGCATGGCTTGGCAGTTCGGGCTGGACTGTTCCCATGAGGCACAGGGTCAGTCTGATTTGCATATGTCTGAACTTGGGTGGCAGAGTGGGCTAAAGAACGGTGATGGATTAAACCCAGATCAGTTGACTGGGGGTGAGTGCTTGTATTGTCAACGCTCCGTCCATCATTTCCTTTGGTTTTTCTGTATTCCAGAATAAGGCATTGCACTTCAATCACTAAGATAACAAGCATTAGCAGAGCCAAGAGGTCTGGCGTTCCTATGGTGCATGCACAGAACTAACAAGATGACAGGTAGATATGGGTGTACTGGGAACATACACACACACACACTAAGTAAATTCATGCATGCAGACATGGTGGTGTGTGCATGCACTCTTGTGAAAGCCACACTTGCTCACTTTGGCAAGTACCGTTTTTAATATGTCAATCGCCATAAGCATTAACCCTTTTTCAAAGCAGTCTCAATGTTGGCAGATGCGGAAGGCCAAGAGTAGGAACCAAAGTTTCTGTAAATCATATAGTCTGACAGCAGGATAGGCACCAAGGAGGAGAGATACTAACAAAATGTAAGATAAAAGTGGGAGTGCAGTGGTTGCTGTGGCTGTATTAACAGGTGTTCCCAGATAAAAAGACATATACCAGAGATAAACTCGACTAGTCATACAGACTGGTATGTTTAAAAGCCCAGTTTTGGCATGCATTGGTATCTGACAACAACCTACCTGTCAACACGTCCCCAACTTTAAATCGGGTGCTATCATGTGGAGGAAAGATGGGTGCTCCTGCAGACAGTGCAGTATGCGGGTTAGGGAGGTGCAACCTTGATGTGTTCATTCGACTGAGTGGTGAGTAATGGGCGGCGGTTCCCGAAGTTCGCGGGATGTCTGAGGCCTAGCTACGATAGGTTTATTTGGTACTGATCAGAGCTCATGTCAACACATCATCTACAATATAGAAAACAATGTACAAAGTGCTTCGAGGCAGCTCTTTCCCTTTGCAGTCACAAGCTCGTATTTTGTATGTTGTATTTTAGAAAAGTTCAACAAAATTATAATCGTTGCGTCTGTCCAATTGGTATTTTCACATTAAACATCTTTCCTGGCAAGTAATTAAAGTTTTATTTACACCGATAAGAAGCGGTTGCAGAACATTAAATTGCGATTATTTTCTGTGTTTGTAATTGTTTCTTAAAATGCACCTTTTTTTAGCAAGTTGTCATACAAGAATCAACGGTAAATGTGCCTGTTTAACTTTGTGTTTATTTACAGATTCATTGGGCTGCATTGTGGTTTCTCTTTGAGTGATTGAAAAATGTAAATTTAGTACAATGCACCTGGTAGCAGGGCTTCAGCCTCATAAAATTACAAATATCAATGAGCTGAACAAAAAGTTGTGCAACTTTGATGGATTTGTTTGTGAGTGCACGTGCCGTTCCAGCAACCTCGATGTAGTTTGCAAAGAGAACACAAGCACACTTTACAAACAGGCAGCAGTTCAGAGTGAGCGTTGTCAACTGAACATTACCTGTGAGTGGCAGGCGTTTCTGCCAATTGTAGAGGCTCCGGAATGTGAACAATATTATAGGAGCTCTTTATTATTTTTAATATTGCCTAGCAATTAGAAGCGTGCATTGTTCATCTGTAGTTTTGTGAGAGCATGCCCTCTTCCGCCATCTACGCCCCAGCACCTTCCTCCTCTCACCATGATCTCTGAAATGCATTTGGCATACACATTTTAGCGGGTTTTGGTGCTACACCGAAAACAGTGAGGTACTCGCTGCATACCTCGCTGTTACCAATTATTTCACTCCATTGCACTATTAATACATGACCTCATGTGCCTAGGCCGAGTGACGTCAGTGACAAGTGCTCGTGTTCACTGCAATTACTTGTTGAGGAATGAAACTGCCAAAGTTTTTTTGTTTGACTGTTTCACAAAGCTTTGCTTCACAATAGTATGTATCTACTGAACCGGTATCTCTGGAGATGTACTGTTGGGAATACCGAGTAAGCAAGAGTTCCGTAATTGTGTCATCTGGAGCAAAGGGCGTGCTGCGTTTATTATTCCACATAGCGCCGATTAGCGGCTTTTGTGCGAATGGTGCTCGGTCACTGGTTTCACTATCTCACTTCCACCCAGGGCTTTAAGTGGGGTGAAAAAAACGGGGGCGGGGGTCTCTTTAAGGGGCGTGGCCGATGCAGTTAAGGACGCAGGTTAAAACGCATAAATTAAAAAATCTGTACTAATGAGCCCGACCATACCTGTGCACATGTCCTGTCCAGGCTTGTGCACATCTCCTGTCCGAGATGATCTGGAGCGACCCGGCCCACTTAAAGCCCTAGCTATACTATTATTAATAAGATGATGATGAACTGCCTCTGTCTTCTGCATCTTAGGCCTGGTCAGGTGATGTCAGTGTCTCCGCCTGCATTGCTCGCCTGTGCCTGCTTACAATAATTCAAACAAGGTAACAGTGCTACAAAACTACACCAGTGCAGGCATGCGCTATACTATTATACGAGGATGATGATTCTGAAGGGCCTCGGTTCACTCTGGCCTCTCAGGCCTGGTCATGTGTCTGCAATCATCCGAACAAGACGACAGCGCAAGGAAGTCGCTCCAGCGCAGGGAAGTCGCGCCAGTGCAATCATGCGCTATACTGATCATTGCGCTGAACTGCCTCTGTTCCTTCTGGTGTGTTCCCCCCCATTGGCCTTGCCTGATAGCCTGGGGGTGTACCTGCAGTGTCTGCCTGTGGCTAGCCCGGCCCACCTGCCTGCAATCATTCGTACAAGACAACAGTGATACGAAGCCGCACCACTGGCAGCCATCCGCTATACTGAAGATGATGCTGACCTGTCTCAGCCCCTACTGGTGTGTCCCCCGCACTGGCCTTGCCTGCCAGACCTGTTTGCTGTGCCCGCAGTGCCTGCTGTGGCTGTCCCCGGCCACACCTTCCTGCAATAATTCGTACAATACAACAGCGCTATGAAGCCGCACCAGTGGCAGCCATGCGCTATACTGAAGATGATAGTGAACTGTCTGTCCGTCTGCTAGTGTGCCCCCCTTGCTGGCTTTGCCTGCCAGCATGTTTGCTGTGCCCGCAGTGGGTGCCTGTGGCTGGCCCCGGCCCCGCCTGCCTGCAGTGTGTTCGCGCCCGTCCCCTGGGCTACCTTGGTGCCACTTTGCATTGTTGACCTGTTACCCAGCCGAGCAGTCGGTGGCAGATTAAACAACCAAGAGATCTGTGCAATTACGTCCGGCTCCCTGGGCGTCTAATGAGCTATGTGTCAGGCTTCGGCTGCGCACATAGCACCCGCACTTGCGCGCCACTCTTGCAGAAAATAAAACTTATGAAATATGGGGCACCAGCAGAAGATAAGTAATTTCTTGCACTGGGACAGAAACCATGCACACGTTGTGCTCGAGCCGTACACGTGCACATCGCCTGTCCAGGCGCGTGCACATCTCCTGTTCCCCTTCGGAAGCTAAATCCACAACAATAGATTGCGCCAAAGCGAGCAGCGCATGCGCAGCGTCACTAGGCGAGACCTAGAAATGGAGAAGCAGAAGTACAGAGAGAAAGTGGGCTTTGAGTCAGCTCCCTTTAACTAGTGTCTTTCATGTGTTTTTACGGTTTGCGTTTGTATGGATAGGCAGACCATCAATGCCATGACATTTAATCCATGGTTACACCATCCCATTTCTGTCACCAGGTTTTGGTGATGAGGCAGTTCTTTTTTGGACTGCAGATGCAAAAATAACATATAGCTTGTGACTGAGAAAACGTGTGTGTTTTATGATGCATTTACTTTGCTGACACAATGACATTTTTTATTGTTGATTTATGGCTTTTTTGTTTAGATGACATTTTTTATTGGTGATTTATGGCTTTTTTTTGTTTAGGATGTGCATGCGGTTTAGATTCCATAGACTGTACTAAATACACTGTGCTTGTTACTAACCATCCATGCATGTCATTCAGTTTTCTTTGCTGTCATAATAACATGTTGTTGGATTTAGATCTTTTTTGTTCCCTAAGTAAGAACATGCTGGCACATTGGCTTTCCAGGATAATGCAAGGAAAATACTTGTCTTTTGCCAAATATGTCCGCCATGCACTTTTTTTAAGTTCACCACTTACAATGCAAACAGTTTAAGGGGTACTTTTTCAAACATGTTGCACTGGGTTAGTGTCACAGAAGTGACACTAACCAGCACAAAATGTTTGTTTATCAATTTACAGTCCAGCACAAAACTTGTTTTGCGCTGGAAAGTACCCTGAAAGTAACACAAAGCATCACAAAGCACTGCTTTGTATTACTTAGCATCAAGGGGTGGTACATGGGCATTCCCAAGCTACCACCCATGCCTTTTGACTTAAAACCCTATCTACAAACAATTGTACACAGGGTTTAGTGCCAAAAGTTAACACCACTTCAAATGAGGCGTTAACAGGATCAATGTTTTCATTACTCCTTTCTTTTCTGACTTTGCATGTGTGCTGCACTATGTGGCACACATACAAAGTGGGAACAGTGTTTAAACTTGTTTAGGCATAGTATTTTGTACAGAAAGGGTACCATTCCTGTACGAAACCTATGCTAGACTCAGGCGCGCACCATAGCGCTATGATGCTAAGGTATGTGTCTAGCGCATGGCAGCTGAAATCAATGCCAGCGCTAGGTAAAAAGGAGGAGAGAGACATTTCTCTGTGGATATGCCACCATCCTGCTCCCTCGCTGTCACGAAACACAGCGCCGACTCTTTGGGGATGTGCTGCGTTGCATGACTATTATGAAAATCTGGCCTTAGTTTTCTAATTTAGCCTGTCCAGTAATAGGGCCCTAGAATCAACTTCCAAACTGTTGTAGTCCACGATGTTGCTTTTTTTATGGGATTTGCTTTCTAGTACAGTGGGGAGGGAGTAACTTATGTCCCCCAGCTATTACTAATCACTTCCACCATGAAAAAGACAGACCTATTGGCAAAATGAATGTTGTTTAAGATGTTTTGGATGGATACTTCTTCAGACTCCCCAGTATATGCTTCCATTTCCTTCCTATGCTCCCATCCTGGCAACATGGAGCTGGTATTAAAACATATTCCAAGGCTGCTTTTAGCTCTCTGCCCATCTCTGCCAGACATAGGTATTTACACGGCCTAGAGAGGTGCTGGGGTACTCAAGATCAGAAGCAGAGAGCCTGGTGGCACTGCATTCCTACCCCGCAGGTTATTACAGAGATTCCTTTCAATTGAATTCCTGGAAGGCCCTCGGGTTTGTTCATGGTGCACAGCGCTTCTTGCTGTCCTCCTGAGGCCGACGAGTGTGCATTCCAGGGTCCACGCACACATACCGAAGTAGTACATTCAATCTCGGAGCGATCAGCTCACACAAACCCGCTTTTGGTCATTGCCCTCTGAAAGTGGACTGTTGCTGAAGATTGGCATGCGAGGCATTCTGAGACTCTTTCATGTTCAGCTTGGCCTTTCGCCATTTGGCCCTGCAGCGATCCTGTCCATGAAGTGCGGGGCTCCAGCGACTGCCAATGTTAAGTTCAGCACCTGCCTGGGGGGTTCGCTTCTGTTCCCTGGTTTACACTGAATAACGGTATACTATTCGCTAAAAATCAACCTTCACGTATTTTAAGCATCACTCGTGTCTTTTTGCTGAATTAATTGGGCAATAACTGTTTTTCCAACTTGGATGAACTCGTTTCGATCATGGGGAGTGTGGGCATGTTTCTCTCTTTCGTCTGCCAGGCTTCCTGAAGAACTCTTCTAAGTTTCCTTCGGCTTGTTCGCCATTTAGAGGTCAGTGAAGAAGAATGGTGGGGCAGATTTACAAGCCCCTTGCACCTCTTTTACGCCGCCAGAGCATCACTTTTGTGACGCAGCAGCGGCACAAAAGATGCGCCATGGTGTGGTGTATTTACAACGTAACGCATCTGGGAGATGTGCCATGTTGTAAAGCCCTGCGCCAGAAGGAGGCGTTCCTGCGCAGGGGGGGGGGGGCGGGGGGGGGGGGGCGTTCCGGCGCAGGGACGCCTCCTAAAAGTGGTGGAGTGAAATCTACAAGATTTCACTCAGTCACTTTTGTGCCCATGCTGCGTCAGAACCCTGCGCCTGCTTTAAGCAGGCGTAAGGATTGACGTAGCATTGGACAGATAGGGCCCCCCAGAGCATTACTGGAGCTGCGTCGCGCTTGCGACGCAATTCCAGCAATGCGCCGCCTTTACGGCACAGATGCGTGACGCATCTGTGCCGTTTTTGCCCCATGGTGCGCTGCATTGTAAATGCGGCGCACCAATGGTGGCGGAGCTGCGGCGCACATTAACGGGTGCATCCCTGCTGATATGCAGGGATGCGCCACTTATTGTAAATCTGCCCCGCTATCTTTTGTCGAAGTCAAATAGGCCAGGACAATGCTGCATTATTCTTTCTCCAAGTGGGAACATACTCTGGGTACCAACTTTACACTGGAACCGATTTACTAAGACTCCATTTGCACACTAGTATGTGCAATTTGCACACCGACATGCCTTTGAATTGATTGAAAAGCAATTAGCAATGAGTCCGGTGCCTTAATAGGTGGCCTTGCAAACTGCATATTCATGACCTGCCTGAGTATTAATCTGACAGGTGACAATGTGTGACTATCCGCAAATGGCTGATAATGCAGAGATGGTGGCCTGCAAGAGACAGCAGACCACCAAAAATTATCCCGAATATGAAACGTGTTTTTTACAGGGTCCAAAGTCCATTAATGGCATTAAAGGGTTAGGTGCTGTTTAAAAAAAAAAAAGAAAATGTTATCCATGCATTGGTTCCATTGACCACTCTCCGCTTCCTCCGAGGCAGCCCAATATGATTCACAGAGGGGAAGCTATCTCACATACACAACTTCGACTTTCAGAGTCAATTAGCACCCTGGTCAGGGTCTTGGGAACTTTTTGATGATTTGTGACTGTAATTGCGGTTGCTTAATCTTTGGCAAGATAATACTGTGAATTGAAGTTAGCAAGGGACACCCCTTCACATACTATTAATTGTGATCCATAATGAATCGCAAAACTCCTGTTCTGAGTCGGAAAGGTTTTTCTAACTCTTCAAAGGAGTTTAGTACATGGTAAAACTCTATTTTTAACTCGGAAACTCTGTAGCTTTGAGAATTGCAGTCTTTGCATCCACAGGAGGGTTCAATACATCTGGTCCACTGTTTACTCTTACACAAAAAAAAGAATACAATGGCGCAGGTGTTTCCTCTGACCCAAACAGGTAAGCCAACAACCCAAAATCTTCCTGCTCAAACCCAGATAAGTAGAAACCATGTTTGGGAGCAGGACGGACAGTAGGTCAGCAGTAGCAACAATGTTCAAACTAGCCCTACACTGCAGGAGGTGGTGAATAGAATGGGTCTAATGGAGCAGGTAAGAATTGTAACTAGCAAATGTAGTGGCTAAACATAAGTGGGAAAAAATCTGCACTTGGCATAGTAATGCGACGCCATGTGTACTTAATATCATGCACATTTTTAAAAAGCAGGGGACATATTATCAAGGGGGTTTATCTCCGCTTTTTTGGCTTTAAAAGCCAAGAAAGCGGAGATAAAATTATCTCCCTTTTACCTAGCTGTCGCTAACAGCAGTTAGTGAACAGCTAGTAGGAGATAGCGAGCATCTTGGGCCCCACTTTGCATGTCAGTGATATTTATGACTAATGACATGCAAAGTGGGCGTGCCAAGATGTTAGCGACTGGAAACAGTCGCTAACATCGCTATCTCCTATTACCAACTTATGGAGATATTCGCGCTAAGCGCGAATATCTCCAAAAGCTAACACCTGCCCTGAGCAGTTCTTAGCCATGCTATCCAATGGGAGGTGGATAACATGGCTAAGAGCATTAGCTCGGTAATGCATGAATATCGCGGACTTTTCAGCGATATTCATGCATTGCCGCCGATTTTTATCGCATTTGCGATAAACCTTGGTAATACCAAGGTTTATCTGCGATAAAAATCGCCGCAGCTCAGCGGTAATTTATTGTCTCTAACCAAGCAATAGCGATAATTATCGCTATTGCTTGGTAATATGCCCCCAGATTCGTGGAGATTTTTCTTGATGCAGTGGAAGGCAGAGTCCAGTAAATTTCTCCAGGTGGCGTTCTACCTCATTCTTGAGAATTTAATATCGTCCTACAAAAATGCTGATTGCAGAAGGTTGACTATCACTATATCTTTGAAGTAAATATACATATATAAATACAAAGATATAATATTCTGAACTTCACGTCTATGTACTTTGATGCTCTTCAAGGTACACACATGCAGAGTTAAAAATAGCTGATCTATACTTACTTTATCTGCTTACCTTGATGATATAGTGGCAGCTAACCACCTTGACACTATTTAAGAGACATAAGCGCGAAGTTCAAATAATACATCTATACTTACCTATATACACTTAACTTGACAATATAGTTAATAGTCAATGTTCTGGAATCACTATCTTTACAGGACGAAATTGCTGTCCTCTATATTCTAATGTACATTCGTCCAGGTCAGCGTCACAAATAGAAGCATCACAGCAGATATAAAGACCAGTCAAAGACCACAGTCCTCAGTAATACAACTGCGAGTATCGTGAAACTAAAAAGACAAAAGACTCAATGCTGCTTCAGCCTATTTATGATTCAAAGATGGCCTTCATCAGGACACTTCGACTCCCCATTCCACAGTTATTTTCCTTTATA
Organism: Lissotriton vulgaris; assembly: GCF_964263255.1. Taxonomy (NCBI): domain Eukaryota; kingdom Metazoa; phylum Chordata; class Amphibia; order Caudata; family Salamandridae; genus Lissotriton; species Lissotriton vulgaris. Next base: position 1,511,295,370 of record NC_141689.1, read on the forward strand.
AGCATGTTACTTGAAGCGAGCACAAGAGAAATACATTTTACAATTGCGTTCTTCACATCATTTTATTTCTTAATTTTTAATTTGCACGTAAAGAACTTTGTATGATAAATATATTAAGGATACAGAATAAGGAGGATACAAAACCCTGCCTTCTGATTCAGTGTAATAGTATGTCCCAGAATTGGCTACCAAGTTTCATTAGAGTTATGACCTGTTTCTTTGAAATGTGACACCAGTTTTATGGAAGGGTGAGTCAGCAGAATCCTTTATACTCTAAGATCAAAAACTATACCTAGTTTATCATCATTCCCCTCTACTTCTTTTCACATTGACAATTCAAAGAGATACGACATTAGACATGTTAAAAAAGCTATGTAAGTTACCAGGCTGTAGGTATTCCACATGCAGTTCTTTGGTGTGGCTGGTGGTTCGGAACGCATTGCACCGACCACAGGGATCATGGGATGTCAAGTGAGGGAAACACCACAGGGTCTGCTTATGAGGGTTTTTGAATAGTATTTGGAAAAATGTAGCAGGATTACACGATGAAGTAAGTGGAGCTTTGAAGGGCAAAACTAGGCATTGGTAACTTGGAAGAATATTTATGAAAGTGTTGCGTCACCCTTGTGCCAAGCAAGGGGGGGGGGCTCAAGGTGCCCCTTCCTGCACAAAACCAATCCTGTTTACAACACAGACACTCTTGTACCAAAAGGACTCCAGTGCAAGGAAAGGACAGGAATGCGTCGTTTTATGTTAAATACAGTGCATTCCGACCCTAGTCCTTTCACGCAGCGCATCAAGGTGCTTTGCTGCCCTGTGCTGCGCTGCGTGAAAGTTTAAATATGCCCCTTGGTCTCACATGCGTTCAGAGTAGCCTCGTGTGATTCAGCATCATTTAAATTTAAAGATCGTTAGTTTTACATGCAAATTTTCATTTCCAAAATAATACCCACAGGGACTGTGGTAGCAGGAGCACAGCTGCACGGTCACTCAGGGTGTTTGCTCGTTGGTGTTTGGCTCCTTAGTATGAATTTCAGTGTGTTCCTCCACTTTTGGAAGGAAATGGTAACTACATAGGCCAACCCCCTAATGAATTTCCTTCATCATGCAGATGGTATGGTGTGATACATTTCCCACGCAGTAAGGGTTTCCCCGCACCTTATTGCACAAGAAGACACTTCAATGAAAGAAAGGCAACCATTTGCCAAGAATCTGAACATGTAAAGGCGGTCTCACTCAGGTCCCAGGCAGCACAAGGCCGGGGCCTTCTGCAGGGCTAAGGACGAGGGATGTGGTCGTAATACAAATTATTTAGCAGTCATTTAACTCTTCCTCGTCGCCATTATCTCTCGTTTTATAGTTAAGGAATGTGGCAAGGAATTACCATCATATGGCAATGGTGGGTAGGACATTATAGCCCCTGGTGTTAGCAAAAGACATATGACATAGGTGTTAATAACTTATATGATGTAAACCACCACCAAAGGGACTACATTTCCCAAAATAGAGTTTCTTCAGTTATTCAGTGATGAGTTCTTAAAAAAATGTTCCTGGTAGTCCATCTCCATTTACACAAAGGCACTCCCCATTGGATAAAGGTGCATGGCCGACAAAAGGAACATTAACCATCTACTGCTTATGGAAGTGTACTTTACATTACATCTAACAATACAAATGGTCGTGCAAAGTAGGTAAGAGCAGTGACACAGTTTTATTAATCTTGTGGACATTTATTGGCTCGTTCCATGAGCTGTTCAATCCCGGGTGGTAATTGCACATTCGATACATACCAATATTTTACTGGATTTTCTACTTTACTTTACTGGATGCACATTTACTACACCATTCCACACTAGACATCAAAATGGGGAAACAGGTGGGATTATTGCATCGTTTCCTGTTTCGCAACATGCGCAGACTCAGAATTTATGCAGTGTACCCTCAATATTTGGGCCAGGTCGTACCTGGCCAAAATCACGTACACAGCAATACTGGGCCAGTTACTGCCTGAGTTATAAATCCAGTTCAGGGATAAATGAAAGTGTGTGCCTAAACGCAATTTCCTTATAGTAGGAATAAATGACCAAGTGAAGTGAAATACATGAAACTGACCTCCAACAAAATGTTGAGAATCATTGAGGATCAAATAATATTTACAGTTTTTATTTTTAATAGTTTTGACTAGCAGAAAACACATTCAACTATGGCAGAATGCAGCTGTCATCAGAGTATGAATGTTAATGATGGTGGTAGTGCCACCAAGAAAGAGTGATGTAAGTTGGATGTACCAGCAAAAACTACTAAATGGTGACACAGTCGAAAATACCAGAGAGCGTCAAGTTGTATAAATGAGTTTTAAGATGAGCTTGAATTTGTATCCTTTATAAGAGAACCCAATACGTACTTGACACTGACAGCCATACATCCTCCGCATAAACATTGCATTGAAGCCCCCTACAGTGTTTACAGTTCTGACGTAAGACTGAAGAAACAGCTGGAGTATCCTGAATTAATCAAAAAAGCTTATTCTCCTGCCTCCTCTTTCCTCCTCAGGTGATCAGGAGTAATTATGGTGTTCAGAAGATGGAGCTCTTACCTGGAGACCGTGACAACCTCGCCATTCAGACGCGCGGTGGCCCTGAAAAGCACGAAGTGACTGGCTGGGTACTGGTAAGTAATAAGCCTTCAAGCCAATCATGAGTAGCAAGTGTGCTGCTGTTAGTATAACTGGCAGTAATATAATTACAAGATTGAATGCATCAGTGATGCGGTAACCCAGTCATGTGGGCGGTGAGACCCGGGTATATAAGTTTGAACTGTGATATAATTTTTCCTGTTAATTAATTTGCGATCCAAAAATATAGATGAGAATACAAAGACAGGATATAAAAATTTAGAAGGGAACAAGTATAAAGGGTGAATGTAATGGATAGGGCAAGTTAAAGCGTACAAAAGGGTTCGGATACATCTTTAAGAAAATGGGTAAGGTGATTTAACTACTTGATAATTTTATTTAAAGCGAGAATTGTACATATAAGAATTAGGGATTATGGGTAAAGGAAGTAGAGGTTTAAAGTAAGAGTCGTGGAGGGGTTTACATGGTGTCTCTCCATAAATAAAAACAATTACATCCAAAATGGAGCTTATTTACCGGGAAAAGGAAACGCAAGATATGTGTCAAAATAATGATAAAAATAGAAGCCTAAGAAAGATTAATCACACATGAGTAGAATCATAGTGATTAATGGACCCATGGCCCCTTTTGTTGAAAGTGAAAGTATGGGTTTAGGTTCAGGAAGACTATGGGAAATATTTCGGACTTGTGTCTCCCTTTTCGTCACTGAATCGCCCCAGATTTAGAGACCGCCATAAATTGACACTACCTCTTCCTGGAGGACTGTAGTGAATGTTTCTCTTGATAGTATGGCTCTGTCACTTCAACAGCCCCTATGTGGTGAGTGGTGCTTTCCTTTAGCATCCAAGTCCTTCATAAAATCATCCCTAATTTGGGAGCATGTTGGGAATACTTTTATATTTTCTTTTTACGCTCTTGCTATTTTCAATCTCTTCAATGTGTTCCTCCTCCCACAGAAGCTTAGAAAGGGGCTGCAGTGACACTTCCTGATTGACTACATGGTCCTGTGAGAGTTGGACAGAGCGCTTCACTTCCTTTCTGCTAGCCCCCTCCTGCTGGATCCAGGGTTGGTCGCCTGGTAGGGCATCTGATGAACAGTTTGTAGGGGTGCTTTCCATCTCTATCGAACCCTCTTCTGGAGAGGTGTTACCCCACTCCGCTAGAATGGTTTGTGCTGCATTATAAGCAGAACAGCTATTCACCCTTTGGCAAGGCTTTGGCTCTGCTGTGTGGTTTCAGGTGATGCTGGAGTGATGGCAATATCTGGGAGGCAGTCTTTTGTCTCTCCTGGACTCATGTCTCCATCATTGTGTAGCTCACTGGTACACTGTGACATCAGTCACCATTTTTCCCTCACCCTCACATGGAGATTGCTCTCCTGGAGGTGCTATCAGATGGGCACTCTCCTGGAGCTTCATTTTTCACAAAGGAGGGGGGGAGGGTCAACAACCAAACTCCACCACCCCGAACCCCCTAATCATCACATGTAAACACATAGTGAGGTGGGGAGGTCCACAAGCCAGTTTTAATGAGCACTACCTAACTGCACTTCCCGTCTATCACTCACCCAGTCTTAAAGGGTAACACTTATTGTTGTGATCACTGTCAGTCACATTTGTGTTTCTCCCTGTTCTTTTTGTGTTCTTTGTTTCCCCCTCCCTATGCTCCGGCCCCTGCGTGGCTACGCGGGGGCGTTTTGTAAGCAGACCCGATGATGAAGCATGTCACACACATTTGTGTGTGTGTGAGAGCAGTTTTTCAAAACTTATACATATGTCATAGCCTTTTCCTTCATCTTTATTGGGTTCAGTCCTCCCCACCCCTCTACGTGTTTACACTCGCCTGGAGCTGCCATGGTTGCTGCTGCCAGAGCTGCAGCTTCTCTTTGATGTGCCAGTCTTTCACAGTCATGGATACATCTTGCTGTATTTGCCTTTGGTACGCTGAACTGCCAACTCATACAGTGCCACCATATGTCACACAATATCGGCTCCCTTCACACAGCCGCCCGGTGAAGGGCTGTTATTGTGCAGACGAGCTGGAATCACCTGCCCTGAGAGGGGTTCCAGCTTTTCTTTTGAGGCTCTAAGCAGAGGATATCCAACCAGGGGTGTGAAAACACCCCGGGACAGCAGCAGAAGGCTCTGCAAGGTTTTGTGTGTTTTTGGAGAGTGGGGAGGTTGGTGGAGGAAGGTGGCAGAAGTGCCTCTCAGGCAATCATCTGCATGAAGGCCCGCCCCCTCCTCACACGGTGAATTTGTTTTTCATGTTGGTAGGTCTGGACAGAGTACAAGCAGAAGATCTTGATCTGCTGTAAAAAGCCTCATCCAGTAAGGGGATTTACAGTTGAGACAGATTGTTCCACCATCCAACATGAACAATTGCCATATCTGTTGCAGCCATCAGAGAGATCGCAGTAAGCCTACCCTTATCATATCAAGTGGTTGAACCTTCTGCATTCCTTGCTGAGATTTCTCTGCAAATGACTGAGACGGTGGGTTGGAAGATCCAAACACACTGCGCACAAGGGCTCTTCATGCAACACAGATGAAGACATGACCACCCATGGGCTATACAGTGGCCATGGATTTCCTTTTTACTGCACAGCAGCAGATCTTGAGTGCATAACGTTGACACATACAAATAATAAACATCAGGTATAGTATGCTAGCAGTTCTATCGACTGTGGCATCTCAAGGCATGTACACACTGCCCTCAAACAACTGGTTGGGCTACTCATGGCCATGGCTGAGCCCAAGCCTCCCAGCAAAGGAAGTTTGGATAATGTGAACAATCCTAGGATGGAACTAGAAAGTAGGTCAATCTTCACCTCAAGCCAGACCCAAATCCACATCTAGGTTAACTGAGAAACGTTGTAAATTAAAATAGGCTGACATATATTTTTGTCTATCATCTGGTTTACATCCTTTCCCGCCACAGTAAATGTAGTTTACTGGTGAGCATGCAAACACTCCTCCCCCCTTGAGGGTGCAACTTTGTACCAGGGTGCGTCAACAATAAAATTAACTCTGTGCTCTCAGACAAAGTACATACCATCCAGTGGCCTAACAAAACATGATGGGTCCCCCCTGCAGAATGTAATAAAGGGCCCCTGAGTCTCCTATCTCTTAGAGATATTCATTGGCCTTCAGCTGAATTGTGGTCCCTGGAGGGGTTGAGGTCTCTCTGGAGGGTTTGGAGGCCCTCCTGAGACACAGCCCCCTGATCCCATCACATGCTAAGAGTGTTGAAATAGTTATTTTGCAGTCGAGCTCCCATGGTCATCTTGTGTATGATACTTTGTGTGCTCGTTCTCCTTCAAATGGTCTTCAGTCTGAATGGTGTCATTTTTTTATTGTGATAACCCAGATATCTAATGCTTTACCTATTCTAGACTAATTGTGCAATACTTTGAATGGGTACCTCTTAATAAAGCAACTAGCCAGTGAATGACGTCACAATACATCTCAAATCCTCCGTTGTCATCATCAAGCAAAGAAACATTCTAGAATGCTTACAGTTGGCAATAGTTAGAGATACAGACCTGGGTATAGAGAGCTCTGTTTTTTCGCAACACTGGATGGGCCATTTGAAAGATGAGCAACAGTGTATTTATTTGTTTGTAGTTTTATATAGTGTGGATGGCTTTAGATTACTACACATAGAAACAGATCAAAAGAATAATTTAGAATTAGTTAAATGTCTACGTGAAACCCGTTATGAGATGGCAGAGAACAGAGAGAGTTTTCTGGAAATATTAACACTTACGAGTAAAGCTTATAATAAACTTAGTTGCAAGTGTACGTAGATAGTGGCTTACAAATTGCATCAAGAAATTGTAGGTTGAGAAACATGTTTGGGATGTTGCAGATGGGCGAGTGAATTGAAGCGGCTAGTCTCAATTTAGAACCAGGAGGAGGGTGTTGAATTAGAATGGCTCAAATTATATGGATGACTGTATGTAGGCACCAACTCTGCATGAAAATGTCCAATGTTTTCTTTGAAACAACTCAAATTATATTAACCAAAAAACTGAAAATACTTAATTTATAGAAAATTTCAGATTACACAAAATTCTCCAAAATTATTTCTACAGTATTCCACATTTTTACTATTCATGATGCATTAGCATTTCAATTATGACTCCCTTTTTATATTACTTAATATAGTACTGCCTTGCAGTAAAGGTTCCTTCAAATGTTTGGATACCCTAGAGCATCCCATGGAGACTAGATATGTGGTCAATGACAAAATAACCACATTATGAGATTAGATATTACAGTTTATCAAACAGTAAGTCATGTACATCATCTCTGTAGCCTTAGCACTTAAAACTAAGAAATAAAATATTTCATTTCACTATACCTCAGATTCACAATGTTTTCCCAAGCCCATTGGTTGTTGGCACTTAAGCGGCGACCTGGTTTTAGGTATTTTCCGAAGCTGGATGACAGTCAGTGAGTACTGAGTATTTCCTATATGGATAATGTGACTTACCACTGATACCATCGAGTGAAAATTAGTGTTTTAAAAAAGTTTATGAGTGTTAAATATACATACTAAGGTGTATTGGTGAATCAGTGCGTGTATGAGTAACTGTATGGATGATTCAGTGGATGCGTAACTGACTGTATAAGTGAGTGTTTCGGTGTCTCACTGAATGTATGGGTGAGTGACTTGTGTGAATGTCTGTATTGGTCTGTCAGTTGGTGTCTAAGTGGTTGTATAGGTATGTGAGTGGGTACATGAGTTTCTGTTTGGGTGAGTGATTGGTTGTCTGAGTACTTGTATGGGTGTCTCAATGTCTGTGTGAGTGGGTGAGTCAGTGGCTCAATGGGTGTGCGTATGTGGGTGGGTGTGGGGGTGTGTGCATGTGTGGGGGGTGCATATGTATGTGTGTGTGTGCATGTGTGTGTAAGGAGCTGTATGGGTAGATGTGTGTGTGTGTATAGCTGTTTCGATGAGTTAATAGATGTGTCAGTGGTAATTATGTAAGTAAGTGCATATGTGAAAGGCACTATAGGTGAGTGTTGGAGTATATGAGTGAGTGATTGCAATAGTGACCATATGGGTGAGTGTGTGCTTGTCAGTGATTGTATAGGTGAGTGAGAATGTGTTCATAGCTATATAAATACATTAGTGGGTGTGTGTCTAACTTTATAGGTGAGTAATTGTCTGTATGATTGACTATAGGTGAGTGAGTAGCTCTATGAGTCACTGACTGTGTTTGAGTTGATGTATGAGTGGATATATCAGTGACTGTATTAGTAAGTGAGTTGGTGTATGAGTAGCTGTATGGGTAACCGAGTAGACGAGTATGAAAACCTATGAATCAGTGAGTGAGTGTGAAAGTACTGGTATGGGTATGTCAATGGTTTTGAAAATGCTAGTGTAGAAGTTGGAGTGGGTGTAGGAAAAGTTATATTTGGATGTGGGTGGGTGCATCAGAGATACTGTGGATGTTGTCATCAGTGAAGTCATTTGAGGTGTCATCAGTGATGTCACTGACCAGGTCATAAGTGATGGAATATGTGAAGTCAAAAGCAGTGCATTGCGGGGGCGCGAGTTATAGTTAGCTCAGCTAACTATAACTGCTAAATTTCTCGGGTTTTGTATGAGTGACATGTAAGTTTAGGTAGAACATCCCTGTAACCTTTGTTTTTTTCAGTGAATATCTAAGTTTTTTTTTTTAATCCTATTGTCTAACTGTAAAAGCCCTGTTACCTTTGTTTTTGTCAGCGAATTTCTGTTTTTTTTATGCAAATTCCTAACTATAATTTACCTGTAACCTTTGATTTTGTCAGTGAATTCTCATGGTTTTTAAAGAAGCAATGGCCTTTTCAGAATGGTCTGCAAAGGGGGTGGGCCTCTGACCAGCTCTCAGAAATCCAGCTGAGTAGGATTTATTGAAAGTACCAGGAGGGCTTCTTGGTCCCCAACGTCCTTTAGCATGCAAGACAACGTAATTCCACAACCAGTAGTATGCCAGGAGACGTGTTGCAGAAAGGGTGCGTGGCCTCCGAAGACCTCTTAGCAAGCTAACTCTGTGGAACTTGCTAGAGGTAACAAAAGTGATACTTGGCCCCCAAACACCCTCAATAGCCAAGGAGACTTCATCCCCCAACGAGTACCAAGACATGAGGCGCATATGCAGTGTGATGAGCTCAGTGTCCTAGTAACCCAGTGGAACCAGTAGGTCACAATTTCACAACACATTCTAGAGGGAATTAGAAACCTCCAAATGAGATACAGCAGGCGTGGTTTACTCTACAGATTCAAAAGCATATCAATGTCTGTATTACATTTTTTTTAAACAGTCAATAATAAGATTCTTCCTAAGCCTTCCAACACACTACCTAATTGTATTCACTTTCATGCTGACAGCATCCAGCGAAAGATATATATATATATCAGGAACACTCCAATCTTCCACTTCAAGAAAGGCACTGACTCCGTAAAATTGTAATTCCAAATAAGTTTATTCACTTATAGGCTGCTTTAATATATACTAGCAGCCCGTCCCGACGTTGTCCGAGTATGAATTGCTGCCGGCCAGTAGTAGTATATTGTTTTGTAGGATTTCGTTTTGATAGCATTTATTATCTGTAACAGGCCTGTGAAACGCTCCAATTCACAGTGCACTGCTGATGCACTTAAGAGTGCGCGTTCAGTAGTGTGTGAACTCGAGTTTCCCTACTTTATTTTTCCTTGCAATATTATATAGCGCGAACTCGACAACATGGCATGAGCACAATTTACATTACAGAAGAACAAATTCATTTGTGGTAGGCACGGGGAGACAAAGCGATTTGCCTGGAATCACAGGAAGTTGAGCTGATGCCGAGATTCGAACGTAGCTCCCCAGCTCTAAAGTTCGCAATTCTAGAACTTGTGGCAGGAGGTGTGTCTAAGAGTGTATGTCGGTGCTGGCCATCAATGAGAAAGACCTTTGCATTTTTCAAATGGGTGGTGAAAAAATATGAGTATGTTGCTGGAGATGTGGGCCGCCGTGCCACCAATGTACTTACTGAGGAAGGGTAAACACCCCTTAATCCGCAACTTTCTTTCCGCATACCATCACTCCGCATACTTTCTTTACGAAAGTACCATGACTCCGCAATGCCCTTATAACGCATGGCATTACATTTTATATGCTTTTACCACGCATACATTTACAACGAAATTCGTTGTAAATGCAAGAATGGTAAAAGCATGTTTTTTTTAATGTTTGGATAAAGTAAGTATGGGTATAGGGGTATATGTTTTGGGGTAATGAGGTATATGTTTTGGGGTGTTTGGGTATTTTAAGGGTTCAGATATAATTTTAGGTTAAGGGGTACAGGGGCAGGTTTAGGGCTAGGTTTGGGTTTTGGGGTATAGGGGTAGTTTTAGTGTTCAGGGGTAGGTTTGGGTTTTGGGGTACAGGGGTATTTTAAGGGTTCAGGGCTAGGTTTGGGTTTTGGGGTACGGGGGTATTTTTAGGGTTCAGGGCTAGGTTTGGGTTTTGGGGTACAGGGGTATTTTAGGGTTCAGGGGTAGGTTTGGGTTTTGGGGTACAGGGTTATTTTAGGGTTCAGGGCTAGGTTTGGGTTTTGGGGTACAGGGGTATTTTTAGGGTTCAGGGGTAGGTTTTGGGGTATAGGGGTATTTTAAGGGTTCAGGGTTAGGTTTGGGGTTTTGGGTACAGGGGTATTTTTAGGGTTCAGGGGTGGTTTTGGGGTACAGTGGTATTTTTAGGATTCAGGGCTAGGTTTGGGTTTTGGGGTACAGGGGTATTTTTAGGGTTCAGGGCTAGGTTTGGGTTTTGGGGTACAGGGGTATTTTTAGGGTTTAGTGATAGGTTTGGGTTTTGGGGTACAAGGTATATTTATAGGGTTAAGATGGGTTAGTGTTTAAGGGTGTTGGGGTATTTTAAGAAGTACGGGTGGGTTATGATTATGGGGTGCAGGGGTATTTAAAGGGAGCAGGGTGGGATTAGCACACGATATGAGACATGGCATGAAGGGCGGAACGTACCACACGCCCCCAGCACACGCCCACAGCACAACGCAGACACGCCCACAAGGGACTACTTTGCTGGCACGGTTCGTTTACCTTTTAAATGTATATGGTGGGCGTCTGCGTAGCCTATGTCCTTCTGCTGCAACTGCCCTTTCCAACGCTGTATTGGGTGTTGTGATTGGTGCTGTGGTTCCTGAGATTACCCGCCTCAAAGGTTTGGGCTCTCCCTTTATTATATTAGTATAGATATATTATATGGTTTGGCCAGAGAGGGTTAACATTTCATCACTTGCTGGCTTTTGTTAAATCCATTGTGGATTCCCAAGCTCCTTACCTCATGATTGTGTACTGTGGTGGCAATGACCTAGGCACATTGATTGGGGTAGGACTGGAATTCCTAGTGTAATAAACCTTTGCAGAACTGATGTCGCTTTTCCCTCACACTGCCTTGGTGTACTCTAATATATGCTAAAGACATAAATGGAAGTGGCCTAATCAATTTCGTGCACAGATAGAAAAAGGCAGGAAACATGCTAATAAAACTATTTCTGCATTACTCTGAGACCATCGCATGGGCTGTATCTATAAGAACAATCTGCGTTTTGACAGCATGGAATTTATAGAAACGATGGAGTGCACTTTACAAATGTCCTGAAACTCTGCATACAGTCTTATGGATAGCAGCCAAATACACACAACTCTTGTCAGAACCACACTAGTACCTGAAATATTGTGAAGTTTTGTTTCTGAAGGGGTTTTGTTTTTCTTTAGTTTTTGGGGATCTTCGCGATGACGTCACAATCCCCACAGACACATTGCGAAAACGGAAAAAAAGAGCAGACATTCAATGGCCAACACATCCAAAAATAATATGTAAAAAAATCCATTCTGAACATTGCCCTACACACATTACTATATACATAGTTCTTTCCAAGCATGTTTTAAATTCATATTTTTGTACTAAGTTACTTTAAAAAGCATCTTTCAGACCTATTTCCCGTTTTCGCAGTTATTCAGGATGTCACAATGGTGTTGTTAAGCGTGATGATTGCGCCTTTCTCATAAAGTGAATACACGTAAATGCACATACATTACAGTATTCTACGCACTAGAGGTTTATTACTGTACACTTCATACTCATCTTTTTCTACTGTATTTCTAGAACAACCGTCTCTAAAATGTATTCTCCGTTTTTCGTTGTGAGGCCAGAGATCGTGATGACGTCGGTCATCGCAATCCCCACGGGGACATCGCAAAAGCAGTAAGCAAAAACTGGAGTTCAATAGCCACCACCACATAAAAAAATTACAACTATATAATTCATTCTAACCATCAAAGTAGATAACTCACAATATAAATAACTCTATTAAAACATTTATCAATATCTCTAGAAAAATGCATACTAATGATTCATTGATATATTTAAAAAATATTTTTACCAATATTCGTAACGATGTTAATAGTTGCGATGTCCCCGCAATGGTACACAGGGGGCTGTGCTGGCGGTCACAGACTTCTGTCACTAACACCTCCATTTCTCAACCATGGGGTCAAAGTATCTCCACTCTGACTCCTTATGTGGGCTTTCACGCAGATTTTCAGCCCCTAGAACCGTTCACAAGCAATAAAATGGTGTCCGCAACTTTCTGTTCAGGTTCCGTCTGGCCAATTAGAACATTCCCGTTGGCGCATGCATTCGCGACTCATCGCAAAACGTTTGCGGCCAGCGATATATCACTACAATTTTATACTTACATTTCTCAAAAACTACTGACTGGATTAACACCAAATAAGCAAAAGGCCCTGCCTTGAACTGACATCTACCTCTCTGCCAAATTTGCAGTATTTGCCGTTTAGCAGTTTGGGCTGTAAATGTGGGTAAAGGTTCCTACCGGAATTAACATTACAAGTGCAACCTTATTTCGAGCCCCGAATACTCCGTCTCCACTGCATGGATCACCCCCAAACTTTCCTAAGCAATAATACCCACTGTGACACTTTTTCAGCAAAATTTCTTGCAGATTGGTCAAACAACGCCAAAGTTATAGCCAAGTCCCAAAAAAATAAATCCCTATGGAAACTTGGTCCTAACTATAACTACCCTCTAGCGACCACCAGTAGGATAAGGATAAATATATATATCCCTGGGGAATGGGGTCCCCAGAGCCACAAAAGGCCCACAGCGGGGGGCTGTGTGGCCCCCTCTCATTTAAAATAAAAAGACAACCCTGGGGGGTGGGATCCCAAGGACCTGAGAGGGAGGTTGGAGAGAGCGAGAGCGAGAGACCCAGACACACACAGAGCCCTGGGGGTTGTGGTCCCCAGGGCCATACCAGGCTCAGGGAGGGTGACCCTCTGGTGAGGAAGGGAGGGGATTAGGTGAGGAGAGTTGGATTTATGAATGGTAATAAAATATTACTTTAAGCAACAAAAAAAAACCTTGGAAGTTCACTGGGAAAAAACAAAGGTTTAAGTAACGTTATAGTTAGATGAAATGTTCAGCAACAACGTAATGTTTTAAACTCTTAAGAACCACAGAAATTCACCAGTTATAGTTATCTAAATTACCTGTAAATTGTGCAATGAGGTAACTATATTGGCCACGGGGACCTCATCCCCCTGAGGCCCATCTTTACAAAAGGAAGGGGTGTCATGAGGCCCTCCTCCCCGAGCCAGTAAGGGCCCTGGGGACACTATCAGCCAGGGCTGACTCACATGCCTTCCCCACGGACATAGCGGTTTTCCTGCCCGCACTGAAGTGGGCAGGGAAACCTGTGCTTGCTCTTGCTTGGCAGGGAGCAATTTCAAAACTCTCACCAAGCGGGATCAAACACCAAGTCTGCTCCCAGCCGGTGAGAGCATGAAAAATGGTCCTGCCTGCTGGAAGTGGACTTTTCATCTGTATCCCTACCCGCACTACAGCGAGTGGGGAAATAGATAAAAAGATTGCTCCTGTCTGCAGAAATCTGCATTTTTAGCTATTCTTTGCACGCAGGAGCAATTCCGGCTTTCGCTGGAGGTGGGAAGCAGACTGGGGCAGCTGGGCTCCCCTTACAGCCCCCAACCAGCTAGAAAAGATAGACAGAAGCAACTGTGGAGGTTAGAAGCCAGCTACATATTGAAAATGGGCATAAAAACCCACAGGCTCAAGATTGATGAGGAAATGGGCATACATTTGTGAAGCTGCTACTTTTACCTTTTTAAAGAATTTTTTATATTTAGAGACTGTTTTACTTTACTGTATTTCATTGTTTAAATTTCAGGAGTATGGCCGTAGAGAAGAATATAGACAGTACTAAATAAAGATGAGACACAGTTTAAATTTGAAGATAATGGAAAACGTTACAGGATAAGGGGTGCCCATTTGGGCATAGAATTACAGAGATAATATTCAATTTGGCATGGGTTGTTCATTAGAGAGAATAGTATATTGGCTCTTCAGCATTATTTTTTAAGTTATAGATCTACATTGTGAAGTTTGTATAAATTAAAATTTTTGTAACAAATATAATTTTTAAACTTTGCATTACGTATTTTGGAACAAGATAACAGTGTTGGTGATGCCCCTCTAGGGCTCAATATGAATAACACCAAGCAGCCTTGTAAATAACATCAACTTTCCTATAAATGTTTTCCATTGAAAACATATGTTGCCTTAACACAGTTATTTTAATATTATGAAAATGTATTTGTTTAACACTCTAGATGGAGCAGTACTGTTGAGGTAGTAATTAGTCAATTCAATTCAATAAAGCTTTATTCGATTACTTTCAGGATAATCATAAAAGCACATAATATCACACATTATCACAATCTATACAGCTTTAAAAACATAATTTAAAAATACAATCAATAATTTGAATTAAAACACCATCCTGTGGCTACCTATTGCACATAGATAAGAAGAAATGTCATGTTATAGAAAGTTCACATTAAGATATTTTTCCTACATTTGATAACTTATTTTAAAAATACAGATAGTGACCTTGTAAAGTGTTCATTCTCTAGAAAGTGCAATGCTAAAAATGCGGGTCAACATTATCTGAGGCAGAGTAACTTTAGGATTGGTAAGATCCAACTTTTATTTGTACATAATAAAATGTACACAATAAAAGAACGTGTAATGTTGATTGTTGGGAAACCACGTCACATGGACATCTGCACATGACTCTGGACCAGTCATTCATAGTAGGGAAGCTTGTTAATCTGTAAAGATACCAAGTCTATTTCGGGTGAGTAGGAATCTGTCGCATCCGCCGTAAGTATTCTTAAGATATGGCTGGATACCATAGGTGGTTAGAATCATTTGATTAGCCAATCCTGTTGGCTTCACTATTTCTTTGGGTAATCTAATTGTGTCCAAAAGCGCCATAATTTCCTTTAAGAACTTTTCTAGAAATAGTGATCATGGTGCTAGGGTCATCATACTATTCGGGATGCCCAAGATTGTTCATAAAATTGTTAACATATTTAACCATGGTATAGTACAGACCCACTCTAACTTAAGACTATCAGTTAAAATATTCAGATTGAAAGTATTTTTTGTTGTGGTCCATATGCTATGCCATAATAAAACAGGTTTTGTTTTTATGAGATTGGATATATTTGGCATCCCTAGCTCAGAATGACAAATATAAGAAGATGTACTGCTTAGGACCGGCAGCAAAAAAATTAAAAAGGCCTTCTCAACTAGCTGTAGGGGCTGAGAATCTACATAGCCCCAGACGCCTGCACCATACATAGCAGTGGAGATGCATTCTGCCTGGTAAATGTGTAATAACTCTAAAGGAGATAGTCTACCAAGCTTTCTAGAAAAATTAGCTAATGCGGCAGTGGCTTTCATGAACATTCATTTTCTAGATTGGACCGCCTGGGACCATGTCCCCTTCTGATCAAAAAGAATGCCTAAATAAGTAAATATTTTTTTATAATTTCAACCTTTTTATTGTCAATGTAGATGTCTCTGCATTGTTTACTACCTCCCCTGCATTTCATAATAAAAGTTTTTGAGGTATTCACTCTGAGTAATTAGTATATTGTTTATGTTTCTGTAAACAATACAAGTTAAAAGAGCGAAAGTAATGGCAGTCAGCATCCTGAAAAAGATGAAGGTCACCGAAACGCATTGATGCGCTTTGTGTATCCGCATTGAAATTGCCTAAATAAATGCAACAATACTGTACTGCCCCGGAATGCCATTCTAGTCCTTTGAAGGTGGGGAGAAGAGTGATATATAAATATTTCATGCATGGTAAAGGCATGTGTGGTTAAGCCATCTACATGATAACGGCTGTGTGGTATAGGCATGCTTATTAAAGATTGCATAGTAAATGATGTGTCACAACTTGCTCCCTGCGTTCTCATGTTCACCACCAGGGGGCTGAACTGTGGGACTCTCCAGTGGTCTAATAAGCTTCCAGACCCTCCTCTTCATGTGCATACTGACTTCCAGTCATTTGGATTCTACTTGCAAATTGCCATCTATTCCTAATCCATGCCGGGTTTTGTGAAAGCCAGCCTGCTCATGCCTGAAACCCCATTACCTAGAATTCCCTGCTCTGTCTCCACTTCTGCAGGCCACGGATGGGTGGAGGAATTCAGCTCACCTTTGGCTGGCTGCTGCGAGCTTGCTCACACTTGATGCATGAGATTACTGTGAGCTATTTTAAATCCCAGCTCCCTTCAGGCCAAGGTTGGTCATTGTAGTTGTGTATCGGTGGGACCGACCCTTGTTTCCAGTGTTTCCTGAGGTTTTGATATCCTTGTTTCCAGTGTTTCCTGACCTTTCATGTTCTTGATCCTGAGCTGCTGCTGTTTTCCTTGTTTCTGAATTAGCATTGTCTGCAGCGCTACCTTGACTCCTGAGCCTTAGCATTCCTTGTTCCTGAGCTGCAGTAGTTTCCCTTGTTGCTGAACTAGCACTGTCTGTAGTGCTGACTTGGCATTTGAACTTTTGCTAAATTCTTGTTCTTGCTCCAGCACAGCCTTCAGTGCTACTTTATTTTCTTGACTCCTGCTCTAGCACCATTCTAGTATACCCTTGTAGCCGCCCCTTCTGTATATCCTTTTCCAGTCCCTGTTTTTTTCCCATTTCCTTTATTTCAGTTCCTAGTTCACTGTCTTGCTATTCATGTTTCTATTACCTTGTATTTTTGTTACTTGTTTTCTGCCAAGTGTGCCCCTTGAATTCCTTCTTTTCCTGTTAGGCACTCCTCCTTGCTTGCTCCTTGTCTATTGTGCCTGTATTTAGTTCTACTCCCTTGCTGTTACTGTCTTGCATGTTCATTTTTGATCGCCAGGATCCGTGGACCCAGCTGACAACCTAGGTGGTGTTTCTTGTTCACTGTGAGTACTGTCTTTGAGTTACATTTATAACATCACCATATGTATCAGCTCCACAGACCCTGCCTTTGCATGCAAATCCTATATGTTGGTATTTGCAGTCAGTATATGTAACAGCAATTGTGGATGATGAAGTCTCAGTCTTATCGTGTGGAGTGAGTGTATAAAAATAGATGTCTGCATGTCCGTCCTAGGTGTAGTTATTCTGACTGCTAAATGGCCTCTTGAGTGGCCATCCTTTGAGTACTAGCCATCCTGTTCACTTGCACAGGCTTCCCCTTTGGATCCCTTTTTCTCCTCTGACACCCTATGCGACCCTGGGCAGCGCTGTACTCCTCTTTCTGTGTATGTTTTCTATCCAGTTCCCAATCCTTGCTCAAGTCCTTGACTGTGTCCCAGACAGTCCTTGACAGGATGTTTCGCAATGTACGACCTCTTTAAGAGTACATGGATGGCATACTGGGACATCAAATGTAGTATTTGAGGTCTTCTACCCTCTTCTCTAGATCTTTCATCCCTTGCAGTTGATATGTTCTGTGTTTATTCCTCACCTTTTTCTGGGATAGCGGTCTTATACCTTTATAATGAAAATAAATAAAAATGTTAAGACCGACCACTCAAACAAAGTAACCTTATAGGGCCTGATTCACAAAGGTAAACTTAACTTTTGTGTACGTTTACGATTGTTTGCTGTTCACAAAAGTATTTTACAAGTAGTATCTTTACGACATCGAAGTCTCTTCATATAAAAAGATAGGGAAGTCCTATCTTATGTGTGAAGACTGCAATTGTAAAGATACTACTCGTAAAATACCTTTGTGAATAGCAAACAATTGTAAAGTTGCACAAAAGTATAAGTTTACCATTGGTAATCACCCCTATAGAATTCTTCCAGTGCTATTAATCAAAATAAAATCTCTTCCTCAGATCAAAATGTGCCATGTAATCAAATAGCCTTAGTCTGTCTTTGCAATAATTAAAAATAAAAGCATTGGTAAATCATCTCCCGTAATTCAACTGTAGTCATAACAAACTTGATATAATTTTAAATCTGGTCAAATCAGTTCTGGTCAAGTGCGCATAACCTTAAGCCACGGGCTTTAATGCTTAATTAAATTCTCCAGGAGGCACAAAGCAGGACACCCCTGGTTCTCACAGGAAGAGGAATTACTTTAACAGACCTTCCTTCCCCAACGCATTTCAACGAGATTAGTGAATGCAGCCAGTGCAGAACATACTGTGTCATGGTGTGCTTTTAATTTATTTAACAGTTTTCTCTCCCATTACACGGCTTACACTTTGTTGAACATCTACGTGTACAAATTTGAACTAAAACCTGTATGTGTTCCACCTAATACACCAGTTCCTTGCCTTTGCGTCGTGGCGCTACACTTAACATTGAACTAAAGAGCCATTTTCTGTGCCAATGAGAACCGCAACAAAATGAGTTATAATTAGGGTGTGATTTTTTACTACTTTTTGTGTGAAATGTGAATTTCTCACAAACATGGAGGAACCAATGCGTAAACAGAATTAAGAGAAGTGCCCAGTTGATGGTTTGTCTTGATGCTTGCGCAATATACATCAAAGTGATGGAAGCAAATCGGTCTCAGTGACCGGCACTCACTTAGGGCGACATTCAAGTCCATCCTTTTCCACTCACTATTCCACTACACACCTAGAGCAATCATGTGCAAATCATTCCTGGCCATACTCCAGTATATGCAGCCCAAACTGCCAGGCCACAAACGCAAGCAACCCCAGGCCGGGATTTTGCCTATTTACTCCTAGTCAGTAATATGCAGCTTCTGGCACAGCAAGAACAAGACCCATGTCTGGACATTTACTGCAGTAAACGGCAAAGTGGTGGCAGCAATGTTTGAATTAATCTCAGCCACTGTTGGTTGCTCGGGACACACTGCAGGCCATCTTAGGAACTGGTCCATGTTGCAATAGTATAAAATGTGGCCTGTTCTGAAGCCACACCGGAGTGGCATGCACTGCGATGTTATACATCTCATTATATATTGCATAGTACAACACAGCATGGCATCACAGATCAACTGAGAAAAACAAATAGAACACTTGAATAAATCTGTCATTGGTAATTACTCTGGGCCACATTCCAGTCCAGCATTTTTCTGCTCACTTCTCCACTACAGACAGGTACAAGAGATATAGATATATATATATATAATGTAAAAGGTCCAGGAGCGGAGACTTGCATACGTTTTTCTATCAAATATTTTGTATTATAGTTCACCCTTTAATTGCTTCAATGAGCAAGTATAATTAAGAAATACAGTTAAAGTGATTGCTTCATGTATTTGCTTTTATTAAGCTACATCGATTGCTTGCCTTGACAGAAAATGAGGGCAATGGTGGGAACATTCTGTCCAGGTGGAAACCCTAGGGCCAACGTTAAAGCAAGTCAGACTTGGTCCTGCACCAAAAGAAACACTCCAGTCTGGGCTGCCAGGCCACGTCCCCTCAGAACAGGAACACAAGTAACTCTATTCAGGTTTCGGCCTTGTTCGGCCACAGCAAACCAGGGACTTCATCTGGGCATACGACTCTTGTAGACAGCAGTAAAGTGATTAATAGTAATGCTTAAATAGATCTGAACCACTAGATATTAGATCTTACGCCAGTTTTGATTTTGGTTTTACTTTATGCAGGATACTTGTTCGAAATGATGAAAGGATAAATGCTCTTGTGTTTGTTTAGATATCTCCTTTAACCAAAGATGATGCTGGGGAGTATGAGTGCCATGCACAGAATTCCAGAGGCGAGGCAGCTGCTTCAGCAAAAATTGTTGTCGTTAGCCACCTGCAGCAAATCCCACTGAAACCAGGTGAGTAATCCATCAAAGAAATGTGTATTTTAAAGGAGGAACGTATGGATGCTCTCAAACTTTTACAGGTTCAAGGGTACATGTTCTTTAAGTGGCGCTTGACACCATCTTTTGAGCTTCCGGTCCCCAAACCAATTCTATTTCATCAATGCAGTGCTGCCGGCTCCACTGATTAATCTCTAGCCCCGTTGCATTACCGATGCTAGGCTGCTTGACACTAAAGATCTGCCTTTAGGACTCCTCCTTGTTTGCAGTATGATTTCTCTCACCTTGTCATTTACTTTTATAACCATTGTAAAACGACACCCGATGCGCATGCACTGGCAAATGTGATTATACAGTCTGTTGAGCTTCTCAATAAACAGAGTTAAATAAATAAAAATCTGCTTTTAGAGCTTAAATTTGCACCATACTTCCGCAAATTGATGTATGCCACCAGCGGTCCATTTCACCTCTGTTGCACACCTTTTTGTTCCTTACCACATTTTTCGGATTATGTGATTCTCATTTGTAGATTTTTTTTTTTAACTTTTTGTCCTGTTACCTTTAACCACACCTCACTTTCTCTCTTCCCTACTATGTCACTACTGCACTTGTAGAAACAATATCCAAAAAATGGCTGTGATCTTATTGGTTTGTCATCTTTGCTGTGTTCTGTTTGGACCTTTGCTCAGCTGAAGCCCTTATTACATTTCTTGGCTTTTCCAAATATCATCCTTTGTCATCCTCCTGCTGCTACGGGCAACAACTGTCAATATTCCCTCCCAGTAAAATGCAAAAATGAGGTACTACACACCCTCTTTATTGCAAAATATTTATTTGGTGTCTGTAGTCCTATGGCCCTACAATGGAATTTGCCCCAAAGAGGCCATCGCTGGAAAGGAGCGAATCGCTCTTTCCCAATGACACAGGTCTGGTTTGTTTTGCCGGCAGAGTTAATGCACAAAAACATTTGTGAAACTCCTAGTAATTGAATGGTTCTAAAATCTTTGTGATAGAAAAATCTGAGATGGTGGACTAAAGCAATTCCAGGGTATTCAACCGTCCTACCAGGATCAATTACCCACCAGAACCACATGGAACTGTTTGGAAGAGAAGTTATATCATACATGCCAACATTTCAGAAGAGCAAAGTGGGAGATTAAAAAAAAAAAATCGGGAGAATGTGGCCTTGAATCGGGTTACTGGCATGTATGGGCTTTGGAAGTGTGCCACTGCAGGATCGGACATTTGAAATGCAAATGCACTTTTTTTCTTACCTTTCAGAAGCATGGAGCGCGATGGCAGGCATAGAGAGGGTTATGCAAGTGTTGTGCACTGGCCTGGCAGGTTGCTGGCAGTGCTTGCCCCCCACCTCCTCCCCCCCCTTCCTCCCCAACCCCTGTGCGGCAGCCCGGGGCCCCGCCCCAGAACTTCACAGGTCTTTAAAAGACCATTCCCTTGATAATGACGCTTTGTTTGTTTTTCACCCATTCTAGAGCCCCTGCATCGCCACTCTGGCTATTGCTGTAAGAATTAACACGTTACACAATAAATACCAAGCCCTGTCAGCTGAAACCCCTGAGGAATCGGGTTTTGGCTTGCGGGAGGTGGGAGTCTAGCCTTGAAATCGGTAGTCTCACGCCTGAATCGGGAGGGTCAGAACAAGAAGCAACTACACGGTCAACCATGAAAAACGATGGGTCTGGATGGCGTGGTACTAGAATGGTTCAGGTCCTTCCTCCACAACCGCTCTCAGAGATTCCTCATCAACGGCAAACTATCAGTTCCCACCCCGGTCACAGTCGAGTCCCCCAAGGTTCCACCCTCTCCCCCACCTTCTTTAACCTTTACCTAGAGCCACTCACTGAAGTTCTCCGTTCCGCCAACATCTCCTACCATATGTATGCGGACGACACCCAAATATACATCAACATCTCCTCGCTCAATGAGATCCTCTCCCTGAACGAGACCCTGAAATTAACTGTCCAATGGCTAGCGAATAACCAACTCAAACTGAATGCAAAGAAAACTGAATTTCTCCTAATCTCCCCATCAAAAGCCAACCCTGGGACTCAGACCTGGATTAAGGCCCTCACAGCCCTGAACTGCCCACCGACCATTGTGGACTCTGGCAAATCCCTGGGCATAATCCTCGACAGTAACCTCAATATGAGAGACCACATTAACTCGATGCCAAAGCAGCCAGATTCCACTTGAGCTACCTCTGGAAGCTGAAACCTTTCATTGATGCACCGGACTTAAAAATGGCAGTTCAAGCACTTGTCATCTCCAGACTGGAATAAGGCTGTTCCACCCTCACAGGATTACCTAAGACCTCCTTAGCGCCTCTAAAAGCCTGCCTCAACGCGGCTGGTAGACTACTGACAGGTACCAGGAAGTTTGACCACATCTCTCCACACATGAAAGCACTGAACTGGCTCCCCCTGGAGGCCAGAATCCAGCTGAAATTAGCTTGCACTATAATCAAGGTCCTATACACAAACACCCCTGCTTATCTGGCACAGAATCTAGTGATATCCGGGGGAAGCAGGAACTCCAGGTCCGCCAGAAACCTCCTGCTCCAACCTGCCTCCTTAAAAAAAAATAACCTACAAAAGGCGTTCACCGGAGTAGCACCAAGAATTTGGAACTCTCTCCCACCTTCCATCAGGAAAATCCCTCTTCTAGCACGCTTCAAAAATTAGACCAAAACATTCCTCATGGGTAAATTCCTCGCCTAAGGCCTGCCCGCATCCACCCCATTGAGCGGGCTACTCTATGACTACCGCCTTCCCTCATCACCAACTGCCCACGACGAGAACATTTGGAACCTTGTTTTTGCTTCTGACTCTCACGATGATTGTAACCATACATGTTGATCTTGTTTGTCCCTGCACCTTAATCATTTTGTTTGTTCAACAATGTATACCATGCAAAGCGCTCTGATACCCTCACGGGTCATGTTCGCGCTCTATAAAACACAAAAATAAAAATACTAATAAGTTTAGTCTGCTCGTTTTGGTCCACAAGACAAGATAATGTTCTGTTTTTCATTTCATGTGGCCCTCTGGTCAAAAAAAAAAACCACATGCATGACCAAGAGATTTTGTTGATCAAAATTCCATGCAATCGAGGACAACTCTGGGATTTAATTTGCCGTGCTTGTGGTGCCCCAAACTTCATCCCAAAAGCCTTTCCCGAGATGTAAAGGTTTTATCCAGTGGGTGGAGATGTGTTTTGCTTTTTAGGTCTCCCCTGGCGATAGCAGCGCCTTTTGCAATTGATTCTCTGAAAGCCTTACATGCACGGGTAGGGATGGACAAAGGTGGCTGCTCTTGCCATTTGTCCAAACCTAACAGCATGCACGTGTACGTACCGACAGTGGGCAGTCAGACGCCATCTTGTGGCAATAGCTTTCTATTGTCATGGCAACCAAGCTTATCAGAAGCTTAGTCATGCTGCCTTGTTTTTACAGCGCAAACTTCACCCGAAGGTATCGGGTATCAGAGCGCTTCTATTTCTCCTTGCCGCACCGAATATTTGTCTTCTCTACGTTTCTCTTTCTTTCTATTATCTTTCATCTGGTCTGTGTTTAACTCTTTCCTCCCTTCTCCGTACCCCTCTCTGCCGTATAGGTGCTTCCTCCCTGGCTTCTTCTCTATTAATTATATTTAATATATAATTATTTTTTCACTTTGTGTTCGCCTACCTTTCTTCTTCATCTCTCTCTCTCTCTCACTCCAGTGTTTTTTGCTACACACTTTCATGCCTACTTTTGGGGGCCCTCTTCTTTTTACCTAACAAAATCAAGCGCAGCTGCGAACAAGGCGTTTGCGAACACCACCAACTGCACCTGCAGTGCCCCTGAGCACTAAAAGATGCACCTGGGGTATCTGTGAGCATCAACTGCCCTTGCAGTGCATGTAAACCCCCATAACTGCAACCGAGGCACCTTTTAGAACAACCGTGAGCCCCTAAGACACCAGTGTCCCTCCTGCGAACACCACGTACCGAGGCACTGGCAAGCACCACTTGACTGCACCTGCAGTGCCTTGCATGCGCCAATAGTGCCTAGAGTGCTTGCAAGCATCACCCACTACAATGAATACCACCGAAGGTAAACCCCAGCCCAATAACTGGAGGACCTTTGGGTGCCACTAGTCGCTCCTCTTTTACCTACAACCACTGTCCACTGCACCTGCTGCACCCGTGAGCGCCAGCAAATGCATTTGTGGCATATGTGTCAGTGAAAGGAACGATAAATGTTCCCCAGTGCTTCATTAAACCATGATTGTACGTCTGTTGCGGCTACACGTAGCAAGTTATTAGGATGTCCACGTGAGCGCATAGGAGATTAATTCCCCTCATTTTCACGAGTTGATTCATGTGACCCTATGAGAATTTAAATGGGACATTCCGTCCGTTCTCGGGCAGAGGTTTTTCTAGCACGTAGTTTGTGGTAGGAGCAGGGCTTTAAGTGGGATGAAAAAGCTGTGAGGTCTCTCCAAGGGGCGTGGCTGATGTAATTAAGGGCGTAGCTTAAAAACACCTACGCTAAATGTGTGCTTCTCATTGCTTGCCGCCCAACTGGTGTTTTGATGCTCCTGTCATTGCATCCAGATATATAATGCAAGTAACATTACACCTGCAACAAGCCAGGACTATTGCTTTGTTAATGGGTGTTAGTTGAATAAGATAAATAAGCATCAAGTATGGCTTCGTTGTATAGAATATTAAAAATGCTTCAGTTCTGAAATGATGAGACTGAAAGAACAGTTCCTTTGAAGTTACATCAAAGCAGTGGAGGGTGGGACTGCTACAAAGCTAAGATTGTTTTTCCACCCAAGGGTGAGGGCAAAAAATGGAGAGCCCGAAATGGAGCTCTCTTTGGACCTGCTTTTTAGAATTGCCAGTGCTGAGCACCGGCAGGACCTGGCTCACTTAAAGCCGTGGGTAGGAGACACAAACGAGCATTAAAAATGCAATAGGTCTTTCCTTTCATTAAGTTAAAGCCATTTGCTTTGCTATACAATACCATTAGCAAAGCAAATGGCTTTAACTTACTCAAAGGCGTGACCTATTGCATTTTCAATGCTGGTTAGACTTGCTTGGCTTTAGCACGATATGTGTAGGGTACTCGGAAGAATTTGTACGCTGGACACATTCTCTCAAATAAACCAGTCAGCCCTTGTGACCTGTGAGCAGCCCAGGCATCACGGATTACCTCCAATAAATCCATTAGTAATCTGGTTTCAATGGATCCGATTTAATATGGTCCCACTAAGAAGTGGAATACACAAGTTTCTCAAAATCTCAACGTTGGTTTCCTCCATCAAAAGTGCACTATATCCGCTGCAAAGTCTTTTTTCCAAAAATATGTGCATCTTCAACCCCACCTTATGGAACTCATAGGTCTATATTTACTATAGGTTTGTACTGGGATAAACTTGTGTATAAAATAAAAGTTAACCCTCACGCTGCACCCAAATCTATTTGAGCCAACTTCTCTTAATATATGCAAGGGGACATGTCTGGGGGCAAGTCAGCACAAAAACCATAGGTTTCAGAAGTTTGTCTAAATGTTGGAATTTAACTAGAAGGTGCAACCAGAGTACAAATCCTGTGCTAGAAACTGCTGGCTCAACTTTGCATCATTGCGCAAGGCTGAGCGTCATGCAGAACAGCCATATTTAGCATGAGCGGTGCAGATGACATCATTAGCAGTCGACTCATTAAATTCTGGTGCTGCATTGCATCTAGTGCTTCATTTTAGCCAGTGGTTGTGGGTGCCCCGCCGCCCGCACCTGCACT
Organism: Lissotriton vulgaris; assembly: GCF_964263255.1. Lineage (NCBI taxonomy): Eukaryota > Metazoa > Chordata > Amphibia > Caudata > Salamandridae > Lissotriton > Lissotriton vulgaris. Next base: position 1,511,320,995 of record NC_141689.1, read on the forward strand.
TTGTCAACACCGGCTCTTATGACAACCTGCCACACGGTGGTGCTGTTTGTCTTCTTTTTTTTAGGAGCACAGCAGCAGTTGTTTAATAATTAAATATGCATTAAAATCACAAATACCTTTCACCCAAAACTACAAGACTAGCTTGGGCAGCACGAAATATTCATTTTAATATACATTCAAAGTCTGAATCGTCAAACTTGTACGAGTGTGAAGGCTAGTAGTGATAGTATCGTTATTGGAAGCACTAGTGGGAGCAATAGGTGGTGCAAACTGCAGTGGCACCTTTTCAAATTAAACGTTGATTGTATCCGGTCCTTTTTGTAACGGAGACCTGCTATTTGTCATCAGACACTAAGTCTGGGTCATAGTATAGAGATCGCACCTTTTGTCATGGGTTTTTGTCTCCTAGAAATACACCAAGGTCTTATTCCAGCAGCATTTAATTAAGGAATGTCCAACTGAATCTCAGAATTAACTCCAGCAAAAATGTAACCTTTCTTACAAACGGATTGAACAAATGAACCGCCGGATGTTGCAAAACAAACTCAGTCTAAACCCGGAAAATACTTAATTCCAGATACTTTTACCCTCTAATCCCTTCCCTTAAATGGAAGGCTGATTTGGCATTCCTCAGCCCTCTAAGAATATCAACCTAATATGGTCAAAACGGACACATTAGTGGGGGTCCTCGACGATAGGAAGCTATATGGAACAGTTTAATTATCTTCACTAACGTTCTTTTTGGTACACTATCTAGCTACAGATTCCTCACAGTATAAATATTTCCCAGGCACCAGACTGGATCCGGAAACATTTCAGCAGGACCGCAGCGCACAGTTCTGCTCTGGAAAGGACATTCAGTCTATATAGGCACCACCCCTGCACGCTGACATCAGTTGCTTTTGAGGCTGTCCACGCACGCTCCCAGATGCAGAGTCCAGCGATCAACTTAGTTTGCCAATGTGCAGAATCCTAGACTTGGGCTTATTTATGGACAGAATGTAATCCCAGAACAGAAAGGATGGGAGGTTCGGTGAGGAACCTGTGGCTAGATATAGTCTCTACCTAAAATAGCGTTACCAAAGGTAAGTAGCTTTTACTGCTGATGGAAACTTCTAGCCGCATATTCCTCACCTTTTGAATAGATACCAAAGCAGTACCAATTTGGAGGCAGGTCTGTGAATGGACATAAACCAGAAAGTGCTGCAGGACCGAGATGGCAGAATGTCCCTCGGCGAAACTGACTGTCCAGACAACAGTGCTTAGGGAACGTATGGAGGAACGCCCATGGACTCTGCATGCTAATGCAGTGGAAGCAATTTTAGCCCGGAAAGAATGAGCATGCAGTACTTCCAGAGGCTGCTCTTTGGCCAATGCAGAGAAGATATTACTGCAGAGCATGACCCAGCCAGAGATGACACTCTTCTGCACTGCCTTGGCTTTTTTGCTCCAGAAAACCCCACAAAGAACTGATTAACCATATTGTGTTTTTTGGTATGATCAATGTAAAACTAGAGCACTCTTTTAGGATACAAGACATTGAGCTAATGGCAGTTGACAATGTGGAAAACCCCTACCAAAGCGGCAGAGGGGCTGAAACTGTGAGTGCTGATGTGGAGCCGCAGTTAAGCCCGGAGAGCGTGCTCTCAGCCCTGGAGGGCTATAAGGACAGCAGGACTAACTGCCTTGTCCCCAAAAAGGCAGGAACCATCAAATGGCATGGGCATCAAACTAAAAGGAACAAAAACAAGATGATAAATAGAATGTTTGCATTAATCTAAGCCACTGACAATCTCTCAGGGCTGCATAGTTTTTCGCTCGCCATGCCACTTAAGTTTGGACCCAGCTATATGCAAATCAGTCTTGACCCTGCTCCAGTGGGAACAGTCCAGTCTGAATTGCTAGACCCCGCCCTCCCTCAACTGGAACACAAGGAACCCAGGACTGGGTTCACCCTTCTTAGTGCTCATCAGCCAAGTATAGTTTGGTTCCAGTAGCACAGTGAGCACAGGACCCAAGTATTGGTATACCAGTCACACATACAGCAACAAAACCAAGGTGATGGATGTAACGCTTTCATTAATCTCAGCCACTGGCTATCAATCACTCAGGCCACATCCTAATCCATTGTTTTTCGCCCACTATGCCACCCTAGTTTGGACCCAGCCATGTGGAAATCAGTCTTCACCCAGCTCCAATGGGGACAGTCCAGGGCAAATTGCCTTGACAGGTCCTTCCTGAACCGGAACAGAAACCCCCCAGGACTGGTTTCGCACTTATTCAAACCCACCAGAAAGGTGTAGTTTTATTGAGGTGGCACAGTTAACACAGGGCAACAGAAGGAAGGTGATCGATGGAATGTCCAGCAAACTGGACTTGATATCCCCGAAAAAACTGTAGTCCCATTCAAGCAGGTCTACAGATGGCGACACTGGTGCCGATGACTCCTCCCAAAGAATCAGTTGTGTTTAGCCCACAAGGAATGGTGAACTTGGCTGCATCTTGCATAGCCTCGGGAAGGAAAGCACAAGCCTCTTCATGAACAATTCGAAGGATTTGAGCCACAACAGACATGGGTGTTGAGGCCTAAATGAAAAGTAGCATTCACTGACCACAAGGCGAGAGTGGAGGATGAAAAGAAACGCTGCAAAAAGTGCTAATACGTTTTGACTCTGTCAGGGGAAATATTGAGGAGCCCATTTGGATTCACTTTACTTGCCGAGGCATGCACCCTCATACTTTCAGGGGTGTGATGCGGAGTAAGCAAATCCAGGTGCCCGGGTACAGGATGGTGGTGATGGGCAATCTGGCAGCTCTCAGGGGTTACCCTAGGAACTTAGGCCGGGTACCTAAAATGTCTCCGAAGAGGTCTGACCAGGTTGAAGACTAATACATTGGTCTTAACCTCCAGACATGGGAGCTGGAATTCAAGCATCTCCGCAAGCTTCTGCATCACCACAGCAAATTATGCCCTTGCTGGGCAATTTCATCACTGGTGTCACAGAGACTATTATCAGAATCCGTGGCAAAGATATTGAGGAGAAACTGGTCCCTGGTACGGGGCAAAGAGACAATATCCAATAGACTGCTCGCATTGGGAGGAATAAACAACATCAAATGTGGACTCAATCGCAGTTGGCGGGGCGCTGTCCCAGAGTCGGTCAGTACTGTGGAATGGCTGTCCTCCGGCACTGGTGAAATCAAATCCTGCTCCCATGTAGGACATGGTTTAGGGAAGGTGTTAAGTACGGAAGCTGGCCAGGGCCAGAGTGTCCAACTTGCATCAAGGGAGGTCACACTGGCAGCAATCCTAAAGAAAGGACGCTTAGCTTCTAGGGGTTTGGAGGCGTGACTGTGGCAGCACAAATAAGCGCATTAATAAGTGCATTATCGCCTCCTGAAAATCCTTAAGATGTAGGGGAGTTGCTTGAGGCCCAGCAAACTTGGACTGGCGTGGGGTGTAATCAAGACCAGGCTCTGCACAACAACTTTGGGAGCAAGCCCAGGAGGCTCTTCAATGCCCACGCAACCTCTCTGGGGATTTGGAGCATTGAGAGAGTGTCAAGTTCCGCTTGGACTTACCCAACTTATCTGAAGACTTAGACCTCAACTTGTCACGGGAACGGCTTAAAGTGCGGGTCTGGGATCTCCCCTGTGACATTGACAAATGTAGAATATTCCAGAGTCTGGCTATGAAAAGGTATGCCTGGCGCTCAAGCATGACTTGAGGGGGCATATGCACGCAGTCGCCTCAGGCCACGGAGTGATGAGTTGACTCCAGGCAGATCAAGTGGGGGATCAGTGCCAGACATTTGTCAGTGACAGTCCCACAAGGCTTAAACCCTGTTGATGTGTTAAGGGGCCTGACCTTGCACACCAGAAAGCAATTGGTTGGAAATACTTGGAAAAAAGTTGACCCCAAGAGACCAGTAGTACCCCTGAATCATTTTCTGTTGGTACAGGAAGATAGGGAATGGAAGATCGCATAGGTGGTGTCTATAAAGGTGTGTGCACGTCACTTCAACTGTGGAGTGACGACAACGCAAAGCCACTGGCGCCACCTGCTTGCATGCACAGGCACTGCTTTGAATTTTCCAGATACAGTCTGACACCTGGGGAATATTCTAAGGTGAGGAATCGGAGGTTAGAAGGCTCTATCAAAAATGGCAGTTTCATTAAAAATGGTTTCTTAAAAACTCGAATAGCTAGAATTTTGGCTATCACAGACAGTCATACCAACCAATAGAGAGACATTATTGTGAATACCTAACTACATTCTAAATCCGGAAATTCACTGCTATGATTAAGCAAGAGTTCATAGCAGAACTTGTGACATACTGTTCCTAATTCATAAAGGAATTCCAGCTTGCTCTGAATGGACTCTGCAACAGCCTGTCAGAGCTGCGCTGGAGAAGAAAACAAGCTACTTACCTGTAACTTCAGTTATCCAGTATTGGTATCTTTCATAGATTCACATGCCCGATTCATTCCCTGTCGCTGAGGCGGGAGTCCCACGGTATATAAAAAAAGCAGTGCCAAAAGTAAATTATAGTAGTAGGCCTAAATACAGGCCTAAGGCCTAGATTGCAGTAGCCTATCTACCTCATTATGCTGAAAAGACCAAAGTCTTTGTCACAGCCAATCAGCTGTCAGCACCGTCTAGAACCCTCTCTGCAGAGCCAATTCTCCTCATATTTTCGTTTGCGCTAGTGGGAAATAAGTAACCCAATATTAGAGAACTGACTCTCCGGGGAGGAGGGTGGGCGCATGTGAACCTATGAAAGATACCAATACTGGATAACTGAAGTTACAGGTAAGTAACTTGTTTTCTTATCCAGTATTGGGGTATCTTTCATAGATTCACATGCCTGAATCAGAATAGCAAGCAGTAAACCAAGTGATAGTCGGTTGCGGATGGTGGGAGACTTGTACTGAAGCAGTCCCATTAAACTATCAACAATCTATTAACAAATGCTCTACATATTGTCATAGACAAAGACTAACCAAAGTTTTAAAATGCATTTGAAACATTAGCATATATATATATATCATATGAATATGTTTGCAATCACAGTAAAATGACTTTCTTTATCAAATAACATATGACAAAATTGAATATTTGTTCCTGAATTTTTCTTTAAACAAACAGGTGTCGTAAGACGGCTTGTCCAACTGCTGCATCTCGCTGACTTGACGATTGCAGGCAGTATTGTCTGGTGAACGTGTGGACCTTTTGCCATGTCGCAGCACGACAGATGTCCTCGAGCTTCACCCCTGCGAACAGCGCTGTAGATGCTGCAACAGCCCTTGTAGAATGTGCCTTGACATTCCTCGTTAGAGGTCTGTTTGCCTTGGTATGGCAGAACTGGGTTGCCGATGCTATCCATCTGGAGATTGTAGCCTTGGTAACAGCTGTTCCCAACGTGGTTTGCCAATAAGATACAAACAGTTGATCCATTTTTCTGAAGTTCTTAGTCCTCTGTAAGTAGAATTTCAGACATCTTTTGATGTCTAATGAATGCAGTATCTTTTCTGCCGGCCAGGTTTGGAAAGAAGGCTTTCAGTTGAACTGGTTCATTTAACCCCTTCAACACTGATGACGAGCTGGGCTCGTCATGGCGTAGCCTCCTCGCACGCTGATGACGAGCCCAGCTCGTCACGTAAAGTGCGTTTTAAAAAATCTCAGCGTACGAGCGGAATTGCGCTCGCACGCATGAGGTTAAATGGAACTGAGAAGGTACCTTTGGTATAAATGAAGGGTTCGTTCTGAGAGTAACGCCATCCTGTGAAAAATGTAGGAAGGGTTCTTTTATGGTGAACGCTTTTATCTCACTCACTCTTCTAGCTGATGTCAAGGTTAGGAGTAAGGCAACTTTCCATGTAAGGTATTTGGTTACAGACTTAGGCTCGAATGGATGTTTCATAAGCTGTGAAAGAACTGTATTGAGTTCCCACTCCGGTGGGGGATGCCTAATCGGAGGATACGCTCGGAAGAGTCCTCTCATGAACTGTTTAATTAGAGATGACGAACATAGTGATGGAATGTTGGACATTTTCCTGAATCTGGACAGGGCCGCCAGGTGAACCTTTATTGATGAAAAGGAAAGGCCAGAGCGAGCCAAGTGTAGTAGGTAGGGAAGAACTTCTTCTGCTGGTGCGTGAATTGGGTGGACATTGTTGGATACACACCAGGAACAGAACCTTTTCCATTTTAGCCGGTAAGTTTTCACAGTACTTTGAGCTCGAGATCTCCTTAAAATATCTCTGCAGTCTTGCGGAATTTGAAGGTGCTCGAACTCTAGGAAATCAGGAGCCATGCGTGCAATTTTAGAGATTGCGGATCTGGGTGAAGAACCTGTCCCTCGTTCTGTGACAGTCGTGTTGGAGATGGAAAGAGGCGAATTGGCTGATCCTGAGACAACAACATTAGCTCTTGAAACCAATATTGGCGTGGCCATCTTGGAGCAATTAGTATCAGGCGGCAACTCTCACACTTCATTTTGTGCAATACCCTCGGTATCAACGGAATCGGGGGAAACGTGTAAGCATAAATCCCTGACCATCGCATGGACAGGGCATTCCCCCTTGACCTCTGTTGAGGGTATCTGCTGGAGTAAAACCAGCATTTTTTGTTCCGTTGGGTTGCGAACGAATCCAACTGTGGTTTGCCCCAAGTCTGAAAGACTTCCTGCAATTGAACTTGATCTAATTCCCACTCGTGGCAATCTGACAGGGATCTGCTGAGCTTGTCCGCCAGTGTATTCTGGAGGCCTTTGACATGTTCTGCTCTGAGAGTTATGTTGTGAAGTGTAACCCAGTCCCATAACTCTTGAGCTTCCTGCGACAGCGTCATAGATCTTGTTCCTCCCTGTTTGTTCACTTAGAACATGCTGGTGGTATTGTCCGTTCGTACTAGCACTGACGATCCCGCTATTCTGGGGAGAAAAGCTTGCAAGAGAGGAAGATGGCCCTCAACTCTAGACTGTTGATGTGCTTCTGTCTGTAATCCTGAGTCCACCTGCCCTGGATTGCAGATCTTGTAGATGGCCTCCCCATCCCTCCATGGATGCATCCGTTGTAAGTATGAACTCTGGAGGCGTCTGTATGAATGAAAGTCCCTGCTTTAGATTGTGAAACTGTGACCACCATCGCAGAGCATTTACCATGCGTGGCGTGACCTTGATAATGTCCTCGAAGGAACCCGTTGCCTGCTTCAATTGATGATGCAACTCCTCCTGCAGAGGTCGCATCTTGAGGCGTGCCAAAGGGATGAGATTTATGGCTGACAAACACATTCCCAGAAGGGAAGCAAATCGTCGGACCGAAAAAGACTTTCTTTTTGAGATTTGAATTGCCAATTGTTGCAACCGGAGTTGTCTCTCCTGTGATAGGAATGCTTTGCATTGTATTGTGTCCAGGCGTGCACCTAAAAAAGGTAGGACTTGTCTTAGTTGCAGTTGGGACTTGCTTAGATTTACAGTCAGACCCAGAGAAGCAAAGAGAGCACAACAGTTTGTCATGGTCTCTTGTACACTGTTTGTTGAAGGGCCCTTTAGTAACCAATCGTCTAAGTACGGGAAAACTTGGATTCCCCAAGAGCGTAGTGTTGCTGCTACCGGGACCAGGGACTTTGTGAATATTCTTGGTGCCGACTTGAGGCCGAACGGTAGAACTTTGAACTGATAATGGGTGCCACCCACATTGAATCGGAGATATTTGCGTTGCTTGGGATGGATGGGGATGTGGAAGTATGCGTCCTCCATGTCTAAGGAAGCTAAAAAATCTCCTTCGTTCAGGCAGTTTAGGATTTCTGAAAGAGTGACCATGAGAAAGCCATGCTTCTTGAGGAATTTGTTGAGGTTGCGCAGATCTAAAATTGGCCGCCATTCTCCAGATTTCTTTTTTATAAGGAAGAATCGGGAGTAGAACCCTTGTCCTCTTTGTTGAAACGGGACTTGCTCTATGGCATTCTTGAGGAGCATTGTTTGAACCTCCTTGAACAATAAGTGAAGACGAGGGTGAGGGGGTCCCTTGGGCAGAACAGTTGGCGGTTTGGTAACGAATTCCAGGGTGTGACCATGTTGTACCAAATCTAACACCCATTGATCGGTGGTAATTTTTTGCCACTGTTGATGGAATACAGATATCTTCGCGCCCACGGAAAGGGATAGGGATGCGGATGGCGCCCGGTTGAACTCACTTGTTCTTGCGAGTATCTCGCCCTTGATTGTTGGAGCGTCTGCAGCCCCCTTGGCGAGAGAAACCCGCTGTGTTCGATTGACGGTAAGATGAGTTATAATGTTGACGGTAGTGGGACTGGTACTGTCTGCCCTGCTGATGATAACCTCCTCTAGAAGAGTAGCCACGTCCTCTAGCGCCTCTGTAAGAACCTCGTTTGAATTGCAGGGAACCGAGTGATCTAGCGGTATCTGTGTCTGTCTTGATCGTTTGTAGGGCGTCATCAATGTGTTTGCCGAATAGAGATTCCCCGTCATAGGCCATATCTAGTATCTTTAATTGAACCTCTGGTCTGAAGGTGGTGGCTTTTAGCCAACCTGGACGCCTGAGGACGGCCGCTCCAGCCAGTTGCCTGAAATTTGTGTTGGCAATATCCAAAGCGCAGTCAATAGTTTCTGAGGCTGCGCGTTCTCCCTCTCTCAAGATCTGTCGAGCTTCTGCCCTGTGGTCTTCCGGTATTAAATCAATGAAAGCCGACATGTCCGACCACATTTGGCGATCATAGCGCCCTATGATCGCCAACGAATTAGCTGCGCGGATAGAAACTGCCGCCACGGTTGAAAATTTCTTCCCAATAAGAAGTCTACGTCCTTCCTTATCCGGATGAGTAGTGATGGGCGTGGCTGGATTTTTTGATCGCTGTTGCGCCGTCTTAGAAATATCAGTCTGGTCTCGGGTGACCCACTAGGCAGGATGGACTGTCCGATGTAGCTCGGTACTTCTTATCGATCCTTGGCAGTATTGCTGGCACGAAAGCAGGATTCTGCATGATTTTAATGCCTTCCTTCCCGATATAATCAATTATTTAAATTGCTCTAGAAATTTTTCTAGTGTCCTCTTTAAAGTCATGTAGGAAACACTCAGTTTGTTCCACAGTGACCGGAAGTTTAAATCTTTTTGAAGCCCTTGGTAAGAGATTGTGGAATCCACCTATATCCTCTGGTGGAGAGTCGGATGGTTGCGGAGTTGGCAGAGATGGTAATGGAATAACATATGAATCCCACGGATCAGCAGGGGGATTTTCAGGAAGGTCTCCTTCCTCAACTTCTTCGTCCGAGGACGTATCAGGGGTACGAGGTGGTTGTGCAGGCTGGTCTATGATTGGAGACCTAGGCGCTGAAGGTTGTCTGAGGTACTGGGTCTGTTCCTGCTGCAGAAACCGGTGGTGTGATGACCTGTTGCAGTGGAAAACGCTGTCTATAGTCAGCTAACATGGCTTGCAGGTCTTGAATGAGGGTAGGAGGTAGGTGACTTGTATCTGCCGCCCTAGGATAGTTTGCATGATGAGGAACCATAATGTCTTCTTGATAATAGTGTGCAAAGTAATCCTCCTCATCGTCATCTTGATATTTTATAATTAAGTCCGAAGGATGGTGGGCTACTCCAAAGGCTCCCTCATTGTCATCATCCTCATAGTCTCCTTCCTCGTCCGGAAGTATCGAGGAGGTGAGAAGGTGTGAGCGGAGAAATATAGGAGTACTCCTGTCTCTGGAAAGAGACAAGTTGGAAGCTCTTGAAAGCAACAGGAGTCGAAAATGCCTGCATTGCTGGTATAGATGCCGTTGAAATGATTGCCAATGCTGTAGATGGTACTGGACTCTTCTTTTTCGTCGTCAACGGCATCATATTCGACGGACTCGACGTGGGCATAGTCGACGGGGTCATCGTCGACTGGCTTGATTTCTTCGACGGGGCAGTCGTCGACGACAGATGATTTCGTCGGCGACGAAGCTGTCCGACGGTTTGATTCTCCTTAGCACACACTTTTTATAAGTTAATGCACGTATATACATGTGTTTCCACCATACATTTGACACACAAAACTGAATTTCAGTCTTGACTGCAAGATAGAAACAGCAGAGGGGACGAATAACTGTCCGTCGAAGTCAGCGGCTAAAAGCTGCAAAATACTTAACCAATATATTGGTTTCCACAATAAAAGAAGATTTCCGCATATTCACGACATCCTCACAAGAACCCCTTCGAGGGTTGGAATTATCACCTCGGAATATAACAAACGACACATTGGAGAATAGCCTTGAAAAAGTCGGGGGTTACATTCCCCAAAACGACGAAACATGTGTCGGCTGTGACGTCTCCTGAAATAAACTTCAACCACCCTGAATAAAAGGACTGAAATTCAGTTTTGTGTGTCAAATGTATGGTGGAAACACATGTATATACGTGCATTAACTTATAAAAAGTGTGTGCTAAGGAGAATCAAGCAGCTTGTGGCATCTGCCTAACCAGAAGAGGATAGTGGTTCTCTTCTCCTTTTAGCACCACTGAAAAGTCATAACCAGAGTACCTACAGCTAGGCAAAGTGTACACTCTTCTATAGCGCCATCACCTAGTAACATTACCACTAGCCAAGCAGTAAAACAGCTGTCCTCGACGGTGTTTTCTTCGTTGAATGCTTAGACGATGAGGTTCTCGTAGCGGACTCGTCGACAATGGTCTTTTTTGTGACAATAGAAATCCTAGTTGACAGGATAGGAGAAGTAATAGCAGTAGTAGGCATAGTAGCCACCAACGAAGGAGCTGAATATGTAATTGTAGTGAAAGCTGAAGAGACAGAGCAAGTCTTACTCACAGTTTTATGCTTCTTAGGATCCTTAAGGGTAGAAGGTCCTGAAGAAGCTGAAGGAGACCTTTTAGTAGAACCAGGAGTGGAGTGGGAGGTTTTAAAATGTTTTCTCCCCTCACTTGATGTTCCTTCCTGAGATCTTGCTCTTTTACTTGAAGTTGAAGCTCCATCATCATCCTCCTTAGAAGATTTGAGCCATAACAAGACTCTAGCCTCCCTATCCCTCAAGGTTTTAGAAGGGAAGGTACAGCAAATCTTACAATTTTGGGCCTCATCAGAAGGATAGAGGCAATATATACAGTCCTTATGTTGATCATCAACATGGACTCTTTTTGTCGCATGTCCTGCAAGGCTTGAACAAGGCCTTCTTTTCTGACATCTTTAAGGAAAAGCTGAGCTGGCACTCAGGGAAGACTCCCTTCCACAGACGTGCAGTGAAAATCTGAGGAGAACTGGCTCTGCAGAGAGGGTTCTAGAGGGTGCTGAGAGCTGATTGGCTGTGACAAAGACTTGGGTCTTTTCAGCATAATGAGGTAGATAGGCTACTGCAATCTAGGCCTCAGGCCTGTATTTAGGGCCTACTACTATAATTTACTTGTGGCACTGCTTTTTTATATACCGTGGGACTCCCGCCTCGGCGACGGGGAATGATTCAGGCTTGTGAATCTATGAAAGATACCCCAATACTGGATAATTGCAAGCACCGCTTTAGGAGAATAAAGGGATCGCACAGAGTGTGGTGGGGAGTGGGTGAGATGAGATTTTTATTTTTTACATTTGGGATTGGAAGGAGTGTCCACATTATGTACAGATGCTCCATTACTAGTCTTCCCCCTGCATAGCAGTTACAAGCAGGGGAAGGCTACTTTGGGGACTATGTATAACAAATTGAAAAGTACATTGCATCACCTAGCATTATCTCAATATTATCAATCAGGAACATACATAATTATAGATGTGTAACAGTGGCTTGCATAGATGTTTTTAACTAAGGGGTTGTGAGTGATATTGAATAGAAGAGAGCGAAGCATGAGTTGTCGGATGTCACCAATATCACCGAGGTGAAGGGAAAAAAAACCTGCAATTAACTTTTTACCCATCTCTAATTATATATGTTTCTGGTTAATAATTAGGGGTCGGCGGAATTTACGGAATTGCGTTACTCAAATCTCAGCGAAATGGTAAAAAATTTCTGCGAACACACAGAATTGCTCGTTCGCAATGCTTTTTTCCTGTTCGCAATCGTGGTTTGCGTGCTTGGGGGGAAATATCTCGCGAACATGCATTTTGAGAAAGCGAACAAGCAGAAAATTTCGCGAAGTCGCGGAACGCAGAATTTTGGGCAATTTTGCGTTATCCGCGGAACGTGAAATTACCAAAATTCAGTAAGCTGAACGGAATTTACTGCCCAGGCCTATTAATAATCTCGAGAACATGCTAGACTATTTACTTTTTAAGACTGCGACGTATGGAGAACTGCATTTCTATATTGTTTTAGTGGTGTCAGGCGTTTCATTTTGGGACTATTAATTGCTTTGCAATTCATTTGAGTAATTCATTTGGTGTGCGTATTTTTTTCATTTGCTTTTGCAATTAGATCGGACAAATTAAATGTATGTATTTAATATTGTATTTTTGTTTCAGCGTCTTGATGGCAGTGTCTTGTTATCTTCTAGAATGCATTTACATTTTTGTTGGATGCTTAATTGTATTATGTATTGCACAGAGAGGATCCCCATGAAATTCACCACCACTTTCTTTTTATCATTCCCTGCTTATATTTACCTTAACTCCATTGATTTCCTCCAACTCTTAGACCTATTCATTATCATTTCACGTTAGTTTTATTTTCTTTAAAATATCAATTTAACTAACCTGCTGTACGTGTATCCAGTTCAGCAAGTGATAAATTGTTGTGTTGTTCGACCAAACATGTTGGTTGGATGCAAGATAGCCACAGGCAACGTTAAAATGTGACAATGGGATTGTTAAACAAAGTGAAGATTAGATGGAGTTGCATCCGCACTTAAAATAAAATTATTTGGCTACATGTAGCTCGCTATACCAATAATGCCCTGAAGATGATGATGTTTGAAGATAAAATGAGCACAGGACTAGTGTCACCCATGAGAATAGCGCCACTCGCACTACGTGTGGTGTAGTCTGCTACCCTCCTGCTTATAATGTGTAACAATAGAAAACGCTAATTACTTTCTTGTGCTATGCCAAAGCGAGTGTCAATACAATGCAACATGAATGCTTGAAATGTTTACTAATGAGCCCTTCCATCTTGGAGGAATAACCCAAAATGTGCATTATTATTAAAACCCATATTTGAAGACCATGTGAAAGTAGTTTCCTTTAAATAGATTTGTTAAAACTTAAACCTTTGGATAGTCCGGGACCCGCCCTACCTGCGTACGTCTTAAAGCATGCCGCCACCTATGGCATTCTGAACCCAGAGTTTATGGCTGATAAAGCCTCCCGCCCCAACCCCTCTTCTCCCCCTTCACCCTCACTTGACTTAGAGACCACTCTTAAATGGTATTATTTAAATACCAGGTCCATGGTCAAACACCATATGGACATATTCTTCCTGCTTCAGGCTGAGCAACCTGATCTTTTACTCCTCACAGAGACTTGGCTCAATGCAGACTCCCTGCCCGACATTTTAGCAGCAGTTCCCTCTAACTACTACATCCTGCATGTTAATAGACCTGCTGACAAAAGGGGTGGGGGAGTTGCAGCGATTATTCACAATACCCATAGATTTTCTCTCCTACCGTCTCTGGAGCTCATAGGATCTGATAACATGACTTTCAAAATGGACACCAACAGTGGTTCACTACTTATGATCCTCATCTACCGTCCCCCTCAAAACATGCCCACATTTGCGGCATCTTTAGCAGAACATCTTGCCCCTTTAATAATCAATCACAAGAAAATGTTGCTGCTTGGCGACTTTAATCTTTGGTTGAACTCTACTGAGCTGGATACTCAGGCAGCTGCGCTGAAAGAGACTCTTCTAGATATGAATCTTACCCAACAGATACACCTCCCCACCCATGAAAAAGGGCATAGCCTTGATCAAATTTGGTCACAGAACATTACTCCCTGCATATGGTCGGATCACTTTCTGATTCATTTTACTATCACCATTGCAAAAAGTAGAAAGCAGCCTTTTCAGAAAGGAGGTAAAGTCAGAATATGGAAGAACGTCGACATCTCTGCCTTTATTGACACCTTAACTTCATCCCTTCCCCCATTTGATCAGGACATTGAAGGGATTGAAGAAGCCTTTTCCAGCTGGCTACTTCAGGCAGCTGACGCACATGCCCCTTGTTCTAACTTTCTCCGCTCCCGCCCCAATGACGCTCACAGGTGGTTTACACCTCATCTGAAAGCTTTAAAACTCGAAGTTCGTCAAAAGGAGCGGAAGTGGCGAACAGCGTACTCAGAACTAGATAAGGCCAATTATTGTAGGGCCCGAAAGGATTATCAGAAACTTATCCAGAAACACAAAACCGATTATTTCTCGGAAAAAATTCATTCTGCAACTGCCGCCACTGCCGAGAGTCAGACCCACTTACCGCTCTCACGCTCGAGGAAGGGGGAAGCCATTGCCCACGCCGCTGACGCCGCCAAGAGTCGAGGGACATCAGACTCCGCGCCGCCGCTCCGGGAGACTCCAAATCCCGGCAGGCATCGCGGCGGCGCGTCTGAGTGACGCGGCTGCGACCAGGGAGCGCCAACAGAGGCGCTGAAAAGGAGGAGCGACCCGGCAGAGCGGGGGAAATCATTCTGCAACTGCCGCCACTGCCGAGAGTCAGACCCACTTACCGCTCTCACGCTCGAGGAAAGGGGAAGCCATTGCCCACGCCGCTGACACCGCCAAGAGTCGAGGGACATCAGACTCCGCGCCGCCGCTCCGGGAGACTCCAAATCCCGGCAGGCATCGCGGCGGCGCGTCTGAGTGACGCGGCTGCGACCAGGGAGCGCCAACAGAGGCGCTGAAAAGGAGGAGCGACCCCGCGTCGCGGGACGCCCGGGGCTAAGCCCGGGCAAAGGGCGGGCCGTCTGAGGCCGTCGGAGGAGGCCGGGCTGGGCCCAAAACATTGGTCTATTTGCTGTCCCCCATGTGGTTTTACGGACTGGTAGGGATCCTGATTTTCTCTATTACCTTTGACTGTTGAGCAAGTGCCTGAATATTGGGTTATTGCTTCTGGTCTGTCACAATCATGCCTAGTGAAACTAGAAGTAAGGCAGCTGCGGGCGGGGTCAAGTTGATTGGCACACTTGACGATTTTATTGTCCGTACACATACGTTGATAGATCAGGGAATAGTCCTAATGGAGAGGAGGGTGTCCCAGGACCTGGCGTTAGCGAAGAGGTCCTCTATGGGCCACATTGCGCAGGCACGTACTCCAGGACGTCCCGCTGCCCAGACTACTTCTGAGCTGACTCTTGTTGAGGTCCACAATAATATGATTACTCAACCCGAGCTTCGGGACTCTGTTCAAATTGATTCTCAGAAATTGGCACCTTCTGGTAATATTTTGATTTCCCCACAAATAGATACCCAGGTAGAAAATTCGATTGTTGATTCACAAGGGGCAAGGGAGGGAGCAATCCCAAAAAAAAGGCATACTCAACAAATTCCTAATCAAAATAAGACAACTGTGACATCTGTACATAGAATAGGACCTGTACAAAGTACAGAACGATTAAGTGGTATTTCTGGAGAGGTCGCTAGGGAAGGAGCAGTTGGTCCACTAATAATGCCTATGACCATCATGGACTCTACCCTAGATGACACACTGGCGGATATATTTAATAACAGTTCGTCTTCTAATGGCACTGTTGCAAATTTAGACAGGGAAGATCCCAATAAAGAGAGGGAGGACCCCTTCATAATAACACTAAAAAACTTAATTAAAGCCCTGTTGTGCCCTTTGGAAATTAAGCTCCAGGCTATGGAATTACAATTAAAAGCAATGCACACGGATATAACAGCCCTGAGCTCGACTACAACCAAAAATGCCATACAGCCAACCCTTCCTCAAAATAATTTACCATTAACAACAATAAGTATAGCAGAAGTAACTAATCCTGCTTTAAAAGCACCTGCACCAAAACCGTGTATTCCAGTGATTAGTAAAAATTTAATTAAACCTACTCCAGCTGTAGAGGTAAATAAATCAACTATTCCAACTAGTTCTGTCGAAAAACCCATCCAAGATAGACAGGAGAAACGTAGAGTGATTGATTTACCACCAGATGCCTGCCCATATGTAGTCATTCTAACGGGTGTCCCTGAACTATCTACTCAAATGAAAGAATCATCTGGGCACTCAAAAATAAAGTGTTTTATTGGTTGAACTCAAACCACCCCCTCCCACCTAACTTGTATAGTAACTTAAAGATGGTGGAGCGTGTCCCTTGGGTGGGGAAAAGTACAAAAAGACTACAAGGGGACTGTGTGGTGATAACTTTTGATAACCCGAGATCAGTGGAATATATTTGTGAAAGGTCTAAGGGTCAAAATGGGGCAACAATTGTGGCAAGGCCGCTTTCTTTCTTTTACATGCCTGTGCAGCATATGGATAATAGATGGAGCTGGATGAGGGGCTCAAACTCTGCACAGGGAGGATGGGGAAACAAAACACAACATGACTCAGTTCATAATGCTTGGGGAGAAGAGGTAAATGATGGTTGGTCTATAGTTAAACGAAGGAGAGGGGGAATAAACTATTCAGACCAATACCGACATAATGAATGGAGGGACTTCCAACAAGCTCCGTTCCCTACTCCTTGTTTCAATCGATTCAGCAACTTGGAGGCTGTAGATTGACAGTTTGATATCCAGGTAGTAAAATCCCCTGTGTTTTTACCCACCCTAAGTAACCCATTGGATAGTCCCGGGCTGACTCTTCCACTTGCTGTGACCCCAAGGCAGGAATCTGGAAAGAACTTAATACCTGCAATTGATGTATTAAATGTGGCCAATATCTTGGGAAATGAGGTTGAAAATTCCAAAGAAATGGACACCAGAAGTGTTGAAAGTACGCATCGGAAAAAAGATACATGTTCCTTAATGTTCTGGAATGTGGCAGGACTTAAAACAAAAATCACCAATCCGGATTGGGAGGGAGTGATAAGACATAGAAATCATGGCCCTCCAGGAAACATGGGCCACTGACCAGATACATTTGAATGGTTATAGAACGTTTTGTACACCAGCGATTGGGGCTAGACATGGGAGACCAAAGGGTGGCTTGATAACGTACTTGTCGAATAGCTTAGTATATGAGAGGGTACGCTTTTATTCTAAGTGTGAGTTCTACCACAAATTAGCAATAGACACCAAAACTGGATTGCGTTTTGTAATTATAAACTTTTATAATAATATTCCAGTTAATATTTCACGTGATATTTTGAAAATGTTAGCGATCGACCTACAGTGTGAGTCTGATAGCAATGGAAAGGAGGTAATAATTTTGTGGGGGGGTGATTTTAACTGTCCATTATGCACAAAAGGCTCTAAAGGAATTTGTGGTATAATGTTGGAGCAGGATGTTAATTTACCACATTTTAAACACACAGAGACCGGGGATCTGTTGAACGAATTATTATTTGACCATGATCTGGGATTTGCTAATGAATTAACTGAGCAGTCAATACCATTTCACCCAACTTCTATTGGGAGGGGAGCATCCACCACGATAGACTTTAGCCTCTGGTCTAATGGTTATGGTCATAAATTAGTTAGTTATAAAATAATGGATGCACCACTCAGTGACCACCTACCGCAAAAAATTGAGATGGAGAACCTTTTCTTGGCCTCCTATAATGAGCAAATACAGGTTGTCCCAGACATTACATTAGGTAGACAGAATGGGTACACCCTCAAGTGGAGTAAGGTGGTACCTGAAGACTTTCTTAAAAAATTGTTAATTAGATGCCCAGAAAATTTTGAGATCTGTTTAGATGAGGATTCCGATAGTGAAAGTATATTAGTAAATTTTAATATTATTGCTTTCACTATCAAAGAGAACCTACTTTTAGTATCAAAAAATGGTTTAACGAAGGGTACAAGATGGTTTGATAAAACCTGTACTAAGGCTCTAACAGATCTTAAACATGCATTACATAAGGATCCGCGTGATGCTGTAGAGATAAGAACCTTAAGGAAGGATTATAATGAGGCCCTAAAAAATAGAAGAGAAGCAATTAAAAAAGGAGTATGGGAAGAACTTTGCACAGCCTCACAAACAAGGGATGCATCCGCCTTCTGGAGGGTGGTAAACGCCCCCCTACCATACGAAAATACCAAAGCACGGTTGGAAATTGCGATTAATGAGGATAGTTGGGTCACGCATTTTTCCACCTTGTATACGTCAGTAGTGAGTTAAGAAATACTGGGGTAAACACAGAAGGCGAATCAGTTGAGGAGGAAAGTGAACTTAAAGTAACACTACCAGAGATTGTTGAAAGCCTGGGAGCTACCAAGGGCGGAAAAGCGGCGGGCCCAGATGGAATCCCAGCGGATTTGTACAAGTCAAATATCGAACTATGGGGCCCGATACTTGTACAACTCTTTAATGCAGCTCTTGTAAGGGGATTGAACCCTTCCTGGTTCACATCAATTATCGTACCCATTTACAAGAAGGGAAACAGACAAGATTGTGCCTGCTATAGGCCAATTTCCCTTCTGGATTCGTCAATAAAGATCCTTGGTAGAGTGATTTTAGTTAAATTGCAAAACTGGGCGGAGGAGGCGGGGGTAATTAGTGATTTACAATTTGGATTTCAAAAAGGCATAGGAACAATAGAGCAGGGATTAAATTTGTTCCTGATTCAGCAGAAACATACTGTGATAAAAAGGGAGCGCCTATATTGTGCATTTGTTGATCTTACATCAGCTTTCGATTGTGTGTCCCATAGTAAATTATGGGACGTGATGTCACAATTGGGCGTGGAAAAGCCGATAATCCAATTCTTAAGGGACCTATATGCAGGAGCATCAGCTGTTGTACGTTTTGGCAAGAAGGGGGAATGTACCAGATCTTTCGGAATAGGCCGAGGAGTGCGCCAGGGGTGCGTACTGGCGCCCTTCCTATTTCTTATTTATATAAATGGTCTGGAAAAGTGCCTGCTGCAAGAGTGTGTGGACATGCCTAAGATCGGAAAGAGATTTATTCCCACACTCCTGTATGCAGATGATGCTGTTTTGATGGCGCGCACCCCCATTGCCCTACAAAAAATTTTAACATCTTTTAACCAGTTTATGCTCGATCTTAATTTAAAAATAAACTGTAGTAAGACTTTTTCAATGAACTGTGGCACGCGCACCAAAAAACAAATGAAAACAATGTACATAAATAATGCCCCCTTAGAAAGAACATCTACCTTCTCATATCTTGGAATTTTGTTTCACGAAACTGGTACTTGGTCAAGTGCGGTGAAGGTACGAACGCTCTTGTTCTCTAAGACAATCATGGCATTAAAAAGTTTTACACGTAAATTGGGAATGAAACCAATCAGGGAAATTTTAACTGTGTACAATGCGACGTGTGTATCTGTGGCACTGTATGGAGCTGGCCTCTGGGGTTATACCAATATAAAGTCACTTCAGATAGTCGAAAATAAATTTTTAAAGAACATCCTATCACTTCCAGAGAGTACAGCGAACTCTATATGCCATGATGAGTGGGGGATCCCCTATATAACGGACACAATCAAAGTACAACCCATCTTACTATGGCACAGAGTATGGACAGTGAACGAATGTGTATTAAATCGAGCCATAATACAGGATGTCTTAAAAATGGGGAGAGCAAATGTAGTTGAATGGCTAAATTACATCAAAACGTTTCTTAATGAAATAGACCGTTCACTCTATTACAATGATCCGCCTTCCATGGCAAATATTCCTAGGAAAGACCTGAAGACACTGTGTATGGAATTCCTCAAAAATAGAAGACAGCTTGATGAATCGAATAAAAATACTGTCACTTCTCATCAATTAATTTTAATAAGCGACAAATTACAGCCATACTTAAGTTTATATATGTGTAATTTTGATAGATTACTTTTAACACGTTTTAGAGCTAACATTGTTTTTAGATTATTTACTTTCCCTGTAATGAATTCATGGTCCAAAGAACTCCCTTTATGTCCCTGTGATGAAATATCTATGCAATCGAATATACATGTTCTATTTTTTTGTAAATTCTATACGCTGCCCCGCAGAAAACTGATTGTCCCCATTTTAAAGGAAATGAATGTGAACAGATGTCGCCTAGCATATTTAGTACTGCAAAAAATGGACAATGTTTTTACTGTGGCTTCATTAATTGAGTATTTTAAACTGGTTCTTAAATTTAGGAAGTCGCTTCGCTTGAATGAACTGTAATAGTGTAAACACTATGTATTGTTTTTAATATCCTCCTACATTGATGTAATACTGTGCAATGTAAATGAAATATGACTGCTGTTGCTTTTATGGTTATACCTTTTTAGCCGAATAAAGTACTTTTTGACTTTGACTTCTAAATTCCCACAACAAATCAAGAGAACTGTTTAACATCGTGGAAAGTCTTAGTGGCAGCGACAGAACTTCTCAACCTGTGGCCCCCACTCAGGACCTCTGTAACTCATTGAATTCCTTTTTCTTTAATAAAATTTGCACCATAAAACAAAGTATCCTCCCCACTCCATCCCCTTCCCTTCTGGCTGACACCTATTACAACTCTTCAACTCTGGAATCTCTTATCCTCATTGACGGCGCCACTCTATCTAAACTCCTTGCCAAGGTCAAATCAGGCTCCCCTGATGATATCTGCCCCCCACATATCTTGAGAGAAGTGGGAACTACCATTCCTGAGGGCATGCTTTCCATGCTGAATGGATCTCTCTCACAGGGTAAAGTCCCGGACAACTTTAAAAAAGCCCTTCTTATTCCCCTGATAAAAAAAGCCGGAGCTAACCCGCTGGACCCGCTTAACTATAGACCCATATCATTGCTGCCTTACTGTGCCAAACTACTAGAGGCTCATGTCTGCGACAGTATTTCAAAATTTGTGGAAGAATCAGAGTATCTTGCACCCAACCAGGCGGGTTTCCGCCCTTGTCACTCAACTGAAGCAGTTATCCTTTCGGTGCAGAATACTTTGAGGCGGAATGCAGATAAGGGGATCCACCAGGCTCTGGTGCTGCTAGACCTCTCGGCTGCGTTCGAAACGGTTGACTATACCATCTTGGTCAACCGTGTCGAGCAGGCAGGTCTCAGGGGCCCTGCGCGGAGTTGGATTCACTCATTCATTACTGGCCGCACTCAATCTGTTAGATTGGGTTCTTTCACAGCTCCCACCATACCTACCATCTGTGGAGTACCTCAGGGCTCATCTTTGTCACCTTTGCTCTTTAACTTATACCTACGACCCCTTCTATATTCTATTAGGAAAGCGAAAGTTACCATCTTCAACTATGCAGATGACTTGCAGCTCATCTTCCCCTTAAACACCAAGGACTCAGTGGAAGATTTCCAAAACACCATGTCTCACATCCTGAGTTGGATGAGCTGCAGTCATTTGAAACTCAACCCAGGCAAGACTGAATTGGTCTTGCCTGGGCAGAGTGCTCTTAGTTGGAACCCTAGCTTCTGGCCATCTAGCATGGGAGCCCCCTGTCTAAGTCATCTTCAGTTAAGAGCTTAGGAATCTTTATCAGCGAGGATCTCTCCCTGAAAAGACAGGTAGGTGCAGTTGTGTCATCTAGCTTTTTCCAACTGAAGAAAATTAGGAAAATTGCCTGTTTTTTCTCTCCGGCCGCCCTCACACAGATTGTCATTTCCCTGGTCCTGTCTAGATTAGACTTTTCCAACAGCCTCTATCTTGGGCTCCAAGCTGGAGAGCTAAAACGCATCCAGCTGGTTCAGAATCAGGCAGCCAGACTTATTCTGAATCTATCTAAAAGGCAGTCTGTTAGATCAGGGTTAAAACAGCTACACTGGTTGCCTGTTGAGCAGCGAGTAGCTTTTAAAACCGGGTGCATTTTATTCAAATCCTTACATGATTCTGGCCCTTCATTTATCAGAGATCTATTCAACAGATATAACCCTTCCCGCAATCTTCGGTCCATTCACAAATCCCTTCTGATCGTCCCTTCTTACAAGAGGAAGCGCCTCGGAGGTTGCTGCTTTGACCATCTTGCAGCTACCTTCTGGAACTCTCTTACCCTTCAATTAAAACTGAGTGACAACATCCTCAGTTTCAGACATTCCCTTAAAACCTGGCTTTTCTCCCAGGCGTACTGCTGAGCTGCCTCATCTCTACTTTTAACTGGTGCGTTGTGTTCCTTTCTATAGCGCCATGAAGCCCCCGGGCGTACGAGCGCTTAATAAATTCATATTAACATTAACATTAAATGCTGTGGTTTGTTGTACACAATACCTCATGAAAGTATATTTTGTTGGATGGACCGGACATGGGGTAGTTAAGTGTTACCGGCTCTAATACAAAATAATATTAAACAATGGCGTTTAATAAGGAAACACACCATGGCAGATGTTTTTTTTTTTTAAAGGATCCAGCAACAGTGAGCGTGAGACTGATTTGTCATCTTTTTCTCTCAACAGATCAAGGTGCAGAGTTGTGAAGACACACTGGATATTGCAGTTTGGTGAACTCAATCTGCCAGTCTAGTCCTGGACCAATAGCCTCTTTGCTTTCTTTCCTCTGCACCATTTCTTTCAGCTTGCACAAATTATGTTGCAATAAAATACATGAAGAGTTTCTGTTGACACTTATGTCAAGATAACTTTATTTACTATATACAGAAAATCACAAGTGCCATTAAAACACTTAGCAGAAAAAAGACAGTAAAATCGGTCTCCTAACAACCCATAAATTACATAGTAATTTCCCAGTCTTTTTTTCAGTAACCGAGCGCTGGATAAGTAATATAATGAAGCAGGGGTAATACAGCTCTTCAACATGCTGGCCTTGCTATGAAGACATCATGCGAGGAGCTATGCTCATCGACATCAACTCTTGGAACAGGAGTTTGCAGGCGTAGGGCATTCGTACCAAGGAAATCTGAAACAGAGGAGACATTAAAAATAATTACTACTTTGTAGAAATCACTACTTAAAGCAGTTGGGGAGGTGATAGTGAATCCAGAAACGGTGCCCACAGCAGTCAAACAAGAAAAACATTACAACAAGCAGATGTAACTTTTTAATCAGAACACAATCAGCAGCATCACTAGGAATACACGGAGTTGCCATTTCGATCTGAAACAGTCATATAGCCAACACCATCCAACCAAAGCAGAGGAGAGCAATGGCACAATGTTCGGCAGGTCAGAAGAATCTACTGTGATCAAGTCCAAATGACTAGCGATTCGTGAATGGAGTCTTCGTTTTACTGCACTTAATTCTCTGTATTTCCAATGAAAAGAAAGCCAAAAATGGACTCGAGAACAAAAGGCATCAATCGCCTTGACATGACCACTGGATCCTGGCATATATCATTTTTAGATTTTTATTGTGTTGAACTTTGTTGAGCTTTTTTAAACAGAAAAAAAGTAGCTTTGTAACCTTGATGTATGTGTCCCCTTTTTAACTATGAATATGGATAACCCAATGATGTAACCCTAAATAAGTGGGCATTATGGTACACAATACGAAAAAATAAATACAAAAGACAAGTTGACTTGTGAATGGTGTATCAGACAAATATTCAAGCTGCGCTCAGTTAATCATTATGCGAAGGCAACAATCTGCCATGGTTCCAGGACTTTTCACTGCAAGAAGTTTAATGATACATGCAAATGCCAGTGATTTATCAACTGTGAAATTATAAGGTATTTGCCCTCTCCCTCACTAACTACTTAACTGTTTTAAAGTTCCTTCGCCATTCTAACACATGCTTTGATTGTTTTGTGAGAAGTAGCAATGTGGGCTCCTGGTTTCTTATGAGGATTTTTTTTTATCTGACGAGTATCCACCATCCCCTCTTCCCCCATTAACTTTATTTTTGTTTTATTAACAGGGCGCTTCCATCTTATTTTTTGTGTTATGTAGTAGGTTGTAGCGGTTGTGTATCAAGAGGTTTACCAGCCACAAAGTGCAGGCGGCGCAGACAATGCATATTTTCTGCCATGAACATATCCATATTTTAATAATAGAGAGAAAGTGGAGTTTTTCTTTTTTTAGGTAATGTAAAAATGAAGTTCCTGAGATTAAATTAAACAAACCATATCAAGGTAATTCTTCTAATATAACAAAGTACTGATTGAGCGAGTTTAACCATAGTAAAAGCCATACATCTCATTTCATCGTTTTTTTCCTCATCCTGTAACTCCAAATATATTTAGATTTCTGCACAGCAACCATTCCTTGTCTCAACTGCTGGAGAGTGGTGTACAGAAGCAGAGCTAAAGCAGTCCATGGGCAGTCAGCAAGCAATGACCATTCAATAAGAACAAAGTCACTCCAAATTTGAGACAGAAGAGATGGTCTGCAGCCATCTTCTGGAGATAAATCCAGAAGGGAGAGCCTTCTAAATGTAGGGATGATCATAAAAGTATGCATTACTCAGAGGGAGAGTCCATTTTAGGATGTAGATCTGAAATGTGGTTGTTTTTTAAAGCCTGCAGTAAGATTCAGAAAATACTTGCTGCATACCAAGTTTTAACTGCAACATGATTTGAATAAAAAAAAAAACAATTTAGGACTGATAAAGGAGACATGTAGACATTCTTGACTCCAGCTGTGAAAAATTCTAGGAAAATTCAGTTGAAACTACCAAATGAAGTTGAGAAAAACTACTGAAGTGCCCCAACGAGTTTAAATGCCTAGTTAGCAGTGATTTACCCAATAGGCTGAATCTGAAAACATTTAAACTGTTAACAGCTTCATGTTTTTTACATAGAGATGTTGGAAATACAACTGGAGACACATTATCGGATGCGATCTTCTAACATAACAGCCTACAACATACCTGTGTTTTGTTCCGGCATCCTCTGCATTCATACGTGTGAGTCCTAGTGTTGGCTATGGACATTAATCCACACAGGTTGCACACATGGACTTGGTATGGGTCTGAAGCTTCAAAAAGTCGTTCCCTCAGGAACTGTGCTGCTCCATGAGCAATCTGACAATCACGCTCCATCTCTCCAAAACGAAGACCGCCATCACTAAAGCAAAGAAAAGACAGTTTAAAATTTGAGAACGCACTAGGTGATAAGAACTCCAAATAACTGTAGAACTACCGACATTTGAAAATATTGGAAATTAAACAATATTGTGAGGCTTAATCTAGTAACATAAGTTATCAATACAAAAGGGAAATAACAATGGTTTCATGTACAGACGTTTAGACAAGACTGTGGCACCAAGAGAAACGTACACAACACATTAGGCAGTACCGCAATACCAATTAAATGGGGTGTTGATGGAAGTGCTCGCCCACAAAATGTGATCTCAGATGTTCCCGAGTCAAAAGAGAAACTGGAAAACATACACAACCATGTGATTCAGAGAGACAAAGAACTGCTGTGCTTGATTCCAATAGCAATGCAAAAGGGTCCTGTGAAACTTCTTCAGAAACAATTGCCTGCGAGACGTTACACTGGCAATCTATGGGTGTGAGAAGGCACATTCTCGATGCAAGCTCTGACTGAGCTATGACACTGCCCAACAGAGCACACTCCAAAAGCTAGTTTCAATGACTACAAACTTGCCTCACATTGAGCAGCGTAACCTAAGAAACAAGGCAACCAACCCCCTCTAGGGAAACAAGCACCAGAATCAAAAGTAGAAGTTAGCTAAAACTGGAAATTCTATTAAGAAATATAAAACGGAAATGTAGGAAAATGATACAGGAGGTCAAAGGAAATGATGAAAAACAAACATTTCCGTTCTTCATTTTTGCAATTCAAGTAGATTGAAATACCACATGTTTACCTCCAGGGTTTGCGTAGTATCCACTAAAAGTCACTGGAGTGACTCTGGCCAAAATGTTTCTAGAACTTAGAGGGTCTATCTTACTTACTGCCCCAGGATAGTAATATAGATAACATGCCTGGTGGTCACCTTTATTTCGCTCTCACTTCCCCAACCCTTTATGAAACACTAGGACTCTCTCTCCTAACGCAAAATACTACTATGCAGCCTTGCCCCTTCAGATAAATTCCTACCAAATCTGGAGTTAATCCTAGGAGGTTACCTTACAAGCAGGCCGGTAATAACGTGTGACATACAGATTTAAATGTGGCAAATTCATACTCAACGATCATCTCTGCCCATTCATCGAGGGACTGGGTTTGTTTTTTTATGGAGCTTGACCACCTACGGACAGGCAGGGTCATTAAAAGGTGAGAGAAGTCTGTTACTTCCAGCCGAATACATCTTAAGCTCATTAACCACAAAGAGGTTCTCAGGCAGAAAATACTCAATATTTCAAAAACATAAAAAATAGAGGAGCACGTTCTTGATTGTGGAGCAGATCTCATTAGACCTCCCTATCAACATGGCTTTAATTACGGTTCATTAGCTAAAACAGTTTAAACAGTATGTAAGGCAATGAACCTTCGAATGTTGGGAATACTTAGCGGGCCCAGTCCATAGAAATGAGCAGGGTTTCCTGGCTCACTAACGGAAGCTCTTAGTGCAATTGTTTGAGGTATTATGGGTAACAAGCCAGTCAAAAACACAATACAGCTAAGAAATAAAGAAAGTACACGACGTAAACACAAAAAAAGATTTACAAATATTCAAAAAGAAATAGGGGGAAAAAAGTTTACAAAGTTACTTAAAGCGGACAGTCAAAGGATGCACGTCAAAGCACCACTGAATCCAGGAGCAGGAAGCTCAGGGTCACAGTAACCTGGAGTAGAAAACTGATATTTGTTGCAGTTGACCACCCCCCCCCCCTCCCACACACACACTCTTTAGTCCCTTTTTTTAGCTACTAGATGCTGATTTTTGACTCACAGTGCACTGAGGCCTGCTAACCAGACCTCACTGGAAGTGCTCCTTTCCTAAACAAGGCATTATCTAATTGTGGTACAATTGACAAAGGGCACAAGCATCCCTGTAAGTCCCTAGCATATTGTACCCCAGGTACCTAGGGCATGGGTGTTAAAGCGGGGCCCTAAGAGATGCAGAATATCTTAAGCCACCCTAAGGTACCCATATACAAATTCCACAGACTGCCATTGCAGGCTGCATCACATGGTGCAAACCATGAGTGAAGAAATGGCACTCCTGTGTGTCATGCCAAAGCCATTGCATCTAATGTATGCAAGTCACTACTACAGCATCCTAAAGGCAGGGTGCATTATATTTTATGCAGGAACATATCTGCATGAGTCTAGTTCTATTACTAGATATTGCAAGACAGCAGTGAAGCCATCTTAAGGTATGTACTGGTCAAAACGAGTCCCTCGGTTGTATAATGGCATCACTGAAACACATGATGTTTGGTATCAAACACCTCGTATTAATAAACCCACACTGATTCCATTGATGGATCTATTAATACTTGCTTCCAGAGGGTACCTTAGAGGCACCCCCAAACCCTACTAGCCTTCTAGTGTGCTGGCAGATTGGTCCAGTCCAGCCTGCCACCACAGACAAGTTTCTAACCCCCTAGAAGGTCAGAGCTCTAGTTTCAGAGGACAGAAACAATGCCAGCTCTGGGGAGAAGCGTTATCACCTCCTTTCCCAGGAAGGCTGATAGATCAGCATATCAAGGCATGAGGCTTCAAAGGCATCTGTCACCTTCGATATATGACCTAAATCCTGCCTAGACACGGGGAATGTCACCCCCTGCACTGGCCCATCTGGCATCAAGACAGGCAGGAAAATTAGCTATGCAGGAGGTGTGCTGCACTGCCAGACTGGACACACCGTTAGGGTGAACAGCCTGAAGTAAACACAAATTTAGAAATTCCACCATCATGTGTGTGGGGGAATACGGAATTATGGGACATGGTCATCTGGGGGTGTCGTGACCCCAGGGGTAAGTAGCCCATTGGCTAATACCTCTTACTCCCCTGTACACCTCTAAATTGCGTATTTAGGGGACCCCCTGATACCAGGGCTTCAGATTTCAAAGGTGAGACAAAGGAAGGAGTGGACAAAGAAGACTACTGACCCAAGAAAAGAATAGCATGACTGACTTGACTGCCAGCTGCACCCGACCCTCATGGAACATCTGACTTGTTCTGCCGCTGTGCAGACCTCAAGAAACACGGAGGGCTGGCAGTGCTTCGTCAATTGCGAATGAAACTCCCTTAGAGTAGAGGAGTTACTAACCTGCAGCCACAGACACCAAAGAAGCAAGAAGCGGTTCACAGACCTGCTGCTCACAGGGACTCCCGACGCAGCAGCCACCCAGGAAGTAGTAACAGTGCTCCTACAGGTCAGATCCATCCTCCCTCCAAGTGTGGGGATGCAAACACTGACCAAAGCCACATAGTACCAACTACCTGGGGTCCTGGACCATTTGCAATCAAGGCTTGTTGTGTCCAGTCCGGACAACAAAGCCGAGGAAGACAGACCTGCACATAGAGGGACTTCAGGGACAGTGAGACCCACATTGAGAGTGGCCCAGTTGTCATGTTTTCTCCTTTTCATCAGAACAAAGACAAAGAAGCAGGTCTTCAACCACCACCACCCAACGGGAAACAGCGTTTACAATGCTGTCATTACATCATGCTACCATTACAACGAGGTCTTCACAACGACTCCGTTGTTAGTACGCGATGCATTTACAACGCAAGTCATTAAAACGACTTGCACTAGAGGGCGTTGAGGTATTGGAAATGAATTCCAACACCTACCCTACTGTTGCGCAAACTGGAGTAGGAATAGTAATTAATACTATTTCTAATTCCAGTGAGCCCTTAGGGCAAGTTGTTATAATGACTTGCGATGTAAATGCATTGAGCACTAACAACGCGGTCGTTGTAACGACCGCGTTGTAAAAGCACGCGAGGTGATGTATTGAGATGTATCGAGACATAATGAGACATATTCCCACCAGACGCCTAAAAGTACCTATGCACCCGCACCACACATCCCGAGTCCAAGGGAGGTGACGGTGCTAACGAGGTCCACAGGAGCTAAGCCCGCCCTTGGGTCTGCTCAGGCTAGACTTCTAATCGTTACTTGCAGCCTCTTTCTACAGGTCCCCCTCCAATTGCAAGTGACTATAGCACCAAATCAGACGCCAAAAGACCACAGCCAGAGAGAAGTAGACCAATGGAGTCTCTACGTGCCAGAGGACCTCACAGGGGTGTAAACAAATATTTTTAACTTGCAAACTAGCATCCACTGGTAGGCGATCTTAAATAAATCCTAAAAAGCACTCCAATCTCGATCAGATTTATAGAGATCATGTTCCTAGTAGCACAAATGAAAAGCGTTACTTACCTGTAACTGCAGTTATCCAGTATTGGTGTCTTTCATAGATTCACATGCCTGAATCATTCCCCGTCGTCGAGACTGGAGTCTCCGGTACATAGAAAAGTAATGTCCTATAGACATACATAGAGAATAGTAGGCCTAAAGGCCTCACCTTAGTAACATATCCATGCCCTTTTGTAAAAAGGACCAAACTCTAGAGAAGAGCCAATCAGCTATCACCTCCCTCTAGAACCTTCCTGGCAGGAGCCTCAGTCCCTCAGATTTTCGTACGCACTAAGCTAAGTAGGCTTGACACAGAGAGTAGGTGAGTCTTTCCAGGGGAGGCGGGAGGGTTGCATGTGAATCTATGAAATACACCAATACTGGATAACTGCAGTTACAGGCATTTCTTATCCAGTATTATGGGTGTCTTTCATAGATTCACATGCCTGAATCAGAGTAGCCAGCAATGCAGAGTGCACATTTCTGATGGAACAGCATATACAAGTCCTTAGATAAGGCACATCATGCGAGCATGAACCATCATTAGACATTCACAATAAGTATTAGTAAAGAAATGTGCATACCAGAGTAGGATGGAGGGACGGAGGAAGGCTCACCTTACTGAAATATATGGCGTAGCACTATTTGTCCCACTGCTGCATCATTCATCAGCTCCATATCCAGGCAGTAGTGCCTGGTGAAGGTATGCGGCGACTTCCATGTTGCCGCCCTGCAAATGTCAATGACTGGCACCCCTGCAAAGAGAGCCATAGAAGCTGACATAGCTTTTGTGGAGTGCACTCTCGCCTTGGAATGTAATAGCTGTCCAGCTTGGTCATGACAGAAAGCAATGTCTGCAGAAATCCATCTGGAGATGCTCTGCTTGGTAAGCGGTAGACCTTTCCTAGGTCTGCTGTAAGCTACGAGTAGCTGGTTAGATTTCCTGAATGTTTTCGTTTTGTCAATGTAAAACTTCAAGCATCGCTTGAGATCCAAAGAAAGCAGCGATCTCTCAGCTGCCATGCTTGGGTTTGGAAAGAAGGAACGCAGAACCACAGGTTCATTTAGGTGTAAGTCCGACGGGACTATTGAGATAAACCTAGGATTGGTTCTCAGGATTACTCTGTCGTTTTTAAAACTGTAGAAAAGGATCCTGGATTGAAAACGTCTGTAGCTCACCGACCCTCCTTGCCGATGTGAGCGCCCGGAGGAGTGTTGCTTTCTACGAGACATACTTTAGGTCAGCTCTGTGTACTGGTTCAAACGGGTGTTTCATGAGCCGAGATAGGTAGGTCGCAACATCCTTCATGGCGGGAGATCTGATTAATCGTTTTAGAAATTGCTTAGTCAACCCGCTTGAACAGAGCGATGGACTCGTTGAGGTTCTTATATAACGAGATATTGCTGCTAAGTGTACTTTAATGGAGGAGTGGGCTAGGTTCGATTGTGCCAGATGTAATAGATAAGGTAATATTTGCTCCGGTGATGTGGAGAAAAGGCCGAATTCCGTGATCTGCAAGCCAAACACAAAAGCGCTCCCATTTCAGGGAATAAGTCTTGGTCGAGCTATCCGCCCTTGCTCTGGCAAGAATGTCTACAGTCTTGTGGAATATTCAGATTGTGGAACTCTCAACTCAGGAGCCCGACAGCTAACCTGAGAGACTTCAGCTCAGGATGTTGAGCTTGATAGTTGATCATTGTAAGCAGAGATAGATACTGAAGTGGGTGGACCGGCGGCTCCAGGGATAGACGGTGGAGCTCTGTGAACCAATGTTGCCTCGGCCAAGTTGGGGCTATTAAAATTAGAGTACAAGGCTCCACCTAAATTTTCCTGAGGACTCTGGGAAGCATCAGGAATGGCGGAAAGGCGTATGCAAAGACGTTGCGCCATGCGATGGAAGATGCATTCCCTAGAGACTCTGACTGGGGATGTCAACTTGCGAAGTTTGGGCATTTGGCGTTCATTCTCGCGTAAATAGATCGATTTGCGGCGTGCTCCATCTGGAGAAGATCTGGTCGATAACTTGTTGATCTAGCTCCCATTCGTGTGACGATGTTTTCTGCCCGCTCAACGCGTCGGTGAGCACATTGTCCTTGCCTGGGACATATTCCGCCCTTAGGGTTATATTGTGGAGTATGACCCAATTCCAGATTTGTTTGCAACTCACGAGAGTGTGTCAGCGAGCGTGTCCCTACCTCTTTGTTAAGGTAGTGCTTAGTCGTGGTGTTGACTGTCCGGATGAGCACCAGGGAATGTTTTATTCCTGGCAGGAAAGCTTGAAAACCAGGAAGACAGCCCGCAGTTCAAGCAGATTGATATGTAGTTTCTTCTCCATAGGAGATCACCTTCCGCTTATCTGTAGCTCTTGCAGAAAAGCTCCACAGCCTTCCAAGGAGGTGCCTGTTGTGACAACATGAGGAGCAGCCGGAAGCAGGAATGACAAGCCTTGAGACAGGTTTTGAGATGACATCCATCATTGCAGGGCTCCGACCATCTGAGGATTCGCTTTTATGTGGTCGTTGAATGACCCTGTGCTTTGGACCCACTGCTTCGAGAGCACCTCCTGCAGAGGTCTCATTCGTAGTCGACAGTGAGGAATCAGGAGGATACACAATGACATCATCCCCAGGAGGGATTTGAAGAGGCGGACTGTCAAGACTTTCTTCGAGGCTACTATAGCAGCTAGTGCAAGGAGCTTGTTCATCCTCTCTCTGGATGGGAAAGCTTTTGCTGATCGTGTGTCCAGGGTTGCACCCAGGAAACTGATGCACTGACAAGGTTGTAGGACCGACTTTTCCTGATTGAGGGTGAGACCCAAGCAATTGAAAAGCTTTAAACAGGCGTTGGAAAACCTGGACGCGTCTAAGGATGGAGCCTTGACCAGTCCGTTATTCAGATACGGAAAAACTTGGTGATGGCACCGTCTGAGATATGTCGCCACCGGGGAACGATAGTTCATGAATATGCGCGGTGCAGACTTGAGCCCGAAAGGCAGAACACGAAACTGCAAGTGTCTACCCACTACTACAAATCACAAGTCCCCTTTTATGATTCCTGTGAATTGGTATATGGAAGTAAGCGTCCTGTAGGTCTAGGGACGCCATAAAAATCCTGCTCTTCCAGTAGTTGCAAGACCTCCTGGATTACCATGTGAAACTACTGCTTCTTTAGGAATTTGTTGAGGGCCCTGAAGACCAAGATTGGTCTCCACTTCTTGCCTTTTTATGGATCAAAAAGAAGCGGGATTAAAACCCTTTTCCCTTCTGAGGTGGAGGCACTTTCTCTATTGCTTCTTACTACAGCAAAATAGGGATCTCTTGAAGAAGCAGCTGTATATTTCCGTTATTTCCGCTGTCCTTTACCTTGAAAGGATGACTTTTCAAAAGGAGGATTGCTTGTATCGCTGCTGTTGGCGCTGTTGGTATTGCGGTCTACTCTGGCCTGAAGAGCAGGAAGACTTGCATTGATAATTTCCTCTGTAGGAAGACCTTGCTCTTCCTCCATTTCTACTAAAGGACTGGTTCTTATACTGAAGAGTGCCCAAAGCTCTCGCAGTGTCTGCTTAGTTAATTTTTTCACGGCCAAATAGTAACTGACTATCATATGGCATGTCCAAAATCTTAGTTTTCACCTCAGGACGGAAAAAGACATCCTTGGAGCCGCAAGGCTGCTGCTCCAGACAACTGGCGGACCCCTGTCATAGCGATATCCATCGCGCAGTCTATAGTCTCTGACGCCGATGCTTCACCATCTAGCAGAATCCTCTTTACATCCTCTTTGGATGAATCTGGCAATTTCGACAGGTATGGGGCTATGTGTGCCCACAATTGTCTATGATAGCGTCCCAAGAGCGCTAGGGCGTTCGCGGCCTGTACAGTCATTGCCGACATTGAGGAAAACCTGTTGTCAATGTTGTCCACTCTTTTTCCCTCCCCATCAGGAGGAAGCGACAAAGGAGCCGAAGGATTCCTGGAGTCCTTCTGGGCCGCCTGTGTCACTACGGAGTCCGGGTTAGGATGTCCTGTTAAACACGCCGGTGCTGTATCTGGCGCCCTATACTTCTCATCCAACTGAGGGATCACTGGTGATACAGGAGGGGTTCTGCATGACCCTTACTCCTTCTGACTATAGGTAATCGATAATCGGTATTGACCTTACTGCCTTCTTGAGAGATTCTTTGAAGTCATACAAGAAGCAGTCCTGTTCTTGAGAAGGCCTTTGAGATCTTAAAACGTTGAGCAGCCCTCTCTACCACATTATAAGAGATTCCAGAATTGGTGGAATTTCCCTCGTCGACGGGCCGCCGTCATAGACTATGCCGTCGTAGACGAGCAGTCATAGACGAGGCCGTCGTAGACGAGACCATCGTAGATGAAGAGGCTGTAATAATCAATGATGGTTTTTTCGTCGACGATCCTGTTGACGATGTTGGCTTCTTAGTCTTTACCTCAGGAGGTATAGAAGACTCCTTTCTGAAGGGTCCCATGACCAGAGGAGGTGATTTTGACGGCTCAGAAGTCGTCTTTTTTTACATGATTTTTCTCCAAAAGCAAGTCCTTCACTCTCCTTTTCCACAGAGTGAGGAGATTTTGAAGGACTGCGCCCAGATGACCCATGAGTGGTCTTTTTAAGGGCCTTCTCGGGACGTTCCCCTGAGGAATGAGTCTGAGGAGATTCTCTTCTCTTTTGAGGTCTCCTAGAGGGCAACACCTCATCACAGTAATTGGAGAAAATAAAAAACCTCCTTTCTGGTCTTAACCATATTAAAAGTCGCCCTTCCCGACCTCTCAAAAAACTCACTTTAGAAAGTGCGACGTACCTTACAGTCTTTGGCCTGCGATATAGACAGTAAATGCTGTCAGTGTGAGGAACAGAGCAGAGCAACCTCTTGGAACAAGATGCACAGGCTCTAAAATAAAGTCCTTTCTTCTCCTTACCAGACCTTCTTTAAAGAATGTATTTGAAGATAATCCATATAGAAAAGAATCCTTGACAACAAAGTTATTTAATGAAGTGAAAAAACACAGAATCTGAGCAGAGCTCAGAGGAGACTCCCTTAGCACAACGTGCGGTAGAAAATCTGAGGGACTGAAGCTCCTGCCAGGAAGGTTCTAGAGGGAGGTGATAGCTGATTGGCTCTTCTCTAGAGTTTGGTCCTTTTTACAAAAGGACATGGATATGTTACTAAGGTGAGGCCTTTAGGCCTACTATTCTCTATGTATGTCTATAGGACATTACTTTTCTATGTACCGGAGACTCCAGTCTCGACGACGGGGAATGATTCAGGCATGTGAATCTACGAAAGACACCCATAATACTGGATAATCATCCAATAGCTCTCTGACGTCTAAAATCCAGGCCAGCACTGGGACAGAGTCGAATAGATAGGGGGTGATTTAAGTTTGTGACTTGTTTTCACTACAGGGAGTAATGTCTAGTCACATGTGAACTTGAATAAAAACCTATTGAAACTTCAAATCCAACACAGCTCTATCTTTGGGACGAAGGAGCTCTCCTTTACCCTCCATTTCCATTCACCACCCACCAGTTCATCCATCACTTGAAAACTCCAAAGACTATCGAACGTCTGTAGGCATCTAATACCAAATATACCAAAGACTTTAATAAATAGTCCGAGCAGGACTACTCAATCCAAATGAAGAAATACATCCTATTTAAGTCATACTTATTACTGAATGAAGAATCATTAGTGTCTTAATGGAACCAAAACGGACATCTTGATGACCAGAGTTTCACACCAGCATCATTCTCTTGGCCTCAGGTATTATGACCAGAAACTTAAGCTGATTATGGCTGGATTAGTTGAGCTCAGCATACACATGGGTATCAAAAAATACATTAAAGCATGGCCTGGTTGGGATTCTCCTAATTTCAAACAGGTGAGAGAACATTATCTGCAGTTAAAAGAATGCAGTTCGAAATACCACGTACTCCCTAAAGAGCTTTAAATCAAATATGAAGCGTAGCAACAGAAATCAGCACTCCATTAAATGCTCTCCCAAGTTTCTGCTTGTCATCCAAAGTCAACCACAGGAACTATAAGGGCAAGTCCATCAATGTCCTTTGCTCAGGTATTTCGAACAACCTACATCAAAAACCTTAAGTTATCTATCTTACACCGGTCCTTTAAAGCCATGATTACAAATACTGACAGCCAAGATAATTTGTGTCAGCAACAACAAATGCGTCAGACCACAACAAAAGAAAGCACCTGTCTCACGAAGCCCCTTCTGCAGTCTAGAGCACAACATTTCCACCAGACTCCTGCATCTTGCGAAGTGGCACGACGACAACATGTTGGCACTTTACAAAACAATTAAAACTCTCTACTTACCGGGATCTCCCCTCCATAGGTTGCCTGTTGAGTATCTGAATTGGCCCCCGGGCACGTGAGTGAATTTTGTCATCCACCATGTGCTTTAAACGCTGGTAGTAAGTGGGACCAACAAACATCTGTGATGTAATTTTGCGACCAGTAAATCCATTGTAAAGAACCTAAACAAAAGTGAAGGAAACGTGATAAATCTTTCATAAAAACAATGTTAAATCAATCTCCCAAAACCAGCACGTCACACATGCATCAAACTGAAGGCAGTTTGATACATGAGATTGTTCGCCATTATCCCCCTCGACCTATGTCCATACTCACCAGGTCAACATAAAGTCTCTTCTGCCTTTCCACCCTGCATACAGATACGGTATTACTAAACATATATTCATGGCCATTCTTGTCAAGCTTGTAGAGGCTATCTCCCCTAGACCCTAGGCTGGCCCTTTCAATCACAAGCTTAATATTGTCTTGTGGAGTCTCTGAGTGGCCCATCAGTGCTTTCCCACTTAGCACACTGCTTCTCCCAACGCACCTAAAAAAAAAAACTACAAACAAAAGTTCCAACTAGAAGAGATTATCCTGCCTCCACTGCCCTAGTCTTGAGACAAGGAAGGCACATCCAGATCTCTCCCTGCATCCGAATGTTCAATGTAACTCCTGAATTTGAACTAGAGTGTTCACATACCATCCTTTCTCAGCTAAATACCCGCATTATG
Organism: Lissotriton vulgaris; assembly: GCF_964263255.1. Lineage (NCBI taxonomy): Eukaryota > Metazoa > Chordata > Amphibia > Caudata > Salamandridae > Lissotriton > Lissotriton vulgaris. Next base: position 1,511,357,310 of record NC_141689.1, read on the forward strand.
ATTATTCATAGTTAAGTGCTTATGTAGTAATAAATGCAACAAGCCGTACAGCATTCCTGCTCAGGGGGTTTAGCTAATAACTACTAACAAATTAGCATGCATTTCCATGTGGTTGGCATTATGTAAAAACACACATCCAGTAGTCATTGTCACTTTATTTCTCAATAGGAAAACTTAAACGAACGCAATGAGCTTATAGAATTGTACAAATCATTCAACGGCTCTAAAGCACGGGATGCCAAAAAATAGCACACTGACCATACATACACAGGTACACTGTGGAAGATTGCAAAGCCCTAAAATGTCCACGCTCCATATGGAACCACACAAACGGCAGCGGTCACTCTCCCAACACAGCCAGCCACCATTAAAAAAGTACAGCACTTAAGTTCCTAGCATCAAGGCAGACATTTACAATGTCATCATTTACACAGTAATTGGAAAGAACTGAAAAATGAACTCAGTTACATATCTCACTAAGAGCGGTCCCTGATTATGCACACACTTTGTACCTGCTGAGGGCACAGGAAAAGATTTATTGTATTGCCTTAACTGCTGCTAATCGACCTTTAGGGCATTTGTGCTTCTAGGCATTAATCTGAACTTTGAGAATTGATGGTGCTGTTGGAGGTCAAATACCAAAACATCACATCTGCTTTTGTACCAAGATAAGGAGTTCCTATAATCCTCGTTGTTAAAGACATTTTTTTAAGATATAATAAAATCAAGAGAGTGAGTTTGGCCCTTTGAAGGCAGGAAGAAAACATGTGAAAACAATGCTAAAGGCACAAGTCAAAGTCCACTCTTGCCTAGTCTAGAAAGGTGACTATGAGACGTGAAAGGCAGCCCTAGGAGTACTGGGCTTTTGATTAATTTTGTAGTACAATATTAAAAGGGGGTGGAAGGACTGTAAAGGTGTTTCCCATATGAACACACAAGAATGCAGGTAAGACCAGGCCCACAATACTTTTTAGGGTGGCCATAATAAAATAAAGTCACAGTAAAATACACAGAAAGGACTTGAACACAATTCTTGCAAATCACAAGCTGTGAAAGGTGTTCATAGTTGGAGGTCTCTGAGGAAAAATCCACGTAGGTGTTAAACAACATTACTAGAAGTCTAATGAGATCGTATGTAACTATCAACACCTTTGTGTAAACTACTGTGGTTGCACCAAAAGCAAAGTGAATGCTTCACGCTGGTAACAGTTGTCACCAACATTGACACAGTCGGGGGCGTGGCCGAGCGAGAAGCGAGATGGCCGCTTAGTCCGTGAGCTCCGCTCGCCACGGCATGAATCCTGTTAATATCCTGCCTTCCCCCGCTTGCACAAGCTCGGGGCCGACCTGACGCGGCGTCGGAAGAACTGGGGAATAGCGGGCGGCAACTTTGGAGTCTGGACGTGACCGGCAACCCTTTCTCTGATCCTTTCCGCCTGGGCCGTGGCGGAGTCGGGCTGCTGGCTGAGGGGCCGGAGGTTGACGCCGGCCGCTGATGCTACTTGAGGACGCGGCTGTGCAGGCCAAGACGCCCATAGCTCGGAGCTGCGGGAGGCGGCACTGGAACTGCACAGACTGACGTGGTGAACGAGCGCTGCCCCAGATACGGACGCGCATACTGGAGATTCCACTCCGGCAGCCAGTAAGACTGTTCCTTTGTTCTTGATGCTGCTTGTGTGGGTCGACTGGAAGGGCGGGGGTCGCCATTTTGGATCGGGCGCAACATTACAAACACTTGTGGGCTTGGGGCAGACCTGTGCATTATCTTTCCCGGACCTCAGCGACATGGAGGTCGGCGATCTTGCACGCGGTTGGTGGGTCTATCCTTGATATTATGACCCCGTGCCACACAGCGCGACTACTGCCTGCGCTTCCCATAGGGGGTCCAAAGACTGAGTGACCTGTATACGGCCATGGTGGAAATGGTGGATTGCTCTTAACAGCTGAGTGTGTTGTCGCCCCCGTTTGGTGGATCTCCTAATAGCTCTTCGGCTATGTGGAACTGTTTGGGCTTCTGGCGCTGGTTGGGGAAGGAGCTACATTGAGTGCGAGAGAGTTTGGACCGGCCATGCAGGATGGAACCCACGGTTCGGGACCTCTTTGTTGCTCTGGGCTCCCTCCATCTTGCTTGGGTGGGAGGAGCCAGAGAACTTGGACGGAGACTGGACGCCATTATTGCCCCACCGATGGATGAGAGCCCCGACGATCCAAGGAAGAGTGGTGCCGCAAGCGGCTCTCCACTGGCACTGGGTGGAACTGCTATGCATCTACAGGTGGTTCCGTGGGGGGCCCTGGCTAGTGTTGGAGACGGGTCCAAGTCGACCGACCGCGTGAGTGCGGCATTGGGGCCTGAAACTGCAATGCAGGCAGATTGCTTCCATGGAACGGTTCCTTTGCCCACCCAACCTGAGTTGCCCTTATTGTGTCGCGATTTGGGAGGATGGCCCGGAACCTTGCTGTTGCGCCTACATGTCTGGAAGGGCTGTTTTTTCGGCCCCTTGATGCTGGTGTCTCCCACGGAGTTGGCTCTGCCTTGCTTGCCTGTTACCCTGATCGTCTGAGGTTGTACTGCATTGCTAACTTTCAGTGGCCACGTATTGATGGAAGGGTCAAAGTGGGTCGGGGGTGAATTCTTCTTCCATATATCAAAGGACGGATGCCCGGCCAGCTACTGCGATGAGGATGCTTTACTGCTCTGTACTACGATGCCACCATTGCTTGTTGATTTGTTGGTTTATTTGTGATCGAGCCTGAGCTACTTGGTGCGAGCGGGGGGGGGAGGGCAGGGGACTGGTTTTAATGACTCTCCCCGTCTCTTCCCTTTCTTTGGGGTATTTCTGGGGCGACAGGCACGTTAGTTGGGGGGTGGGCCATAGCCTCTTCGGACGTGCAGGGTGGGGGGTTGGGGGGGTGGGGCTCTTGGGTTCCTATACTCTTTACTCTATGGCCTTTTCTTGATTAAGTCTTTCTTTCTAAATTTCGGGTATTCGTTTTGAGGGCGACAGGCACGCTGCCAGGTGGGGTAGGCCATAGCCTCTGCAGGGGTGCAGGGTGGGGGGTTGGGGGCTGGGGTTCTTGTTTTCCCTTAGTTACTATGGGCCTTTTTTTTTCTTCTTCTTCTTCTTCTTCTTTTTCTCTTGTGTTTCCTTTCCTTTCTTTTCTCTCCTTTTCCTTGGATCGATATGCTGGGTCAGTGGGGTACCTCTCGTTGTTCTCCGCTTATTGCGGTCCTGTGGGGGGTACTAGGGTTGTCCTACGTTCCTGGGATGGGCGATGACTGGTGTGTTACTCGTACGGTTGCCGTTTATCCTGTTGATAGTTTTTAGCACCGGTATCCTAAATATTTGCTGCTTAACTGCCCTGTTGTACGCATTGCCCACTCGGTACTTATTGCCAGACTGTGCAGCATTTGATCCTTTATATTCTATAAATTTTAAAAATGAACCTTATTTCCTCCTTTATCTCAGTGGTCGCTTTGGTTTCAGCGTAACTTGTCATGCTTGCTGTTTTTATTGGTGTGCTACTGAGTTACCGTACATTTGCTAATGTGCTACATATCGTAGCCGAGGCCGGCCAGGTGGTTGTAGGCCCCTAACTGTTTGCTGATACTGCACAATAAAGGTTTTAAAAAAAAAAAACATTGACACAGTCTGTTGTGCTAAGTCCAAACTTGGTGAATGTTCCAGACAGGAGAATGATTGGTGGATATAAATATGGTGCAACAAAAGACCAATGAAAAGCCTTATATATTTAAATAAGTAGCAGATTCCTTGTAGGGGTTTTAGCTCAGAGTGCCAAAGCTTTACTGCTACTTCATTAATGACAAGCATCTACTCTTTCTTTAGCAAGCCCTTAGTCCCATATATTGAGCCAGGCTTCCCAAGGGACATCCCTAGAAGTACTATCTCAGTGGGGCCAGCCCACAGAGAATTAGGCAGACTAAAATATATAATATGTCCAGAAGATCCAAGTAGACATGAGTGTGAACAATGTATGATATTGGAGTAAAAGTCAGATTACATTTTTTACTTGAACCTTTTCTAGCAAGCAACATAATTAAGTTAACTATGTGGAGTAAATCTAACTGTTAAGGAGAAAGTCTGGTTTGTGCTTCATGACTGGTACATCACACTAGTCTAACGATGTTTATGCTATTGTTTCCCAACCGTTCCTCTCGAAGACCAAATACAAACCACACCAAAGGGTTTCAGTAAACGGCTTTGTGCCTTGGGATTTCAAAATAAAGGTTCTTCAGGGATTTAATTATTGCACTGTGCTCGCTACTTAATCAGCAGATGTCTGTTTCTGTACATGGTTGATTGGCATGAAGATGTATTCAGGTGAAAAAGGAGACTTTTGTAGAGAAGTAACTTTTGGATTAGGAACAACTGCATCCTTATTAACACGATTTCGGCTGCAGTAACAATCCATAATCTGAGTTTCGAAATGGGGGCACAGGCATGGAAAAATAGATATTGCTTACTTCACTACAACCCAAAGAATTCAGTTTAAATCTCTTCACTGTGGGGGGCGTGGCCAACAGCATGGCCGGATAGACGGCCGAGCTGCGACAAAATCCGACTTCTCACATGCCCCAGGAGCCATAAACAGCACCGGAGGACAGACGGAACACGCTGGCAGCGGGAAGGAGAGCTGCAGTGGCGGTGGTGCTCGAAATCGCCAAGGAACACAAGATTGAAAACTGACCCGGCGACTCCCTAGGAAACCAAGATGGCGATCGCGACACCGGACGGGCCGCGGCGATCCTAGGAACACGCTCACAGCCCCGCAGAGGCGGTTCCCGCCTGCGGAGACGCCAAGACCCACCCGCCGGTCAGGAGGTACTGTGCGGCAATGGCTGGGGCAACGGGGGAGAGTTCGGGACATAGCCGGCGTCCGCCCGCCTTTACTAAGATGGCGGCCGGCGGAGAACAGTGACGAGAGGACGCCCTCTTCAGTCTTCCCCGCATTACTGTGGGACCGGGGGTCGGCTGGAGGAAGTGCGGCGCTGTGTGGAGGCAGTGAACAGCTGAGCCCGAGTAACACGGGCGGCCGGGACGCCCGCGGTACCGCGCCGCACTTTACCAATGTGGCGGCGGAGGTCCAGGGACGCCCAGGGAGGCTGATGCCATCGAACCCGGCCTGAAAAGTGAAATATTGGGGTCTGGAAAGCAGAGGAACGGCCCCGCGGTGGTGCAGACACCTGAGGTGGTGATTACTGAAACGCTCATACCACACTTTGGCAGGACATCGCCTCACCTGCTGTACATGGCGCCGGCCCCCCTCTACACGCGGGGGTGACTGGGGAGGCGAGAGCCAGGATCAGGAGGGTGACGAGGAGCCCCTCTGAGGCGCACAGGGGAAAACACTACCCAGAGCCTCTGCACCCAACTACAGAACACGACTTCCTGCCCCACCACCACTGAGAACGGTGAGCCTCCAATACAAGGGACAAGCAGCCATGGGGAAAAGGGACCCGGTGCCCAGATCTACGAAGCAGGGCCCTATGGACAACTTTGCGGCACTGCGACATGTGGCGGAGCAGCAGTCCATGCCGCCAGGACCAAGGACGGATATGGCCATGCTAATGGAGGCCATCCAGGCGTCTAGGACGGACATACAGGCATCGCGGACAGCCCTAGAGGTGAAAATTGGAGAGGTGGGCTCCGAAGTAACGCTGCTGCGGCAAGATTTTCGGAACCTAGCAGAAAGAGTGACGGCGACGGAGACTAGAATAACCGACAATGAGGAATCGATCTTGTCACTAAAGAAAGACATGGCGGAACTACAAGCCTCACACCGGCAGCTGCTGTGGAAGGTAGACGACGCGGAAAATAGATCAAGACGCAACAACCTTCGCTTGTGGGTTTTAGGGAAGGAATTGAGGGGAAGAACATGTCCGCCTTCCTCCTCGCCTGGCTGAAAACTACCTTCCCAGCTGCGCAGTTCTCCTCGTGCTTCATCATCGAGAGGGCTCACAGGGCCCTTCTGGCCAAACCACCGGAGGGAGCAAGACCGAGACCGGTTATAGCGTGCTTCTTAAACTTCGCGGACAGAGACTTGATATTACGAGAAGCCAGGAAAATGGGGGAGATCCGCCTGGAGAATTCCACCATTATGATTTTCCCGGACTACAGCCAGGAAGTATCGAAGCAGCGCCGCTCGTTCGACTACGTGAAGGCAAAACTGGGGTCCTTGAACATAACGCAACAGACCCCCATTTGAGGCCACGTGTACGGATGCTACCGGACAACAATCAAAAACGAATAGGAGGTCATCCATGCCCCTATCTACCTAAAGTGGGAAACTAGAACCATCAAATCATAAGTTCAGCCCAAAGCAACGCTAAGTGCTATTTGACATCCTTTAATCACGGTTGGCGACAGACGCTATATATTCAGTGCTAAATTACCACTCCAACCACGGTCAACATCTATTGAGTGTGTGCCTTTTTGAAATCAATACCATAAGATGAAACCTTGCGGATTAATAGACCTTGAACAATAATCCAAATAATCCAAATAGTAAAAAGAGGAATATATAAAAGGTTCACATCGCTACTCTTAAGGACCCAATACTATTCTAAAAACATCTCCATATAGAGATAGAATTCAGACCCAGGCCTAGCTGCAAGCACTATCATTTGGGAAATATCAAGTGGTTCTCCAGAAGAAGGTGTGAATACGCCGAAACGCGCGTAGAGACAAATCATTTGCTCCACTTGTTTGGTCTTTTTTAACTGTTTTTATAAATATATGTATAAATTGAAACCATTGTCACTTGTAATATTGTCATTTGTAAAATTTATATGAAAGTAATTGTATGCTTTTTTAAGTATGTCAATGATTTGATTAAATATCTTTTGTAATTTTAATAAATTAATCACGAACAATACTTTTTCTTAATGTTAATAATTTGATGTGCACTACATTAGGTGATTTTTTGTTTGGCTACAACAATTAATGTTCCACAGTACCTGTTATTCCCCCAGGACTTATTAGTTGCCTAGGATAAGTTATTTTTATAGTCCTTGAACATAACGTACATGCTCCTTTTTCCCGCTAGACTCAAGGTGATATATAAGGACAAATCCATCTTCTTCACACACCCAGAGGATGCTTGGCTGTGGCTTGAGGAACGCCCTATCTTAAATAGTAGAGAGGCGGCGGGTCGAGCAGCACTAGACAGGCCGCGCTGGGAGTTGCCGAAACCACAGCGGCGGAAAACTCGGAGAGTGAAACAGAAAACCCCGGCGACACCATACCGAACCCGAGGCACGGAGGACAGGAGAGGAGGCAGATCGGCCTCCCCTGGCACCGACTCAGTGGCAGGCTCTAGGTTCAGCTGTCTGCGAAATGGAATCCGCTCGGAGGGTGAAGAATTGGAGGACTCAGAGGGCCGCACGTCCGGAGGAGAGGAGGAGGAGGATGCAATGGGCGATTCGATTCACCCACTGGTCAAGGAAATCCAGCAATTGGAACAGGACTCCTCGGGACAGGGGCCGACCATGGAAACACAGGACTCACACTCCTGAACATTGGTGTACGGGGCTCGGGGAGATTGCAGCTCGGCAACACGGAGCACGCAAGTTGACACACCCCCTACTGTTAATTGAGTTTTTAATACTGGTTGTTTGGATAATGTTGGGAGGGATGTGTGGGAGGGCGACAGGTCTTCTCCCGCGGATAGTTTGGTCCCAGGTTGGGATGCGACTGGAAGGGGAGGGAGGTGCGGGGGGGGGTTTGGTTCCTACATTCCCTCAAGTTGGGGTTCAGGAGGGATGCGGGGGGAGGGGGGCGGGGTTTGTTGAGAAACAGCAGCGACACGCCATGCCACGATTCGAGCCATCCCTACTCCGGGGACCTAAGTGGGAAGGAGAGTGTGGCACACAATGGCAGGTACACTAGAGAACATACACGTAGGTGACGCAGGGGTCACTGTGCTGACATGGAATGTTAATGGCCTGGGGTCAAAGATTAAGAGGAGCCTAGTTAACGCATACCTCAAGAGATTGCCATCTGATATCATCCTACTCCAGGAAACACACCTTAGAGGAACCCAGTGCGCATTTATAGCGAGAGGACAGCATGTCGTCCTGGCACATGCAGGGTACACAACGGACTCCAGGGGGGTTGCAATTCTCATAAAAAAAGACAGCGCCATTCGCGGTCACTCGCACCTGGCTGGACCCACAGGGGACCTATGCGGGAGTCCAGGGGGTATGAGGGGGTATGGAAGAGATGTAGGTACACGATCCTATCAGTATATGCCCCACTCAAGCTACAGACACGCACACTTCAGGCCATCACCGCCATACTACTAGACACGGCCGACACGGTGCAGATAGTGGGGGGTGATTTTAACGATGTTATGTGCGCCTCACAGGATCGGTCGGGGTCACAGCATACAATAGGACTCGCTTCGGCCCTATCGCGGCAAATGAACACCATCGGCCTCGCCGATGTCTGGAGATGGCTCCACCCTTCCCAGGAGGCCTACTCCTTTTACTCGGGGGCCCACAGGGTCTTCTCTAGGTTAGATTACATTTTCGTGTCCACCAGGATGTCTCGGCAAGGGATTCCGCAGAATACAAGGCAAGGGGAATTTCAGATCACTCCCCGCTGTATGTACAGTTGGGACGAGACAGGGGAGAGAGGAAGGCGGAGTGGTGACTGGCGGCCTGGGACATCCAAACGCAGGAAATACTGTGGGGTGTACGAGCGGATATATGGGTATACATGGCCGAAAACAAGGGTTCGGTGGACTCGGAGGTTACCCTTTGGGAGGCAATGAAACCGGTCCTGAGAGATCGCATACAAAGTAGGGTGGGAGAGGTAAGGCGGAAACGGCAGGACAAGATAGAGGGTGCAGAAGTGGCGATCTTAACCCTATAGGCGGAATGTCACCAGAAGAAGGGAGAGGCACCCCATAGGAAACTATTAGACGCACAGAGACACTACAGGGAATTAGTCACTGACGAGGCACGCACCCAGGCACTTGCAACACTCCACAGATTATATGATGTAGGCGACAAATCCGGCAAACTCTTGGCATGGTTGAGTAGGAAGGAAAGGGCGGCATGGTGGGTGGACCAGATCACGTTGGTTGGTGATAGACGGGCGAACACAGATGAGGCCATTGCGGACGCCTTTGCGTCCTATTATGAGAACTTCTACAGGGCCAGGGACTTGGGCGACAGGGGGGATGCCTTACACTACATGGGAGATATGGAGGTGCCGACTCCATCCCCTGAGGCCAACAAGACCTTAGAGGCTGAGATAACACTGGAGAAAATATCGGAAGCCATTGCATCGCTGAAACCGGGGAAAACACCGGGGCCCAAAGGCTTCCCGGCGGAATTCTTCAAGCGCACGGCGGATTTGTTGCAACGACATATACAAGCACTATTCACAGAAGCATACCAGAAAGGGAGCCTGCCGCCTGATCTTGCCTTGGCAACTATCGTCCCGATTCACAAGGAGGGAAAGCCCAGGGACGAATGTGACTCTTACCACCCAATTTCCCTCCTCAATATTGAAACAAAGATTTTGGCCACTGTCCTGGCTAAACGTCTGCGGCAGGTCATTACAGATCTGGTACACATGGACCAGTCCGGTTTCCTTTCAGATAGGGCGACCAAATTAAATCTCCGCCGCACACACAATTGGTTGCAGGAGGTTCGGGGGAGAAGCGAACCCCACTGGTTCCTCTCCCTCGACGCGGAGAAGGCCTTTGACGCTGTTCATTGGCCTTTCCTGATGGGGACCCTCCAGCGGTTTGGGTTTGGCCCCGAGTTTTTGAAATGGGTACAGTTACTGTACTCGGCCCCGAGGGCACGAGTGAGGGTTAACGGGAGGCTGTCCCGCGAATTTGCAATCGGCAGGGGAACGCGCCAGGGCTGCCCGTGGTCCCCCCTTCTTTTTACACTTACAATAGAAATATTAGCGATACGGATTAGGCAGAATCAGGGGATCAGGGGCTTCACATGGGGAGACTCAGACGCAACGCAGGAGAAAATATCCTTGTATGCCGATGACGTGCTGTTGTTCATTACCGACCCAGACACGACAATCCCAGAACTGTTCAAAGACCTAGGCGATTTCGGGGCAAGAGCGGGTCACACTATAAACTGGCACTATTCAGTCCTAAATGATCCACAAGGCAAGGAACGGAGGGAGTGCCTGCCAGGGCTACTTATCCATACAACGGAAGGCTTTCAATACCTAGGTGTATATATAACACTGGATAAGGAACGCTCCTTTGACAAAAACGTTGCCAGAGTGATGGTAGGAGCGACGGCAGAGATGGATAGATGGAGACAGCTTCCACTCACCCTGTTGGGACGCGCAGCACTCTAAGATGGTCCTGCTGCTGAAGTTTCTCTACGCACTACAAAACGAATACTACCCGCTCCCAACCGGGACTTTGGTTAAAATCCATGCGGAACTGAGGGCATTCATATGGTTAGGAAAACAACCGAGAGTGGCCCTACCCACACTTCAGCGCCACCAGTATAGTGGAGGGATTTCGCTCCCCAACTTGGAGGCGTACTATTGGGCAGAACACCTTGCCCCGATTAACGAGTGGCTACATGCGGCGGCCGATCACCCTACTTACGCATTAGAAAGGTCCAAGTGGTCGAACAGGAACATTCTGCACTACCTCTATGGTGGGACGGTGGGTAAGCAGTTCCTGCCGACCACGAAGATTACGCTGACGGCGTGGCATAAGGCGACTAAACGAATGGGATGGTACAAGAGACCCACCCGACAGACACCACTATGGTGCTGCACGTGGTTGAGAGAACTTAATAAATTGAGAGGCTTCAGGCGGTGGGATGACATTGGTATCTCAACGGTGGGCGACGTGATAGCGAGGGGGGAATTGAAACCCTTTCAGGCGCTAAGGGAAGAATTTGGTTTGCACAACACCCAGTACTACAAGTATGCACAGCTGAGGCACGCATGGAGAGCACAAAACATCGCACTTACAGACCTTCCGGAATACGCTCCACTAGAGGGTAGATTACTACAGGAACGGATATTGGGCGGGGCGGTGTCACTCACATATAAAACCATGACCAACAATATACTAGGAGACCTGCAGGTCCTACAGGACAAATGGGAAGTAGACGTGGGAGTCATGGAGGATTTGGATTGGGAGATGGTACTTATGCACCCACGCGAGGTGGCGATTAAGTCAAGGCTCCGACTCATACAATTCAAGGTGCTCCACAGAGCCTACTTTGACAGGGTAAGACTATTTAAAATGGGGAAGATAACTGACACAGCGTGCCTTATGTGCCACCAGCAGAACGGCGATTTTTTCCACACACTATGGGGCTGCGAGGTCATTCAAGCATATTGGGAGGAAATATTCCTAGAACTGGAGGAGGTACTGGGGGTAGATCTACCACGTGACCCTAGATTGGCGCTGCTGGGCATGACGACAGAAGTGGACTTGACTCGTCCCTTGCTTATCTTTCTGGTGTTGGCTTTCGTTGTAGCGAAAAGAGATATTGCACGGTACTGGGGGGCACCCAAAAGACCAGATTTGGAGGCATGGAGGAGGGGGCTGGATATGTACATGGTGGTTGAGAGAGTGACATACAAAGCCAGGGGCTGCCCAAAAAAGTTTCGGAGGTTGTGGGCAAAATGGAGACAATACCATGGACTGGAATGAGGCTTCATGGGGTGGGATAGGAGGGAAGGGGAGCGCCGACCGCAGCGGACAGCACGAAGGAGAGCTCTGATAGCCGGGCAAGACCTTCAAGGCGCAGATTTATCTGCGAGGCGGGTGGATGTTGCACTGAGGGGGAGGAATGAGTCAGGGGGGGTGGGGGGGGGGGGGGGAGGGGAGGGGATCGGGGTGGGTAGGCACACGACTGTTTCGGGGGATTTGATTGATTTTCTTATGTTGCTTTTATGTTCCAAGTTTCAGAGCTAAGTGTTCTCATGATGAGTATGGAATGCGAACGAATATGTTATTTAAACACAAAAAGTTAATAAAAGTTGCATAACTGACGGGCAGGGCGGAATGTTGACACCCGACCGTATGCTAATTTATACATCTGTGATACTTCTGATGCAACAATAAAAATAATAAAAAAAAAAAAAAAAGAAAATCTCTTCACTGTGGGTCAAGAGCAAGACTCAGTTCATATGGACTAGAGCATAGGTGAAACGTTACAAATATTGAAGCTGCTAAATAATCAAATAAAAGGAAATGGAAAATGTAGTTGACATAAGATAAATAAGATTGCTGAAGCATGTTTCCGGCTTTACCTCATTTCCTCTCAAATGGTAGCCATAATCTGACAGCAAGTTAGAGATCTTCTGCACGTTTACAGCATCATTGAATGGAGTGGCATCACCGATTTCCCCTTTATTTGCAGATACCTAAAAATTTAAATGTTGAAGATTAACACAAACTGAATGTTCCTAATGATAAAACATGGTTATATATTGGATGTTCAGATGTAATAAAATACAACAGTAATTTCTGATAAACACCCACTAGCATGCGCTATGCTGGAATACCATTCACACAGAGGTATTCGATCCCACAGTATAACAGTCATAGCTGCTTACGCAGACGATATGCTGTTATATACTTGTAACCCGGAACAAAATCTGTACCCAATGCTAAAGGAGGTGACGCTATTTGGGCAGCATTCTGGCCTAAAGATGAATTGGCACAAATTAATAATGTTCCAACGCACTACTGCGACCACACAGGTTAGTACAGATTACCCCATTGAATGGACCACTGAAGAGGAATGATACCTGGGGATACAGGTACATACGGACCCAGACACAATAGTGCGGGAAAACTACGGCCAACAACACAGAAACTAAAAGAGTTCATTGACAAGTGGATAAGGCTTCCACTGTCTCTACTGGGTCGCATAGCCATAATGCAAATGATAGTGCTGCCTCGTTTCCTTTTCTTATTTGCCAACATCCCCATTATACTACCAAAGTCCTTTTTCAAAATATTAGAACCCAAATGATGCGCTTAGCCTGGGCAGGGAAAAACCAGAGAGTGAAATAGGACACTAATAAAAACATATGCAGACGGCGATTTAAACGCCCCAGATCTAGAACGGTATTACAGGGCGGCTCAGGTGTTGCACGCCCACTACTGGATACATGGCCCCTGGGATCTACCTCAATTGCACAGAGAGCAGCCAAACAGTTTAAATAGGAGCATATACTGTTAAACTGACAAAATGTGGAAAATGGAAAGGTAGTCTGATGCATGCAATGCACATATTGGCGGGAGGGGGGGGTGTACACAGAGTCCAAAAGTGAATCTCTGTCCACGATCTATTGTTTGCCACATGTTTGTTTTCTGAAACTGTAATAACACATGAATATAAATTGTACTGCTTTACTCACTGTTCACAGAAAAAGCTTTAAATACAGTTTAAAATCTGATAAACACAAAAACATGTTCATGGCAAAAGGCCATACAATGGAATAAATGTAAAGCATGCAAGATGAATAGTGAATCAGCATATATGTATTTTAAAAGTATTTCATGGGACAGGAAACAAATTCCGTAGGCTTGAACAATTATTTGCTGTGCTAGGTTTCATTCATAAAATGTGCTGGAATGAGTAGACATGGTTCACCCATCACAATACTAATTCTACAAAGGAGATCCCTAGATCAGTGACAAAAACAGGAGCTATATGTAACTTTGTGGTGAAGATGAAACCGAATCATCAGGCAAACAAGGTGTCATTTACTCCGTCGCCCTGCAGTTGCTTCATTGTAACTTATTGGGAGCGGCCAGTGTGCCAGAGAATGGAAGAGATTCTAAAGAATAGTGCCACTTTAAATTCATGAGACATTCTCCACCCACAGCCTTTAATATGAAGATTAGAAACTGATCTCAGCAATCTCATCACAAAACTCCCTCCATGCACAAACTCTACACTCTCAAACTCCTTTCTGTTAAATTCATCAGGCAGGATGTGGGGGGTTGCTCCTTCAGCATCTCTCCTTTTTATGAAGTACTGTTTTCTACTATCACAGTCAACTCTTCCTGAAGGGATGGGGTTTTCTTCTTAAAACATAACTAAGCTTCAGGGAGATCATTCTTCAGTACAAGCCTTTAAAAAAGAAATGTGGCCAAAAAGAGCACATTTTTGTTGGCATAATTACCTGTACCAGACCAGTTGATTTAGGTACACATCAATTCATACAAGTCAGAGGTTACTCCAGTAACTGTGTGTTAGTCATTATCTCTCCTCTCCAATGCTTCAGGTATTTTTCTCAGTACAACCTGAACTGTTATAGGGAATACCTGTGAGATGCTAGACCATCAACCCCTCAATTTTGACTATGAATCTAGGGTAGTTTTCTAATTTGGGGATCTTGATTTAATCAGATAGCTCCTTGTTTCCTACAAACCCTGGAACTCCTATTTATTTTTACACACACGTTCACATGGGCAGCCCGCCCGAGTATACCACCTTGTCTCCCTTTGACTCACACCTCCAGTCACCACCACACACTTCTTTATTTACCCAATAATTTTCTGTAGAATGGAGAATAGGATATACTGCCAGTTATCTGGCAAACTGATAAACTCAGATTAAACAGAACACTTACAAAGGCTTCACAGCCTCTATAATGTTAATTAGTTTTTGGAGGGCCTACACCTTCACATTAAGGGTCATAACAAAGCCAGCATTAGAGCTTGTTCCAGCTACTACTCAAAATTAAGCACTTGCAAGGAACTCATTCCACAGGCAAATTTAAACAAGTCTTCCAATCCCGCACAGCCAAAGAAAGAAAAGATGGATATAGAGTCACATGATGCAGAAACAGACGACAAACCCTCGGACTTTACTAATACCTTGACGTAATGAAAAAGGCCATTTATGTTCTAGATCATTTTTCTCTCATTGCGTACTTCAGGCATTTAAAAGAAGCTTTCCCTTTCAGATCCTGCAAAGACACTGCTGGTTCACTAAGTCAGAAAGCCAGAGCACGGATGTTAGCGCTCTGGCTTTCTGACTGTGCGACCCAGCAAAGTCTGAATTCTGGGTTGTGGTTTGGGGAATCCAAAATTAGGGGCTTGACCCTGGTAGAGGTTACCCAAGTGCAAGTGGTGTAGGTTCCAAACTTCATCAATATTTGGTGTTATGATAGCTGTGCAGGACAGAAATGCAAAGCTATGTTCTTAAATAGCTATCGAAACGGCACTGCCAATCGGCAGCAGTGAAGCCAGCACGCTGGGAACAGGAAAATCCAAAACATAAGATGGTCCAGGTTTCTAGAGATCTTCTTTGTAGAATTAGTAAAGTCATGGGTGAACCATGTCTACTCATTACCGCAAACTTTACGAATGAAACAACTCAGGTGCTCACTTAACAACCGGTAGTTATTGTGCCAAAGAGGACTGACAAAAATGTGGAGCACCCTTCTTGTAATAGCCCCAGCTTGTGATCAACTGTTCCTTGAATGAGAAGCTGCACAACCATAAGGACTGCTGCAATTTTTACTTAGTAGTAGAGTGCTTTTTACAGCACAATTAGGTGACTCAGAATCGGGCTGGAAAAAAAAAATAAGACCCGATAATGTATTTCACATCAGATAATGTATGAAAACTCGAATACCAAAATGCAAGTGTATAACAAGTTTTCCAAGATATATCCATTTTACATTCAAAACCATTAGAGGTCCAGAGTTCATCTTCAGAACACATTCCAAAAAAAATTTGCACCTACCTTTCCTTGAAGACATTCAATCAAGTGACCAACTGTCATACGGGAAGGAATAGCGTGGGGGTTGATGATGATATCCGGTGTAAGGCCTTCACATGTAAAAGGCATATCCTATAAAAACCAAGGAAAGGGATTTACTTCAGACTAAAATACATACAACTCATATACTTCAAAAAACAAATCTGCAGTATATCCTTACATCAGTCATGTTAAAATATTTAGCTCCCAAAAACAGCCATAGGGTATTCAAGAGTAATGTCAAATGGTTCACTGTGAGGAACCACTAGCATGTTGGGTCTGAACATGAGAAATGGATTCAATATAAAACAATAGCCCACATGAGGAAAAAATATCAATTTATGAAGACAACAAACATTTGTATATGGCTTGACCCACAGAGACAATACCAAATCTTTTCCAAGTTTTTGGACATTATGGTAAATGTGGTATCAAATAAATTGGGAAAAATCCCATATATACAAAACCAAAGAGTTAAGTTTGGAGGGGGATTTATCCCCGGGTAAGAGTTTCAGATGTGGGATATAAGTACAGCAGGATATATGTGACACTGGATGCAGAGCTATTCCTTTAGGAAAACCTAGAACCAATATTATGGGACTTTGAGTTGATGCGGCTAGATGATGGGCTCTTCCTTAAACACTACTACGGCAAGCTGCAATTTTTCAAATTATTATGCTGCTGAAGCATAATGTGTATATGAATAAGTTATGCAAAACACACCCTTTCCAATGCAAGCAGATACTTTCTTGGGCTTGGACAGGGAACTGCAACCACTACTATGGGATGGGGCACTCAAGGAAATGCACTGAAAACACTGACAGCCAGTGCACAATTAAAGTACATCCTTTCCACACTTCAGAGAGTATTACTGGATGGCTCCGAGCTCTCTGATAAACGATATATGCACCAATGGATGAACCAGCCATTAGGCTGGAAAAGTCAGTGATGGAGAAGCTCACATATATATGGATTACATAATCAGGTGTGGGGTAATTTAAGCTGCACCCAGCTTGAGGAGCGACACTGAAGACTAGGGTTGGGGTGGGAAAATAACAAAATAAATATCACTGTGGGAAGGAGTTTTTATAAAGGAACTACAGTAGCCTTCACAGACGGAGATACTATTGGGATCTCTTAAAGAAGAGATCCGATAGAGGGCAATAACATAAGACAGTTCACAGGCCTACAGACAGAATGCGCTTGCCACCAAGTTAAATGTACTAAAATGTGCAACTGAGACATGCTGTGCCGGCGTAAGCACTCGACTGAGCTGGGATTCCTGAACATGGGCCACTGGTAGGTAGCATACTACTGGGAGAGCTTGAGATGGGGGCTATTTTAGTTTTGTGCAGATAGCTCAATTAAATGCCAGAAGAGTAGCAGAAGCTAAGGGACTGGTGGCAGTAAGGTGTAGGAATAAAGAAAGGATGTTGACTGGGAGGCGTCTCAGATGGACCCAAGGGCTGTGGAAAGAAAGGCACATCTACGTCCGGTCCTGTTAAAATTGCTCCACAGAGTGGCATTTAATAGAAGTAGATTGTAAGATATGGGGAGGTCTGTTGCCAGACTGCTTGAAACGTGAGGGGCAGGAGGCAACCTTTTGTCATACGGTCTGGGGCCCCTACAAGGTGCCTGAATATTGGCAGTTAATAGTGGGTGAGCTTGCTCGAATAATGGTATGCGACATTTCACCATTGCCCCAATTTGTTATCCAAGGAATATTGAATAATGAGGACTTAACCAGAAGAAAGCTCACTTTGTATGTTGGTGCTAATAATTGCTACAAAAAGATGTGTCAAGAAAATGAGCTGCACAAACCATGCTAACCATATGTGAACGGCGTGCCATCCTTAATATGTATATAGAGGCTGAAAAAGTAACTTAAGAAGATTTGGAAATAGTGGAGACACTGCTATGGGACTGTTGAAATAGGAAAGGACATGGATCATGACTTAGACACAATTAATGTAAAGAAGCCTGGAGCAACACTAGGATCTGTATCCACTTTGTGCCTCAATGTATAAAGTAAAGTGGAATATATACTGTCTGCATGTAGAACGAACGGCAGCTTCAAGTCGAAGGGTTGCTGGAATGTTATTTACCTGGTTTTTATTTTTAAGATAGTCAGATGTGCTGTACAAAATAAACATTCAAACAACCATGTAACCCGGTTTGTAATTCTGAAATGTACATCAAAAAGGCAACCTACAAAATTCAAATGAACAGCCTGCGAGTCAATTCATAGTCAAATTAAATGAAATTCCAGAATCTTTGTGAGGGATTTTTGATGTACGACAAAATAGAATAACTCTTGGCCTACTGGTTACTTCTTTTAACTAAGCAAATACTGCTCATTGGCATTGCACTTCAATATCATGCTATCTCTTGAGCTGGCATCACTTGCTTTTCTCCAGACTTCTTTTACTGATTTTCCATCACTGTCAATTTAAAAATCTAAAAAAAAGTGGACTACGGTACCCGTCAGATTAATGCCATTTAATAAAGTCTAAAAGGTCTCAAATTAGTTGTAAAGTTTGACCAATTGCACAATACACACAATATTTCATTTATAACAGAACTATTATAAAAAGCCACTTTTAAAGAAGAAAAAGAACCACAGGAAAA
Source organism: Lissotriton vulgaris (assembly GCF_964263255.1). NCBI lineage: Eukaryota > Metazoa > Chordata > Amphibia > Caudata > Salamandridae > Lissotriton > Lissotriton vulgaris. The sequence goes on from NC_141689.1 coordinate 1,511,375,695, forward strand.
AAAGGTACTGACAAGATATATTGAAGCAAAACATAGCCGGTTGGTACCTCTTGCTTGTACTGGATACCACAGGTACCCTTCTGGCCATGTCGACTGGCAAATTTGTCTCCGATCTGAGGGATTCTAACAGAGCGCACCTAAAGAAATGAAGAAAACATTTTTTTCAACAAAATGTAGTTTGTACAATTTTTCCGCACTATGGGAATGGAAAAAAATCTATCTAACCTTACCCTAATTTTACAGAATTTGTATCCTTCTTGATTTAGTGTCACCATGACCTGGTCCACAATACCGGTCTCACTGGTACGGAGAAATGTGCTACAATCCCGCTTTGTGTAACGTCTGTTGGTGCTCTCCAATTCATCTTCGTTTTCAGGCAGTGTAACAGTTTTGCCAATGATGACGTCATCACCAGACACTCTCACACCAGGTGCTATCAAACCATCATCATCCAGCTTCTCATAGATCGCGTGACGCATACCTGACACAAGGGGCACAAACTTTGTCCATTAGTATCACAGCAAATCAGTCATATGTCATCACATAGTAACTTTAGAGGTGCTCAGCAAAAAAGGCACTGTGCTGCTGAATATTCAATGCTAGATCAAAGTTAAAGGAAGGTGCAAAAATTTACTTTAAAAAAGCGTAAAGCAAATGTATTAATAGCTCTCATTACAAAAAAACAAAAAACGAAATGAAATAGGCTACGGATATATAAACAATTAACTTACCCTGGCAAGTTTCACGCTGAGGTTTCTCAAAAACCTCTTCATGATCAAATCCTTTCTTGGATTCGGACTCCTTGTAAGAGCGGTAGAAAACAGACCTGCAACAAAAACAGCACAAGATTATTTGGATACCAGATGATTACTTTGGCATGCTTGATATGCTCCATATTGTGCATCATAATAATAATATAAGCACCATAACAGGCTACAGGAAGATAAAAGTAAACTGTAAGCTGCTAGTGTGCCAGAAGAACAAGTTACTTACCTTTGGTAACAATACATCTGTAAGAAACAGTAGTTAGTATTAGATCCCTTACCTTAGAATATCTCCAGGTGTCAGACTGGATCCTGAAACTAGCAGTACCCTTGCGCATCAGTAGGCGTCGTCTTCAGCTCCGCGTCCGTCGTCGGCGCCGGGATGACGTCGCCGGAGTACTTAATTGTCCTATAGCCTCCTTGTCCATCTCCCCCTGCACTTGGTCCGATCACTTCTTGATGTCCTTTTCCCTTCACCTTAGCCCAGTCACCAAGCCCTCTCTTCCTAAAAACATCTGGGCGCGCTCTTGGAACCAGGTGGATGTGGCCTCTCTGTCCGCTACACTCGCCGCATCCAGTCCGGATCTACACGGTCTGTCATCTTCCGCACAAGCCGACTCTATTAACTCCTGGCTCCTGTCAGGTTGCGACTGTCGCTCCCCTCAGGTGGGTGTCCTCCAGACGTGTGAACGGAATTGAAGGCCTTAAAACTAACTGTGCGCCAGGCTGAGCGGGCCTGGAGGCGAGATTATTACCCCAACCTTAAAACCCAGTACATCATCCTCCTGTCTCAGTACAAAAAATCTATTTTGGCTACTAAGACCGCTTACTTCTCAAAAATCCTGGTTGCCGATAATCAGCCTAGAGAAATTTTCTCCATTGTACACGACCTCGCCTACTCCGACAGAGCTACCCTCAAACCCTCCCCTTCCCAGGACTTATGTGACTGCCTTAACACTTATTTTCTGGACAAAATCTCAAACATCAATGCAAACATCCCCCCCCCCTTTCTTTGTCGACCCCCAGTGTCCGTCAGTCGGGGTACGCCTTGACTCCTTCCCCCCTCTGACAGAAGAGGCTTTTCTCTCCCTCCTTCCTATGGTCAAATCAGGCTCCCCTCTAGACCCCTGTCCTGCCCACATCCTTAAGCACATCTACTCTGTTTGTGTGCAGCCCCCTCATAAACTTATTAACAGTTCACTGTCCCAGGGCATTGTAATTCTACCTCTAAAATCGGCCATCATTGTCCCTATCCTCAAAAAACCTGGCGCTGACCCCTCCGCTCTTGTCAACTACCGCCCCATCTCATTATTGCCCTTTCTGGGGAAGGTATTGGAGCGCCATGTGACCAGAGCGCTCAGTACCTTTGTGGAGGAGAACGGGGTGTTAGCCTCCCGTCAGGCTGGTTTCCGCCCGCACACTCCACGGAGTCCGTGGTGCTATCTGTCCTCGACAACCTCAGAGAGGGCATGGACACTAACCACCCCCAGGCCCTTGTCCTCCTCGACCTCTCCGCCGCCTTTGACACGGTTGACTACTCCATCTTACTTTCCTGTGTCAGGGCGGCGGGGGTTGGAGGCTCGGCCTTGGTCTGGCTGTCCTCCTTCTTGAGGGACCGCACCCAGGCAGTGCGCCTGGGTGACTTCTCGGCGGACTTCCGGAAAGTACAATGAGAGGTTCCTCAGGGCTCCTCCCTTTCCCCTCTTTTATTTAACTTGTACATTGCCCCTCTCATTTTTGCCCTCCAGCAAATGGAGGTCTCCGTCTATAACTATGCGGATGACCTTCAGCTTATTTTTACTTTGTCCCCATCCCCTGAGTCCAAGGTTAAGTTCAAGTCTGTTATGATCTTCATCCGGGACTGGATGAATTACAACCACCTGAAGTTAAACCCAGACAAAACTGAGCTGGTTTTGACAGGTGGTTGCTCCAGTCCCTGGGCCTCTCTCTTCTGGCCCCCCTCCCTAGGCCCCCCCCTTCTCCATCTTCCTCTATGAAAACACTTGGGATTAAGTTGAACGACCAACTCACTCTGCACTCCCAGGTCAGTTTAGTGGTGTCCTCTTCTTTTCTTTCACTCAGCACCATCCGTAAAGTCTCCAGTTTCTGCTCTTTCTCTGCTTTAAAACTCATAGTCCTGGCGATGGTAATCTCTCGCCTAGACTATGGCAACGGTCTATACTGTGGCATGCCCGCTTACAGTATGCGGCGATTACAGCTGGTCCAAAACCAGGCAGCCCGCCTGGTTTATAACCTGGCCAAATTCCACCATGTCACTCCTCTCCTCAAGTCCTTGCACTGGCTCCCTATCCGAGACCGAGCTCAGTTCAAGATGGGCTGTATTACTTTTCAGGCACGGGTCAGCGCAGCCCCTGCTTTCATCTCTTCGGAAAGCAAAGCATACGCCCCGTCAGGGAACTGCGCTCATCCTCCCAACAATTATTGGCAGTTCCCCGCTTTAGGCGTAAAAAGTGGGGGGGCACGAAATTTTCCACACTTGCCCCTGCCTTTTGGAACTCTCCCCACCCACCTCAGATCTTCCACTCTATACTCACACTTCCGAAAGGAGCTAAAAACTTTTCTTTTTTCACAAGCCTTCCCATTATAAAGGTCTTATTCCCAGTCTCCTTCCTGATCTTCCTGTTCTTCTGGGTTCAGTATACCACAGCGCCATGAAACCGCCAGGTGAACGTGCGCTCTATAAATGTTTTAAACTCAAACTCAACTTAGACACTGCCTTCGCGCGCTGACAACAGTTCTTATACACAGCTTTTCCGCGCCAAAAACGCAGAGCCATGTTAAAAACCAACACTGGTGCCATTGAAACTAGGGCCCTGAAAGGGGATGACCTTAACCCTAGTTATCAGTTCGCAGAACGGGGAGGATGGGTGAGGCGGTAAGGAATATAATACTAACTACTGTTTCTTACAGATATATCGTTACCGAAGGTAAGTAACTTGTTCATCTAAAAGAAACAGGTTAGTATTAGATTCCTTACCTTAGAATAGATACCCCAGCAATACCACCCCCGGTAATCACACAAGAAAGTCCTGAAGGACGGAACGGCCAAAGAAGCCAACCCTCCGGACTTGGCTGTCCAGGCAGTAGTGTCTTGCGAACGTGTGCAGCGAAGCCCACGTAGCAGCCTGACAGATGTCCTGCAAAGGGACTCCCAGGCCCAAGGCAGTGGAAGCCGCCGTGGCCAGAGTGTTATGGGCTCTCAGCCCAACAGGAGGCTCCTTCTTAGCCAAGGAGTAGCAGTCCTTGATACGACCCACCGAGATGGTCCGCTTGTGCACCGCCCGTCCCTTCTTAGCGCCCACGTAACCAACAAAGAGTTGGTCATCCACCCGGAACTGGCGTGTGCGCTCTAGATAGAACGAAAGCGTACGTTTTGGGTCCAGACGGTGGAGCCGCTCTTCCTCTTTTGAGGGATGCGGTGGCGGAAAGAAGGTGAGCAAGGTGATAGACTGCCCGATGTGGAAGGCCGTGACAACCTTGGGCAGGAAAGAGGGTCTAGTCCGCAACACAACCTTGTCCGGATGGACAGAAAAGAAAGGAGGTTTGGATGAAAGAGCCTGGAGCTCACTCACTCTCCTGGCAGAGGTGATGGCAACCAGGAAAGCAGTCTTCAGAGTAAGAAGGCGGAGAGAACAGTTGTGAAGTGGCTCAAAAGGAGCGCACATCAGATAGGTAAGAACAAGGTTCAAGTCCCACTGAGGCATCACAAACGGAACAGGGGGAAACATGTGTGTGATGCCTTTCAGAAACAGAGTTACAATGGGGGACTTGGACAAAGACGGTTGATCAGGCAGCCTTAGAAAGGCTGAAAGGGCAGAAAGGTAGCCCTTGATAGTGCCCAGAGCAGAGCCCTGCTGGGCAAGAGAAAGAAGGAAGAGAAGAACCTCAGAAAGAGGGACAGAGAGAGGATCCACAGCCTTTGCTGTGCACCATGCCACAAATCTGTTCCACCTGCTGAAAGGGCAGAAAGGTAGCCCTTGATAGTGCCCAAAGCAGAGCCCTGCTGGGCAGGAGAAAGAAGGAAGAGAAGAACCTCAGAAAGAGGGGCAGAGAGAGGATCCACAGCCTTTGCTGTGCACCATGCCACAAATCTGTTCCACCCGCAGGCGTTTACCGACTTTGTGGAAGGACACCTGGCTGCCAGAATTACATTACAGACTTCAGGAGGCAAGTCAAATGGCCTCAACTGTCACCGCTCAATCTCCAAGCATGGAGGTGGAGACTGGATAGGTTCGGGTGGAGGACCGTCCCCTGCGACAGAAGGTCCTCCTGAAGAGGCAGACGAACCGTGAGATCGACTGACATACTGAGTAGCTCGGGATACCAGTACCTTCGTGCCCAGTCCGGAGCCACAAGGATGACTTGGGCCCGGTCGCGTTTGATCTTCTTCAGCACTCTGGGCAGAAGTGGTATAGGCGGAAAGGCGCACAACAGACCGCAACTCCACTCGCGACGAAAAGCGTCTCCGAGCGAGTGCCGCCATGGAAATTCCAACACGCAGAACTGATGACATTGCGCGTTCTCTTCGGTGGCGAATAGATCTAACCAAGGCTCTCCCTACTGCAGAAAGAGACCTTGCGCCACGTCCGAGTTCAGACGCCATCTGTCATCCATCATGCACTGTCGGCTGAGTTAGTCCGCCCTGGCGTTCAGAGAACCTGCCAGGTGTTGAACCACCAGGGTCACGCCCTGATGTCCCAGCCACTGCCAGAGGCGCAGAGCCTCCTGGCAGAGGGTCCATGACCCCACCCCGCCCTGTTTGTTGCAGTACCACATGGCGGTGGTGTTGTCCGTGAACACCTGCACTACACTCCCCCGGACAGAGGGGAGGAATGCCTTTAGTGCTAGACGAATCGCCCGCAGCTCCAAAAGGTTGATATGGAGCCGGGACTCCGCCGGAGACCAGAGGCCTCTGATCTCCGCCTCTCCCATGTGGCCACCCCAGCCCTGGAGGGACGAGTCCGTCACAATCACGTGCTCCGGCTGGGCTCAAGCGCATGGTCTGCCTTGTCGCCAAAAAGGCGACAGCCATCAAACGGCATGTCCATGAGTGTATTCTGGACATAGGCTGAAAAGTTTCCGGACCTCAACCAGGCGTGGCGACAAATCGCCACTGTAGTTGCCATCGCTCTGCCCAGTGAGCCGGTGGTATCCAGCCCACACCGGATGGAAAAACGTGCCGCATCTCGACCCTCAGCAAGGGCTTGGGGGCGAGTTTAGCCTTGACCTCCGCCGGGCAGTCTGGCAGCACGTTCGCGACCGTGTCCCACAGAGAGTGGGTGTAGCGGCCCAAGAGGCATGCGGTGTTGGAAGCCCGCAGTCCCAAACTCGGGGAGAATACCTTTTTGCCATATTGCTCATACCTCTTGGATTCCCGATCGGGCGGAGCCGTCGGGAATGCAGTCCGGGAGTTGGAGGCCTGGATGACCAGCCTCTCGGGGGTGGGATGGGTGGACAGGAAACAAGGGTCGCCCGGGGCCGAGCGGTGGCGTCTGGCCACGTTCCTATCTACAGGCGGACCTGTAGCGGGCCTGGACCAAGTGCCCAAAATAACGTCAGTCAAGGCCTCAATAAACGGCAGCAGAGGCTCAGCCGAGCTTGACTGCGGTTTAAGGACCTCAGTAAGGAGGTTAGTCCTCACGGCAGCGACGGGGAGCTCAAGGCCCAAGGCCCTGGCCCCCCGCGTCAGCACCACACTGTAGGTTGTCCCCTGCTCCGTAGCCACGGTAGGGGGTGAGACAAAACCAGTGTCTGGCGAAGTGTCCAGACCACTGGCATCCCCAAGTTCACCTGTCCAGTCCTGCTGGGACTGACAATCACGTGTCAGAGGGTCCTCAGACCCCTCCCAATACACCTCATCTCCCATCTCCTGGTAATCAGGGTTGTCATAGGATGGGGCTGGTTCGTTGAAGTAGAACTCTCCAAGCGGCGTCGAGAGCGGCGCCGCTCCGACGCCGGAACCGGATCGAGGGAGGCATCGGGGACGGCGGCGCCGGAGGTGACACCCTAGAGATCAGCGCCGGTGAGGTCGTCAGATCAACCGGCGACCCGGATCCGGAAGCTGATCCAGCGGGGCCAAGCGGTGCCGGGCCCGAAGGCGTCGCGCCGAAGCACCCGACCCGCTGGGGCCCCTAGACTGGTCCGCTGGGCCCGAAGGCGCCGCAGAGCCAGTCGGAGGAGAGAGGGACCTCATGGGCATGAGGAAGCGCACGATCTCCTCCGGCGACGCGTGCTGCCCAGGGACCGAAGGGTATGAAGCAGGCCGCGACGCCCGCGACTCCGATGGAGCCGCATGGGCGGTGTCACCCGAACCCCCGGCCGCGTCGGGGGGTGGGGGGCTGGGGGGGTGAGGGAGGGAGGAGGGGCAGGGGGAGGGGGGGATATTGGGAGGGGGGGCGGAAGAGCGATGACGTCTCTTCGACTTCTTGTGCTTACCTGACGACTTCGAGCCCGAAGACCGATGGAGACTCCCGGAGCTACGATGGCTCCGACCCCGCGACCAGTCCAGGACCTCTCGCGGCGCGGGGCAGACTGCCAGAGCTCAAGCCGCTTGCAGGACCGCTCCCGCCTAGCTTTCGACGTCAGGGCTCGGCAGTCGGGGCAGGCCTTGTCGTCGTGGTCGAAGCCGAGACAGTGAAGGCACCGGCGGTGAGGGTCGGTAACCGACATCAGTCACAGGGTTTAAATCCAGCCATCCCTACCGGCACCGTTCGGAGTCGAAAGACTTCGGAAAAAAATGATCAAGAGGGATCAAAAAAGTTAGTCAAAAATTGACTATGGGTACCACTTTTTCCGGATCTGCGCTGCTGGCGCGGAAAAAGAAGTAGAACTGACGTCAGCGCGCGAAGGCGGCGTCTAAGTACTCCGGCGACGTCATCACGGCGCCAACGATGGACGCAGAGCCGCAGACGACGCCTACCGACGCGCAAGGTTACTGCTACGCAAAAGTTTCTGGATCCAGTCTGATGCCTGGGGATATTCTAAGGTAAGGAATCTAATAGTAATCTGTTTCTTTCAGATAATAGTGCGTACTCCCACTACAGGTGGCAAAGGCAGACCGCCCATTTCTGAAGTTAAAAAACAGAAGAAACAAATTGTGCAGTGCTGGGAAAGCAACTAGGCCATTCTCATAGAGGAGTACGTGGGAAAGCAAAGCACAAGCTTATGAAATCCATAAGTCTGCTTCTATGAACCATGCAGGAATGTATGTTGAGCCTACGGACTTTCATGTTATTTCACATTTATTTTATGAGCGGTAGTCTGTACACAATATACATGGAGAATGCGGTCCACAGGTGTTTTAAGAGATATCCAGTAATTACCTGGAAGTGGTTAAAAACATACAGAAAGTTATGTGGTGTTAAATTTGATGACCAGTGCCTGGTGAAATGGTTGCAGCATATCAGGTATGCAAATAACTATGCGCAAAAATGCCGTCACTGTATCACTCAAAACATATATCGTGGCAGGAGAGCGTACAACGAGCAGTGATGGACAGGAGGTAGATACTCCTCTATCATGGGATGCGACCACAAACTATTGACAAATGGGGCATGGATGATGGCCCAGTGACCAGATAAACGGGGAACAGCCCCATAGAAAGTGATGCAAATATGAATTGTGGTATATGATTCTGGGAGGGGGGTGGGGGGGAGGTTAGGAGAGGTTATAGTGTGCAGGAATCACATGAGTGAAGTTGTGCAGGCGTTGCATAGGGCCAATTCCCAATGCATAAAAAAGGGGCCTTTTTATTCATGTCAAAAGCGCTAGTATGCTTTGAAGTGTTCTTTTTCTGCTTCCTGAACTCCAACTTCATAGTGAGATCTTTGTAGGAAGCACAGGTTCCATATCAATTCCGATCAGGCTTGTGGTAGGCTAAAATGGCACTGGAAACTCCTACAAGCTACGACGCACAGACATCCAAACAATTATCGCCTACACATTTTTATGCCAGATTATATTCAGTTCATATTGATTAGAGCATCCCTTGCAAATGGCATGAACGCTGGAAAAATATAGCAGAAACCTCTTCAAAGAGCTAAAAAAGAAGGTTTAACCGCTATAATAGTTGTAGAACCAGGTTCCAATCCAAAAGAAATATAAATGAAGATTTAGTGCTTTTTTGTGCATACGAAATAAAACTATAAAAACAGCTGAGCGAGTGGATTGTAATACTTTGTCCCCGTTTGTACATGCCGACACCCATTCAACACCCAACAACTTATAACAGAAATCCAAACTTAAAAAAGGGCTTCCTTCACCATAAAAGAAGGATACTAACCTGAAGAAACCCCGGTCAACCGCTGAACGGTTTATGATGACAGAGTCCTCCTGGTTGTAGCCAGTGTATGAAGCAATTGCTACAATGGAGTTGATGCCTGAAACACATACAGAATAAATGAAACTCAACAAGCAACCTTGGTTCATAGTAACTTTGTTGACGCAAGAATAGCATTAAATGTAATTTATTGTATAAACACAACTAAGCTCATTAAAGTGCTCAGCTCGTCATGAGGCACGGTTGAGCTGTGCTTATGACGAGCTGAGCTCGTCATGAACAATGGGAAAAATTCATAGTCCGCATAGGAGGGGAAAACCATCAGCAGCGATGGTGTTAACTAAAGTAACTCATTCTGAGAAAGTATATTTTGATACCTTGTTGGTTCTAAAATAAAACAACTGTATATTTTTATATAAAACATTGGCCTAGAGTTCAGTTCTTGAGTGTGTGAGACCATTTTCTGACTGAGGGACTGTGGACTCCGTACACACTGTACCTTACTTTGGTCCAGTATACACAGAGCCACTTTCTTACAGTGGCAAAATGCAGTCAGAGAGGCGGCAGCAGCAGATAACGGGTTACGCAATGGCAAAGAGGCAGAGCAGTTTACACCTGAGCTGGTTCACAGACTGCTGAATTTGAAACAGCATGGTTGCTAGACTGTGCTGTCGTGTTTCCTGCATGGCCCATTGAAGTTTTCCCTATGTAAGCCTAGCTGTACATGTTGTAGGCCTCATTTTCCTTTGCACATATTACTATATAAACACGCCTGCCTTTGCGCCACATTGTACTTCCACACGGAACCTGCATATGTTTTTGCGTACTGTTCCTGAGATTTAGTTGGCGCACCATCAACAAGGTCAAACAAGGTCTCTTCTTGTTCTTTCTGGCCAGGCACTAGCACCGAAAGATAAAACAAGAATGCAGCTGTTCTTTATGGGCACACATATCCTATCATATAGATGAGTATATGAGTCACAAACACACATGGAACGAGAGTTCTGAGACAAGAGCACTGCGTCTGCTGAGATGTAGAGCGCCCATCTGTGTATGCTAAGGTACGGGTAATCCCAGAGATCTTTCATATAATCATTTAGCATTAGTAGCAAGGGAGGGGGGGGGGGGGTGGGTTAGGTCACTGTCCTATAAAATGACAGCACTTTCATGGTATATGGATTATGCTAACACTATTTTTATTATGAATTTGCTTTCTAATTGTGCCACGTATACTGCATTTCAGAGCACAGTAGTTTGAGTAATTATAAACTTTCTTCGTGTCTCCTCGTTATCTCATTCTGGGCAAGTATGAGCGAGAGCGAAAGGGTGTGTACTGTACCATGATCCCTGAAAGGGTCGAGAGGGTTGTGTTCTGTGGGTTCCAAGTCACTTGTTTCTCTGGTAAAGTTTGGAGAGCAAGTGAGGCCCTATAGCTAGTCTGACCCGGACACATGGACACTGAGGTGGTATGGTGACTCAGTCCCTACATACTGATGTTTTATGATTCCAAGCATAGTTCTGTTACAGAGCAGAATCCCTGCAAAAGTGCCTAAAGTGCTCAATTATTCGGTGTTCCAACATTGGTAAATATGAGTGCTTTATTGAACACATTGTATCACGACTGCATTGGGAGTACATGTTGAAAAGAAAAAGGTGGCAAGTCCATCTCAGTGTAGGCCACACGTCAGTATAGCAATCTGGAACAAATTTAATAAGACCAAAAGGCCTACTTTATTTCCATCACCATTTACACCCACTTTATAAAACCTAGCTCAAGAAACTCACGTTTTAGGTGCACAGAAAATTGGGAAAAAATGGGGATACTTTCAATGAAGGTGTTGCAATATTACTTGTGCAGTACATGGATGACTTTGATTGGGAGAAAGGGAAATCTTGTTACAGCCAGTCAAGGCATTTGTTGAAGAATAGTAGGTAAGTGCGGGAGGAGACCTCCTCCTGACAGTGCTGTGGCTTCTCCTGCTGTTGCCCCCCTTTCACCTCAATAGTGGGAAAGTGGCAATGTGCCTGTATGAGTTTCAAAGTGCATGGAATGTGTAGTCTATGAAATGCACTGTTAGGTGAAGACTGGAAAAATTGTGTGTGAAAGTATAGATACATATCACAAATGTAAGGGGAAAAAATAACAGGTGTGGCACTTCACAGAAAGGACTGGTCAGCACACATGATATTTTTTATGAGCTTCCTTAGTTATTAATGATGTGGAACAATCTTACGTGAAATGGTGCAATGTCCTGGTCTAAATCAAGCTCACACTAATGCATGCGGTTGTGCCCGCTGCAGACAGGGACAATGAACTAAGATAAAAATAGTGCGCCTTCCCTACAGCAGACACTAACTTGTATGCACCAGAAAGAATCTGTACGCCTTTCAATGCGAATGGCCTGTGGCAGGACTTTGAGAGAGGTTCAAGGATTCTGCCACAGGCTGGTGCAGTGTATTTCCACCCACCAGACAGCACCTTAAGGGTGCACTGACTGCTGCTTCAGTTGTGGCTTATTCGTCCCGACACTTAATCTGTAATAAGGAGACAACACGCCCTAATGTAAACGATGGTGTGCATCAGGAATGCTCTCCGGGAATCCATGTCACAGAAGGGGCTGGTGGTATTTAGTCTTGGATACTCCTGATGCAGTGCCAGATGCAGTCATCAATAAAACGTGTAGCAATTAATTTTTTTAGATGAAACACTAGGGTAGGAGTTATGATTCTACGCTTTGATAGGCTATTATGGTACTAGTAGCAAAAAACATGATTGGCGTATCCATTTTGGTGGGGGGGGTTACATGATTACATCAAATCTTACACAGCATACGTCCCAGTTCTTCCACTAATTACATCGGAGGCATGCCTTGGAGAATTATTGCAGTGCTCTTGAAGCAATCCCAAATTATAATCCACCGGAGGGAAAAATGGTAAAGGAGGAATTGGAAGAGAAGAACATTCCCGGACTTCACACTCATTGTTGATTAATTCCCCAGACCCACTCCTGGCCCTAAAAGCAAACCAAATGTGAAGAAGATGCGGGCTCAACAGACTATGACGAGTGGTTGGAGGCCATGATGGCAGTGCGTATCATGGCAATCTCTTCCCACCTCATGTTAATTCAATTTAAATATTTCCACAGATTTTGCCATACCTCTGTCTGCTTATGGAATATGGGCAAAATCTCAGACCTCTACTGTAAAATCCCTTGGGCCACATATTTCCATGTCAACTGGTAATGTCCAAATATACCACGATACTGGCTGGAGACTGCTAAAACTATGGCTGTGGTGAGGCAGGAGATTATAGATCATTGTGGATGGGCTGGGAGGCCGGTGTAACATCAGAACCCTGGTTGGAATGGGACTATTAATAGGGAAGAGAGGCCTAACTAGACATCGGAGGTTTGAGGCGGCTCCATCAAAGTGAGAATGAATAAGACAAATAAACTTCTGTGCTACACTACAGAGCCTGAAGATGCCCTTCAGAAAATGCCAAAATGTAGGCCAAATGGTCGGACTATTCACAGAATTCTTTAAAAAAGTAGGAAAGGCTGTAAGATTTTTTGAATTATCTCCTATACATTTGACCCCATCCCCTATAAATATGAGGTCTAATGCAGGGTACGTCATAAATGAGGTGTATTCTTGTGATGACTTGTGTATGTTTACTATTAAAACATTTCAAAGTTGTTGTTTTTTAAAAACGGTTGGAACTTGCTGGACATTGAAAAATGTATTCACTGCCTACAAACTGCAAGAGACTGGTTCACAACTTTCCTTTTATTTACTCATTTGAGGGCTCATTCATATTCTAAATGATTGTTTAGCCTCCGGTGTTGATGGAAGATTACAATATTTATAGTTTCTGATTGTTTATGGATGCATAAAATTATACTTCTTGAATCTGTGTGGTTTCTGAAGGTACTGCACTAAAGAACGAATGACTGCTACAAGACCAAAAAAGCGCTATTAAGAGAAAAACCAAATGAAGGAGTTTGCTTGCAAAAATGGGAGTGCTTGTGTCATTGAAATTTAAGTTGGTAAATGAAAACTGTAAGTCTACTTTTTGTACCAGTGAATGGTGAGCGAAGATGCAAACGAATTTAAAATGATCACTTTATCAGAATATTTTGGCTAGAGATCCCTCAATATTTGGCTCCTGAATTTTTGGATATTTGAAACAGCTGCTGCTGGCATGTGAGGGTAAAGTCGTCCGCTCAATCTGAATGCATCCACATATTTCATTACCTCAGGATGGACAAGCAAAAGGGAAGCTATGATCCACACTGAGTAAGGGATTGAGGCCAACCGAATTACTTCATTCAAGATGGAAAATGCAAAGTCTACTACAAGGACCACTCGTTTCTTGGACAAAGACAGATTGGAGTAAAATAAATATAGCATTTATCTACAGTATAGTAGAGCTTCCGCTAATACACCCTTGATGCAAAAGGCCATAACCAAGACCTATTTAAAAGGGGGGTTTGAAAGCAAACTTTTGCCTCATGCTCGTCGCTCAAAGACCAAAGAGATTAGTGGGAGATACAGTTGGGAAAGTGCTACAATGAAGGAACAACAGTTTTAATACAGAGTCATGTCCATTTCTTAGGATTCACGTATAGTAACATTCTTGTACAGGCTGCTTAGTTCAAAGACTTAGAGGTTTCAGCTCCTTTGCAATTGCAAATTAGGTTCAGTTGCACCAGCAGTGCTGGGTGGAGTCTGTTCCATGCCCAATGCAAAGTGTTCCCACTGATGTAAACTTTGAGGCAGAATATAAGCACATTCATATATACATTCATTGAAATAAACCCACACAATCTGCTGTACGTGACTTCAAAGTTTCTAGGTAGCCACTATTGTAGAGCATTTGGCCTGATGCCGCTAAACACAGAGCAATATAAACAATTTCTATGTATATGTACTCGGTAAGGCCTTACCTGCTGGCAGCTCTCGGAAACGCAAGTACTCCATGGAACGTGTAGTTACCAGTGGCTTTTGCGGATAGTACAAAACATGGGCCAGTGTGTCCATACGAACATGAAAGTTTGTAATATATACTCCCATGGCTTGCTTCCCCATAGCAGACTGGTAAGTGTTCCTAGGAGACTGGGAGAATGATCAGCACTTGTTAAATGTTAAAATTAAAGTGAAAATCAAAATATGTAAATTCACAACAAAGTTTTGTCACTAAAATTGTGTTGCCTAGAATCCGTTTTAGAGAAGAGGATAGCAATTTATTCAAAGCATGAAGTTCAACTTCTCAAGTATTCACCAACCTCAGCGAAAATCCAGGTTTCTTCTTTCAACAAACTGGGAGTTGAGGTTGGGAAAGGAGTGTGAGCGAAGATAATAATTGCACGCTCTCATAGCTATCCAAAGACAGCACATAAATAGTCCCCCCTCTCAGCCAGCAGTGTGCAATACCTTAGGGACTGCTGTGGGAAGGTCATGTTGCACTATGGCACTAACACACTTCACCAAAGGGCCACTAGTCGTCAATGGAGGGAGTAGACATCATACATAAAAGCACCTCAGCACAATATCATGTGTGTGCTGAAGTGCTTTTCCAGAAGGATAGTACACTGCAAAAACTGGTAAACTCCCACATTAGGTTGCATGGGTTAAACTGAGAAACAGTTGACAACAGTTTTTGTTATTTACAACTGCAGCATCTGTTGCTATAAGGAGCAAACTTTTCAAGAAAGGGTAGTGAGGTACTAAAGAAGCCATAGAAGTAAAAAGAAAAAAGGTGAAACCAAGATAAGGAATAAAAAAGTGAGTGATTAAAGGAAGTAAATAATAGGAAAGCCTGATAAAGTTTTTATCTGACAACCTATTTTCTTAGAGTTAGAATCTTAGTTTGCTCCCACTTAACCAGCTGGATTTGTAACAAGAAAGTCCATGACTAAACACAGTGACCTGACCACATGAAACAAGGTGGCAACCCTATATAAAAAGCAATGGGTTGTAACAGACTTTTAAACCAGAAGATCTGGATGTTAAGATAATCTTAGGAACTTGACAAAAGTTAAGTAATATACCTAAGGTCATGCATCTTTCTGTACTTCAGTTTTACCAAATTCAAAAGGGTTTAACAGAAAAAGGCAATTAAATCTGCCAAAGACGGTGTAAATTTAAAAACTGGCCAATGAAAAATAGAAACCTGCTTTTCATCTGAGACCAGACAAATACAAGACAAATAGTAGCAATATAGTTTTTTTCACACTGAAACCAGTGGTGTTCCTGAAGTGCCATAAAAAACATACAGTGTCCCACGAACAAAGGTGTGCCTCGCATTTGTGATGGATACAGTGGATAAAGTGCATACATAGACCAAATTCAGATAGCATGTAATACAGAATACACTGGCATAAGTGTCAAAGCCTGAAAGGAGTACCATGCTTTAGGGTTTGTGCTGGCCATGGGTAAGAGTTCTTCACACTATCGTAGAAACTTGAAAGCTGAACGCATATTCCACTAACCCCATCATGAATGCAAGAAATACTTTAACAGTAAAGCCACTTTGAATAGAAACTCACCTGATTATGATCGGGAAAGGGTATAATAGATGCGCACACTCCAAGAATCATGGAGGGGTGAATCTCACAATGAGTGTAGGTTGAGCAGTACGCTACTCCCTTTTCCTGCAAGTCATCGGGAGTCATTGCCAGCATTACAGTTTCTTCTTCAAGTGTATCGATGTACTCTACTACACCACTGGCCACAAGATCCTGCCAACTAAACAAAAGCAACAACTTAGCACACCCACAATAAAAATTAAAAACATTACTGGGCATGATAAACCATACCCAGAACAAAAACAAAAACCACCTGGTCAAAGCATAAGCAACCCCCAAATTCTTAAAGATCCCTGGAAAACCTATTCCCCAGTCATGATGACGTCTGCAAATTATAGCATGAACGCTTAAAATATCTACACCCAGAAGTTGCATATCAACTGGACCTTGTTGCGGTATTCAACGGTCAAGTCGCCTTCTTTGGTTAATGCATAATAATCCAAGTCATTAGAATATAATTCTCACTTGATTGACCCTGGTTCTTATCCTTGCCCAAGTTCAGAATCAGGTTTTGCTCCATTCAGTGTGACAAAGCGTCACCGCATTATCATCTAGTCTGTTAAAGTCTCTCATTTAGAAGTAGCACCGGTTCCACCTTTTGGTGACCTCCTAATTGGGGCTCATTGTTGATTTTCAAGGAGAAGAATTAGGGATTTTTTCTTTTTTTAAACCAGGCCTTGTCTGAAGCTGTGCAGGATAGGCTGTCCACTGGGAGAGGAAATATCTCAAGTGTTCATCAGTGAGCTGCTCACTCGTCACTCACTCCCCAGATGCAATCTCAGTATTTTACTCGAAAGCTCATGAAAAGAGATCTTGGTCATATAGCACCTTTGAACTCTTCAGCATCTGAGCCTAAAAGGTGCAGGTAAAAATCAGTTTCTACACAAGCATACTGTTCCGCATCACACTCGCACATATAGCGGAAATTCTGGTGGAGAACTGTAGTCTTGGATAACAAATTCAGTAGCACTAATTGACGTCTTCACTGCACCACTGAGGCCTCCAAGTATTGGCAAGCTGTCTTTTAGAGAGGGGAGGAGGGGGGGAGCACACAGATGTGCACAAGGAAACTGCACAAACTGAGGAGACCCCTCCCGCCCCCACCACCTTACAGCTCATATAGCTCCAGTATGCAAGTCAACTCAACCTGGTAGTCATGGACATATTTTTGGGGACTTGTTCGCTAGGCAGAGGGGGCACTCCAGGGGCATTCCTGGCCCTAACTGCACCATCCTCGGTTAATACCTCAGGCTTCATAACCAGTTACCAGCCACGCACACTATGAAGGAGGCAGCTCTGTTGGTAATAGACATTCCAACCTTCGAAACATTAAGAAGACACCACTGTACAGTCACTCATACACTAAAAATAGAGGTTTTGGGGCACTTTACATGCAGGTATTTCTGTGTGATGGCTTGAGGGCACCTCACACCAGACCCAAAACATAAACAAGCATTTACAATGCAATGGTTTTGCCTTTGTTAAAGTTAGAGCTATTGCCATTGCTCTTGACATTATTTTTATTTATGTTTTTTTAACATAAATAAATGGCATTGTCATTTACAATGCCACTAGCTTTATCTATCGCAAATGACACACACAAACACACACAGAGCCGCCCCACACACACCCCCACACAGAGCCCCGCACACACAGCCCCCCACACATACAGCCACACAGAGCCCCCCACACACACAGCCACACAGAGCCCTCCACACACACAGCCACACAAAGCTTCCTACACACACAGCCACACAGAGCCCTCCACACACACCAACACAGCACAAGCAGGCAACAGGGGCAGACGGAGGCACAAGCAGGCAACAGGGGCAGACGGAGGCACAAGCAGGCAACAGGGGCACACAGAGGCACAAGCAGGCAACAGGGGCCCACAGAGGCACAAGCAGGCAACAGGGGCCCACAGAGGCACAAGCAGGCAACAGGGGCCCACAGAGGCACAAGCAGGCAACAGGGGCCCACAGAGGCACAAGCAGGCAACAGGGGCACACAGAGGCACAAGTGGGCAACAGGGGCACAAGGAGGCACAAGCGGGCAACAGGGGCACAAGCAGGCAACAGGGGCACGAAAACGGAGGCACAAGCAGGCAACAGGGGCAGGTGGAGAAAACACAATTTTCCACAGCCCACTTGGCTCTGCAACAGTTGCCTTTGAAAAGCAATACGGCGTAATGGGCATGATCAAATCCCGTCCCCTGCATAAAAAAAACAACAGCCTGAGGCGACTGCTAACACAGATGTAGTACAAGGCATTACACGGCAAGGGTGCTGCTGCCGGCAATTATCCTGGTATTTAAACAAATCTCTCTCTCTCACACACAGCCGCCCCACACACACCCCCACACAGAGCCCCGCACACACAGCCACACAGAGCCCCCCACACACACAGCCACACAGAGCCCTCCACACACACAGCCACACAAAGCTTCCTACACACACAGCCACACAGAGCCCTCCACACACACCAACAGCACAAGCAGGCAACAGGGGCAGACGGAGGCACAAGCAGGCAACAGGGGCAGACGGAGGCACAAGCAGGCAACAGGGGCAGACGGAGGCACAAGCAGGCAACAGGGGCACACAGAGGCACAAGC
Organism: Lissotriton vulgaris; assembly: GCF_964263255.1. Lineage (NCBI taxonomy): Eukaryota > Metazoa > Chordata > Amphibia > Caudata > Salamandridae > Lissotriton > Lissotriton vulgaris. Next base: position 1,511,393,955 of record NC_141689.1, read on the forward strand.
AGGCAACAGGGGCACACAGAGGCACAAGCAGGCAACAGGGGCACACAGAGGCACAAGCAGGCAACAGGGGCACACAGAGGCACAAGCAGGCAACAGGGGCACACAGAGGCACAAGCAGGCAACAGGGGCACACAGAGGCACAAGCAGGCAACAGGGGCACACAGGAGAAGCGGAGAGCAGCTGTGCCCTCCTCCCCTCCCACTCCCCGGCACATCAGAGCAGCGGGAGGGGAGAGCGAGCAGGGCGCCCAGCCTCCGTTTCAGCACACTCAGTCCACCGCGGACAGCGGCGCAAGGATAGGGCAGCAGATTCTGAACCAGACACACTCAACCGGCCCCTGTGCTGCCCATTGCTACCCCTTGAACTCTGACCTTGCACATTCAGATGACCCCTGTGACGTCCAGTGCTACCCCCTGAACTCTGCCCTAGCACACTCAGCTGCCCACTGTGCTGCCCGGCGCCTTGGGCACTCAGCTGACCACTGAGCTGTCCAGCGCTGCAGTCCCGCGCAAGAGGCTGGCTGCAGTCTCCGAGCGCGAAGCTACAGGTGGCTCGGACCAAGTTGACCTCTCGGGCAGGGGACCTTTTTGATTTGTGGAGAAATTTGGATTGTGCGTTTGGAAGTGCCCGCAAGAGGGTCAGATGTCCGATTTGTCTACAGATTGTATCCGTCTATTTGACACAAGCCTGGAGCCTGCCCCATAAGGATTATGAGGAACCTGTAATAAAAGTTGAAAGGTTGCATTCTATTTTCTACCATTGACGACTCCATCAAACACGGGAGAAACAGTTTTTTTTTTTGCCTTTTAATCGTTTACACGGCTGCGTTTAATACTCCGAAGTGAAGGGCCGTCTGACAATGGGCTGCGGCAAACTCCTGTGAAACTAACACGGATTACATCATGCAGGTACTGTGCGGTCGCATTCGTGAAGTTACGACATCAAAATGAATGGATGAATACATCTTCTGTGCATGGATGGATGGCAATGGATGGATGGCTCCGCAGATTTAAAGTAATGGATGACTGGATTAATGGCTGTTCGGATGGATGAATGATAGACGGATTTTAACAGATATTCAAAAAGACGAGTTAATCTATTTAGGTAGTAATGTGCAGGGAATAGGGGTGGATGGATGGATTGAGACATTTTGTATACAAAGGTGTCACCGTCTAATCTCTGAGCGTCTCCCTGCTAAAACAGTGATACTGTTCTGTTTAAAAAAGGCAAAGGCACGACCCAATTAAAAGCTCCAGTTGTCAAGAGCACTGTCGTATTTTCCTGCAAAACGCGCACAAAAAAAGTAAGACAAAGAAGCGTCCTCCCTGTACTCGTAAAATACATTCAGCGCCTCAGAGGGCTGTGCTCGCGGTTTACGTGGACCCTAAGTAGTTAGTTCCTGGACTTTGAATGCTTGTGTTTAGCCACTAATAGAACTTCCAGTAATTTAAGGAGAGGGGGTGGGTGTGTATTACAGAGCCGTCTCAGTCTGTATTAGCTTCTTGGCTTCTTGTTTTAATTCTGACCACATGCTAAATAGATTTTTTTTTCAGGGAAAACGAGAATGTGGCTTGGCGAGCGAGGGGAAAAGGGCTGACCTCCGTTTCCTGGTGGAGGGAAATGTGGAAGAGAATTTGGGTTTGCCCTCCTTTTCGTAGTGGGATAGAGATAAGGTGGCAGTCGAGGGTTGAGCTTCAACCAGTAGCCCCCCCCCCCCCAAGACCCCTCTCAACTCCCTCCCCTCCATAGAATGTGACCAAGTGTCCCGAGTCTCCAATATATCACAAATATTTATATGCTTTGCGCTGAATGGAGGACCCCTGAAGGGTAGAGGTTGTCCCTTGAAGTGTCTCAGGGCGGCTGGAGGACCCTTGTAAGTCCCCCTGGCTCAGACCTGTTTTTCCTAGAAGAGGGACAGGGTCTCAGGCAATGCTGATCCGACTTCCACGCCCCCTGGGAGAGGGGAATAGATTCAGCCAGGGGCAGGATCAATCTACTTTGCCATGGTTTAAGAGGGGAAAGGAGGAAGACAGGAGTTGGATTCTGGCCTCGCAGTCCTGGTGAAAGACGTGAAATGGCAGACAAGGGGTGGGCTCTGAACTCCATCACCGTGAGCCAGGGGAGAAAGGTTGCAGGTGTGGGCCGGGTCTCATCTCCTTTGGTTGGCACCAGAGTGAAAGTGGTTCCGGTCACGTGCTGTGTTTGACCATCTTAAATGATTGAAGACGGGAAAGGAGGCAGACAGGGGCCGGGCCTCCAGAGGGAAAAGTGGCACACCGGGATGGGGACTAAACCTGTTTAACAACTGTGAATGGAAAAGGTAGCAGTGGCGTTACCCATCATGATGGCCCCCCTGCAGAATGTGATGGGGGGGTCCTCCAGGCGCCCATATCTTAACGATATTCCTTGGCCTTGGGATAAATAGGGGGGCCTGGATGATGTGTTAGGGTTCCCTTGAATCGTTGCCAGGACTGGGGCCAACTTGTGCCACGGGAACTGCTGGGGGCTTTTGTAGACCCCTGGCAGGGGCTTTGATGTACCCCTACCATGTTGCGGGTTTGGAAGGGGGTGGGGTTACGGTGCGAAGGAGGCGGACCAGGCGCCCCTGAGAATTCAAATGTGGCTCGTTGGCGAGGAGAGGGGCGGGGGGGGGGGTCTGATCAGTGGCGTTCTCGACCCGAGTGCAAGGATAATGGGGCCCCTATCCCCCGGTCGGATAGTAGAGTGCAGCTTTGATTGGTCCTCACGAGGTCCCGGTGCAACTGCACCCACTGCACAATTAATAGCTACACCGGCGGACCTCATCTGTGATCACCTTTCCCTGTCGGAAAATTGGATGGAGAGGCACCCTTTTCCCGCCGCAAATGCTCCGCACGCCTACCTCAAGGGGGCAATTTGAGCCTGAAGGGCAGCCGGGCCGCTACTTCGTGCTCTGCAGCTGGTTAAACCATCAACTTTTCATGTGTGTTGTTTTTTTAATCATTTGCGGAGGCTTTCGGGAAATCACTGCCAGATTGTCGAGACTCTTGTTGCATCTTGCTGTCCCACACCTCGGGCTGTTCACAGTGATAGCATTCTTTGACTAGGTTGGGGCAGGAAGGCAGGGGAAGAGAGGAGGGGAAAAAAAAAAAAAATCGACTCACCTGCACCTTGCGACGGCGGCACTTCTCCGGTCTCCCTCTTCGGCATGGGAGACCGGCAACGTCGACAATCTCTCTGGCACTTCTCCGGTCTCCCTCTTCGGCATGGGAGACCGGCAACGTCCTCCGCATCTCCCGGGGTTCCCTCCAGGCCACGGGAGCCCCGCGGGCGCCGCCATACTGCTTGCAGTCTTCCTTCTTCCCCCGGGCTGCGGGGGGGCGGGCACTTCCGGCCGGCCGCGCTAGGATTGGCCGGCCGGCCAGTCACGGGGCAGGAGAGACGCAGAAGTGCCGGCAATGCCGTACCAGACTCGGGGGCGTTCCCGGCGTCGCGTGACGTCGGCAAAAGCCAAAGAATGTCGGGAACGCCCCCGTGTCTGGTCCGGCATTGACGGACAGGCCCCTCGTCCAATGGCAAGGCTCCATTTACGGAGCCAGCCAATGAATGACGAGGGCCGAGCCAAAGCACACTACAATTCTCATCAGGTTTTCGCCTGCGCGAAAAAGCTGCGCAGAAAGCGCAGCTTTCGCCAGGCAAAACCTAACAAGCATTTACAATGCAATGGTTTTGCCTTTGTTAAAGTTAGAGCTATTGGCATTGCTCTTGACATTATTTTTATTTATGTTTTTTTTAACATAAATAAATGGCATTGTCATTTACAATGCCACTAGCTTTATCTCTCGCAAATGACACCCACACAGAGCCCCCCACACACACAGCCACACAGAGCCCCCCACACACACAGCCACACAAAGCTTCCCACACACACAGAGCCCTCCACACACACCCACACAGCACAAGCAGGCAACAGGGGCACACGGAGGCACAAGCAGGCAACAGGGGCACACGGAGGCACAAGCAGGCAACAGGGGCACACAGAGGCACAAGCAGGCAACAGGGGCACACAGAGGCACAAGCAGGCAACAGGGGCACACAGAGGCACAAGCAGGCAACAGGGGCACACAGAGGCACAAGCAGGCAACAGGGGCACACAGAGGCACAAGCAGGCAACAGGGGCACACAGAGGCACAAGCAGGCAACAGGGGCACACAGAGGCACAAGCAGGCAACAGGGGCACACAGAGGCACAAGCAGGCAACAGGGGCACACAGAGGCACACGCAGGCAACAGGGGCACACAGAGGCACACGCAGGCAACAGGGGCACACAGAGGCACACGCAGGCAACAGGGGCACACAGAGGCACAAGCAGGCAACAGGGGCACACAGAGGCACAAGCAGGCAACAGGGGCACACAGAGGCACAAGCAGGCAACAGGGGCACACAGAGGCACAAGCAGGCAACAGGGGCACACAGAGGCACAAGCAGGCAACAGGGGCACACGGAGGCACAAGCAGGCAACAGGGGCACACGGAGGCACAAGCAGGCAACAGGGGCACACGGAGGTACAAACAGGCAACAGGGGCACACGGAGGTACAAACAGGCAACAGGGGCACACGGAGGCACAAGCAGGCAACAGGGGCACAAGCAGGCAACAGGGGAACGAAAACAGGCACAAGCAGGCAACAGGGGCACGCGGAGGCACAAGCAGGCAACAGGGGCACACAGAGGCACAAGCAGGCAACAGGGGCACACGGAGGCACAAGCAGGCAACAGGGTCATGAAAACAAGCACAAGCAGGCAAAAGGGTCACAAGCATGAATTGTAATTTAGACGGGGCTGAAGTGGAGAACGGTCAGTAGGGAAGTAGTGCGGCTGGTGCAGTGGTACCAGGCCGAAAGGTGAGGGGGGCTGTCTGCAACCCAGTTTGGACAGTTTCCACTACCTAACAGGGATTGGTGGGAGGGGGGCGTAGTTCTTGCTTGCTTTAGGGCTGTTACTTCAGGGACGCACTGCACGCTGCTGCCTGGACACGACAACAGGCAGGGAGAGGACAGGCTAGGAGAGGGCAGGGAGGGGACAGGCTGGGAGAGGGCAGGGAGGGGACAGGCTGGGAGAGGGCAGGTTGGGAGAGGGCAGGTTGGGAGAGGGCAGGTTGGGAGAGGGCAGGTTGGGAGAGGGCAGGTTGGGAGAGGGCAGGTTGGGAGAGGGCAGGCTGGAAGTGGAAAGGCTGGGAGAGGACAGGCTGGGAAAGGGCAGGCTGGGAGATGGCAGGCTGGGAGAGGGCAGGCTGGGAGAGGGCAGGCTAGGCACCCGGGCAGAGTATACTAGCTGAAGGCCTTGGGTACCGCACACTCAAATGCAGGTATTCAAACCCGTAAATATACTGAGTATATCATCTCAACTCATATGCATGCACCCACGATATGCACCTGCTGAGAATAACATGCAATGTCTGCTAGCGTCACGCACACTGAAGCACTTCCAATCCAGGTGTACACACCCCGATGCAAAGTAATGAAATTGATACTCAGTAATGTGCTCTCACACCAAAGGGCAAAAGGCCGCGCTATATAAAAACTTTAGATAGAAGAGCACTGCTCCCGCCCCGCAGCATGATGGAAGCATTAACCCTGGCTCTACTATGCAACTCTCTGACACCTAGAGCAACGTTCGCGCCAGCTTGGTGCGATTGTGTAACAGGCACACGCCCCTCATTTCTAGAGACTGCCTGTAGTCTGTACACTTGAAAGTTTCTCCTCCTGTGTCATTACCGTTCGTGATGTGAACCGCCCTGCCGCCTACATGAGAGTGCGGGGGCAGAAAGCGCACTGGAGTTGCTACAAGTCGTCCCACACTGTACCAATCGCCTCCTACAGCACTGAAATTATCGCATACTGCATTACTGTAGGTAAGCGCATCTTGACTGCTGGGAAGCATAGCCCTATACACCCGTCGCCGCAGCAGGGGAAGAAGATCCCAGGAAGGTTTCCCGGTCACAGGTAGAGAAAGGAGGCTGACCATTAACAGAGACAGAAATAAATAGTAAGTCAGCAAGGGCCTCCATGGCTAACTGCAGCCAAACAGCAGGGAGGTGGAATCAGCCCGACGACCTCGCTCCTGTCTCGAATCTTTCTAGCGCACGTTGAAGTATTAAATACTGATCCGTCCCAGCCCGAACCGGAGCCGCCCTATTGACAGTTCCCGGAGCTACCGTGAATCAGTAGGGCAAATAGGCATGCCGACGCACCGCACTCTGAAAAGAGTTACTTTTCCATCCAGTCCTCATCATGCTTATTGCATACAGTCTACAGCGGGCGGAAGAAATATACCTTAGTTATCATGGCCCTTTAGACGCGAACCCGGGTGTCCCAGACCAAAGTCCCTACAGATCTGGGCCGTAAGCAAGCATCACTGAACAGTACACCCTTCCCTACGCCTCACTGTATAATTGTAACCACAAGGATGCTCCTGTCTTGATGCCTAGCGCATCGTGTACCACATACCTGCTGAGTTAGCAAGGGATCCATCGGTGACGCAGGACGCACAGAATACGGAGCAGCCCGAGGACCTGAACGTGCGAGCGTAGTTGCCCAACCATTCCCACGCCACATGCCTCGAGGTACTATGGCCTAATGATACTCTGCACCATATTTACAACAGGACGCTAATAAGCAACTATCGCACGTGATCGGCTTACCCTATTCGCTGAGATATGCAAGGCCACGTATTATTGAATTACTCACTGACGAGTGTGTAATGGTTGGACAACTTATAGCAACATACCAGTGGGACAGGATGTTGCACATTAACGTCAAAATCCCCCTATGCCGTGGTCCCAGCACAGCAACAAATTGGCGTTCAGGAAAGAATGAATTTTAATAAAATCCATAACGTCGCATCCTACACAATGAACAATACTGGTAACGTTTTAAGGCTTGTGCACTCACACCTGTTCCTGGAGCCTTGAAAGGGAGGCACAACCGTATGGGGTGAGACTTTGAAGAAGTAACAGGTATAAAAAGGTTAGCACCGTCACAGCTGACCCTCCCAATGAGATCAGTAGTGCTCTGTCGTTCCCCCATTCAAAATCTTATTGTGCCTTTCTTTAAAATTGCTTGTCCTTTTCAAAACACAGGTACATGGGAACAATAACCAGGAAAAGTTATCTATGGGCAGACCATTCCAAATGTAAGCATTTATGCTCCTAGACTATGGGAGAGCCTATCCAGACTGTTCTGTCTTATAGGGTCTGTCCTTTATACTGTATTGCTCTTTTCGCTGCGATAGGCGCTCTGTATCCTCCCACACATCACTAACAACTTGGAACACAATGACTGTCACCTCTCACCCAAACTTAAGTTCGCTGGTTGACCATGCAACAGCCATGCCTGCATAATGTTTGTTCTTGCGATAGTGACTGCCCTGGACTGCAGTACGATACCTCTGCTTCTGCTATAACTGCGGGCCGAGAGCGCGCGACCCGAGCACCAAAATAAATAAATGAATAAATCCAAGTGAAGCAATCTGCCCGAGCGTAAAGAGCAATCTCCAAGGATGGTTGCTCCCCAGTGCTTCGCCCAAGCACTGTCCTCCCTGTCCCCCCCGGCAGGCGCACCGGCAGAAAGAGGCGCCAGCGTGCATTGCCCTAGAACCAGAAGTGCAGGCGGGGGAGGGTGGGTGTCCCGAGCGCTGCAAGCAGTTTACCTGGCGTGAACTCGACCCGATTGGCTTGGGCAAAAACCGCAGCAAAAGAAAGGATACCTGCGTAAATCGGCAGGCGCGAGGAAAAGGTGGGCTCCTTACGGAAGGGCCCGGCGATGCCAGGACGGGAGTGGTCTGCACCCAAGCCGAGCAAAGCCCCTACTGATACGACGCTCCGTGCATCGAGGAAATTAACGGTCTGCTGCTTCAACTCCTTGCCATGACTGCCTCTCTCCAGGGGAGAGTGAGGGGCGCAGACACGCAGCATACCGGACCACATTCCACCCCTAAAACCACTGATCTATGGATTATTTTTCAGATGCTCTTGTGTGCGCTCGCGGCCCACCCGGGGATCGAACCCGGCTCGTCCGTGCACGTGGATAGAGCATGAACGTACTACCCTAATCCTGCTCGACCGCAACTAGGCATTGATGGATGCTGGTGAATGGGATGACGCCTGGTCACCCTATCAGGGATGGATACACAAATACAACGGCAAGGTGGGGCCAAAACCGCACACTGCTTCTCAGACGTTTACTGCTCCTTATTAGGTTAATTTGCACCCGCAATGGCCTCCATGGTGTTTTATATTTTCATGACTTGTGCGTGGTAGCAGGGCGTTCAATGTGAGCAGGGAACACCCACAAGCAATAACATTGTTGGTCTGAAAGTGCAAGCGGCCTCCTATTTAGGTGAAGGGTGCTGCCCACGGGGAGAGACTGAATGTGTGAGCTAACGCCCAGCCCGTGCGCCTCTTCTCAGAATGCAGCAATGCACCTCTCTTACGCCGCATTCCCGCCTCCCGTGTGTGGGTACAGCAATTTCCACTGTTGCCTTAAACTCCCATCAACAGTAGAGGTGCCCAACGCCTAACTGTGATAGGACATACACATCTCCCTACCAATTGTGAACCACGTGTAACCCCATGAACTTGGTGCCAACGGTGTGAGGGAGGGAAGTCTCAACCACGAGGGAAGCAGTCACCTGACTTCGGAGCAGTGCACATGCTAACAATGATGTTCGCGTGATGAGGCACCTCCTGTCCACTCGGGCGTGTGGGGAAAACAACCTTGCCCCCACCGCTAGGACTTGGACTTTTGCCTCCGAGAGGAACGTGACCCCAGAGGCAGAAACACCGGCATATGAGCTACCGCACCGCGTAGCCGGTTGTTTAGGAGATTATGCGGTCCTAACGCCGCGGGAGGGGGCCGTTCAAAGGCGAGTCTCTTTACACAGCCCAGCAAGCGAGGCCTAGTCCCCCGGGGGAGGGGGAGGCCGCCGAGTAGGTGCCTGGGGTGGAGGTGCGGTCGCACAGGGAACCGTAATGACTCGCACCACCCAAAGATTTAGCAAGCTACCCCTAAGGTCATCACCGTGTTCCCACGAGGGAAGGGGGGGGGGGGGGCACCATGTGAGGCATTTGGGCTTTACCTGTGCAGGGTCCCCAGGTAGCGCTGTGGCGGGAACATCAAAGTATTGAGAAACAGGTTGCGGGCCAGTTCAGTGCCTGACTTTGTAAAACCATTAGTTAACACACAGTTAGCTACCACCTTCTTGTTTTCCCCAGACCCCTGCACAAGAGCCACCACTGCCCAAGCAACGCCCGCTCCTGTGTTCGAGTGTCTGCCGAGTATAGCAAAGTCTGCCTCTACATGACTTATCACGCTTTTTACCAGCGCACCTGCCCCTCTATCCTCCTGTCATGTACTGCCCGCTACTTCTTATATTAGTTTGCTCACGTTCGTCACTTCTGCCCCATGCCGCTCAGCGTCCGCTCTCGTAATCCTCTCACTTGTACTGTCCTTGTGACAGTCCGGTCCTATTGTGAAGCACTCCGACCCCCTCAAGGAAAGCCCGCGCTTAGACACATAAATAATGAATAGAAAACATACGCGAGGCCTCTAGCGGTGGGGAGGCTGAGGACTCTCTCAGTCCCTACTTCTGCCGCTGTAATGCGTCATCCCATCGCTTGGCTTGCTCGGTAACCATGTGCCGGCGTTACAGGGCATAACTAATGAGGACCGCGGCCACACCAAGGGCAGGGAACATGCATTGCGCGGCCTCATGCGCTGCACGCCCCGCGAGGCTTAGAGCATGCACTTCCCAGCTGCGGGGCCCGTTTCACACCCTCAAGTGTGTCGGTGGATACCCCCGCGGGGTCCGCACGGGCCCTGCGCGACTGATAAAGTCTTTGAAATATAACGCTCATTGTGCCTGGAGAAACCGGGTAGCCAAGATGGCCGGCTAGCGCCTGTCCAGGAGCTCACAATGGCGCTAGCCGACACAGCAAACACGAGCTCCGGCCCCTGGCACCGAGCACAGCTTTGCGGATCGGCCGCCCGCGCCCGCAAGGGCGCAACTCTCGCCCTTTCACCAGCAGCCACGGCCGAGGGCCATATCCCCTCACGCAACCCCGGATGCGCAGGGGGTGGCAGATACTGGTGAGGGGTGTAAGCTATGCCGACCCCACAGCTCTCCCATGCAACCCTATGCCGGACGGGCTGAGGGAGCCCATAAGCGGGCGACAATTGGGACCCCTGGTGTAATTGGAGGGGGGGGGGGCGGAAAGGCACGGAGAGCGGGAGGGGGGCGGGAACGGCCACACACTGACAGCGGAGGGGGAGCGAGGGGGGGGCGCGAACAGACACACACGGACACACTGACAGCGGAGGGGGGGGTGGGGGAGCGGGAACAGACACACACGGCAAAAAAAACAAAGCACTCACGCAAGCAGGAAGGCAGGAAGGCAGGTGCCGGCTCAATGCCGGACCAGATTCGGGGGCGTTCTCGGCTTTTGGCTGACGTAGCGTGACGTCGCCAAAAGCCAAAAATGCTCGGGAACGCCCCCGAATCTGGTCCGAGATTGACAGACGGAGCCCTCTCCCAATGGCTAGCCTCCATTTATGGAGCTAGCCAATGGGAGGAGGGGAATGGAGGGGGCGTAGACCCGACCCCACACACAAAACAAGGTTTTTTGGCGCATGCGCAAAGCGCATCGCCAGTCAAAACCTAAAAAGAAGTGAAAGCTCTATGGATGAATGCCCTTGTTTGACGGCAATTACCTCCATTAACGCTACTTCATTTTTTTATTTCCTGCAGGGGGTCCTATGCTTTTGACTATGGCTGTGACGTCGGTTTGTGCTAAACCCCTCTATTTGTCTGTTGCACTTATAAGCTACTCTATTTCCTCTTGCGTTGGCATATTTTATCTTTTCCAGTTTCTTACTCATCATTGTTTTTTTTACCTGCAACTCTGTTTGTAGCTCGATCATTTGTAAAGCGCTCTGATACCCACTTGATCACGTCTGCGCTATATAAAACTTTATATAAATAAATAAAATGGAGATGGGGAAAATTGGTTGAATATTCAAAAACCAAAAGCCATAGTGTAAACGTTCTATCACATCATAACAGACCCACCCAACAAACTGAATGTATTCATCACATGGAGCCAAAGTGACCAACAAATGGGTCAACTGAGAAATGATTGAACCCAAAAAAGGCAAGCTGCCAACTGGAATTTCTATTGCACAGCTCTCTACATGAAACGTGTACGACAAGACAGAAAAGAAACCATAGAATGGGCTACCATAAAGCCATTAAGACATAAGAAAAAGGTCTAATTTGAGAGGGTCACTGACGAGGAGCAAAGCAAAATGAGAGATCTTTAATATATTCCAAGGTCGTACCAAACTCATACCATGCATAATCATATAGCCTCTGTGTGACCCTGAAACACTGCAGCACTCTCATTACTTCATTAAAATGAAAATTATCACATAAATCTGAACCATCGCACTCAACGCCCCTGTCCCACATTACCCCACCACCTATAGAAGCGTGAGTGAAACAGCAATGTGATCTCCCACATGTAGGAAGGGGGGGGGGGGGGAGATGGATGAGCAAAGGATACCAACCACCGTGGCAGTGGTGGGAATGAACTTACAGGGGATAAAGGAGGAGAAACAATGGACCAGAACCACAGTTGGAGAGGAACGAGAGGGAAACGGGGGAAGAAGGACAAAGCCCCATGATGGAAGTCATACGAAAGGGTGCCGTTCCAGTGCAAGTGCATTTGGAGTCCCAGCCAAGAAAGCAATTTCTGGCATAGTTTGTTGCACTTTATAGGGCAGCCAGCCTGTAATGATCTTACTGGAGAACTAACGATAGGATGGGACACAGAGTGTATGGGGGATAATGATGAAACATGGACAGGAATGGGTAAGAGGGGGATACAGCCGGGGGCAAGAGAGAAAGGACAACAGAAAAATCAAATCAAACATCCCTACTCTCTCTTAATACTAGTTCAGCAGTTTGCATCATTTGGATGGGGAGGAGAGACAGAACCTTGTTGGGGTTGGTGAACGGATGGGACAGCATCAGGAGTCACAGTGGACTGAAGGCTAGGAGTGGGTTTAGATTGGACACAGAGAGACTAGGATAGTGCAATTGAACGAGCGCCATTTTTAGCAGGTGACACACGGACTTGGCTGGGCCACCGCTGCTCCAACCATTGTTGAAGGCAAACTACAGGAACACAAGGAACCGGTGAGGGTTACGAGGATAGGAGTGGGCAGATCTGGGGAACAAATAACTGCAAAGGCTTGACAGCTAAGGGGGCACGGCCCTGCTGGGGAGGGATGAAAGCAAGAGGACACATGCAGCAGAGGTTTGGTGTCTGAAGAGAAGCCGCATGTGAACTGGCAGGAACACACCTGCTTCAGCAAAACTGACTGCACCTCATACGGGAGTCCAGTCCAGCCCAGGAGCAGCAGAAATATCCCATCATGTGCTAGCTTTTGCTTAAATCTGCACGCACCCCAGCATACGAAATGACGAAAGACATGTGCTGGGCAAATGATAGTCTGCTTGAGAAAAGGAACATACGAATTTGCATAAAACAGATCAGTTTGACTTTAACTCCTAAATATTCACTGCAACATGGTGGCCTGCAGGGCAAAGGGTATTCTGCAAAACTAAGGAAGTGTAATTTGACTTGCAGCAGTATGTATGGCTCACTATATAAGGATGGGGACGCTTACACCTATAGGTGCAAAGGTGCTCCTAGGCCACAACTAAAAACGAAGTGAAGTCTGAATATGTGCAACATACAGATGATGACGTTTGAAGAAAGCGTAGCCCTGGAGGTGGGGAGGTTAAACAGGACTCTGCTTAAATAATTCAGTTGTTGAGAAAAGGTACATCCATTTAAGTTTCTAAACCATCCGTCAATAATTTGCATTTATTATGGTCGGCACATGCCCTCCTGTAGCATTGAAATGTGGCAGGAGCCATCTTCATCAATTATCAGTCCAAACTACGTACTGGCTCTCCAGGCTGCCAAAGGGCCCCGTGCCAAGTATGAGCTCTTCAGACAGTCCTGGATTTTTGACCAACAGCACTTTGAATGCGGTTACATTTGCGGGATCGTAGGTATAGACTGAAACGGGAAACTACAAGTTTTGAAATTAAATGCAGGCTTCAAGTAGTCAGTCGCACACTACATGAAACTGTTTGACTGTTATATGGAGATTTTTTTTAATCATCGACAAAAAAAACTCAGAAGTAATTTGAGATGACCTTTTCCATTCCCAACTTCTTGAAGCTGTGTCACATAAATCCACATACAACTGGTACTGGGAAACTTCAGCTTGAGGTAGGTAGACACAACATTATGTAGAGGTCACACCTTGAAAATATACTAGGTTGGTCTTCAAGCAAACAGTGAATGGTGTTCGCTTCAGCGAATTATGCTACTGCAACAAATATATGGTTATTCACTAATATAATCCTACTGTAGATAGGAAAGATCTGCCACGTCCACATAGCAGGACTAAAAGACAGCACTTCACTGTAAGACAATAAAACATAGCTAAAAGGAGACAACCCAGTTTGACCCTGTAATCCCAGAAGCCATGTTAGGAACCATCTGTGGCAGCCGGGAATTTGCTGAATCCAAATTCATACAAAGATATTTGCATGTATATAACAAAGACCAGGGTATTAACAAGCCACTAGTTCATATGTCAATGCATAGATCATGCAGCCAAGAGGGCTAATGGGTAGTTATTATAGCTAAATTATGTAATAAAGAAATTGCCTCTTCTCGCTATGGTCTTCTGAAAAGAATTGACCTCTCCAGCCCAAGTGGAGCACGGACAGACATGTTGAAGAGCAGGTTTTTGTGTACACTCACTGCTTAGTCGGTCTCGTTTAATGGCCAGCCCCAATTCCGGGACTCGACCTGCCCTAATTCCGTGGCCCAGCCCGGGACAGTTAGGCAATCAGGCTGCCTCGTTCTCTGCATAAGATAAGAAGCAACGAACTCACTCTACAGATCTATGCTACCAAATGTTATTATGGTTATACCTTTAGTTCTTCGAAGCACAACACACCAGATTCCCGAGTTTCCCGATAGTTGAGTGCTCCTGCGTGCACTGCACACTTAGAAAACCTCAGTGTTGCGAAACTGGTTAATGTTTGCTTTCATTGTTGACGTAATCTCACCAGCACAAAGTCCCCAGGGGTGCAAGGCAACAAGCAACGCTGCCGGCAGCTCTCGTTTCAGGAAAGTGGGTGCGGCCCCTGGCGCGGATAGCTGTAAATGGATGCGTGAGGCGGGCCACGAGGAAAAGTGTGAAGAAGCTATTGAGGGTAGTATGGGTCTTTTGAAAGGGAGGTAACGGGTTCGGTGACACGGAGAGCGGGAGGGGGGTGGGAAAGGGCAAAAAAAAATGCACAAAAAAAAAGCAAGCAGACCGGCAACGTCCTCCGCATCTCCCGGGGTTCCCTCCAGGCCACGGGAGCCCCGCGGGCGCCGCCATACTTCTTGCCGTCTTCCTTCTTCTGCGGGGGGCGGGCACTTCCGGCCGGCCGCGCTAGGATTGGCCGGCCGGCCAGTCACGGGGCGGGAAACGGGGGAGAAGAGACGCAGAAGTGCCGGCAATGCCGGACCAGACTCGGGGGCGTTCCCGGCGTCGCGTGACGTCGGCAAAAGCCAAAGAATGTCGGGAACGCCCCCGTGTCTGGTCCGGCATTGACGGACAGGCCCCTCATCCAATGGCTAGGCTCCATTTACGGAGCCAGCCAATGAATGACGAGGGCCGACCCAAAGCACACTACAGTTCTCATCAGGTTTTCGCCTGCGCCGAAAAAGATGCGCAGAGCGCATCTTTTTGGCGAGGCAAAACCTAAAAAGGTGAAAAACTGTTGACAATGCAACTAAGTTGTGCTGCAAGAAGTAATAATTTTGCAACCTGATGACCGTTGAAGGGACTGAAAGTTTTACTCATAGTTTCTTCTTCAACTTTAAGAGCATAAAGTCCTTTTGGCATACATTCATGTGAACTATGTATTTCTGCGCACCCTTGAAGGCCCCACCTACATTGGGGCAAACCTTGCGTCTGAGCCACTCATCCTACTTGACTTTTCACAATAGGAATGGTACCACTGGAGAAGAACTTAAGACGCTCTCAGGCGATACAGTTTTCCTCTGTGTAAAGTAAACACAAATTACACATGCAAACTCATTTTTCAAATTTGTGGATTTGTTGGACTTTGAAACATGGAAGAGAACTAGGACGTACAACCATTTACCAGGTTTTTACCTGTAATTATTATACTCGCGTTCCTTTAACTGGTCGATGTGTCGCCTCTTCAACAGCAACTTTTGCTTCTCCACAATCAACAGTGGTCTACAGATCCGGCCTGCATCAGTATAGATACGGATTTCTCGCTCTCTGATGTCCCTAATCATCGACACCTAAAGCAAAAAGCACATCCTGAAGAATCCTTTGATGCAATCAAACTACGACACTGCAGGTTAATCTCCTCTTTGCACTATCTTCTGTACCGACTGCAATTGATGCAGGACACCACTGCCAGGCTCATTATTAACCTACCCAAATATGCATCTATTTTGCCAGTAAGACATGGCTTTCTGTTAAATATAGAGTTCTTTTCATAAAGTCATTCGCAAAAATTCTCCCGATTTCCTAGCTGCACAATTTCTTGGTATATACCAATCTTGCTTTGTTCCGCCCACTAATTTTGGTACCATTTCCCAGATCTCACACAGCCACATAAGGAGAAGGGGCACTCTGCATGGCTGCGACAAAAGACGGAACATTTTACATCTCACTCCAACTTGGGAAAGTGAGCTGCTTCAGTTAGACAACACAGACAACCCTCATCCATCCATAATTTAAAAAAATTGCTTTTCAAATCACATAAGCCACCATGAATCATGAATCCTAGAGGGGGAGGTAGGCCCTCCGGCTGTACACAACACAGAACACAGGTTAGCTAATTTTTCTCCGATAGGGCCGTACCATGTCAATGCTGTTGTGTAGTATTAACAGATGCATACCATTATTGTATTATGGTATATGTATTATTGTTTATTAAGTTCATTATAATGTACCTAACTTTAGGGTGGTCATATAGCCCTTTCAGTACCACATGAAGGGAATATTACAGATCTAGGAACGCAATGTATAGAATGGCATGATGCTACCTTATTCGTAACTATCAGTGTATTATTTTGTTTATTATTTAATGTTTTGTATGCATTTACTTTGGGTACATATAATATTGTTTATGAAAACAACCAATAAAACTTATCTGAACACCCAAAAAAATTGCTTAGCCAATGCAAGTAAACTTTGGTGTATGTGCGCTAAATTATGGCTTCATACCACAGCTTCATGATAACCAAACATCTAGAGCGTTCTTTCAGCCCAACAGCCACACAAAGAGACACTGCCTTAGATAATAAAGCAGAGTTTCTACTCCAAGTGGTGACATCGAAAACTTCTGCATGTGCAATCAATTTGCAGTTAAAACCGAGAAGAACGGCCTTTAGAAGAGGCTTTGAAAATCCAGGTACAATTACTTATGATAATATCTAATATCACATAATTGGAAAGGCTGCAGAAGGTTAAACAGGAGGTATGTACTACCACTATTCTACATACCACGTTTTAAGACTCTAGCAAGGTCAATCAAAATGGCAGAGAATTAGAACAGTACAATAACTGAATCTGTACTCACTTTAACTGAAATGGCCCATAGGGGGGCAAGAAAATGTCCTCTGAACGCACAAAGGATCAACTCAAAGGGTTGGATCGAGGATGCTTCAAGAATTAGAGTAAAGTTAAAAGAAGATAAGCATTTATAATGTGGGAGGGGGGGGGGGGGGGAGATGTGACTGCGGCAGTTTTTGACTTTTAACTTTGTTCTCAAAAACAATACTAACAGATAATGAACCAGATCTCCTCGACTTCTGCTGAAAAGAATCTAGTGTGTATGGGGCATATATGACCACCCCTTTCATGGCCAACAAGACGTAGGCAGGAGAAACAGTCAAGAGATGCTGTCACAGTGATATGAGAGTAAACATATTTAAGATGGGATTTTCCTTGGTTATTGGCTGCGTTATCAGAGATTGTTTGAGATGGCAGTTAGCAAATAGGGGGTTATAAAATAAATCCTTCTAAAACATAAATTAATGGTTGGGTTGTCTTCCAGATGCATTAAAACACCAGGCAATGAAAAACTGAGCCAATCAGATATTTGGGGATATATGTCACAGCTTATCATAGGGACTTATTTAATAAGAATTATGATATCACAAGCATCAAGATCCAAAATCTCCTGAATAAATAGTCGAATCTTCCCCTGACATTGATAGGACGAGTGGCACTAATCAAGATGTCTATTTTACGGCTTTTGATTTTCTTGTTTACAAATATCCCCGTTAACTCCTTGGACGCTCATGACGAGCTCAGCTCGTCATGATGTACACCTCCATACACATGACGAGCTGAGCTCGTCATGAACAATGGGATTTTAAAAAATTCAGCATTGACGATGAATTTCCCAAGCATTGATGTGGTTAAAGTGAAAGTTTTTTTTTTTATAAACAAATTGATGCTATGATTAGAACTTTTGTGTAGAATAAAAAGATTGCTAGAGTGAGGCTTCCGATTTTGCAATTAGATACTAAGCTTGGTGGGCTTGCACTCCCGAATATTCGATTATATTATGAAGCAGCATTATTTGACTATATAGCATGTCTGTTGTCTAAACCTTACCAGATGGATAATTTTTTCATCAGCAAAATGATCCAGGAAGCCGGATCTCAACTCCCGGCCTTTTTAAACACTGCAAAATTTCCCCCCAAAAACTCGTTATAAGACATTGGTGGAATGTTCATATCGTTTACGTATGGTTTTTAAGCAAAAGGATCTCTCTGTTTTTTTTTGCGTTAAAATTAACAGAGTGTTGCGATTTAGGATTATTTATCCACTTTGCTCAATTAAAAAAATTGAATGACTCCGGTTTAGGGCTTCTGAGTCAACTAGGCATCCATGGCAGGGTGATTACTTGGCAGGAAGCTCAAGCTGGATGCACGGGCCAAATTAAATTTCCTTTTTAAAATTTCTTCAAATTATTAACTTTTAAAAAAAGTATAATTTTACTTCTTGCATCCCTACTGGTAAAATTGCTTCCGCATTATACGTTGCAAGATTAACTGGAGTGGGTAATTGGTACCGTTTACTAAACCAGCAGGATGAATCTCCTTTGGTACGAAAGATGTTAGAAAAAGTTGAGGTGCATACACAATGTGTTTTTTCGTATCAGGATTGGCAAAAGATCTTGTCTTTAGGTAACAAGGTTCTGAAAGCAGCCAAATATAAAAGGATGGCATTTTTTGCTAATTGTATGGTTTATTACACTCCAGGAGCACTAAATAAAAGGTATCCAGAAGTGCGGAATAGCTGTTGTCACTGCGGAATTTTGGCAGCAGAAGGATGGCGACATTTTTTCTCTTGTCCTAAGCTTCAAGTTTTTTGTGAACAAATATTTGTGTATTTTAGTACCGTGATAAAGAAAACTTATAAACCTTTTCCCGAAGCAGTTATGTTTGGTATAGGTAGCAAGGAGGTAATACTTTCTGAATCTCAGGGGCGCTTTCTTGCCATTGTGATGTTAGTTGCTCATTCATTGATCTTATGACAATACCTACGTTTGGGAAATGGATGAATAAAATGCAACGTACAAAGTGTTTTGATGAGGCTTATGCTAAGCGAGTGGGGGCAACAAAGAAATTTGCAAGGGTCTGGGATCATTTTTGCTGACTGATTAATTTTTGTTTGCCTTATGTGTTTACTTAAGATGGGAAGTGCTTTCAATGTAAAATATTTTGTTTCTCCTTGTTTTTTCTTACAATGTGTAAATACTAGATGTTTCCTGATGGTACTGCTCAATAAAAAATTTTTTTTTAAAAAGAGATAGCAGTTAACCTTGCAGCAATCTGGTCACTTCTGAAGCCAAATACAACAGAGGGGATTCCTCCGGTGTCATACTAATGGAATTAAATATCCGATTCAAGAACAGTACAAACATTTTGGGGGAGTTTAATACTACTGTTTCGCATGTTCTAACCATTATAAGTAACTAGTGTCAATGTTGCCCAATTAAAGGAAAATCTATTTATTGGTTTTAAAAGATAAAAGCCTTAGTTCGCTTTGGTGGAATTCGAACACCTGACTTGCAGGCCACACTGGATGGCGACACTTCATGATCAACTCACTGAGACATCTTCCTGGTTACGGCTACTGTCTACTGTTCGCATAAGAAAACAGAATAAATCACGTCAAACTAACCTTGGGATTTTAACAATAACAAAAAAATGTATCTATAAAATAACTTGGTCAACATTAATAGAGGTACCTTTTTGATTTTATTAATGGAGCGTCCCTAAAACAGTTGTGCTAGTAATTTGCAATTTGAAAAGTGGCCTGAATCGGAATTAAGAAAAGTTAACTTGCAATATTCCCAGTTCTCTTGCTTGTAAAACCTGGACTTTATAGAATGCATAGAACATGAACCTTTACAAGAAATTAACATAACTTGCAAATAGGACAACATTTGCCATTCTCACCTAAAAAAAAATAACATTTAAAAAAGTGCACAACAGAATCCTGGAAGTAAAATCTCAACGTTACCTCTGATACAATGATGTCCATCTGTCGTCTCAGTTTCCTCAGGGTGTTCATCAACTGTTCCGGGTCTTTGTGTATCCCCACCCAACATCCATTGACAAATATCTTTGTTGCACTGTGAAAATATTAAAAGAAAAACATAAACCAATTCCATTTATAACCAGGACAGTGGGGCCAAGCATGAAGAATTTCACCCATATTACAAAATTCATACTCTGCAATAGCCGCTGGAGAGATTTCTTCCAGATTTTCCATACTCCATTCTTCCAAAAACTCGAGAATTGGTGAAGGCTGAGAACCCACAGAAATGTAGGCCATCAAGGCCAGATTCTTCACAAGTCCTACCGCATGACCCTGGGGAAAGATAGTCAAATATTTTAAGCCATTTATGAGCACATCGCTTAAAGGATACAGCACTTTAAAAGCAAACATAATGCATCTCTTTTGAAGCAAATACAATGTGTGCATCACAAGAAACATATTTCTTGTCCTGTAAGCATCTGTTCATAGCATGTAGTGCTGCAGATTCACATGCTCCGCATACTCCTGCCATAGTGTTGATTTAAGACAAGTCACAGGGTTCATTGGGACTCCTCTTTTAGTGGGAAATGCACATGGGCATCGACTCCATATTAGACCGTCTTTCACACAGCAAGTGGTTAGAAGTGTAGAGCTGTGAATGACCGGAACATGGTGCACTATGCCTATTGTGAATGTAAAATGTGCAGCAGACAGGCTTTGGGAAGGAACATGGGTGCATGTTAATCTACAGCACTACAAGCTACAATCGGATGCTTTTCATGTTAAGTAACATTTTCCGTTCATAGCATGTGTGGCTGTAGATACACATGCTCTGCATACAGCAGTAACCCTTTGAAGTGCTGGTTAGCCAGTGGAAAAGTGCAGATGCTTGAAACAAAGTTCTTAGCACCGTTTGGCCTAGCCTGCTTACAGACTTGCATAGCCACACAATAGCATTTGGTAAACGTGTTTGGGGCTCTTCAGGTGGCTGCTTTGCATTCATAAGCTAGTGGGATATTGCCCAAAAAGGCTAAGTTGTGCCTTATTGCGGTTCAAGCATGCCCTGGGTAGGAGGTAGGACTTGGGGGTTAGCAGCAGGGTTCTTTTCGGTTGATGGTAGCAGATCTGGATGCACTGAACTATCGCAGAGCTATGCCTGCCTTGAGGGGAGTCTGGTGGAGTTTGTCAAAGACTACAACGTTTGTCAACTTGCGGAAAAGCAGTCTGATCAAAAAAGTCCATGAGGGCCTGCTTAACGTCTAGCGTATGGAAGGCTCTCTCTTGGTCACCAAGTCTGGCTGCTGGAAGAAGACTGGGAGCACTACAGTTTGACTCGAGTGGAAAGGGGATACTACCTTGGGGACAAACTTAAAATTAGTTCTGGTGAACAATACTGTTCCTGTGAACCTGAATGAATAGTGGCTGTTGCTAACTGATGCATATAAGGGAAGTTATGGTTTTGATGAATGCCAGACTCTATGTGAGGAAACTGAAATGGACAAGAGTGCAGGGCTGCGGAGGGGGAAGGGGCGGGAAGGAAGAAGGTAAGAGTGTGGTGAGCACAACAATAAAGTTCCATGCAGGGGCAGGTGGCACCCTAGGAGGCACGATAGCCTTGAGGCACTCCATGAAGGTTTCCTGTTTCGCATGTAGGCAACAATAGGTGCCAGGTGCAGTCATATGGATGTGTAGGCAAGTCCTGACTATTGTAAGCGCCAGAGGTAACAATGTCCTAGACAGCATGATTTAATGGGGGTCCAGGTTTTTGGGGATGCAATATTCGACACACCTTTTCCACTTCTCAGCCCTACATGATCACAGTCATGCACTCGTACGGGAGACTGATATAACCGAAGCAATACATGACCGTCATGTTGTCAGTCTTGATGAGTGCTAATTTTCCCTTAATGACATGAAGAACAAGTTACTTACCTTCGGTAACGCTTTTTCTGGTAGATTCTATATCGCCTGTGGATTCCTCACCTTGTGAATATCCCCCTTGCGCCAGCAACATTCGGAAATTCTTTTTCGTAGCCTCGCGCCAACGTGGATAGGACGTCACAGAGACACGGCTCCGCTCGCGACTCCGCTGACGTCACCGACGCCTACAATAGGCCCACACCGGCGTGATGACATCAGTTCCGCCTTTTTTCCGTGCCATCGAGGCACACGGAAGGACCAATGACAGTAGATATATACAAAGTATACACAGCATACAACAGTCAAGGCAAAACACACAGTGTAAAGCAAATGCAGGAAAGCAAATGAAACATTTCCTTGACAACAAAATAAATATACATTACAGTACAATAACTCTGGCATAGAAGAGTGGACAACGGGGAGGCGGGTGGGTCAGTGATGAATCCACAGGCAGATATAGTATCTACCAGAAAAAGCGTTACCGAAGGTAAGTAACTTGTTCTTCTGATAGATACATCTGCCGTATGGACTCCTCACCTTGTGAATAGAGTCCCACAGCAGTCCCCACTCCCGGAGGAGGGTGTCCACTCTTCTAAACCAGGAAATTCTGAAGGGCAGAGCGCGCAAAGTGGCCGTCCCTCCTGACTTCGGTATCCAAGCAGTAAGTGTGGAGGGAAGACCAAGTTGCCGCCCTACAAATGTCCTCCACAGGAACACCTCTAGCCAAAGCAGAGGTAGTTGACTTCGCTCTAGTGGAATCAGCCCCAATACCCTCTGGAGGTTCCTTACCGGCCAAAGAGTAGCAGATCTTAATACACAGAACGATCCATCTGGATAAAGTTCTTTTATGGACCGCTCTCCCCTTCTTGCAGCCAGCAAAGCCAATGAAGAGTTGATCGTCCAAGCGACAGTCTTTAGTTCTGTCCAAATAAAAAGACACCGCCCTCTTAGGGTCCAGACGGTGCAACCTCTCCTCCTCCTTGGAAGGGTGTGGGGGAGGATAAAAGGTAGGGAGGGTAATGGATTGACCAAGGTGGAAAGGAGTCACCACCTTAGGGAGAAAAGCAGCCCTGGTCCTAAGAACCATCCGATCAGCATGTATAGTCAGGAACGGGGGCTTGGAACTTAGAGCTTGAAGCTCACTCACCCTCCTTGCCGAGGTAATTGCAACCAGGAAAACTGCCTTAAAGGTTAAAAGCCTCATAGGACATTTATGAAGAGGCTCAAAGGGAGAGCCCATCAGAAAAGTCAGAACAAGATTCCAGTCCCACGGAGGTACAATAAAAGGAGTAGGAGGGAACTTGTTTACAAGACCCTTCAAAAACCTCAAGACTACAGGTGACTTAAAAAGAGAGGGCTGATCAGGCAAACAAATAAAAGCCGACAGCGCCGAAAGATAGCCCTTAACTGTGGCGACTGCCAGCCCCTGTTGCGCCAAAGAAAGAGCAAACCGGAGCACATCCGATAAATGGACCCTCAACGGATCAATATCATTCTCACCACACCAAATAACAAACCTAGACCATCTATAAGATTAGACAGTCTTAGTGGAGTCACGTCTGGCAGACAAAATGACATCCACCACATCAGGTGTGAGAGAATAGGAAATCAGGTTGCCCCATTCAATCTCCAGGCATGAAGGTGCAATGTCTGGAGGTGGGGGTGTAGAACCTGCCCCTCCATCTGAGAGAGGAGGTCTGCCCTGAGAGGAGCGGCGGGTGTGAGGAGAGGTGGAGTAGATCTGAATACCACACCCTTCTTGGCCAATCTGGGGCGACCAATATAACTTGGGCCCGGTCTTGGCGAATTTTCCTCAGAACCCGAGGAATCAAGGGTATGGGAGGAAACGCATAAAGGAGTTGACTTCCCCAACTTAACTGAAACGCGTCCCCCAAGGCTCCCTGCATCGGATACTGGAGACTGCAGAATAACGGGCATTGAGCATTCTCGTGAGTGGCGAACAGGTCCACCCGAGGAGTCCCCCACGTCCGAAAGACGTGACGAACCACCTCCGGATGAAGCCTCCACTCGTGGTCGGCGGAGAACTGCCGACTGAGACTGTCCGCACGCACGTTCAGAACCCCGGCCAGATGATTTGCCATCAGACAAATCTGATGGTCCTGAACCCAGGACCAGAGACGCAGAGCCTCTCTGCAGAGACACTGCGACCCCACTCCTCCCTGCTTGTTGATGTACCACATCGCGGTCGTGTTGTCCGTCAGGACTTGGATCGACTGACCGCGAAGGGAAGGGAGGAAGGCCTTGAGCGCCAAACGTATCGCCCGCAACTCTAGAAGGTTGATGTGAAGCAACCTTTCCTCTGGAGACCAAAGACCCTTGACCTCCAGATCCCCCAGATGAGCACCCCACCCTAGAGTGGATGCATCCGTTATCACCGTGGCCACCGATGGAGGTAGATGGAAAGGCTTTCCTTGTGACAGGTTGCCTTCCACGCTCCACCAAGACAGATCCGCTGCAGTTTCTCTGGAGATCTTCACCGACTCCCCGAGATCTCCGTAGTGCTGATACCACTGCCTGCGGAGACACCACTGGAGTGCCCTCATGTGCCAGCGTGCATGGTTGACCAGGAGAATGCAAGAAGCCATCAGACCGAGCAGGCGAAGGACCTTCAGGACTGGAACGACCGCTCCAGGGTAAAACAAATGAACCATTTCCTGTATGTCGCGAATCCTTTGAGGAGGAGGGAATGCACGACAAACAGTAGTGTCCAGTACGGCACCTATGAACAGGTTGCACTGGGAGGGCACCAGGTGAGACTTGGGTACATTTATCGAAAAACCCAACCTGAACAACAACGGAGTTGTCTCTTGCAGATGATGGAGCACCTTCTCTGACGACTCCGCTTTGATCAGCCAATCGTCCAAATACGGGAACACAGGTATCCCCGATCTCCTGAGATGAGCTGCCACCACTGCCATCACCTTGGTGAAGACTCGAGGCGCAGTAGTAAGACCAAACGGAAGGACCGCAAACTGGTAGTGCTGCGACCCAACCGTGAAACGGAGATACTTCCTGTGCGACTTCAGGGTGGGAATATGAAAATACGCGTCCTGCAAGTCGAGCGACACCATCCAGTCTCCTTCCATCAACGCTTGAAGAACCTGAACAAGGGTGAGCATCTTGAATTTCTCCTGCTTCAGATAGAGATTCAAGATCCTGAGGTCCAGGATAGGACGAAGCCTGCCATCCTTCTTGGGGATCAGGAAATACCGGGAGTAGCATCCCTGACCCCTTTCCTGCTCTGGAACCACCTCTATCGCACCCTTTCGTAACAGAGTTAGAACCTCCTCCTGCAGGAGAGACAGATGTTCCTGAGTGCAAAAACCTTGACAAGGAGGGTAAACAGGGGGGAATTCCCGAAAGGGAAGGGCATACCCATTTTCTACAAGATTGAGAACCCAAAGATCTGTCGTAACCGATTCCCAATCCTGTAGAAAATGGGTAAGCCGACCCCCAACCGGACCCACATGATCCTGAATAGCGGATCTAGGGCTGCTTTTCTGCGGCAGGGGGGTTGGAAGAGGTGGAGGAAGAGGAGGGCTAACGTCCACGAGGACGCGCTCTTTGCTTTCCCCTGTACGATCTGTACACTGAATTTTGCTGCTGCTGCTGTTGCTGCTGCTGCTGCTGTTGGCCTTGCCGGAAAACTCCGAAAGGAGCGACCAAAACCCCTGAACCTTCTGCCGGATGAAGCGCCCCTGATCTGGAGGCCCAAAGACTTCGCTGTTGCCCTGCAATCCTTGAATCGCTCAAGAGCCGCATCCGCCTTTTTCCCCAAAGAGACCTGAGCCATCAAAAGGAAGATCAAGCAGAGTCGCCTGAACATCATCCGAAAAGTCCGATGACTTCAACCAGGCTGATCTCCTAGTGGCAACAGCGGTGCCCATAATACGAGCCACAGAGTCAGCAGTGTCCAGACCACTTTGGATTACCTTGCGGGTTTGCCGCCTGAGTGTCAGAAATCACCTCCTCAAAATCCTTTCGGTTTGCGTCAGGAATTTTAGGAGCCAGGATACGCAAGGAGTCCATCAGGGCATGCACATACCTCCCCATTAGGCATGTGGCATTAGTCGACTTTAAGGCCATACTAGCCGATGAAAAGGTCTTTTTAGCCACCTGGTCCTGTTTCTTTGCTTCCTTCTCACAAGGAACCTGAGGAAAGGCACTAAGACCCTTCTTTGAACAGGCAGCCTGAATGACCAGACTCTCTGGCGAAGGATGTGAAGACAGAAAAGCCGGGTCCTCAGGAGCGGCCCTGTACCTCCTTGCAACACTCTTTGATACCGCAGGAGCCGACAAAGGTTTCTTCCAAACTTCCATAATAGGATCAGTCAAGGCATCATTGAATGGAAGTAAAGGCTCAACCACAGAATTTGGTGAATGCAAGACTTCTGTGAGGAGATTAGACTTGAACTCCACTGTAGGCAGAGTCAATTTAAGAAGCTCAGCAGCTTTCCTCATAACCAGATGGTAAGGCTGGATATCCTTAGAGGGAGCACCTGAGCCTGAGGGCAACTCCCACTCTGGAGAGAAATCAAGGGTCCCTGAATCCGCCAATTCCTCAAAACAGCTCTCCTCTAGTTCACCTTCTTCAACATCAGACTGTGAGCCCAAGTAACTCTGCTCCTCCAAAAGGCGTTGAGCTTCTCTTCTTGACCTTTCCTTTACACGCCTCGCAGCCGGATCCACCAGCGGCTTCGACGGATTCGGGGCCGGCGCCGGTATCGAATCCGACAGCACAGAAGAATGCCCTCTAGGTTGAACAGGAGCAGGAGACGCCGGAATCGGCGTCGACGACTTCAGCGGAGCCGGGAATTGCCAATGCGGCGTCGGAGCCGGCATGTAAGGCATAAACGGAGCCGGAGGATAGGAGTGAGGAACTCCCAGGCTGAATGCCAAAGGACCCATGGGACCCGAAGGTGCACCAGAGGGGTACCACGCCCTTGAGAAGACACCATACATTGCGTTGAGAAACGCTGAAGGGTCCTGCCTGGAGCAGGAAAGGGCGGCTGAAAACCATCAGGCCGGTCCTGAGGAGGGATCGAATTCGGCTCATCGACAGGCGCAGAATCCACATCCTCCCGGGCCTCTTCCTCTTCTCGGGCCGGGGACGGCGCCGGAGACGGATTCGGAACAGGTGAAGCATTCGGAGCCGGAGATGGAGACCGCCCACGCGACTCAGATGGCGAGGCCTCACCTTCATGCTCGGAGACTTCGAGGGTAACCACCTTCGAACGTACCTTCTTCGGTGACCTCGACCTCGAGCCCGACTCCTTACCAGAGCGACGTCGGGACTCATGTCTCCTCTTGTGCTTCTTCTTCGACTTCGAAACATGACCCGACGCCGACTTCGAAGACGACCTCTCTCGAGAAGCAGATCTCGACCTCGCCCTGGACTTCGAACTCGCCCTTCGAGAACGAGACCTCGACGACTTCTCCTTTCCAGCTTTCACCTTAGCAACCAGAAGTTTGGCTTCTCTCTCCTTCAGGGCCTTCGGATTCATCTTCCGACACGAAGAACAATCCTCCACATCATGGTCGGAACTTAAACACCAGATGCAGTCTTCATGGGGGTCGGTAATGGACATCATTTTACCACACTCCCTGCAGGGCTTGAAGCCAGTCTACTTGGATGACATCTTCGAAGAGACAGGATACAGAGAAGCAGAATAAAGTAACAAAACGGCAACAATGTACCAGAAGGCTACAGAGATTCCCGATAACCGTTAGCGTCGACGACGCGGAAAAAAGGGAACTGATGTCATCACGCCGGCGTGGGCCTATTGTAGGCGTCGGTGACGTCAGCGGAGTCGCGAGCGGAGCCGTGTCTCTGTGACGTCCTATCCACGTCGGCGCGAGGCTACGAAAAAGAATTTCCGAATGTTGCTGGCGCAAGGGGGATATTCACAAGGTGAGGAATCCACACGGCAGATGTATCTATCAGAAAGATTTCTTTGAGAGCTAGGCATATGGCTAGGAGCTCAATGTATTTGATGTGGTGCCCCTGGCATTTGAGGGCGGGGGGATAATGGTCCCCTTCGTAACTGTGTCACTGAAGGGCCTCCCATGCAACATCTTGTTGCTGTTACACAACTCCAGAGCGTGATGAGCACAGGTTCCCAACAACAACTAGATCATCCCAGTGACTCTCCACTTGTGATCGTTACTCCAAGAGGCACTGCGGAAGTGCTTAATTTGAGCTGGTGGGTTCCGGTGCTCCGCACCACAATTTAATTTATTTCCGGTGCTCGGCACAGGCATTTAATTGTCCACAGCACACTTATGACAGTCTGCCACATGGTGGTGCTGCTCATCTAATTTAGAGAGGAGCATAACGACGCGTATTTATGAATGTAATACACATTAAAAACTACTAATACCTGCCTTCCCAGCCACTCTTTTAGCTTTGGGGACTTGGAATAATCTGAACGGTCGCACTTGCAGGTGAAAGAGATGGTTAGTAGTTGTTTTGGCAGTGGTGACAGGGGTGATTGGTGGTGCAAGCTGCAGAGGTCTCCTGGTCAGAGCCCTGGCACTTATTATTTTACAAATTAAACACTAAACTCAGTAATAGGTATTATGCTTTCCTCACTTCCTCGTGCAAGTCATTGATTAATAGGGAAAACAAGAGGTGCGAAATGGCTTCCATGACAGACCCCTCCATGGATATAGAATTTCCTGTTGATATGCCCCTTTTGACTAAGTCTTACATAGGAAGAGGTGCCCGTATACAGCATTTGAATTATTGACAAAAGCCCAGGATCTGTGCCCAACTAGCACCATTTTTCCTACATGCAATTTCTTGGGACCAGATCAAAAGCTGATGAAAAATCTAAAAAAGCCATGCATAAAGGCAATTTTACTACTGTGCTGAACTTCTAGATTAAATGCGGAAAGGTAAAAAGCTGGCTAACCGTGGACAGACCTTCTCAACAGCCATTTTGTGTTGGGGGAAGAATGTTGCCATTAATGACCCACTCATTCAGAACGGTCAATACTAATTTGGAGAAGATTTTACAATCTATATCAATTAAACTTATCGTTACGCATGACTTTTTATAGTGTTTATGACCTTTCTTGTATAATGGAACAATAATAACAGTTAGCCAAGAGTCAGTGCAGCTTTGAGAAGCCACTATTGCCATAAAAACTTCTGGAAGAGTCTCTGACTACCACTCTACACCAGCGAGGAAAATCTCCAGGGGAATCCTATTATGACCCGGTGCCTTTCCTTCCTGGAGGCTTTCTATGGTTTCCCTTACTAGATTTTGTAAACAGCTCTATCTGGGTAGCGGTTGTTACGCTGCTATTGGCTCCAGCGTCAATGTCGGGGGAAAAACTCAAGGGTGGGGATGTTTGTGGAATTGAAAATTGTGTTGAAATGAATTACCCATTGCTTCTAAAAATGTTTTCCTTACTCCAAGGACTTCCCTGATCATCCAGCAGAAAGCTTGTGAATCTTTCTCTGTGGCAGCTTTTTCCAACTTCAGCCACTTTCTGTATGGAATATCTACTTTCTTATTCCGGATTAAAAATTTCTAACTTGGTGTGGCCGCCCTTATAGTCCGTCTGGTGGAATCACTTTAAAGCCCAATTTGTAGTTCCAATTTCTTCACCTTGCCTTCTTCAAACCAACCCATATCGGCATTTTTTTTGTTTCTGAAAGATTTATTAAAAGTGTAAGATCTCAAAACAAATGTAGTTAGAAATATCAGCAAAGGTCATAAGGGGGTAATGTAATTGCCTCGCTTGAGCCAATCACTATCTGTCTTCTAAGGTCTACTGTTGAAGGGTCCCGTTTTCACACTTCAGTTTTGGTTGAGGGTTCATGGCGCAACTCCACAGTTTGGTGGGCAAGTCTTACTGCCAGTTGCTGGAAAGTCAAAATGCAAGGCGTGAGAAACACCCTACTATATTGGGATGTCTGAATTTTTGGAACCTAAGTGTTAGTGCCCAGGCAGAGTATCCGTAAAGGACAGGATCAAGTGGTTAATACACATCGTTGGTGAGCTCATTTTATAGATTTTACACAGTGCAACTGCACCATAGAATAATAGAAACACTTTAAATGGAACACTAGTGACTTGAGTATAATTCAGCAAAATAGGTGTAACGGAGCAAACGTATAAATCAAGAAGGGGTAGAATCAGAAGGCAGGGGAATGGCGAAAGAATCAGACATTGACCAGGCGTTGGTGGGGTTTTTAGGTTTCTGGAATGGGACATGGGAGGTTGAAGTTCTAAAGTCTAGGGGAAGGGTTTTCGAAGCAGAAATCACAGTGCCAATTTTCTTTGTGCTACGAGATGTTCTTAAGAAAGGGGACTTCCACTGTAATGACTTTCTGCTTTTCACTTTTTATTTTATGACAAACATAGAAAGTAGCCTGGTCTCATAAGAAGGGGTTATAGAGAAGCAAAGCATCTATAAGGAAGGCTTCAAAGTTTGGACTTAACGTATGCCTGGATTCTGATTTTTTTTTGCATTGGTAGCAAACCTGGTCACAGACTGCAGAATGTCACTGGAAGACAAGGGGAGGAATCCCTGCTTGGACAGTGTTTTCAAAGACTAGGCTTGACAACTAGAGCTTGTATTGTCGTTTTTAGGAGCGAAATGAAGGTACAATCTAAGATGAACGTCAGGGAATTTACTCAGTGAGCGAGTCAGCGAGAAAGCAATAGTTGCCAGGCTACTCTAAAGGAAAGCGTTCAAGTTTGGACTTGAGCTTGGATGAGGCGAGGGAGAATTCAGTTTTATTGTGGTTTGAGGCTGAATAAGTTTCGACACATCCACAGAAGGACTTTTCAAAAGCCTGAACTTACAGTGATGATTGCCCAGAGAATAGACATTTTAAACAAATGCATCTTTCATGAATCGGGACGAATACTTCCTTTGCCGGTCCCAGTTAAATAAAGGTGCCATCTGAAATGGTACGCAAGGTGGCATGATTCACATACAAATGGGTACGGCGAAAGCTGGGTGTGAGAACAGTACAAAGAACAAATTGCAAAGCTGAATTATTTTTTTTAATTTACCTCCGGGGTTTCAGCAGGACAAACCATTCCCCACAAAGTATTATGCAACTGTCGGGGTTTTGCCAGTTTACCATCTCGACCGATGGGAGAATTCAAACGTCGCAGATGCGAAAGTGTAGATGCGAAGGTCAGCCGGTTCAACACCTTCAAAGACAAGAATAGTTAAAATCTACTGCTTCTGTACTGGATTTCAATGCTTCGACTGATGATAAACAACATTAACGTGATATACAGGCCACGCACTTACAACTAGAAACCCACTTAAAAAGAGAGGTCTCCGACGCAAACTCTTAACCATAATTGGGCAGTTCAAGACATTCACTGTGCAGAAAGGAGTTTGGAAACCCAAAACACAGGC
Organism: Lissotriton vulgaris; assembly: GCF_964263255.1. Lineage (NCBI taxonomy): Eukaryota > Metazoa > Chordata > Amphibia > Caudata > Salamandridae > Lissotriton > Lissotriton vulgaris. Next base: position 1,511,424,999 of record NC_141689.1, read on the forward strand.
ATTACCAATAATGCATCAGTCAAAAGGCACGGAGAAAGGCTTGGCTAAGCATGTACACAAGTGTTAACATAATGTGTTAAGTTGCACTACTGTACTTAAACGTATTTATATTAGTTACTTTGAGTGTACCATACCACAACAGCGTACAACATGCCAAGAATTACCATAATTAGCCAAGTGCCAGCATTCAACGAGGGTACCATCATGGTATGCATGCATATAATAGATAATAAAATGACGACCATATAGCAGATGCCAGACAGGAGGAGTGGGTGCGATGGATAACCACAATATACTAGCAATTGCCACAAGTATCCTACAGATAGCCACAATATGTAAAAATTCCCACCATACTGTCAATACAGCCCAATAAATACACACAATATTTCTTGAACTAACCCTGCACTGCTGGAGCTAGCAAGAGGTCAGAGAAAGGTACCATCGTGCCATGGATGCCCAGAATTTGAAGAGGATTCACAAAATTATTTCAGGGCAAACATATTATTAAGAGTGAGTAGCATGCCATGGATGGCCAGAGGTTGCCAAGAAAGACCACCATTTGAGAGTACCAATAGGGGGCTGCAGTGACGCCCTTTCCAAATAACCCCTTCTTAAACTAACCCCTTCAATCAAATGGTAACAGACAAGAAAGGGCAGATTTCAGGGGAAAATTACACTGATCACACTGTTTAAACTCTTCAAACCTAAAATATAAACTTGCCTGAGACACCCCAGCTCTGGCTTGATGAGCTTTCTTCTGATCACCCCAGTTTCCAGTGGCAAGTGCGTATTTCAAGCCATCCGATATTATCCTTGTTTTGATTGCAAGCTCCAAGTTGAAGTCTTTGCCACGGTCGATGAACTTCTGTGCGTACATCCTCACTTCCTTCAACAAATTCTTGAACATTCTACCCAAGAAAACAAACTTAAAATGGTAACAAGCTCATATTATCCTCCATCTTTGTGCCATGCCTCCAAAGGGTATTCAGCAGCACAACTTAAAACACTAACTGTTCTATCAGACATAGCCTAAAGTTGAAGCGTTGACACCAGTCGTTGCTTTTTCAACTGCAACCACTTTAACAGCACTAAAAGGGCTTTTAAATATTAAAATACTGCCTAAGCATGGTCAGTAATTTACTACTCCACCCTCATTCTAAACTAGCAATGAACCAGAGGCAAAAGGGTATTGGTTTTGGAATCATAATATAGCTGTGCATTTTATAAAAAGCTACACATTACTAATTCCAAAAACTAAAAACACCAGCATTGCAAACTCCAAGAACCCAAGTATTTTTACAACAATTAACTATCTACTCATCAAATTCTAACGAAAAATGTAATTACTACTTACCCTCTGAAAAGGAATGCAAGCAAAGGTCCAGCAAGATCCAGCCTTTTATTCCCGTAGTGATCTCTGTCATCCAGCTCTCTTCTGCCCAAAGCTGCCAGAAGTAACCGATGAACCATGTACCTAGCAATATCCATACAAATTTAGAAACATTTCATGTTGGAGATGTACATATATAAATATAAAAAGGCAGGACAGGAACTTTGGATTAAAGAAAAGCATGTTCCATATGTACACACATGAACCAGATTTGTTGTTTTTCTCTTGCAACACTTTAATGCAATGATTACAAAAAATGTAATATCCTAAAGGATATGGAATCACACCTAAGACCATGGAGCCATGACAGCAGCCTGCTGAACATCAGTTGGGTGGGGAGAAGATGGCGGCTGACTGAAGAGCTCAGTCGCGAGACGCTTGTCCATGGAGAAGAATGCAGAATAACATGAAAGAAGCACTGCGTTTTAACTGGCACTTTCTTTCTTTAGCACTACATCTCTATTACGCTATCAATGTACTGGGATCTTCCATTGGATCTTACCCGACCAGAGCGCTGAGCTGAGCATCAGCAGGGTTACCAGCAGTGGCAGCGGGGGTCCATCATCGGCAGCAGCGGGTGCGGTTTGCTGTGTTTCGGCCAACGGCGGCCGGCAATTTAGCGTAGCTGAGGGGGCCACTCGGTGGGTGCGCCTGCCCCTAGCACGGCGGCGCTGGAGGCGGTGAGCACTCACCCGATCTCTCCACGGAACAGTGTGCCGATGCCGATTAGAGGTCCAGATCAGCGCTAGGCGTGATCAGGGCGTTCGGCGTGCTCAGCAGGCTCTGTACCTGGACTCTTTACCTGCCGCTTGTAACTGTGCGGTTAACCTCCAGCAGGCTAAGGTATACAGGCCTTAATCCAAATGGGGGGCCCGCGGGTGAGAAGAGCAGAGTATGTAAACGGCCCAATGATAAGAGGTGCTGTCAGCTCCTGGCAGCTTTTGGCTCTCTGCTGTGAACTATAATCAAGACAAATACAGTCCAAAAGGAGCAAGGGAGTTTACGGTGCTGAGTAGATCGTGGAATTTTTTTTTCTCACTAGACCCACGGGCAGGTGTTGCGTTTTATCTAGGACCTTAATTAAATATTTCATATTTAAAGTAAAGGCCAAATGCAAACCAAATGCGGCAAGGCTACTTCCTTAGATTCCTAGAAAGCACAACGAGTTCTTACAACATACCAAACCTCCAGCAACCTGGGAATTCCCCGTGCTTTTGTTTTGATTTGTCCTAGAACTCCTGCGAGCACTAAAAGAACGGCCCGTCCCTAGTGACATCTTTTTATTGACGTCTTATGTCCAACCTTACGTCAAACACAGCACCTTCCAGGTATAAATATACCAACGTTTGCCTTAAGCAACACACGGTGGTGTGGAGCAGAGCGGCCATCTACTTATCCGAAGCCCAGCTGATGCGAGTGCCGAAGGAAGCCGTCCCTCCCATTTGACGCACTGAGAAAGACGTTGTCTTTTTCTCCTGCCGAGAAAATCCAGCTCCGGTGTTCCCAGTCACCCCTGCGGGTTGCCGGGAGATCGAGTCCTGAGAGCAAGATACAAGACCTCCTCCATTCTAAAAACCAAGGTACAGAGCTGATTAGATCCCTAGAGAATTCTTGAATCAGAATCTTGGCAAAAACTAACTTAACTTAAACTGCAACTCATTTACTCCTGCCCACGTACTAGGCTTAGGTTAGGTACATCGGGGTAGGCGTATTTAGAAGCACCAGATGAGTAAGTTTAGTCAAACTATTATCATTGTATGTAACTGTATATATTTTATACCTTTTAAGTATCATATGGCTCAGAAACCATATCAATGCTTTTACAGTATTATTTCATAATGCTCCTTTTACTGTACGCACTTTACGACAAGTATTGCAATTGTGGCAATTCATTGCTCTTGCATGAGAAAGAAGACTGCTCAATAAAATAACACCTTTTATTGAAAACGCCTGTCTCTCTATTTCTCTGCACTCTGGTGAAACCAAGTATGCACAACTGACTGAGTGAAATAGCTATCTATTGTTTTCACACGACTCTGGAGATATACTCCTTATTCTGGGGGAGCAAAGTTGTCATGTTTATGCGGTTGTCAGAAGCTGAATCCCTTCTTGTCTAAACAGGGAAGTTCACTCCTCCCTGTTCATTCGAGAAAGTTTCTAGTGACCTCTGAGCTAGCTGGCAAACCTAAATTAAGTCTAACATATTCAATAGAGACCTAGTCGACCTCAGTCCTACGTCTACACTATCGTTTGTTATTCCAATGCGCAGACCCTATTGGGAAAATAGGAACTACACTACACAGGAGCAGGAAAAACGGAGCCCGATACAGAGGGCCCCCAATCATTTGGAGTGTGGGCGGAAGCTGCAAAGGCATGCCGCAACAATCGAAGAGCAGGGCGGAGAGTGTCATATCGAGGCAAGGACGTGGCAGCTCCAGCAGCTCAAGAAGGAGGAGGAGGGCGCAGCTTAACACCAGGGAACCGTGGCAGAGATACTGAAAAGAGGAAGAAGGCAGCGCTACTGCAACCACCGAACCCGGTAAGTCTGAGTGGTTCTGCCCCTGGCACTTCCACCCTACCAGGCCCCTCTGTTAGGGGTGAATAGCGGCTACATCAGGGCCACAAAACCTGGAAGCTTTCAAGGCCCCCCACCCCACCCCCCAAGTTCCTGATAGAGGCAAGAAAGGCATGGTGCATGGGAGAGAGGGTTATTGCTTGAGAAGCAAAACATCAGAGACAAGGGCTAACAAAACGAGTTAGGAAAAAGCCAGTCACCAGTCAGTGCCACTGTTCCCACTAACCTGCGCGCCTGCGCTCGCGCGCATTGAAGGCACCCCAAGCGCGCAGTGCTTATTATTTAGCGCGCACATTCTGAGACTGTTCGCGCCGCCGCTATTAACGTGCGAGCGGCGCGAAAACCCGTAATTTGATGTTCGCTTTCACGTGCAAATGGCCCTAGCACTTGCACGATTCCTTTCCTGTCAGTGCGCCACTGCGGGGCTGATTGAGGGCCATTGAGTTAGTATTCATATTAATTGCAGCGCACACGGAATACAATTAATATGAATACTATCTCAATGGCCCTCAATCAGCCCCGCATCTGTGCACTGTTAAGAAAAGAAAAACTGAGTTTCAAACACGACGTGCGCTTTAGCACACGCGGTGTTTGACACTCAGTTTTTCTTTTCTTAACAGTGCACAGATGCGGGGCTGATTGAGGGCCATTGAGGTAGTATTCATATTAATTGTATTCCGTGTGCGCTGCAATTAAAATGAAAACAGACGCTGAAGAGAAAGGGAGGAGGCGCCTGTCAGACAGACTCGGAGAGGAAGAGGGCGGCGGATCCGAGCAGGGGAAGAGAGGCGGGAGGGGCATACCTGCCAAGGTTTAAGATTCCCATGTGTGACAGTTTCATAATTTCAGTGCAATTATGAGTAACATTTCAAGGACTATGACTGACAATTTCTCGTGAGGAAAATCAAGCAATGAAGACACAGGAAACATTAAAATATTAGAAATTACAAAGGAGAGTGAGGCTGTGGCACGCACAGATAACAGGCTGTATTTCATTATGTAGGAGTTTCAATCCCAATATACATCATTACCCGAGCTGGGTGGCCGACCCCAATCGGTGAGCGGTGCCCCTACCTGCCCAGCAGCAGGCACCAGATCACATCAGCTGCTGCAGGCAGCCTGAAACTGAGCTACAGGCGCTTCTGGCAGTGACCTCCGGCTCAGCTCTGGAGTTGCTGTTGGATCCGGGCCGACACTGCAGGCAAAGATGATGGTAAGGGACCCAGCACCAGCACAAGGACCTCAGATTCCAGACCCTGCCCTCTCAGTACATTTGTGTTAACAATGACAAAAACTCAGGGCTGGCAATTAGTAAAACACTGTCTACTTACGGATCTTTAGTCAGATTGGCCCGTCAGCGAGTCACACTGCAACAATGCAGCTGTGTACTCAGGCCGCAAGCCGCACACCCTGCACAAATCTGCCTTGGTCTTTTACTTTGGTCCAGGTTGCTGGCTGTCCTTGGCCTGCTCGGAAATTATAATTGAATGCCGCTGACCATAAATAAAGAAGAGCACCGGTGGAAAGGCTGGTCATATGGAAACAGTAGCATTGTAGACCGAGCTGCAGCATGATACTGGACGGCCTAAGTTCCACGCAACCAAACTACCCGCTCTGGCAGTGTCAGCCAGCAGGACGTGACGTACTACCGCTGCCCCTCGGTAAAAGCTATAGGAATGCATAGTTTTAGGAATACAGAGGAGGCCTTTTGAGAGCATGCAATCAGAAGATGTTAAATTCTAAAAATGATTATGCCATTTGCATATGGGATTTCGCATTGCACTGTAGTATTTGTATAGCACGTAGTCCCCCTCACTCCCCCAATGTGGGGTACCCAAGTGCCTACTTACATAGACTGCGTGCTACTCATGTCTAAGTCATACACTTGGAGTCATACCAATATCAGAAACCTCATTTGCAATATATTAAATCAAGACTCTGTACATTAGCCTAGGAGCTGTTTTTTTGGCTGTACTGTTTGGAGGCTTTTGCTACCAGCCTTTGCCAAACACAGATTGCCAGCCTTTGTCGTGGGCCCCTCCTTCCCAAAATCAGCAAAACATAGGGTCTGGGCCTCTCTCTGATGTCACGTGAGTGACCCGGCCCAAGAGGGAACCGATGTCAGAGAGGCCCTACAACATGAAACATGCAGTTAGATACCTCACACAGCGCTGGTCCGGCCACCTATTACACCTTCTGAGCATTACTACCAGCTAGCACCTGATCGCGCGGTGCGAGACACAGGCTGGTAAATTTAACATGTTTCAGCTGCAGATGGGAGTCCGATTGCGGTGGTTATGCCTCTCCATTGCCATTGGCGGCAGCGATACAGACTCTGCCAAGGCCACCCAGGAGGCTGCAGGCACTGGCAAGATCAGGGCACGAACCACTGTGGGCCACTGGAATAGGAGTTACCGCCCGGTGGCCCCAGCCCGCCTCAAGTGTTTTTAAGGATTGACAGTGAGTTCCCCCACTCACAGGTAGCCATAGCCACGCCGCGATCACTGAGACAGAAGCCATATCACACACTGTGCAAATAGTGGGACACCTTCCAGTACCCAGATGCCCGTGTTATCTTTCTTATTAGCATACCAGCTTGAATACACACCTCCCACCCAGCATCCAATGAGCACCAGACAACTGGCAAATGCCTGAAGAAAAAGTCAACACATAAATAAAAGGTATTGTCATTTACAATACCAGTAGCTCAAACTCGTCGTAAATGTGTGACCTATTGCACTGCAAATTCTTGTTTTATAATGTTTTTCCCATCCTGCTGGAGTCTTGCTGGAGTCAATGTGGCCCCTGTACTCCTGTGGGCCAGAAAATGTTTCAGAATTTGGCCCCAGGGGGGTCTCTCTGATATAAAATACTGTATATAATATCTGTTTTAATATTCAGAAATTTGCACACGTACAAGAAATAATACTTTTAGAATGTCAGAGTTTTCTTTATGTGAAAGAAAGAGAAGGCTGATATCTTGGAATAGCTGTGATGATGGGGCATGGAGGGCCTGGAACAATGTAGCCATGCATCACCCCGAAGTTAATAAAATGCTCACTGCCCACATCCACGTGCATTTGGAGTTTCTATGATTGCATAATATTGCTTGCTATTTCCATTCCTTATAAATGAGGCGTGGTATATAAAGGGCTATACAAAAACACATTATTGTTCCTGCTATTATAATTAGCACACCAGAAGAGGTTGGGCATCACTGAGAATTGTGGGACAGGTGACAATGAGACCGAAGCCAGGGCGGAGGCAGGCCGATTAGGGAATAAGTGCCAAAAAGAGAACCAAGGGTGGAGGGTGAAGGTGGGATGAAGAGGAACTGCGCCGTTGTCGGTAGTAGCTGAGCTCTGGTGGCATGGTGCCACCCCTCCCACAGTATGCCTCACAGCAGCTGGCAGGCCATAGATATCCACCAACACCAGCTCCTTGTGATCGGACCAGTGACACTGTAACTCCTCTCTTGGCCTTCACTTCATGCACCACCCACCGCCCTAGCCAACCACAGGCTGGGATTTCTCATCCCTGCTTTGGCGACAGCTGTTGTTTCAAAGGAGGTGACAACGGAGAGAAACCGCAGCTATACCGAATGTGCATGAGCAACATTTCAGCGCCGGTGCACGGCCAGAAATCAAGGGACCCAGAAAGACGTAACCACACCGACGTATAAAAGCAGCAGAGCAACAGCCGGGCAAAATGATAGCTGCCTCGAAAGAAAACCAAAGTGTGAACGCACTTCTAGATGACATAGCCTCATTCCATAACCATGGTTAATGTCTCTCAGCGGATTAAAACAAGCATAAGCCTCTGTGTATCCAAATTGCAAATCTGCCTTAAGACCCTTAATGTGGCGCCGTGGGTGTTGAAAAGCACAGTATTTTCAACAAAAGTTTGGAGGGATATTTGGCGCTGCACACACGTGCAGTCTGGTTTCTGGCGCACATAGCCATGGCTGCAGCGCACAGAGACCCTAAACTGCCGCACACAGAGGAAAAAAATTAGAGGGAACATTGGTCAGTGCTCCTACTGGGGGGGGGGGGGGGGGGGGGGGGGGGAAGACAGTAGGGCACAGCACTCTTAGGATCACTCCTTCGCTTAGGTACTACTTTAGAGTCCAGGAGAAAATCCTCAACCCAGAGAAGGCCAACACTGAGGCCACAACACCCCTAGCCGTACCTACAGAAGCAAATAGGGAAAAAATGGCGAAGAAGCAGAATGAAGGAGCATTGGGCCTAACAACCAGCAATAGATACCAAGCCCTCTCTACCCAAGATACAGAAACGGGGGTGAAATTACCATGAGGGAACTGGTGCAAGACCTCCATGGGCAAGTCCAAACAATCCCTGCACTCCCTACATCACCACCTCCTACTCCGTCCACAACTGCTGGCGGCACGGAGATCCCTAACAGCTTTAACGCTGCGGAGATTCGAGGAGCTGATGAAGGAGATGAGATCTAAATTTGCAATCTCGTAAAGAAACCAGTCCAAAATACAGGAGACCTGTGAGGTACTGGACCAGAAAATAAACACTCATTGACAGAGTAACCCACGTGGAAGGCGAAATAGAAGTGCTGCACAAGAAAACAGAGGCAAATCACAAGGAAATACCCAGATTGAGGAAATCATGCCAGGAGAGACAACATAAAAATCCTGAATATACCGGAGGGAGCTGAGGGAGAAGGTATAAAGGGATTCGTAATCCAGCTACTAGAGGAAAAAAATCTCCTGGACCAAATCAGTCAAACTTGGCGAAGACATCCAAAAGGGTACATTGAGACCCCTTCAGGAAAGGAAAGCACAGGAAAAACCCGAGGAAAGTCCTGATAAACTTCATGACATTCATTGAAAGAGCGTGTTTTAAGCGAAGGCCTAAAGGCGGTGTCTTACACTTAAGATGACTGGTCCTGCAAAATTAGGTCAGACATATCCAAAACGACCCAAGATAGACAATGGGAGTTGGGCTAACACATGCCGCAGCTAAGGGCACTTAGGGCAAATGTTCAGATGCGCTTTCCTGCTTCACTGAAAATGATGTGGAACAATAAAATGCTTAACATATGAGATCCAAAGGAAGCAGAAAGACTAATAGAACAAATCAAATCGCAACAGGAAGATCACTCCCGAACAAAATGAAATGCATACTTCCACGTACCGGAAAGTAGCCTCGAAACCAGTGGGAAATAAGAAAACTCGTTTGGAACAGAAGGGCAAGGAGCTCAAAAGGGCAGATTAATGCCCAGAAGAAAGAAGACAAGGGAGGCTTCTCCAGGGTGAGGGGCGGGGGGGGGAAGCGCAAATGTTTACCAAATAAATTTTAAAAAAAAGAAGAAAAATAAAGCACATGGTGGAGAGTAAAATGGGGGGAAAAAAAGTCCTAAAAGCAAAACAAGATGAGTACAATGGCCCAGACGCAAGAGAGGGTGACCCGATTTGAGATGTTGACAGCGGGTAAGAACAGAAAAAGAAAAAGAGCTCAAAATCCTAACGTGGAACACAAATGGTGTGAGAATTAAAAAACGGAGAATGAAGATACTGGAATATCTATAAAGAAACTGTGACGGTGAACTAATTATACTTCAGGAATCACATCTAACAAATGAAGAATGGGAGCAGATATGTAAAACCCAAGGATGGATAGACCACTGTATTTGTACAAATCAAATTTGTAATATAAAGGGAGTTGCGGTCATCTTTAAAAAATCCCTGAAGGCGGTGATCGAGAAAACAGAAATAGACAGAAAGGGGAGATGGGTCATTGCGAGTGCGAATGCAAAAATCTACAATAACTCATATACTGTGGTGGAATACTATGGCCCAAATCTCGACGACCACGAGCCGCTTCAAAAGCTATATTCCAATCTCCTAGCAACTAACACTCCAATCATAATGGGCGGTGACTAACATTATCCTACACCCCAAAGAAGATCGGTATCCAGCAAAAAATCTCCCTAATGTACCTAAAATGAGAGAATGGGTTGGACTTTTAATGAAGGACCTAGGAATCGTAGATGCGTGGACGGAGAAAGGAAATAAGAATCACAGATTCACCTATAAAAACAAAAGGCTAGGACATGCATCCAGAATAGACTTTTTTCTTATTAGTAGGAGCCTAGTGGAACAAACAAAAAGAGACTTACACATCCCAGCTCACATCTCTGACCACTCAGTGGTACAACTTAGCCCGATGTCAAGAACTTTAAACACCCGCAGAGTTGGACAGTTAACAAGAGTGTTTGTTTAGACCAGACATGCATCGAGAAACTGAAAGACGAAACACATTTTTTTTAAATTAAATAATAGTGGAACTACAAAACAAGTAGCCTGGGACGCGTATAAAGCTTTTATTAGGGGGAAGATTCTAAGTTTGGCAGCCTACAAGAATAAGGAGAAGTAACAAGTTATTGAGCTGATTGAGAAGGACCTGCTGGCTCTGGACACAGACCTTAAGAATGCTAAGAATGCAGATTTGAGCGAGGTAAGTTCCAAAATAGAGAATAATATAGTAAATAAGAAAGCAGAGTTGAATGACTATTTAGAAAAGATGGGAGCCAGCAGACTTTCACAATATGAATACGGAGAAGGTTGCGGGAAGATCTTGGCTTGGAAAGCAAAAACCGAAAGACCCAGAAACATGATTATAAAGATACAAAGAGAGGGTCTACAAGGAGTTTCTTCTGAAAGTAGCGAAATCAGGCAAGATTTTAAACTTTTTTTGATAAGCTTTACATGGAAGAATCAATTGGCTCTAGTGATCAGATACAGAATTTTCTGGATAATATCACGACCCCTGCGGCATCCTTGGAACAGAAATTAGGGCTTAAAGAAATATCTAAAGAGGAAGTTAGAGATGCTATAAAGAGGAAAAAAAAAAAAAGAGGTAAAGCCGCAGGCCCCGACGCCTTACCTAACGAAATCTATCTACAGCATCAGGAAAGCATATTAGCACCTCATACTGAACTACTAAACTGCAGATTCTTAGGAAACCAGGCACTCCCATACTCCTGGAATGATGCAATTGTGAGCATCATCCTAAAACCAGGGAAAGATCCAACCAAATGTGAGTCATACAGACCCATCTCCCTCTTAAACTCAGATTATAAAATATACACACAGATACTGGCAAAAAGGTTAGGGGCAGTGGCAGGGTCCCTAATCCACCCACACCAAAAGGGTTTCATCAAAGGTGGGCAAATCCACGAATTGTCACACGAGCTAATTAGTACAATTAATATTGCAACCAATTACTCGTTACCTCTATCAGTAATAACCTTTGACGCAGAAAAAGTTTGACAGAGCTAGCTGGCCCTTTCGGAGCGCCACTCTAGCTAAATTCAAGCTGGGAGACAAATTTGAAAATGCAATAATTAACATCTACAAAAACCTTGTCGCGAATATATTAGTAAATGACGGCCTTACAGACACCATACAAATAAAAAGAGGTACAAGGCAAGGGTGTAATGTACCCTGTCCCCCCCCCTATTCAGACCCTCCAGGATATCGCGATTTGCCGCGAAATCGGCACTTTTGTAAAAATGCCGCGATTTTTACAAAAGTGCCCGCGAAATCGACACTTTTGTAGAAATCGCAGCATTTTTACAAAAGCCGCTATATCCTGGGGGTCTAATGGATGTAATCCTGTTCACGGGAATAACTCCGAGGTTCCACTAGGGGGAGCTGCAGTCTCGCTGCATTTCTGGAGTCTAGCTGCCTTACTCTGCGCCTTGCATGGAGCTGAAATGCAAAGCGCCAACCGGTTTCAAAAATAGTGACTAAAGAACAACTCTTATGTCGGCCCACGAAGCTGCAAACATGCAGCAAAATGCTCAAGCCCTGTCTTTGATAACAAGCCCCTCTTTGCTATAGCGACACCCTCTGTGCCTCTGTGTATTCTCTTTGGCACTCTAGAGGTGTTCTATTCACATTACTGCCATAAACCTCCTTTCTGCTTACACCCTTAGCTCCAGGGCACAACCTATAATCAGAGTCGGCTGCAATTGAAACAAAGGATGTGGGCATTTATTTCCGCGATCACAGGGGAAAGGGTGTATCATATGAAAAAATAGCATTCCTAGTCACTGAAAAAAACACATCGATTTTAGATTTTTAAGGTATAAGCAATCTGGCAACATAAATATGCTAAAACTGTGTTGACACGACGCAGTGTCTTCACCACAAATCCTGAGAAACGCTAGAATGGCACTTAAACCTGTTTCCTGTGCTTGCTTGGGAAAATACGGGGGCTACGGTAGTATGAAACTGTTTTTCCCTTCTGCCTTTGGTTCCTAATCAACCTTGTCTCAGATTTTTTTTTAACTTGATGATTCTATCTTCAGATGACTTACAAGAGCCACCAATAAATATAAAGAGGAACATCTTGAGAAAAGACGGTAGAACAGAAAATGCACATTTATTTGAAGCAATTGCATCACATAAGGGCGATAGTATTCTTGTAGGCTAAGTCTTGTTTTATACGAGGATGCCTTTTTACCAAACATTCACAGTGGCTGTGTTACTTCATAAAACTGTCTTTCACTTTCAGAGTTTAAAGCCTCAGTAATGTTTTGGTGAAATTAATGATATTTGTCCTACTCAAGCATTACGCATCTGTTACGTGACGAGGGAAGGGGTTTATCATCGTTCTTCGTTATAGAAGGTGAGGCCGTATGTCAACCTACAGTAAATGACATTTGCATGGAGTAAGGAATACGATGCAAGCCTGTACATAAATCTGCACACTTGTCTGCAATATCTATTACTGCAATAAATAACATATTTGCATATATGAGTTGGGAAGTAGAGTCCAGTGATAGCAGATGCTGCCACGGGTGCTAAAGGCGTGCTACCCTCAACCACCCTCAATTGACATCCACAAAGTTACCTTACGCACCCAAAGCTACCTCTGTAGGTATCACCACCTCTCCAAGCAGGACAGACTTGCATCCTGAAGATGCAATGATGAAACGCTCTAATCAGCACACCCATGTACTGGATCCAGTGTTATGATCTCTGTCTTGTTACAGTGGTGCTGGAAGCTGGAGTTCCTTGAGCACACTTTGCAAGTAAAAGCTTGCAAAATGTGATCTCATAAAATGTGGGAAAAACTGCCAACAGTTGAAGAAGAAACACTAATTTCTGCATTAAACACCCCTTTCAAAGGTAAAAGGTATTCATATGGTAACTTTGCATAGCGGATTTATGAAACTAAACATTTTTAGTAATTCCAGGAGCTGGATACGAAGCTGTTTCTCCGTTGTCTAGTAGGGTCCTTATGTCATCGGTGGCGGCGATGAGGGCAGTTTCAGTGTTGTGGTTGCTGCGGAACCCAGACTGGGAAGGGTCAGTTGTTTGTTGACGATCATCTCGATGACCTTCACCGGGAACGGGAGCAGGGAGATGGGCCGAAGTTCTTGAGGTCCTTGGGGTCCGCCTTGGGTTTCTGGAGTAAGGCGTTGATCTCGGCGTGCTTCCAGCTCTCCAGGAAGGTTGCTGTCTTGAAGGAGATGTTGATGACTTTCCGGAGATGGGGTGCGATGGCTGTGCTGGCTTTCTTGAAGATGTGGTGTGGGCATGGGTCTGACGGAGATCCTGAGTGGATGGTGTTCATGATCGTGATGGTGCCGTCGTCGTTTATGTTGGTCCAGGAGAGTATGCGGTTGGGGCTAGTGGTGGTCGTGGGGGCAGAGGTCTCAGTGTTTGTTGGGGCGGTCGTGACGTTGAAGCTTTTGTGGATGTCTGCGATCTTGCGGGCAGTCTTTGGCTTTTCGAGGGAAACAAAGTGTCTACATTGTAAATAAATCAAATATACATAGCTTCATGTTGTTAAATAACTAAAAAACTAAGATATCTGTGTTTGTTGTAGGAAAAATGGCCAAATAAAATGCAGCAAAATTGCAGCTAAATTTCCATATTTGTGCCACTAAATTTCCATTTTTGTGCCGCTAAATTTGCTAATCCATGCCGCTATATCCTGGGGGGTCTGCCTATTATTTAACTTTTATATTGAACCGCTAGCTTGCCTGCTGAGAGGAAGAGGGGATCGCGGCTTTTAAGCACCAAGGTTGGGAGAAAAAAGTTGCTCTATATGCGGACGACCTGATGCTTTTCCCTAGCAACCTAACCAGCTCGTTTCCCAAAATAGAGGAAGTTATAGGTCAGTTTGGATCTGTTTCAGGCTACCTGGTAAACCAACCCAAATCGGAAATTCTTGAGTGGAATATTTCCTCCGGAAAGCCCCTACTGAAAGAAAGGATAAAGTACCTAGGAATAGAGTACACAAAGGATCCACAAAGATATAAGGAAATTATTAAACACTTGGTCAGGCTTACAATTATCCTTTTTAGGGAAATCTATTTTGATTAAAATGACTATAGTGCCAAAGTGTACGTACCTATTTAACTCCATCCCGATGAGTTTCAAGACGGAGCAAATTAAAAAGGATGCAGGGGGAACAGTCTAGCTTCATCTGGGCTGCCAAAGGGGTCAGAATCGGATGGAAAAAGTTAAGAAGAAACAAAGCGTAGGGGGAATTGCCAGCCGAGACCTACTGGAGTACTGTAGATCCTTCCAGTTTAAGAACACAAGGAAATTACTAGCAAAATGGGAAAGCTGGCCTGAACACCTGAAAGCCCTCATAGGCCAGTAAGGAGACCACTACCTCTACAAATTCGGCCATCCCAAATTCTTTAAAAAGATTACATTAAAGACATTAAAATCAGCAGCAATAACTTGGTATGAAATAAGGAGAATCCTAAAAATACCATATTACAGCAAATATGCGCCAATCTGGGAATCACCAGGCACCCCAGACTGCCTAAAAGACGTCCTATCGACTCGACTAAGAGAGTGGAATGTAAACTGCTGGGGACAGCTGATAAAGAATAACCAGCTCGTACAATGGGAAATCCTATACGAAGAGGGTTAATATCCAGATTTAAATATTACCAACTTAACAGCTGGATAAAAGCTTTAAAAGAAAACCTACAAGGGGATGAGGCTATTGAGCAAAAACTTTTGAACCCAGAGTTTTTTCAAAAAGAAATATACTGGTACTGGGCTCTTATAAAAGCAGGTGAAGCGGAGTACAAAGACCAGCAAGACATCTGGGAGAAGGATATGCCCGGGCTAGAGTGATCACACTTATGGCAAACCTCGAATGCAATCATGGGCCGAGTGGTAAAGGCCGCCCCATTGAAGAAAAACCATCTGTTCATGATCCACAGATCCTACTGGTCCCCTAAAAGATTGTCAAAAACGACCAACAGTGAAGTAAAAAAGTGTCCCAAGTGTGGAGAAGAAAGGGCAGATGATCTACATATGTTCCAGAGATGTATAATATTAAAGGACTACTGGGACCAGATTGGCAAAACTCTCTCTGAAGTGATAGAACACAGAGGTAAGCACAGAACTGGTTATTTTTGGCATTCTAGGGTCTACATACTCTGTGTCACTGTCTAATGACACACCGATTTGCTAAACTTGATACTAAGGGCGTATAACTTAGAGATGCAAGGGAGGATCTCGAAGAAAAACAAGTACTGGAACATCTAGGAAAGATACAACCAGTTTAACACCAGGAGGTCCAATGATTAAGGCAAAAGATACAACAATGTCAAGTTGGCTCTTGATAAGAGTAGTCATAATGACTAGCTCCCCCCACCCCCACAAATCGTGTACCTGAGGTTGAACAAAAGGGGGCCCCAAAGGATAAGGTTAGACAATCTTCTCACCCAGGGCAATTTCCGGACTACCCACAGCAAAGCCCTGAATGGATATTGGGGCCTCCGACTCCACCATACCCCTAGGAAATTTGCTTGATGAGGATTAAAAAAAGTTTTTTTTTAATTTTAAAATCCTAAAGGATAATTACAAAAGTTTAACAATCCAAGGCACAGAAAACAAAACTTCTAAAGACATGGGCAACCATGTTTACACTTTAGAGAGGATCTGCAATAACCTATTAAGCTACAGTAAAGAAGCATCAAAGAACCAGTCAAAATCATACCTATGAAATGTCACAGCTGAGGCACACAATGTAAATTTACTACCCAGTACTAGTCTTCAATCAACTCACAAGCTGCAATGTATTTGTAGTAAAGTTCCCTTCCTTTTATTTGGAATGTTCTGATTCGCGTGGTGAACTTTAAAGATCCCGAAAATAGACAGCTGGGATTTTTTGGGTGGCAGGGGTGCTTGTAGAGATCAAGGGCCTTATTTAGATCTCGGCGAATTGAATACTATGTCACAAAAGTTGCGGATATCCTGTCTGCCCTATTACGATCTCCATAGTATATAATGGGTTCACAATACGGAAGACGGGTTACAAGTCACGTTTGTGAGGGAGTATTCTCCCCTCTCCAAGATCTAAATCAGTCTTCAAGTGTCTAGCAGTACATGTATCATTTCGGAACCATGGGCGTGATTCAACGGAGGCCTCTTCAATGTCAATAAAAGTTTTTAGTGTAAAGTTAATTTCCCTTTTAGACTCAGCCAAATCTGGATGGGCGAAAAAATGTGTTTAGTCACAAACCAGTCTCAATCTGCAATTCAAAGAACACCCAAATAGTTTCTCCAGGCGTCTCTTTCAGCTTGCATGGTGCAATATGAAAAGCAAGGGCCAGGAAGACCAAATAAATGAATGGAGTTTTGTTTTTGCTTACCAAGGATTACAAACAAAAATCACCAGCCCCAGTCTCAAATACTAAATCTTACTATAACATTACATGTTTAGGGATGGTTGCCCTGAACATGATGTGTACCTCATGAATGTACACACAATAGTGCTTTGTAAATGTATTATGGGGAGTATTAGTTAGCAGTCACAGCGGGGTCTTCTAGAATATTTACCACAGTCGGTGTGTTTTGGTTATGTCTTTCCTTCTAAGGGATAATGGGCTTTAATGGCACCAATCTATGATTAATTTCCACTTGTAGCACAAGTTCTACACTGGCAATACTGAAGAATTTCTATATGAAATATTGGTTTTGATGTAGAACCAAGCGCAAAAGAAAACATCTATCCACAAAAGGCAGACTGGAGTCAGAAAGAACTACATGAACAGGGCAAATTGCTTCTGTTCCCCCAGATTCAAGAAAAAAACGGAACAAAAAGGAACGTGTCTGTAGGTAGGAGAAGTTTGCCTGGAAAATGCTCGACCTTTCCTTATACAGAGAATTAAGTTCCGTGAAGTCAGACCTCCCACAGAGGTTTAATTTTCCACACCAGCCTCTTCCTGTGACTTGTGTGAGCCTCTCCCGCACTCCCTCCTGCCCTCTGCACCGTTTGGTGCCAGAGAGCAGAGCTTTCACATTAATTCCTGTCCGAGGTGCTGTGTTGCTGGTGATTGTCAGCTCACAGACTGTTACTTGTCAGAGTCTTCAGCAGAGGCAGAGCAAAGACTGAGGGGTATTTTTATAACAAGCACTTTTTTTTGCCTGCCACAAGAATACTGCAAATTTTGACGATTTGGTCCGCACTTTTTTGTTTATTCCCTTCAGTAACTTGCAAACCCAGGCAGCAAAATCCTGGAGTGCGGGATGGCGTATTGGAAGTGATATATGCTTTGTAGAAAAGGTTATGAAAAGAATAGGTATCAACAAATAAACCTAAAATACACATATTAGCCTGTGGTTAACTAGAAAACCTAGCTAAAACTAAATGCTCCAAAATGACGCTTCCATTTATTACAAGAAAACTAAACAAACTGCTTCATCTGGATTTAAACCAAGTACATCATAATCCACACTTCAAAAGCAAAGAGGACCAAACATACCCCAAAAAATAAGCTTTCTTTGTTTCACAGAAGTCGCTGACCCCCACATGTGGAAGCATCTCTTTCTGCAAGACTTCCTTAGCATACTTGATTCTCTTCTCTTTTGTGACACCAGGCTTCGCACCTCTTGAGCCTATGAAGTTCAGGGCCACATTCTGTTCCTGAATAACAAATGCCTCATCCAGAGAAGGCTTTACCTGAAAGAGAGAGAAGTTCACTTGCTGTATTAGATTACCTGCATTATAAAACGTATCGGTCAGATGTGAATGAAGGTCACAGGCCTTAAGGCTAGAAAAAATAAATTCAGCTTTTAATCCTTCCATGGATCATAAAAAACAATCCAAATATATTTCCTGCAGGGGAACAAGGCATACTGTAAAGCTTTCCAATTTCATTCAAGTGCAATCATACAAATATTAGCAGTGTGGGAAGTCTGGTTGAGTATGGCTATACATTACATTTCAATCATCTGGCTTCACCCCAGTTTATTTTGCAGTCACTTAAAAATGTTCTGAAGAGAAGAAGCTAATGACAATCTTATTTGGAACACTTGTTGCAAAACAACGTAAACCAAAGTCTTGCTTCCAACCATTATAATGCAAGTACCAAAAATAAGTAATATTAGCTCCACTGCATGAAAAGTAAAACACAGTACAGCTATGTCCACACTGCATGGTAAAAGCAACAAAGAAAATGGGCCATAGGAACCTATGATGTACAGAGAAAAGAAATGAGCTAGGTCGACAGATTGAAGAAGTACACATGCCAGGCTTTTTTGCCCAGAATACAAAGAGGAGTTCTCCCTCCAAATTGTCCGCTCCACTCAAAGAACCAACAATGTAAATTAAGAAAACGTTGCAAATTCTTTAGATTTGTAACCGTTCCTCCTTTGCTTTTCTAAACAAATCTTCACACGCTTCTGTAACATGCAGCAATATATACTGCATCACTTCCCACTGGGTTAAGTCCACACTTATTTTCAAAAGTGAGCAATGCCATCTTTCTCAACTAGGGACCTTTCAACGTAATGTACTTAAAGTCCTCCTGCTACCCCAAACATTTCTGTTTTAAAATGCAACATGACTCAGCCCGTGAAATTTTTACTCTCCCTTCATTGTAGAAAGAAGTACATATTTCATGAAGGGAGGGGTAGAAATTCGGACTAAAATCTGTAGGTGAATGATGTTTGCCCTTAACAGTGTTCCATTCTTCACAAAGATAACAAAAGATAGGTTGGCTGTACGATCTCCCAAGAAAGTATTAGCTTCACAGGATATGCATTGTACCCAAAATCACAGAAGGACCACACATTAAAAATTACAATCATGTTGGGAGCAGACGTTCAGGTCCCCAGTTCTAGGTCCATTTCTCCCGCACCCAAAGACGGAACCATAAGCTTGACTAAAAAGGCATTCAAAGTTCACCCGCTTTTGCAGAAGCTCAAAAACTGGCACCCTAAACAGACTGCCACAAAACAAAGACTGCATTTCAAACAAAATGTGGCTGTATGAAACAAACAACTTCTATTTACACTTCTATCAAACTGTGTGTGTGTGTGGGGGTGGGGGGGGGGGGGGGCGGGAAGGATGCATTTTATGGCACACAATTTTGGAAACTATTGAGAATACTTAATAACCTCTCCCCCCCCCCCCCTACAGCCCCCCAACCCCAAGTCACACAAGAGACGTTCATTGAGTAAGTATATTTAGTCCTTAGACATCAGCTGATCACTACTTTTAATCAATTACTCGTATGTTCTAATATCATACACAGACTGGAATTGTAAATGTAATGTAAATGTATGTAAATGTATTTGCATTTATATAGCGCACTACTTACCCGTAGGGTCCCAAGGCGCTTCGACCGCTGCGAAACCCTTCCTGGCTTCCCTGAGTGATGGTCCCTTAATGGGTATCTCCAGGGTGAGACCAGGCATCCCCGGCGGTCTGGTGGGGCCGTTAGTGAAGATGAGGCAAGCTAATGCCCAGAGTTGCCGAGTGTGATCGCTGATCAGAGTGGGCACCGAGGCGAGAGAATTATCGAGTCCGCTGACCCTGGTCCAGAAACCTGCTGCGCCGGGAATCGAACCCTGGTCCCGGGCCGTCCTCTGCTCTCGGGTCTGCCGCCTCTAACCAGTTCATGCCCAATTATAATTATCCTTATCATGCTGCAGAGGTATCCAACACCATCATGCCAAGGACCCACAATTATGTTAAGAAGGCCCATAAAAAGGAATGGCTGGGCGACAGAATGCATTGGCTGGAAGCAATAATTTAGGATGCCATGGGTAGAAACGGATGCACCACATAAGGGCTCGATGCATGCATGTGTGTTTAGGGTCTGCAGCAGCACAGAAACCCAATCTCCTCCACAGGAGGTTGTATACTCATTGTAAGAAAGTCACTGACCTGCAAAAAACATAGGTAATCAGAAAGCTGTGTGGAGTTAGTATTGGGGTGCCAATACGGTTGATGAAGGGAAAAGAAAAAGCACCAATAGCTGGGGGAAAAATATGCGAAGAGCGGTTTAAGAGATGTGAGCAATAACAGCCATAAGTCCCCTAAAAGCCTTTAGTGCCCACCACCCAAGCCTAAATAGTGCTTGTATGAATGTGAAGCTATTTGTAGTAGAGCAAAAAGAACCCTACTTCACAGGTCTGTTTAACTGCACTGATGTATTAGTATGCCCAAGTGTAAAGGTGTTCCTGTCACTATAATCTTCTCACACTCCTCCAACAGCAGAGAGAGCTAGAACACATCTTCACTAACTTGGGGGTTTGACTGCTACAATGAGTCTTAAATTAGCCTGGAATTAATAGCAGAAGTCGTCATCTTAAAAGAAGTACAAATATTGGTGGAAGCTAAGCCCAAAGCCCAAATACTCAATTGGTGAACAAATTTAAAAAGCATTCATAGCACCTTCCAGGAGTTTCAGGATATAGGTCTTCTGTACAGGAAACATACAACAGCGTACACCAAAAATTAGAAATCAGTTGGAGAGTAGCTGAGTCCAACGGGGACAGGGCCTTTAGCCACAACAGATAGCAAAGTTTTGACTTCTGAAGGGAACCCTGCTCACTGCAGCAAAAAAATTAAAATACAAAATGCTTCGAGCGGCCAGCATGAAAGAACCACATACTACAGGAGGTACAACACACGTCCAGCTACAGTATGCTTCAAGACCAAAGTCAGAATGAAAATATAGAAAGACCAATTTCTGCTCACAGGCTGGGCAAAGGCATTTTGTCAAGGAGGTCTACAGAAGTCCCACGTAAGCTGCACACACTCACTAGCAACATTCTTCACAAGCATTAAAAAAATAGAACCAGCTCTCAGCCAGCCTGAAACCAGTGGCAAGCATTTTTCAATGAAATCACTACCACAAGACTGAAAAGATATGCTGTGTAATCCTCCGTGTACATTCAGTACAAGAAGCAATATATTTTGGACATTTCCAGAATTGCAGCATATTTTGGGCTACATAAAAAGGTTGTTAAATACCAAAAACCTAGATCAACAGCTAGGCGAGCGAACCTTAAGATACAATTTAAATGGATTGAAATCATCACAATTTTCTCTCAAATTTCCCCATTCACGAAGTAAGCAAGAAAAAGTCAAACAATTCCATTTAATTAGAGTTACCTATTGGTCAGCCCTAGACTCTAGTTTCATTGTAACGGTTTACAGAAGAAACATTTGCAATAGTTTCCGGGGAAAAATGAGGAGGTCAAAGATGAATAAAAATGTTCATATAGAGGACTGAACTCAAACATATTGTGGGGTGTGAAATAGTGGTTAGCACAACTATA
Source organism: Lissotriton vulgaris (assembly GCF_964263255.1). Classification (NCBI taxonomy): domain Eukaryota; kingdom Metazoa; phylum Chordata; class Amphibia; order Caudata; family Salamandridae; genus Lissotriton; species Lissotriton vulgaris. Next base: position 1,511,446,554 of record NC_141689.1, read on the forward strand.
GAGAGAAGAGAAATGTTTTTACTGTTTGAAACAAGACACGGATGCGTTCCTTGCTGTCCTTTGCTATGACCCGAACTTCTGTAAGGGTGTGTGCAATCTATAACAAGCATTTGCAATGCAATAGGTCTCGCATTTGCAACAGTTTAACCTATTGGCATAGTAAATGATAATGCCTTTTATTTATGTTTTAAAAACTAACACGTAAATAAAAGGCATTGTCATTTACAATACCATTTATAATACCAATAGCTCCAAAACTCGCAGTTGCGAGACCTATTGCATTGCAAATGCTTGTTCTTTTCAGTTAAGCACTCCTTTAGAGTGCCTGTTTTTTTTCCAGCTGTCTCACACGTGCACTTCTCTGCTCCTACACTCCATGTTACTCTGTCATCCGTGTGCTATTCCTCGCCCCCATGTTGTTCTTGCCCTTGTGTTCTTCCCCAGTTACTTTCTCACAATTGAGCTTCTTCCTCGCCCATTCCACGTTGCTTTAACTGTTGATTCCCTCAACCATGCCCTCCTTTCTCGTCTGTTGCTTCTCCTCTGTTACGATCAGTAATGATCCACAAGTCCTGTCCAGGGTGGAAGAAGACCTTTACTCCAATTAGGCACTGTTGGACCTGCGATGGGCAAGCCCAGCACAAAGGGGGTAGCTTGGCTCAAGTGTCAAGGCAAGTGAAGGCTATCGTGTTAAGCAGGCTTCGACCCAATAATATCTCCTTGAACAACCACCAGAAAGAAGGACACCACACCACTGTTGTAGAAAAATACGATTCCTTTATGTAAAAATTCTCTGTTGTGAATGGGGATCAATTAGGAAAGCACAATTACATTTCTTTTGGGTCACAATTTGCTGGGTTTCGATTTTGGAATAGATTCAATAAATAAGCTTAGGAGTACAGTTCATCAATAAATAGATTAAATATCAGGAATAAATATTGTCAATAAATAGAATAAATATCGGGAATAAATATCTTCAATAAATAGCATAAATATCACGGTCTGTGTAGCAGAGTAAATACTGGTTCAGTTCAAGAACATCTACAGATTCATTCTGGTATCGCTGCCACCAATTAAATACTTCAGGAACACTACATTTGCAAATACATTTCAGGTTGGAAAGATTACTCTTACAGTACATGACGATTTCACCATTAGTGTACACAGGCTTCTCTGGGCTTAACAGGGAGTGCTGGGACTCTTTAAGGATCACACAGGGGTTATGCGCGTATATCTAAAAGGCAAGGAAAGACAGTGAACACTTCATTTACACTCGGCTGCCACCGGGTTGAGATCTCTGTTTGCCGGTGGGGGTCTAAGCGCGCCTAGGGGTTTCTATTCCCGCTAGCACTCAGGCGGCACCAGTTCCAAGTCTTTAGACTGCCGAACGGGGCGGCCGAAGAGGTCACACAATCTTCGCACAAAAACAAAAAATCGGCCACAGTCTCTTGGGGGTGACGAGGCACTCGCTGGGCAGGCGCTGTAGGCGCGAGGTCACCGCACACACAGCTGACTGGAACACCAGTCAGGATCCACCCACGCCAGTGACTCTTGCTTGCTCTACTGCCACACTACCAGCCGCCTCAGGGGTCAACAGGGCAGGTGTCAATCGGGTGTCAAGTCTGGAATCTCCTTCTTCACCTAGATCTGGAACATCATTATCCTATCTAGTCTTTTGGTCATCTAAAATGGCCGCCAGGGACTGGACCTTATATAGCCAGTGCCCTGAGGTGCCCTGAAGGGCTGGCTCGTGCCAGTAGGTTCTAGAACCTTCTTTGGGTTAGGCCAATGACATGGCACTACTGGGGTTCTAGAGCAGCCATTTTGTGTACCTGAGGGAAATAAAGTAATTCCTGTCAGGAATGCGCACCAAGTAAAAGGGCGCCAAAACCTTGAAAGGTCAGGGTTCATGGAGGCTCCACAGGGAGTCACTCTCATGAGAAAAATGGATGGCCACCATTTTGAGGTCATTCATACAGGTTGCCAATTCCAGTCTATAATGTCACAGGTTTCGCCAGGTGTCTTGTGAATAGGTGCCAAAAACCTTGTGAACAACTGGGCGTCAAGGAACATCTAGCCCCATTGAAACAGCACACAAAAAGGTCCTGGTAGACAAAGAAAAGCAACAAATTTTGGGAGGTACAGGGGAACAAAAGAAATCATAGTGGTGAGGGGACTCTCAGAAGCAGACGGGTCTAACAGGCACCAACCACAGAAAGCAGCCTCCCTCTACCCCTTAGAACCTTTACACGTGGTCATTCCAAGATGACCTACGATAGTTGGAATCATTACCCTTCAAACATTCCAAGCCCATTACAACATCCTCCCCATCCCTTACTCTCTCCTGGTTGCCTGCTAACTTGTGTGCTTATTCCCCATCCGCTCCATGTTGTTTTCTCGTCTTTTGCTTCTCCTCCCCCCACCTCCACCTTCTGTGTTGCTTCCACCCCCCAGTTCCCCAGCTGCTTGTGTTGCTTCTGCTCCCCTATTCTTTCTCCACCTGCTTTAAAAAAAGAAAATTGCTTTAATTTGTTCTTTATCAGTTAAGTTACTGATCCAACTCTAATGGGTAACTTGGCACAGGCAGACACTCCAAAGTATTTTCTTTATTCTTTAAACATGCTGCACAACATTCTGGATGATGTGCAGCATGGCTAAAAAAGATTGGCAAAACCAATAGCTCCTTGCGAGACCTATTGGTTTGCCGATGATTGTATTTTCAGTGGGATTTGATCTGTATGAGCAAGAAACAATTGGCACATGCAGTTAATTTGTAATTTAGCGGAAAGCGTTGTGTCCACTGAATCGCATAATTGCAGTGATTCTGTTTCTACTTCATAATGCTAAGGCCAAGAAGCACAGATGAGCTTTACAATTAAGTAACAATGTACTCTGAAGTGTCAGCTGTTGGACTCGGCCGAACTGTCAACAAAACGATTTTGGCTTACTGCATGCATTGTCCTTATTTCTATGCAATGCATATTTTTACACACTGCTCTCTGTGACAATCCATCTTCCTGAAATAAATAGCGTTAAAAAATATAAATAAAAGAGAGTGGAAAATAAAAAGGAAAACCATGAGAGGGAGATTAATGGTTCTTTTTGCATATGCTGCCCCCTCCCCACCCCATCCACCCCGGAGCATTACATATCTTAAAGCAGCTAGCACCAGGCGCAAAAAGGCCGTACACGCTCACCTGGTACCACATCATAGGATAGAAGGGGTCAAACCATGGAATGTGAGCTCTACAGTGCCACCAAGGCCAGTAAAGGATTCCTGCATTTCTGCAGACCCTTTCACAATTAGCCTGGATAAGCTCAAAGCAGAGAAATGCTAAGTTTGATAAATCTGTTTCTCAGTTACCAATTTACATGAACGATAATTCTTGTGGCCAATTAGTAAATGCCACTCACTCCACAGTCACAGCTGAATATATCTTTTGAACTTGTATCTGATGCAGGAAAGCCAGCCTGTTATTTGTGCAAGGTGATGCCCTTGTCAGAGGGGGATCTGATGTCATGGCCAGCCCACACCAGCACAAAATAGGACAGATAAGTATAAATCACGGGCCCAGGGCTTGTGGACTCTGTCAACACCCATTGTCACTGAAACAAAGAGTCACAATTAGCTTCTTATCGATTTGAGGAGTCTGTGTTTGCAGTTGTCGAGAGTCAGCAAACAGTGAAATAATGCAGTGTCATAAACGTGCAGAGGCACACACTGCCCTTGCTGGTAGGAGGCTCCCTTGTTGAGACATTCTGAGATGTTCTAGCTTCATGAAGACATATCTGGAAGACAAAGGTTGTGTTTTGGTTTGCAACACATTTAAGCATTACTAATCTCCCTGCAGTGGAACAAGCCGGCTACTTGGAGCCGACGGGGGGACACCGATTATTCACGTTTCACAGCAGGAGCCGCAGGCAGCCTGCACCGCATTATTAACATGAAAAGCAAGCGCGGCTCCGACTGCCGGCGCGCTCATTACTGGCGATGCGCGTGAAAATCTCCTGTCCTCCGCGCGTGTAGACAAGGAAGGAGGGGGAGAGAGGGAGCGAGCTGAGCCCTACGCACGTGAACATCTCCTGTTCATGCGCGCGTCCACATTGCCAGTCCGTCTCTTGCGTGTGCCTGTCTCGCATGAGAGGCAACTCCGTAACAATACTTCTCGCTGGCGGCAGCGCTTCACGCTGCGTTCATCAGGCTCGACCTAAAAATGGCTTATGGCAAAGGCAAAATGAGAGTATCCTAAAGTAGAGCCATACCAAGGTAGTGTTCTGATTTACTAGCGGAAAGGCACTAATGGTTATGGTCCTTACATTGTACATTTAAGCCCTTAAAGAATTGTGGTTTATGTCACTATTGATACTGTTCGATGGAACTAGTGTCGAGAGATTAAGCAACGTTACTATATAACACACTAAAACTCATATGTGTTTGCAGCACTGAAGGGAAGGACATTGAGTTGAGGGAGTGATTGAAGTTAACATGCACAATCATAGCTGTGTAGGCAGGACTTAAAAAAGGCTAGAAATGATGCAGTACTGGAGTGGAAAAAATAAAGTATCATTGAAAGAACTGTGAAATTGAAATCTGTAATAAGGCTCCATTAAGAAAACCATAAAACTGAGAGCTAGGACTAAGGGAATGTCAAAGTTCTGAAACAACTTATAAAATGCTAACCATATGCAACGAAACCAAAGTGGAAAACAAAACTCTTCAATTACCATTTCCATCATCTCTGGGTCCTCAAAGTCGTAAATAATGTGCTCCAGAATGTCACGGTCAGAGACAAAGCCCAGAGCGCGAAAGACTATGATGATAGGCACTTCTTGCTTGATATATGGCAGAGTTGCAACAATACGCTGACCAATCGCACTCTTCTTTGCACCCTGGGTTGGAAAAATAATAGGTGACAATAAGATGATGGCTGTTCTCCAAAACGGGTGCTTCAACACACCTATTAACCACAGTAGAATACAGTGTCAACATGAATATGAAAAGTTTGAAAATAGGAGCAGATGCACACTAAATTCTGGCATGTGGAATTTTAGAAAACCCATTCATCCTCACTACTCCCCTGGACCATCATTGCGTATCACCACATTTTGAAGTATTTATGAAGTTGGTGCCCATTAAATAATCCTCAAACTATTCATTCTGGACAGAAAGACAGGCATTTAGTATGAGGAGCCAATGAACTAATGCGCACCTGTCCACCTCTCGCCAACATGCTGACCCAGATAGTACTTGTTGGTCTGGAGGAATTCTCCAGACAGGATCGGCACTCTCCCACATAAGCATACTTTGAATCCTTCTTTGCAAACACATACACTGTGTTAGTTGCCATTTTCTCCTGGGCAATCAGAACCTATAAAGATAAAATGATCAAAATGCAATTTAATGATAAGGTCACTAGTTTCGCAATGCAGATGTTTACAGCTGGAGATGTAAGCGCTAATACAGTTATGAACTTGAAGCAGTAATTCTCCATCTTAAGATGGAAAGAAGCAAAGTGTCACTTTTTTGCGTTATTTCCCACCATATTAGCGCTACCACTAAATTGTGAACATGTCGTAGTTGTCCATGTATTTCTGCTCACTTTTTCACACATCGCACTATTAAGTTACTGTTAATGTACTGATCACTTCTGAAAGGCTCTAAGAAATCTTGCTTTTCAGATAGTGTTTCACTGTGGATCAGTTACAATTTCAGTCTTCCTTCCCACTATAAAAAAATTTGAGGCCACACACATGGCGCAATTCCATGGAATAATGTGTATCTAATATGTGCCCTTTATGCCAATGTTTTAGTGCACACAACCTGCTGGTTGCCTAAATTGAAATGGCATACTATCCTGATGGGCAAAAAGAAAGCAAGGAAATTGTATTGAAACCAGAAGAGCATATAAGAAAGCAGGAGAGGATGTTGAAGGTATAAAGCAAAACAAGAAAAATAAATAAAGAATAGCGGAATAACTGCAGTCACTCTCTTTTTGCCATTCTGCCTACTGCAGGTCATGATCTATCTGCTACCAAATTACAGAAAAACAATGGGACCAATGACAGTTCAGCTATTTTGATATACAAATCCAAGAAGAAAGCAGAAGATCTATGCTGACTCCACTTCTCAAGTCAAGGGGTAAGAACACCAATTACAAGTGGTGGTGGATATTGGTTTAACACCAAGAGAACGGCATGGACACGTTGTTACAAGTTTTTGTAAATAAGCACACTTTGCAACATGGGGGGGGGTGTATAACAGTAGCTCTGGATTAGTTTTTCTAAATCCCCAATTCAAATCAATGTGTCAGCTGGTACTCTACCTTTTCAGAGCCGTTAATTATGAAATAGCCTCCAGGGTCCAGAGGACACTCATTCAATTCACAGAGATCACGATCAGTCAGACCGTTCAGCAGACAGTATGTGGAGCGAAGCATGATAGGAATCTTTCCTATGAATGTCTTCTGATGCTGGGTCTGCAGCTGCTCCTCGCCTTCTTTCACCACAGTTTTGGTAATGTCCACATATAGGGGAGCAGAATACCTACAAGGAGAAGCGTCAATGGGTACATACACAAACAGCACAAGTAAAACAGATTTAAACCACACAGGAGGATAGGAAGATCAAGCTGTGAGCAGTCGATAACTCTTATCCCATGGTGCAGTCACGTACCCTCAAGACCTGCCTTAAAACCAATTCTAAGAAATGTTGTATGTTTGCCATCAAACATGCCTACATCACCCTCAACACTTCTGCTATCACAGGGCAGTGTTTGAACTTGTGGGGTGTTACTGGGAATAGATTGCCAACTTTACACATTAAAATTGAGTGCATCCTAAATGAGAAATATACTACAAATACACAAACGCATTGAAAATTCCAAAAGATGTGGCAAAATAAAAGCAGCAATAAGGAGTAGGACACATTTTGTGCCGACGTTGTTACTTATCTACTTTACAGGTGCATCACTTTTTGGAAAAAAAAGGTATAAAAAAGGGCACAAAAGAAACATGGAAAATTTGAGTCTAGTGAAAAAAGGGGCCACTATACGACATACTTAAAACACTAATATGAGTGTTTGTATTTAAATAAAAAATAAAAAACTCAATGTGAAAGACGCTAAGACTCAAGATGCAGTCCACAACTAGTTACAGAAAAACAGAAACTGAAAAATAAACGTATCAATTTTGTCCCATTCGTCCAGTTAGAAGACAAAAGCTCATATTGCCCATCGACTAGTTTCAGCATGCCCATTGATCCATTCTGCATATATCAATCAATGAATTTGAAGAACATTGTGGATTAACATACGCTAAGCAATATGTGTAACATTACGTTGACAGCAACGATTAACTTTAAAAAGATTGATGAGAGAATAGTCAACAAATATATTCAATCGCAATTGTACGCTAACCAATCTCCCAGGCTGAAATGCATTTGAACATAGGAGGTTATCCGACAGGGTTTTCCTTACGTCAAGTTGCGCAGCCTTGCTTCATTTGGCATCATAGGTGAAGGGGCGCCATCTCTTTCCCAGTGGGTTGGCTTCGAGAGATAAATCTGTTCAAACTTCAACAGGAATCTCGGCTTAAAAGAGAAAACTGGGTTTAAAATTCTGCCCAGGCAAGACTAAAGAAAAATGCATAAAAGGCAGAAGAACGCAGATCTTCGTCTTAATACAACTGAACAGCACAAAAAAGAAACTGGCCATGGCTCTAGCATACATTCCAAAAATGAACACAACCTCAACATCGACTAGATGTCCAAATAAGAAGCCAACAATTTTTTTTACAATACGTTTATGTCTACGTTAAACATTTACAATGCAGAACTGCAGCAAGTATAACACATGCTTTCCAAACAAAAATGTTTACACCATTCACTGCCTACTCATAAGAAATGTAACTTACTGGTTCTTCCACTTCTCCAGACGCATGCTGTGCCTCAGCTTGCAGATCTATTGGCGGGGCATCCTCCACAATTCTCTGCACAGACATCTGAATAAACTCATCAAAGGAGTCGAGCTGCTGTCGGACCAGACCTTTCTCATCAAAGTAGGAACTGTAAAAACAAAAACGTTACTGAATGCGTGGTTGACAAGCTTCCCTAAATCTTTCAGAAGCCATACCCTGTAGATAAGGAACACATTTAGTTTTAGAAAGATTTCAAAGTATTAGCTTTAAAGCCTGATAAAAATAATCCTGATTAAAAACTGGGTTGCTTTTGCTCCGCTCCAGGAGAGAGATGGTCTGGAAGTTTAAGCAGGACTCTTCTTGTGCCTAAAGCTGGGCTCAGTTTCGAGGTGTATGGTGAACAAAAAAGGGTGGACTGCCTTGCCAAGTATAGTGATCAAGAGAGGACAAAATAAAGACATCCACCACTCACTTTTTGTTTTCACAGATTTAAACATGGCAAGTGGCATAAGAACAACGACCCTGACTAGCAAGTAGAAAAAGGTCAATCAACACAAACAGATTGTCTCTGAATGCTGGGAAAATACTCCGATTAAATAAACAAATGCAGGTGTCTTTCAAACATAACTTTGTTAATCTAAATAAAAAATTAACACAATCAGAACAAGTATCTATTATAGACAAGTGTTGGGACTAAGGTTCTCTGCATTTTTCTGCCTAGCCCTGTCCCCAATCTCTGAACTCAATCATGCAAGTGCAATGAAGGAACCCCGTTTCCTTACTGTTGGCCACCAGATCCACGGAACACCCAAAGGCAATGGTGAACATTTATTATTAGGCCAAGGGAACCACCCTTTTTCCTGTACCGTTTGATGGAGAGTTAACATTTTAATCAATCCCCTGTACCTGGGGTCCGATGAGGCAAGGGTAGCATAAGCAGGTGAGAGAAAGAAAAATATCAAGTAGAGAGGAGGGAGTCTATTACTTTGACAGGAGGAGGCCCAACTTGCTCAAGAGAAACAAAACATCTCCGGTTCCTTTGTTGCGGTCTGCACTGGAATTACGATAAAGTAACATGATGAGTCCAAAGTGGTCTCCTGCGACACAATGAGAAGCTGCACTTCTCTATGACTGAAGAAGTATTTGAAAATGTTCTCAAGAAAGATCTTTAAATGGCTCTGGCTTCTCACCCTGGCCACAATATTTGGTCTCTTTTAATCAGTAGTGGTTTTATTGTGTAATGCAAAAGAGCCAGGAAGAAGCCTTCAGATACCCAAGAGAGTATGAAGGTACTTGGGATGGAACTGGACTTTGTAACAGCGGTGAGTTTGCGCATAGTACAAGCAAATACCATCCATAAAATTCAAACATCCACAAAATTCAAATACATTGTAACTGGAAATCCCGATCATCTCTACTTTTGAACCCTTTACCAAAAGCCATGCTGCCCGTTCCACCCAAATTAAATGGATCCTCGAGCTAAACCCCGGTAAACAAAATTCCAGAACGAATACAAATCTACAAAGATCTAGAAAGGTCTGGTGCGCTTTATTGGGATGAAAGCCCACTGCATGGCTTGGATGTACCTGCACTTTTTGCATTACCCTATGTTTTTCCTCCAGCTCACCCAACAATAATGCAAGCCCACTTCAGGCGCTCCATATTACCCTGTTTTCTGCTAGCCCTCAAAGTAGTGTGTGAGGGAGTGGATAGGGAGGGAGTCAAGCAGGTGTGGATTGGGGCAAGAATCACCCTAAGTGTACTATTTCCTACTTAAGAGCTATTCCAGTCCAAGGGTGCAGGACTTTTACCTTTACCCATGTGAGCAGGCAGAGTGCCATCTGTTCTCAGTAAATGCCCGTCTAGTAGCTCTTAACTGTTGTCCTTTGCCTTCATGTCTGGGACAAGCATGAAGGATACAAATGTGACTGAGAGGCAGACTGGTGAATGGTGGGGCCCATTTGGACGTTGTTCACCTGATATACTAGACGGTGGCCTTCTTGGTGTAAGCTTGGAATGTCCCTGCAAGACAAGTAAGTTTCTGTGTGCACCTTTCCTTTCTCTTTGCCCAGAGTAGCACCAGTCCTGAATAAAAGCACTTGCCCCATCAACCAGAACTTGATTTGCTCATCACTTAAACATTCTTTTTGCACTCTCTGTCAAGCGTGAAGTTGCAACATCCCTCAAGAGCGACACAAGCATGCCAACCTGAAAGACCACTGCTAATTTTGTAGACGTGCATCAACCTGCAACAATGCAGCATCCAGACTTACACAGTGTATTCTCCAAATGGCTTTACAAAGCTTGTGTGCTCACGTAGCTTCTACTTTTATAAACATGTGAATGACTAACACATCCTTGGATGCATAACTGGTGAGAACGCATCCAAGTTCCAGCAATGTTTGTGGGACAGCCAGATTAGATGAGCAACAACCAGCAGAGGTTTAATTCTGATAAAACTGAAGTCATGATTGCTAGGGCCATTGAGGACTTCTTGGGCACATATTCTGGACTTTGGAGGAGAAGATTGAGCATATGGCATGTCTGCCATGTACCTACAAAAGCAGTAAACATTTGGATGGTAAGTGAAACCGAGTTGTTGTTGAAACTACAAGGATCTGCGTGGCTTCCATTTTTACCAACCAGCCCTCACTTTTTCTGAAAGTATAACTGGATTTTGGCCGACTTTAGTGACTCTGCATTTGGGGCCACTAAATACCCTACAACTCCTACTGACTGTACAAAACACAGCTACCCTATAATCTTTTGTGCCTACAAATTTAATGCTGCAACAATTCTTCTGAAAACTGCCCATTGATGTGTACTAAGGACTTAAAGACTTATTAATTCGCATAACCTATCTAATGTTATGGACTTAGTTGTAAGTTCTCATAGGATTAACCACACGACATATAGAGGAAGGGTGAGTGGCTCTACATTAGACTATGTTTTCGTATGCCCCCCTAATTGAAAAACTGGTGACCTTTGCTGCAGTGACACCGTCTGATTTTGGGGATCATAACCAGATTAAAGTAATACCAAAAGCAACCAGATGGACTATCGCTTATAGCGACTGTGTAGCAGCAAATTTATCAGTCAACAGATAATTTAAGAATATGTTGGTAAGGGGCAGACAATGCAGAAGTCTTTAAGGCACTGGCTAAAAACAACATGCCTCTGATCGAGTCCTGCCTTTCTCTTGTCTCAACACCTGAACAGATAACCGAGGACTCTGGTAAGATATTTCTGACTGTTAAAACCTCATATCCAAACCTCCCAAAAAGGTAGCATCTGTCCCTAGTTGGTTTAATCGAGACTGCTCGAAAGCAAATAGGAATCTTCGCAGGGCTCTAACAACTGTCCCGAGATGCCCTATAACGGTTAGGCAGGCCAGAAACAATTACAAGGTAGTTACCAAAATTAGGAGAAATGAAGTCCTAAAGGAGCGCTGGGACAAGCTTTCCGCCGCCGCCAATTTAAATAATGCTAACATCTTCTGGGCGGCAGTGAGGGAAGTGGGGCAGTCACTGACACCTATCAGTTGTAATATAACTTGTGAGGCCTGGGTGGCCCATTTTGCAACTATTTACTGTGCCCCACCTCCATCTGACCCAACCCCTATTTGTGGTAATCCTACACCTATACACTTCGGCATTTCAGAAGTAACTTAAGCAATTAACCAAAGTTTAGGCAATAAAGCCCCCAGCCCAGATGGGCTGCCAATAGACTTATTTAAATGGAATCCGGCGTTTAGAGGCCCCTTACTTCTGAATATTTTTAACAATTTGACCCTGGCGAAGATCCCAGAAACTTGGGTGAGAAGTGTAATAGTTCCGATGTTTAAAAAAGGCGATAGATCACTACCGTGTAACTATCGACCCATCTCCCTAATAGACAACACCCTTAGAATTTTAGGTAGAGTTCTTTATGACAAAATCTTAGATTGGGCAGAGGAAACTAACATCTTGGACCCTTGTCAGCTGGGTTTCAGGAGTAAGGTAGGAACAAGGGAGCAATGCCATAACTTGAATTTAATTAGTAAATATGCTATTGCTAAGAAATCCCCGGTCTATATGGCCTTCATGGACTTGTCCACAGCTTTTGACCTAGTTAATAGGTCTAAGCTGGGGGCAACCCTTCTATCCAAGGGTCTGGACAAGACTCTGATCAATTTCCTGGCTTATCTGCAGAGATCTTAAGGCCCAAGTAAAAGTGATCCTGCAGACAGTCGATGCGCTCAACAGCGTGTGCTCGGCTCAGGGGTCGGATCCAGACCCAGTTTAGAGTTTATGTCACAAAGGGAGCGGCACACCAAATTTCTTTTTGAAGCCTTTTAATCAGCGCTGATTAAAAGGCTTCAAAAAGAAATTTGGTGTGCTGCTCCCTTTGTGACATATATATATATATATATATATACACACACATATTATATATATATATATATATATATATATATATATATATATATATATATATATATCCTGAACGCCTCCCTGAACTTGGCCACCCAAGACATCCCATATATTAACAGATTACCCATTCCTGCGTTGCTCTACGCCAATGAGGCAGTTTTAATAGGGCGCACATCAAATTCTTTATGCCTCCTTGTCGAAGATTTTAATATTTTTATGAAAAATCTAGACTTACAAGTCAATTTAAAAAAATCTTTTTTTAATGAGCAGTGGCCCAGGCAAACGGGCTATACGCCCGATTGCAATAGACGGCCATAAGATGACGGCGGTAAAATCTTTTGTATATTTGGGGTTGGCCTTTGCTGCGAACAGCTCCTGGAGTGAGCACTTAGCTCGCGCCAGGAGCAAGTTCTCAAAGGCCAATAACTCTATTTTAAGCATCCCTTGCCCTAAGATGATGGGTGCAGTATTAGCTGTCCAAATTATTTATAAACATCAGTGTACCCCGGTAGCGACCAATGGCGCTGAGATATGGGGGACGACCAGCTGCTATGGTACACAGCAGGAGGAGAATAGATTCTGCAGAAAAATATTGAATGTCTCCATATTTCAACCTCCCATTACATATCTCATAAAGAGCTCAATATTAATTTTATTTCTGCTTAGGTTGTGCTAGGGGCCTAGATATCCTGTGGTTGGGTGGAGTGTTGAGCAGTTTGCACAGTATAAATACGGAAATCATCTTTTGGGACCCTTTACTTGCTGCTTTAGTCACAAAAAAAGGATATGCAGAATGCTCTGTACTCCTTATATAAGACCGAGCGTGAGGCAGTAGAGGTCAGTAAAACTACTGTGCGTAACTATATGGCCATTGAACATTATAGGCACCCACTCCAAATCTATCGGTTACTACCGATGACTCGCTGGGAGACAAGTTTATTGTTCCGTTTAAGGGCTGGCACAATTTGTTTTGTACTCTCCTTCCCACTTGGTTATTGTTCTAATTTAAACTCAATCCCGTGTCCATGCGATGGGAGGAGTGAGCAATCTGTAAAGCTTTTTATATTCTCCTGCAAATTTTATATCAAATATTTGAAACAGTTTTTATGCTCGTATTTTAATAAGAGAAGACCAATTAGTTTAGAGGCAGCATTTGATTCCATGTTAACTTTAGATGATGAGGACCTTATTTTTCGCACTTGCACTTTCCTAAAAACGGCAGTAAGGGCACGCAGATCATGGTTGAAGACAGAGTAATGTAAATAGTTTTGTTCTGTGATGATCCTATATTTTTGCACTAAATCACTTATGTTCTGTGTAATGAATGTATTTAGACTATTTGACCGGTTAAAATTTTAATATGTATGTAATGCATTTTATATTGTGCTTTTATGGGTACTGGGGTACCCGAATAAAGATTGACTGACTGCCTGTTTTCACAGATGTGTTACCCGAATTGAAAGCAAAGGTGCTGCATTTCCCTTTCATGTTTCGCACAGGACTTCTTAGTCTGCCTACTATCTCTGTAGTTTCTCATCTGTGTAATTTGCACATGCCACCCGGTGCATAATGCCAATTTAAAGACCAACTCTTTCCAGTCTCTGTATTAGAAAAGGTTTATGCTAGAAACATGTACACACAACCGTTTTGTCAGAGAGGTAAGGAGTCAGTGGCCTTTTGGTGCTTGGCCCATCTATCGGAAACAATATTTGCTCTGTTAAAGCCAGGCCAATATTAATCCCTGTAGTTTCAGGAAGCTCCTTAGAACTGCCTGGTCTGGCGATTCCTCTCACTAGTAGGGGCTGTATTTACCTCATCCATATAGTTAATAAACTTTTCATTGACCTACTTGTGCTACATGAACACCAAAGACACCACAGAAAAGCCTGGAAAACAAGGTGCATTTACAATGTGTAAGCAGCACTTAGAGAGCTACTGGTAGCAAGTTCAAATGTGTTCCTGACCCACATCCCTATCAAATAAAGTGTGCTTGTATTCAATTCACTCCAGGAAAGCTGGCTCTGTGCTAGGCTGTTTACATTTTCGAAAACTGGCAGTGCTACCCTGTATATATTTTTGCCAACTGAATGTGGTTTAAAGTATGGCCCGGCTTAACCAATCTATAGGCCCTAAGCAAGCTCTGCTCTTTGTGAAATAGAAGTTGTATGACCATCCCAGGATTTTCATCTTGAGCAAACACTTAAAACCGGATGTAGTTGACTGCAGCAGTCTTAATTTTGCTTTCTAGTTCAACTATTATCTCGAATATTTTAAAGATAATATTACTAATAAGCCATGGCTGCATCAGGAAAACATGGTAAACAACAAATCTATAGCATATACATCACCTGATAACAATCCAGCAGGCCTCCTGCCATAAATCTGCAGTGATTTCATCCTCCTCCTCGTCATATTGCATATCTGTAGATAGATTAAAGCATTAAACTCTCAAACACATAAAACATCCCATTCTTAACATTTTGCCTTGTGAATTTTCAAGGGCCAGCCTCTTAATTGTTGGCTCAACCAACGAAGGTGTACTCTGGGTTTACTACCTCATATCGCATTCAATTTTGAACAACAATTAAACACGACCATCCTACTATTTATATTTTAGATGTGGAAGTAAACAATATCGCTTAAGGACAAAATGTATATTTAATTTGCCCCCTATCTTCTCAGTATGCAGCAGTGACATCTCAGTACTGTGCTGTATGTGGGGGATGAGAAGTCATCCCATACATCTCTCATCCAGTTATTTGTTGTGTATCAAGATATAGGCATATTTCAAGTGTGCTAAAAAAGTCCCTGGCTCGACAGCTATAGAAGAATTATCTATGGATCTGAGATTTTAGTGCACAAGTCCATCAACCAACTAATTCCTGACTTCACTCATTCATAATTCAGGCTACATAAACCGCAGTGCGATTTAAGTTCTGCTTCCCTTTGGATTTTGAGTGTACTTACTTCCAAAATAGCAACTTACGGAGACTGATCTTTTTTTAATGCTACAGCAAAACATTTATGTGTAGAGACACCACTTTCTCACTTAAGGAAACTTCTTGAAAACATACTTGCTAGATCAGATGAGAATCACTTTTATATTGTGTAGCCATCGATTGATGAGAGGCAAGAAACTTCAGTGAATGTGCACTATACAAAACTACTAGAACATAAGAACGATGTTCTTGGATTTATTCGGAAAATTATTTCTTTCGTGGTTAATTAAAAAACATTCGAATTTCTAACAAAGACACATATATAATAAAAACTGTCAAATCAAAGGGGAAAACCCCCCACTCATTTTACAGTGCAACAATGAGCCAAAGCTTCTGATAGACACAAGACACAGGCTTGCACCGGGAGCTGAACCTTGCATCCCAGTTAAAACCGTGCGCAATCTAGGGGTACTGTTTGATGCGGATCTCCAAATGACCTCTCAGACCAATAAAACCATCAGTGTCTGCTTTGGATTGTTGAAAGCACTCAGACAGATTTTGCCCCTTCTGCCTGATGAGTCCAGGCCACTAGTAGTTAGAAGTGTGATCCTGGCCAGACTGGACTATTGTAACTCTTTATATCTAGAGGCCCCCCTATACATCCTACAGGGGCTCCAGAGGGTCCAGTCTATAGCGGCCAAGCTGGCACTTAAAAGACCTCGCAGTTCCTCCACTACGTTGGCGCTAAGAGATCTACATTGGCTGCCAATCGGGAGTAGAGTTGTTTTTAAATCCTTATGTATTGTGTACAGAGCGCTGCACAACACGGGACCTATCCCTCTACAGGAAAGGCTCTCCTGGTATAGTCCCTCCAGATCCCTGCGCTCCTCTAGCCAGAGCCTGGTAGCAACTACCAGGATCAGGAGGTCGAGGATGGGAGGCAGAGCCTTTTGCATCTCTGCCTCTAGGCTGTGGAACGAGCTTCCCCAGAACATCAGACAAATTGGCAGCCTACTGGGTTTCAGAAAGAGCCTGAAAACATGGCTATTCGCCAAAGTCTAATCCCCGTGACTTTATCTAATAGATCCGGTGGCTGTTCTATATGTCTTGACAGCTAGTGTATTGTAGTACCATCTGACTACTTCCTGTTTGGGCGCCAGGATACCCGTAGGGTGACAGTTGCGCGTTACAAATAATAAATACGATACAATACAATAAGTTTAGTTCATGAATAAGAGCATGTATTTCTCAGACGTGTTGCAATAAACTAGGCTAGGAGCCTATGCCCATAGGAACAAAGTGCAACATGCAGTAAAAGTTACAGCAACTAAAAAGTACAAAAACACCATTATAAACACCCAAAGCAAATACATTGTAGCTAGTTACAAATATGTTAAAATAGAAATCGAGTTAAAAAAAAATAAGAAGGCTTATTGGATCAAACAAAAGTGCAATATCAGAATAGCAGCAACTTTTCATAAATCCAATCTGCTAGCAATAGGCCATCGGAGATAGTTCTGATAATCGCACCCAAGTCCGATGCTTCAACCACAATAAATCAAGAAGGTGGGAAACCACAGTAAAGTGCAGAGTGCCAGGTAAGGGGAATAGTGGCAACACCAATAAAGAGATTGGTCAGTGGCATATATCACGAGGCACAAGGGCGACATTAAAATAACAACAACTTTGGCCACAGGCGGTGCGCACCAACAACTAACTAATAAGGACTAAGTGCGAAGTGTAATAATTAAAATAACAGTAGGGATACAATTAAATTTGTTAAACAGGGCACAGAAGTGATCAGATGAGAGGTTAACCCTTGCAGCATCCAATGACTAAGATGTCATGGGAACACAACAATAAACAAGCATTAACAATGCAATAGGTCTCGCATTTGGAAAGTTTGAGCTACTGGTATTTTAAATGACACATTTTTTATTTGTGTGTTGGTTTTGAAAATAGCGAAATTAATAGCTTTGTCATTTACAAGGCCAATAGTTTTAACTTTCACAAATGTGACACCTACAGCATTTGTACTGTAATATGTGTTGTATTTACGTGACTTAGATGTATTAATATTACAAATAACAATGGCTTTTATTTTTTTTAGATAATTAATACTTCAATAAAAGCTATTGTAATTTATAATGGCAATAGCTTATACTTTTGTAAATAACTTTTGTGAAGATTATGTTCAGTGTATTTTATTGTGACGAAAATCCAAGAACAGAAGTGAAATATTAACATCTTTTTGTGACATTTGTTATCAAGCTAGAAACATTCAGAGAACATATTTGAACCAGTTGTTGTTGAATGGTTGCACAGATTGATGCTGTGGTAGCGCCGAGTGATGCTGTGGCATTCAGTGATGCTGTGGTAACCCCTGAGTGATGCTGTGGTGCCCCTGAGTGATGCTGTGGTGCCCCTGAGTGATGCTGTGGTGCCCCTGAGTGATGCTGTGGTGCCCCTGAGTGATGCTGTGGTAGTGCTGACTGATGCTGTGGTGATGCGATAGAGTCGGGGCAATAGATAGATAGAGTGAGGGCCATAGATATGTTGTGTTTTATCTAGGACCCTAATTAAATATTTCATATTTAGTAATAGCCAATGCAAACCAAATGTGGCAAGGCTACTTCCTTGAAAGCACAACGAATTCTTACAACATACCAAACCTCCAGCAACCTGGGAATTCCCCGTGCTTTTGTTTTGATTTCTCTTAGAACTCCTGCAAGCACTGAAAGAACGGTCAGTTCTTAGTGACATCTTTAATTGACGTCTTATGTCCAACCTTACGTCAAACACGGCACCATCCAGGTATAAATATACCAGCGTTTGCCTTAAGCAACACACGGTGGTGTGGAGCAGAGTGGCCATCTACTTATCCGAAGCCCAGCTGATGCGAGTGCCGAAGGAAGCCTTCCCCCCCATTTGACGCACTGAGAAAGACGCTGTCTTTTTCTCCTGCCGAGAAAATCCAGCTCCGGTGTTTCCAGTCTCCCTCGCGGGTTACTGGGAGATCGAGTCCTGAGAGCGAGATACAAGACCTCAACCATTCTAAAAACCAAGATACGGAGCTGATTAGATCCTTAGAGAATTCTTGGGTCCGATACTTGGCAAAAACGTACAACTTTAACTGCAGCCCATCTACTCCTTCCCACGTACTAGGCTTAGGTTAGGTACACCGGGGTAGGCGTATTTTGAAGCACCAGTTGAGTACGTTTAGTCAAGCTTTTATCTTTGTATGTAACTGAATATATTTTATACCTTTTAAGTATCATATGGCTCAGAAACCATATCAATGCTTTTACAGTATTATTTTGTAATACTCCTTTTACTGTACGCACTTTACTTTATAACAAGTATTGCAATCATAGCAATTCATTTCTCTTGCATGAGAAAGAAGACTGTTCAATAAATAACACCTTTTTATTGAAAACGCCGTCTCTCTATTTCTCTGCACTCTGGTGAAACCAAGTATGCACAACTGACTGAGTGAAACAGCGTTCTATTGTTTTCACACGACTCTGGAGATATACTC
Organism: Lissotriton vulgaris; assembly: GCF_964263255.1. NCBI lineage: Eukaryota > Metazoa > Chordata > Amphibia > Caudata > Salamandridae > Lissotriton > Lissotriton vulgaris. The sequence continues at coordinate 1,511,465,356 of NC_141689.1, forward strand.
CTTATTCTGGGGGAGCAAAGTTGTCATGTTTATGCGGTTGTCAGAAGCTGAATCTCTTCTTTTCTAATCAGGGAAGTTCACTCCTCCCTGTTCATTCGAGAAAGTTTCTAGTGACCTCAGAGCTAGCTGGCAAACATAAATTAAGTCTAACATTCAATAGAGACCTAGTCAACCTCAGTCCTACGTCTAAACTATTGTTTATGTTTTCCAATGCGCAGAGCCGATTGGGAAAATAGGAACTACACTACATGGCGCCCAACGTTTGGTATGGCGATAATCTAACGCAAGATACTAGAGCAACTCAGTCGTGCTTTTTCACACAGACTCCTTTTTCCTGTAAAATCTCCAATAGACGCCTGGAGTGGGTGAAAGGTTAATATCTGCCGGAACTTAGTAGGATGAGAATCCTATGTATTAGTTTACGGTATAATCAACATTGAAGGATACAGTGTTCCAAAATATTGTGCACCTAATCTTGTGTGTCCTCAAAAAAACTTGCTCTGCAAGACACTTTTCATTAATTAATGTCGCTTAACCGGCGAAACCGGTGGAGCCGCGGTAAATGCGAATCAACCGGGTGCAGACCTTACAGGGTTGAATGAAGACGACCGTGATGCAGTAATCATCCCGGCCAACATAAGAAAAACCATAAGTATAAAACTTATAGAAAATGGCGTAACATCAAGAGGTGGTACGGTCGTATTTGTGGTAGAGGCACATGAGTTTCGGCAGACAGAGCTATTATTTTCCTGGATAACTTTACCAGCAGCAAATGCTGTAACACTTTAGTTCCACTTCTACAAAGTAGCGGAATCTCCAGAGGAATACTCTCCTTTTGAGGAAGTTGAAATTCCACTAACATACCAAGAGCACCTGCTCTTGTTTAATGGCGCCCTAAATCATCAAAATCACATTACCAGGCTAGGTCCATTAGGTAGACCAGGAGCCACATGGCCGGTTCTAGCCACCTACACACCAAATCCCTACATTGATAAAATGTCTAATGAAGAACTCTTAGTTAAAATAAAAGAATTAACAAGAGCATATAGGGATTTAGTTCTATTAACATTGCCTATTGGGAAAACAGGAACTACACTACAGATAGAGTGAGGGCGATAGATAGAGTGAGGGCGATAGATAGATCGTGGTGGTGGATGGTGGAGGACGTGGTGGTGGATGGTGGAGGACGTGGTGGTGGATGGTGGTTGACGTGGTGGTGTTGGAGGACGTGGTGGAAATGGTGGACATGGTGGTGGTAGTGGACATAGTGGTGGTGGACGAGGTGGTGGTGGACGAGGTGGTGGGGGACGCAGTGGTGGGGGGCGCGGTGGTGGACGCAGTGGTAGTGGTGGACGCGGTGGTAGTGGTGGACCCGGTGGTAGTGGTGGACGTGGTGGTAGTGGATGTGATGGTGGTGGAGGTAGATGTGGTGGTGGACTCGTGGTGGACGTAGTTGATGTGGTGGTGGACATGGTAGTGGTGGATGTGGTGGTGACATGGTAGTGGTGGACGTGGTGGTGGTGGTTTACGTAGTGGTGGTGGATGTGGTGTTGGACGTGGTGGGTGTGGTGGTGATGGTGTGCGCTTACTCACTGTGGTGGACGTGGTGGTTGTGGACATGGTGGTGACGGTGTGCGCTTTGAGACAGACACAGCGCTTGTACCCCTGCAGCACGGTGCAATCCTTCTGAGCTTGAAAGGCAGCATTTTAGCTGCTCACTTTGCTCTCTTGTACTAGAACCCCCCACCATCTTGCAAGCTAGAAACCCCAGACCATCCAGTCGTCCTGTGACCCTCAAGGCTGGGTTGGACAATTGTCGCTCCCTCCCCCGTCATGCCAGCGATATCTGGTTATCGCTCTCTACCCACGCTTGGGATATCCTGTTTTTAACAGAGACCTGGATTAAAAGACTCTTCCAATCCTGATATTAACCTTGCTACGCCCTCAGGCTATCGCTTTGTGGGATTAAACCGAGAGGGCACAAAGGCAGGTGGGGGGGATTGCCGTTATTCTGCAATCTCATCTAAATGTAACCACCAGGAAAATCACTAAGTTGGGCCTCATTGAAGCCATGTACTTTACCATTGCAGATACTTCCACCATCATTTTAGCGGCGTCTTGGTGTATAAGCCTCCTTGCGCTCTAACCTCTTCGCTTTCTACACTTGTTGACATGATCGCAGACCTTTCACTTAAGCATCCTCACTTCACTGTTCTGGGGGATTTTAATCTCCACGTAGATGAGGTTACATGCCCTCGGGCTAATAACTTCCGAGACTCCATGCTCGGCCTGAACCTGATCTAATAGGTCCCGGGACCCACACATTCAGCTGGCCACACCCATGACCTTGTTTTTTCTAATCATCCTGGTTTAACTACTCTCCCCTCCCTACCTCTTATTTGGTCGGATCACTACCTGATTCCGCTTGAGCGGACTTTGCCACTTCCAGCTGTCCCCCCAGCAATAGGTAGGGATCATGGGAGATATAGGTATAAGGTCACCTGTGCTGCACTAGAACCTATTTTTCCTAAATTAATAGGGCAGCCCTCCCACGATCTGAATGCAGACGTAGCCAAGTTCAACACCTCCCTTTCCTCCTCTATTGATCTTGTTGCCCCAATGTTTCCGCTAGCCTCCTTAGATCAAGACCATCTGCACCCTGGTTCTCTTTGGCATTACGTGAGGAAAGGAGCAGATGCAAAAAATTACAACGTAATTGGCGACTGACGTATGATTCGTCCGCGAAAGTCATCTATAAAACTGCATTAAAGAATTTCCACAAACTAAAGCGAGCCACTATGAGGGATTTCTTTGTAGAGAAAATTAAGACCGCCGAAAATTCAGCAAAAACCATATTTAATATCATTACGGAATTTTCTAATCCCCCAGCCATGGCCATCTCAATTGCCCCCAGTCAAGTTCAAGTATTTATATAGCGCACTACACACCCAGAGGGTCTCAAGGCGCTTGGGGAGGGGGTACATTATTTATCGAATAGCCAGGTTTTAAGTTCTTTTCTGAAGGAGATGTGGTTCTGTGTAAGGCGGAGGTGAGTGGGGAGTGAGTTCCAGGTCTTGGCCGCCAAGTAGGAGAAGGATCTACCTTCCATGGTGGATCTTTGGATACGCGGAACTGCGGAGAGGCCTTGATTGGAGGATCTTAGTTGGCGGGTGGGTGTGTAGAAGGATAGTCGAGTGTTGAGGCATTCGGGCCCTAGTTTGTAGAGGGCCTTGTGTGCGTGGGTGAGGAGACGGAATGTTATTCTCTTGTTGACGAGAAGCCAGTGGAGGTCTTTCAGGTGGCCGGTAATGTGATCTTGGCAAAGGATGTCCAAAATGAGTCTCGCTAATGCGTTTCGGATGCGTTGGAGTTTTTTCTGTAAACACTCTGTGATGGTCTTTCCGACTTTTTTCACGACAAGATCATTAATATTTTATCCACCTTCAATCAGGACGGGGCTTTGCTCTTGCCTGATCCCAAAGTTACGCAGGAGGAGACTTTCGTATCGTTTAAAAAGCTAACCATGGAGTCTGCCCTGACTTTGTTAGACCGGTGCCAATCTGGGTCTCCTCTTGACCCGGCCCAAGCACAGGTTCTAAATGAACTTGCCCCCTTGGTGATTAGCCCACTTCTTGCCATCTGGAACACCTCACTACTCACAGGCCAATTCCCCTCTTCTTGGAAGCAGGCTATGCTGATTCCAATTATTAAGAAGGCTGACACTGATCCATGAGTGTTCAGCAATTATCGGCCTATATCCCTTCTCCCCAAGCCAGCAAAAATTCTCGAGAAAGTGGTACAGGAGCAATTGACCGATTATCTAGAATCCAAACAAATCCTGCACGATTCCTAGTCTGGTTTTAGACCAGGCTTCAGTACTGAGACTGCACTCCTCGAGGTGTCGGAGTCCATTCGAGAGTGCGTGGATGCGGGCGAGGAGGCCATGCTGGTTTTCCTCGACCTATCCGCGGCTTTCAATACTGTGCCTCACGACATACTATTGGACCGCCTGCGTAATATTGGAATTGGGGGTACCCCACTGGCCTGGGTCAGATCTTTTCTTATGGGTAGATCCCAGCAGGTCTTCCTCCAGCCTTTTGTATCTGAAGAAAAACCTCTGCTCTGCTCCGAAGGGCTCCGCACTCAGCCCTTTGTTCTTTAATATTTACCTCACTCCTCTAGCAAATGTGGTTGAATCCTGGGGGGGTCAGAGTGGTCTCTTTATGCTGATGATACTCAGCTCGTGTTCTCCTTTAGAGATCACTCTGACGGCAGTGTAACCAATTTTCGTCACTTCCTAACCACATGCGTGCGGCGGTTATTTTTGCGCTGTGCAGCTTTTTCTAAAAGCCGCGTTACAGGACGAGCTCAGCTCATCATCCGCACACGACCACCATGGCTGATGACGAGCTGAGCTCGTCATCAGCAGCGAAGGGGCTAATTAACATCTCCTCCTGGACGATTTCTAATAATCTCAAACTTAATACAGACAAGACGGAAATCCTGTTCTTCAATCAGAAGTCCCCACTTTCCTCCACATTGTGGTGGCCCTCGGAGTTAAATCCCCCACCGGTTCAAGCAGCTCGCAATTTGGGTTTCCAATTTGACAGCGTCTTATCTTGTAAAACCCATATTAACAAAGTTACTGCAGCCTGCTTTGGCAAACTCTGAATGATCAGGAACATTTTTCCGTACCTCCCTCTCGATTCCCGCAGGAGTGTTATTCACGCCTTAATTACCTCTCATCTTGACTACTCAAATAGTTTGTATGTTGGAGCCACAGCTTACCTGATCAATCGGTTGCAGATCGTGCAGAACGCGGCTGCTAGGCTGATTGGTAACATTCCTTACCGCCATTCGATCACTCCATACCTGAGGAAGCTGCACTGGCTGCCAGTGACCCGGCGTATTCAATTTAAAGCACTGTTTTTTGCTTTCCGGCCCCTTAATGGCCTTGGACCAGTCTACCTGCAAAAAAGGCTTAAACCTGTCCACTTAACCAGAGCTCTTAGATCCAACAATCTCCGCCTTCTTGTTACCCCGAGTTTTCGTTGGTCCAGAATGGGGGGCAGAGCTTTTGCTGTTAGGGACCGTTAAACTCTGGAACAGCCTCCCACTAGATCTTAAGCTGACTTTATCGGAATCGCTGTTCCGGAGCAAATTGAAAACCTGGCTGTTTTCCAGTCTCTAGCTGCTGCCATCCCCTTTATAGCTTACTGTCTGCAGCACCGGGACACCCCGTCGGGGGTAGCAGTGCGCTTTATAAGATTCAAAATAATAATAATAACAATAATAATAATAATACTCACAGCTTCGATTTCCGTGCAGCTGGCACACAGCTGTGGTGATCTGTGCGCAAGGAAGGAAATTAGTGAACTGGGGCAATAATTAGGGTTCAGTTGGCCCTCGGGTCAAGTCGCCAGTGCACCTGCTGCGCCAAATGGAAGCTAGGCCCCAACAATGAAAGAAAGCTGCAAGGAGCCTGCTTCCGGGCACACAGGAGTGCACTGTGCACCACGAAGATCACAGGTACAAACCAAGGTGAACTAGACTCCTATGCATAGCTGAGAGGCAGCGACGAGGGCCGGAGACACGGACAGAAACGGATAGAGTGGTTAGAAAGAGAGATCAGGGGTGGGCAAAAGAAAGGAAGAAAAGAGAAACAGGGAGGAAAAGTGGTAAATGACGTGAAAAAAAGAAATGGCACAAAAGAGAAGATTAAAGGGAGTGCGTTAGGGAAGAAGGACAGAAGAGGAAAAACAAACTAGCATGGAAAGATAAACAGGGGGTGGAATAAAAAACGAGCATTTACAATGAAATGGTCTCGGCATTGTTAAAGTTAGAGCTATTGGCATTGCTCATGACATTTTTATTTATGGTTTTGTTTTTAATACATAAATAAATGGCATTGTTATTTACAATGCCAATCGCTTAACCCCTTCAGCGCTGCGCGAAGTCCGCTGCGGTGCTGAAGGTTCTAAAGAACAAATAGAACCATGACGGAACTGTTCCGTCATAAGCACAGGCCAACCGACGCTCATGACGGAACCGTTCCATCATGAGCATGGAAGGGGTTAATCACTCGCAAATGCGAGACCTATTGCATTTGCACTCACACAGAGCCACACACAGAGAGCCACCCACACAAACACACAGAGAGCCACCCACAGTCACTCACATCGAGTCACCCACACACACAGAGCCACCCAGTCATTCACATCGAGCCACCCACACACACACAGAGCCACACACACAGAGCCACACACAGAGCCCCTTACACACACAGAGCCCCACACACACACGCAGAGCCAGCCCCACACACACGCAGAGCCAGCCCCACACACACGCAGAGCCAGCCCCACACACACGCAGAGCCAGCCCCACACACGCAGAGCCAGCCCCACACACACAGAGCCACCCCCACACACACGCAGAGCCACACACACGCAGAGCCACCCCCACACACACGCAGAGCCACCCCCACACACACGCAGAGCCACCCCCACACACACGCAGAGCCACCCCCACACACACGCAGAGCCACCCCCACACACACGCAGAGCCACCCCCACACACACGCAGAGCCACCCCCACACACACGCAGAGCCACCCCCACACACACGCAGAGCCACCCCCACACACACGCAGAGCCACCCCCACACACACGCAGAGCCACCCCCACACACACACAGAGCCACCCCCACACACACAGAGCCACCCCCACACACACACAGAGCCACCTCCACACACACACACAGAGCCACAACACACACACAGAGCCACCCCCCCCCCCACACACACACACACAGGACCACCCATACAGAGCCACCCACACAGAGCCAACCCCACACACACAGCCACCCCCACATACATAGAGCCACCCCCCACACACACAGAGCCACCCCCCACACACACACAGAGCCACCCCTACACACACACAGAGCCACCCCCACACAGAGCCACCCCCACACACACACAGAGCCACACACGCAGAGCCACCCCCACAGAGCCACCCCCACACACACACAGAGCCACACACACACAGAGCCACCCCCCCCCCACACACACACACAGAGCCACCCCCCCACACACACAGAGCCACCCCCCCACACACACACAGAGCCACCCCCCACACACACAGAGCCACCCCCCACACACACACAGAGCCACCCCTACACACACACACAGAGCCACACCTACACACACACACACAGAGCCACACACACACACACAGAGCCACACACACACAGAGCCACCCCCCCACACACACACACACAGAGCCACCCCCACACACACACACACACAGAGCCACACACACACAGAGCCACCCCCCCACACACACACACAGAGCCACCCCCACACACAGAGCCACACACACACACAGAGCCACCCCCACACAGAGCCGCCCCCCCACACACACAGAGCCGCCCCCACACACACACAGAGCCTCCCACACACACACAGAGCCTCCCACACACACACAGAGCAGCCTCCCACACACACAGAGCCGCCCGCCCCCCACACAGAGCAGCCTCCCACACACAGAGCCGCCCGCCCCCCACACAGAGCAGCCTCCCACACACACAGAGCCGCCCGCCCCCCACACACACAGAGCCGCCCGCCCCCCACACACACAGAGCCGCCCCCCACACACACAGAGCCGCCCCCCCCCCACACACACACAGAGCCGCCCCCTTTTGGGATTAACTCTTTTTTTGTCGGTAACAAAGGAGCAAGTCGGCTCTCTACTGAGCCGGGTAAAATCGGGCTCACCACTGGACTCAGTGCCGCCAGCTGTTATGGCGACACTTAGACCGCTGTTAGCAGGTGTGCTCTCCATAATATATAATAGCTCTCTGGAGACAGCCATCTTTCCGAATAAATGGAAGATGGCGCGTGTAAAGCCACTGCTAAAGTAACCATCTGCCGACCCAAATGAGTTGCAGAACTTTAGACCTATCCCTCAAGTGGATAGAAAGCTTCTTCTCGGGCCGCACTCAGAGCATCCAGCTAGACACCTTCATATCGCAAACCACTAAGTTGGACAGGGGAGTCCCGCAAGGGTCTGTCTTGAGTCCTACCCTGTTCAACGTTTATATGACCCCTCTGGCTAAGATCATCAGAGGCTATCGTTTTGCGACCATCTCGTATGCGGACGATACACAACTTATCGTCCCCATTGAGGAGGACATCATGGCAACTCAATTAAGATTTAAGAGCTGCATGTCTAGCATAGCCAGCTGGATGAGGAAAGATTTCCTACAACTTAACTCCTCTAAGACAGAGATTCTACTGTTTGGGAAGGCCAAATCCATCTGGTCTCAAGAATGGTGGCCCTCTGAGCTAGGTGATGCCCCCCCTCCCCAGGAGCTGGGCCAAGACCTTGGGCGTTAAAATAGACTATAAACTGTCGATGGAGGAGCAGGTCAAGACAAGACTGTGGCCGGGACCTGTTTTGGCACCATGAGGATGCTTAGGAAGGATTTCCCTTGGGTTCCCTTGTCAGCGAGAAAAATCCTTATCCAGTCACTCCTGGTGAGTCGGCTGGATTATGGAAATTCGCTGCTGGTGGGAGCGAGGGAGGATCTTCTATCAAAAGCTCCAGGTGGTGCAGAAGACGGCAGCTCGTCTTGCTCTTAATAAGCCATCACGGACGCCCTCTGCCCCCCTGCTGAATCAACTACACTGGCTCCCGGTCAAGAAGCGGGCCATCTTGAAGATGCACTGTGTAGCGTTCAGGTCAGCTCAAGATAGTGGCCCGGCATACTTCAAAGATAAAATCAGTCGGTACCAGCCTGGGCGACAACTACGATCTGGTAATGCGAATCTCCTGTGTTCCCACAGAATACACAAGGCTAGGATGGGTGGTAGAGCCTTTTCCCATCTGGCAGCCAGCCACTGGAATAAACTACCACAGAACATCAGAGCCTGCAATAACATCACTTTGTTTAAAAAGCGCCTAAAGACATGGCTTTATTAGTTATATTTGCCCAGTATAACCTTCTCTTCGAAGCGCCGAGAGATCCCTTCGGGGATGATTCGCTGCGCTATATAAATCCACAAGTAACGTAAAGTAAAGTGCTTAAGGAAGACAATTTCTATGGACTGGAATCTAGTGAATGCTAAAGTGATTCTGGTATTTTACTGACCTCTGTTGGTCGTTTTCTATCAAGACAATAAAATAGAAGCAGTTGAACAGAAAACAAAAGTCCATAAGCAGAAGCAGACAAGTCCCTAGGGCTGATCTCCAGAGCCCACAAAGTACATACACATATAAAAGCATATAGTATATACGAGGGAGGTCTTGAATGCTCGACTTAAAAAGGGCCTAATTAGATAAAAGAAGCTGTAGATGGTTGGACTTCCACAACGACTAGAAGCACCAGCTGGGCTATAGACGGCGAGAATGGGGCATTAGCCTGGAGTCGGCAGGTAGGGAAGGGAGGTACACCAACAAAAGAGCTCTAGGGGGGTTTGTTACTTCTTAAGCGATACTAGAACCCTGTTTTTTCCTGCGTCATAAGCAGTACCAATTTTTGCCCACTGGTCAGAGACCCCCGCATAAGTCTATCATTCTAAACCTGATACCTGGGAGCCGGATCGTGGGTGCGCACAGATCTCGGGCACCAGCAGACAGCAGAAAAGACGAACGATGAACAACTCGCACTTACCTTCCTCGCCGTCGTACATGTTGGCGGTGTGAGGGGCCCGGGGACTGAGAGGCGGTGAAGATTTGTATTGCGGCAGAAAGCCAACTGCGCACTCCTTGGTAGGCAGCCACCACTGCCGGCCGGGGAAACGATCACAAACACTATCGCTGCACAGGAAATGACGTTCCGGCGCTTCTTTGTGACGCACACACTCTAGTCCAGTGAACTTGCGCGCGCACCACCAACACGTCGCTCTGCCTGAACTGTACCAGAGAGAGTGGATGGGACGTAGAGTCTTCTGCATTCAACGTAGTTGGTGTACTCACTGCTACGCAGCAGAAGTACTGGGGTGCTGTGCTAGACACCGTTTTCAATGTGATTCCGCAAATATCCGAATGGCAACGCTCAACCCGTGCCGTGTAAATTACATTTTCTGTTTCCGTTTAAAATAAAGCGAAGAAGACGAAGTTCGGCCGTTGCGACTGTGAATACTGACGAAATAGTTTGGGACTCATGCTCAGGCCGCATCTGCCTGAACTGTACCAGAGAGAGTGGATGGGACGTAGAGTCTTCTGCATTCAACGTAGTTGGTGTACTCACTGCTACGCAGCAGAAGTACTGGGGTGCTGTGCTAGACACCGTTTTCAATGTGATTCCGCAAATATCCGAATGGCAACGCTCAACCCGTGCCGTGTAAATTACATTTTCTGTTTCCGTTTAAAATAAAGCGAAGAAGACGAAGTTCGGCCGTTGCGACTGTGAATACTGACGAAATAGTTTGGGACTCATGCTCAGGCCGCATTAATACCGAGGTTGTATTTATTATCAATTGCCTGTGTTCTCCGATCAGCCATGAGTGGGAGAGATGAGTAGTGCATAGGCCCGGCTCTTGGAATTTTTATTTGAGTGAGTGTGATGAAGCGCGCAGGTCACCCGACTAACTGTATTACCAAATAATGCACACTTGGGCCCATAAAATATATTTTTCACTATATACTTCAATCAGGTAACCTACACACTATTATCAGCAATTCAGTTTCATTATTTTACTTCCAGAGTACCTGATTTACCAATCCTTGAAACAGGTACCTATGATCACAATGGATCAGGGAGCTAGCTGTGGGAGTAAGTAGACAACACAATACCATATACCGTTGAATAATGTTGGTATTCTTTATAATGACCACAGACTCAAGAAGTTTTCAACGCCTTTATCTAATCATCATCATCATCATATGCCATGAGCCACAGGTTTACACAGATGAAACTATAACTAGCATTAGAAATATCGTATAGCTATGAATGAAAGTAAGAATCATTTAGAGATCGGAAACTAAAGGGAAGGAAAAATAAGGAACACGCTATTTTAGCTTAACAGACTTTCACAACTTCACTAAAAGCGGGTAAAGAAAGGGAACATACTAATCAAAATAGACTTTTGAAACTTCACTAACGGTTCAGAGGAAATGAAACTTATGCCATTTGATTTATTCAGATGTACTTATTATCTATAGGGAGGGTAAGAATGGAACAAACTATAAAAGACGGTTTAGCATTTGACTAAAGGTAGGGGAAAAGTGGAACATGCTAATAGACAAAATGCATGAAAATCTCATTTATGGAAAAACAGGAAAAGGACGAATGCATTTATGCTTTATTCAAGACGATAAGAAGGAAGGGTAGATAAACGAACACCCACACAGAATTATATTTACCTAGGATAGATTGAAGACTAACCCTGGCCACGGGTCAGTTTGGAAAGCGGGAAAGGACCCTCAAGGACTTAGGTTGCCAGTAGGCGAGCAGGTACAGCTCATGGACAGTCAGGACAGGATAACCCCAGGATTTGGATCAGGACCGGGTTCACCAAAGGGTACGACCAACACCCGCAGCTTCGGTTGCAACGCCTGCGCTACTCCCTCTCTGCAAGGAATCTGCCAATAACTCCGATTGGGTTCTCGAATCTCCCAGCAAAGTGCTTCGCCAGCACTTAAGGTTTCGCAAACCATGACTGAGTCTGTGTAAAATCCGGACAGAGTGCTCCGCAGCTCTCTGTATCAATCACCTATAGAGTTTGTTGGGTCAGTGACAGGTCAGCTATTCGGACAAGTCGGACAATTTCTCTAGCTAAACCTAGGCTAGTTATACCGTTTTTCGGGTCAGTGTACCACCCACCAATTTTGCAATTGAAAGGATCCCCAAGTTCTGATTTGACAAAGGAGGAGGTTAAGTCATCACACTACCTAAATTTTAGACTTTCTCAGGCTTAATATTCATTATTGTACCCACCTCTTAAATTCTAGCTTCCCATGACATATGATTTACAGTGAACAATAGAGTATACATAAGTTAATACAATTGTATCAAAATTAGGTACAAGTCAGCTTCGTCTTGCTGGGTTACAGGTCGAATCCCAGGAGCATCTTGGCTTTAGCTGCCAGCTGGCTGGGTTCCACTGCTGCAAGGTTCATTTCCTTCATCACATGACAAGTACCAGACGGGCTCTTCAAGATGGAGTAGCATGCGCCTCCCAGGCCCAAAGAATACCATACATGAAAAGCAAGCGAAAAACAATTTAGAAACACAGAAAAAATAAATACACTGTATACCATGATTGGCTATACTATACCCCTTACTTTATAATAACTATAGCATTAGGAGTTTTTTTTTTTTAAACCTTTATTGGGAGAGAAGAAGGAAGTCAGGTAGAAGCAGTGATGCACATTCAGATCCGATACACGAGTAAAGCATATACATATACAGGTACATTTCAGCATCAGATATCAATAAGCAGTGGTACATGTCTCGTTCAGAATGCGGTGCATATGATGACAGCAGATTGAAATCGCGCCAGAGGGCAGCGTACAATAAAGACACAATGTCCAGTGAGGGGTCTCAAAATCGTGAACAGTAATCCCGTAGAGTACAGTGCCAAGGAATCACAACGGAACAGTTAGCGCTTCCCCCGCACCCATATCGTACAGCTCACTAAGAGCACCTATCACCCACGTCCCACCATCCATCAACCAACCTTCGTTTCTGTGATATTTAGACAACCAAGCCTAGCCAACCATCTTTCCAGCAAGGCACTGGGTCAGCATACCCCAGAATGGTGAATGTATTGTAAAAATGTAACGCATAACGTCTGGGAAGTGGTACGCCCCTAACCCACTCCAACTCGATCTTCACTCTCTGAGTCAGCATCTCGCACAACCCTGGTCAGTAAATAAACCTGTAGTGGGCTCCAGAAATCTTTAGGTCTAGAGTTCACTGGCATCATGTCAGCATATATATTATACTGATTCTGACAAAATGTGACATCATCCAGCCACTCCTTGAATTTCGGCGCCCTGCCTCTCCCCCAACGACAGGCCACTCGCCGTTTCGCCAATAGTAGAGCCACATCTGTAAATCTACGATAAGGTGCCGGCACCTCCTTAGTGTACCCAAGCAGCATCACTATGGGATCAAATTGCACCGCCTTCTCAGTCATGACCTGCAGGGCCTCGTGAACCTGTGCCCAGTATTCATATATGGCTCCACACTCCCATGCCAAGTGTAGAAAATCAGCTCCCTCTGCCCGGCACCGAACACATCTATCGTCCTCTGCCAAGCGGAATCTGAACTTTCTGGCCGGGGTGTAGTAACAACGCTGTATAATTTTATAGTGAATGATCTTCAGACGGCAGCTAGAAGAGATATTGGCAGTCACGCCACAACAGTAAGTCCATTTCTCATCAGGGATGTCAACTCCAAGTTCAAGATTCCAATGTCCCCGCGCCCAATTAGTCGGTGCCCCTTTCTGTTTCCTAATAGTGCCGTACAGCTTGGAGACCAGATGACGTCCGTCCGACACCAGCATCGCATGTAACGGTAGAGCCACTCCCGGCTCCTTCGGGAACTCAGGCAGCAGCCTACGCAGGCCCTGTCTAAGGCGGATATAATAAAACACATCCGACGGAGAGGGTGCCGCATCCCAAAAAAATTGTTCACGGGTACGAAAACTGCCCTCACGGAACAGACCCCCACATGTAAGCATACCAAGCCGTTTACACATGCGTTGAAACCCTAGTTCTTGTAGCAAGGACATTGCAGGATGATAGACCAGAGGAAGTGCCGGTGAGTAAAGGAAAGTTAGATCTAATGCCTTCGCAATTCGTGCCCAGGCGTCCACCGTGCAAGTCACCGTGGTGGGCTGTGTATCCACGTCCCCAACTTTCCCCAGCACCATACCCTCCAGCGGGAGGGGGTGCGCAACCCATTGCTCAGCAGCTATCTGAGGCATAAATGGCGTGGGGCGCATCCAGTTATAGGCATATTGCGCTTGGGCGCTCATATAATAAACTTCAAAATCCGGGATGTCAAACCCTCCTTTATCGTAGGGCAGTATCAAAGTACGCTAATATCAAAAAGAAGGGAAGAGGATAAGGAGTCCATTCGGTTCCCCTATACAAGTTACTGATAATCAAAAAGAGAATGGACACTAGTTTCTGCAAAAAACCATTCGTTTTTATCGAGAACCCTCATAGACTTCCTGGAATTATCGTAGCGGTATATCTTTTTTCCGCCCCATCAGGAGTCCTGGCATAGTCATTGGGTCAACGATTAACGTGCAGGATGCCTGCCTCACCCGAGGCTACTTCTGGTGTATGCAGAAGTGTCCAGAAATAAAAAAGAGGGGGAAAATTAAAAAAAAAAAATGACTTAGTCAAAAATGAAAATTTTAATATCAAAAAAGGAACTAGTCACTATCATTAAGAACCATTGTGATATGTAGGTAGTTGAGTTATTGGGCTACCATATCAATTTGAAAGAGTGTCAACATGTTTCAGCTCACAGGGCCCACAGGGGTCGGGGGAGCTTTCGTCAGGACAGTAACAAAAACAAACACACATAAAGAAAACACGCACACCTTCTGTGGGTGTTGCAATAGTAGCAAAATGGAATTTCCAAGCTGTGAAAGAAACCAACAAAAATCTTGTATCAGTTGGTATGCTTGTGAGGTTTGGCAGACAGATGCACATATTAAAGCATTATTTTATGCTAACACAGATTAACCATATTTGTGAAGTTAATCGGGAGAAAGGAGGGAGTGGGAGAAACAACGGTCTGGGGAGGGAGTGGTATGCAGCCATGCGGCTGCTCATTATCAAGGTCCTCAATGTCTTAAGGACGGAGGTCAGACATCAACCTTCATACGATATCTGATTTTAACATTTTTTGGGGATCGGATCTCTAGACCGTTACCATGTCTCAGGCAGATTCACATGGTAGCGGTTGTATTGCGTTGACCTTATTAGACATCAAATATTTGTGACTGTGCTTAAAAAATAGTGTTTAACCGGCATATCGGTTCTCCGTGGATACCCATGCATAACCCAGTGTATTACCTTATGCGTTCAATATTTAGGCATCAACGGGGACTGGGAGTCGCTTCTGGATTTTTACTAGGTGGGAGACAATAGAGCGTCTATGGTTAGTTGCAGGGGCGTTCTTACCTGATCTCTTTGAAAAAACAGGAAAACGCCATTCTTACCCATGCGGCGCGATTTTCGTGCCTTGTGCTGACTCTGCCCCCGGCTATGGGCGGGTCTTGGGTCTCTGGTCTTTTATACGGATCAAGGACACTGAAAAAGGACTCTTGTGTACACAGAAAATAGCACTGTAAGATGGTGGAAAGTCTAGCGGACTTCTCAGCTACACTCTACCTTCGATCAGATAAAGTTAATAGAATTGGTGCGATGGAATGTGGTCGTTCATTCCCACTATGTCTGTCTTTAAACGATCCACCCATCTTTGTTCTTTGTTGAATAGAACTTGTTCTGCATTTTGGTCTTTGACTTCTAACATTTCCAGGACTGTCCATTTCAGGTCGTCACATGTATGGCCAGCCTCTACAAAGTGAGTGCACAATTTTGTTGTATTTTTCTTCAACCTAACATTGCTCCGGTGTTCTCCTATGCGGAGTTTGACTTTGCGGCAGGTCATGCCAATATATTGTTTTTGACATGGACACGTGATTAGATAAATCACGTGTGTTGAGTTGCAGTTTGTATGGCTTCTTTGAGTCCATAATAAGCTGTCATTCAATTGTAAGGTCTTCGTACTGGAGGTAAATTTGCAAACTCCACACGTACCGCATGGATAATGTCCGGTGACTGGCATCATATGTACATCTCTGATAGTTGATTTTGGAGGTATTTTCTTCGGTCTTGTATGGACAAGATCATCTTTTATATTCTTTGTTCTTCTATTCGCAAATCTAGGCTTCGGCCAATTCAGGGCTCCTGAGGTTAATATCTGCCAGTTCTTCTTTATGAGTCTCTGGACATCATAGGTAGCAGGGCAGAAAGTTGTTACACAGGTGACAAGGTCTTTGACTGGTTCTCTACTCGTACTTTGTAGGAGACAATCTCTTGGCTGATGTTTAGCCCGTTTTTCGCACTTGGATATTATTGTCGGTGTATAGTTTCTCTTCTTCAACTTTTGGCTCAGTTCTTCTGCTTGTTTTTTATAATCTTCTTTTTTGCTACAGTTCCGTTTGTGTCTCAGAAATTGACTATATGGGAGATTGTCTCGTAGGGGACGAGGGTGGTAACTGTAGTATGACAGTAAGCAGTTCTTGGCTGTCGGTTTTGTAAAGGTCTTGGTCTCCAATCTTCCATTTTCGGAGAAAATGGTGAGGTCCAAGAAATCAATTGTTTGCCTGTGTGATGTGAAGGTAAATTTCAGCCATGGGTCTCTGCCATTTAACCATTCCATGAAGGTGGTGAGATCAGATTGTGTATCCCATATGAGTAGGACGTCATCGATATAACGTTTCCAGTATTTAATACTGGAAACGTAAGGATTGGTGTTGTGAAGGATGCATTCTTCTTCTAAGCGGCTCACATAGAGACCCGCTACCGAAGGCGCAAATGCACTGCCCATGGAGGTACCATGGCATTGTAGAAATAGTTGGCCATTGTACTCAAAGTAATTCTCTTGTAAAGCCAATCTGCAGCATTCAAGTATGAAGTGACGGGGGGTTTTGTATGTCCAATCTTGCATGAAGACAAGGTCCTCCAAGACAACATGCTACTGGTAGGGCTGGATGTGGAGTCCCTCTACACCAGTCTACCCCAAGAAGATACCCTAAAGAAGCCATACAAACTGCAACTCAACACAACTCAACACACGTGATTTATCTAATCACGTGTCCATGTCAAAAACAATATATTGGCATGACCTGCCGCAAAGTCAAACTCCGCATAGGAGAACACCGGAGCAATGTTAGGTTGAAGAAAAATACAACAAAATTGTGCACTCACTTTGTAGAGGCTGGCCATACATGTGACGACCTGAAATGGACAGTCCTGGAAATGTTAGAAGTCAAAGACCAAAATGCAGAACAAGTTCTATTCAACAAAGAACAAAGATGGGTGGATCGTTTAAAGACAGACATAGTGGGAATGAACGACCACATTCCATGGCACCAATTCTATTAACTTTATCTGATCGAATGTAGAGTGTAGCTGAGAAGTCCGCTAGACTTTCCACCATCTTACAGTGCTATTTTCTGTGTACACAAGAGTCCTTTTTCAGTGTCCTTGATCCGTATAAAAGACCAGAGACCCAAGACCCGCCCATAGCCGGGGGCAGAGTCAGCACAAGGCACGAAAATCGCGCCGCATGGGTAAGAATGGCGTTTTCCTGTTTTTCCAAAGAGATCAGGTAAGAACGCCCCTGCAACTAACCATAGACGCTCTATTGTCTCCCACCTAGTAAAAATCCAGAAGCGACTCCCAGTCCCCGTTGATGCCTAAATATTGAACGCATAAGGTAATACACTGGGTTATGCATGGGTATCCACGGAAAACCGATATGCCGGTTAAACACTATTTTTTAAGCACAGTCACAAATATTTGATGTCTAATAAGGTCAACGCAATACAACCGCTACCATGTGAATCTGCTTGAGACATGGTAACGGTCTAGAGATCCGATCCCCAAAAAATGTTAAAATCAGATATCGTATGAAGGTTGATGTCTGACCTCCGTCCTTAAGACATTGAGGACCTTGATAATGAGCAGCCGCATGGCTGCATACCACTCCCTCCCCAGACCGTTGTTTCTCCCACTCCCTCCTTTCTCCCGATTAACTTCACAAATATGGTTAATCTGTGTTAGCATAAAATAATGCTTTAATATGTGCATCTGTCTGCCAAACCTCACAAGCATACCAACTGATACAAGATTTTTGTTGGTTTCTTTCACAGCTTGGAAATTCCATTTTGCTACTATTGCAACACACACAGAAGGTGTGCGTGTTTTCTTTATGTGTGTTTGTTTTTGTTACTGTCCTGACGAAATCTCCCCCGACCCCTGTGGGCCCTGTGAGCTGAAACATGTCGACACTCTTTCAAATTGATATGGTAGCCCAATAACTCAACTACCTACATATCACAATGGTTCTTAATGGTAGTGACTAGTTCCTTTTTTGATATAAAAATTTTCATTTTTGACTAAGTCATTATTTAAAAAAAAAAATTTCCCCCTCTTTTTTATTTCTGGACACTTCTGCATACACCAGAAGTAGCCTCGGGTGAGGCAGGCATCCTGCACGTTAATCGTTGACCCAATGACTATGCCAGGACTCCTGATGGGGCGGAAAAAAGATATACCGCTACAATAATTCCAGGAAGTCTATGAGGGTTCTCGATAAAAACTAACAGTATCAAAGTAGACCATGCCAACCTCGGTTGTTTGCCTCCCCAGAACAGTCGGAGTAGTTCCGAACGGAGGCGCTTAAAAAAATACGTGCCCGGGTGATAGGGAATATTCTGAAATAGGTATAAAAAGCGAGGCAATATCACCATCTTTACCAATGACGCTCTACCTGCCATAGACAAAGGCAAGGACATCCATCTGGTAACATTATCTGCTAGTTTGGTAATAGCGACGCCATAATTAAGTCTGACCGTTTCCTCCCTATCAAGGGATACCACTATGCCTAAATACCGAATATCCGAGTCACACCACTCCAGGGGATAGTCCAGCGGGAATCTGTGAACCGCTGCAGTGAGAGGGAAAAATTGAGATTTTCGCCAATTAATATGTATGCCAGATATACCTCCGAACGCAACGAGCTCTCGTAGAAGCGCGTTGAGATTCGCATGCGGATCCCTCACATATAGCGTGACATCATCGGCATACAGCGATATCCCTATTTGGCGCTGATAACAATTAAACGCGCGCTATGTTTATGCAATTGCCGAATTCTACAGGCCAGTGGTTCTATGGCAATAGCAAATAACAGGGGGGAGAGAGGACAGCCCTGTCTGGTCCCCCTCGTTATGGAGAGTTGGGGGGAGAGGACACCATTTACAATCACCCTCGCCACAGGCTGAGTGTATAACAGTTTCACCCATGAGATAAAAATCCTGGGGAAGCCCATTCTACATAAGACGTCTGTAAGGTAATTCCACTCCACCGAATCAAACGCCTTCGTGGCGTCTAGAAAAATCGCGGCCACAGGGAGATCTGGGGCTATTGTTGGGATCAAAGAGAATAAAGTTCGAAGATTATGCGAGGTCGCGCGGCCCGGTATAAAACCGGACTGATCCGGTAGCACAATGGCGGGCATAAGCAATGTAAGACGTGCTGCCAGGACCTTTGCCAATATTTTGACATCGCAGTTTAGCAGGGACAGGGGCCGGTAGGAGTCCACGTCCGAGGGACTCTTGCCAGGCTTAAGCAAAGAAGTGATTGCCACCTCCCTCATTGACCCCGGTAGTATCCCCACCTCCAGAGACTCCTCAAAGACCTCCCTGAGAACTGGAGCCATAATATCCACATAGCATTTGTAAAACTCGGCAGGGAGCCCATCCAACCCCGTTGCCTTTCCATTATTCAAGGACATAATGGCGTCCCTGATTTCCTCCACCTCAAGGGGCCTGCCAAGAAACGCCCTATGATCGTCCCACAGCCAGCATAAAGCAAGATCATCCAAGAATCCCCCATATCGAAGCTCACCCGCTTGCTGTGTAGTGTATAACTGTGTACAGTGCTGCACAAACGCCTCCTGAATCTCCGTTGCCTTCCGACAATGCCTACCGTCCTGCAGGACCAATTCTAAAACATCTGTACTAAAGCGGGGGTGTCTCGTGAGCGCAGCGAGCACCTTCCCTGGTCTCTCACCCTCGCAGTACTTCCTCGCAGTCCAATATTTCCCTCTGTGCTTGACCTCCCTTGCTGCCTCTTCCTCATATTCTGATAATTTGTCTCGAAACTGACGTCTAAGTTCCGGGTCATCATTGGTCAGCATTCTATTTTCTAGCTGCTTTAGGTCAGCCTCTAAGCCTGAAATGGTACGAACTATAGCCTTGAGCACTCCACTACTCTTAGACATTGTGACACCACGGACCGTTACCTTAAACGCCTCCCATATCATTTCCACACTATCCACAGACCCCCTATTCCTGGGGAAAAACGCCTCAATTTCCTCTCTAAGCTCTGCCTTAAATATGGGATCCAACAGGGCGGAAGGGAACAGCCTCCAGGGGGGGCGCGGCCTACGGAGCCCCGGTATCGTTAGCATAATCTTAACCGGGCTATGATCTGAATACGTCCTGGAGAGATGTTCTACCTCATGTATCCCTGCAACAAGTCCCCTGGATAGAAAAATATAGTCCAAACAAGCCCAAGTGCGAGCATGTGCGGTGAAGTGTGTGCCCTCTTTACCTCCCGGATGAGCATATCTCCAACTATCCACCAACCCCGCTTCCTCCACAATGCCCTGTAACACATCTCTTGCTTGAGTATTATATTGGTGACTCCCAACAGATCTATCCTCCACAGCCCGCATCGCCAAGTTAAAGTCACCACCCCACACAATATGCGAGGCCTCCACAGCCAAAACGTGACCCCAAAGCGTAAGAAAGAAGTCAGGCATATCCACATTGGCGCGTAACAGTTCACAAACAGCACAGTATCCAACCCAAGCCTCCCCCACAGCATCACATACCTCCCAGCCGGGTCCACCCGGACCCATCTCCCGAAAAGAAAGAGTTTTTTTAATCAACACAACAACACCCTGTGCATATGAGGAGTATGATGAAAATTTCCTAACTGCGGCCCATTGCCTACCAAATGCGGGATCTGCTGTCTGTCGCAAATGTGTTTCCTGAAGGAGAGCAATTTGTATTGAGTGTCTGTCCAAATACTGTAGCACATTCCTACATTTCCTGGTATCATTGAGGCCACGTATATTCCAGGTCAGAATCGATATCCTATCTAGTGCGGCCTCTGGCATCACTCATGCACAATGGGTACTGTAACATAGAAATCCACGCTATTCCCTTGTCTCCCCGGCAAGGAGCAACTCGATCCTGAACCAGCATACACTCCCCCCGTACCAAATCCACACCACATGCATCCCCGACCTCCTCCATCCCCTGAACCTGACACCCCCCGCTTAAACCCAACCAATGATTAACATGAAACAATCGTGCAAGCAATCCCATTTCCAACGCAAATTCAAAATGCAGCGTCAAAAGTCCAAAGGCATCGTCCCCACCAATGCGGCATTTACATTGTCCTCCCCTCCCCACATGTCGATGCCAATAGTGATCAGAAGGTACGGCACCACCCCAAGGTACTCCCAAGTTAAGTCAAGTCAAGTCATAAAATTTATATAGCGCACTACATACCCAGAGGGTTTCAAGGCGCTTAGGGAGGGGAGGAGGATTATTTGTCAAATATCCACGTTTTAAGCTGCTTTCTGAACGCTAGGTGATTCTGGGTGAGGCGAAGGTAAGCGGGGAGTGAGTTCCACATAGGCAGGACCCTGTGTGGACCCAATAGAAGCAAGACTTTGGCCTAGAACGTGATGCACAAGAAAAGCATAACCACAAACATCAGTACTCCAACCCACAGACCCCAATAGCAATCGCACCGCAGTGGCAGTGCATCCACCCCCCTCCCACCTGACCAACCCCAACCTGCCAGGACCGCTAACCCACCCCCCCGCCCATCCCCCCACCCACCCAACAAAACATCAGCATTAGTAAGATCCACAAGAGTGGGGTACACCCTCCGGGGCGTAGTCTAGAGGTGCACAGAACCACCCCCCCACACCACGCTATGAGCCCCCTCATAGACAGTGTGTATGGCCCAGGCGCAGAGGGGGGTGGGTGCCTGGAGAATAGTACCCTCGTCAACCAACGTTCCTCCAATAGCCCTCAGCAGCAAACAGTCGTCTGAGTCCGCTATTCCACACATGAAGTTTCCAATAGTACCAAGCGTAGAAACAAATAGGCAGTCGAGTCGGCCATCGCAGTACCAGTCCAAAGAATACAAAGCACAGCGAACAGCTATGCAGTGAGTAGGATCAAACCGCCTCATCCGCCGAATGTGAGTCCTCCTGTCCGCCTTCATCACGTCGCTGGTCCGCAGCACGTTCCCGTCTGAGGCGCTTCAAGAAATCCTCCGCATGCGGATTGGTAAAGAAATGCTGTTTCGCCTGATGTGTCACTCTCAGCTTCGCGGGGTATAACAGAGCATAGTCCACCTGTAACTCTCTAAGTTTCTTCTTGACAGCAAGAAATTTACGCCGCTGCTCCTGTACCATCGGCGTGAAGTCAGGGTATATGGTGAAGTTGACCCCGTCATAGGAGAGTGTACGGGTAGTGCGGGCTGCCCGAAGGGCCGCGTCTCGGTCCCGATAGTTCAGGAGGCGCGCAATGATAGGGCGCGGTGGGGTACCCGTGGCCGGCCTCGGCCCGAGGGACCGGTGCGCCCGCTCCACAATAAACTGGGAAGAAAACGCCTCCGCACCAATCGCACCCAGTAGGATTTTCTCCACATACGACTCCATTTTCCCCACATTTGTCGTCTCCGGTACGCCCACCACGCGTATATTGTTGCGCCGACTTCTGGCCTCCAACTCCTCATTCTTAGCAGCTATCACCCGCAGGATATTGTCCATTCTTGCCAGCTGTGTTGTGTGGGTAGCGGCAGTATCATCATGGTCCGAAATTCGCTGCTCCGCCGCAGTTATGCGTTCCTCATGCACATCCAGCTTCTGCACCACCGCGTCCATCCGCGAAGACAGTTTATCCACTTTGTCAACGATGGTGGCAAACCCCTGCCTCATTTCCTGCATCATTTGTTGGAAGTCTGAAGTAGCAGGTGGCGGGGCAGCGTCTGTGACAGGCGGGGGGGACTTAGAGCTTCCAGAATCTTGTGCAAGGCGTGTACCCCTCCTGGCCGCCATTGACTCAAAGGACAATTGGGTTGTTTATTGTCCGGCTTGCCCATGGCACAGCGTCCACAGTCCGACTCAGCACTCACTGGGGGCAATAAGGAAAGGCGAAGCAAGCTCCAATCGCCCCGCAACGCTATCCACAAGTCGAGTCTGCAGTACCTCAGCCAGTGTGACACAATACCTAGATGTCTCAGAGTAGGCCACAGCTCCCAGGCCCTACCACCGCTCAGACGTAAATGTAAATGTAAATGTACATGTATTTATATAGCGCAAATCGCCCACATCGCAGGCATCTATGCGCTTGCTTAGGGAACCCGTCCTGGTATTCCCCTGTGACATACCCCGGCAGGGTATCCACAAGGTGAAAGCCAGGCATCCCACCGCGAGGGGCCATTGTGGAGATTAAGCAAGCTCAGAGTCGCAGAGTGTGAACCTGTGAGTCGAGTAGGCACCGGAGTGAGAATTATCGAGTCCGTGGAATTATTGAGCCCAACCCCCGTCGGGGCGGGGAATTGAACCCTGGTCCAGGGCCGATCTCAGCTTCCGGGTCTGCCGCCTCTAACCCCTGAGCCACACTTCTCCAATAAAAACTTCGTGTCCTATAGGCCGCAGCACATTCCAGGGCCACCACGAACGGGCACAGCCCAAGTATCAGTGGGGTACCGTCACGCCCGCACTACTTAACGCATAGTGCGGTATCACCAGCCACAGAGCTCCATAGGCAGACAGGCGGCACAGCAAACCCTCTCCCCAGTCCGTGCCATAAGCAAATTGCAGGTCACAGCAGTGCCCTCAACAGTGGCGCCCAGTCCCAAAACAGCGTGTACAGTGGGGCAGGCAGGCGGCAACAGGGATGATTAATGTAGATGTTAATGATGGGTACAGCGTAACGGCACAGCGCACCTAGATCCTCGCTGCACAAACCCAGATCACCGCCAGCAACATGACACGCACAATAGACCGCCCACCGCCGATGGCCGAAGGCCGTCTCCACATGTGCAATGGTCCGGTGTCACCAATGGCGCCAAGAGACACCCAGGCAGTAAGGCAGCAACGCGCACGGAGGGCGCCTACAGCACAGCTCACCTCCAGCAGCAGGGAACCCAGGCAGGGAATGCTCGCAGGCAGACGGGGGCACGAGCAGGTGGAGGAACCCCGCCTCGCCCGTCCTTGTGCCAGCCGTCTCCAATCATGGCCGTCAGTCCAGAGGGAGCAAAGTCTCCCCTCAGTCCAGGAGCACCCCACTCTCCGCCTCACAGCCCCAACGGTACCTGGGCAGGATCGAAGCGCCAAGGGCAGCGTCCAGCGGTGGGTCCCGCAGCGGAGCAGCAAACCAGGAATCCACTCCGAGGGACGTGCTCCTCGGCCTGCACACCACGTGGCACACCTCGGGCTCACGTAGGAACGAGAGCCGGACAGCAGGACCATCCACCTCCAGAGCGTCTCCCGGGGATAGTTTCAGTCCCGCACAACTCCGGCCAGGAAGCACCAACGCACATGAAACTCGGACCGAGTGAGTGTCTTGCCCACATCTCCTAGGATCCGGGGCCAAAAAGGAACGGGGTGACGATAAAGAAGGATAAATGACCGGATCAGGTCTCCAGGCTGCAGGAGCCTCACAGCAGTGCGGCCATGCTGCAAGTGCGCCCTCTAGCGCCCAACTATAGCATTAGGAGTTAAGCAGAACAGACAGCTTTGTAAAAGCGGCAATGCAAGCTCGGAGCATATGAGAAAACAAAGCAGCCATCTTTAAGTGCATTGTGCATGAGCAACAAATTCCCACCAGAACTGCGAGTGCGTCACATCACGTGGTTATGACCGACGCATGCGCAGTCTAAATTCCCACAAAGCAGCGGCCATTTTAGAGGCAAGCGTATTAATGTTTAGTAAACACATAGGCAAGCTTCACTGGGACACCCCTTGTAGTGTAAAATGTGCAATATTAGTAAGACAAACAGATTGATTACAAAATTAAGTTTATTTGAGGTTCTTGAATACAAGCAAGTCGCGTAACGTGCGAATACTTGCTCCATCAATCCCCTCTCTGATGATATTTACTATCATCACTATTAATAGAACTAGATGCCAACTTTTCACATTTCACCCAATTCAATTTCTTCAAACTTTCTATTTAGTCTTTTTCCATTTTCCCTATTAGGATGGAAATTCTTTGCTCTTTTGTAAATCTGATTATTCAGTTCTTCTAATTCGAGTTCATCAACATTCCGTTTCATTCCTCTCTTATTCACAGCATACTTCTTTTTGTGTTTTCGACATTTGCAACAAATTATTATGATTAGCACAATTAAACATACTCCTGCTATTGGCATCAGTATTTTACTCACAAGACTTTTACCTAGGTTAGAAAACCAATTACCTACGGAGGAGAGACCATCAGTTAGTCTCTTCCAGGCACTGTCAACCTCCAGTGGTTTGAGGTCTTTTTCCAAATTTGTTATGTTTCTCACATATTTCTTAATTTCAACACTTTTGTCAGGAATGTAAGTGCAACAATGTTGCGCTTTCAACATTCTACAGACTCCGCCCTCTTTTGCCAATAGAGTGTCAAGAGCAAGTCTGTTCTGTAAAACCATAGATCTGATCGCAACCATTTCGGTATTGATCATCAGAAAACCTGCAGCAGTGTCAGTTGATAACCGATCTACCACTTTAGACAATTTGCAAATTCTGTGTGTATTCAGAGTTACTCCCACTGCAGGTACCAATGCACTAAATATATCACCTAATATTTCTCCTAAACTTTCTCTTTTACTACGCACTAATTCATTTCAAAATAACAGCTTCCATACCAGTGATCCGACAATTTGAAATAAGCCTTGTTTCCACATATGTAATAAATTCCGGGAAACACAGGTTCTGACCCACTTTTGAAACCCCAACCAACAATTACCTTGTAATTGTGTTCGCATTCACTGGAACCAATAAATATGTTATTATAATAACTAGTCTTTTCTCTGTGAAGACAAAGTTTCCCTTTCTTGTCGAAATCCAGCAACAAAGCAGGATTAGCTCTACCATTTGAGGTGCTTCCAATGTTTTCTGCCCACTTAGGAGTTTTCTGTCTTTTATCATTTGCTTTTCTTTGGAAACTTTCTCTTCTTTTCTCTGCCATATTTAGAAACAGTTTCTCTTGTTCATGTAATGAACATGTTAAGTTATCTCTATGTGCTTCACCTAAATCTATTGTACCTATGGTTAGAAAATATTCTCCCATATAACGTGTTACATCACTTTTAGTATGTACAGGATTCAGATTTCCACGTATAGGAAGTTCAGAAAATATCCTGTCTGAGTTAGAATAATAATACTGTAACAGTCCTCTTTTTTTTTTTTGAAAACCTTAATTGTACCTTCTCACAGTTACACAGCACGTCGCCTACAACCCCAAGGGGCCGGCCGCTAAGTGGAAAGAGATAGCAATGACAGCCTTGTGGAATTAAAGTCCATGTGGTAAAGAAGCCACTGTAATGAAAGGCTCGCCACAGAAATAAACGAAGGTCACTAGCACACTTTTCATACAAAGTAAATGAGGTTTTCGTTTTCCATTTTTTGAAGAAAAATAACAAAGGAAACAAAAGAACAGCAGGAAATCACAGTGCGATCATTGATAAATAACATTACAGGATAGCTATAGGAAGATCCCCAGGACAGGATAAGGTGCCGTGTATTATCTAGGAACCAATGTGGAATGTGTAAAAACGACCACCCCCCCGCTTCCCCCTCGAAGGTCCCTCTACCTCAACCGCTCCCCCTCACTCCATCCCTCCCTCATCATCTGAGTCTAGCGGATCGTCTTCTGGCAAATGTCGCCTCGGTACACGTTCCATGGGGACCACACCTTATTCCACTTGCCTGGACAAGCCCGACTCAAGTACACCGCCCTTTCAGTTACCATTGTTCTGTCCATATTCATGCACCACTGTGACGTTGTTGGAAGGTCTGCTGCCCCCCCAACGCTGCGCAATGTCCCTCTTCGCTACCATCATTCCCAGTGTTACCCAGAGTCGACCATGCCGGGACAGATCCGTCGGTTCCCATATGTTGAGGAGACACCGCCTTGGCTCCGGGAGAACCGAGACCTCTAGCACCTGGGATACAGTACGCAGTATTTGGCGCCAATAATTTTGTATGCGTGGGCATTCCCAAAACGTGTGAAAGAAGGTGCCCTCATCCCCGCAGCCACGCAAGCAAAATGGGTGTGGAGTTCTGTGGATGCGGTGTAGCAGTGTCCTCGTGTAGTATACCCTGTGTAGGACTTTTAGCTGGACTAGCCTCATCCTATCCGATATGCCCGCCTCTTTTGGGGAAGCCAGAGCCTCATTCCACTCGTACTCATCTAGGGCGCCCACCTCCTGTTCCCACCTTTCCTTGAGGGGAGCCAGAGGATCTGGTGAATTGTTTAGGAGCTTACGGTACGTCAACGAAGTTGCTCTCTCCACCATGAAGTCGGTCAGAAGGCGATCCTCCAGTGGGGAGGACTCAGGGAGAGTCGATCCGGAGGGGATGGACGAGAGCAGTGCATGGCGAATCTGCACGTATCGATATGATTCGTGCGGCCCAAGGTCATATATTTCTCTCAGGCGGGTGAACGAAATAACATCCCCCGCTCCCACATGTCCCCCACTGTGGAGATGCCGATGGAGTCCCAGTGGGAAAACCCCTTGCTGGTTCTCAAATTGGCCAAAGCGCGTGCTTCCCAGAGCGGGGTGAGTTTGGTGAGTTTACCCTTCCATCCTAGCGCAGCTCTCGCCGCGTGCCAGGTGTCCACAGTGAGTTTAGTGGGTCCTGTCAGCAGTCTCAACTTTCTCCGATCATAAAGTGGGGCAAGTATGTTATTGGTGCCCAACTGCGCCCTGTCTGCTTGGAATGCCGGGTCAGACTGTGGGGCGTGTAGCCACTGATTAATGGGCCTGAGTTGTGCTGCCCAGTAGTACAAGTGCAAGTTCGGAAGTGCAATGCCCCCATCATACCAGCCTCAGCAAAGTTTAGCTTGGGCTATGCGCGCCGGCCGATTGCCCCACAACAGCCGGAAACCACCGCTGCAACCTTCCTGAAGTATCCCGCTGCCACCGGGAATGGTGTGTTATCTAGGATGTACAGAAAGCGGGGCAGCGATTTCATTTTGTACAACGCTGCTTTCCCCAGCATTGTTAATGGCAACCCTGCCCAGAAGTTGGCGTCCTGCTTGAGACGCTCCAGTGGTGGTATCAAGTTTAGTCTCTTGTATTCAGATGGGTCCCTCGTGACATGGATGCCCAAGTATTTAAAGGAGGAACCAGCCAGTCTCAGAGGGCAGTCCGGCCCGAGTGTCGGGGTTTGACCCGCCAACACGTACATCTCCGACTTGTTCCAATTTATGGTGTAACCAGAAACCTTGCCATGCTCGTCGCATAAGTGCAGAAGGGCCGGAACTCCATGCTCGGGATCCGTCAGATACACCAGCATGTCGTCCGCATAGAGGGACAAGCGGTCCTCCCATCCCTCCTTCCATTGAATTCCCTTGAGCAAGGGAGTTTGTCTGATGCGAATAGCCAGAGGTTCCAGGGTGAGTGCGAAGAGCAGGGGAGACAGAGGGCAACCCTGCCGGGTGCCCCTTCCAAGCGGAAACGTGCGTGAAATGTGGCCATTCGCAACTACGTGTGCCACTGGTGCCGCGTAGAGTAGCTTTATCCAAGATATGAAGTTCGGGCCAAAGCCCATGTGAGACAGTACTTCGAAAAGGTAGACCCACTCCACCAAGTCGAAAGCCATCTTCGCGTCCAGGGCCAATATAACTGCACTATCACTAAGTTGGTCTGCCCTCGCCAACACCCCATGAACCCTACGAAGATTAAGCGCAGTGTTTCTATGAGGCATAAACCCCGATTGATCTGGGTGGATAAGATCAGGCAGGTGAGTCAGCAGACGGTTGGCCAGGAGCTTCGCCAAGATTTTACTTTCTGCATTCAGCAGGGAGATGGGGCGGTAGGATGAGCATTCCTCCTGGGGCTTGCCGGGCTTTGGTATAGCCACGATCGTGGCTGTTCGCTGGTCCAGTGGGAGCTGCCCCCTCTCGCGACATTCTTCATACATCTTAAGTAGATAGGGACAAAGGTCCTCAGAGCGTGCCTGGTACCATTCGACCGGAATGCCGTTCAGACCAAGTGCTTTTCCGGGTTTGAGCGCCCCTATGGCTATCCGTAGTTCGTCGATGGTCAGTGCCGCATCCTGGTCGGCCATAGCCTCCGGTTGCAGAGTTGGGATATCTATGTCGCTCAGCGCACACTGGGCCGTAATCGCGGTCACCTCCCTTTCGGGAGTATACACCTTTTCGAAGTGGGTCGCCAGCGCCTCCACTACCTGTTCGGGGTCAGTCAGCATCGTACCATTCCCATCCTTCACCTGCTGGATCCCCTTGGAGCTACCCCCTCTCTTATCAAGCCAGGCTAACATCTTTCCCGCCTTGTCACCTACATCATACACCCGATTCTGTGTCTCAGTGATATGTCCTTGTACTGTGAGGCGTGCATGGTCCGTGTATAGTCGCTGTTGGAGTGCAAGGTTGTGTGCTGTGTCCTCTATGGGGTCAGCTTCGTGCGTGGTCGTGGCTGCGCGCAGTTGGAGCTCGAGAGCAGAGTGCTCAGCTGCCTGTTCCTTCCTATGCGCCGATATGGAGCTTATAGCCTGTCCCCTCAACACTGTTTTATAGGCCTCCCAGAGAACCTCGGCGGACGCCACAGTCGATTCGTTCTCAACAAAATATTGCTCCGTGGCCCTTTGAAGAGCCCTCCTGATTTTCGGGACTTTAAGGTAAGAGGCCTGAATAGGGTATATGCGGCGACGAGACTTTGCCTGGGTGGAAATGGTGAGGGTTAACGGAGAGTGATCTGAAATGCCTCGAGGGTGTACGTCTACTGTGTCTACTCGCTGTATCCCCTCCCCCAATGCCAAGAAACAATCAATGCGGGAGAGACTGTTATGGACTGTGGAGTGGAACGTGTATTGTCTGACCAGAGGGTGAACATGACGCCAAATATCTATCAGTCCCAGTGCCTCTAGGAATCGCTGAAACCGGGAGGGTCCCCCCGGCAAAGCAGCTACCGGAAACCTGTCAAGCTGCGGGTCAGCAGCTGCATTAAAGTCCCCTCCCAAGATCACATCACTGTCCGGGAGGGATAACAAGAAGTCACCCAGGGCTGGTAGCATCACTGAGTGTAGGGACGGCGGAACATACACCGAGACCACCGTCAACGGACGACCGTCCCACTGCCCCACCACCGCCGCAAAACACCCCTGATTATCGGCTTTAGTGCTCAGTGTGATGAAGTGTGAGGATTTATTAATCAGGACACCCGTGCCCCGTGAACCAGATGAAAATTCGGAATGTACAATCATCCTATACCCTCTCCTGTCCAAGGCCTTGGTAGCCCCTCCCACCAAATGAGTTTCTTGCAAGAGTGCTATGTCTGGTTTACGGCGCTTTAGCTCAGACAGAACTAGGCCACGTTTCACCTTATCTCCTAGGCCCCGCACGTTCCAGGAAAGGATTCGGAGGGCGGAGCCACTAGTCCGTGCCCCATCTAGCCCCACGGCATTGAGTCGTTCATCCGCCATCTTCAATCACCCAGCACACAAAACGTCCATAAGGAATCATTCGCACCTGCAATAACACAATTTTAGTAGTAACACACTTTACAGTTCTTGATCGACTTAGTGAATTTCCCATGAAAAAGAACCAACCCCTCCCCACCCTGCCTCCCTGCTTAACGGACCTTCAACTGCCCGCCACCCCAACTTAGCAGAGCGCTTAATCCATCCCACAAACAGAGTACTTGCGCGTCGGGGGAGAGTGTCCCCCAAAGCAGGCGGCCCCCTTGCTGCCCTCGGGACGTCCAGGCCGGTGTCCAATAACGACGTGGTTGAGCAACCATTGTGTGAGGAAGTCAGAGTCTAACCAGTTCGCGGCCTGTGAATCTCAGTTGCCCCCGGCAGCCCCGGATAGGTCTTGCGTTGGCGATGCACTCGCACTCCTTCTAGCCAATGTCTGTGAGCCGGGCCGGCTGTCGTTCTGGGGCCTGTTGCGTTGTCGGCCAGACGTGCGGTCCACTGTGCGCCATCCCTCCAGCCAGTCCCTTGCAGTCTCAGGAGAGTCAAAGAACCAGACCTTCTTGTCGGCCACCACTCGTAGCCGGGCCGGGTACAGCATGGAGTACGGCAATTCCTGTTCGCGGAGTGTTTTCTTCACCTCCAGAAAAGTTCTCCTCCTTCTCGTGACCTCCGCTGTGTAATCCAGAAAAAAGGAAACGCGCGAGTTTTGGATCTGGATAGGTGGTGCCACCCTGGCCGCTTGGAGGATCGTGTCTCGATCCCTGAAGTTGAAAAGTCTCGCCAGGATAGGACGAGGGAGAGCCCCCGGCTTAGGTGTTCCACCGGGTACCCTATGGGCTCGTTCTACAGTAAAAAAGTTGGAGAGCCACTTAGGGGCTAGCTGATTCTTGATCAAATCCTCCACGTACAAGTCCATGGGCCCTTTAGTTTCAGATTCCGGGACCCCCAAAATGCGGACGTTGTTCCGCCTGGAGCGCCCCTCGTGATCGTCCAGCTTGTCTTTCAGGAGTTTATTATCAGCCTGCAACTTTTCCATCGCTACCTGTAGATCCGAGACATCTTCCACCAGCGATTTGGCTACCACCTCCACCTGTTTTACTCTTTCGCTCATCTTTTGGAGGTCAGCTCGTATTAGGGTCACCTCGGTAGCAGTCGCGCCCACCGTTGCCTGAACCTGCTCCAGGGCGTGTAGGACGTCATCCAGGGTAGCCTTTTTAGCCCCGTCACTGTCTGCACCTTTGCCCAGAGATTTGCGCTGCTCCGACTGGGAAAGTGCCTGTTTGTCATAGGCGAATTTGTCGAGCTTCGCCTGAGTGGCGGTTTGTCGGAGTCCCTTCCCCGCCATTTTGGCTCGACGTCGGGGCACTCTCGGTAGAAGGGTAAGCAGGCCGCCTTCGTCCAGTGGCGCCAAGGCGTCTTGACGGATAGTCACGCCAGGCACAGTTTGTAAACCACTACAGGCGTTTTAGACCCTTCGGCAATGAGTCTGCATCAACACTGGCAGACGAGGTGCAGGATGGCGGCGACTACGCAGTGATTTTCGAACTTCAGTTGTGGCAGTTCGCCGCCATAATCCACTGCTCCGCCTTGTCGCCGGAGAGGTAGAGCTAGAAGTTGAGTGTTCAAGAGGGACCCGCCAGTCCGGAGGTCCGCTGGTGTCGATCTGTGGTCGCAGCGGGCACTTCCTGTCGGCCGCGCCGATGGAGGTCTACTTCCGCCCGGATAGAACTCGACTCAACCACTGCGGCTGCACTCGTGCCACCAGGCCGCACTATATAAGTCGAAGTAGTTCCTTCTTCCTCTTCCCAGGGCGTAAACGCTCCCAAATTTCTCCTGCAGCCGTCGTTCGGTCACCGAACCCAGGACACCCCTTCTGGGTTGATTATTGAGCGGATAATAATAATAATAATAAAGAGCTTGTAAAGCGCACAGTAATGCCATCACGGCATGTCCCCGCGCTAAGCTAGCAGTGAACCAGCAAGAGAGAGAATCCAGAGGTCTATGCTGTGTATAAGTGAGTTTTCAGCAAGGCCCTAAACCGCGCTTCACTACTCTCGAGTCTCAAGGCCATGGGAAGTTTGTTCCATTGCTGAGCTGCATGGAGCGCAAAAGAGCGACCACCTATTCTGGCCTTCCTCGTCCTGGGGACTGTCAGCAGATAGGCATGCGGATTGATGCGGGAAGCCGCCGCGCTACGGGAGCCTCTCTAGGTTGCTGCCGCCATCATCGGCTGCTAGCCACGCCCCCCGTAACGGTCCTCTTTTATAGAACAAACTAGCTAAAATACTACAGGAAATTCCATAGGTTAGTGGTAAATGATGATAGGTCACACCCTCAGCTACTGAAGTAGGTAGCTTCATACAGACGTAAAAGTCTTCTATTTCCATTGGTTCTACGTAGTGTACTAACAGGTTTGCAAATACATTTAAGTGAGTTCTATTCTTGATTCTGTGATAGTGTAGTCCTTCCTCATCTGATGCATCTAAGTCCATTCCAGTTTGTCTAAGGCTAAGTGCTTGCTCTTGTGTCTCTACTCTTTGTGGTGTATCTTTCTTTTGCAGCTCTTCTGTGTCTTTTGTCACTGGTTTAGTAGGGTATAAACTAGTATCTTTACTCATCATGTAAGGAATAGTAATTGTTAGTCCTATCTATAATATCAGTACTAATGCTATACTACACAAACATACTTTACAGCATGTTTTACAACAATTACGTCTAGGTCTTCCATTCACATTGGAATCAGACATTTTGGCTCAAAAGAAGTTTTTCAACCCCTCTTGTAACTTTGCACAGGTTGCTTACACAGTGCAACGTTTAGGTTGGTTCTTCTTCGGTAGTCTGGTCAGCAATCAATTCTTCATCACTTTCGTCACTTATATCAAGATTTTCAAATTCCTCCAATACCAGATAAGTCCATTCAGGGCTCTGATACTTATTGTTCAGTCTTTTTATTCGGGCACTTCTTCTCTTGGGCTTTGCTCCAGACTGCTCAGCTTCACTGGAGTCTTGATTCTCTTGCTCAAGTTTTTCCTCTACAGTTTTTAGTCTTAGTCTCAGTCTTTTGACGAACCTTGGTTCTCTATTCCTTTTCTTGAATCTTTTAACTGGCACTGTTATTTGGCTTTCTTCTAATGCTCTTTTGTTTTTGTTCAGTTGTGGCACATCTGTTTCAACGTCTTCTTCTTCCCTTTCTGTCTGACTAGTTCCAGGTCTCAGTTCGGTTTCTTCTGCCTGGTCACTAAACTGGCCTTGTTCAGGTGTATTCTGAATTTGACTTTTGCTTGTTTCAACCTCTATTTCCTGAACGCATTCGTCTAGCTCTATCTGATCCTGTTCAAGCACTTCAAACTTTTGATCTTCCGCTTGAACTTCCACCCTATTTTCTATCTGTCCCTTTTCAGTCTCAGGAGTTCTTGGAGGTGTGTCGATAAACTGTTCTGTCCCTATCTGAACTTCATCATCTGCTTTGGCGTGGATTTCGATGATCTGATTATCTCCTTCTATTCCTGTCTCGTCCTCACTATCCCACTCTCTATCTAAGTACGTTTGTCTTCTGGTTCTTATTGGGTCGAGTGTCAGGTCGATTACTGGGACCCAATCATCTTGACTGTTGCTCGGTTGTCCTTCTTCAGCTACTTCAGGACCAACTTCTGGAGACCCCTCAGCTGCACAACCTTCAGCCTCAGTTTCTTCATCGTCTGTCACCTTTTTCGTATGGCTGGCATGGATCCACCGTGGCACACCCCCACACTTCACCGCAGTTGTGGTAACAAGAATCACTTGTCTTTTCTTTCCCCACTTCGGTGCAAGGCAACTCGACCGAGTGTGTTTCTTAATTACAACCCAATCACCAGGGTTCAAATCATGGGCTGGAGTTGCTGGCTTGGCGACGGCGTCTTCCCCAATCTGGTGAGAGATAGAACGCACTTGGTCACCCAGTTGCTTGCAGTACTCTAGCACCAAATCATCAGAAATGTTTATTAGTTTGTGTCCTGGTACTCATGCTTGCCGCATTACTCTTCCCATCAGAATTTCATGGGGGCTCAGGTCTGTCTTCCGATCTGGAATACTTCTGAGTGCCATCAAGACAAGGGGCAAAGCGTCTATCCATTGCATTCCAGTAGATTCACACATTTTTCCCAATCTTGACTTGATAGTGCCATTCAGTTGTTCTACCACTCCAGAAGCCTCTGGGCGATATGCACAGTGTAGTTTTTGTTTAATTTTGAATGCTTCACAGAAAGCACCCACGCACATGAAACTCGGACCGAGTGAGTGTCTTGCCCACATCTCCTAGGATCCGGGGCCAAAAAGGAACGGGGTGACGATAAAGAAGGATAAATGACCGGATCAGGTCTCCAGGCTGCAGTAGCCTCACAGCAGTGCGGCCATGCTGCAAGTGCGCCCTCTAGCGCCCAACTATAGCATTAGGAGTTAAGCAGAACAGACAGCTTTGCAAAAGTGGCAATGCAAGCACGGAGCATATGAGAAAACAAAGCAGCCATCTTTAAGTGCATTGTGCATGAGCAACAAATTCCCACCAGAACTGCGAATGCGTCACATCACGTGGTTATGACCGACGCATGTGCAGTCTAAATTCCCACAAAGCAGCGGCCATTTTAGAGGCAAGCGTATTAATGTTTAGTAAACACATAGGCAAGCTTCACTGGGACACCCCTTGTAGTGTAAAATGTGCAATATTAGTAAGACAAACAGATTGATTACAAAGTTACGTTTATTTGAGGTTCTTGAATACAAGCAAGTCGCGTAACGTGCGAATACTTGCTCCATCAATCCCCTCTCTGATGATATTTACTATCATCACTATTATTAGAACTAGATGCCAACTTTTCACATTTCACCCAATTCAATTTCTTCAAACTTTCTATTTAGTCTTTTTCCATTTTCCTTATTAGGATGGAAATTCTTTGCTCTTTTGTAAGTCTGATTATTCAGTTCTTCTAATTCGAGTTCATCAACATTCCGTTTCATTCCTCTCTTATTCACAGCATACTTCTTTTTGTGTTTTCGACATTTGCAACAAATTATTATGATTAGCACAATTAAACATACTCCTGCTATTGGCATCAGTATTTTACTCACAAGACTTTTACCTAGGTTAGAAAACCAATTACCTACGGAGGAGAGACCATCAGTTAGTCTCTTCCAGGCACTGTCAACCTCCAGTGGTTTGAGGTCTTTTTCCAAATTTGTTATGTTTCTCACATATTTCTTAATTTCAACACTTTGTCAGGAATGTAAGTGCAACAATGTTGCGCTTTCAACATTCTACAGACTCCGCCCTCTTTTGCCAATAGAGTGTCAAGAGCAAGTCTGTTCTGTAAAACCATAGATCTGATTGCAACCATTTCGGTATTGATCATCAGAAAACCTGCAGCAGTGTCAGTTGATAACTGATCTACCACTTTAGACAGTTTGCAAATTCTGTGTGTATTCAGAGTTACTCCCACTGCAGGTACCAATGCACTAAATATATCACCTAATATTTCTCCTAAACTTTCTCTTTTACTACGCACTAATTCATTCCAAAATAACAGCTTCCATACCAGTGATCCGGCAATTTGAAATAAGCCTTGTTTCCACATATGTAATAAATTCCGGGAAACACAGGTTCTGACCCATTTTTGAAACCCCAACCAACAATTACCTTGTGATTGTGTTCGCATTCACTGGAACCAATAAATATGTTATTATAATAACTAGTCTTTTCTCTGTGAAGACAAAGTTTCCCTTTCTTGTCGAAATCCAACAACAAAGCAGGATTAGCTCCACCATTTGAGGTGCTTCCAATGTTTTCTGCCCACTTAGGAGTTTTCTGTCTTTTATCATTTGCTTTTCTTTGGAAACTTTCTCTTCTTTTTTCTGCCATATTTAGAAACATTTTCTCTTGTTCATGTAATGAACATGTTAAGTTATCTCTTTGTGCTTCACCTAAATCTATTGTACCTATGGTTAGAAAATATTCTCCCATATAACGTGTTACATCACTTTTAGTATGTACAGGATTCAGATTTCCACGTATAGGAAGTTCAGAAAATATCCCGTCTGAGTTAGAATAATAATACTGTAACGGTCCTCTTTTATAGAACAAACTAGCTAAAATACTACAGGAAATTCCATAGGTTAGTGGTAAATGATGATAGGTCACACCCTCAGCTACTGAAGTAGGTAGCTTCATACAGACGTAAAAGTCTTCTATTTCCATTGGTTCTACGTAGTGTACTAACAGGTTTGCAAATACATTTAAGTGAGTTCTATTCTTGATTCTGTGATAGTGTAGTCCTTCCTCATCTGATGCATCTAAGTCCATTCCAGTTTGTCTAAGGCTAAGTGCTTGCTCTTGTGTCTCTACTCTTTGTGGTGTATCTTTCTTTTGCAGCTCTTCTGTGTCTTTTGTCACTGGTTTAGTAGGGTACAAACTAGTATCTTTACTCATCATGTAAGGAATAGTAATTGTTAGTCCTATCTATAATATCAGTACTAATGCTATACTACACAAACATACTTTACAGCATGTTTTACAACAATTACGTCTAGGTCTTCCATTCACATTGGAATCAGACATTTTGGCTCAAAAGAAGTTTTTCAACCCCTCTTGTAACTTTGCACAGGTTGCTTACACAGGGCAACGTTCAGGTTGGTTCTTCTTCGGTAGTCTGGTCAGCAATCAATTCTTCATCACTTTCGTCACTTATATCAAGATTTTCAAATTCTTCCAATACCAGATAAGTCCATTCAGGGCTCTGATACTTATTATTCAGTCTTTTTATTCGGGCACTTCTTCTCTTGGGCTTTGCTCCAGACTGCTCAGCTTCACTGGAGTCTTAATTCTCTTGCTCAAGTTTTTCCTCTACAGTTTTTAGTCTTAGTCTCAGTCTTTTGACGAACCTTTGGTTCTCTATTCCCATTCTTGAATCTTTTAACTGGCACTGTTATTTGGCTTTCTTCTAATGCTCTTTTGTTTTTGTTCAGTTGTGGCACATCTGTTTCAACGTCTTCTTCTTCCCTTTCTGTCTGACTAGTTCCAGGTCTCAGTTCGGTTTCTTCTGCCTGGTCACTAAACTGGCCTTGTTCAGGTGTATTCTGAATTTGACTTTTGCTTGTTTCAACCTCTATTTCCTGAACGCATTCGTCTAGCTCTATCTGATCCTGTTCAAGCACTTCAAACTTTTGATCTTCCGCTTGAACTTCCACCCTATTTTCTATCTGTCCCTTTTCAGTCTCAGGAGTTCTTGGAGGTGTGTCGATAACCTGTTCTGTCCCTATCTGAACTTCATCATCTGCTTTGGCGTAGATTTCGATGATCTGGTTATCTCCTTCTATTCTTGTCTCGTCCTCACTATCCTACTCTTTATCTAAGTACGTTTGTCTTCTGGTTCTTATTGGGTCGAGTGTCAGGTCGATTACTGGGACCCAATCATCTTGACTGTTGCTCGGTTGTCCTTCTTCAGCTACTTCAGGACCAACTTCTGGAGACCCCTCAGCTGCACAACCTTCAGCCTCAGTTTCTTCATCGTCTGTCACCTTTTTCGTATGGCTGGCATGGATCCACCGTGGCACACCCCCACACTTCACCGCAGTTGTGGTAACAAGAATCACTTGTCTTTTCTTTCCCCACTTCGGTGCAAGGCAACTCGACCGAGTGTGTTTCTTAATTACAACCCAATCACCAGGGTTCAAATCATGGGCTGGAGTTGCTGGCTTGGCGACGGCGTCTTCCCCAATCTGGTGAGAG
This sequence comes from Lissotriton vulgaris, assembly GCF_964263255.1. NCBI lineage: Eukaryota > Metazoa > Chordata > Amphibia > Caudata > Salamandridae > Lissotriton > Lissotriton vulgaris. The sequence goes on from NC_141689.1 coordinate 1,511,503,615, forward strand.
ATAGAACGCACTTGGTCACCCAGTTGCTTGCAGTACTCTAGCACCAAATCATCAGAAATGTTTATTAGTTTGTGTCCTGGTACTCATGCTTGCTGCATTACTCTTCCCATCAGAATTTCATGGGGGCTCAGGTCTGTCTTCCGATCTGGAATACTTCTGAGTGCCATCAAGACAAGGGGCAAAGCGTCTATCCATTGCATTCCAGTAGATTCACACATTTTTCCCAATCTTGACTTGATAGTGCCATTCAGTTGTTCTACCACTCCAGAAGCCTCTGGGCGATATGCACAGTGTAGTTTTTGTTTAATTTTGAATGCTTCACAGAAAGCACCCACGCACATGAAACTCGGACCGAGTGAGTGTCTTGCCCACATCTCCTAGGATCCGGGGCCAAAAAGGAACGGGGTGACGATAAAGAAGGATAAATGACCGGATCAGGTCTCCAGGCTGCAGTAGCCTCACAGCAGTGCGGCCATGCTGCAAGTGCGCCCTCTAGCGCCCAACTATAGCATTAGGAGTTAAGCAGAACAGACAGCTTTGCAAAAGTGGCAATGCAAGCACGGAGCATATGAGAAAACAAAGCAGCCATCTTTAAGTGCATTGTGCAGGAGCAACAAATTCCCACCAGAACTGCGAATGCGTCACATCACGTGGTTATGACCGACGCATGTGCAGTCTAAATTCCCACAAAGCAGCGGCCATTTTAGAGGCAAGCGTATTAATGTTTAGTAAACACATAGGCAAGCTTCACTGGGACACCCCTTGTAGTGTAAAATGTGCAATATTAGTAAGACAAACAGATTGATTACAAAGTTACGTTTATTTGAGGTTCTTGAATACAAGCAAGTCGCGTAACGTGCGAATACTTGCTCCATCAATCCCCTCTCTGATGATATTTACTATCATCACTATTATTAGAACTAGATGCCAACTTTTCACATTTCACCCAATTCAATTTCTTCAAACTTTCTATTTAGTCTTTTTCCATTTTCCTTATTAGGATGGAAATTCTTTGCTCTTTTGTAAGTCTGATTATTCAGTTCTTCTAATTCGAGTTCATCAACATTCCGTTTCATTCCTCTCTTATTCACAGCATACTTCTTTTTGTGTTTTCGACATTTGCAACAAATTATTATGATTAGCACAATTAAACATACTCCTGCTATTGGCATCAGTATTTTACTCACAAGACTTTTACCTAGGTTAGAAAACCAATTACCTACGGAGGAGAGACCATCAGTTAGTCTCTTCCAGGCACTGTCAACCTCCAGTGGTTTGAGGTCTTTTTCCAAATTTGTTATGTTTCTCACATATTTCTTAATTTCAACACTTTGTCAGGAATGTAAGTGCAACAATGTTGCGCTTTCAACATTCTACAGACTCCGCCCTCTTTTGCCAATAGAGTGTCAAGAGCAAGTCTGTTCTGTAAAACCATAGATCTGATTGCAACCATTTCGGTATTGATCATCAGAAAACCTGCAGCAGTGTCAGTTGATAACTGATCTACCACTTTAGACAGTTTGCAAATTCTGTGTGTATTCAGAGTTACTCCCACTGCAGGTACCAATGCACTAAATATATCACCTAATATTTCTCCTAAACTTTCTCTTTTACTACGCACTAATTCATTCCAAAATAACAGCTTCTATACCAGTGATCCGGCAATTTGAAATAAGCCTTGTTTCCACATATGTAATAAATTCCGGGAAACACAGGTTCTGACCCATTTTTGAAACCCCAACCAACAATTACCTTGTAATTGTGTTCGCATTCACTGGAACCAATAAATATGTTATTATAATAACTTGTCTTTTCTTTGTGAAGACAAAGTTTCCCTTTCTTGTCGAAATCCAGCAACAAAGCAGGATTAGCTCCACCATTTGAGGTGCTTCCAATGTTTTCTGCCCACTTAGGAGTTTTCTGTCTTTTATCATTTGCTTTTCTTTGGAAACTTTCTCTTCTTTTCTCTGCCATATTTAGAAACATTTTCTCTTGTTCATGTAATGAACATTTTAAGTTATCTCTATGTGCTTCACCTAAATCTATTGTACCTATGGTTAGAAAATATTCTCCCATATAACGTGTTACATCACTTTTAGTATATACAGGATTCAGATTTCCACGTATAGGAAGTTCAGAAAATATCCCGTCTGAGTTAGAATAATAATACTGTAACGGTCCTCTTTTATAGAACAAACTAGCTAAAATACTACAGGAAATTCCATAGGTTAGTGGTAAATGATGATAGGTCACACCCTCAGCTACTGAAGTAGGTAGCTTCATACAGACGTAAAAGTCTTCTATTTCCATTGGTTCTACGTAGTGTACTAACAGGTTTGCAAATACATTTAAGTGAGTTCTATTCTTGGTTCTGTGATAGTGTAGTCCTTCCTCATCTGATGCATCTAAGTCCATTCCAGTTTGTCTAAGGCTAAGTGCTTGCTCTTGTGTCTCTACTCTTTGTGGTGTATCTTTCTTTTGAAGCTCTTCTGTGTCTTTTGTCACTGGTTTAGTAGGGTACAAACTAGTATCTTTACTCATCATGTAAGGAATACTAATTGTTAGTCCTATCTATAATATCAGTACTAATGCTATACTACACAAACATACTTTACAGCATGTTTTACAACAATTACGTCTCGGTCTTCCATTCACATTGGAATCAGACATTTTGGCTCAAAAGAAGTTTTTCAACCCCTCTTGTAACTTTGCACAGGTTGCTTACACAGGGCAACGTTCAGGTTGGTTCTTCTTCGGTAGTCTGGTCAGCAATCAATTCTTCATCACTTTCGTCACTTATATCAAGATTTTCAAATTCCTCCAATACCAGATAAGTCCATTCAGGGCTCTGATACTTATTATTCAGTCTTTTTATTCGGGCACTTCTTCTCTTGGGCTTTGCTCCAGACTGCTCAGCTTCACTGGAGTCTTGATTCTCTTGCTCAAGTTTTTCCTCTACAGTTTTTAGTCTTAGTCACAGTCTTTTGACGAACCTTGGTTCTCTATTCCTTTTCTTGAATCTTTTAACTGGCACTGTTATTTGGCTTTCTTCTAATGCTCTTTTGTTTTTGTTCAGTTGTGGCACATCTGTTTCAACGTCTTCTTCTTCCCTTTCTGTCTGACTAGTTCCAGGTCTCAGTTCGATTTCTTCTGCCTGGTCACTAACCTGGCCTTGTTCAGGTGTATTCTGAATTTGACTTTTGCTTGTTTCAACCTCTATTTCCTGACCGCATTCGTCTAGCTCTATCTGATCCTGTTCAAGCACTTCAAACTTTTGATCTTCCGCTTGAACTTCCACCCTATTTTCTATCTGTCCCTTTTCAGTCTCAGGAGTTCTTGGAGGTGTGTCGATAACCTGTTCTGTCCCTATCTGAACTTCATCATCTGCTTTGGAGTGGATTTCGATGATCTGATTATCTCCTTCTATTCCTGTCTCGTCCTCACTATCCCACTCTCTATCTAAGTACGTTTCTCTTCTGGTTCTTATTGGGTCGAGTGTCAGGTCGATTACTGGGACCCAATCATCTTGACTGGTGCTCGGTTGTCCTTCTTCAGCTACTTCAGGACCAACTTCTGGAGACCCCTCATCTGCACAACCTTCAGCCTCAGTTTCTTCATCTTCTGTCACCTTTTTCGTATGGCTGGCATGGATCCACCGTGGCACACCCCCACACTTCACCGCAGTTGTGGTAACAAGAATCACTTGTCTTTTCTTTCCCCACTTCGGTGCAAGGCAACTCGACCAAGTGTGTTTCTTAATTACAACCCAATCACCAGGGTTCAAATCATGGGCTGGAGTTGCTGGCTTGGCGACGGCGTCTTCCCCAATCTGGTGAGAGATAGAACGCACTTGGTCACCCAGTTGCTTGCAGTACTCTAGCACCAAATCATCAGAAATGTTTATCAGTTTGTGTCCTGGTACCCATGCTTGCCGCATTAGTCTTCCCATCAGAATTTCATGGGGGCTCAGGCCTGTCTTCCGATCTGGAATACTTCTGAGTGCCATCAAGACAAGGGGCAAAGCGTCTATCCATTGCATTCCAGTAGATTCACACATTTTTCCCAATCTTGACTTGATAGTGCCATTCAGTTGTTCTACCACTCCAGAAGCCTCTGGGCGATATGCACAGTGTCGTTTTTGTTTAATTTTGAAGCACATGAGAAAACAAAGCAGCCATCTTTAAGTGCATTGTGCATGAGCAACAAATTCCCGCCAGAACTGCGAATGCGTCACATCACGTGGTTATGACCGACGCATGTGCAGTCTAAATTCCCACAAAGCAGCGGCCATTTTAGAGGCAAGCGTATTAATGTTCAGTAAACACATAGGCAAGCTTCACTGGGACACCCCTTGTAGTGTAAAATGTGCAATATTAGTAAGACAAACAGATTGATTACAAAGTTACGTTTATTTGAGGTTCTTGAATACAAGCAAGTCGCGTAACGTGCGAATACTTGCTCCATCAATCCCCTCTCTGATGATATTTACTATCATCACTATTAATAGAACTAGATGCCAACTTTTCACATTTCACCCAATTCAATTTCTTCAAACTTTCTATTTAGTCTTTTTCCATTTTCCTTATTAGGATGGAAATTCTTTGCTCTTTTGTAAGTCTGATTATTCAGTTCTTCTAATTCGAGTTCATTAACATTCCGTTTCATTCCTCTCTTATTCACAGCATACTTCTTTTTGTGTTTTCGACATTTGCAACAAATTATTATGATTAGCACAATTAAACATACTCCTGCTATTGGCATCAGTATTTTACTCACAAGACTTTTACCTAGGTTAGAAAACCAATTACCTACGGAGGAGAGACCATCAGTTAGTCTCTTCCAGGCACTGTCAACCTCCAGTGGTTTGAGGTCTTTTTCCAAATTTGTTATGTTTCTCACATATTTCTTAATTTCAACACTTTGTCAGGAATGTAAGTGCAACAATGTTGCGCTTTCAACATTCTACAGACTCCGCCCTCTTTTGCCAATAGAGTGTCAAGAGCAAGTCTGTTCTGTAAAACCATAGATCTGATCGCAACCATTTCAGTATTGATCATCAGAAAACCTGCAGCAGTGTCAGTTGATAGCTGATCTACCACTTTAGACAGTTTGCAAATTCTGTGTGTATTCAGAGTTACTCCCACTGCAGGTACCAATGCACTAAATATATCACCTAATATTTCTCCTAAACTTTCTCTTTTACTACGCACTAATTCATTCCAAAATAACAGCTTCTATACCAGTGATCCGGCAATTTGAAATAAGCCTTGTTTCCACATATGTAATAAATTCCGGGAAACACATGTTCTGACCCATTTTTGAAACCCCAACCAACAATTACCTTGTAATTGTGTTCGCATTCACTGGAACCAATAAATATGTTATTATAATAACTTGTCTTTTCTTTGTGAAGACAAAGTTTCCCTTTCTTGTCGAAATCCAGCAACAAAGCAGGATTAGCTCCACCATTTGAGGTGCTTCCAATGTTTTCTGCCCACTTAGGAGTTTTCTGTCTTTTATCATTTGCTTTTCTTTGGAAACTTTCTCTTCTTTTCTCTGCCATATTTAGAAACATTTTCTCTTGTTCATGTAATGAACATTTTAAGTTATCTCTATGTGCTTCACCTAAATCTATTGTACCTATGGTTAGAAAATATTCTCCCATATAACGTGTTACATCACTTTTAGTATGTACAGGATTCAGATTTCCACGTATAGGAAGTTCAGAAAATATCCCGTCTGAGTTAGAATAATAATACTGTAACGGTCCTCTTTTATAGAACAAACTAGCTAAAATACTACAGGAAATTCCATAGGTTAGTGGTAAATGATGATAGGTCACACCCTCAGCTACTGAAGTAGGTAGCTTCATACAGACGTAACAGTCTTCTATTTCCATTGGTTCTACGTAGTGTACTAACAGGTTTGCAAATACATTTAAGTGAGTTCTATTCTTGATTCTGTGATAGTGTAGTCCTTCCTCATCTGATGCATCTAAGTCCATTCCAGTTTGTCTAAGGCTAAGTGCTTGCTCTTGTGTCTCTACTCTTTGTGGTGTATCTTTCTTTTGAAGCTCTTCTGTGTCTTTTGTCACTGGTTTAGTAGGGTACAAACTAGTATATTTACTCATCATGTAAGGAATACTAATTGTTAGTCCTATCTATAATATCAGAACTAATGCTATACTACACAAACATACTTTACAGCATGTTTTACAACAATTACGTCTCGGTCTTCCATTCACATTGGAATCAGACATTTTGGCTCAAAAGAAGTTTTTCAACCCCTCTTGTAACTTTGCACAGGTTGCTTACACAGGGCAACGTTCAGGTTGGTTCTTCTTCGGTAGTCTGGTCAGCAATCAATTCTTCATCACTTTCGTCACTTATATCAAGATTTTCAAATTCCTCCAATACCAGATAAGTCCATTCAGGGCTCTGATACTTATTATTCAGTCTTTTTATTCGGGCACTTCTTCTCTTGGGCTTTGCTCCAGACTGCTCAGCTTCACTGGAGTCTTGATTCTCTTGCTCAAGTTTTTCCTCTACAGTTTTTAGTCTTAGTCACAGTCTTTTGACGAACCTTGGTTCTCTATTCCTTTTCTTGAATCTTTTAACTGGCACTGTTATTTGGCTTTCTTCTAATGCTCTTTTGTTTTTGTTCAGTTGTGGCACATCTGTTTCAACGTCTTCTTCTTCCCTTTCTGTCTGACTAGTTCCAGGTCTCAGTTCGGTTTCTTCTGCCTGGTCACTAAACTGGCCTTGTTCAGGTGTATTCTGAATTTGACTTTTGCTTGTTTCAACCTCTATTTCCTGACCGCATTCGTCTAGCTCTATCTGATCCTGTTCAAGCACTTCAAACTTTTGATCTTCCGCTTGAACTTCCACCCTATTTTCTATCTGTCCCTTTTCAGTCTCAGGAGTTCTTGGAGGTGTGTCGATAACCTGTTCTGTCCCTATCTGAACTTCATCATCTGCTTTGGAGTGGATTTCGATGATCTGATTATCTCCTTCTATTCCTGTCTCGTCCTCACTATCCCACTCTCTATCTAAGTACGTTTCTCTTCTGGTTCTTATTGGGTCGAGTGTCAGGTCGATTACTGGGACCCAATCATCTTGACTGGTGCTCGGTTGTCCTTCTTCAGCTACTTCAGGACCAACTTCTGGAGACCCCTCAGCTACACAACCTTCAGCCTCAGTTTCTTCATCTTCTGTCACCTTTTTCGTATGGCTGGCATGGATCCACCGTGGCACACCCCCACACTTCACCGCAGTTGTGGTAACAAGAATCACTTGTCTTTTCTTTCCCCACTTCGGTGCAAGGCAACTCGACCAAGTGTGTTTCTTAATTACAACCCAATCACCAGGGTTCAAATCATGGGCTGGAGTTGCTGGCTTGGCGACGGCGTCTTCCCCAATCTGGTGAGAGATAGAACGCACTTGGTCACCCAGTTGCTTGCAGTACTCTAGCACCAAATCATCAGAAATGTTTATCAGTTTGTGTCCTGGTACCCATGCTTGCCGCATTACTCTTCCCATCAGAATTTCATGGGGGCTCAGGCCTGTCTTCCGATCTGGAATACTTCTGAGTGCCATCAAGACAAGGGGCAAAGCGTCTATCCATTGCATTCCAGTAGATTCACACATTTTTCCCAATCTTGACTTGATAGTGCCATTCAGTTGTTCTACCACTCCAGAAGCCTCTGGGCGATATGCACAGTGTCGTTTTTGTTTAATTTTGAATGCTTCACAGATTTGGCCTATTATTTCATTCTGAAAAGGCCCACCTCTGTCGGATTCAATTGTGACTGGAAAACCGTACCTAGGTATCAGTTCCCTCAGTAACAATTTGGCTACAGTGATGCTATCGTTTTTTCTTGCAGGATAAGCTTCTACCCATTTTGAAAATAGGCAAACAATGACGAGGAGGTACTTCATTCCTCGACAGGGGGGTAACTGAATAAAGTCAATTTGTAATCTGATAAAAGGACCTTCTGCTTTCCCAATTTTACCTGGTAAAACTATTGTTTTCTTTCCAGGATTGAATTGTTGACATGTCAAGCACCTCTGGCAGAGTGCCTCTGCTATGTTTCTGAACTTCGAATTGAACCATGTCTGTCTAAAGACACGGACCATTGCATCTCTTCCTACATGTGCATCTCCATGTATTAATCTAGCCTTAGGAGTAAGCAAGCTGTCTGGCAACACAGGCATATCATCAATGGAAACAATGACACCATCCTCATTCCTTCGGTGACAACCAAATTCTCTCCATCTTTTCTTTTCCTTTGGTCCTGCTGCATTCCGCAACTCTCTCAGTTCTACTGAAGAACCGGGTTTTAGAACCCAGCGGCGCCAGGGGCACGCCCAAAGTCTTCGGGTTCACCTGTCTTAGAATACAGAGACACAGGATACTTCTCGGTGACGTCAAAGATCAAATTTATTGGCTGCAACCAGGAACAGAAGTCTACGAAGTACGATACAAGTAGGTTCGTCAGAGACTGCTCAATTTTCGTATTGCGAGACATCGTCTTTTATGCTAAAAATCACATTCCGGACAAACACCCACTATTTACAATTTGTCCAGTCATAGGTAACATTGCAAAAGGTATCACATGAAGACAAACCTACTTTTCAGTTGTCCAGCCCACCATCAATTACACGGGAAAGCCCAACATTCTTTCTCGAACAAGCCGGACAAACCCATAATAAAGGATCACAACCCATACCATAAACAGGCCATAAAAGAAGGAAAAGAAACAGATGAGAAGTAGGATAAGGGGTGTGTGTGTGCATACCAAACTTTACAATCTCCTGTGCTCTGATCCTTAATATTGATCAGCTACCGGGCAACGAACTGGCTTAACAAGGTCAGCTTCAGGCAACAAGGTCAGTTCACTCAGGTCATTCAGAAGTCAGCACAAACTCAAGCTAACGTGTACGTGTTCTAAAGACTCGTTCGGCCGTAGTCATCGGCCTATGTGAGGGCAACCACAAAATGGCTGCCATGCACAAAATGGAACCCAAGGGTTCAGAACGAAATCCCTTAATACGTAGTGAATCCATCGGTCTAACATGGCGAAAACACTCGTACTCGCCGCACTCACTAGTTACGGTTCGCTACTATCAAATTCGTAACGAAACCATGACCTTTATGAAACGGGTTCAGAATTCACGGAACCTCAGACTCTCCTTTTGCCTTTACATAGGCAATAACCTAAACTCACGTCAATCTGAATCCAGGTCTATATTCATCAGATCATCAAGATGTTGCTGGAGCATAATCCTATTACTTAGTAACTCTCTCGAGACAGGTCTCCTTGCACACGTAGTAGCACAAAGGCCACATATAGCAGGAGCACACTGGTCACAAAGACAGAACAGGAAAAGAAGAGCTAAGGCCATCCCAATGATCATCAGAATCTTCCATCCCCAAGTGGATAACAATCCCCAAAACCATCCCATCAACGACCAATCTCCTTCGTCCATATGTACAGACTCGAAGATCTTATGTAGCTTGGAAATGGCCTGGTACACTGTAGGAGCATTGTCTGGAATGAAAACGCAGCAGCTCGATTGAATCAATTTACATACCCCTCCTCTATCTGCAAGTATGACGTCTAACGCAACACGATTCTGCAACGTCATAAGACGATCCGATTGGAGCTCAGCAGTTAAGTTACTAAGAGCACCGGCAGTCTCAACTATGGTGGACTCAACCACTCTCATCAATTGCCGTATGTTCCTACTGTTAACCATAGGTCCCCAAAACGGCAGGAACCCCTTAAGAAAATCTCCCAATTCTTGTCCTGAAGTATCTTCCTTACTGAAGACACCTCTAACTACTCTTGTTCTGTGGTAATCTGCGGCTGCAGTATACGTAGGGGGCAACAGATACGAAACATAACATGTTCCCGAAAAATCAGGGGGCAACCATGTGTATGCTCTATCATAGCAAACAAAATACGTACCCTTAGCTGCTAAAAATGGTGGGAAAGTCTGGGACGCAAAAACATACGTCTCAGTGCAAACACTCTTCCCTAACTGAGCTCTCGGATTCTTGCCATTACCTTGCAGACAAAAATGACCACGATGGGGTACGATCCAAATCGGAGATGACCTTTTCCCTCGCTGCTTTTCACTCAGACTAACACCATATCCAGTCACGTTCCATCCAATATAAGCTAGTGTCTCATCTTTAGGAATAGTCTCATAGGAATCGATTCCTCTAATCATATCAACTATTCCCTTCACTAGAGCACTATTACTCGGACTATCTTTCATAGAACACAGGGGATAGACTTCATGGGCATAAATAAACATCATCCTATACGCCCACACAGATCCATTATAACTAAATGGCAGGAACAAATAAGGGATACTGTCATATAGCTACTTCTTTTCTATATACTGTGTTAAGTTAGCATGAGCTTATTAAATGTTTAAACGCCATTTTACCTTTCTGCCTCATTTTGCACACGACACATAATTGTTGATTTAGCTTTCAACCCAGAAGAGCTTCGTGCTTTACTTGAGAAATAATATGTTATTGCTCTGATATCTGTTTTGCTTGGTACACTGTCTGCACAGTGAGTGCTGAAGGCTGAAAGGATAACTAAACACAATGTTGTTGTGAGAAATGATCTTAGCACATCCATAGACATAACACACATGCTGCTGCCAAAATCTGGCTCTATATTGATATCGACAATGGTCCTGTCGGGTGTGAACAAAATTGCTTCAAAATCTGTACATATCTTTCAACATATATTCAGAAAAAATTGCCTCAAAATCTGTACATATCTTTCAACATATATTCAGACATAATCGTACTACTTATTATGACATCTAGATTAAATCATTGAATGCAAATCCAAACAAAGAGAAGGGTCAGTAAATGTTTTAATCATTGAATTATTTTCCATTCATGATTTGTTTTTTGTTTTTGACTGACACCCTATAATATGCATAGAAATTATTTATACAAACGGCGCATCAATTTAAGTCAGTTAAATGTGACATAAAGTGAAATATTGTGACTGAGTGACATAACAATTAGTGATCTATATACAAGTGATTGGGGGATGTTGAGGGGGAGAAGGAAATTTAGAAGGCCAGTCTCTGATTTGATAGTTATCAAATCCAACGCGCCATATTAGTTGGCTGTGGTATGCTGGACTCGGTTGACTGGTCCCTGTGGGATTTTTGTCGACGTTTCGACCCTATTGACGCCTTAGTTGCGGGTCTCTGGCGGGTCTTCTTCAGGACGGGGTCCCTTCATGAGTCGGACACCATGGAGCTATACTGGCTGAGGTCTCATCTTCTGGATAGGTAAATCAATTGAGGGCAGAATCGTGCCTCCGGTGATTGGCTTGATTCAGTTTTTTGATTCAGTGTGTTTTCCTCGTTTTGTTCAGATCGTCTGTCAGTTACTTCCGACGATCATTTGGTAAGGGTTTCACTATCTCCTCCGTGGGCCTCCGAAAACGATTCAATGTGTTTGCTACACCCAGATCGTCTATCATTTATTTTCGGCTATCATAGCTTGAAACTCTCAATATCCCATCCGGGAGTCTGAAAACGGTCACCGTCCGTTAAGGGCTCTAGGCGTTTTTTATATTGTTGTGCTGGACACACACGACACACACTTGATGGTGCTTCGCATGCAGAGAGATTGTGGAAGATGATGTGATCCTCTGCCACTGAGATTTTGAGGTATGGGCCCGCCCTGCTAAAACCCAAATGAGACCTTCATAGATATAAAATACTATGCTAAATAGGGAGGGTGTGAATTAGGTATTGTTAATTCCTATTCATTACAGCACCTTAGTATGCTGTCACCATTCGCCTTTTATGGACTAGTAACTATGCTGATAACTTTGTTGCTTATAATATGTTTGCTAGTATTATACAAGATACTGCGTTTGAGAACCTTGCATTAGTAAATAAATATTTCAAACATGCACGTGTCCTCTTTTACTCCACGTTCTGGTTTGTAATGATTATATAACGAAAGAGTGTTCATGTGTTCCACGATACCTGAGGTAATCTAAGTTCATGTTCTGGTATGTCTAAGCATTGGGAGTTTGTTATGACCAATGAGACACTGTTGCTAGCTCCGTAAGGGGATTTTGGGTACTGAGGTGAGTTTTGGGCCATCCTAATTCACAGAGGTTCCAGGTCTCTATGCACAGTTCTGTAGGAGAACGGAATTCCAGCTACATGGCGCCCATACGTTGTTGGCCTTATATCATGACACTCGAGTAGTATATCATTCAAACCTTAACCACCTTCACTGTCGTTTCCGGAAAACGGTGGTGTCGGAAAAACCTACCTATTTTTGAAATAGGTCTTTTCAAGCTTGATTCTTTCCAAAACGGTTTCCTTGAATTACTACCCAGTTGTGCTACAAAGTTTACTTTGTTTTTCATATTTCTTGTGCCGTCATGGCTGCCGTGGACATTCCGCTGCATAGTCGCATTGCGGTGCGAGATCATTTGCGGATGTACAATGTGCCTTTGGAAGGCTTGGCTGTGATCATGGTGGTGAGTGCGGAACATGCTTATCCTTACGAACTGTTTTATTCGTGGGTGACATTTCCGGCAGTGGACGCTAATTCTGGTGTATTCAACACGTGCACTCCCACAGCTGTACCTAATGAGTATACTCCGTACAGGGCACAGGAAGTTCCTATTGATGTTTGGCAGCATGGAGTTTGGTTTGGTGGCGCCCTACCCCATTCTTTAACCGCTCCGAGGTTAGGTCCTTTGTCCATTCCAGGCGCTAGTTGGCCTGTTTTGGCTGGATTTACTCCTCATCCTCTACACGGCAATTGTAACGTGGCTGAACTCCGACGACTACATGTAGTCGCGAATGCCGTAATTAGAGCCTTAGTGCATTACATGGGCCGTAATCTTCTGGGTGGAGCCCCGGGGGGTGCGGCGCTTTTGGCCGGACATGGCGGTTTAAAAATCAGTCCTGTCATGGTGAATGTGGTCATGGGCAAGAAACCCCAGGATAAGGATGATTTTCCTTTCTGGCTTGCCGAGAAGTTTGACCAGCTGGAAGCTGTATTTCCTAATACGACTCCGGGTGAAAAACACCGGATTCTTATGCTAAGTTTGCCGAAAGATTTAGCCCCTGAGCTCGTTGACTGTGAATCCTGGGGAAAAACTTTTGCAGCGGTCTATGCGAGGTGCTATGGCACCCCGTCTATGTCCGTGCTGTCTTCGGTCCTTAAACGTGTTCAAGATGATCACGGACCGGAGTCTGCGGTTGAATTGGGCATGCGCCTGTGTGGCACCTTTGATGTGGTTTGGGATCTGATCCTTGCGAATGTCAAGGGAGATGCAGTGAACTTTCAGGTGGCTAACGCGTTAGCGGCGCTTCCCGATGCCGAGAAACCCCGACAGTTAACGAAGATCATTGTGGCGGCTTATAAAACCGTGGGTCGCAATGCCAAGGGACTTAAGCCCTTTTCTGTTAAAGAGAAAAAGCAGCCCCAGGGACAAGCTTCGGGAACTGACGTTCAGCCAAAGTCCAAAAAACAAAATTGGCCTAAAAAACAGAAACAGGGTAAGCAACAACAACAACAACAGACCCAGGCTTCTCGTCCTGCGTCTCCATTGCCTGCGCAGTCGGAACGTACTTATGACTTGCGCAATCGCGCGACGATTATAACACCTGATCGTTTTCAGGCTTCTGACCAACGCTCTCCTCGATCCTTTCAGGACTCATCGGCACCGACAACCGGTGGTGGAGGGGGCAGCAGGGGTCGGGGTGGCCAGCAAGGACGTGACCAGCCCCGCCCGAGGAACGGTGCTGAAAAGCAGGAGGGCTCAACGCCTAAGAGACCGCAGTTTGCCAAGACGTAAGTCGCAGCCTTAACAGCGCATCGATATGCCCCAGATAGTGAGAACGCGGCTTCGGAATCTGACGTGGGCTCTGTCCTTGCTGGACAGCGCGGCGGAGATTACCATAGTGAGAGAGGCCCTCCGTCCACTACTGAAGGTGAAAGCGACTGATACTTATGTTGTCATTGAAACAGCGGATACCAGACTGTTCCCATGAGGCACAGGGTCAGAGCTGATTTGCATATAGCCAGTGTCTAACCCAGGGTGGTGTGGAGTGCAAAAAAACTATGGTTTTAGGCCCAGATCCTTGTACTGGGGTGAATGTATGACATTGTTCTACAGTCTGTCCATCAACTGTGTTTTTTGCAATTTTCACCCCGAGTGTGCTGGGTATACTCAGACGTGAGGCCCAGGCTCTCCACACCACTGGAGTCAAGCTATCCAGGCTGATGAAGGCTGATAGCCAGAAACCGGTCCTTGGATGCTTGATTCCGGTCTGGGAAAGACATGGCTTGGTAGTTTGGACTGGACTGTTCCCATGAGGCACAGGGTCAGAGCTGATTTGCATATAGCCAGTGTCTAACCCAGGGTGGTGTGGAGTGAAAAAAAACAATGGATTTAGGCCCAGATCCTTGTACTGGGGTGAATGTATGACATTGTTCTACATTCTGTCCATCAACTGTGTTTTTTGCAATTTTCACCCGAGTGTGCTGGGTATACTCAGACGTGAGTCCCAGGCTCTCCACACCACTGGAGTCAAGCTATCCAGGCTGATGAAGGCTGATAGCCAGAAACCGGTCCTTGGATGCTTGATTCCGGTCTGGGAAAGACATGGCTTGGTAGTTCGTACTGGACTGTTCCCATGAGGCACAGGGTCAGAGCTGATTTGCATATAGCCAGTGTCTAACCCAGGGTGGTGTGGAGTGCAAAAAAACGATGGATTTAGGCCCAGATCCTTGTACTGGGGTGAATGTATGACATTGTTCTACATTCTGTCCATCAACTGTGTTTTTGCAATTTTCACCCCGAGTGTGCTGGGTATACTCAGACGTGAGTCCCAGGCTCTCCACACCACTGGAGTCAAGCTATCCAGGCTGATGAAGGCTGATAGCCAGAAACCGGTCCTTGGATGCTTGATTCCGGTCTGGGAAAGACATGGCTTGGTAGTTCGGACTGGACTGTTCCCATGAGGCACAGGGTCAGAGCTGATTTGCATATAGCCAGTGTCTAACCCAGGGTGTTGTGGAGTGCAAAAAACGATGGATTTAGGCCAAGATCCTTGAAATGGGGTGAATGTATGACATTGTTCTACATTCTGTCCATCAACTGTGTTTTTTGCAGCCTTAACAGCGCATCGATATGCCCCAGATAGTGAGAACGCGGCTTCGGAATCTGACGTGGGCTCTGACCTTGCTGGACAGCGTGGCGGAGATTACTATAGTGAGAGAGGCCCTCCGTCCACTACTGAAGGTGAAAGCGACTGATACTTATGTTGTCATTGAAACAGCTGATACCAGAGTTGCTCCCCCTGATAGACTTTTTGAAATTGTCCTGTTAATCAAGGGTGACATACAGCGAACCATTAAAGGGGTATTTTGGGAAAATCTTTCGTCTACATATGACATTTTGCTTTCGGAGGCTGACTGGCCCCCACCTTTTGTGCTCGCAGCTCCGCGAGGGGAGGAGGTGGTCCACCCCAGTTTCGCGAACACAGTCTCGAAAGAGGATGCGCTGCACTTTGCAGAAGAGTGGGCTCTGGCTCTAGCACCGGTTGTGTATCGCAATCAATGTGGCTGGGATAGATTGTCCCCATGCCATGAGATTCCTTTACGGTCTCAGCCGCAGCCTAAACCTCAATATCCCATACGGCGAGAAGCAAAGGCTTTCATCGCGGCTATCCTTGAACAATTGGAATATCAAGGTGTGATAGAAACCTGCGTGTCACCAATGAATAACCCTCTTTTTACTGTGAACAAGACAGACGGTTCATATCGTTTGGTATTGGATTACCGGCATTTAAACTCGCATTGCCGTAACTGTGCAGTACAGAATACCCACGGCTCTGCTGTTGCGAATGGTCTTGTGCGTAAGCGGTTTAAAACCACGCTTGACATTTCCAACGGTTTTTATGCCCATCGATTGGATGCTCTAAGCTCCCAATGGACATCCTTTACTTGCGGCGGTGTGCAAAAACAATATCGGCGTTTGCCTATGGGCTATAAGAATAGTCCTGGGATTTTCACTGCCCGCATAGTCTCCCTCTTAGAGGGAATCGACCCAGATGCTTGTTCGTTTGTGGATGACATATATCTCACAGACGACGAACTTTGGGAGCATCTGTGTCGGGTCAACAGGATTATTTGTGCCTTTTGCCGCCTTAGGTTACAAATTAAACTTTGCAAAATCGCACATTGCAGAGTACACAGTGTTGTTTCTGGACTACGAGCTCAACAATGAGGGAAAGGGATTGGCTCCTCACTTCCTAGAGAAATGTGCACAATTGCGCGCTCCAACAACACTGAAAAAATTACAATCTCTACTGGGCTTCTTGAATTTCGGGAGGACATGCATTCCGGAATATGCCCAGCGTATCAAGCCTTTGCATGCTTTGATACAACCATCTTTTTCCAAATCATGCTGGCTGCCTGAGCATTCGGCTATTCTGCAGTCTTTGCAAGCTGATCTGCTCGCTTCTAAATTCTTACTGACTTGTGATAACCAAACTAACTTGGTGATAAGAATTATCCCTGGGACGGTAGGTTTCACGTACCTGACATTTAATGAAGGAGACACAGTACCTATTGCTTACAAGTCACACTTGTACACTTCGGCTGAATTGCGCTTTTCCACTGTGGAGAAAGTATTGACGGCTGTGCAGATGGCTATTCTTAAGGAACGTGCCCTGTCACAGGGAAAACGCATGTTGGTTGTTACCCCGTGTCCTGCCTTGGAGGCAGTCACAAAAGCCAGTGTACCTAATTCTAAAGCTTTGCACCCTCGGTGGATTCAATGGGCTGCGTCCTTGACTTCCCAGGATGTCACGTTTATTTTTGACGCCTCTTTAAGGTCGCAGGAGTACTTGCAGTATGAATTCGTTCATCCAGCTCCTTTAGCAATGCGACCTCTGGAGGATTTCCATTGCATCATTTACACTGATGGTTCGGCGCAGGTTGCGCATGGCTCTAAACATGCCTACGTTTCCGCATGCGCCATTGTGGTCGGTGCCATGGTGAACGACGAGTTCAAGTCCAGTGTCGTGCACATGCAGACACTAGGGGACTGCACTGCACAATTAGCGGAGCTTTGTGCTCTGATGCTTGCATTGGAGTACGCGGATCCTTGTGTGACAACTTTAATTGTGAGTGATTCTTACTACTGTGTCCAGTCTTACAATGAGAACTTGATCTATTGGATTCAGAATGACTTTCGTGATTCCAAGGGTAGCACAATAAAACATAAAATGATCTGGGTCCGAGTGGCTGAGCTTAAAGAGCGGTTGCCACTTGTTTTTGTGATTCATACTCTCGGCCATCAGCACGTAGGGGTCCACGCTGTCGGTAACTCGCTTGCTGATGAAGCGGCGAAGTCAGCAGTATCGAAATACTTAGTTGCAGCAGTTACTCGGTCCAAAAGTAAAATAGATGATGACATCTTGGCGGCTGTTGCTGCCACTGAGAAGGGAAGTAAATATCCTGCGGGGTTCCCTTCGAAGTACACATACCACTTAAGTCCCAATAAGGTTCCTTATGTGAAAATTCCTGATGTTGGTGAACGTATGATTCCCAACTCGGATCGCAGGGCTACTTTGATTACAGCGGCTCATGAAGGTGTGGCGTCTGCGCATGCGGGCGTCTCAGCCACTGTAACTCCGCTACAACAGAGGTTCTGGTGGCGGGGACAGTACAAACAGACGCGTGATTATGTCCTTCAATGTGACATTTGCCAGCAGATCAAGCCTTCGACTGCTGCGCGTCCGCCTCAGACACAGTTGTACATATCTGATAAACCACTGGGTTGCGTTTATTTAGATCACTGCGGTCCTTTTTCTTCTGATACTGCGTATAAATACATCTTAGTAGCAGTTGACTCATGCACACGCTTTGTGTGGGTATGGCCACATCGCAGCGCTGATTCATGGACTGTCATTAGAGATTTGCGTGTCTTTGTAGGGATTTTTGCCTGTGGTACCTTCCATTCGGATCAGGGTCCGGCTTTCGCCTCTAAGGCATATAAGGATGCTATGATTTCATTGGGGGTCCAAGTCAAGTTTTTGTCTCCATACAGACCTGAGGGTAACAGTGTAGTGGAGCGAATGAACCGTGACTTAAAGCAATCTTTGACAGCTCGAGTTATAGGCACTGGCAGAAACTGGTTAGCCCACCTTAATGGCGTGCAGCGTGCTCTAAACAATCTCCCTAGAAGGTCTCTGGGTGGGCGGACCCCGTACGAAATGCTCTTTGGTATCAAGATGTATGTCCCTGACCTCGAGTGTCTAGACTGCGTGGCTCAAACCATGGCCTTTGACGTGGATGAACATTGCAATGTTTTACAGGATCTACAAAAGACCAGAAACAGTCTAGCACAGGAACATTTGCCCTCCACATCGGATGACGCGTTGCAGATCCCGGTAGTTGGCTGGCTACCCAAAGTTGGAGAACTGGTTCGAGAGAAGATCGATAACAAGAAAGAATTTGGCCCTTCCTATCGAGCACCGGTTCCCGTTCTTGGAGTGAAGGGCACAAGAACAGTCATTTTACCACCACTTCCAGGTCGTAAGGAAAACAGGTTTATCTCAATTGACAATGTCAAATTACACAGGGTGACCGATTCTTCATAGTATGACACCGGCAGTCTCCTGTCCTTCAGTGGTGAGAAATTCTGTGTTGGCCACTATTTCAAATTGTGAGCCGGAAGTGGCCCTCGAGATGCCTGCCATTTCCAATCCTTTATTAAATAATTTTCACGTTAATAACATTGATGACATAGACTATGCCTATCCTGCTGATTTGTCGATGTCTGATATACAGACACGTTTGACCACAGAATCTCGGTTCTCATTTGACTCTGTTTCAGTAAATTCGAAGAAGCCCTCACGTCTTGCAACATATGCCACATTCTTTAAAACACATTTTTTGGTCCCTCCATGGACATATATTTGGCTGGTGCTTTTTTCAGTTTATCTTTTTATGTCAATTGGATTTGTGTTTTATTTTTTCCGTCTGGTCGTTGGACACTATGTCGAGGAGAGAACATGCATTCAGCATCTTAATTAAACTTTGGCCCCCCTCTCCTCGTCCCATTCTGCACATAGACTGAGGAGAGACTTGAATTTTGTGAACATCACTGCTTGGCCGGTTCTTGATGGGATTGTGTGGGATGCAGTTAAATTTCAAATCCATGGCCCCACTGAAGTGGTTAATGTCCCTAATGTACTCAGAGTGAACATGGGGGATGTGGTGAAACAAAACATACTTTCTGATGATTGGGATGTTCAAGCCGTAGAGTCATTATTTTCTGATTTGCAATATTATGCTGCCTTTGATGCTGAAGATTTGTATTTAGAATCTGCTAATTATGGTGATTTGTTTTGCTTTTAACATTTTGGCAATCATTTCTTGCATAAAACAAGTTCCAGAAGGGGTACTGTAAATTACACACAGTGGGAACATTGCCCGGCACCGTTACAAGGCAGCTCCAGTACATTTTTGAAAAAGTACACTTATTTTACCGACTTTAATCAATCAAGTCCTGAGTCATTTTACTTTAAGATGACACAAAAGCCCATGTCCAAAGTTAGACTTACCGATACTAAATTGTTGTATTCGAAGTCCTTTCTAGACAGATTAGCTGCAGATGGCTATGAGCTATGGAAGGAAACCATTGACCTTAAATCGGTTTGGGGTTCTAAAGATTGGCAGGTGCAAGGCACTGAGGCTTTGCACCGTGCATGTCTCATCCCGAATCATATGTTGTTTTTAAATTCTACTATTTTCCAGACAACATGCTGTGGATTGGCTACTTTGAAAAAATTAAATACCCCTTCTTTTCCTGATTTAGAAGAATATTCGGGGTGGAATAATTATACAAAGTCTACCATTCGAGAATTGCAAACGTTAATGCAAAATGCATCCTTTAATATATCCAGTTTGGATCCTAAGGGTTGGCTTATGTGGCACAGAAGCTCTGATTCTTGCCAACGTCGCTTTTTGGGTTTAGCTGAAGGTTTTACACAAGTCAGGCCTGATCCACGTTTTGATGCTGACTATACAGTCACCACCTACTCAGTTGGCAAGTTACGTCAGAATTGGTTACAACATTCTACATTAGCTGCTGTTAAATTACATCTTTCCAAGCTGACTGATGATGTGGATTTAAACGACTTCATTAAGGGCCGGGCTAATGGTAGATCTAAAAGGTGGATTTATGCAATTTACAATGAAATCTGGACAACTTCACAGGTTGAGGCTGTTAAGCGCCTAAGAGCGATAGATCAAGCTAATTTAGAAAAAGTGCTTGCAGTTGTAGATAACAGTATTAACATGCTTTCTTCCCGCATTTATACATTGAATAATATTGTGTCATCTGTTGTTGACATCGTACATGATGAAGTGTCTGTTTTGTACCATGGTCAGAATCAATTGCGTTCTATTATGCAGTTTGCTTGGACCCTGCAGACGCTTAAGGCTGGTCTTGTGCCTTGGAGTTACATGAACGTTTCCTCTCTTTTTGAACTTTTTAATTTGACTGACAAACAATGCATGCTTTCAATGCGTGATGCTTCATTTTCCATGTTACACATTGAGAGGTTGGAGTCTTTACCGTTTTCTGTTGCTGAAGCGACTGCTGCAACGTGGCTTATCTACGGATTGATCACATTGCCGTTTGCCTTGTACAAATTTACTACTTGTATGCGTTACATAGCTATAGGGAGATATGAACCATTGGGGAACTCATTCCTCCACGAGACGTGGTCTCTTCCATTCACTTATAGATACCTGAAAGACGGGAAAGAGGTGTACCTTAATGGGGAAGAATGCACAGAGTCCCCTGACCATTCATTGATATGCAGACATATCCAGTTACATGGTTCTTGTAATCAGGACCGGCCTAATTTAGCCTGTTTTTTAAAAGGGACCCCGGTTCCTGCGATTGTTCCCACATTCACATTACTGGCGAATGGTAGTTATTTGCTGTTGAACAACGAGGAGTGTTGTGGTTTAATTAAAGGGGTCGCTTACGTGGTAACTGTATCGGAACGTGTAGTCTGTTGCAAAAATGTTCTGTATCCCCCTACACACATGGGAGTTCAGCTGTTTCCATCTGGCCGCGCATCCCAACCTTGAAAGCAGAGTTCAATGGTATGGCTAGAATAAGAGCCCTTTTGTCTCAAAAAGAAGTGGCCCTGAGTTCGGCCCGAGAAACATTCATCCTTCACATAGCTAATACGCGCACAGAGGTGCAGGCCCTTTTGAACACTGATTTACCGTTACATTTCAGTGAGCTGGTTCACCAAATCTTTAATGCCTCCTCCACTTCTGGCCTGGCTCATTTTTTAGGTCTCGCCTTTACCATTCCGCAGGAATGGGAAATGGGGAGAATTCAAGTCGGCTATTTTCTCTTCAAACCAAAGGGCTTTCAGCCCCGCGGTTTTCATGCTGTTCACGTGAACCACGTGATAACATGCACGCGCATTCAGGGCCAGCCAGCCCAGCACATCAAAGGGCTTCTCCTCCCCTAATTATTCATGGCCGGCCACAGGCCGGCCGTACTTTCAGTTTCCCGGAACGGCTTCTCCTCACCTAATTAGGGGAGGAGAAGCCCTTTGATGTGCTTCACACCAATGCGCCTCAGTCATTCCTCTTGTTTGTATTTGCTTCCAGACCCCGATCTGCTCATGTGCACAAGACGCTTTACACATAACACTCATCTGCCTGAAGTGGGAGTTTTAAACAAGCAAAGCTGGTCCTTCTGTACTTGCAGTTTCACTTCTAATGTGTGTTGTTATTTATCATGATTTTTAGCTGAGGTGTATCACGCTCGTTCATGAGTTTGATCTCTTCATACTGTGAAATGTTATCTAAGTTGTTTTTGATTGTCTTACCGCTGGAGGTCTCCCTGTGCTACATTTAGCCTCTGACACATGCAACGCCATGCAACCATGCAACGCCACTCAACCATGCAACGCCACTCACACATGCAACGCCACTCACACATGCAACGCCACTCACACACACATGCAACGCCACTCAACCACGCAACGCCACTCAACCACGCAACGCCACTCAACCACGCAACGCCACTCAACTACGCAACGCGCACACATGCAACGCCACTCACACATGCAACGCCACTCACACATGCAACGCCACTCAACCACGCAATGCCACTCAACTACGCACACATGCAACGCCACTTACACATGCAACGCCACTCACACATGCAACGCCACGCAACTACGCAACGCCACTCAACTACGCAACGCCACTCAACTACGCAACGCCACTCAACTACGCAACGCCACTCAACTACGCAATGCCACGCAACTACGCAATGCCACGCAACTACGCAATGCCACGCAACTACGCAACGCCACTCAACTACGCCACGCAACTACGACACGCAACTACGCAACGCCACGCAACTACGCAACGCCACGCAACTACGCAACGCCACGCAACTACGCAACGCCACGCAACTACACAACGCCACGCAACTACGCAACACCAGGCAACTACGCAACGCCACTCAACTACGCAACGGCACTCAACTACGCAACGGCACTCAACTACGCAACGGCACTCAACTACGCAACGGCACTCAACTACGCAACGCCACTCAACTATGCAACGCCACTCAACTACGCAACGCCACTCACACACGCAACGCCACTCAACTACGCAACACCACTCAACTACGCAACGCCACTCAACTACGCAACGCCACTCAACTACGCAACGCCACTCAACTACGCCACGCCACTCAACTACGCCACGCCACTCAACTACGCCACGCCACTCAACTACGCAACGCCACTCAACTACGCAACGCCACTCAACTACGCAACGCCACGCAACTACGCAACGCCACTCAACTACGCAACGCCACGCAACTACGCAACGGCACTCAACTATGCAACGGCACTCAACTACGCAACGGCACTCAACTATGCAACGGCACTCAACTACGCAACGCCACTCAACTACACAATGCCACTCAACTACGCAACGCCACTCAACTACGCAACGGCACTCAACTACGCAACGGCACTCAACTACGCAACGGCACTCAACTACGCAACGCCACTCAACTACGCAACGGCACTCAACTACGAAACAGGACTCAACTACGCAACGCCACTCAACGCCACTCAACTACGCAACGCCACTCAACTACGCAACGCCACTCAACTACGCAACGCCACTCAACTACGCAACGCCACGCAACTACGCAACGCCACGCAACTACGCAACGCCACGCAACTACGCAACGCCACGCAACTACGCAACGCCACGCAACTACGCAACGCCACTCAACTATGCAACGCCACGCAACGCCACGCAACTACGCAACGCCACGCAACTACGCAACGCCACGCAACTACGCAACGCCACGCAACTACGCAACGCCACGCAACTACGCAACGCCACGCAACTACGCAACACCACGCAACGCCACTCAACTATGCAACGCCACGCAACGCCACTCAACTATGCAACGCCACTCAACTACGCAACGCCACGCAACTACGCAACGCCACCTAACTACACAACGCCACTCAACTATGCAACGCCACGCAACTATGCAACGCCACGCAACTATGCAACGCCACGCAACTACGCAATGCCACGCAACTACGCAACGCCACTCAACTATGCAACGCCACTCAACTACGCAACGCCACTCAACTACGCAACGCCACTCAACTATGCAACGCCACTCAACTACGCAACGCCACTCAACTATGCAACGCCACGCAACTACGCAACGCCACGCAACTACGCAACGCCACTCAACTACGCAACGCCACGCAACTACGCATCGCCACGCAACTACGCAACGCCACGCAACTACGCAACGCCACTCAACTACGCAACGCCACGCAACTACGCAACGCCACGCAACTACGCAATGCCACGCAACTACGCAATGCCACGCAACTACGCAACGCCACGCAACTACACAACGCCCTGCAACGCCACTCAACTACGCAACGCCACGCAACTACGCAATGCCACGCAACTACGCAACGCCACGCAACTACGCAACGCCACGCAACTACACAACGCCCTGCAACGCCACTCAACTACGCAACGCCACTCAACTACGCAACGCCACTCAACTACGCAACGCCACTCAACTACGCAACGGCACTCAACTACGCAACGCCACTCAACTACGCAACGGCACTCAACTACGCAACGGCACTCAACTACGCAACGCCACTCAACTACGCAACGCCACTCAACTACGCAACGGCACTCAACTACGCAACGCCACTCAACTACGCAACGCCACTCAACTACGCAACGCCACTCAACTACGCAACGCCACTCAACTACGCAACGCCACTCAACTACGCAACGCCACGCAACGCCACGCAACTACGCAACGCCACGCAACTACGCAACGCCACGCAACTATGCAAAGCCACGCAACGCCACTCAACTATGCAACGCCACGCAACGCCACTCAACTATGCAACGCCACTCAACTACGCAACGGCACTCAACTACGCAACGCCACTCAACTACGCAACGCCACTCAACTACGCAACGCCACTCAACTACGCAACGCCACTCAACTACGCAACGCCACGCAACTACGCAACGCCATGCAACTACGCAACGCCACACAACTACGCAACGCCACGCAACTACGCAACACCACGCAACTACGCAACGCCACGCAACTACGCAACGCCACGCAACGCCACTCAACTATGCAACGCCACTCAACTACGCAACGCCACTCAACTACGCAACACCACTCAACTACGCAACGCCACTCAACTACGCAACGCCACTCAACTACGCAACGCCACTCAACTACGCAACGCCACTCACACATGCAACGCCACTCACACATGCAACGCCACTCACACAGGCAACGCCTCTCACACAGGCAACGCCTCTCACACAGGCAACGCCACTCACACACGCAACGCCACTCACACACGCAACGCCACTCACACACGCAACGCCACTCACACACGCAACGCCACTCACACACGCAACGCCACTCACACACGCAACGCCACTCACACACGCAACGCCACTCACACACACAAAACCACTCACGTTGCCAATAGGTCTCGCAGTACGACAGTTGGAGCCATTACAATTGCAAATAACAATGCCTTTCACTTTGGTTATCATTTTAAATACATAAAGGGCTTTGTCATTTACAAAACCAATAGCTCCAACTTTCCTACTGCGAGACCTATTGGCAACGCCAGTGCTTGTTTAAATTGGTTAGCAGTGGTCTCTTGACTTCATTCGAGAAGATATTTGGAATCATCCCTAGCTTTTTCCATTCTATATTTTCGAGTCTGTTTGGCGGCTTCCCGGTTTTGCTGGCATTAGCTGCAGGCGTTTTGATTATATTTTGTTTTGTTAAACATGGATGCCTGTCCTGCGCTGGAAGCCGCAGAGCCCCTCCTACTGCTGTTTCGCAACCGGATGATTGATTACTATGGCACCCTGCCGCTTGCGACTTTAAGCACGGCTTTTGGATTATCGTTTCGGTTTTCCTATTTCACATGTGTCCAGCCTGTCTTTCATTGCCTGAGCTGCGATTTCGAATGGGCCCTTCATTTGTGTCTCTGCTTGACGGTGTCTCCTGACGTCGATTTTAATCATCTGATGAGCCCCGTAGTTGCTCACGAGTTGGTTTGTTCTGGCGAAAGGATTATGGCCTTGGAAGCGATGCATGGACAAATGGGTCATTGGAACATAATCACGGCGGCGCATGAGTTCTTGGCACATAGCGTTCTAGAAAACCCACCGAGTTGTCCTCTGATGCTGCTAGAGGATCCAATGCTGGAGGAACATGTGTTCTTTTCCACTGCTTAATTGGATGGCTGATCTGTTTACGGCTGATGACAGTGATTTCATTTTAGAAGCTGTTGCTGCATATTTTGCATATACGGTCCTGCCCTGAGATGCCTCAGAATCTTTTTATTTAGGCATGTACCAGTTTATATTTTTTTATGGTGCCTTTAGCTTATACTGAGGTTTTTTTTACGCCCCAGGCCTATTGACTTTATACGCCCCAGGCCTATTGACATTTTCTTTGATGATTTTTAACCATTTATTTTGGCCACTATAGGCCGTCATGTATGACTTTTAAGATTAGCTTAGCTCATTATTATTGAACTTTGCTTTCATGTTATGCCCCTATTCTGGTGTTACATTTCCTTGATTTTGTCCGTGCTCGGATCATTGGGGGGGGGGGTGTCATATAGCTACTTCTTTTCTATATACTGTGTTAGGTTAGCATGAGCTTATTAAATGTTTAAATGCCATTTTACCTTTCTGCCTCATTTTGCACACAACACATAATTGTTGATTTAGCTTTCAACCCAGAAGAGCTTCGTGCTTTACTTGAGAAATAGTATGTTATTGCTCTGATATCTGTTTTGCTCGGCACACTGCCTGCACAGTGAGTCCTGAAGGCTGAAAGGATAACTAAGCACGATGTTGTTGTGAGAAATTATCTTAGCACGTCCATAGACATAACACACATGCTGCTGCCAAAATCTGGCTCTAGGCGGGTTTTATATTGTTGTGCTGAACACACACGACACACACTTGATGGTGCTTCGCATGCAGAGAGCTGGTGGAAGATGATGTGATCCTCTGCCACTGAGATTTTGAGGTATAGGCCCGCCCTGCTAAAACCCAAATGAGACCTTCATAGATATAAAATACTATGCTAAATAGGGAGGGTGTGAATTAGGTATTGTTAATTCCTATTCATTACAGCATCTTAGTATGCTGTCACCATTCGCCTTTTATGGACTAGTAACTATGCTGATAACTTTGTTGCTTATAATATGTTTGCTAGTATTGTACAAGATACTGCGTTTGAGAACCTTACATTAGTAAATAAATATTTCAAACATGCACGTGTCCTCTTTTACTCCACGTTCTGGTTTGTAATGATTATATAACGAAAGAGTGTTCATGTGTTCCACGATACCCAAGGTAATCTAAGTTCATGTTCTGGTCTGTCTAAGCATTGGGAGTTTGTTATGACCAATGAGACACTGTAGCTAGCTCGGTAAGGGGATTTTGGGTACTGAGGTGAGTTTTTGGCCATCCTAATTCACCGAGGTTCCAGCTCTCTATGCACAGTTCTGTAGGAGAACGGAATTCCCGCTACAATACCTTTATCCGTAGTATGAGGCATAAGCCCACACACCCAACAATTAGTGGTGTTCACTACTAACTGATGCTGATGCAGAAGTTGCACAAAGGAATTATTAACGAATTCCAATCTTCTAATAGATTCATGTTCAGGTAAAGGATGAAAAGAATGCGAACAAATAGTAGTAGGAAAAGACATAGGTTGTGTGGTGGGTGCAAACGTCACTTGGAAAGAGAAAACAACATATTCTACCAAAAACATCGTCATGCTAAGTAGCATTAAAAGACACGTTATCAAAAAACATTTGCTACTCATTAATTTACACATTTTTCTCTTAAAGTTCATTTCTCCAACAGTTCTCTCGATCTCAAAAAACTCCATCCTCTAACCGTACTGTTCGCGGCAGGTGGTTCTCTTGGCTCAGGTGTACGTCTGTAAGTCCAGGGAACGCCCTAGAACAAACCAGAACCGTCAACCTTGTGTCTACACGGCTGTACACTCCAAGTCTTTATACCGCGACCCTACAGCTGAACCCCGATGGCGGTTCGAAAAAGAAAAATAGGTCAAAACAGCTTTTCGGATGAGAGAGCCTAGTTTCAAAAATAGAAAGCATTACTTTATTTGTCCATTGTTTCTTTGCCGCAAATTATAGCGGTCTTTACCAGGCAATGTCTGATCACGAAACAACAAATCAGACTTAGTAGTGTCCAGTCTCAAAGAAGTAGGCACAGCTGCTTGCAAAATATCGTCGTCCTCACGCTCAGAGCTTGTCCCAACCAAACGCGCGTCACTGAATGGAACGAAACGTGGCACTGTATCAGTCTCTGAATCACCAACACCTTCCTGGACCCACTAGTCATACGGCAGAGGTAAAGAAACCCTCTTACAATGTACCACTTCCAGGTCGTAAGGAAAACAGGTTTATCTCAATTGACAATGTCAAATTACACAGGGTGACCGATTCTTCATAGTATGACACCGGCAGTCTCCTGTCCTTCAGTGGTGAGAAATTCTGTGTTGGCCACTATTTCAAATTGTGAGCCGGAAGTGGCCCTCGAGATGCCTGCCATTTCCAATCCTTTATTAAATAATTTTCACGTTAATAACATTGATGACATAGACTATGCCTATCCTGCTGATTTGTCGATGTCTGATATACAGACACGTTTGACCACAGAATCTCGGTTCTCATTTGACTCTGTTTCAGTAAATTCGAAGAAGCCCTCACGTCTTGCAACATATGCCACATTCTTTAAAACACATTTTTTGGTCCCTCCATGGACATATATTTGGCTGGTGCTTTTTTCAGTTTATCTTTTTATGTCAATTGGATTTGTGTTTTATTTTTTCCGTCTGGTCGTTGGACACTATGTCGAGGAGAGAACATGCATTCAGCATCTTAATTAAACTTTGGCCCCCCTCTCCTCGTCCCATTCTGCACATAGACTGAGGAGAGACTTGAATTTTGTGAACATCACTGCTTGGCCGGTTCTTGATGGGATTGTGTGGGATGCAGTTAAATTTCAAATCCATGGCCCCACTGAAGTGGTTAATGTCCCTAATGTACTCAGAGTGAACATGGGGGATGTGGTGAAACAAAACATACTTTCTGATGATTGGGATGTTCAAGCCGTAGAGTCATTATTTTCTGATTTGCAATATTATGCTGCCTTTGATGCTGAAGATTTGTATTTAGAATCTGCTAATTATGGTGATTTGTTTTGCTTTTAACATTTTGGCAATCATTTCTTGCATAAAACAAGTTCCAGAAGGGGTACTGTAAATTACACACAGTGGGAACATTGCCCGGCACCGTTACAAGGCAGCTCCAGTACATTTTTGAAAAAGTACACTTATTTTACCGACTTTAATCAATCAAGTCCTGAGTCATTTTACTTTAAGATGACACAAAAGCCCATGTCCAAAGTTAGACTTACCGATACTAAATTGTTGTATTCGAAGTCCTTTCTAGACAGATTAGCTGCAGATGGCTATGAGCTATGGAAGGAAACCATTGACCTTAAATCGGTTTGGGGTTCTAAAGATTGGCAGGTGCAAGGCACTGAGGCTTTGCACCGTGCATGTCTCATCCCGAATCATATGTTGTTTTTAAATTCTACTATTTTCCAGACAACATGCTGTGGATTGGCTACTTTGAAAAAATTAAATACCCCTTCTTTTCCTGATTTAGAAGAATATTCGGGGTGGAATAATTATACAAAGTCTACCATTCGAGAATTGCAAACGTTAATGCAAAATGCATCCTTTAATATATCCAGTTTGGATCCTAAGGGTTGGCTTATGTGGCACAGAAGCTCTGATTCTTGCCAACGTCGCTTTTTGGGTTTAGCTGAAGGTTTTACACAAGTCAGGCCTGATCCACGTTTTGATGCTGACTATACAGTCACCACCTACTCAGTTGGCAAGTTACGTCAGAATTGGTTACAACATTCTACATTAGCTGCTGTTAAATTACATCTTTCCAAGCTGACTGATGATGTGGATTTAAACGACTTCATTAAGGGCCGGGCTAATGGTAGATCTAAAAGGTGGATTTATGCAATTTACAATGAAATCTGGACAACTTCACAGGTTGAGGCTGTTAAGCGCCTAAGAGCGATAGATCAAGCTAATTTAGAAAAAGTGCTTGCAGTTGTAGATAACAGTATTAACATGCTTTCTTCCCGCATTTATACATTGAATAATATTGTGTCATCTGTTGTTGACATCGTACATGATGAAGTGTCTGTTTTGTACCATGGTCAGAATCAATTGCGTTCTATTATGCAGTTTGCTTGGACCCTGCAGACGCTTAAGGCTGGTCTTGTGCCTTGGAGTTACATGAACGTTTCCTCTCTTTTTGAACTTTTTAATTTGACTGACAAACAATGCATGCTTTCAATGCGTGATGCTTCATTTTCCATGTTACACATTGAGAGGTTGGAGTCTTTACCGTTTTCTGTTGCTGAAGCGACTGCTGCAACGTGGCTTATCTACGGATTGATCACATTGCCGTTTGCCTTGTACAAATTTACTACTTGTATGCGTTACATAGCTATAGGGAGATATGAACCATTGGGGAACTCATTCCTCCACGAGACGTGGTCTCTTCCATTCACTTATAGATACCTGAAAGACGGGAAAGAGGTGTACCTTAATGGGGAAGAATGCACAGAGTCCCCTGACCATTCATTGATATGCAGACATATCCAGTTACATGGTTCTTGTAATCAGGACCGGCCTAATTTAGCCTGTTTTTTAAAAGGGACCCCGGTTCCTGCGATTGTTCCCACATTCACATTACTGGCGAATGGTAGTTATTTGCTGTTGAACAACGAGGAGTGTTGTGGTTTAATTAAAGGGGTCGCTTACGTGGTAACTGTATCGGAACGTGTAGTCTGTTGCAAAAATGTTCTGTATCCCCCTACACACATGGGAGTTCAGCTGTTTCCATCTGGCCGCGCATCCCAACCTTGAAAGCAGAGTTCAATGGTATGGCTAGAATAAGAGCCCTTTTGTCTCAAAAAGAAGTGGCCCTGAGTTCGGCCCGAGAAACATTCATCCTTCACATAGCTAATACGCGCACAGAGGTGCAGGCCCTTTTGAACACTGATTTACCGTTACATTTCAGTGAGCTGGTTCACCAAATCTTTAATGCCTCCTCCACTTCTGGCCTGGCTCATTTTTTAGGTCTCGCCTTTACCATTCCGCAGGAATGGGAAATGGGGAGAATTCAAGTCGGCTATTTTCTCTTCAAACCAAAGGGCTTTCAGCCCCGCGGTTTTCATGCTGTTCACGTGAACCACGTGATAACATGCACGCGCATTCAGGGCCAGCCAGCCCAGCACATCAAAGGGCTTCTCCTCCCCTAATTATTCATGGCCGGCCACAGGCCGGCCGTACTTTCAGTTTCCCGGAACGGCTTCTCCTCACCTAATTAGGGGAGGAGAAGCCCTTTGATGTGCTTCACACCAATGCGCCTCAGTCATTCCTCTTGTTTGTATTTGCTTCCAGACCCCGATCTGCTCATGTGCACAAGACGCTTTACACATAACACTCATCTGCCTGAAGTGGGAGTTTTAAACAAGCAAAGCTGGTCCTTCTGTACTTGCAGTTTCACTTCTAATGTGTGTTGTTATTTATCATGATTTTTAGCTGAGGTGTATCACGCTCGTTCATGAGTTTGATCTCTTCATACTGTGAAATGTTATCTAAGTTGTTTTTGATTGTCTTACCGCTGGAGGTCTCCCTGTGCTACATTTAGCCTCTGACACATGCAACGCCATGCAACCATGCAACGCCACTCAACCATGCAACGCCACTCACACATGCAACGCCACTCACACATGCAACGCCACTCACACACACATGCAACGCCACTCAACCACGCAACGCCACTCAACCACGCAACGCCACTCAACCACGCAACGCCACTCAACTACGCAACGCGCACACATGCAACGCCACTCACACATGCAACGCCACTCACACATGCAACGCCACTCAACCACGCAATGCCACTCAACTACGCACACATGCAACGCCACTTACACATGCAACGCCACTCACACATGCAACGCCACGCAACTACGCAACGCCACTCAACTACGCAACGCCACTCAACTACGCAACGCCACTCAACTACGCAACGCCACTCAACTACGCAATGCCACGCAACTACGCAATGCCACGCAACTACGCAATGCCACGCAACTACGCAACGCCACTCAACTACGCCACGCAACTACGACACGCAACTACGCAACGCCACGCAACTACGCAACGCCACGCAACTACGCAACGCCACGCAACTACGCAACGCCACGCAACTACACAACGCCACGCAACTACGCAACACCAGGCAACTACGCAACGCCACTCAACTACGCAACGGCACTCAACTACGCAACGGCACTCAACTACGCAACGGCACTCAACTACGCAACGGCACTCAACTACGCAACGCCACTCAACTATGCAACGCCACTCAACTACGCAACGCCACTCACACACGCAACGCCACTCAACTACGCAACACCACTCAACTACGCAACGCCACTCAACTACGCAACGCCACTCAACTACGCAACGCCACTCAACTACGCCACGCCACTCAACTACGCCACGCCACTCAACTACGCCACGCCACTCAACTACGCAACGCCACTCAACTACGCAACGCCACTCAACTACGCAACGCCACGCAACTACGCAACGCCACTCAACTACGCAACGCCACGCAACTACGCAACGGCACTCAACTATGCAACGGCACTCAACTACGCAACGGCACTCAACTATGCAACGGCACTCAACTACGCAACGCCACTCAACTACACAATGCCACTCAACTACGCAACGCCACTCAACTACGCAACGGCACTCAACTACGCAACGGCACTCAACTACGCAACGGCACTCAACTACGCAACGCCACTCAACTACGCAACGGCACTCAACTACGAAACAGGACTCAACTACGCAACGCCACTCAACGCCACTCAACTACGCAACGCCACTCAACTACGCAACGCCACTCAACTACGCAACGCCACTCAACTACGCAACGCCACGCAACTACGCAACGCCACGCAACTACGCAACGCCACGCAACTACGCAACGCCACGCAACTACGCAACGCCACGCAACTACGCAACGCCACTCAACTATGCAACGCCACGCAACGCCACGCAACTACGCAACGCCACGCAACTACGCAACGCCACGCAACTACGCAACGCCACGCAACTACGCAACGCCACGCAACTACGCAACACCACGCAACGCCACTCAACTATGCAACGCCACGCAACGCCACTCAACTATGCAACGCCACTCAACTACGCAACGCCACGCAACTACGCAACGCCACCTAACTACACAACGCCACTCAACTATGCAACGCCACGCAACTATGCAACGCCACGCAACTATGCAACGCCACGCAACTACGCAATGCCACGCAACTACGCAACGCCACTCAACTATGCAACGCCACTCAACTACGCAACGCCACTCAACTACGCAACGCCACTCAACTATGCAACGCCACTCAACTACGCAACGCCACTCAACTACGCAACGCCACGCAACTACGCAACGCCACGCAACTACGCAACGCCACTCAACTACGCAACGCCACGCAACTACGCATCGCCACGCAACTACGCAACGCCACGCAACTACGCAACGCCACTCAACTACGCAACGCCACGCAACTACGCAACGCCACGCAACTACGCAATGCCACGCAACTACGCAATGCCACGCAACTACGCAACGCCACGCAACTACACAACGCCCTGCAACGCCACTCAACTACGCAACGCCACGCAACTACGCAACGCCACGCAACTACGCAACGCCACGCAACTACACAACGCCCTGCAAAGCCACTCAACTACGCAACGCCACTCAACTACGCAACGCCACTCAACTACGCAACGCCACTCAACTACGCAACGGCACTCAACTACGCAACGCCACTCAACTACGCAACGGCACTCAACTACGCAACGGCACTCAACTACGCAACGCCACTCAACTACGCAACGCCACTCAACTACGCAACGGCACTCAACTACGCAACGCCACTCAACTACGCAACGCCACTCAACTACGCAACGCCACTCAACTACGCAACGCCACTCAACTACGCAACGCCACGCAACGCCACGCAACTACGCAACGCCACGCAACTACGCAACGCCACGCAACTATGCAAAGCCACGCAACGCCACTCAACTATGCAACGCCACGCAACGCCACTCAACTATGCAACGCCACTCAACTACGCAACGGCACTCAACTACGCAACGCCACTCAACTACGCAACGCCACTCAACTACGCAACGCCACTCAACTACGCAACGCCACTCAACTACGCAACGCCACGCAACTACGCAACGCCATGCAACTACGCAACGCCACACAACTACGCAACGCCACGCAACTACGCAACACCACGCAACTACGCAACGCCACGCAACTACGCAACGCCACGCAACGCCACTCAACTATGCAACGCCACTCAACTACGCAACGCCACTCAACTACGCAACACCACTCAACTACGCAACGCCACTCAACTACGCAACGCCACTCAACTACGCAACGCCACTCAACTACGCAACGCCACTCACACATGCAACGCCACTCACACATGCAACGCCACTCACACAGGCAACGCCTCTCACACAGGCAACGCCTCTCACACAGGCAACGCCACTCACACACGCAACGCCACTCACACACGCAACGCCACTCACACACGCAACGCCACTCACACACGCAACGCCACTCACACACGCAACGCCACTCACACACGCAACGCCACTCACACACGCAACGCCACTCACACACACAAAACCACTCACGTTGCCAATAGGTCTCGCAGTACGACAGTTGGAGCCATTACAATTGCAAATAACAATGCCTTTCACTTTGGTTATCATTTTAAATACATAAAGGGCTTTGTCATTTACAAAACCAATAGCTCCAACTTTCCTACTGCGAGACCTATTGGCAACGCCAGTGCTTGTTTAAATTGGTTAGCAGTGGTCTCTTGACTTCATTCGAGAAGATATTTGGAATCATCCCTAGCTTTTTCCATTCTATATTTTCGAGTCTGTTTGGCGGCTTCCCGGTTTTGCTGGCATTAGCTGCAGGCGTTTTGATTATATTTTGTTTTGTTAAACATGGATGCCTGTCCTGCGCTGGAAGCCGCAGAGCCCCTCCTACTGCTGTTTCGCAACCGGATGATTGATTACTATGGCACCCTGCCGCTTGCGACTTTAAGCACGGCTTTTGGATTATCGTTTCGGTTTTCCTATTTCACATGTGTCCAGCCTGTCTTTCATTGCCTGAGCTGCGATTTCGAATGGGCCCTTCATTTGTGTCTCTGCTTGACGGTGTCTCCTGACGTCGATTTTAATCATCTGATGAGCCCCGTAGTTGCTCACGAGTTGGTTTGTTCTGGCGAAAGGATTATGGCCTTGGAAGCGATGCATGGACAAATGGGTCATTGGAACATAATCACGGCGGCGCATGAGTTCTTGGCACATAGCGTTCTAGAAAACCCACCGAGTTGTCCTCTGATGCTGCTAGAGGATCCAATGCTGGAGGAACATGTGTTCTTTTCCACTGCTTAATTGGATGGCTGATCTGTTTACGGCTGATGACAGTGATTTCATTTTAGAAGCTGTTGCTGCATATTTTGCATATACGGTCCTGCCCTGAGATGCCTCAGAATCTTTTTATTTAGGCATGTACCAGTTTATATTTTTTTATGGTGCCTTTAGCTTATACTGAGGTTTTTTTTACGCCCCAGGCCTATTGACTTTATACGCCCCAGGCCTATTGACATTTTCTTTGATGATTTTTAACCATTTATTTTGGCCACTATAGGCCGTCATGTATGACTTTTAAGATTAGCTTAGCTCATTATTATTGAACTTTGCTTTCATGTTATGCCCCTATTCTGGTGTTACATTTCCTTGATTTTGTCCGTGCTCGGATCATTGGGG
This sequence comes from Lissotriton vulgaris, assembly GCF_964263255.1. NCBI lineage: Eukaryota > Metazoa > Chordata > Amphibia > Caudata > Salamandridae > Lissotriton > Lissotriton vulgaris. Next base: position 1,511,539,361 of record NC_141689.1, read on the forward strand.
GGGGGGGTGTCATATAGCTACTTCTTTTCTATATACTGTGTTAGGTTAGCATGAGCTTATTAAATGTTTAAATGCCATTTTACCTTTCTGCCTCATTTTGCACACAACACATAATTGTTGATTTAGCTTTCAACCCAGAAGAGCTTCGTGCTTTACTTGAGAAATAGTATGTTATTGCTCTGATATCTGTTTTGCTCGGCACACTGCCTGCACAGTGAGTCCTGAAGGCTGAAAGGATAACTAAGCACGATGTTGTTGTGAGAAATTATCTTAGCACGTCCATAGACATAACACACATGCTGCTGCCAAAATCTGGCTCTAGGCGGGTTTTATATTGTTGTGCTGAACACACACGACACACACTTGATGGTGCTTCGCATGCAGAGAGCTGGTGGAAGATGATGTGATCCTCTGCCACTGAGATTTTGAGGTATAGGCCCGCCCTGCTAAAACCCAAATGAGACCTTCATAGATATAAAATACTATGCTAAATAGGGAGGGTGTGAATTAGGTATTGTTAATTCCTATTCATTACAGCATCTTAGTATGCTGTCACCATTCGCCTTTTATGGACTAGTAACTATGCTGATAACTTTGTTGCTTATAATATGTTTGCTAGTATTGTACAAGATACTGCGTTTGAGAACCTTACATTAGTAAATAAATATTTCAAACATGCACGTGTCCTCTTTTACTCCACGTTCTGGTTTGTAATGATTATATAACGAAAGAGTGTTCATGTGTTCCACGATACCCAAGGTAATCTAAGTTCATGTTCTGGTCTGTCTAAGCATTGGGAGTTTGTTATGACCAATGAGACACTGTAGCTAGCTCGGTAAGGGGATTTTGGGTACTGAGGTGAGTTTTTGGCCATCCTAATTCACCGAGGTTCCAGCTCTCTATGCACAGTTCTGTAGGAGAACGGAATTCCCGCTACAATACCTTTATCCGTAGTATGAGGCATAAGCCCACACACCCAACAATTAGTGGTGTTCACTACTAACTGATGCTGATGCAGAAGTTGCACAAAGGAATTATTAACGAATTCCAATCTTCTAATAGATTCATGTTCAGGTAAAGGATGAAAAGAATGCGAACAAATAGTAGTAGGAAAAGACATAGGTTGTGTGGTGGGTGCAAACGTCACTTGGAAAGAGAAAACAACATATTCTACCAAAAACATCGTCATGCTAAGTAGCATTAAAAGACACGTTATCAAAAAACATTTGCTACTCATTAATTTACACATTTTTCTCTTAAAGTTCATTTCTCCAACAGTTCTCTCGATCTCAAAAAACTCCATCCTCTAACCGTACTGTTCGCGGCAGGTGGTTCTCTTGGCTCAGGTGTACGTCTGTAAGTCCAGGGAACGCCCTAGAACAAACCAGAACCGTCAACCTTGTGTCTACACGGCTGTACACTCCAAGTCTTTATACCGCGACCCTACAGCTGAACCCCGATGGCGGTTCGAAAAAGAAAAATAGGTCAAAACAGCTTTTCGGATGAGAGAGCCTAGTTTCAAAAATAGAAAGCATTACTTTATTTGTCCATTGTTTCTTTGCCGCAAATTATAGCGGTCTTTACCAGGCAATGTCTGATCACGAAACAACAAATCAGACTTAGTAGTGTCCAGTCTCAAAGAAGTAGGCACAGCTGCTTGCAAAATATCGTCGTCCTCACGCTCAGAGCTTGTCCCAACCAAACGCGCGTCACTGAATGGAACGAAACGTGGCACTGTATCAGTCTCTGAATCACCAACACCTTCCTGGACCCACTAGTCATACGGCAGAGGTAAAGAAACCCTCTTACAATGTACGCCGTGGATCCAGTTCTTCTTGTCGTAAACTCTTAGTGACGTACGCGGGCTGATCATTCTTCGTCCGCTGAAAGTTGCGCACCAACACCCATGCACCAGGTTCAATAGCGTGTCCTGGATCTTCAGATGCTTGTGGAAGTGTATCGTAAACCTGTTGGTGTAAGACACGCAATTTAGCCGTCAAGTCATACAAATAGTCAATCAGCACAGGATGTTCAATCATGCTAAACTTTGTCGGCCTCGGCACTCCCCATACATTTGCCGGGCCACCAAAAACAAGTTCGTAGGGACTAAGACCCACTCGAGAATGCACTGTAGTTCTAGTTGACAAAAGTGCCAATGGCAAAGCATCGGGCCATTGGAGACCAGAACTCGCCTGAATCTTGGCTAACTTCAGCTTCAGAGTGCCATTGTAGCATTCGACTAGGCCAGCTGATTGGGGATGATTTGCAGCGTGGAATTTCTGCCTAATGCCCAAACCTTCACACACTCTCTTTATGACTCGACCCACAAATTCACTTCCGTTATCACTCCACACCATCCTTGGCAATCCAAATCTAGGGAAAAATTCCTTGAGTAGGGCTTTGGCTGTGGACAAGGCAGTATTACCTTTCAGGAGGTATGCTTCTACCCATCTCGAAAAGGCACAAACAACTACAAGGACGTATTTTAAGTTGTTGCATCTTTCCATGTGTATAAATTCCAATTGCAGCACCTCGAACGGATACGTCGGAGGCGCAAAGTGACCAGCTGGAGTTGGAGTTCCCTTACCAGGATTATACATCAGACAAACCATGCAATTCTTAACCAGATTCTCCGCACACTTAGGAATTCCAGCATTCTGCCATACTGGAGCCAACAACTTATAAATCCCTTTCACACTGATGTGAGCCATTCCATGCGCCATCGTAACCACTGCAAGCACATACGCATCAGGTAACAACCATCGCTGATGTTCTGACAACTCAATCCAACAACCAGTCGAATCCAATGTTCCCGTACTCTCTCTCCATACACTCAATTCTTTCTCTGTAGCTTCAGCCTATATTGACTTCACACTCTCTATTGTATCCTCACACATTCCTCTATCCGGAACCCATCTCACTGGACCCGCAACATACATTCGACTCTTCTCATCTTTCGCCGCTTCTTTCGCAACTTCATCCGCAAACGCATTACCACGACCAACGTCATCGGTAACCTTCTTATGTGCACTGCATTTCACGATCGCAACTTGCATCGGCAATGTAAGTGACTCAAGAAGCTCATTCACCAACTGACCATGCTGGATCTTCGTACCATGAGAAGTAAGAAATTCACATTCTCTCCACAAGCGCCCGAAACTATGAGCAACACCAAACGCATACTGGCTATCGGTATACACAGTCACTCTCTTTCCTTTCGACAACAAACACGCTCTCGTCATCGCAATCAACTCTGCTGCTTGAGCTGAATTTTGTGGGATACGTGCAGCTTCAACAATAGTATGCAAAGTCGTAACCGCACATGCTGCAGTCGTATCGCCATTCGGAAGCTTAAAGCATGAACCATCCACCCATAAGGTACCATCAGACTTCACAAGAGGAGTATCTTTCAGATCAATCCTACCCTTCGTTTCCTCCTCTGTCCTGAGAAAACAATCATGCTGTTCCTGAACATCCGTCTCTACAGAAATCGGCAACAACATAGCTGGATTCAACGTGTTGCATCGCTTTATATGCACATGACTCGCCAAAAGCGTCAACTCGTAACCTGACAATCGAGCACTATTCAAGTGCTGTGTTTTAGTCCTGTTTAATAAAGTATCCACTGCATGAGAAACCATCACAATCAACGCATTATCCATCACCAAACCAGCAGACTGTCGAATAGAAACAGCCGTTGCCGCTGTAGCTCTCAAACAACTCGGCAACGCTCTAGCTACCAGATCCAAAGTCAACGAGAAATACGCACATGGACGCTGTTTATCGCCGAACTGCTGTGTCTGGACTGACAATGCACATCCTTCTCTCTCGTGGACATAGAGTGTAAAAGGCTTACTGTAGTCGGGGGTACCCAACATCGGAGCCCAACACAATGCATCACGCAATTCAGAAAAACTCTTCTGACATTCGTCAGACCAAGGAAGAGGATTTGGAGTATCCTTAAGAGTAAGTGCTAACAAAGGTTTCGCAAGTAGCGAAAAGTTCGGAATCCATTGCCTACAGTACGAAGTAATACCCAAGAAAGCACGCACTTCTCTCTGTGTGGTTGGCACAGTCATTCTCGCAATCGCTTGAATTCGTTCTGGGGTCAACCTTCTTTCCTCCTCCGATAAGAGATGACCTAAGTAGGTCACTTCTTGTCGACAATACTGCAACTTCGAAGGTGACACTTTATGATGAAGGTCAGACAAATGTCGCAACAAAGAAAGAGTAGCTTCTTTACAAGTCTCCTCGTCATCAGCAGAAACTAACAGATCGTCTACATACTGAATAAGAGCAGCACCATCAGGCAAGACAATCGTATCAAGCTGTGTTTTCAAAGCCTGACTATAGATGGATGGACTTTCACAATAGCCTTGAGGAGCGCGCTTAACCCGGAAGCTTTGGCCTCCTAAAGAGAAGCCAAAAATATCTCTACTCTCCTCGGCAATCGGGATGCTGAAGAAAGCATTCTTCAGATCAATCACCGAAAACCAGGCAGCTGAAGCAGGAATCATAGTCAGCAAAGCAGTAATGTCCGGAACAACAGGAAACCGTGGCACAACAATCTTGTTCACTTCGCGAAGATCGATCACAAACCTATACACAGGCGGCAGAGAAGAATCAGTATGTTTCAGGACAGGCAAAACCGGACTATTGCACACATTACCTCTTGTCTCTTCTATCACATCTTTCTCGATTAGATCATAGATGATCGCTAAAAGCGCTCTTTCACCATCACTAGAAATCCTATATTGGGGAATACGTGGCAATCATCTAGCATTCGCTTTCAGCGTCACGACATAGGGTGGAATCTCCAAAAGACCCTCATCATTAGGACCAGTAGCCCAAAGAGTATCAGGGAGAGAATGCAATTCCAATGGAAGCCGATCTTTAGACAAATACATCGGAGAGATCACTCTCTTACCCAATGTAAGCTGTACTCCTGAAGGAGAACAATGCAATGTCGCATACAATCTCTTCAACAAATCCAAAACTAACAGATTCTCACCACAACCTGTCATTAGAATGAGGGGTCCTTCCAATTCACAAGGTCCAACAGAAAGAGACAAAGGACTAGAAACTGGATTACGAACTGGCGCGCCAGAAAAACCTACTGAAACATTCGTCAAGCCAGACAAAGGTGCGCCAGGGAGTTTAGAGTGCATGATAGAACTCTTCGCTGCACCAGTATCCAACAGAAAAGGCTCTGACACACCTGATGTAATCACTTCAACATAAGGTCCACTCTGATCTAGTGGAACTGATACTACTCCCTCTCTTTGTCTATGGCTGTCCTAGCAACCATTACCGTCAGCATTCTCACTCGCAACATAGTAATCATCAGCATAATACTGAGTCGACTGACCAGACGCAACATTCTGTTGATCAAAACAATTCATAGAATTCTGTGGAGGAAAAGAACGTGCATTCTGGGGGAACACACTACGTCCTCTACCTCTAGGAGCTTGCTGAACACCTCGACCTCTCACACCAGACACACCATTCGCACGCTGTAACAAAACCGGACAACTATTCTTGAAGTGGCCTTCTTCTTTACAATACGCACACTAATTAGGACCTACAGGAACACGTTGCTGAAAAGACTCAGGCCTTTGAGATCCTCTCTGAAACTGCTGAGGTTGCTGAAACTCACGCTGATTATAACCAGGCGGATACGCCTGTTGCAAAAGAACCTTCGTCTTTAAGTCTGTAGTCTTTCTCTCTGCTTTCTCTTTCTCATCCTTATCTCTATTCTCGTAATATTGTGCAGTAGGCAATATCTGTGCCTACGAAGAAACAGCCCATGAACTCTCTGAATCCTTCAACTTATTACACAACTCGGGAAGCAAGTTATGAACAAACTTATCCACGAACAACCTTTGGCCACCTTCCGTACTCATATCTTGACCACTGTGATCGATAAACGTCTCTTCAAACCTAGTGAAGAAATCAGACACACTCTCATCTTTCTTCTGCTTGCATGCAGGCAACTTATCCCAATTCACTCGCATCGCAGGCATCAGAGTCTTCATATAATTAATAATCCTACCTGGGAGTTCTGCAACTAAAGCCTCAGATTTAGCTCCACGACCTTGAAGACCATCTGCAGCAGTAATATTAGCCCATGTATCACCTAACTCTTGCGCACGATCCACATGGCGAATCTTTCCCCACAAAGGTTGAGCTTGAGGAACCACATTACCAAACAACATGTCTATATCGGCTAAATTCATAATGCACGCATCAGCTGTCTGTGACAACTCTTTGTAATACCCCGAGGATTCTTGCGGGGTTCAGGTAGAGTCTGCTTAAGGGCCAAAACTTCAGTTCTCTTCCATGGAACATGTACCCAGACACGCTGAAAATGAGCCGGTACAGCTTGAATAGCATTAGCGACATCAGCCTGAACTGCCTCCTTCCATACCGGAGGAACTTCTCTCATAGGATACTGTCTCGCTTTTCTCCTAATAGAAGGATCAGGCTCAAACAATGACTGAGAAGGAAACACACTCCTAAACGCAAGCAACGTGGCAACTGCTTTCTCAACATCGGAACCCACTATCGTTCCTTTCGCAAACTCGGACTGTACATCAAGCAACTCCAATGGGGTCTGACCCAACTCAATATCTTCCCATTCCTCACGGAGAAAAGTACACATGATATCGAAGACATACCTCTGCTTCGGTGCTTCCCATTGACGGAAAACATCCATAACCCAATCTAAATCATATCTCAAAGAATTAGTAACCCATTTACGAGCCAAATGATCCAACACTGCCTGCTCTTCGGGACCAGGAAACTGGCTACGCAATTGTTTAAGCTCCGAAACAGGGGTCACACTCAATGACCCAAAGAAAGGAGACAAAAGACCAGTAACAGTACTAGTCATTCTCTGTCGAACAGAAGGAGAAGTTGTCAGAAAAACAGGAGACAAAACAGACTGAGATGAAACAAACGTAGGAGTAGTAACAGAAGAAGTAGCAAGTACAGGAGAAAAAGTCATAGGAGTTCGAGGCAGAACTGATAGCAAAGTCGGCGGCCCTAGAGAAGGCTGCACCAGAGGAGAAGGAACCAGCTGAAGAGGAGCTGGTGGCTGAGCAACAACAGGATGCTGAACAGCTGGAGTTTACGGAGGTGCCGTAGCACTCTGCACATAAGGGGGTGGTGAATTCAACAAATGTGACATCAAAGGATCCTTTTTCAGGGTCCTTCGTTGCACTAAGTAGAAGAGGTGGCAAAGCTGGATAGCATTTATCGATGGACATTTTATGTTGCCTATGCAACTCTTGATTCACTGGATCTTCTTCATTATCTTTAAACTGCCTAGCAGCTTGCATTATCGATATACCCTTCTCTCTTTTATCTCTCTTCGATTGTTTAATTGCTTTCTGTTTGGCTTCCTTACGCCAAAGGCGGAAAGAGTCAAACATCGCCTGCTGGGCTTTCTTCTTAAATAGTTTAACTTCCAAATTATCTAAAATCTCTGTGTTATAGCTACCATGTTGGGGCCATTTTAAGACACCATCTTTCCTAGTGTATCGGACCCATACTTCATTAAACGTAATGGGGCCCACGCCATGTTTAGAATAGAACTCATAAGTCGGAGTTCCAACCGGAGGTATCGGACACGAGTCCTCCAATCGGGAATCCCTGTTACAACTACAACAAAATATCTTTCCAAGTTTGCTAAGACCAGGCATCTTCGCTCACTAATCTAGCTTCAAACTTCAAGGGATTACCAAAAAACGATAGTCTCGCAAATATACGAGTCCCTCGGCTTTGGCGCTTGTAAGTTCCAAATCAAAGATCCCGAAGGAAACCCAAAACTAAGGACTGGGAGCGACCCACTTATACTTAACTAAAGTATCGATCACGTCACCAGAAGACCCGTCTATCGTCTCGCTCTACAAATCGTCACGAAGGGTCCACGACAGGGTGACAGTCAGGGCAGCAGTCCTTCGTAGCCGTCGGAAAGCGGGAAACCTCACAGCAAAAACCTTTAGTCCACGTTCGACATGCAGGGGTCGATGAAGTGGGGGCCCTCTTCCAGAATTTCCTCACGAAGCTCCTCTCGATCTTCAGACTTGGACCGGTACCACTGAAGTCGCCCCACATTGGGCGCCAATTGAAGAACCGGGTTTTAGAACCCAGCGGCGCCAGGGGCACGCCCAAAGTCTTCGGGTTCACCTGTCTTAGAATACAGAGACACGGGATACTTCTCGGTGACGTCAAAGATCAAATGTATTGGCTGCAACCATGAACAGAAGTCTACGAAGCACGACACAAGTAGGTTCGTCATAGACTGCTCAATTTTCGTATTGCGAGACATCGTCTTTTATGCTAAAAATGACATTCCGGACAAACACCCACTATTTACAATTTGTCCAATCATAGGTAACATTGCAAAAGGCATCGCATGAAGACAATCCCACTTTTCAGTTGTCCAGCCCACCATCAATTACACTGGAAAGCCCAACATTCTTTCTCGAACAAGCCGGACAAACCCATAATAAAGGTCCACAACCCATACCATAAACAGGCCATAAAAGAAGGAACAGAAACAGATGAGAAGTAGGATAAGGGGTGTGTGTGTGTGCTTACCAAACTTTACAATCTCCTGTGCTCTGATCCTTAATCTTGATCAGCTACCAGGCAAGGAACTGGCTTAACAAGGTCAGCTTCGGGCAACAAGGTCAAATTCACTCAGGTCCTTCAGAAGTCAGCACAAACTCAAGCTAACGTGTACATGTACTAAAGACTCGTTCGGCCGTACTCATCGGCCTATGTGAGGGCAACCACAAAATGGCTGCTATGCACAAAATGGAACCCAAGGGTTCAGAACGAAATCCCTAAATACGTAGTGAATCCATCGGTCTAACATGGCGAAAACACTCGTACTTGCTGCACTCACTAGTTACGGTTCGCTACTATCAAATTCGTAACGAAACCATGACCTTTATGAAACGGGTTCAGAATTCACGGAACCTCACTTCCCATGTTTGTACATCTTCAAACACCATAAGTTGGCAGCTGTTTCCGCCCCCTCCCAATTTGATATTGACCGACATTTTATGTTTTGCACAATGTTGGGCCAGTTGGTCAGCATATCGATTACCTGCTGTCACATTGTCATCTCCAGATTTGTGAGCAGCACACTTGACCACTGCCAATTCTTTAGGTAACTGGATTGCCTCCAGTAGTTCTTGTACAACTTTTCTGTTTCTGATAAGAGTACCTTACCTCTTGTCTCTTCTATCACATCTTTCTCGATTAGATCATAGATGATCGCTAAAAGCGCTCTTTTCACCATCACTAGAAATCCTATATTGGGGAATACGTGGCAATCATCTAGCATTCGCTTTCAGCGTCACGACATAGGGTGGAATCTCCAAAAGACCCACATCATTAGGACCAGTAGCCCAAAGAGTATCAGGGAGAGAACGCAATTCCAATGGAAGCCGATCTTTAGACAAATACATCGGAGAGATCACTCTCTTACCCAATGTAAGCTGTACTCCTGAAGGAGAACAATGCAATGTCGCATACAATCTCTTCAACAAATCCAAAACTAACAGATTCTCACCACAACCTGTCATTAGAATGAGGGGTCCTTCCAATTCACAAGGTCCAACAGAAAGAGACAAAGGACTAGAAACTGGATTACGAACTGGCGCGCCAGAAAAACCTACTGAAACATTCGTCAAGCCAGACAAAGGTGCGCCAGGGAGTTTAGAGTGCATGATACAACTCTTCGCTGCACCAGTATCCAACAGAAAAGGCTCTGACACACCTGATGTAATCACTTCAACATAAGGTCCACTCTGATCTAGTGGAACTGATACTACTCCCTCTCTTTGTCTATGGCTGTCCTAGCAACCATTACCGTCAGCATTCTCACTCGCAACATAGTAATCATCAGCATAATACTGAGTCGACTGACCAGACGCAACATTCTGTTGATCAAAACAATTCATAGAATTCTGTGGAGGAAAGGAACGTGCATTCTGGGGGAACACACCACGTCCTCTACCTCTAGGAGCTTGCTGAACACCTCGACCTCTCACACCAGACACACCATTCGCACGCTGTAACAAAACCGGACAACTATTCTTGAAGTGGCCTTCTTCTTTACAATACGCACACTAATTAGGACCTACAGGAACACGTTGCTGAAAAGACTCAGGCTATCACATCTTTCTCGATTAGATCATAGATGATCGCTAAAAGCGCTCTTTTCACCATCACTAGAAATCCTATATTGGGGAATACGTGGCAATCATCTAGCATTCGCTTTCAGCGTCACGACATAGGGTGGAATCTCCAAAAGACCCACATCATTAGGACCAGTAGCCCAAAGAGTATCAGGGAGAGAACGCAATTCCAATGGAAGCCGATCTTTAGACAAATACATCGGAGAGATCACTCTCTTACCCAATGTAAGCTGTACTCCTGAAGGAGAACAATGCAATGTCGCATACAATCTCTTCAACAAATCCAAAACTAACAGATTCTCACCACAACCTGTCATTAGAATGAGGGGTCCTTCCAATTCACAAGGTCCAACAGAAAGAGACAAAGGACTAGAAACTGGATTACGAACTGGCGCGCCAGAAAAACCTACTGAAACATTCGTCAAGCCAGACAAAGGTGCGCCAGGGAGTTTAGAGTGCATGATAGAACTCTTCGCTGCACCAGTATCCAACAGAAAAGGCTCTGACACACCTGATGTAATCACTTCAACATAAGGTCCACTCTGATCTAGTGGAACTGATACTACTCCCTCTCTTTGTCTATGGCTGTCCTAGCAACCATTACCGTCAGCATTCTCACTCGCAACATAGTAATCATCAGCATAATACTGAGTCGACTGACCAGACGCAACATTCTGTTGATCAAAACAATTCATAGAATTCTGTGGAGGAAAGGAACGTGCATTCTGGGGGAACACACCACGTCCTCTACCTCTAGGAGCTTGCTGAACACCTCGACCTCTCACACCAGACACACCATTCGCACGCTGTAACAAAACCGGACAACTATTCTCGAAGTGGCCTTCTTCTTTACAATACGCACACTAATTAGGACCTACAGGAACACGTTGCTGAAAAGACTCAGGCCTTTGAGATCCTCTCTGAAACTGCTGAGGTTGCTGAAACTCACGCTGATTATAACCAGGCGGATACGCCTGTTGCAAAAGAACCTTCGTCTTTAAGTCTGTAGTCTTTCTCTCTGCTTTCTCTTTCTCATCCTTATCTCTATTCTCGTAATATTGTGCAGTAGGCAATATCTGTGCCTACGAAGAAACAGCCCATGAACTCTCTGAATCCTTCAACTTATTACACAACTCGGGAAGCAAGTTATGAACAAACTTATCCACGAACAACCTTTGGCCACCTTCCGTACTCATATCTTGACCACTGTGATCGATAAACGTCTCTTCAAACCTAGTGAAGAAATCAGACACACTCTCATCTTTCTTCTGCTTGCATGCAGGCAACTTATCCCAATTCACTCGCATCGCAGGCATCAGAGTCTTCATATAATTAATAATCCTACCTGGGAGTTCTGCAACTAAAGCCTCAGATTTAGCTCCACGACCTTGAAGACCATCTGCAGCAGTAATATTAGCCCATGTATCACCTAACTCTTGCGCACGATCCACATGGCGAATCTTTCCCCACAAAGGTTGAGGAACCACATTACCAAACAACATGTCTATATCGGCTAAATTCATAATGCACGCATCAGCTGTCTGTGACAACTCTTTGTAATACCCCGAGGATTCTTGCGGGGTTCAGGTAGAGTCTGCTTAAGGGCCAAAACTTCAGTTCTCTTCCATGGAACATGTACCCAGACACGCTGAAAATGAGCCGGTACAGCTTGAATAGCATTAGCGACATCAGCCTGAACTGCCTCCTTCCATACCGGAGGAACTTCTCTCATAGGATACTGTCTCGCTTTTCTCCTAATAGAAGGATCAGGCTCAAACAATGACTGAGAAGGAAACACACTCCTAAACGCAAGCAACGTGGCAACTGCTTTCTCAACATCGGAACCCACTATCGTTCCTTTCGCAAACTCGGACTGTACATCAAGCAACTCCAATGGGGTCTGACCCAACTCAATATCTTCCCATTCCTCACGGAGAAAAGTACACATGATATCGAAGACATACCTCTGCTTCGGTGCTTCCCATTGACGGAAAACATCCATAACCCAATCTAAATCATATCTCAAAGAATTAGTAACCCATTTACGAGCCAAATGATCCAACACTGCCTGCTCTTCGGGACCAGGAAACTGGCTACGCAATTGTTTAAGCTCCGAAACAGGGGTCACACTCAATGACCCAAAGAAAGGAGACAAAAGACCAGTAACAGTACTAGTCATTCTCTGTCGAACAGAAGGAGAAGTTGTCAGAAAAACAGGAGACAAAACAGACTGAGATGAAACAAACGTAGGAGTAGTAACAGAAGAAGTAGCAAGTACAGGAGAAAAAGTCATAGGAGTTCGAGGCAGAACTGATAGCAAAGTCGGCGGCCCTAGAGAAGGCTGCACCAGAGGAGAAGGAACCAGCTGAAGAGGAGCTGGTGGCTGAGCAACAACAGGATGCTGAACAGCTGGAGTTTACGGAGGTGCCGTAGCACTCTGCACATAAGGGGGTGGTGAATTCAACAAATGTGACATCAAAGGATCCTTTTCAGGGTCCTTCGTTGCACTAAGTAGAAGAGGTGGCAAAGCTGGATAGCATTTATCGATGGACATTTTATGTTGCCTATGCAACTCTTGATTCACTGGATCTTCTTCATTATCTTTAAACTGCCTAGCAGCTTGCATTATCGATATACCCTTCTCTCTTTTATCTCTCTTCGATTGTTTAATTGCTTTCTGTTTGGCTTCCTTACGCCAAAGGCGGAAAGAGTCAAACATCGCCTGCTGGGCTTTCTTCTTAAATAGTTTAACTTCCAAATTATCTAAAATCTCTGTGTTATAGCTACCATGTTGGGGCCATTTTAAGACACCATCTTTCCTAGTGTATCGGACCAATACTTCATTAAACGTAATGGGGCCCACGCCATGTTTAGAATAGAACTCATAAGTCGGAGTTCCAACCGGAGGTATCGGACACGAGTCCTCCAATCGGGAATCCCTGTTACAACTACAACAAAATATCTTTCCAAGTTTGCTAAGACCAGGCATCTTCGCTCACTAATCTAGCTTCAAACTTCAAGGGATTACCAAAAAACGATAGTCTCGCAAATATACGAGTCCCTCGGCTTTGGCGCTTGTAAGTTCCAAATCAAAGATCCCGAAGGAAACCCAAAACTAAGGACTGGGAGCGACCCACTTATACTTAACTAAAGTATCGATCACGTCACCAGAAGACCCGTCTATCGTCTCGCTCTACAAATCGTCACGAAGGGTCCACGACAGGGTGACAGTCAGGGCAGCAGTCCTTCGTAGCCGTCGGAAAGCGGGAAGCCTCACAGCAAAAACCTTCAGTCCACGTTCGACATGCAGGGGTCGATGAAGTGGGGGCCCTCTTCCAGAATTTCCTCACGAAGCTCCTCTCGATCTTCAGACTTGGACCGGTACCACTGAAGTCGCCCCACATTGGGCGCCAATTGAAGAACCGGGTTTTAGAACCCAGCGGCGCCAGGGGCACGCCCAAAGTCTTCGGGTTCACCTGTCTTAGAATACAGAGACACAGGATACTTCTCGGTGACGTCAAAGATCAAATTTATTGGCTGCAACCATGAACAGTAGTCTACGAAGCACGACACAAGTAGGTTCGTCATAGACTGCTCAATTTTCGTATTGCGAGACATCGTCTTTTATGCTAAAAATGACATTCCGGACAAACACCCACTATTTACAATTTGTCCAATCATAGGTAACATTGCAAAAGGCATCGCATGAAGACAATCCCACTTTTCAGTTGTCCAGCCCACCATCAATTACACTGGAAAGCCCAACATTCTTTCTCGAACAAGCCGGACAAACCCATAATAAAGGTCCACAACCCATACCATAAACAGGCCATAAAAGAAGGAACAGAAACAGATGAGAAGTAGGATAAGGGGTGTGTGTGTGTGCTTACCAAACTTTACAATCTCCTGTGCTCTGATCCTTAATCTTGATCAGCTACCAGGCAAGGAACTGGCTTAACAAGGTCAGCTTCGGGCAACAAGGTCAAATTCACTCAGGTCCTTCAGAAGTCAGCACAAACTCAAGCTAACGTGTACATGTACTAAAGACTCGTTCGGCCGTACTCATCGGCCTATGTGAGGGCAACCACAAAATGGCTGCTATGCACAAAATGGAACCCAAGGGTTCAGAACGAAATCCCTAAATACGTAGTGAATCCATCGGTCTAACATGGCGAAAACACTCGTACTTGCTGCACTCACTAGTTACGGTTCGCTACTATCAAATTCGTAACGAAACCATGACCTTTATGAAACGGGTTCAGAATTCACGGAACCTCACTTCCCATGTTTGTACATCTTCAAACACCATAAGTTGGCAGCTGTTTCCGCCCCCTCCCAATTTGATATTGACCGACATTTTATGTTTTGCACAATGTTGGGCCAGTTGGTCAGCATATCGATTACCTGCTGTCACATTGTCATCTCCAGATTTGTGAGCAGCACACTTGACCACTGCCAATTCTTTAGGTAACTGGATTGCCTCCAGTAGTTCTTGTACAACTTTTTCGTTTCTGATAAGAGTACCTGAAGAAGTCAGGAACTCTCTTTGCAGACACAATTGGCCGAAGTCATGCACAACCCCATAACCATACTGGCTATCAGTGTATATGGTTATTCTCTTATTTTTCCCAATTTTACAGGCTTTTTCCAATGCAATCAATTCGGCTACTTGTGCAGACTTAACTCCAAACAAATAGGATGCTTCTACTGGACCTTCTAATGTACACACAGCATAGGCAGCACTTAGGCCTCCATCCGCATATCTCAGACATGAGCCATCTACAAACAGCACGAAATCTTCAACAGTCAGGGGCATTTCCGTGATGTCTGGGCGTGGTTTTGTACTAAACTCAGTCAGGTCAAGGCAATCATGCTCGACCTCTCCCTTTACTTCTGCCATGATTGAGTTTGGTAATAGGGTAGCTGGATTCAGTATGTTACATCGAGTAATGGTTACATTTGTTGCACCCACTAGAATTCTCTCATACTTAGTCAGACGACTAGGTGTGAGATACTGGATTTTAGTTCTGGTCAGTAAGATTACAACTGCATGTGGAACATACACGGTTACAGGATGTCCCATAATGATGGATTCACTCTGTTCAAGAATCATGCAAGTTGCAGCTACTGCTTTCAGGCATCCAGGTAATCCAGCAGCCACTGGATCCAAAATAGCAGAAAAATATGCCACTGGACGTCTAGTCAAACCAGGCATTTGGGTTAGGACTGAAAGTGCACAATTGTCTTGTGTGTCACAAAACAGTGCAAATTCTTTCGAGTATTCAGGCATTCCTAATGCGGGAGCTGTCAACAGACATTCTCGTAACTTGGTAAAAGCTGACATGCTTTCTTTCATCTTCCCACTCCACTGGGTCCTTTGCTCCTTTCTTTGTCATTTTTATTAATGGTTTGGGTAGGACTGCCAATCCCACAATCCATTGCCTACAGTATCCTACAACTCCAAGGAACATTCTGATTTCTTTCTGGGTATTCGGTAGTTCCATGTTTCGAATTATTCTAAACCTTTCTGTGGTAACCTTCCTGATACCTCTCTCTATCTGGTGTCCCAGATATTTCACTGAGGAGGAGCAGAACTGTAATTTATCTGGTGATACTTTATGTCCTCCTTCACCTAAATGGTTCAGTAAGGCAATGGTGTCAACAACACAGTCTTTCTGACTTTTAGACGCCACCAAGAGGTCATCTATGTATTGCACTAGGACTGATTCTCCAGGTAAGACCAAGGATTCAAGGCACTTTTTCAGAATCTGATTGAAAATCGAAGGACTCTCTGTGTACCCTTGAGGGACACGATTCCAGACGTAAACATGACTGTCGAATTCAAATGAGAAAAGAAATTTGCTGTCTGGATGCAATGGAATTTAAAAGAATGCGTGACATAGGTCAATGACGGTAAACCATCTAGCATTCCATGGAATTTCGTACAAAATCACTGCAGGGTTTGGAACAATAGGACAGCAAGGAACAACGATTTTATTTACCTTGCGCAAGTCCTGTACTACCCTGTACTTCCCACTAGGTTTCTTGATTCCAATTATGGGCGAATTACAAGGACTGCTCATCACTTCTTGTATAATGTTTGCTTCTAACAATCTTTTTATTTCAATGGCAACCCCTGCTTTTACTTCTGCACTCATTTTATACTGTTTAGTATTCGGGTAAACTGCATCTTCTTTTATGGATATTTTAATTGGGTCAACATTTGCCATCAATCCTACATCTTTCCCAGTCAAATCCCACACTTCTGGATTCACCGCCTGTTGGAGTTCTTCAGGTAAGTCTTGTATTGTCAGTCTTTTAATTTCTGAGTCAGGTCTTATTAACATTAATTTGTAAATTCCGTCTTCATCTGGGGTTTGTATTTCAGGCTTTTTGGGGTGCAAAAGATGGTGCAGTTCATTTTGCACAGCAAATCTCGTCCTAATAAATTCACAAGACTTGAGTAACAGACAACGAATCTATGCATTTCTTTAAAATTCCCTATTGTAATCTCCATGGGCTCGGT
Source organism: Lissotriton vulgaris (assembly GCF_964263255.1). Classification (NCBI taxonomy): domain Eukaryota; kingdom Metazoa; phylum Chordata; class Amphibia; order Caudata; family Salamandridae; genus Lissotriton; species Lissotriton vulgaris. Next base: position 1,511,556,101 of record NC_141689.1, read on the forward strand.
AACTGGGGTACTAATTAATTGATTAGAAACGCCCACTACTTGGATCGCTTCTCCTGAGATGGGTAGATTTGGAACGTCTGCTGTTCTCACAGTAGAACGGGTAGCACCAGTGTCCAACAGAAAGGTGACATCATTTCCTTTAACCTTTCCTTCAATGTATGTCCCTGACTGGTCCACCGGCAAGGAGGTACCAAGCACGCACTCCTCATCCTCCCCCCTCAGGAACCGTCAGTAAGGTTCATCACAGAGGAATGTATCATTCAACAGAAATTGCGAAGTTGCTGCATTTCTATCCTCCCTTCCTTCCCAAACCTCTGCTTCCTCACCCTGTTGTGCTTTGCTCCTATAGTTTGGCCTAGGTGCACGAGGCAACTGTTGCTGTTTTACCTGTTGCTGTGTCTTTCGTGGTCCCTCATTCTGCACCTGCTGATTTAAATCATTAATTTGTACATTATCATTCTGCACAGCCTTACACTCGTCCCTCCAGTGCCCTATCTTTCCGCACCCGTGACAGGGGAACTTCTTCCGTGCCTCGTCTCGGCTCATTTTTACTCGGGGCTTTCCTCCACCCCAGGGTATTATTCATTTTACTTAACTGTTGTTCTTGGCGCTCTGCTAATTTTACTTGTGCCCACATAACTTTTTCTTTTAGTTCTTTTCATTTATTTTCCAGCTCATCTTCACAATATTTGGCATACTTCAGGACTTCATCAATAGGTTTAGCTTGCCAACAGATTTTATTGTCTTTGATCCACTGAGAAATCTCAGGTCTTAACCCTAACACAAACCGATAAATGAAGTGGGTCATGTCCTTCATTTCAATGTTATCTAACCCACTGTATGTTTTGAACACTTGTAACAAGCGTTCATAATATGAATGCACAGTTTCATCTCGATTTTGGGTAGTTCTAGCTATGCGGGTCCAATCAGTTTCTTTTGCAGGCACCTTTCCTTCCAAGTACAGTATTACCTGGTTGTATTTCCTCATTACTTCTCCCGAAGGAGCTCCTGTCTTTGGGTCTCTGGCATATTCTTCACTTGGCCAATCAACAGCAATTTTACATTCTGTCCATAAATCTACGGGAACTACAATGTCAAAGAACCCATCAAGATCTTTCAGGAGACATTTTTGAACCTTAAGAAATCTCTCAACCTGTCTGTACCATTCTACAGGGTTTTCTCGTAATTTTGGGAAATCATTTGTGAATGACACAATATCCCGCCGCGACTATGGCACATGTACATATCCTCCACCTGGCACTTCTCGCATAGGATACAATGTTTCTGCCTTGTCAGCTTCTTTTAGGACATATTAGGAAGTCACTTGTCTGGATCTACTGTCCTCCTTTTTCTTTGCCCACCTGGCTTTCCATTTTTCTAGGTCTCCCCATTTCTGTAACAGATTCCATAATTCTTTTATCTGAACCTTTTTCCCTGACACGTTCAGTATTCTAAGTCTTTGTCAGAAACTTCTGCTCTGTAGGGCTTTTGCAACACTTTAGATCTGCTGACATCTATTCCCATGTTAGCTGCTGTGTCCATTAGTTTATCATGGAACACTTTGGTGTTTCTGGTAATACCTTTGCAAATGAATAGTAACTCTTCCTCACTAAGGGTGTTCAGCCTGTCTAGTCCCACATTCCCAGCCATCAGTTCTTCCAATTCTATTCTTATTTTGTAAATATCTAATGGTTTTGGCTGAGGATTTATTTTCTCTAATTCTCAGGTCCATCGATCTATTTCTTCCGGAGTCACTACTGTGGCACTTCTAGTACCTGAAGATGACTCTATCTGGACTTCTCTTGCACTAGTCTGAGTGTTCTTTCTCTGGGAACTGCCTTCTGGTTCCCTTATGGGCAAATCCATCAGGGAAATTACAGACTCGCATTCACTTGCCTGGTCATCAACTATTAAGGGCTCTTTTCTTGGCTGCACCACAGCTGGGGTAATAACTGGAGTCTTTGGGCTAGCCTGTTTATCCCATATAGAGGAACAACTGACCCAATAGTTACTGGGATTGTCAAAGCTTCAGGACTTGAATTTAACTGGGATATTTTCTGGATGAGTTCATTTCTCTGTTTAACTAGAGCTTCTCTTTCTCTTTCCTGTAAAACCTTTTCCATGGAGGTTTCATGTATTACTTGTGGAATCAATGGAGGGTAAAGATTTGGTGCAGTGGGATTTGTTATACTTGGTCCCTCACCACAGGACGACCTATAATATGGAACAGTCGGATCGGATGTGCCCGACCCCTCATTACCGCTAGGCCTATAACCTGGACCAGTCGGATCAGATGCACTTGCCCTTCTATTACAGGGAGGCCTAAAGAATGGATTTTTCGTACTCTGGGACCTAGACTCCTCATTATATGGCGGTGGATTTTTCATTAATAAATCCTCCAGGTATTCATCCTCAGAATCAACAGCAGTCATTAAGTGTCTGGTTTTCTCTGTCCTTTTTCCTCCTACGGGTTCGTCTACAGTAAGTACTGGGAACAGCCCTTCTATCATCATGTTCTGTCTCCACTGCTTCATTTTTTTCTCTTTTGCTTCTCCATGCATTTTCGGATACCATTTGCTTATTCCCTTGTCAATCCTAGGTCTATCTCTCTCAAAGGCCTCAATCTCCCATTCTTCTAAAGCCTCATATTGCGTCAATCTGGGTCTGGGATGTAAATCATTCATTCGAGTCCTCAAATTAAACAAAATTCTACCATTAAAGGTACCATCTAAAGAAAATGCTAAAACTCCGCATTCTTTGGTATATTCCACCCAATTTTCCAACCATACACAGGTATGATACCCTTTGTCAAATAACATAAATGATGCGGGAGTATTTGGTGGTGGAATGCTTATACCCTCTCTAGTTTTGATCGGTTTATCCTTCTTGAAGTAATTTTTAACTTTGTCTACGAAAGTCATCTTTCTCTTGCTTCCGTACATATTATAAGGTCTGCCTTTTAACATCCATTCCTTACCAAACCCTAAGTATTTCGGATCAGGTAAAAATTCTGGATACCACATATACTTCGTAAAACCTAGTTCGTGCGTGAATTACGTACTCCTGTTTACTATATTCTTCCAATGCTAGCGCGTCTTTCAATTTTCAACAACCAATCCACACTGTGGTTGCAAATAGTTTCGACCAATGGGAGCGCTGCCTTACCGTGAGACAGGTTCTCACGCTTCTGCGCTCACCCCTCCTTTACAATACCATCTCCGTTACACACCCGCTGTTTCGACCAGTACCAGCGCGGCACAGAGTGACGTCAGCGCAGCTCCGCGACTGACTCCCTCCTTCACAAGGTAATGGAAACTTGATTTCTTTCTTAAAGTGCAAGTGCTCTATTTAATTTACAACGTATAATATTCGCCACTGTACTCGAGTGTCTAGAAAGGAAAGATTTGTTTCACTGCAAGTAAACTTCTTCTGTCTACTTTTCATATACTGCGGATAGATCCCTTCTGCCTATCCTTCACACAAGCATTAGAGAACCTGCTACTTCTTTGACTCATCCACTCTTTCGGGATATATACTAAGTCTAAAGTTTCACTAGTGAACTCCTTTGCTGTCAATCAAGCTCAGATGAACCTGCAACTCCTTCCGTTTGACCCTTACTAGGTTATATCACAATAGAAGTTTTGCCAGCGAACTCTTTGCTATCATTTATTCAACTATTCATACAGAAAACCCTAATTAGCGCTTCCAGTTCTGCCTAACCATGCACTAATTTACTGATAGAGCGTGCAGGTCACCCGACTAACTTTGTTTACCAAATATGCACACTTGGGCCCATAAAAATAATTTCATTACACTTTAATCAGGTAACCTACACCCTATTATCAGTAATTCAGTTCACTTCTGTTTGTTTCCATGCACCTGACTTACCAATCCTCGAAACGGGTACCTATGATCACAATGGATCAGGGAGCTAGCTGTGGGAGTAAGTAGACAACACAATATACCATATACCATTGAATAATGTTTGTACTCTTTACAATGACCACAGACGCAAGAAGTTTTAAACACCTTTATCTAATCATCATCATCATCATATGCCATGAGCCAAACATTTACACAGATCAAACTATCTATAACTAGAATTAAAAATATCTTATAGCTATGAATGAGAGTAAGAATCATTTAGAAATCGAAAAGTAAAGGGAGGGAAAAATAGGGAACACGCTATTTAGATCAACAGACTTTCACAACTTCACTAAATTCGGGTAAAGAAAGGGAACATACTAATCAAAGTAGACTTTCAAAATTCACTAACGGTTCAAGGAAATGAAACTTATGCCATTTGATTTATCCAGATGTGCTTATTCTCTATAGGGAGGGTAAGAATGGAACAAACTATATATGCAAAAAGATTTAGCATTTGACTAAAGGTAGGTAGAAAAGTGGAACATGCTAATAGACAAAATGCATGAAAAATCTCATTTATGGAAAAACAGAGAAAAAGGACGTATGCAATTATGCTTTATTCTAGCTATGTCAAGCGGCCACTTATCTAGGGGTTAGGATCACTGCTCAAGTTAAGAACATAACGAAAATAAATTATGAGGAATTAGTTAAAACTACTAAAGTTCTCTTAAAAAAATGCCACAAACTACCCCTAAATATCATAGGCAGAATCAATTTGATACGTATGATAATACTACCAAAATTTCTTTACTTATTCCGTTCTATTCCTTTGGCTTTGGGAAACTTATTCTTTAGAAACTTAGATGGTATCTTTAGTAGCTTTATATGGGGATATCATAAAGCCCGCAGATCTATGACTCTTTTAAAAGGGACCATAGAAACAGGAGGGTTGAACTTTCTGGATTTTAAACTATACTTTTGGGCATGCTTTTGTTGGACGCATGAGATACTTAATTAATTCGGAAGGATCAGACAACCGACCTTACTTTTTAACGTTTATGTTTGATAAGGATGCTAAGTTTTTTCTATGGAGGATCAACGACCCTAACTACTTTAAATATACAGGCTTTTTGAAATCTGATATTTAACGATGGAACCGCTAGTATATGGCGGGCGCATGGAATTAAAACACTTGGAGATCTATATGGCGCACAGGGGCTGCTGAGCTTTGAGACTCTTAAAACACTATATAATGTTACTGATACTATGAGGTACAAGTACATGCAAATATATGATTTCCTGATCCGAAAAATGCAGCTTCAGAGTATCTCTGAGTCTACAATTATTTGGGAGAGCCTTTACTCTCAAAAAAACAAATCCCTAATAAGTTGCTGTTATAAACGTTTTATTACTTACAGAGATAGCGATTGGAGTACCTTGGTGGAGAAATGGAGTAGGATGCTAGGGAGTAATATTAGCTCAGTAGTTATTAAAAGATCTTTGGGTAATATCCATAAAGCTGTACTCTCCTCAAGCTTAAGATTGCAACAATTTAAGACAACTTGCATGCTTTATCATACCCCCGAAAGAATTTCCAAATGGGCCTCTAATAGTAACTATACAGATCGAACTAAATGCCCTAAGTGCTCGTTGGCTGCGGCAGACTTGGTGCATATGTTGTATACTTGCCCTAAGATATCTGAATTTTGGACATCGGTTGAGAATGTAATGAAATCAAAATTAGGGTGTATATTTTCTCTGGATCCTGCTCTAGTTCTGCTTGATGTTAATATTGCGAACACGCCACAAAAGCCTATAATAACAATTATGCTATCATACGTGAAACTTATAATCGGCCGCGCTTGGATTTCCCCTACACCCACACACTTCATGGAATGGTGGTCATTACTTAACGAGATTCACTGTATGGAATCTACTCTGGCTAAGATTAGAGGTAATAAGGCCTTGGTTAAATTCGATATGATTTGGGGGTCTGTTATCTGTTGAAACGTATACTTATTCAAGGTCCACTTAGAATATGAATATTGATTTATAATATTTGCCTGCAACATGAATTATATTTGTTATGCTTTATTCAGGATGATAGGAAGGAAGGGTAGATAAACGAACACCCACACAGAGTTATATTTACCTAGGATAGATTGAAGACTAACCCTGGCCACGGGTCAGTTGGGAAAAGCGGGAAAGGACCCTCAAGGACTTAGGTTGCCAGTAGGTGAACAGGTACGGCTAATGGACAGTCAGGACAGGATAACCCCAGGATTTGGATCAGGACCGGGTTCAACAAAGGGTACAACCAACACCCGCAGCTTCGGTTGCAACGCCTGCACTACTCCCTCTCTGCAAGGAATCTGCCAATAACCCCGATTGGGTTCTCGAATCTCCCAGCAAAGTGCTTCGCCAGCACTTAAGGTTTCCCAAACCCCGACTGAGTCTGTGGAAAATACGGACAGAGTGCTCCGCAGCTCTCTGTATCAATCACCTATAGAGTTCGTTGGGTCAGTGACAGGTCAGCTATTCGGACAAGTCAGACAATTTCTCTATCTAAACCTAGGCTAGTTATACCGTTTTTTGGGTCAGTGTACCACCCACCAATGTTGCAATTGAAAGGATCCCCAAGTTCTGATTGAACAAAGGAGGAGGTTAAGTCATCACACCACCTAAATTTTAGACTTTCTCAGGCTTAATATTCATTATCGCACCCACCCCTTAAATTCTAGCTTCCCATGACATATGATTTACAGTGAACAATAGAGTATACATAAGTTAATACAATTGTATCAAAATTAGGTACAAGTCAGCTTCGTCTTGCTGGGTTACAGGTCGAATCCCAGGAGCATCTTGGCTTTGGCTGTCAGCTGGCTAGGTTCCACTGCTGCAAGGTTCATTTCCCTCATCACATGACAAGTACCATACGGGCTCTTCAAGATGGAGTAGCAAGCGCCTCCCAGGCCCAAAGAATACGATACATGAAAAGCAAGCGAAAAACAATTTAGAAACAGAGAAAAAATAAATACACTGTATACCATGATTGGCTATACTATACCCCTTACTTTATAATAGCTATAGCATTAGGAGTTAAGCAGAACAGCCAGCTTTGCAAAAGCGGCAATGCAAGCTCGGAGCATATGAGAAAACAAAGCAGCCATCTTTAAGTGCATTGCGCATGAGCAACAAATTCCCACCAGAACTGCGAGTGCGTCACATCACGTGGTTATGACCGACGCATGCGCAGTCTAAATTTCCGCAAAGCAGCGGCCATTTTAGAGGCAAGCATATTACTGTTTAGTAAACACATAGGCAAGCTTCACTGGGACACCCTGTGTAGTGTAAAATGTGCAATATTAGTAAGACAAACAGATTGATTACAAAGTTAAGGTTATTTGAGGTTCTTGAATACAAGCAAGTCGCGTAACGTGCGAATACTTGCTCCATCATAGCCATTTGCCAAACTCTAAACGAGGCCCCATATCTATTGCACGAGGCTTCATCCAAATCATTGCTGAACACCTTTTCCATATACTTAACTAAATCATTAATGCTGGGTTCTACACAGAGTAGTGAGTTTTCCATGCGCAAAGTGCTTTCAATGCCTCGTCAGGGGTAGTAAGAGCAATGCAAATAACCATATCTTACTATACAAACAATGTATATTGAGTAGTCTTTTTCAAACAGCTCTACTTCTAGAAAGCAGTGAGAAAGTTGAGCGGACACCCTTGCTGTTTGTGTCAACAGCAGCAACCGAAAGAAAGGGCACTGGTTGGTTTGGTGATTTTCATGTTTAGAAGTTACTCACCTATCTATCATTCCACTCTGCAGTTGCAGATCCATCCATACATCAATTTGCTAACTCATCCATTCACTCATTCTTCCTTTACTGCACTCATTCATCCACCTACCCACAGACAGGCCAAGTGTCACTCATCTTGTGTTATTCTAACACATTCTGTGAATTTCCATGTAGCACTGCAAGGACTGACTGTAACACCATTTGGCTCACTGTCATCTACACCCACTCACCCATCCACACAACCACAGACACATGTGCTCAAACGTACCAAGGAAGCGCCACTTTCATTTATTAGAAATGGCAGACCATTCAGCTTTGTCAAAGCTTGTACTCTTTAATATTATGGCAACTGCTCTCTGCCTTCCCCAACGCATACTGAACAAGTTGCTTGCAAAGACGCCATTTTGATTTGATTTTTTTTAACAGATTTATTAAACTAATTTGCAGTTCTCTAAGTAACTTTGTGATAAAAGGCACCAAAACGCCACACATACAACATAAACCATTATAGTATTCATGTAGCTAAATTTAAAGACTCCATGAAGCTTTAAAGAAAAATTGTATCTACGGGAAGGCAATTATAATCTGAAAAAACAGAAATACTCTAAAAGAAGACAACTGTACAGACCAATGTCTACAGATAACAAAACAAAAATCTATGGAAGGAATTCTATTCTCAGGAATAACGTTTGCTGAACTTTGATGCTTGTTCTCCTGCCATGCACTAAAGGTCTGAAGGATGAAAGCTTTGTCCTGGTTGATTGGAACTGAATCATGCTTCTGCCTTCCTAGAATGCCCATCTCCAGCCGTTTTTGCAGCCAAGTTAAGAATAATTGGAACAACTTTTTCCTCAGCCTTGCACCAAAAGTGAAATGCCTATGACCTTTACCCTGGCAGTAAATGTGGGACACGTGGTCAGCCCTAAATCTAACATAGGGCTATTTTTAATAGCTCAGCCCATGAATAATTCAAGGGGAGGAAGTGGAGTGCACGAGAATAATGCGGTCCCACCCTTCCCCTCTGGAAACTGTGACCTCTGAGATGCCCTTCTGCTGACGAGATCTAATTTTGACAACATGACAAAATGGCGCGGTTCATTTGTAATCAATTGTAAAGCGTACAAGATAACCCCAAACCAGCCGTGCCCTTTAGCTCACAGCTGGCTTCCATTGTGCGAAGAATGACTCGCAAAGAAAAACCTTAAAATGCTTAATCAAATGCATTACCATAATGACAGAAACAAATTATGCAATAAAATAAAAAAATCTATGACTACAGTATTCGCCCAGCATGCAAGCCAGTGTTTTGAGCCACAGATAAAAATGGAACTCATTTCAAATCGGTAAAAGGGCCACATTATAATAAACTTGACAAAATGGCTATCAGCAGGATGTTTCTTATTTATTTTTAATTTATTTATTTTATTTAATGCAAATTTATATAGCGCGAACATTACCCGAAGGTGTCAAAGCGCTTTACAAAACAACCAGTTGCGTTACATAAGACTTTGGATAACACGAGTTACATAAGAGATACAAACAGAAACTAGAAGTAAACCTCTTCTAAAATGAAAACGGGCACTGTGGTGAAACAAAGTACAGTGCCCTTCTTTGTTAAAACATTTGAACATTCATCAGGTAATTCATTATGCCCACAAACATCAAAAACGCTCTACACACACTAACCTGCCATTCAGCATAAGTGCCGGTGCCCAAAGCTCTGCTCCGAAACATACAGGCTATGAACTAAAAACACCCGGGGCTACGAGAAAAGAGCACAGCACCCGTCTACATACAAAGTATGTGCGTGGCGGCCCGTGGTGTATACATGGAAGAATACATTCTGTGGGCCAGCTACGAGTGTTGGTGACCGTAGAGCTTGCGAGAAGCAGGAAGGTGGAAACAACAAGTTGGCCTGGAGCGGAGAACAGCCTAAAAGACGCGGGAGGGCGGGAGCGTGACGCCGAGAGCGTGCACGTTGGCGTTCCCTGCGGCTCGTGCCAGTGAGGCGCCTGCAAAGCGCGTCTTAGAAGCGTGTTCACAGACCAGTGTCAGCTCGTGCACTGGTCTGTACCACTTGGGGAGGCAATACAGTGACAATAAGGCTCGCTAGCAGCAGCGCTTTGCGCTGCACCACCAGGCAAGCCCTAAAGAAAAGCGAGGGTAGTGATGAGCAACACACTCACAAAGGAAGGAGGAATCCAAGAGTGTCCACAACAATGGGAATTCCACGGGGGCCACGAGAGCTTCCTCGGAGGCTTCTGCACAGGAGGGGTAGAAATGCTACCAGGAGCTGGAGGGAAGGTGAGCGCCGGGGAATTAGCGCTTCCTCTGTAATTGGTAGATTTCAGAAAGGGAGACCGGAAATAGCACGACCACGTACTATAGTAGTGTGACAGAAAACAGGAATCCAACGTTAAGGCTCAAATGAAAGCAAGATCAGGGATCCTAATTAGCAAGTGAGCTGGACTACAGCAGAAAAAAAGAAAGCCAAGCACAGGAGATTGGTAGCATCTGACTATATCTTCACCATCAGCTGACCCTTCCTAGAGCAGCATGGGAGAGTGCACAATCGCCTACTTCCTCTAAGCCTTATGGGAGATCTAGTCCATCAGTTACGCATACTGCCCGATTCCTAACAGGGGAGCTGCATGTCACCAGCTCCCCTTGTCAAAAAGCAATGCCGGCTCCCGCAGGAGGCGGGGAGCTGGCAGGGACCGCAGGGGCATTGTGGCTCCCCCACCAAAGAAGAGCCAGGCCCCGGGGGCTGGGGTCCCCGGGGCCAGAAGTGGACAAGGGAAGGGGGACTATGCGGCCCCCCTTCCTAATGATTATTAAAAACATTCAAGAATTGGGCATGCCCCGGGGGGATGGGGTCCTCGGGGCAAATATAAATTAACCTCTCCGCTGCTCATGACGAGCTCAGCTCGTCATGCAGTACACTGGTCGTGTGCTTATGACGAGCTGAGCTCGTCATGAACAATGGGGATCCTGCATATGCAGCACAGGAGGGGAAAACCTCTAGCAGCCAAGGTGTTAATGGAAGTGGACCTTTTTTTTTTTAGAAAAGTTTTGAGTGGCAATCCTAATGCGGCGCTCAGCACGGCCCCCTAGTGTGAACGCGTGGGATGCGCGACTCTCAGCGCGACCCCCTAGTGTGAATGCGCCTGGTGCATTGCTCTCAGTGCAGCCCCCTAGTGTGAACGCGCTGGGTGAGTGGCTCTCAGCACCACACCCGACTACTTCACAGGTCTTTAAAAGACCATTTACCTGTTATTGAGGCTTGGTTGTGTTTTCACCCCTTCTTAGAGCCTCAGCATCTCTACTCTGCCTATGACTGGAAGAATTAGCCAACCCCCGAAATTTTTATCAGCCTCCCCCGAAATGTGGCTCTAGTTGCGCCCCTGACTGGCATAGGCCAGCTCTGCCGACTCCGCTTATGCTTACAGAATTCCGTAGATTCTATCCGTCGTATGTCAATGATCCAGCTGTGGGGCTAGGAATATCTTGCAGACAGGATCCTGGTCCTTTTTTTACTGTTGCTGCACGGACCCAGCAGCTCGCTTTAGGGGATCCAGTGGAAGAGACTCCGGGATCCAAAAGTCAGAATTCCTTGATCCAGAGATCAATGACCTGGGAGGGTATCCACTGAATGAGAATGCAGTATACCACAATGAGAATTCCAAGCACCTGGATTCGTTTTCCAGACATCCATGCATTATTCCCGCTAGCCAGTGGCCCAGATTTTAGTGGGCGGGAACCCAGGGTACTAAAGTAAAGGCTTTGGGGATCCGGCGCGGTGTCTACACATGCTCCGCGTGTAGCGTCGGCTCTCCCAAGGCTTGGTTTGCAATCCTGACGCTCCGCCGGGATTGACACAGGTTGGCAGCCAATTAGAACCAAGCTCTTGCTTGGGGGTTAGGCTTTGCCAACATATGTACTTATCCAATCACTCCGCCAATCCCCAAGCACTTATACATTCACCATACACTCTCCTTGCAGTACGCTAATCACCCAGTCCATACCCATGTACTCATAGAATGACCCAGACAAAGTTACATAACCGAGGTCTTCCCCGCTGCCAGAGGTAAAATGGTTGCATGTGCAGTCAACAGCACAATGTAATGTGGTAGGGCCCAGGGCCATCATGCATACATAATGATCACACGGACAAAGTTAGATAGATAGTGAAACTGGCTATGGGCAGCTGCGCCCGGCCCCTTTTTATTAACAGGGTCACATGTCCGATGATGCCTGTGCTGGATGCGTGTGCGGTGAGTGTAAGCCAGCCCTCAGGGAATGGTTGGTGCTGGCAACAACTAAAACAGTGATCTTCGGATCACACACAGAGATTCAATCATAAAGGGTTATTTGACTTGTGGTGCACTAAGGTAGGGGCAACAGATCTTAAATCACACACAAAAGATTGTATCGTAAAGGGACCATGACTTGTGGTGCACTGAGGTAGGGGTACCAGAGATGAGCGTGCTCATGTGAAAAAATTGTTAATGTCCCTTCGGGATATTCCTGCTGCCTGAGGTGACATTGTTTCGTCCGGTGTCTACAGCAAGAAAGTCAATCATAAAGGGTCCATGAGTTGTGATGCACAGAGTTAGTGGCACCTGAAGAGCTCAGCGTGTGAGCAGCCAGTGATGATGTGTCATCTGGGCGGGCTGCACTGGATGCAATGCCTGTTGCCTTCTGGACTCTGCAATTAATAAATGTGTAGGCCGGAGGCAGTGGTCAGCAAGGGTACACAGCCACATGGCGTTGACTTGAGCTGCGCAGAATTAGTGGCACCTGAAGCACTCAGCTTGTGCGCAGGCAGCGACCCTGCAATTAATGAATTAAGACTGAATTTGAATTGTGAGGCCTGCTGACCGCAGTGTAGGCGTATTGAATAAAAGATGAAATAAATATGGAATACATTGTCAAAATATTCGATCTTCTGAGTACAATCTTGTTGTACGATATTCTGATGCTGGAATCTGTACTGGTCGTTTGTCATATCGTCCACCTTTTCCAGTGGGGAAGATCTGTGGAAAACAATGAGCTTCCAAACTTCTTTCCCAAACACTCATGGGAGTTCCCTTTACTTTCTTCTTTTTGAATAATTTAATAGTATTTCCAATCACTTCCTTTGAATGTAAAGGATGTACAATATAATGTTCATACATTTCTTCACTTTTGGAGATGTCCACTTTTTCAATTTGGCCACTTGAAATTTCGCTATCATCAACTCAATTGATTTCTTCTTCATCCACATACACATTTTTGTACTAAACGTTGTTTTTTTGTGGGATATAACGTAGTCTTTTGCACTTTGGTGGCATCTGCTAATTCTTGCCATATTTTTCGACTCTTCGTAGGAATCACCATTAACTAGAATAACTACAGGTTTAGTTTCCTCTTTCTCTACAGCAATAGTTTCAAGATTTTTTTTAATCTAAAGGTAAATATACAAATCTTCCTTTTTAGCCTCTTTGTAAATCTGATGGAGGCAGCTTACCTGTTTTAGGCTCCATACGAACAATAGCCTGAAACAGGGCTCTTTTGCCTAATGAATTTTGCCTCAATAAGGCCACATGGCGGTGACTTGTGGTGCACTGAGTTAGTGGCACCTGAAGCACTCAGAGCGTGTTCAGCCAGTGAGGATGCGTGGTCCGAGCGGGCCACACTGGTAGCAATGTCTTTTGCCTACTGCACTGCGTCATCTACAATCACAACTTCATCTGAATTGTGAGCCTTGCTGACCGCAGTGTAGGCCGGAGGCAGCGGTTAGCAAAGGCCCACAGCCACGTGGCGTTGACTTGAGTTGCACAGAATTAGTGGCACCTGAAGCACCGTGCAGGCAGGCCACAGTGGATGCATTGTTTGTTGCCTACTGGACTCTTAAATTAATAAATCGAGATTGAATTCGAATTGTGAGCCCTTCTTACTGCAGTGTAGGCGTATGGAACAAAATATGAAATTTGTATGGAATACATTGTCAAAATATGTAGGTTTCAGGGACGTTATAGTTAGTTGTTTATTGGACTCTGAAATTAATGAATCAAGACTGAATTTGAATTGCGAGCCCTGCTGACCGCAGTGTAGGCCGGAGGCAGCGGTCAGGAAGGACCAACAGCATATGTCCGGCCCTCGAGATGATGTCCTTGATGCTCCTGAAGTGCTGGAACCAGCTCCCTGGTCACCTTGTTGCATATTTTGTTGTGCACGTCGCATCTGCTCCCGTGCAAAATGTCTGGGGTGGATTAACTGGAGGTGCTTGTACATGCTCGACGTGCCACAAGAGTATTTTTTGTCACTACCTCTAGACAAAATCCGTGGACAGAGACTACAACTGACCTTCCTTGCGTTGACTCTCTTTTCACCATCTTGGATGGTGAAAAATTTCCACACGATGGATTCTGGTCTGTTTTTGGGAGGTGATTCTTCTATCTCTTCTTCATCAGAAGTATGTTCTTGCTGGAGATTGGAAGAAGCCATTTACAAATCTTTCCATAAAACACCCAAAAAATGTACAGACTAGCTGCACTTACACAACAGGTGTCTCTCCTGTGAAGCTGCAGAGAGAATGACTAAATGGTTGGGGTCCTTCAACTGTTAGAATGGGAAACCTTATGAACAAATCAAATGCTCTCTTTTAAAGTCAGATGGGAGTCAGCCCTGTGGACCGCAGTGTAGGCAAAAGGCAGCGGTCAGCAAGGGCCAACAGCCACATGGCGCTTACTTGAGCTACACAGAGTTAGTGTCACCTGAAGCACTCAACGTGTGCGCAGCCAGCAATGATGTGTGGTCCGGGCGGGCCGCACTGGCAGCAATGTCTGTTGCCTACTGGACTGTGTCTTCTGCAATCGCGACTTGATCTGAATTGTGAGCCCTGCTGTCCGCAGTGTAGGCTGGAGGCAGCGGTCAACAAGGGCCCACAGCCACGTGACGTTGAGTTGTGCTGTACAGTTAGTGGCACCAGAAGCACTCATCGAATGTGCGCAGCCCGCGTTGATACCTGGTCCGGGCGGGCTGCACTGAGAGCAATGTGTTTTGACTAATGAATTCTGCCTTAATAAGGATACGTGGTAGTGATTTGTGGTGCACCGAGTTAGTAGCACCTGAAGCACTCAGCTTGTGCACAGTCAGCGATGATGCGTGGTCCGGGAGGGCCGCACTGGTAGCAATGTCTGTTGCCTACTGGACTGCGTCATCTGCAATCACGACTCAATCTGAATTGTGAGCCCTGCTGTCCGCAGTGTAGGCCAGAGGCTTCGGTCAGCTAGGGTCCACAGTCATGTGGCGTTGAGTTGAGCAGCACAGTTAGTGGCAGCAGAAGCATTCAGCGAGTGCAGAGCCTGCGATGATGCATGCTCCGGGTCTGCCGCACTGGGAGTAATGTCTGTTGCCTACTGGACTTCATCACCTGCAATCTCAACTTGATCTGAATTGTTAGCTCTGCTGTCCGCAATGTACATCAAAGGTAGTAGTCTGTACAGACATAACTCTGTGGTGGTGTACCGCTGGGTTCGCAGAGGGCCTGTGTTGAGGAGGTTTGAGGACCGCCGCTCTGGCAAATGCATGGGCCTTCCCAGAAGTGAACCACGCCCAGAGCCCCGGCCTATTTATTCACACTCCTACGCTGGAGTGCCGTACTTTGGACCAGCCTACTCCGCTTCCGCTTACAGGGGGGGACGACACAGCTACATGACCTGAGATCTTCCCCACTGCCTGAGGTAACATGGTTGCGTCCACTGTCCACAACACTACAAGCACCAGCAGTTTATGTACACATGGAGAGGTCTGTGCTCAGCATAGTGAGGTCTGTCCAGCACATCACCGCAACACTTGGCATTGTGTGCATTGTTATAGATGGTTGAATTGCCTTCTTCACAGATACTTGGTTGCCATCGTCTCCCAACGTTCAGTTATTGTGTGGCCGAGGGGCCATGCATTTTGGGAAGGTCCACTGTCTTATTCTGCACTGCCTCGGTGGTAGTAGGGGAGTTCCAGGGTGGGAGGTCCTGGGAGTGGTGGCGGTGGGTGTTGTGGCCTTCTTGGGTGCCGGAGCTGCATGATCAGTAGCTCTATGGCATCTGTTGGTCTTCAGATGTGGCTCTGGTCTGGGCTCCCTTTTATACTGTAGGTAGTCGTCCTGCTTTACACCAGTAAAAGGCAGATGTTAAATTCTTACTGCTAATGCAGCTTATCGCCTGTTTTTAGATCGCATCACAGATTTGGCTGGTCGTTGAAAATATCAGGAAGTGGTGTTTTCGTGTTTTTTTGCATATCATTAGCGTTAGTTGTCGCTGTCATTTGTGTCGATGTTTTTTGCAGAAGCTATCGCTGGAAAACTGGCTATATCAGCAGTTTTCACCAGGTTGAGAATGGGATGATAATTCTTTCGCTGCGCTAAAGTGATGATAACTCAGCGATAAGTCCTTGAGAATACACCCCATCATTTTTTTTTTCGTCTGGATTCGTGCACCCAGCTGCTTTTAAGAAAGAATAGTAATAAAATAATTTTTTGAGCCTGGGGTTTTTGTGGGATCCCCTGAGCAGGCCTAGGGGGTCAGGGCGTTTGTACCCTGCCCCCTTTTCTTGTTTTTTCATCTTTTTTCTTGTGATTTGCATGTAGCTACAACGAAGTCCTAATAAACACAAGGGATCGTTTTAGAGTCACCCTATAACCCAACATTGGGGACTTATCGCCGAGTTAGCGGCACTGTAGCACAGCAACAGTGTCAAAAGAGTTATCACCCCATTCTCAAGTTGGTGCACACTGCCACATTGCCCACAGGCTGACGATACCAACACAGTGGACAATCAACATCCTTACACAGACAAAGCTGCTGGTTGTGCTGCACCTGTTGGCCACTGGTACCTTCCAACTAACAACTGCAAGAGTCAGAGGAGTCTCACAGCCAGCCCTATTAAACTTCCTCAAATGTCTTGGATGCATTTCTACAAAAGCAAAGTAGGGCCCCTGTATCCGCACCACCCGCTCAGCCCAATTCGTAGCATTCCTGCACAACCAAAATTGTTACTAACATAAAAACCATTGAAATTCACAAAAAACTAATGATAAAGATAAGTTGTAGTTAGGCAAACTTTTTTTAAGTTTGATATACAAACCCAATTTAAACTACACAATCATTAGAAATTGTAGTTAAGGTTATCTCTTAAATGTATGCTTTCTGCAACACCTACACACATTTATATCTTATTTGTGCCAAACACATCTTAAACTACACAACCATAACAAATTCAAAAGTTATACTTATCTGGTGAATTTAGCATTTAAGCATTACTTTCATATAACTATAAGTCCTACTTAAAGCTCACATTTATAAAAAAAAAATTTATAATTGTTATTAATCATTTTAACAGCGCACATGACATACAGCATTGGATTGTACATTGTAGTAGACTGTGCATAACATAACAAACATCAACTAAACCCCCTCCTGTAAGGAAATATATTAGCGATCAGGCATGTTATTATGGCTGAAAAACGATTAACTTCACTGCACCACGATAATTCTTCCACCCACTAAACTTATCCATGAACATGAGCTCGGATCCATTCATTCCGACAAAATGAGCACCAGGGGAGTTCTGCTTTCACAGGCTCTTCGGTTGTCACGGACGCACCCGCCCGCCCGACAACTTCTTTTTTAACGAACCCACGTCACCTTTTACCCGCACTCTGGGTTGGAATTATCACCGGACCATCGACACCGTCACCACGCCTCCTAAGCCCTGAAGAGTCACAGGCACTGACCTGTTGACGAAACACGTGTCGGCTGGCGTTGTTTTTCCTATGAACATCATTTCATATAAAAAAACCTTTAAAGAAAGCCACCGGTGTAGACAACATTTACTACCAATTGCTGTACTAACTGTTGATATTTATATGTGTGCCCAGGTTTCTGTTTATTCGTGCTGAGGGATGGGCTTCTAGCTCCTCACTCATTTAGGGGTTTTGGGTCTTCCCCTGTCCTGGAGGCACCACACATTCACAGATATCCATCACATAGTCATCTCTACCAGCTACCTGCCTAAGCGCCACTTACCTGCTATCCCAAACCCTGCACAGTAGCTTTTGTTGACGACAGTATTGGACACCCTATTACCAGCAATTAACTCCTCACTCAAGTTTACTTTGGGCTATTAAGGATTCTCTCAAAGGAGCCCAAATATCCTTGGGGCGAGAGGACAACGGCAGTTCTTCTGCATATAGCTACAGCTGTTCACGACAATAAATCATGTCCTGAATCCAGTTAGCAGTACTTGGACAGTTCAAACTATCCCATGTGAATAGTGCCCTCCTCTGCGCCA
Source organism: Lissotriton vulgaris (assembly GCF_964263255.1). NCBI lineage: Eukaryota > Metazoa > Chordata > Amphibia > Caudata > Salamandridae > Lissotriton > Lissotriton vulgaris. Next base: position 1,511,574,111 of record NC_141689.1, read on the forward strand.
TTAACAATGCCACCCGTACAAAACGGCCCACTAGAGCTTAAAACCTGGCACATACCCCAGTAAACATCCCAGAGGCGTACACTCCACCATTTGCCCAGTCATTGTATAAATAAGAGAGACAACTCCTTCCCAATATTGATGCACACGCCTACATCTCCATGCAAGGTGAAGGAAATCGGCATCCCCTTGCCCACACCGTTAGCAGCTGTCTGTATCCCTGAGCCCCATCCTGTGCAGCTTCTTGGGAGTATGATATACCTGGTGCAAGAACTTTAAATGAATGATACGCAGGTTACTATTAGACGAAAATCTCCCCGTCAACAGCCATTTTTGCTCCCACATATCCTTCGAAATCCGGGGCTCTTGTATAGTATTCCAGCACTCCAGACTTTTGCCCTCCCAATATACTGTCTCATCCTGCACTGCTTTATATAATCTAGTCAGCAGTTTTTTCTTTGACGTAGCTACTATGACCAATTGAGCGCCTTCAACGCTAACGGCTCGTCTGGGAAGCTAGTGTAGTGATCACGCACCGCCCTACGCAGCCTGTAGCAGGTATACTAAAAAAGTGGTGTGGAACTTTGTATGCGTCAGACCCGCCTCCTTAAGAGCCGCAACCGGGCCGCGCTCTCCAGCCACATAAAAGGCGGCATGTCCAGCATTAGGTAACTCAGGAGCATAAAGGGACAACCTATTGGATCGCCTCCCGATTTCCTTCCAGGCCAATATGGTTGTATCAATCGCATTTATTTCCACCTTGGGCGTCTGTTGGTATGTGTGATGATACTGCTCAACGGTACTGGATGCGCATCCCCCTCCTCCACAGCCACATGCGGAATAAACTTGTGTGGCTTGAACCAGAAGTATGCATGCTGAGCCTGCCCACACAAGTAGTATACATAAAAATCGGGAGCACTGAACCCCCCCTGCGCGGAGGGCAATGTCAGAGTGGACCAACTTATTCTCGGTGGCTTCATCCCCCACACCAGGCGTAATAATTGGGACTGTACTGTTTAAAAAAATCCTTAGTCACAGGCACAGGTATATTACAAAACAAGTAAAGGAACTTGGGGAGGATAGTCATTTTTATCACCGCTATGCAGTCCGCTAAGGAGAGCGGCAGGCCAACCCAACGATCAACTTGTTCTACCAGCTCAGTGTACGCCCGTCCGTAAGTTTCTCTGATTACAAGTTCAGGGTCGCAGTGTACCCACACACCAAGATATTTTACTGGATCTTTCGCCACACCAAAGGATACTCGCCTTGAGGTGCCACCGTAGCAGGCGTAAGAGGAATGAGAACCGATTTCTTCCAATTGATTTGCAATCCGGAGAATAGACCAAATTTTATATATTCTCTAATAACCAGGGAAAGGTAGGTCTGCGGCTCCCGAACAGTTAGGACCATATTGTCCGTATATAAGGAGATTCCAACTGGTCGGTTGTTAAAATTTAAACCGGCTGCTCTATGAGCCTGCCCAATCTTGCAAGCCATGGGCTCCAAAACAATAGCAAAAAGGAAAGGCGACAGGGGGCATCCCTGCTGCGTTCCCCGTGTAATATCGAACGGTTCTGATGTGATCCCACACAATCTAACCCTTGCAGAAGCATTTGTGTATAGTACTTGTATCCAACGCACAAAGACAGGAGGGAAACCCATGCGATTAAGGATATAGAGCATATATTTCTATTCTATGGAATCGAATGCTTTGGCCGCGTCTAACAACACAGCCACAGCGGGCAACTCCAGATTGAGTACGTGGAGCATGGCAAAAATTGTTCGCAGATTCAAGGATGTAGAGCGATCTGGAATGAATCCAGACTGATCTGGCAGTACCAGAAGTGGCATCAATGGCTGAGGTTTTGTGGCTAGAAGCTTCGCCAAAATCTTTGCATCAATATTGATCAAGGATAAAGGGCGATAAGCCTCGCACTGTGTTGCCGGCTTATCGTTTTTTAGCAATGTGATAATTAAGGCCTGTCTCAGGGATGGTGGAAGGTAGCCCACGTCATGTGCTTCTGCATACATCGCCAAAAGATGAGGCACCAGAAGGCCCACGTACTGCTTATAAAACTCAGCCGTCAGCCCATCAGGCCCTGGAGCCTTTTTATTGGGCAAAGACAGAATGGCCTCCCTGACATCCTCCTCACCCACGGGGAGACTAAGGTACTTCCTATGTACGTCGGACAACCAAGCACAGGCTGTATCTTCCAGATATTCGTTCATCGCCGCTTCAGGCATCCCACCCATGAGGTATATATACCCTCATAGAACGCATAAAAACTGCTCAACAATGCCATTCTGAGAGTAATGAGCATCCCCAGCATCATCAACTATATAGTCAATCGTAGGATTATCAACTCTATCCCGCAATCTGCAAGCCAGAACTCTACCTGGCCTACCCCCCTCACCATAAGCTCTGGCTACATGTCATTTAGAGAGGTATTTTATTTCTGTAGAGGCAAGCAAATTGTATTCCTCCACATATTCATTTAGGCGGGCCAGTGTTTTGGAAGAAGGTGTGGTTGCATATTCGGATTCCAGAGCTTATATTTGTTCTTCTAAACGCAGCAATTGTCCCCTCAAATCCCTCAATAGACCCGCAGCGGTACTTATACACTCCCCCATATTGTTACCTTGAAGGCTTCCCACAAGGTTGTGGGGCTATCGACTGTGCCCGTGTTCAAGTCAAAATATTGGATGATAGCTTTCTTTATTGACTCAGCATACACCGGGTCTAGTAGGGAATCTGCACGAAAACGCCAGGTAAAGGGTCTATGTAAGCTATGGGGCACCGCAACTGTAAGAAGAACCAGATTATGATCTGACAGGGTTCGTGGTAATGTATGAATGGTTTCCACCCAAGCGTTAGCCTCCCTATTCAGTATCCATTCATCTAAGCGAGACCAGCTATTAAAAGCAGGGGTAATGTGCGTACCCTCCCGAACCCCTTCATTTCGCAGCCGCCAAGCATCAACCAGGCACATCTCTTCCATAAATTCCCACACACACTGAGCCACACGGACCGTACGCACCCCAGGAGGGTTGTAATTATCCATCTGTGGGTTGAGATGTGTGTTAAGGTCCCCCCCGCATAAGAGTGCAGTCTCCGGCCAGGTACACAATATATTGAACAGCTGCAAAAACGATGTAGTATCATCCACTACCGGACCGTAGATATTCACAACTGTCACCAACACACCCCCTAATTTCCCATGAACCATAGCCCAACGGCCCTCGGCATCAGTACAGGACTAGATAGGTTTGAACGGGACCCCTCGTTTAATAAGAATAAGGACCCCCTAGCATAAGAAGAATAGGTGGTGGCCAGTCGATATGATGCCCACCTCCCGCCACCGAACCTTCCGTGTTTTTGCACAGGTGGGTCTCCTATAAGAGTGCAATTTGAACCGTATGTCTATTTAATAGGACCAAAAGCTGCCTTGTCTTCTTGGGCGTATTTAATCCACGAACATTCCAAGTGATGCAAGTATAGCATTCACCCAACATTCATAACCAGTGAAAAATATGAATACAGCAAAGCAAGCAAAGTACAGATATATGTAGGAAGCCCATATCTGCCTGTCGTTATAGAGCCAATCACTTGTCCAGGATACAGGAAGAGAAAAAACAATCCCCCCACCCCCACCCACTTCGGCATCCCAATTAGCCAAAGACAAAGTCCTCCCCCCCATCCCAACAACAACAAATCCATACATCTCATTTGGTGGGTACTGCCCATCGGGGGACATAGCGGCTAAACCCACTCCCAGTTCTCAGAGGGAGGGGACCGCCGATCAGGAGGTATATCAGCCCACCACTTACCCATCCTCAGAAAATCAATCATAGCGGTAAAGGAGCCATCATTTGAGTGGTTACACCCTCCCGCAGCAGGCAATCAAAATGTGAACATCCACCCAAAGTCCCACCATGGCAAGGTCATAAAACGGTTGTGACTGCCAACTTAGGCACTAGGTTATATCCAACTTAAGAAAGAAAAATAGTTAGTGTCGTTCACAATGGAGACGTCACCCCACCAAACCAACGGAGCCACCAATTTGTAGAAAACAACAACAGGGCCCATGTCCTCCTCACAGTTCACTCATCAACGTCAGACGTGGGAGTTGACGATTTGCGGCGCTTTTGTAGGGATCTAGCTTGTTCCATCGCCTGCTTGGGACTTGTAAAAAGGATGCCACTAGCTGCTTCCCCAATGCGCAGCCTCGCTGGATAAAGCATTGCATACGGAATCTGTTCTTTGAGAAGCACCTTCTTGACATTCTGAAATTCCTTCTGGGCTGCCTTAAGCTGTGCTGTAAAATCCGGGTAAAACGAGAGGGTATTGTTCTGGTACATGATTGTCCCCTTCTGGCGAGTGATGCGCAAGACAGTTTCACAGTCTCTAAAATTGAGTAACCGAGCAATTATGGGGCACGGTGTAGCTCCTGGAGGAGGCCGTGCCGCCAAGGAGCGATGAGCCCACTCAACAGCGAACATAGGCGACAATTCATCCGCGCCACATACCTCAAGCAGCATTGCCTCCTTGTAATCTTCAAGGCGGCCCACATTTGTTGATTTTGGCAGACCCAAAACTCGAATATTATTGAGCCTCAATCTCGCCTCAATGTCCTCATTCTTCACTTGTATGACAGCGAGGATTTTCGAGATATCTGCAGTCTTCGTCGATACCTGTTGCAGCCCATCTTCTATGTCCGCTATTCTCTGTTCAGCTTCCCCAATGCGTACTGCTTGCCTGTCAAGTTTAGCCGAAAAGTGATCCATTCCCCCATTGAGGGCTTCTATCTTACCGTCAATAGCTTGAACACTGGCGTGAATGGCCGCTAGCGATTTGTCTAGTGTCGAGGGTCCCTGGGAGGCCGATTCCAGCCCCGAGTCAGAAGCCGAGTTTTGAGTAGGTTTGCCCCCTTTACGCAGCACAAAAGTGAGGCGTGATTGATTCTTCTCCAGTTTTCCCATTGTGGCTTCACCCTGCAACAAACGGTAAGATCCAAACCACAAGGACTGCCCCTCGTTGTAGGTATTCTAGTCTCTTGCAGTGACTGGTCAGTGTGAGCAATGAGGTAACCCGGCTGGCCCCAATCACCAATTAACACAGAATCAGTTGTCAGTAGCAGGGAAAGTTCAGTAGGATACCGGGAGTGAGAGATGCACCTGCTGCACACTACTGAAGCAGGCCAGAAGGATGGGAGCTCGCACAGACACCAGAGTAATCCAGCAATCAAAGGCGCCCTGTGGCCCAGCACAGTGCACTCGCCAGCAGTATGAATCCACAACCACAGTCCAAATGTCTGCAGAAACATCCAGTAAGTAGGCCATCAAAGAGCACAGCAAGAAGGATCCCGCACCCAGGAACCAGCGCTGCCTCACTACAGCCGCATGCAAGTCCCCGCGCAACTGACCACTTCACATCCCCCAGAAGGACCGAATCAGGGCAGCACCATCTTCCGCTGCATAGCATTCAGGTCCCAGAGGGCTCCAACAAGGTAAAGTTGAGCGCTGCAGCATTATAGGTATGTGCCCCCAGGGTAGAAATATAGATGGTGGCTGGGGGGGCTAATCGTCATCGCGCCCCAGCAGCGAGCAGCCGCTCCGACGCAGCCGCCCCCCGCAAGGCCTGTGCGTGACCTAGTCCGCCAGCCCCCGCCAGCCGCAAGCGTGTCACTGAGACCCAGAACAGCCGGCGGATCCCCGGCCGGCGCACACCAGAGTCTGCAGCCCTCCAATAAGCCACTTATCTGTGGTCGCGGCACTGTTGCAGTCCACAGAAACTCCGCTGTGCCCCGAGTGAGCCTCCACCTCTCCAAATCGCCGCCAAGGACAGTAAGGGACCACAGCGCGCTGAACCAGGAGAGTCACGCCACCATTACACCTGCGCTGCAGACCCGCTTCTCTGGATGTCTACCGCCCCTCCAGGCCCTCGCTGCGGTCAAAATCCACATCAGCCGACCAGTGTCTGCAACAGCTACACAGTTCCAGCTGTGAAAACCATGGATGGCACAGTGAAGGCAGGATAAATTAAGGATATTTATCGGCGGCAAGCAGAGCAACACTATAGTGTGGCCATTTTGCCGATCGCCAGGACACGCCCCTATAGCTCACATTTATAATTATGCACCACTTTTAAGTTAATATCACTTGCACACCTCCATACACAGTCTTGTCACATCACTCGCCACACTACATTAACTATAAATCACCACTGTGCCATGCACCGTGTTCTGGCAAATAATTTAATTTCAGATGTCATGAGTTTTTTAATTTATGCAATGATTTCACATTCTTTAACTTATGAAATATCCAAGTATATAGCTAATGCATGAAGACCCAACTCTATGTAACTCAGACTATAACATTTTAGCAAAAAGTATATCTGAATGAATTCTTTATTACTCTTCATTATCAATTCATATTAATAATCTATTTCAGGTCTTCAAACACTTATTTTACTGCAGAAGCAATTGATTTGTTCCATAAATTAAACATTTTGGCAGTCATTATTGTAGGAAGCTGACTCTCTATATACTATTCCAAAATGAGGTATAGTGTGTAAAGAGTCGAGTGGAACCCCAAAGGTAGCAGAGGTGAAAGTAGATAGCACCTTACTCTATTTGTGGTAGTGTGGGCGAGCAGTAAGGCTTTATCAGAGGGTTGTGTTAAGCATATGTTGTACACACTCAGGCAGCAAATGATGTCACACACTCAAAGACAAAACTCATACCAACTTGTTTGTATACAAATATTATTTAGGTATATTTATTTTCTTAGAACCAAGCATGCCTGGTACAGGGAAGTGAAAATGGTACTTTTCAAGGCAAATTAAACAATACATGCAAGCTGAATGAAAATGAGTTTGTGACAAGTTTGTAATTACTTTGAATACAGTTGAAATTACTGTTAGATTACTTTTGATTACTTTGCAGATTACTTTATGGATTACTTTTTCTACTGTGATATGCCTAGATATCACACTGGGACATTTCCTAGAGAAAATGTAAGTAAAGCAGTTTTCAGATATTTGCAGTTTTTCAAGTTCTCATACAACCAACCAACTCCACACAACAATTTTCAAGAAAGGCAGTCAATGCAATCCTATGGAAGGAAATTGAGTTTTCGGTTTGAAGGTGAGTACAAGTTTGTAGGAGTTAGTATTCTGGGGTTAGAACAAGGGTTCCCCCAGGGTCAAGGATGCACTCTTGAAACACCTTCAGCGGTACTAGGGAGGCTGGGTGCAGAGTGCCGAGGCCCAATGTTATCCAATGGGGGATAAGGGGCCTCTGGTTGTTGGCTGCTCACGGGCAGGCCACAAGGTTGAGGGGCAATGCTCCTGGAGTTAGGCTCACAGTAAAGGAGTATCCGAGTTAGCACACTAGGTGCACCAGCAGCGGCGGCTGGGGGCTGTTTTGGCGTCGGGTGGTCGTTGTTTTTAATGGGAGTTGCAGATTTTTGATTTTGGCTGCAGGCTGGGTGTAGGAACACTTTCAGGAGAAACCAACAGCTGGGCAGGTAAGTTGGAGGGCTCAGGGACATAGGTGCGCCTCGGGTTCTCTTCTCCAGGGTGCAGGGTGGCTGGATGCAGGGGGGTCTTTTGAGGGCAGATTTCACCTTACCGGGCCACTCACGGTTGGGGGGAAGTCTCCGTGCAGAGGCTGCAGGCAATGTCAGAGAGTCCTGGAGGGGTCAACCCATGGTGGATTGGACTTTTGAGCACTAGGGTACCTCGCTGGGACAAGTGGGCCACTCGACCTCGGGCCGTAGGCGGCAGGTGCAGTGGTGGTTTCAGGTTCCTTTGTCCTCAGAAGGTCTGTCTGTCTTGGGAGTTTCTTTTGAACAGAGCTGCTGTACAAAGGAGATTCGGTCTTTGTTGAAGGTAGTCAGTCCTCCCAGGTTCCTGGAAGTTGCTGGCTGCAGGACAAGGTTACTTTTGGTGCAGGATCTCTGGAAACTGCAGATGAGCCGGTAGGGCTGGGGCCAAGTCAGCTCATCTCTGCAGTCTCCTGTACTTGGCGTCTTCTTTCGTAATTCTTCATAGGTTGCGGGAATCTATCAGCTTGATTCAGGGCTGCCCCCTAAATGCTGTATTTAGGGAAGTTTTAGGGGTCTCGAAGTCTGTAGCCAATGGGCTGCTGACCTTAGAGTGACTACACCCTTTGTGTGCTCACCCCACGTGGGGGAGTGGGCACAATCCCTGATCCTGATTGAAGAGTGCATGCAATCTGCAAGATGGCGGGCACTGAAGAGACGGCTTCACCTCGGTTCCCCCAAACTGGGTTGAAACGTGTGCACCAAGATTAAATATGCAGGTCTAAAGAACCTACATGTACACCTAATGGGTTGTCTAGAATAGTTACATTTCTCTGGCTCAGCTCAAGAACCAGTTCTAGGCCATATGCCACTCTTGTGGAAAGTGATTTACTCAGCTCCTGAGGAAGAAGCAGCAGGGAAAATGTGCCTCTGTTAATTAGCTGTCACATTGAATCATGGTTAGGATAGCCCAGGCCCAATAAACAAAGAAGGTAGCCCACACATCTGTAGCCAACACAGGAGTGGGCTACCCTTTGAAGTTTATTCGAAAAGTCCCTGGCAGTAATGTCGGTTAGGGGTGGAGGTGAGGCACAAAGACCTTTTGATGACACCATATTCGCTTGTCTCTGCATGCTGTGCAGGAGGATTAGGAGATGGTGGAGAGTTGATGTTGCACCTGGGATTGGCTAGGGGTGCCTGGCATTCAGAACTTTCCACCCTCATTAAAAACTTGCACGAGGGAGAGAAAGAGAGTTTGACATTGGAATTGAACTGCTGCAACACCATGGACAGCTCAGCCCTGATGGATTGAGGACTAGTAGGTCTCTCCAAGGCCCAGTTGGGTGGAGACTTGGAATTCACTGCCTCTCAGATGTCCAGTAAGACGAGCACGCATTTGTGGGGTCTATGGAGGGACAGCAGAGGAGAAGGCTTACGTAGGGAGCCAATGAAACCAACTTCCTGCAGAGTGCAACCCATTTCAGGTCAGTAGGAACCAAAGATCCATGAAATTGGCTCATCAGGGATCGAGTTATGCACACTTTGTCCTTTGGACCCCTGGTACAGAGCTTGTGAGGTTCTGCTGCTATTCCAAAACAATTCACCCGGGCAGAGCCAAGACCCCCGGGCGTTGCCGCATCATTTAGTATTTCAATGACCGCAGGGGGGAGGGTGTGTAGCACCAGCCCTACTGGCCCATCTGCCGTTTCCAGAGATCCTGCACCAAAGTCACCTTGTCCTGCAACCAGCGACCTCCAGAAACCTGGGAGGACTGACTCCCTTCAACAAAGAACGGATCTCCTGTGCACAGCAGCTCTGTTCAAAAGAAACGCCCACTACAGATGCTGAGCCTGCTGAGGACAAAGAAAACCAACGCCTGGAACCACCACTGCACCCATCGCCTACGCCCTATGGTTGGGTGGCTCACCGGGCCCAGCAAGGTCCCCCAGCGCTCAAGAGTCCATGTCCACCGTGGGTTGACCCCTCCAGGACTCCCTGACATCGCCTGCAGCCTCTGCATGGAGACCCCCCAACCGCAAGTAGCCCGGTAAGGTGAAATCCGACCTCAAAAGACACCCCTCCACTGAGAGCTCATGTCTCCTTGGGCCCCATCTCACGAGAACAAGAAAAAGAAGCAGCCCTGCTGAACCACCACAACATTAAATGGGGCCTGGGACCCCCATCCCCAGACCCCACCAACTCAAAAAGAAGGGAGCGGGTAAGGCCCAGCCACAGAGCGCTGTGCAATATTGTTATCTGCTAGTTGCATTCATGTCTTTTCCTTGTTGGTTTTGTTCCTTTCTCCACCTTTCTCCCTCGTGTATGTGCCCACGGATCGACGTGTGTGAATGAGATTTAGAATGTTGAGGGTGGTGAAGGTTGGGTGGAGGGCAGTTAATGCCATTCTAAGGAAAAAAAGAATGAAGTGACTGAATAAATAGTGTTCTTTCATAAGGCGTGTGTGGTCATTACAGGTCCAATTTGGTGACAAGCGCTGGATCACACCATGCCTGAATAGTGCTGGTAGGACATTCATTACTTACCTTCATGATCATTTTGCCTCAGGGTGTTCTGCCTTGATCCCTCCTCCTTCAGTGCTGCGCTGATGTAGACCATTCGTATTGCATCCAATCACAGCTGGAGCTTCCCTAATGCTTCTCTTCCCTCTACCTTGATTATTTGCCATGCCCACAACCGCTTTTTCTCTATCATTTTGCCTGTTTCATACTCCTGGGCAAGTTTGCCATGCACCACGTCCAGAGTCTGCCTTCCTGCATAGGGCTCATAATCTACAGTATTGCCTGACAGCACATATCCTGTGTTCTGCCATGCCCTTCTGGAAGGAGCTGAATTTCTCTTCTGCACTATTTGCCTGCTGGTTGCACTCTTCCAATGTGGGATTCTTTAAATCTTTCCTGCAATACCTGTGACCTTGTTGCCTATTGTATGGACACTATTGCCAACCACTGTTTTGTTTTGTTTTTGGATACTGTGGCCTGTATAAGTATGTACTATTCATTGTGATTCCGCAAACCTGCAACTGAGTGCAAACTGCCCTGTAACATGTCATTGACTAGCACTTCATTTGGTCCATGTATTGTTTTGTCCCAAAATATAGTATTAGCTGGAGTACTGGATGCAGTGGCATTGCCAGCAACATTTTTAGGAACTTCAGGGCCACCTATAAAAAAATGGAGTCATTGGATTACAAGTTTTGAAGTGCACTTAGTGGCAATTGATAGGGTGGAATATAGTGCACAACGCAAATAGACTTTATTATACAATTGTTTAGAAACAGAATGTGAACAACTGCTTGACAAAGTGACACCTATTAAAAAAACCTGATGAAATAGAGGTATTGGATCAATTGATCAAAGCAAAAAATAGAATGGAAGATCATTTGACATTACCCTCTGCATCATAATGGAGCAACATCATTTTTACACCAGAGGAAACCATTGAAGCCATGCTATATCCTTATGTATGCTAGCATCCACGTGCATACTCACCAATACTGATGAGATGATACAAAATCAAGTAGTCATGCGCACAATGTGTCGATGCACAAGAAAGATTATTGTGCAACAAGAATTCATAGCACCATATGTATATATTATTTCTGAGGTTGGTCTGGAAAGTATTCTGGGTGATTACGAAGACGTTTTCACTGAAAAATTGAGACGTTTAAACATTACATTAAACTCACGGAAATAGCTGTGCCTATTAAGCAGAAAGTATGAAATGTTTCACTTTCAGCATGCAAAGAGATTTACAAGGTGTTAACTTAAGGGCTTGAAGAAGGAATAATTGAGCCCATCTCCACATCCTCTTGGATATCGCCTGTTGTTCCCAGTGCTGGTTCCTCACACTGTTTTCCAGTGCTGGCTCTTCGCTCTGTCTCCCGGTGCTGTTCCTCACACTGTCTCCAAGGGCTGGCTCTTCACTCTGTCTCCCAGTGCTGGTTCATCACACTGTCTCCCAGTGCTGGCTTTTCACTCTGTCTCCCATGCTGTTCCTCACACGGTCTCTCAGTGCTGGTTCCACACACTGTCTCCCAGTGCTGACTCTTCACTCTGTCTCCCAGTGCTGGCTCTTCACTCTGTCTCCCAGTGCTGGTTCCTCACACTGTCACCCAGTGCTGGCTCTTCGCTCTGTCTCCCGGTGCTGTTCCTCACACTGTCTCCCAGTGCTGGCTCTTCGCTCTGTCTCCCAGTGCTGTTCCTCACACTGTCTTCCAGTGCTGGCTCTTCACTCTGTCTCCCAGTGCTGTTCCTCACACTGTCTGCCAGTGCTGGCTCTTCACTCTGTCTCCCAGTGCTGGTTCCTCACACTGTCTCCCAGTGCTGGCTCTTCACTCTGTCTCCCAGTGCTGGTTCCTCACACTGTCTCCCAGTGTTGGCTTTTCACTCTGTCTCCCATGCTGTTCCTCGCACGGTCTCCCAGTGCTGGTTCCACACACTGTCTCCCAGTGCTGGCTCTTCACTCTGTCTCCCAGTGCTGTTCCTCACTCTGTCTCCCAGTGCTGGCTCTTCACTCTGTCTCCCAGTGCTGGTTCATCACACTGTCTCCCAGTGCTGGCTTCTCACTCTGTCTCCCCTGCTGTTCCTTACACGGTCTCTCAGTGCTGGTTCCACACACTTTCTCCCAGTGCTGACTCTTCACTCTGTCTCCCAGTGCTGGCTCTTCACTCTGTCTCCCAGTGCTGTTCCTCACACTGTCTCCCAGTGCTGGTTCCTCACACTGTGTACCAGTGCTGGCTTTTCACTCTGTCTCCCATGCTGTTCCTCACACGGTCTCCCAGTGCTAGTTCCACACACTGTCTCCCAGTGCAGACTCTTCACTCTGTCTCCCAGTGCTGGTTCCACACACTGTCTCCCAGTGCTGCTGGCTCTTCACTCTGTCTCCCAGTGCTGGTTCCACACACTGTCTCCCAGTGCTGGCTCTTCACTCTGTCTCCCTTTGCTGGTTCCACACACTGTCTCCCAGTGCTAGCTCTTCACTCTGTCTCCCAGTGCTGGTTCCTCACACCGTGTCCCAGTGCTGGTTCCTAAAACTGTCTCCCAGTGCTGGCTTTTCACTCTGTCTCCCATGCTGTTCCTCACACGGTCTCCCAGTGCTGGTTCCACACACTGTCTCCCAGTGCTGGCTCTTCACTCAGTCTCCCAGTGCTGGCTCTTCACTCTGTCTCCCAGTGCTGTTCCTCACACTGTCTCCCAGTGCTGGCTCTTCACTCTGTCTCCCAGTGCTGGTTCCTCACACTGTCTCCCAGTGCTGGCTTTTCACTCTGCCTCCCATGCTGTTCCTCACACGGTCTCCCAGTGCTGGTTCCACACACTGTCTCACAGTGCTGGCTCTTCACTCTGTCTCCCAGTGCTGGCTCTTCACTCTGTCTCCCAGTGCTGGTTCCACACACTGTCTCCCAGGGCTGGCTCTTCACTCTGTCTCCCTTTGCTGGTTCCACACACTGTCTCCCAGTGCTGACTCTTCACTCTGTCTCCCAGTGCTGGCTCTTCACTCTGTCTCCCAGTGCTGTTCCTCACACGGTCTCCCAGTGCTAGTTCCACACACTGTCTTCCAGTGCAGACTCTTCACTCTGTCTCCCAGTGTTGGTTCCACACACTGTCTCCCAGTGCTGGCTCTTCACTCTGTCTCCCAGTGCTGGTTCCACACACTGTCTCCCAATGCTGGCTCTTCACTCTGTCTCCCAGTGCTGGTTCCACACACTGTCTCCCAGTGCTGGCTCTTCACTCTGTCTTCCAGTGCTGGTTCCACACACTGTCTCCCAGTGCTGGCTCTTCACTCTGTCTCCCAGTGCTGGCTCTTCACTCTGTCTCCCAGTGATGGCTCTTCACTCTGTGTCCCAGTGCTGGTTCCTCACACGGTCTCCCAGTGCTGGCTCTTCACTCTGTCTCCCAGTGCTGGTTCCACACACTGTGTCCCAGTGCTGGTTCCTCACACTGTGTCCCAGTGCTGGCTCTTCACTCTGTCTCCCAGTGCTGGTTCCACACACTGTGTCCCAGTGCTGGTTCCTCACACTGTGTCCCAGTGCTGGCTCTTCACTCTGTTTCCCAGTGCTGGTTCCACACACTGTCTCCCAATGCGGGCCCTTCACTCTGTCTCCCAGTGCTGGCTCTTCACTCTGTCTCCCAGTGCTGGCTCTTCACTCTGTCTCCCAGTGATGGCTCTTCACTCTGTGTCCCAGTGCTGGTTCCTCACACGGTCTCCCAGTGCTGGCTCTTCACTCTGTCTCCCAGTGCTGGCTCTTCACTCTGTCTCCCAGTGCTGTTCCTCACACTGTCTCCCAGTGCTGGCTCTTCACTCTGTCTCCCAGTGCTGGTTCCTCACACTGTGTACCAGTGCTGGCTTTTCACTCTGTCTCCCATGCTGTTCCTCACACGGTCTCCCAGTGCTAGTTCCACACACTGTCTCCGAGTGCAGACTCTTCACTCTGTCTCCCAGTGCTGGTTCCACACACTGTCTCCCAGTGCAGACTCTTCACTCTGTCTCCCAGTGTTGGTTCCACACACTGTCTCCCAGTGCTGGCTCTTCACTCTGTCTCCCAGTGCTGGTTCCACACACTGTCTCCCAATGCTGGCTCTTCACTCTGTCTCCCAGTGCTGGTTCCACACACTGTCTCCCAGTGCTGGCTCTTCACTCTGTCTCCCAGTGCTGGTTCCACACACTGTCTCCCAGTGCTGGCTCTTCACTCTGTCTCCCAGTGCTGGCTCTTCACTCTGTCTCCCAGTGATGGCTCTTCACTCTGTGTCCCAGTGCTGGTTCCTCACACGGTCTCCCAGTGCTGGCTCTTCACTCTGTCTCCCAGTGCTGGTTCCACACACTGTGTCCCAGTGCTGGTTCCTCACACTGTGTCCCAGTGCTGGCTCTTCACTCTGTCTCCCAGTGCTGGTTCCACACACTGTGTCCCAGTGCTGGTTCCTCACACTGTGTCCCAGTGCTGGCTCTTCACTCTGTTTCCCAGTGCTGGTTCCACACACTGTCTCCCAATGCGGGCCCTTCACTCTGTCTCCCAGTGCTGGCTCTTCACTCTGTCTCCCAGTGCTGGCTCTTCACTCTGTCTCCCAGTGATGGCTCTTCACTCTGTGTCCCAGTGCTGGTTCCTCACACGGTCTCCCAGTGCTGGCTCTTCACTCTGTCTCCCAGTGCTGGCTCTTCACTCTGTCTCCCAGTGCTGTTCCTCACACTGTCTCCCAGTGCTGGCTCTTCACTCTGTCTCCCAGTGCTGGTTCCTCACACTGTGTACCAGTGCTGGCTTTTCACTCTGTCTCCCATGCTGTTCCTCACACGGTCTCCCAGTGCTAGTTCCACACACTGTCTCCGAGTGCAGACTCTTCACTCTGTCTCCCAGTGCTGGTTCCACACACTGTCTCCCAGTGCTGGCTCTTCACTCTGTCTCCCAGTGCTGGTTCCACACACTGTTTCCCAGTGCTGGCTCTTCACTCTGTCTCCCTTTGCTGGTTCCACACACTGTCTCCCAGTGCTGACTCTTCACTCTGTCTCCCAGTGCTGGCTCTTCACTCTGTCTCCCAGTGCTGTTCCTCACACGGTCTCCCAGTGCTAGTTCCACACACTGTCTTCCAGTGCAGACTCTTCACTCTGTCTCCCAGTGTTGGTTCCACACACTGTCTCCCAGTGCTGGCTCTTTTCACTCTGTCTCCCAGTGCTGGTTCCACACACTGTCTCCCAGTGCTGGCTCTTCACTCTGTCTCCCTTTGCTGGTTCCACACACTGTCTCCCAGTGCTAGCTCTTCACTCTGTCTCCCAGTGCTGGTTCCTCACACTGTGTCCCAGTGCTGGTTCCTCAAACTGTCTCCCAGTGCTGGCTTTTCACTCTGTCTCCCATGCTGTTCCTCACACGGTCTCCCAGTGCTGGTTCCACACACTGTCTCCCAGTGCTGGCTCTTCACTCAGTCTCCCAGTGCTGGCTCTTCACTCTGTCTACCAGTGCTGGTTCCTCACACTGTCTCCCAGTGCTGGCTTTTCACTCTGCCTCCCATGCTGTTCCTCACACAGTCTCCCAGTGCTGGTTCCACACACTGTCTCCCAGTGCTGGCTCTTCACTCTGTCTCCCAGTGCTGGTTCCACACACTGTCTCCCAATGCTGGCTCTTCACTCTGTCTACCAGTGCTGGTTCCACACACTGTCTCCCAGTGCTGGCTCTTCACTCTGTCTCCCAGTGCTGGTTCCACACACTGTCTCCCAGTGCTGGCTCTTCACTCTGTCTCCCAGTGCTGGCTCTTCACTCTGTCTCCCAGTGATGGCTCTTCACTCTGTGTCCCAGTGCTGGTTCCTCACACGGTCTCCCAGTGCTGGCTCTTCACTCTGTCTCCCAGTGCTGGTTCCACACACTGTGTCCCAGTGCTGGTTCCTCACACTGTGTCCCAGTGCTGGCTCTTCACTCTGTCTCCCAGTGCTGGTTCCACACACTGTGTCCCAGTGCTGGTTCCTCACACTGTGTCCCAGTGCTGGCTCTTCACTCTGTTTCCCAGTGCTGGTTCCTCACACTGTATCCCAGTGCTGTCTCTTCACTCTGACTCCCAGTGCTGTTCCTCACACGGTCTCCCAGTGCTGGCTCTTCAGTCTGTTTCCCAGTGCTGGTTCCTCAGACTGTGTCCCAGTGCTGGCGCTTCACTCTGTCTCCCAGTGCTGGCTTTTCACTCTGTCTCCCAGTGCTGTTCCTCACACGGTCTCCCAGTGCTGTTCCTCACACTGTCTCCCAGTGCTGGCTCTTCACTCTGTTTCCCAGTGCTGGTTTTTCACTCTGTCTCCCGGTGCTGGCTCTTCAGTCTGTTTCCCAGTGCTGTTCCTCACACTGTCTCCCAGTGCAGGATCTTCACTCTGTTTCCCAGTGCTGTTCCTCACACTGTCTCCCAGTGCAGGATCTTCACTCTGTTTCCCAGTGCTGGCTTTTCACTCTGTCTCCCAGTGCTGGCTCTTCAGTCTGTTTCCCAGTGCTGTTCCTCACACGGTCTCCCAGTGCTGGCTCTTCACTCTGTCTCCCAGTGCTGGTTCCACACACTGTGTCCCAGTGCTGGTTCCTCACACTGTGTCCCAGTGCTGGCTCTTCACTCTGTTTCCCAGTGCTGGTTCCACACACTGTTTCCCAGTGCTGGCTCTTCACTCTGTCTCCCTTTGCTGGTTCCACACACTGTCTCCCAGTGCTGACTCTTCACTCTGTCTCCCAGTGCTGGCTCTTCACTCTGTCTCCCAGTACTGTTCCTCACACGGTCTCCCAGTGCTAGTTCCACACACTGTCTTCCAGTGCAGACTCTTCACTCTGTCTCCCAGTGTTGGTTCCACACACTGTCTCCCAGTGCTGGCTCTTCACTCTGTCTCCCAGTGCTGGTTCCACACACTGTCTCCCAGTGCTGGCTCTTCACTCTGTCTCCCTTTGCTGGTTCCACACACTGTCTCCCAGTGCTAGCTCTTCACTCTGTCTCCCAGTGCTGGTTCCTCACACTGTGTCCCAGTGCTGGTTCCTCAAACTGTCTCCCAGTGCTGGCTTTTCACTCTGTCTCCCATGCTGTTCCTCACACGGTCTCCCAGTGCTGGTTCCACACACTGTCTCCCAGTGCTGGCTCTTCACTCAGTCTCCCAGTGCTGGCTCTTCACTCTGTCTACCAGTGCTGGTTCCTCACACTGTCTCCCAGTGCTGGCTTTTCACTCTGCCTCCCATGCTGTTCCTCACACAGTCTCCCAGTGCTGGTTCCACACACTGTCTCCCAGTGCTGGCTCTTCACTCTGTCTCCCAGTGCTGGTTCCACACACTGTCTCCCAATGCTGGCTCTTCACTCTGTCTACCAGTGCTGGTTCCACACACTGTCTCCCAGTGCTGGCTCTTCACTCTGTCTCCCAGTGCTGGTTCCACACACTGTCTCCCAGTGCTGGCTCTTCACTCTGTCTCCCAGTGCTGGCTCTTCA